>NC_134356.1:438204112-439417862 GCF_048569485.1 Anomaloglossus baeobatrachus | reverse complement strand
CCGATAACTAGATCGGAGAACTTAAGAAACAACGTGAACAACATGTGCACCCGAAAAAAACGAAACCCTAAAAACAAATAGGGCGGGTGCTGGGTCTCCCAATTGGAGCTAGAAGAAAAGGAATTTACGGTAAGTAAACAAAATTCCCTTCTTCTTTTTCGCTCCTAATTGGGAGACCCAGACAGTGGGACGTCCAAAAGCAGTCCCTGGGTGGGTAAAAAGATACCACATGAACGGGCTGTCATACAGCCTCTTCCTACAGGTGGGCCACCGCCGCCTGAAGGACCCGTCTACCTAGGCTGGCGTCTGCCGAAGCGTAGGTATGCACTTGATAGTGTTTGGTAAACGTGTGCAGACTCGACCAGGTAGCCGCCTGGCACACTTGCTGAGCCGTAGCCTGATGCCTCAACGCCCAGGACGCACCAACGGCTCTGGTAGAATGGGCCTTCAGTCCAGATGGAATCTGAAGCCCAGCAGAACGGTATGTGTGAAGAATTGGTTCCTTGATCCACCGCGCCAGGGTGGATTTGGAAGCTTGCGATCCCTTATGCTGACCAGCGACTAGGACAAAGAGCGCATCCGAACGGCGTAGAGGCGCCGTGCGAGAAATGTAAATCCTGAGTGCTCTCACCAGGTCCAACAGATGTAAACCCTTTTCAAATTGGTGAACTGGATGCGGACACAAAGATGGCAAAGTGATATCCTGATTGAGATGAAAGGAAGAAACCACCTTGGGAGAAAACTCTGGAATTGGACGCAGTACTACCTTGTCTTGGTGAAACACCAGGAAGGGAGATTTGCAAGATAACGCCGCCAGCTCGGACACTCTTCGAAGAGATGTGACCGCTACAAGAAAAACTACCTTTTGTGAAAGCCGAGAAAGGGGAACCTCTTTCAAGGGCTCGAAAGGCGGCTTTTGAAGAGCAAGGAGAACCTTGTTCAGATCCCAGGGTTCCAATGGCCGTCTGTAAGGAGGCACGATATGACAAACTCCTTGGAGAAACGTGCGTACCTTAGAAAGCTGTGCCAAGCGCTTCTGAAAGAATACGGATAACGCGGAGACTTGACCCTTAAGCGAGCTAAGGGACAAACCTTTTTCCAACCCAGACTGCAGGAAGGAAAGAAAAATTGGCAATGCAAATGGCCAGGGAGAAAACCCTTGAGCCAAGCACCACGCTAAGAATATCTTCCACGTTCTGTGATAGATCTTAGCTGAGGATGGTTTTCTAGCCTGTCTCATTGTGGCAACAACTCCCTGAGATAAACCTGAGGCCGCTAGGATCCAGGACTCAATGGCCACACAGTCAGGTTCAGGGCCGCAGAATTCTGATGGAAAAACGGCCCTTGAGACAGCAGATCTGGACGGTCTGGTAGTGCCCACGGCTGGCCTACCGTGAGATGCCACAGATCCGGGTACCACGACCTTCTTGGCCAATTTGGAGCGACGAGTATGGCTCGCTGGCAGTCGGACTTGATTTTCCGGAGAACTCTGGGTAACAATGCTAGAGGTGGGAACACATAGGGGAGTCGGAATTGCGACCAATCCTGAACCAATGCGTCTGCCGCCAGCGCTCGGTGATCGTGAGACCGTGCCATGAAAACTGGGACCTTGTTGTTGTGCCGTGACGCCATCAGATCGACGTCCGGCGACCCCCAGCGGCAACAGATCTGTTGAAACACGTCCGGGTGAAGGGACCATTCTCCTGCGTCCATGCCCTGGCGACTGAGAAAGTCCGCTTCCCAGTTTTCCACGCCTGGTATGTGAACTGCAGATATGGTGGACGCTCTGCTTTCCACCCACGTCAAAATCCGCTGGACTTCTTGAAAAGCTTGGCGACTGCGTGTTCCCCCTTGGTGGTTGATGTACGCCACCGCTGTGGAGTTGTCCGACTGAATCCGAATCTGCTTGCCTTCCAGCCATTGTTGGAAGGCTCGCAGAGCAAGATAGATTGCTCTGATTTCCAGAACATTGATCTGCAAGGTGGACTCTTCCTGAGTCCACGTCCCCTGAGCCCTGTGGTGGAGAAACACCGCTCCCCACCCTGATAGGCTCGCATCTGTCGTGACCACTGCCCAGGACGGGGGAAGGAACGACTTTCCCTGTGACAATGAGTTGGGGAGAAGCCACCAACGTAGAGAGTCCTTGGCAGTCTGAGAGAGGGAGACCGTCCTGTCGAGGGACGTCGATCTCCCATCCCATTGGCGCAGAATGTCCCATTGGAGAGGGCGCAGATGAAACTGCGCGAACGGGACTGCCTCCATTGCTGCTACCATCTTTCCTAGGAAATGCATGAGGCGCCTCAGTGAGTGCGACTGGCTCTGAAGGAGAGATTGCACTCCAGTCCGTAGCGAGCACTGCTTGTCCAGTGGAAGCCTCACTATCGCTGATAGAGTATGAAACTCCATGCCAAGATAAGTCAGAGATTGGGTCGGGATTAGATGAGACTTTGGAAAGTTGATAATCCACCCGAAAGTCTGGAGAGTGTCTAGCGCCACCTCCAGACTGTGTTGGCATGCTTCTTGAGAGGATGCCTTTATAAGCAGGTCGTCTAGATACGGGATGACCGAGTGACCCTGCGAGTGCAGAACAGCTACTACTGCTGCCATGACTTTGGTGAAGACCCGGGGGGCTGTTGCCAGACCGAAGGGTAACGCCACGAACTGTAGGTGCTCGTCGTGTATGACGAAACGTAGGAAACGCTGATGCTCTGGTGCAATCGGCACGTGGAGATACGCATCTTTGATGTCTATTGATGCTAGAAAATCTCCCTGAGACATTGAGGCTATGACGGAGCGTAGGGATTCCATCCGGAACCTCCTGACTTTTACGTGTCTGTTGAGCAACTTCAGATCCAGGACGGGACGATACGATCCGTCCTTTTTTGGGACCACAAACAGATTGGAGTAAAAACCGTGACCCTGTTCCTGAAGAGGGACGGAGGTCACCACTCCTTCCGCCTTTAGAGCGGCCACCGCCTGCCACAGAGCATCGGCTCGGTCTGGTGGTGGAGAAGTTCGGAAGAAACGAGTTGGCGGACGAGAACTGAACTCTATCCTGTACCCGTGAGATAGAATATCTCTCACCCAACGGTCTTTGACGCTTGCTAGCCAAATGTCGCCAAAGTGGGACAGCCTCCCACCGACCGCGGGCGTGGGTATCGGAGACCGCAAGTCAGGAGGACGTCGTTTTGGCAACGGTTCCTCCGGCTGGTCTTTTTGGGCGTGACTGAGACCTCCAAGGATTTGAACGTCTCTGGTCCTTTTGAGTCTTTTTTGACGAGGCGAATTGGGACCTGCCCTGTCCTCGAAAGGACCGATAACCAGACTGACCCCTCCTCTGTTGGGGCTTGTTTTGTCTGTGTTGCGGTAAGGAAGAGTCCTTACCCTTGGAGTGTTTGATGATTTCATCCAAACGCTCTCCAAACAATCGGTCACGAGAAAAAGGCAAATTGGTTAAGCACTTCTTGGAATGAGAATCTGCTTTCCAATGTCTCAACCACAGAGCCCTACGCAAAACAACTGAGTTGGCTGACGCCACTGCCGTGCGGCTTGTAGCGTCCAGAACAGCATTAATCGCGTACGACGCGAATGCCGCCATTTGCGAGGTCAATGGTGCTACCTGCGGGGCAAATGCACGTGTGACTGAGTCGACTCGCGCAAGCCCGGCCGTGATAGCTTGGAGTGCCCATACGGCCGCAAAAGAAGGCGCTAATGACGCTCCAATCGCTTCATAGATGGATTTCAGCCAGAGCTCCATCTGCCTGTCAGTGGCATCTTTAAGTGCCGCTCCATCTTCAACAGCAACCAAGGATCTAGCTGCAAGCCTGGAAATTGGAGGATCCACTTTTGGACACTGGGTCCAACCCTTGACCACTTCAGAGGGAAAAGGGTAGCGTGTATCTTTAAGTCGTTTAGGAAAACGCCTTTCAGGATAAGCGTGGGGTTTCTGGATTGCGTCTCTGAAGTCAGCGTGGTCCAGAAAAGTGCTTAATGTACGCTTAGGGTATCTGAAATGGATTCTCTCGTGCTGCGAAGCTGACTCCTCTACAGGAGGAGCTGGTGGGGAAATATTCAACATCTTATTGATGTTAAATATAAGATCATTAACTATGGCGTCACCATCTGGTGTATCTAGATTGAGAGCGGTCCCAGGATCAGAATCATGATCAGTTACGTCCGCCTCATCACCCATAGATTCATCCCGCTGGGATCCAGACCATTGAGATGAATGTGAAGGCCCGTCATAACGAGCCCGCTTAGGCTGCCCGGGGCCATCGTCCGAGTCAGAGTCTTCACCCTGAGGTGTAGATGCCCGTCCCGGAGCTAGGAGCTGAGGGGGACCAGGGGGCAATGATTGCACAGTGTCCGTGGTCTGAAGTACAGGCCTAGCTCGCAATGTGTCAAGAATTTGTGACATAGTGAGAGACATTCTGTCAGCAAAAGCTGCAAACTCAGTTCCTGTCACCTGGACAGCATTCACAGGTGGTACACCCTGGGACACGTCCAGCAGAGGTCCCGACTGTGCAAGCGCCGCAGGGGCCGAGCACTGCACACAATGGGGGTCCGTGGAGCCTGCCGATAGAAAAGTCCCACATGCGGTGCAGGAAGCATATAATGTCTGTGCTTTGGCACCCTTGCGTTTTACGGGCGACATGCTGCTGGCTCTCTGCATGTGAGAGAGTCTATAGCCAAAAGGGCGACCAGCGCTATGCAGTACAAAGTATTTGTAGCAACAAAATACTGAGAATACTACGAGCACAAGAGGGGGTGAGCCCTGAGGGCTGCTTACCGCCCGCTGCAGCGGGTAAGAGGCTGCAGAATGCCTTGTCTGGGTCTCCCCGGCTCCCCTCTGCAGCGCAGCGTGTCTGGCAAGAATGGCTGCCGGCTTGTGTGGAGAGGGGCGGTCCGTGGGAGTTCCCAAACGAAAGTGCGGGAACAGTGTCCCCTCTGTGCTGACTGTGAGGGCTGGAGTATGTAAAAACGACTCCAGCCCTCAGCGCTGATGCACTGGCCAGCGTCCCGCCCCTCTCCTGACTGGCAGGTCTGGGGGCGGGAACGAACGAAAGCAGGCCGCAAAAGCCGGGGACTCGAGTTATCAGCGCGGCCGCCGTAAAAGCGCGGGCCGCGCTGAAGTCCCCGGCGCACTACAAGTGCCAGCCGCGCCGCTATTCCAGCGGCCGGCGCGACCGAGTCCTAGACGTGGGCAGCGTCCCGCCCCTCTCCTGACTGGCAGGTCCGGGGGCGGGAACGAACGGAAACAGGCCGCAAAAAGCCGGGGACTGTAGTTATCAGCGCGGCCGCCGTAAAAGCGCAGGCCGCGCTGAAGTCCCCGGCGCACTACAAGTGCCAGCCGTGCCGCAGCCCCAGCGGCCGGCGCGGCCGATCCCATAAGTGTGCCTGCTTCAGCTAAGCTGAATGAGGCCATGGCACAGGCGCCGCAGCGCTGACGTCCCCCGGCGCACTACAACACCCAGCATGCTGCGGTGTGAGCGCCAAATGCACGGGGACCCAGAGTACCTTAAGGAAGCAGGGCCATGTCCCTGACGTACTCCGCTCCATCCAGCATCTTCTCCAGGGGCTGTAGATGGAGCCCGGTCTCAGTGCCTGGAGACCGGTAAATCCCACTTCACCCAGAGCCCTGTAAAAAGGGATGGGGAAGGAATCAGCATGTGGGCTCCTGCCGCCGTACCCGCAATGGGTACCTCAACCTTACAAACACCTCCGACATAAGTGGGGTGAGAAGGGAGCATGCTGGGGACACTGTATGTGTCCTCTTTTCTTCCATCCGACATAGTCAGCAGCTGCTGCTGACTAAAAACAATGGAGCTATGCGTGCGTGTCTGACCTCCTTGCGCACAAAGCTAAAACTGAGGAATCCGTACTCCTACGGGAGGGTGTATAGCCAGAAGGGGAGGGGCCTTACACTTTTAAGTGTAGTTCTTTGTGCGGCCTCCAGAGGCAGTAGCTATACACCCACTGTCTGGGTCTCCCAATTAGGAGCGAAAAAGAAAAAACCACCACATTTAATTCTGTTCTGCACCCAAATTTACATCATGTGTCCAGTTCAACAAGTAAAAATTTGGTGACAGATTCTCTTGGGAGAAGAGTGATGAAAAAGCATTTTTCTTTTGGATTTTTGGTAATGCCTTCAAGATTAGACATCACATGACAAGGTGACCTGCAATCCCCATTTGAGGTAGCGCTGCTACTGTGAAACTTTCCCTGCAGTTCAGGAACCCTAAGCAGTCCATTTTTCTGAATTACCTGGTTACATTAAAAGCTCTGTCAGGTTGACCCCACTTGTTTGCTAATATAAATATCGACAGGTTCAAAAGTCAACTCTTCCAAGTTCAGTTGTTTGCGACTCAAGAAGTCTGCTACTTACTTTGTTTTCTTTTCAGCAACTGTCAGTATTAGGGTACTTTCACACTACGGTATTTTAACATGCGACCTGAACGGTTTTTTAACGCAAAAACGGATCCAGTACAAATGCGTTTTCATTTCAATGCATTAGCAATGGATTTGTGTCAACATGTGTTGACATGCGGTTGCGTGCGGTACAGTCAGTATCCAGGGACTTGCAGTATTTTAACTTTTTTCAAAAACACTACTTGTAGAGTTTTTAACCTACGTCCAAATACTGCAAGTCGCTGGTTTCTGACTGCACCGCATGTGTACGGTGGTATGCTGAGAGAAAGAATCCTGTTTGCTCTACAGAGCATGCCCAGAAACCAGCCTCAGAGACAATCTCTCTTCCAATGCCTGCCCATAAACTGCAAGTGAAAAGATCCTGTAAAATAACAATTGCATTTGCATGCGTTCAATGGGACCCAGTCATGTGCGTTTTGCGTTTTTTTGACGTCCGTCAAAGGCATGTTAAAAAAATGTAGTGTGAAAGTACCCTAAGGCTATGTGCCCACGGGGACAGTGTCCTACGGATATATCCGCAGGACATTCCGCAGGTGCTCCCAGGAAACAGCACCACAACTTTTGTCTGTTTCCATGCTGCGGAATGTCCTGCAGATATGGCGCGGGCATTCTGCATTGAGGATACAGTACCATGGCTTCAGCACTGCATCCTCAATGCAGAACAAGTACTGCAGTGATCGGGGGAGTTCATACTCACCTCCATCGTGCAGCACCTCACTTTCCGGCAGCCGGGTCACTCTCTCAGCGTCTGCAGGAGAAGGTGGGCGGGCCTGAACTAGCTCTGGCTGTCACATGACCGGAGCTCGTGCAGGCTCCACCCACCTCTTCCTTCCTGTACCTGGATTCACCGCGCTCCTGTACACCGGACGGAGAAAGTGACTCCGGTGAGGCAGGTAAGTATATGGGACCCTGCGGAGAAATCCGCAACAATAATTGACATGCGGCAGATTTTTCCGCACGAAAATCCACACGATTTCCGCTGCGGAAAAATCCGCAGCGTGGGCACAGCATTTCCCAAATGCCATAGAAATGGCTGGGGAGTAGCTGTCCTGCAGATTTCTGGAAAATCCGCGGCTTTTCCGCGAGAAATCCGCGGCAAAATCCGCGCATTTTCCGCAGCTTGGGCACATAGCCTAAAGAGGGTATTGGCTGCCCAGCAAAATATTTGATATGACAGATCAGACAGCCATCTGTGTGTTGTCTCCATTTGTTTGCTTTTTCATCATGGAACTGTCTGAAAAGAACATGGTCTGGTAAAAGTATCTTGGGTTTTTGAAGAGCCGTCATTATTTATTTTAAGTTGGAGGAATAGCCTATGAACTTCAGTGGCCACTGTTCCTGAAGCAGATTCTTTTGTCAGGATCTGGATGCCACATGACATCTTCACTCATATTGACTGGATTTTTACACCTAAGGCTACTTTCACACATCCGGTTTTTGCAGTGCGGTTAAATCCGGCTCTAAAACCTATGCAACGGATGCGGCGAAAAAAACGCATCCTTTGCATACGTTTTTACATGTGGCCCGTCCGTTTTTTGCCGGTTGCGGCAGGCTACTGAGCATGCGCAGTGCAAAAAAAACGTATGCGGCGGCCGGATGCGGTTTTTACCGCATCCGACGTCCATAGGCAGGCATTGGAAAAAGCGTTGCATCGCCGAATGCGGCGCGATGCGTTTTTTTTTTTTGCCGGACAAAAAAAACGTGCAAGGCAACGTTTCATCCGGCCGCCGCATGGGCTAAATATGCCGCATCCGGCAAAAACCGGACCGAACGCAAGGCCATGCACCACAATCCGGCACTAATGAAAGTCTATGCAGAAAACCGTAACCGGCGGAAACGAAAAAAAAAAAAAAAAACGGTTGTGTTTTTTCTGCAAAGCGCCGTATTGTGCCGCACAGCAAAAAACGGATGTGTGAAAGCAGCCTTATTGGGATATGGCTCACTCGTCAGTGATGAGGTAGGCACGGGACAAAACTTCCAGGCTGCTTTATTAGGTCTCCATAAAGCAAATCACACACAAAGAAAATAAACAACCTTCCTTTGCAGGGAAACCGGATACGCAGTCGTAGCAAAAGCACTACAATGTTAATCCAGCACACAACTCCAAGCATGATGCTTCGAACAGCCATTCTCACCCATCTCTCTGATAGCTTGTAAACCTGGCCCTTGTCAGCCTTATTAACCCTCTCTCAGTACTACACGTACTAGAGCTATATTCCCGGCTAACATCACAGAGGATAACCACCACTGTGACACATATCTCCCCTCGATCACATGTCCGGCTGCTATCTTACGACAAATGTAAAAATATTTTTTCATTTCTAGAATCTGAGGGAAGCATAAAATAGTAAAGTCCAGTATTTGGGTCTATCAAGAATTTGCTCTCAAATAGGTCACCGTAGTCTTAAGAAATCTTGAAGCAACAATAAAATAAGAATAGTCATCTGCAGTTGAATATTTCTTTATATTATGAAGAGTACAAGCTATTACAATGCCTTGAAGAAGTATTCATAACCCCTGAGCTTTTCCACATTTTTTTTTTCACGTTACACCTACAAACTTAACTGTATTTTATTGGGATGCACAAACACAAATTAGGAATTATTTGTGAAGTGTGAGTGAAATTAAACAGTTTTCTAAATATTATAAAAATATAAATCTGCAAATTGGGACATTCATTTATATTCAGGACTTTTTTTTTTTTGCAGCAACTGATGCTGCAAGTTTTTTGGGATATGTCTCTAACACTTTTGCACATTAGAGGTTGAAATTACTAGCTCAATGAGATTGGATGGAGAACATCTGTGAACAGCAATATTAAAGTCTTACTACAGATTCTCAATGAGATTTAGGTCTGGACTTTGCCTGATACATTAAAACACATGAATATGTTTTGTTCTAATTCCATTGTAGTATGCTTAGTGTCATTGTCTGGCTGGAAAGTGAACCTACAACCCGATTTCAAGTCTTTTACAGGCTGTAACAGGTTTTCACCCAGGATTGTTCTGTATTTCGCTCCATGAATCTTCCCATCAACTCTGAGGGCAGGGAAGCATGATGCTGCCACCACCATGTTTGACAGTGGGGATGGTATTTTCAGGGTCATGTGCAGAGGTAGTTTTCCATCACACATAGCATTTTGTATTTAGCCCAAAAAAGTTCTACTTTGCTGTCATATGATCTGAGCAGATTCTTCCACATGTTAGCCATGTCCCCTACATGACTTTTTTGTACTGCAAATGGCTTATCATAAAAAATGGCTTTCTTCTTGCCACACTTCCCTAAAGGCTATATTTGTGGAGTATACGACTTAGGCTGGAGTCACTAGTGTGAGAGCATCGGATGCGATATACTAATGACCCTCGGCTCCCGCTTTCCTGCAAGCATGAGCCGAGGGTCATGTAACTGTGATCCGATCTTGCAGTTGGATCACAGCTGCGGAGAGGGAGTGATCTCTCCATCTCCTCCATTGTCAGCCGGGGGTATATCGCACTGCACTTAGATGTCATCGAAGTGAAGTCCGATGTTTCACTTGCACCCATAGACTAGTATGGGTGCGAGTGACCCAGAGACTCGCAGGCAATTTTTTCCTCAGTCCGATTAGTGTTGAGGAAAAACTTGCAGATATGAGCTGCACCTTTGTATTTTATTAAATGGAGCTGAATACAATGCAAGATTTTCTCACATTGCACTTATACGTCAGTGTGACTCTACCCTAACAGTATGTGCAAATGATCAGGACCCACTGCGTCCTGCTCATGCCCACAATCTGGGTTTGGGCAGTTGCGGTCTCTCACTGTGTTCTGCCTGCGGAGAACACTCGTGTCTCCACAGCAATGAATTAACATGCTGCGGCTCGGGAAGCTGCACCGCAGGTCAGTTTTCGCTGAGGGAAAAACAAGCACAGTGTGCGTGGATTTTCTAGAAATCCCATTCACTCTGCTTTTACTCTACAACGCTGTGTTTTGGATGCAGGGAAAACACACTGTGTACAAAACGCTGTGAACCCCGATCGTGGGCACGCAGCCTAATAGTTGTCCTATGCCCATATTCTCTCACCTGAGCTGTGGATCACTGCAGCTCCTCCAGAGTGACCAAGGGCCTCTTTGCTGTTCTCTAATCATTGTTCTCCTTGCTTGGAAGTCAGTGTAGGTGGACAGCCATCCTTTCGAAGGTTTGCATTTATGCCATACTACTTCCACTTTCGGATGTTGGATTGAACAGTGCTCCATGAAACATTCAGCTTTTGGGCTCTTTTTTTTTTTTTTTTTTAGAACCTAAGGCTGAGTTCTCAAGTCCATTAATCATTAGGTAGAACAGTTCTAGCAGCAATCCGTTGGCAAAAAAAGTTGTGCAAACATCAGTTTTGAAAAATTTATATTTGCAGGATCAGTTTAACATGGGAGTCTATGGAAAACGGATCCGTTAACCGATAGCTATTTATCTTCTATTTGAAACTGGTCCTGTAAACAAAAAATGGATCCTTTATAAATGCAAGAAAAAACGGAGGGCTTCCCATTAATGAATCTGTTTTCCATAGACTCCAATGTAAAAAAAAAAAAAAAAACTGATCCTTTAAAAATCATTTTTTTCAAAACTGACACAAAGTTGTGTTTGAACAAGTTTTTTGCCAACGGATAAATATCTGTTCTAGCAGATGATTAATGGACATGTGAGCTTAGCCTAAGGTTGGTGTCCCATGTGCTTGTGACTCGCATCGCAAGACCCAGTCGCTCTCATGACAGAAGAGTGTCAGTTTTAGGCCGAGGCTACACGGGGTTATGTGGCAGCACAGCGGGAGCCGAGTGTCATGCGAGGGTCATGCGACTGCAGAGGAGGATGGGGGGTGCTGAGGAGGGGAGGGAGGGATTCATCTCCCTTTCTCCTCCGTAGCCGGCTATTTCCATTCTCGCCCTGCACTCGCAGAACCCCGGTGTACCACGAGTGCAGTGCGATTTTTCTCTCACCCCATTGACTTCAATGGGTGCGAGAGAAACAATGATCACATTACAATCGCAGCATGCTGCAACTGTTTTCTTGGTCAGATTAGGCCAGAGAAAATAATCGCTCATGGGAGCGGGCACAGAGTAATATTGGTCCGAGTGGAATGCAATTTTTTATCGCATTCCACTCGCATCGTTTTTCTTGCCATGTGTCCTAGGCCTTACACAGAGATACATGCAGCTAACCCGCTTCTGGGAGAAGAGCCAGCAGTCGGTCCGGGCGATGCTATTATCATGCGAGTCATACACAAGTGTGACTCCAGCCTAAAGGCCCAGTCGCACACAACAACTTGCCAGCGATCCCGAAAACGATGCGACCTGATAAGGATCGCAGGTAAGTTGCTGGGAGGTCGCTGGTGAGATGTCACACAGTCAGATCTTACCAGCGATGCAGGAACAATAGAGGTCGCAGTAGCGACCTGTATAACGATCTCAGCAGTCACTGTGACCCTGTCACACAGTGTCACACACAGCGATGTGTCCTGCCCAGCAGGACATCACCTTTGAAGAAAATGGCCTGGACCATTCTGCAACGACTAGAGATCTCACAGCAGGGGCCTGATCGCTGGTAGGTGTCACACATAAGATCGCTAATGGGATCGCTACTGCGTCACAGAAACCGTGACTCAGCTGCGATCTCGCTAGCGATCTCATTATGTGTGACGGTACCTTTACCCTGCATTTCTCTTCTGAGAATAGATTACACACAGGTGAACTCAATTTACTTATTAGGCGACTTCTGGAGGCAGTTGGTCACTCAAGATTTTATTTAGGGGTATCTGACTACAGGGGGTTGAATATAACTTCACGTCACAATTTTCAAATTTATATTTTTAAAATGTTTTAGAAAACCATGTATAATTTCCTTTCCCCTTCACAAATACTTATAATCACATAAAAATCACAATAAAATTCATTTACGTTTGAGGATGTAATTTGAAAAAAGTGCAGAAAAAGTTCACTGGGTATGAATGTTTTTTCAAGACACTGTATAACCATGTGTGCTCTTCAAACGGAAGTCGCCTGTAGAACGGTTACTGCTCGAGCTTTCAAAGCCTAAATCAGTTAATTGAAACTAAAAAAGAAAAGATATAAACAGCAATTTGTTTTGCCATTGCATTCTTTTTGTATTTTTTAGTGCTTTTCAGGGGGGTCCAGGCGTAATCTGGCAGAAAAAAAAATAAGACACCATGTGCACATACCAGTTTGGATGAAGGGGCCAGCTGTGTATCAAATATATATTAGTTTCTCAAGTAAAATAAAGTGGGTCAAACAGTAAGGCTAGTTTCACACTTGCGTTGAACGGCATCCGTTGCGTGACGAATGCAACGGATGCGTTGCATATAGTGGCACAACGGATCGCACAAAACAACGGAATCTACCTTTTTTTTTTTTTCTTTATAGTTTTACCGGCAGCAGACTATTGTGAACGATCCGCTGATCGCTCACAGCAGCCGGCCGCCAGTTGTTCAGCTGATCGTTCGGCCGCCGAGAATATGTACGGGGGGACGGAGTGCGGGGTTGGGTGGAGCCGAGCGGGGCCATGGCGCTGAGCACGTCAGTGCCGGGGACTGCATGGCTGGGGACAGGCGAGTGTGTGTGTGTGTGTGTGTGTGTGTGTGTGTGTGTATAAATATCAGGTAGCTAAGCAAAGCGCTTTGCTTAGTAACCCGATGTGTACCCTGGTAATGTGTGCAGGGAGCCAGAGAGAGCATGCGCAGCGAAATCGTAAGGATTCCGCTGATCAAAAAACGTTACATGCTGCGTTCCTGCCGCCTGGCGGAAGCAACGCAGCGTCGGCCAGCGGAAGCAACGCAGGTCTGTCAGTCGCAATCAGTCGTCCATACAAGTCTATGGGAAGCAGCGGAATCAGTTAACGGATTCCCGTTTTGCAAAATGGTGGATTGCGACTGAAGGAAAAAAACGCAAGTGTGAAAGTAGCCTAAGGCTTAAGCTTGAAAACAAAAGGAATCGGATCTAAATTGAGTAACATGCTCAGTAAAAGCAAATTCTACATGAGTTACAACATAAAAGGTTAAAAAGTGGTCTTATCAGAACACCTTAAGTCCATAAGTCTTTTTGGGATATATAGATTACATCATTTGCTAGCTTGAATGTCTCACAAAAAGAACATGTAAAATATTGTGGCTAGGTATTATTACATAGCTCAACCATTCAGATCACTTTGGCTAGAAGAATAATATAACACTGTATTCAAGGCTGTAATACAACTTGTAATCCAATCTTCCTCAAATCAGCATGCCACACTGTATCTTGGGCTGCACTGTACTCCACGCCGCACTGTATCATGCGCCACACTGTATCCTGCACTGTACCCCGCATCTTGTGCCACACTGTATCCCGCGCTGCACTGTATCATGCGCCACACTGTATCCTGCACTGTACCCCGCATATTGTGCCACACTGTATCCCGCGCTGCACTGTATTCCTCGCCGCACTGTATCCCATGCCGCACTGCATCCCGCGCCCCCATATACTGATGCCAGCCGGGATCGGAGGTCCGAGGTGACATGCGGCGAGGAGGGGTGATCTGCAAATTGAGCGGCACTGCACTACAGATGTCCCGCCACAATCACCGCTTCCAGCCGCATGCACTCAGCTCAGACCTGCACCCTTGGCACCCTAGTGTCTGTTCCTCCTGTCAGCACGGAGGCCCGAAGTGAGCAACTGCGTGGAGGGGGGGGGGTTAGCGGCGGAGTGGGGGGTGAGCGGAGGGGGGAAAGTGGTGAGCGGAGGGGGGAGAGTGGTGAGTAGCAAGCCAGGATCAGTTACGCTGCAATTACTGCTGCCCAGCGCCAGTACTCCCACATCCCGGCGGGTGACAGGGAGAATGTGCAGCACACAGCATACACTAAAAAGCTCCACAAAGATGGCGGCGATCTCCTTCCTCTGATGTGATCTGGACAGCCCAGGAGGCATGTCCAGTTCACAGCAGAGAGCTCTCAGTGTTAGAAAATAGGGTCACAGCCCAACAATCAGAATGAATGCACAGAGGGCTGCCATAAAGGAGTTGAGTAACTGTCGTTACACACAGCAGATCCAAGATGGCAGCCCCCAGTGTTTCAGTAAAAATAGAATTAAATAAAAACTAAATAAACATTCAGTTTAATTTTGTATTAAAAATACTTGATTCCATAATCACTATTATTAATACAAAAATAAAAAAGTGACACCTTTAAGTTTAAGATGTCTTCCAACTATCTCTAAAAGTTGAATGATGCTTACAAGGTCCAGAAAATTGGGTCCCCCAGTAAGTAGCCACTACTCAATCTGAATGCTACTACTGTATTTGGTTCATAAGTGGAGCATACAGACATGATGACCACCCACCCATACAATGAAGTTACTACATTAATATACAGTCTATACTCTGTAATAACTGTACAGGAGCTACACGAGAAGTGGATCTGACAACAGGAAAAAAAGTGACAGCTGGCTTACCTTTGGATAAACTTCATACAGCACATTGCTGCCTCCAATGGTCAGCATACCGTGCCCTGTTTTCTGTCAAAAGTACTCAGGGCACTGCTGTTACAGTGCCTTGCGAACGTATTCGGCCCCGTTGAACTTTTTAACCTTTTGGCTATGTGCCCACGTAGCGTATTTTCATGCAGTTACGCTGCGTTCTGCACCGCAGCGTAACTGCATGCGTCCTGCGTCCCCAGCACAATCTATGAAAATTGTGCCTAATCCGTGCCCACGTGGTGTATTAGAACGCAGCAATTCGGCTGCTGCCGAAGCGCTGCGTTCTAAAAAGCAACATGTCACTTCTTTCATGCGCTTTGGATGCAGGTCCCGCTCTGCCTATGGGAGAGCCTGCATCGAAAGCGCATGGAATCGGCTTTTCATTACAGACTGTTTCTGCAGCGATCTGAAGCGCACGTGTGCTGTTCAAATCGCTGCAGACATTTCTGCAGGGACAGAACGTAACAAGGGCACATAGCCTTTCCCACATTTCAGGCTTCAAACAAAGATAAAACATTTTAATTTTTTGCTGAAGAATCAACAAGTGGAACACAATTGTGAAGTAGAACGAAATTTATTGCTTATTTTAAACTATTTGTAAAAAATAAAATAACTGAAAATCGGGGCGTGCAATATTATTCGGCCCCTTTACTTTCAGGGCAGTAAACTCACTCCAGAAGTTCATTGAGGATCTCTGAATGATCCAAAGTTGTCCTAAATGACTGATGATGACAAATATAAGGGTACTTTCACACTTGCGTTCAGCGGAGTCCGTCACTATGGAGAATAGCGCAGTCCGTTAACGCACTGCGCTATTCTCCATAGACTTGTATGAACGACGCACTGTAACGCAAGTGCCAGCGTTGCATCCGCTGGACGACGCAGCGTCGTTATTTTGACGCTGCGTCGGGTGGAAGGAACGCAGCATGTAACGTTTTTTTGAGCGGCGGAAACCTTTCTTTTTCACTGCGCATGCTCATTTTTTTTTTAAAATCACAGAAACTTTATTTTGTTTCTCGGTGGCCGAACGTTCAGCTGAGCGCCCTGCCGCCGGCATGTGAGAGCTCTCAGCTGAGCGCCCTGCCGCCGGCATGTGAGAGCTCTCAGCTGAGCGCCCTGCCGCCGGCATGTGAGAGCTCTCAGCTGAGCGCCCGGCCGCCGGCATGTGAGAGCGCTCAGCTGAGCACCCGGCCGCCGGCATGTGAGAGCGCTCAGCTGAGCGCCCGGCCGCCGGCATGTGAGAGCGCTCAGCTGAGCGCCCGGCCGCCGAGTGATCAGCTGATCGTTCACAATATAGTCTGCTGCTGGTAAAACTGTAAAGAAAAGAAAAAAAAATAAAAGCTTTCCGTTGTTTTGTACGATCCGCTGTGCCATTATATGCAACGTATCCGTTGCATCCGTCACACAACGCAATACAACGGATGCCGTTCAACGCAAGTGTGAAACTAGCCTAAGCCACCTGTGTGTAAGCCTCCGTATAAATGCATCTGCTCTGTGATAGTCTCAGTGTTCCGTTTAAAGCACAAAGAGCATCATGAAGACCAAGGAACACAACAGACAGGTCCGTGATACTGTTGTGAAGTTAAAGCCGGATTTGGTTACAAAAAGATTTCCAAACCTTAAAACATCCCAAGGAGCACTGCGCAAGCGATCATATGGAAATGGAAGGAGTATCATACCACTGCAAATCTACCAAGACCCGGCCATCCCTCTAAACTTTCATCTCAAACAAGGAAGAAGACTGATCAGAGATGCAGCCAAGAGGCCCATGATCACTCTGGATGAACTGCAGAGATCTACAGCTGAGGTGGGAGAGGCTGTCCATAGGACAACAATTAGTCGTACACTGCACAAATCTGGCCTTTACGGAATGAGAAAGCCATTTCTCAAAGATAGCCATAAAAAGTGTTGTTTAAAGTTTGCCACAAGCCACCTGGGAGACACACCAAACATGTGGAAGAAGGTGCTCTGGTCAGATGAAACCAAAATGAAACTATTTGGGCACAATGTCAAACGATAGGTTTGGCGTAAAAGAAACACAGCTCATCACCCTGAAAACACCATCCCCACTGTCAAACATGGTGGTGGCAGCATCATGGTTTGGGCCTGCTTTTCTTCAACAGGGACAGGGAAGATGGTTAAAATTGATGGGAAGATGGATAGAGTGAAATACAGGACCATTCTTGAAGTAAACCTGTTGGAGTCTGCAAAAGACCTGAGATCGAGATTTGTCTTCCAACAAGACAATGATCCAAAACAAAGCAAAATCTACAATGAAATGGTTCAAAAATAAACGTATCCAGGTGTTAGAATGGCCAAGTCACAGTCCAGACCTGAATCCAATCGAGAATCTGTGGAAAGGGCTGAAAACTGCTGTTCACAAATGCTCTCCATCCAATCTCACTCAGCTCGAGCTGTTTGCAAAGGAAGAATGGGCAAGAATTTCAGTTTCTCGATGTGTAAAACTGATAGAGACGTACCCCAAGTGACTGAAGCTGTAATTGCAGCAAAAGGTGGCACTACAAAGGATTAACTTAAAAGGGGGCCGAGCAATATTGCACGCCCCACTTTTCCATTTTTAATTTTTTACAAAAGTTTAACATAAGCAATAAATTTCGTTTTACTTCACAATTGTGTCCCACTTGTTGATTCTTCACCAAAAAATTAAAAAATTTTATCTTTAT
Organism: Anomaloglossus baeobatrachus; assembly: GCF_048569485.1. Lineage (NCBI taxonomy): Eukaryota > Metazoa > Chordata > Amphibia > Anura > Aromobatidae > Anomaloglossus > Anomaloglossus baeobatrachus. The sequence goes on along the minus strand of NC_134356.1, from coordinate 439,400,260 downwards.
GTTTGAAGCCTGAAATGTGGAAAAAGGTTGAAAAGTTGAAGGGGGCTCAATACTTCGCAAGGCACTGTATCTCTGAATATAGGCAGACTAAATAAGTGCCACACATTCAGGAGGAAAACCTAAGTTGCAGTGCACTTTATGAAAAAGAAGGGTTAACCAGGGCCTCTGAACATAAGCTTGATTAGTGTACAGTTGAGTTATGTAACAAAACTTGTAAGTTAAATAGTAAAGACATTGCATATAGGTTTAACACATGACTGAATCTCATCCCATCATGCCTTAGGATAAAGGACTACTTTAAAATGAGTATGGACATGCTTTTCCCTTTGTGTATTTTGCATGAAATATCAGGACTTGAGAAGGGATAAGAAATCTTTGAACAGATTTCTAGCTCAGAAAACATAATGACACTATTTAAACCAATTCTGCCAATTAGCTCATAAAGTAATAATAACATCTTTATTAAAGGGAACTTTTCAAGTCAAGAAACACTAGACATAGATAACCCCCAGTTTTTCCTCAGGTATATATGGTCATGGCCGAAATTGCTGGCAACCTTGAAATTGTTCCAGAAAATGAAACATTTCTCCAAGAAAATTATTGCAATTACACATTTTGTTTGTTTTTTTGTGTAGTTCCCATACACACAAAAGAAAGAAAAAAAATAAATAAAATTAAAAAAAAAAAAAAAAAAAAAAAAAATCGGACAGAATTTCCCACAGAACTCCAACAATGGGCCAAATAAAATTGCTGGCACCATCAACATAATATTTGGTTGCACACCCTTTGGAATAACTACAATAAATCTCTTCCAATAACCATCAACAAGCTTCTTACACCACTTAACTGGAATCTTGGACCAATCTTCTTTTGAAAACTGCTCCAGAGGTCTCTCATATTTGAAGGCACCTTCTCCCTACAGTAGCTGCAAGATCTCTCCACAGGTGTTCAATGGGATTTAGCTCTTTACCCGTTGCTGGCCACTTCAGAACTCTGCAGGGCTTTGTTTCCATCCATTTCTAAATGCTTCTTGAAGTACAGGGTGGGCCATAAGTATGGATACACCCTGATAAAATGGAAGTGGTTGCTGGTATCATCTTACCATTTGTGGCCTATTAGTACATGGGAGGGGCAAAACATTTGAGGGGGGGGAAACGCCCATGGCAGCCATCTGCAAAGCCACCATTTTGAATTCAACCTTACTTTTTCCAATGGGAAGGGGGTCATGTGACACATCAAACACAGAATTGCACAAGAAAAACAATGGTGTGCTCATTTTTAATGTAGCTGTATTCATTATCGAGTTATTAACATGACTGTGACATGGAACAACGACAGTAACCCACTGAAGGATGTGCTCAAAGTGCTGCCCATTGTGTTGAATTGTCAGCGCGATTCTCTTCTCCCACTCTTGACACACCGAGAGCAATACCACAGAAGAAATGCTGCCACAGGCCTCCTGTATCCGTTGTTTTAGGTGCCCCACATCTTGGATCCTGGATCTGGGGTATTGCTCTCGGTGAGTCAGGAGTGGGAAAAGAGAATGGTGTTGACAATTCAACATAATGGGCAGCACTTTGAGCACATCCTTCAGTGGGTTACTGTCGTTTCATGTTACAAATGTGTCAATAACTCAATGAATAAAGCTACGTTAAAAATGAGTACACCATTGTTTTTCTTGTGCAATTCTCTATGTGTTTTATGTGTCACATGACCCTTGTTCATTGAAAAAAAGTAAAGTTGAATTCAAAATGGCAGCTTTGCAGATGGCCGCCATGGGAGTCACCCGGCCTCAAATGTTTTTCCCCTCCCATGTACTAATATGCCCCAAAAGGTAAGGTGCTATCAGCAACCACTTCCTTTTTATCAGGGTGTATGCATACTTATGGCCCACCCTGTATGTTTGGGGTCATTGTCCTGCTGGAAGACCCATGACCCAAGACACAAACTCAGATTTCTGACACTGAGCACTATATTGCAACCCAAAATCCTTTTGTAATCTTCAAATTTCATTATACGTTGCACACAGTCAAGACTCCCAGTGCCAGAGGCTGCAAAATAGCCCCAAAACATCTTTGAACCTCCATATTTGACTGAAGGTATTGTGTTCTTTTCTTTGTAGGCCTCATTCTGTTTCCCGTAAATCAGTAGAATGATGCGCTTTTCCAAAAAGCTCTTTCTGGGTCTCATCCATCTACAAGACTCTTTCCCAGAAGGATTTTGGCTTACGTACATTTTGACAAACTGCAATCTAGTTTTTTTTTCCTTTCTCTGGGTCTCCTGCCACAGCGCTTCATAAATAAATGTGGACTGATGGAGTGCATCAGTGTCAGCATGAACTGAGTCTACAGGACAGCTTGAATTTCTTTAGAAGTTGATTGAAGCTGTGTATCCACTGTCCGGTCTATCCTGTGTTTGCAACCTTTCATCAATTATACTCGGACATCCACATCCAAAGAGATTAGCTACAGTGCCATGAGTTGCAAACTTCTCGATTATGCTGTGCACCGTGGACAAAGAATCATCAAAATCTTTGAAGATGGACTTGAAACCTTCAAATTGTTAATATTTTTCAACAATTTTGGTTCTCAAATCCTCAAACAGTTCTCTTCTCATCTTTCTGTTCTCCATGTTTAGCGCGGCATGCACAGACACACAATGCAAAGAGTGAGTCAACTTCTCCCCTTTTTTTCTTGTTTCAGGTGTGCTTTTCATATTGCCCACACATGCTAGTTGCCAAAGGTGAGTTTGAACGAGCATCACATGCTTGAAACAAAGTTGTTTTCCCACAATTCTGGGAAGGTGCTGACAATTTTGTCTCGATTTCTGGGGTTGTGTGTGACTTTTTTTTTTTTTTTGTTGTGTTATTCCAATGCACACAAAGGAAATAAAATGTGTAAAACAAAATGTATAATTGCAATAATTTTCTGCAAGAAATACTTAATTTCAAGATTGTCAACACTTTCAACCATAACTGTATCAGCTATCTTATTTATAAGATCCTTTAAAAGGGAAACAGTCATGTCCGCCATACCCTACCACCCAATGAACATTTATACATTACTAAATACCCTGTCTATCCATAACCATTTATGCTGCCTAACACCTAATCATATGTTTAAAAACAGTCTTTATAAATGCTGTTTTTTTAATATACTAAATTAGCTTTTAAATAACTAATGAGGCGTTAGTTTCCCCCAACTAGTCGGCCTTCTGTGCATGTTATAACGCCCCTGTGGGTGTGACCGCATGATTTGCTGAGATCCAGAACATCGGCAGTTTTCTGCAAATCCCACATGTGTGCAGCTTTCTGCAGTAACATCATAGCTAGGGAGGAGCTTGTAGTGGAATACTCAGACTCACTATACTCGTAACGAGTAGGTCCTAATGGGTACTCGCTACGAGTAACGAGTCCAATGCAAGTCAATGGGAAATGCGAGTAATTGTCTGCTGGACCCTACAAAGCGGTCTGGGGGCTGAGTAAAAGGCTGAAATGGATGCATGATTATTTAAAAGCCGGGCCGTAAAAAGCCGCCGGCTTTTTTAAGCAATCAGCTGATGCATGCTTCCCGTCCGGGTCCTACACTCCCCGCTGCCCTGTGCTTCACTCCCTGCTCGGTCCTAACCTAGGATCGGGCGGGGAAGTGGTGGGGGAACGAAGCACCGGGGAGCGCAGTACCAGGGAGTGAAGGACCCGGGCGGGGAGCATGCATCAGCTGATTACTTAAAAATGCTGGCGGCTTTTTACCGCCAGGCTTTTGAACAATCATGCATCCATTTCAGCCTTTTACTCAGCCCCCAGACCACTTTCTAGGGTCCAGCAGACAATTACTCACATTTCCCATTGACTTACATTAGACTCGCTACTCCTAACGAGTAATTACAAGGATACTCGTGAAGTAACGAGTAGCCCGAATACCGTACTACTCAGCGAGTACCGAGTAGTAACGAGTATACTCGCTCGTCCCTAATCCTGACAAGGTAACAGGAGTCGGGACTCTCCCATGCACAGACTATCAGAGTCTGGAGATATTATCGGGCTTAGCCGACAAAAATATCTTTATGGGGGCCTTAACAATAAACTGGAAAATTCACAATCCTATGATTGGCATCACACCTGTCCACCACAATAAAAATGTACTTCCCCCAATGCAATATATTCTAGCAAGGTTTCTTTTTGTTTTTTTTTTGTTCAAATGATTTAGAACGCTGCAAATTTTAACAAAGAGGATGGCCTACAACAGAGAAACAGTGAGGCATTGAGTGGTGTGTGGGCTGGAGAGCAGAGTTATTTTAACCTCCCAGTTTACATATTAATCTGCTCTACAACAGAGTCTTTCAGGAGCTGAAAAAGCTGTAGGAACAATGGAATAATGCCACAAACCTCCCTTACCTTGTGTTCAAAATTTATTTCATTATTCTAAAGAACATTTTAAAGGAAACCTGTCAAAAACTTTTTCCTTCACTTTTCCAAAGGGCCAAAGGGTTTTATTTAGTAGAAGTTAGAGATGAGCAAACTTAAATATTTGATGTATATCAAATACCTTGGATGCAATGAATTTCCCTGCAAAGTTGGAGTGATCTTCTGAATTCAAATCTTAGATTCACTCATCTCTAGCGGACAGCTGGATTGCTTTAAAAAAAAAAAAAAAAAAATCTCTATATCTTGGGCATGTTAAGCCCTTATGCGCAAGCTGCATTTTTGGTGCAGTTTGTGACTCAAATCTGCATATCCCTGAGACATCTTTTATGCCTTTAGAGATGTGATGGTTCAGGTCGGATATGACCTTGGTCTGGTGTGACTTTGTCAAGTGGAACTTTTTAAGTGAGCTAACAGAAGTATACCAGAAATGTAATTCATAATATAGCCTCCTGAATGCAGTCACCTCTCTTGATCTGACAATCCATCTATTTCATCCACAGGTATGTTGCTTTGCTGGCAAATTCCCCACATGCACTAAAGTCTCTTTTTACCTGTCTCTCTATTTTCACCTGGTATGTTGCTTTGCTGGCATATTCCCCATAGCTCTCTGAATTGAATATCATTCTCTTTGACACCAGTTCACACCTGTCTATATCTCTTCTATCTTAAAGGGAACCTGTCACCAGATTTTTCCCTATTTAAAGGAGTTATCCGACATACACTCCAAAAAAAATTGTAAGCTAATCTGCGCTGTATTGTCATATAAATCACCCCTACATTGTTATTTTTAGTTTTCTAACTTTTGTTCCTCTTGAATTCACCCTTTATTCTCTGCAGCACCTTGTTTACATTCAGCTCCAACAAACATGACAATTTCCTGTATTCTTGGTTGCCAAACCTCAGTCAGAGCTGGCACCGCCCGGCCTCAGTGTCTAGAAACGCCCCCTGCCCGGCCTCAGTGTCCAGAAACACCCCCTGCCCGGCCTCAGTGTCCAGAAACGCCCCCTGCCCGGCCTCAGTGTCCAGAAACGCCCCCTGCCCAGCCTCAGTGTCCAGAAACGTCCCCTGCCCGGCCTCAGTGTCCAGAAACGCCCCCTGCCCGGCCTCAGTGTCCAGAAACGCCCCCTGCCCTCCCTCTGCACATTCAATGGCTGTCAGTATTCTGCCCAGCACCTGACCTCTCAGCATGTGACAGAGCAGAGATCCAGCTTCTCTCATCTGTGACACAGCAATCAGCTCACATCCCATCCACAATGGTAACAGAAAGAGTTGTTACATGTTCCTCACCCCTTATAGATAAAGGACTACTGTGTTAGGCCCCTTTCACACGTCAGTGATTCTGGTACGTTTGTGCTTTTTTTTAAACGTACCAGAATCACTGACATACGCAGACCCATTATAATGAATGGGTCTGCTCACACGTCAGTGATTTTTCACTGCACGTGTCTCCGTGCGGCGTACCCGCGTGTGCGTGATTGCTGCACGGAGACATATCCATTTTTTTCTGGCATCACTGATGTTCCACGGACCACGCAGTGGTGTGGTCCGTGAAACACGTGCCAGAAAAAAACGTGCTTTTAAAATAAAAAACATTTTAACTCACCCGGCTCCAGCAATGCCCTCTGCAGCCCGTGCAGCTTGCTACTTCTGAGCCGGCTCATTATTGTCGCGCATATTCATGATGCGCGACACAGCCGACCCGGAAGCAGCTGCTGCGGGGGTCAGCGCCGGCCGGATGCTGCACCGCGGGAGCGATCAGCACCATGGAGAGCGGGAGCGGGCACAGGTGAGTTGATTACTAAGTGCAATCACGGGCCACGGAGAACGGAGCCCGGATTGCACTTAGACAACCCACGTGTGCCGTGAATCACGGCACACACAGGGACATGTGCGTGTTTTACACGCCAGTGAAAAACGTCACTGTTTTTCACTGACGTGTGAAACGGGCCTAAGGCAGACTATATATAGCACCCAATGTGAGTCTATAGTAGATATATACGCCATGTATGTATGGTACATGTGTGTGTGTGCGTGGTTTGTGTCATATAGTTATGTGTGTATATATATTATATATATATATATATATATATATATATATATATATATATATATATATATATATATATATATATATATATATATATATATATATATATATATATATATATATGCACATAGATTCTCCAGGCTTATCCCTCTATGTGTCACTATATGAATTGACACATTGGGCTCCGAATGTGGAGTGTGCAGATTGCATACGAGTGGTCACATGACCATTCATTCTGACTGTCGACAACTGTGTCTGCTGCATGTGATGTGAGGATTCACATATCTACACTGTGTAGCAGCAAGCAAGAAATAGTGCCATAATAATAATAATCATCATCATCTACAATAAAATATAGTTACTGCAGATTTTTGTGAAAAATCTTGACCACTATTTTTTCCTTGGGCTCCATGATATTTTGGTCCTGCTGGCATACATCACAGCATGGCTATGTCACTACTAGCATGATGCAGGTCTGTGAGGTGGCTTTCATTTCCGCACTGTCTCGTTCACCGTCTGTCTCGTTCACCGTCTGTCTCTGTCTTTCTCTAGCTTTCCGTCTCTTTTCTTTCCCTGTCTGTCTCTCTCTATCCGTCTCCCCACTGACATCTTATTACCTCTTATACTAACACTGTCCTTTGTTACTATAGTAACCAATCACAGCTGAGATTAATAAACTGTAGTTCCAGGCTCCATTCACTTTAATGGAGTCATGTTTTTTGGAGAGTAACTGTAAAGCGCAGGGTTAAATTTTCCTGTGAAACCGTAGTCTACGACGTTCCCTGGGTCACATGGGTCATCTGTGCAAAAAAACGTTATTGTAAATGAGATAGTGTGGATTCCTTTAGCGGACACACACACACAGCTATATATATATGTATATATATATATTATATATATATATATATATATATATATATATATATATATATATATATATATATATATATATATATATATTTAAAATTGAAAGATATATACAGTTGTGTACCGCTCATGGCGGCAGACCACGTTGCTACTAAGGGACCTGTGAGTCAGGGGGCCAGTTCCAGGGCCTGCACTGGACCCTCCTCCATCCTGTATTGCACGTTCAACTGAACGATAAATGCCAATATAATTGAAAGCAATGATCTGACGGCTCCCTCCTCCATTATTCTCCCTGTGCTTATGAGCTTTGATGTCTCAGTGCAGAGGGCACAATGATGTCACTTCAACGCTCCCTCCGCAGACCAGTGCCGAACATTCAGGACACCTGCTGCGTAGATTGGAGCAGCGGGAGAATGGGGAGAGATGATTAATTTTTTTTAATCATTAGGTGGGGCAGCCATTATACTGTTTTGATCTGTGTAGGGGCCAAAATATAGTTTGCTGGGCTGTATGAGGGGGACATTATAGTATTTGGATGTCTATGTGAAGCGCATTATACTGTGTGTGAGCCATTATAAAATGTGGTGGGTTGTGTCGGGGGTATCATACTGTGTTGATGAAACTGTACTTTGTGGGTTGTTGAAAATGGAGGTTCACGAAACTTTGCGTCATCTTTTCAGAGTAGCTACTGAAAAAACTCGTTCTATCAGTCAGTGTAGGGGTAAACGTCCCTCTTTTCAGAGTATCAGAGGCTATTGTTGGGCAGAACCAGGCCCTGGATTCCGGATGTGTAATCAGGATCAGGCACTTGTGAAATTAAAAATTAATAGTAACGTAAAAAAAAAAAAAAGAAGAAAGCGCTTCATACTGACCGAGGCTCCGTTGCAGCTGTACACTGCTCCCGTGGCTTCTCCTTCACTTGCTGGGCCGCTAATTACTGCTCATTCATATGCACTGGTCTCCCCGTCCTCCGGCTGTCCTGTCTCCTGTGATTGGTTGCAGTCAGACGCACCCTTAGCGTATGTGACAGCATCTGCCTACAACCAATCACGGGCGCCAAGACGGTTGATGAGCGGGAAAGCAATTCAACTCTGCGGATCATTATTGTGGTATAAAACGCATAAAATTTTTCACTGTGTTTTTCTCCCATATTATGACACCAAGAACAGAAAAAGCATATGGCTACAGTATGCAGCCCCCAGCCGTGCGCTTATCTTGGCTGTGTATCCAAATAAGAGGAACTGCATGCGGCTTTTTTCTTGATTTACAAAAATAACTTAAAAATAAACGAAATTTAGTTCCCCCGAATTTTGGTACCCAGGCATGATAAACCACAAAAGCTGGGGGCTGGTATTGTCAGGCTGGGGAGACCCCTATTTATTGAGCCGCCCCGTGCCTAAAAATAGCAGCCTGCAGCCACTCAGGATTGTCACATCCATTAGATGTGACAATCCCAGCACTTTACCTGGCTCTTCCTGGTTGCTCTGGGGCGGTGGCAATCAGGCTAATATGAAGTTAATCACAGCCCACAGCTGCCTCTAAGCCAGATATTAATCGTCAGGGTCTATGAGCCCCCCCCTTCCCTTAGTAATCTGTAAGTGACAGTAAATAAACACATGCACCAAGAAAAAAACAGTTTTTTGTAATTAAAAACATCACCCTCATAAGCCTCTTGATTAGGCTACATTCACAGGACTGCCCCGTTTTTGCGGTCTGCAAAAAAATGGTCATGTTTTTTCACGGATGCAACTGTGTGGCATCCGTTCCGTTCCGTATAAGGTCCGTGTGTCATCTGCGTACCTTCCTATCTTTTCATACTGCAAAAAAACGGAAGCAGCTAGATAGATAGAGGGATAGATAGATACAGATAGCTAGAGGGATAAATAGAGGGATGGATGAATGAATCAAGGGATAGATAGAGGGATAGATAATAGATGAGAAAGACCAATATAATGTCCTATCCCCCCCGTATATTCTAAGCTGGCACCCTTTAGTGCCTTTCATGTGGCACTAAAGGGTGCTTAGCCTTGTATTTGGCCAATAAATAAATAAATAATTTAAAAAAAACGACGTGAGATCCCCCCTATCTTTTGTAGCCAGCTAGGGTAAAGCAGACGGTTGCAGCCTGCAGACCACAGCTGGCAGCTTCACCTTGGCTGGTAATCCAAAACAGAGGGCACCCCACGCTATTTAAAATTAAATAAATAATTTAAAACAAAAAACGTGGGGTCCCCCCCAAATTGCATCACCAGCCAAGGTAAAGCGGACAGCTGTGGTCTGGTATTCTCAGACTAGGGAGGTCCACCGTTATTGGACACTCCCCAGCCTAAAAATAGCAGGCTACAGCTGCCCCAGAAGTGGCGCATCCATTAGATGCGCCAATCCTGGTGCTTCGCCCCAGCTCATCCCGCGCCCTGGTGCGTTGGCAAACGGGGTAATATATGGGGTTGATGCCAGATGTGTAATGTCACCTGGCATCAAGCCCTGGGGTTGGTGAGGTCAGGCGTCTATCAGATACCCGACATCATCAACCCAGTCAGTAAGAAATAAAAAATAGACAACAAAAAAAGTTTTATTTGAAAAAACACTGCCCACATTCCCTCTTTCAACAATTTATTGACAAGAACAATCCAATCCGGGTCCGGCGTAATCCAATAAGGGGGTCGCATGGCGATCCATACCATAGTCAATGAGACTCCCAGTCAATGAAGAACAAAATGTTCCCCATTGGCTGGGAGAGCCGTGCAGTGACCTGAGCTAACATCAATAGGTCAGCCCAGGTCACTGCAGGGGATGCCGAGCGCTGCCATCAGGAGGTTAGATGAGATCATTACCTGCAGTAACGATCTCCTGCTCTCCTGACGTCAGCGCTGTCACTGACTTCTATGCCCGCCGCGTTCTACGCAGTATCACGAGAGCCCGTGACGTCACTGCTAGTGACAGTCTCGGGCCGCCCGCGAGACGGGCAGAGAAGGCAGGAGATCGTCACAGCAGGTAATTATCTCATCTAATCTAACCTGCAGCTACATGTGCAGAGAGCAGGGAGCCGCGCACACTGAGCGCTGGCTCCCTGCTCTCCTAGCTACAGTACACATCGGGTTAATTAACCCGATGTGTACTGCAGCTACATGTGCACAGAGCAGGGAGCCGCGCACACTGCTTAGCGCTGGCTCCCTGCTCTCCTAGCTACAGTACACATCGGGTTAATTACAAGTAAGTGGTCTCTATCTACTTACCTGCCCCAATGTAGCCCAATAGTGTAATAATGAAAAAAAGTCAAAAGAAGCCGGATAACCCCTTTAACTAAAATAATCCCCTTCTGTAGCTCCTGGGCTGCATTCTATGAAGATGCACTTTGGCCTTGACTCTCCTTCCAGACCCCAAAAATAACTTTATAAAACTTGGCCGTTAGGTATGCTAATTACCTTGGTTGGCCAGATGGGTGGGCTCATTTTCTGACCCTTTATCCCCCTCCTGCCGCTGATCGCTGTCCTCCTTCCTTGACTGACAGGATGACGCCTACGTCATCCTACTCGTTGCATTTTTAAATCTCGTGCCTGTGCAGTTCGCTCTGCCATATCGCAGCCAGAGCAAAAAACATAGCTGCCCTAGCTCGCGCCTGTGAGCTGCGCAGGCGTGAGATTATGGGCGGGTACAAACATGGCGCTGGTGAGGTCGGCGCTGTGCATGACCTCAGCAGCGCCATGCTCGTACCCGCCCATGGCTAACAGCCAAGTTTTATAAAGTTATTTTTGGGGTCTGGAGGGGAGTCAGGGTGAAGGTGCATCTTCATAGAATGCAGCCCAGGAGCTGCAGAAGGTGATTCTTTTAGTTTAATAGGGAAAAAATCTGGTGACAGGTTCCCTTTAAGGGTCCTCTTTCTTGCTGTGAAGCAGTCCAAATGTTTCTCTTAAGCCCCCGTCACACTTCGCGATATCGCTAGAGAGCTCGCTAGCGAGATCGCTGAAACGTCACAGGTTTTGTGACGTGCCAACGATGTCACTGTGTGTGACAAGCAGCAGCGAGCGGGCCCCTGCGGCAAGGCCGCTGATCGTTACAAAACGATCAGGACCTTTTTTTGCTCGTTGCTCTCCCGCTGTTACCAAGCGCAGCATCGTTATACGAGTCGCTGGTGAGATCTGGCTGAAAGACAGCTCACCAGCGACCATGTAGCGACGCACCAACAATCCCTGACAGATCGGATCGCTGGTGGGATCGTTGGTGCGTCGCTACGTGTGACGGGACCCTTAGTTTCTACCTACTAATTAAGCCCTGCTGTGATTCTGTGACATGTCCTCCTGTGATCCCTCCCTCCTGCTCACACCTGAGACATCGTCTATGCCTTTAGAGATGTATAAATGTGATGGTTCATTTCTGATATGAACTTGGTGTGACTTTGTCAAGTGGGACTTTTTAAGTGGGCTATCAGAAATATACCAGAAATGTCCCAGAAGGTAAAAGCTATCTCTTTATCTGTGCTTCCCACTTGCATTATTCCACACTTGGGTACCGTCTCATGTAGCGACGCACCAAGGATCCCACCTGCGATCTGACCTGGCAGGGATCGTTGGTGCGTCGCTAGATGGTTGCTAGTGAGCTGTCAATCAGGCAGATCTCACCAGCGACTTGTGTAACGATGCTGCGCTTGGTAACCAGGGTAAATATCGGGTAACTAAGCAAAGCGCTTTGCTTAGTTACCCGATATTTACCCTGAAAATCAGCGTACGCTGCTTACACGGAGTCTGTGCTCGTTGGTCTCCCGCCGTCAAACACGCCAATGTGTGCTGCACAGCGGGAGACCAATGAGCAAAAAAATGAACCAGAACAGTGTGTAACGATCAGCGATCTCACAGCAGGGGCCAGGTCGCTGCTTAGAGTCACACACAGCGAGATCGCTGAGGAGGTCACCGGTACATCACAAAACCTGTGACTCAGCAGCGATCTCGCTATGTGAGTACCCCTTAATCTCACCATGTTTACCTATGATCTTACAGTCTTTGCTCTACTAACCCTCACTCTTTTCTGCTATCCCCAAACCCCAGCACTCGCTAAACAAATATTTATCTCCCCTTCCCTCCTACCTTCTCATCTGACCTCCTCTGCTGACCTGCTCCTAACCTCAGATCTCTCCTAATAACACGCATAACATGCTGTCCAGTCTCCTTCTCCCACCTGCTCTCCCCTTTCTCTACTTCTCCTCAATGCTGGCGACATATCTCTCAATACAGACGTAAAAGTAATTTTTCCAAGCCAGTATATCAATATTTTACACCAAATCTACCTTAAATTCTAAAACAATTCCTTTATTATAGATACCTTAAAATCAGAAAACTATCCTACACCGTGAGTAAATACAACACAAGCAAATCAAAACACAAAATTGGACTCTATGAAGCCACAATGAAAGACTCTTTTGCCAAATAGTCACTATGGATTTTTGGTATCATCTGTCTATAATGGGACAGGTAGTCTATATGCACCCTATACCAAATCTGTCCGCTACCTATCAATGGAGATATAACTTACATTACCCGCACCCTAAGGTTCAAGTGGTGCCCCCATTCCATTGCGATTATACCTTGGAAGCTGCCCCTAATCTCCCTTACTAAAATAAATTCAGGTAGATTAGATCAATAGACAATAGTTCACAATAATCACTTATCTTAAATATATTCACGGCAGCCTCTCCACATAGTTTTCTTTTTCTTTTCAGCCGTCCTCCTCACCTGCCCCCCCCTGTCCAGCACGTGGCACACCCACGCAGAAACCTTGCACATCTCAACATGCACACCCTCTCTGACTATCCTACCGCTGTCCTACTTATCTTCACTGCACGACACAAACCGTGCCACCACTTTCTACAACGCCACTCTCACATAAGCTATTGATTCAGTCGCCCCTCTCATGCATGGCAGAGTGAGATGAATCAATAGACACCCCTGGCACAACAGTCTCGCTATAAATCTTCGGCAAGTGTCTAGAGCTGCTGAACGTCGGTGGAAGAAAACGCACTCCCAGGAGGTTTTCACTACATTCAAAAATGCAATTCACACAATTCGTTTGGCCCTCATCTCTGCTAAACACGACTACTTCAGAACCCTAGTATCATCTTTATCCCACAACCCCAAATAGTTATTCAATACCATGAACTCCCTCCTCCGCCCACCACCTCCAACCTCCCTCATCTCCGCAGAAGACTTTGCCATATATTTCAAAGATAAGATTGACCAAACAAGGAGTCTTTTCTGCTGACTCACCAGAACCCCTTCATATAAACAGACCACTGCCCCTCCCCCATACACTTCCTCCCCACCATCATCGAAGGAGAGCTTGCACATCTTCTCTCGAAAGCGCACCTCACATCCTGCGAACTTGACCCCATCCCATCTTTACCCCACTATGCTTATTCCAGCCTTAACCCATCTTTTTAACCCATCTTTAACCTCTGGAACCTTCCCTTCTACTTTTAAACATGCAAAAAAAAAAAAAAAATCACAGCCATCCTAAAGAAACCTTCCCTCGATCCAACCTCTACTACCAGCTATCGCCCCATATCACTACTCCCGTTCGCTTCAAAACTCCTAACAGCATGTCCATGCTGAACTTTCCTCTCACCTCTCTCTTTGACAACCTACAATTCGGCTTCCATCCACATCACTCTACTGAGACTCCTCTGACTAAAATCACAAATTACCTTCTTACTGCCAAAGCTAACAGCTAGTTCTCTATACTCCTACTTCTAGACCGGTCCTCAGCCTTTGACACAGTCGACCACTCCCTCCTATTACAGATCCTCTCTTTCCTTGGTGTCTGAGACCTCGCCCTCTCTTGGATCTCTTCATACCTTTCAAACTTTTAGTGTCTCCCACACAACCTCTTCATCCCACCCTCTCTCTGTTAGCGTTTCTCAAGGCTCCATCCTGGGATCCTTACTTTTTTCCATCTATACATTTGACCTGGGACAACTCAAAGTCCCATGGTTTCCAGTACCACCTATATGTTGATTACACTCAGCTCTACCTCTCTGGCCCAGATGTCACATCTCTGTTGTCCAGAATCCCAGAGTGTCTATCGGCCATATCCTCCTTCTCCTCTCGCTTCCAAAGCTCAATGTGGCCAAAACTGAACAAATCATATTTCCTCCATCTCACCTACATACCTTGCCTGACCTATTACAATAAATAACATCACGATGTCCCGAGTGCCCAAAGTTCGGTGCCTCGGAGTGACCTTCGACTCTGCCTTGTCCTTCATACCACACATCCAATCCCTCACCACCTCCTGCCGTCTTCAACTCAAAAATATTTCCAGAATCCGTCCCTTCCTCAATTCTCAATCTACAAAAATGCTAGTGTATGCCCTCATAATCTCCCGCCTCGATTACTGCAACGTCCTCCTCTGTGGCCTCCCTGCTAACTCTCGCATCTCTCTAGTCTATCCTTGATTCTGCTGCCCGACTGATCCACCTATCTCCTCAATATTACCCCACCTCTCCCCTCTGCAAATCCCTCCACTGGCTCCAAATTCTCCACTGTATCCAATTCATACTAATACTGACCTACAAAACCATCCATAATCTGTCTCCTCCATGTATCTCCAAACTATCTCCCGCTACACTCCAACACGTAATCTCCGGTCCTCCCAAGATCTCCTTATCTCCTTCACCCCTCATGCAACCGCCTCCAAGACTTCTCCTGAGCATCCCCTGTATTCTGGAATTCGCTGCCTCAACACATCATTATCTGCTACACTTGCAAGCTTCAAACGGAACTTGAATACTCATCTGTTCAGAAATGCTTACAGTCTACAATGACCCCACTGCAGCACCACCGTGTCGGAATTGCCGCCCGACCAAAACCCCACCTACTGTCTCCTCCCCAAAATCCTATAGCATGTAAGCCTGCAAGGGTAGTGTCCTCTTCTCTCTGTACCAGTCTGTCTACTAACTTGTGTATGTATTCTGTATGTAACCCCTTCTCATGTACAGCACCATGCAATCAATGGTGCTCTATAAATAAATAATAGTATCCTGGCAAAGTCAATGAGAATTGTTGCTGTGCGCACGTTGCTTTTTTTGCTTGCAGTTTTGGGTGCAGGAAAAAGAAGCAGCATGTCAATTCTCGGTGCGTTTTGTAGTTTTTCTGGCCAATTATTTCACACAAAAAAAAAAGCATGGCACAAAAACGCACCTTTTTTTGGTGCTTTTTTTTTTCCACAAGGTCCAGATTTTGGTGCAGAAAATTTCACACAGCCTAAAAAAGGGTCTTTCAATTTCAGAAAACCAAAACAAAAACTGTGCCTTACCCATTCTTACCGATTTCTTTGCGCTGGACCTAAGAACACATTTATTATTTTTTTAAATCAAAAAACTGCAGTCAAGGAAGGGGGGGTGACAGGCATTTTCCAAAACTGAAATCTCCATTTAAAAGGGTGTTCCAGTGTCAAACGTTGTCCAAAGGTCTGCTCTGTATCTAAAAAGGGAAGGGGGTCTTTCCAAACTTTTTTTTTTTTTTTTTGCTGCACACATCCGAACATGTTGTTACCCTCAGTGTGCACCGTTCAAAACACTGCATGCGGCTCGCACAGGACTGAGCACTAAGCGTACCTGAGCACAGCGTGGCTCGCACAAGTTTTGTTCGCAAGTACAGCATCCGATCCATGAACCAGACCTTAACCTTGATTTTTAAATTTGGTATTCGATTCGAAAACCGAACCTCAGGTTCGCTCATCTCTAATCATTACTTAACCAGCACTGTTTGTCTACTGGTCTTAGGCTATGTGCCCATGGGCAAAGTGTCCTGCAAATATATCCGCAGGAGCTCCAAGAAATCCGCAGCACAACTTTGTCTGTTTTCATGCTGCAGATGTATTGCTGAATGTCCTGCGGATATGCTGCGGTCATTCTGCTTTGAGGATACAGTACAATGGCTTTGGCACTGCATGCTTAATACAGAACAAGTGCTGGAGTGATCGGGGAGTTCATACTTGCCTCCATCACGCAGCACTTCACTTTCCGGACATCTGTCAGTGTCTGCACTCTGCAGGAGAAGGTGGGCGGGCCTGAACTAGCTCCAGCTGTCACATGACCGGAGCGCTACAAGCCCCGACCACCAACTCCTGCTGTCTGTTCCTGGCTCCACCGCGCTCCTCTGCACTAGGGGAAGTGACTCCGGTGTCTGCTATCAAGGCAGGTAAGTATGGGATCCTGTGGAAAAATACAGGAATAATTGACATGCTGCAGATTTTTCCACAGGGAAATCCGCATTATTTCCGCTGCGGAAAAAAACGCAGCATGGGTACAGCACTCCCCAAATGCCATAGAAATGGCTGGGGACTCGCTGTACTGCGGATTTTTGAAAAATCTGCGGAATTTCCACGAAAAAATTGCGGCAAATTACGCCAATTTTCCGCAACGTGGGCACATAGCCTTACAGATTGGAGCATCAAGAGACTCCATGTGAGGCTTATAGCCTCCTGCATGCAGTACTGCATATGGGGTTTTGGAGAGGCATTTCACAGTGTTGGCTGAGGATATTTTTTTTTTGAGAAGGCAAAAATTGTCAAAAACATATTTACTCAGTTTTAGCAAAAATCTAATGATTTCAGGCACAACTGACATGATGACATGTGGGCAAATGGCAGTTGTCAGTGTGAGATTTTTGCAGGCATCGCCAACTGTCATGGCGGTGTCAGAATCTGTGGAGACTACAGATTCTGGCACTCTGCCTTATAAGATTCTAAGTTATGTCTGTGACCAGCGTAGGGACACTGGGGCATCGACCCACAGGCGCCTCCCTCTCTCGGCCATCTTGCTCCTTCGTCTTCTGAAGCCTGTGTGCATGACGCGTCCACGTCATACACACTCGCCAGCACTGAGGTCCTGCACAGGCGCACTACAATACTTTGATCTGCCCTGAGCAGGGCAGATCAAAGTGCGCCTGTGCAGGACCTCAGTGCTGGCGAGTGTGTATGACGTGGACGCGTCATGCACACAGGCTTCAGAAGACGGAGGAGCAGGATGGCCGAGAGAAGAGGAGGCACCGGTCCCGGAGAACAGCGCCGCCTACCGGGCCAACCAGCACTGCAGCGACCGGTTTAGGTGAGTATTATAAAGTGGTTTTTTATGTTCTCACAGTGGCCTGCGCTCTTATATACAGCATGTTAGAATGCTGTATATAAGAGCCCACTGGTGGTGGCCGCAGCTTATAGGCCATAAACATGGTGACAGGTTCCCTTTAATCTGTTTCCATCACACTTATGCCCCTTTCTTCCCTAGAAAGGGGTAAAAAAGATTAGATCTAGTTAAGAAAATAACCAGGCACGGGACTCCGGCATCTCCACCATTAGTGGTAACCCTGAGGTTGCGGATAGCCTAGGGTTCCCAAATATGAGGGACCGCAAAGAAGGCCCCTGTCCCTTGCTATCCTGCAGTCACATCTTGACAGACATTATGAAAAATATCCCGGACACTAAACCTGTTTTCATTACAAGCCAGAATCATGTGGCATGTCACCTTGTAATCTTGGATGCAGGCCAAACACAAAGTATTTCATCATCCAGACAACTTATTTTTACTTGGAGCATTACATCTTTAGCCAATGATGGAGCAGAAAACAAGTGCATATATAGTACAGATATAGCACAAGCCGCAGACTGGTCAGGACAACATGGGGATGTGCAGTAAGGAATGTTCTCATCGATTCCCATTCTGCTCGTTGCTGTCCAGGAGCATCCGAAAGCTGATAACATGCAGTGTAGTATACAGAGCAGTGTACACAGCGTTCCCATCCAGAAGCTGATTACACTGCACGTTATCAGCTTTTGGATGGGGACGATGTGTACACGGCTCTGTACATAAAATGCAGTGTAATCTTTTTCTGGAGGGGGGTGCTGCGGACACGGTTCTGTACATTATAAGGCATTTTATGTACAGAGCTGTGTCCACAGCTCCCCCGTCCAGAAACTGACAACATGCAGTGTAATGCATAGTGCGGTGTACACAAATACACACTATAACAAGATTAGTAACATCTGCGGCCTATAACTACTACATAAAACCGTTGTACAATATCACAATAGTATCGTGTGCTTGTTCTCTTGGTGGTTGAGATTTGCATGAGGACAATTACCGTTATCTATGGGCTCTGTACTATCTTTAGCAAATCAGGGCAGTCATTTGCATTGTTCAAGAGAGAGAAAAGCCATCACTAATGCAACAATTGTTATTTATTTATACTGTGCCATCTTCTACTGACGCAATATGGTAATACATTTCCAGGAAGTATTTTTATAATACAGATCTACAATAGATGGTGTGATACAATTGAGAGAAACCAATAATTTCAGCTTACAATAACGTTCTCCAAGTGCATAAAAAAATAGAGACCCCTTATTCACATGCCATAGCCCCCATTAGTGGGTTAGTTACCGACAACATTGATAGTGGAGCATGCATTGCAGCCAAAATTACCCAAACTGAACCAATTATAAATCAAGAATGTTGGTCAGTCATCTGAATGTCTTGCAGGCTTCTGTAAATAGTGTTTCTCTTCGTGTTACCATGCTTGATGAAGAGACCTGAGTAATCTTGAAAGTTTGCTATTACCAGCTTTTCAGTAAGCCATTAAAAAGGTATCAACCTCTGAGGACTCAGTTTTTCAAACAATTAATTTCCTCTTCGTGTTGGGTAACTAACCAACATGTCAGAAGCATTCGACCTGGCCAACATAGTCTGATGACCAAGAGGATCCAATATGCTCCCTGTGATTACCCAATCATTTTCCAAGTGTTATGTATTGTACCCCAAATTCAGCTGAACGCATCAGTTGTAGCAGGATTGGCCCCAACTTTCTCAATAGTAAATATTGCGGGAAATGAAAGTAATAGATAATAGATTAATAGATAAGTGATTCATCTATCCACTTTGCAATAAATATGTACACTTGTCTATACGTTTAAATTATTCTTCAACATGTATCACACATGTAAACATACACTTTTAAAGGGAAATCATTATCAGAAAATGATGTATTTTTTAAAATGGACTTTTCTCTTGTTTAAGCACATTAAACTAACCACATTAAAGAATAGTTGCCACAGAGATGCATAAAATGTAACTGATATTTTTCTTATTTATCATCTTTATTGTGGAGAGATTAGTTTGTAAAGTTTAGATTCTAATTTTTGCTAAGAACAAAGAAGGGCGTTCAGAGAGATTGGTCTCTGTGGGATGATTCCTTTTTCCCCTACATGATGTTGCCCAACCATAAGTAGGAGGCATCATGTAAGGTAACAATACCCCACCTGGGAATGTCAGACCGGACCTTCTCTGTGTGAGACAAATAATGTCACACGGCCTGTGCTACTCACGGATATCACTACTGATAACTACAGTGCATACAATTGGGGCAGGATAATACAGTAGACAAGGCATTGTCAGTGTGGGGGGGGACGAAGAGTAGAGCAGGGCCAAAAGTGCCGTGGGATGAGAGCTGCAGGTGTTTGTAATGGCACACAGCTCTGCTCTAATCCCCTGTCCCACTTGTAATCACAGTAGATGTCTGCAGTGAGATCATTAGGAAAAGCAAGGATGTGTGTCATTAAATGTCACACACAGAGAAAGCAGAATCTGACAATCTCTGGGGGCATGTGCTTTTTTTTTTTCCCCCCAACATGATGTTTCCTTGCTTAGGACAAGGCAACATCATAAAGGAAAAAGTAACTGCCGCCAGAGAAAAATCTTAGCAGCTAACGCCTCCTTTGTCTTAGCAAAAATTAGAACCTACACTTTAATAACCAATATTTCCTTGACAGAGATGAGAAATTAAAAAATAAAAACTATATTTTATGTAGCTCTTATAGCCACTATTCCATAACAAGGCCAGTTTAACATACTAAAACTAGTCAAATTAGGCATCTGTGTAATATAAATAAATTGACACATTGAAAATAAATGTAAGGAGCTTAAAAAAATAAAATAAAATAAAAATTCTACTACTGGCTATTGAGGCTTTTTTTAGAATTATAATTCCTGTCCTTTCAGGAGGAGTTTTCAGCAAGGCTCCATATCAGCAGAAGCAGGATTACACTGACACGTAATACCTATATACACAGCAGATAACGGGATCCATAATTCCCAATAGGCGATGGTCACAATGCCCCTCTTACCCCTTCCTTCACAATGACCTTTGCACATGCTCAATAGATGCTCTAAGACAAAAAGATAGGGCCGCGGCCCTTTCATTCTGGCTAATATATATGTTTTTGTAAGCGAAACATGAAGTAAGAGTTTAAAAAGACAGTGTAAAAATTGCAAATCTCTTTTTTTTATTTTAAATACAGATTTGGGGGGAATAAAAAAACAAACATTATACATGCAAGTTCCAGGAAGCCGGTGAGGGAACGGAAGATAAGGTGAGTATATATGTGTGTGCGTGCGTATTTGTGCGTGTTTGTGTGGACTGCAAGAGCGGGTTAGAGCGCGGTGGATGTACGGAACCGGAAGTGTGTGCGGTGAGTATTTCGTTCGTACAGCAAAGCTTTCTCGTAAACAGAGTTACAAATTTACAGAAAGCCTTGCTCGTTAGGCGAAATACTCACTAACTGGGTTACTCGTTAAGCGAGGTTCCACTGTATACGGAAAAAAAAAGGCCAGCTCACCACTTTAGGCTACATGCGCAAACTGCAACCAAAACTGCACCCTGTCAGAGAGCCTGGAAATGTCACAAAAAAACGCTTGTAATGTAGGTGCGTTTTGGGTACGTTTTTTGGTGAGTTTTTGTCATTGTGTTTTTTTAAAAGGAGAAACAAAATATGATAGGCAAGGATAATAAATAGATAACTCGAATAGATGATAGAAAAAAATAGGAATAGCTAGATGGATGGATAGATAATAAGAACATATAGATATGATAAGAAAGAACAGAAAGAATACATAGAAATAAATAACAGAATAGCTTGATAGAGGGATAGCCAGCTTGGTTAGCTTTTTTTTTTTTTTTTTGGGGGGGGGGGGGGTAAAAAAAACAAAAAAAAACAAAAAAAAAAAACAACATGGGTTCTCCCCCATTTTTCATATCTAGCACAGGAACTGCAGCAGCTGCAGGCTGCAACCCTCAGCTCTCTGCTGTACCTTGGCTGTTTATGAAAAATAGAGGGATCTAACGCTTTTAAATTATTTTATTTATTTAAAAGAAAAAGACGTGGGATTCCCTCATTTTTCTAATACCAGCCAAGGTGCGTATCTGGGTGATGTGTATAAATACAAGACAAAAAAGGGGGACCAGTCGCACACTGTGAAAAAACAAAATAAATTCTACCTAAAAAATATAAAAATGGAGGTATTTGGAATATTATAATGGCCATTGTAATACCAGCCCAGCGCCCCTTCACGGCACCCTCCTTTTCTGGGTTCTACACTACACTGCATCTTTTCTGGGCTTTAAAAACCTACAAGATCAGCTGGTGAACACAAAAGAGGCTAATGAAACAGCCAGGAGCTGGGGTGCAAATCCAGCAAACAGAGCACCACTCCCTGTTATATGCATTATACAATAGAACATAAACCGAATGAAAGCAGGGGTTCCCTTGCTGGTTTCCCACGCTGGTACTAACCTAACCTCAAACCGAACTGGCAGCACCTTTACAATGTGGACAGGTGTGTATCTGGGTGATGTGGATAAATACAAGACAGAAAAGGGGGACCAGTTGCACACTGTGAAAAAGTAAAATAAATTCTACCTAAAAAAAACTGACAGTTGCTATTAATAGCCTGTAGCTCCCACCTCCATTCAGTTTAATGGAGGCAGGATGTTGGAGTGTAACTGTAAAGCGCGGGGTTAAATTTTCTCGTGATAACAGTCTTTGATGTTCCCTGAGTCACACGGAGGGTCTGTGCAAAATTTAGCAGACAAACATACATACATACACTGAGCAATTAGATAGAGATTTTATATAATAATAATATTTATATATATATATATATATATATATATATATATATATATATATATATATATATATATATATATATATATATATATATATATATATATATATATATATATATATATATATATATATATATATATATTATATATATTTATCTACACAGAGATACAGTGCCTTGCGAAAGTATTCGGCCCCCTTGAATTTTTTTTTTAACCTTTTCCCACATTTCAGGCTTCAAACATAGTTACATAGGTTGAAAAAAAAAGACCTAAGTCCATCTCGTTCAACCTTCCCCCACCAATTGTACATTTAGTCCCTAAGTCACTTATAACCAACAATGTTATGCGTACTGAGGAAATCATCCAGGCCTTTTTTAAAATCTGTTATAGTGTCTGCCATTACTACCTCTTGTGGTAGGGCATTCCACAGTCTGACTGCTCTAACTGTAAAGAACCCTTTAATATTTATCTGTCAGAATCGCTTTTCTTCCACTCGCAGTGAATGCCCCCTGGTCCTTAGTATTGTCTTTGGAAGAAATAAGTCATGTGCCAGTCCTTTATATTGACCACACAATACATATAAATGAGATCTCCTCTGAGACGTCTATTTTCTGAGCTAAACATATCTAACTTTTTCAACCTCTCATCATATGGAAGGCCTTCCATTCCTTGGAGTAGCCTAGTTAGCTGCCTTTGAACTGACTAACTTCTTTATGTCCTTCTTAAAATGCGGAGCCCAAAACTGGATCCCATATTCCAGATGTGGCCTTACAAGTGATTTATAGAGGGGTAACAATACATTGGGATCCCGGGATCTAATCTCTCTTTTTATACACCCTAGATAAAAGATAAAAAAAAAATAATTTTATGGTGAAGAATCAACAAGTGGGATACAATTGCGAGGTGAACGATATTTATTGCTTTTTTTTTAAATTTTTGTAAAAAAATAAACAAAATTAGGGCGTGCAATATTATTCATCCCCTTTAAGTTAATACTTTGTAGCATCTTTTGCTGCGATTACAGCTGCAAGTCGCTTGGGGTATGTCTCTATCAGTTTTGCACATCGAGAGACTGAAATTCTTGTCCATTTTTCCTTTGCAAATAGCTGGAGCTGAGGTTGGATGGAGAGTGTTTATGAACAGCAGTTTTCAGCTCTCTCCACAGATTCTCGATTGGATTCAGGTCTGGACTTTGACTTGGCCATTCTAACACCTGGATACGTTTATTTTGGAACCAATCCATTGTAAATTTTGCTTTATGTTTGGGATCATTGTCCTGCTGAAGAAAAGTAGGCCCAAACTATGATGCTGCCACCACCAGGTTTGACAGTGGGGATGGTGTGTTCAGGGTGATGAGCTGTGTTGCTTTTACGCCAAACATATCATTTGGCATTGTGCCCAAAAAGTTCGATTTTGGTTTCATCTGACCAGAGCACCTTCTTCCACATGTTTGGTGTGTCTCCCAGGTGGCTTGTGGCAAACTTTAAACAACACTTTTTATGGATATCTTTGAGAAATAGCTTTTTCCTTGCCACTCTTCCATAAAGGCCAGAATTGTACAGTGTACGACTGATTGTTGTCCTATGGATAGACTCTCCCACCTCAGCTGTAGATCTCTGCAGTGCATCCAGAGGGATCATGGGCCTCTTGGCTGCATCTCTGATCAGTCTTCTTGTTTGACATGACGTTTTTGAGGGACAACCAGGTCTTGGTAGATTTGCAGTGGTATGATACTCCTTCCATTTCAATATGATCGCTTGCACAGTGCATCTTGGGATGTTTAAAGTTTTGGAAATCTTTCTGCAACCAAATCCAGCTTTAACTTCTCCACAACAGTGTCATGGATGTGCCTGTTGTGTTCCTTGGTCTTCATGATGCTCTCCGTGCTTTAAACAGAACACAGAGTATCGCAGAGCAGGTACATTTATACGGAGACTTGATTACACACTGATGGATTATATTTATCATCATCAGTCATTTAAAACAACATTGGATTATTAAGAGATCCTCAATGAACTTCTGGAGTGAGTTTGCTGCACTGAAAGTAAAGAGGCCGAATAATATTGCGCGCCCCGATTTTCATTTTTTACAAAAATTTAAAATAAGCAATAAATATCGTTCACCTTTACAATTGTGTCCTACTTCTTGATTCTTCATCATAAAATTTTAATTTTTTATCTTTATGTTTGAAGCCTGAAATGTGGGAAAAGGTTGAAAAATTCAAGGGGGCCGAATACTTTCGCAAGGCACTGTGTAATATATATATATATCCACACTTATACAAATTATAAAACCACATTGTGTTTCTTAGAAAAACCCTTTAACTGAAAATACTTAAAGGCATAATTGTAACAAAGTTAATGATCACTCCTGCTGTGTGCCAGAAAACATACATAAAAAAGGGAACACCCAGCCCCCATAGGAATATATAATATGTAACTAAATTATGACAAAGCAAACAAATAATATACTGTGGGAACCTTGTACTATATAATAACAGGCCTAGATCTTCTCAATTGCATGGGTATATCCACCTAGCTCAGTAAAAACTTTACACCCTGAATACTACCTGTTTTCAACCATATTGTGAGTGGAATTTGAGAAAATGCCAGTAGTGCACACAGCCTTAGGACTCACATCAATTTTCTCAAGTACTAACTGTAGGTTTTTCACCGAAAGCACTCATACCTATGATAGTGTAATTCATTAATTCACATGTCCGATTTTTTACCTCGGACTAAGTGGTCCACACACAAACATGGAGACTTGTCAAATATTTTAGCAAGTGTCAAATTAATCTCACCAAGACAAGTACCGTATTTTTCGCTTTATAAGACGCACTTTTGTTCCCCCCCAAAAAAAAGAAAGAAAGTAGGGGGTGCATCTTATAAACCGAATATACGGGGGGGGTGTACACACACACACACGTTATAATTATATATTCTGTTGTAGAGGTTTCATTTCAAATCCAATGTGGTGGCATGCAGAGCCCAACTCGCGAAAATTGTGTCACTGTCCAAATATTTCTGGACCTAACTGTATATATATATATTATATATATATTATATATTATATATATATATACACACACACACAGTTAGGTCCAGAAATATTTGGACAGTGACACAATTTTCGCGAGTTGGGCTCTGCATGCCACCACATTGGATTTGAAATGAAACCTCT
Source organism: Anomaloglossus baeobatrachus (assembly GCF_048569485.1). Taxonomy (NCBI): domain Eukaryota; kingdom Metazoa; phylum Chordata; class Amphibia; order Anura; family Aromobatidae; genus Anomaloglossus; species Anomaloglossus baeobatrachus. Next base: position 439,374,792 of record NC_134356.1, on the reverse strand, counting down.
ACAACAGAATTCAAGTGCAGATTGTAACGTTTAATTTGAAGGTTTGAACAAAAATATCTGATAGAAATTGTAGGAATTGTACACATTTCTTTACAAACACTCCACATTTTAGGAGGTCAAAAGTAATTAGACAAATAAACCAAACCCAAACAAAATATTTTTATTTTCAATATTTTGTTGCGAATCCTTTGGAGGCAATCACTGCCTTAAGTCTGGAACCCATGGACATCACCAAACGCTGGGTTTCCTCCTTCTTAATGCTTTTCCAGGCCTTTACAGCCGCAGCCTTCAGGTCTTGCTTGTTTGTGGGTCTTTCCGTCTTAAGTCTGGATTTGAGCAAGTGAAATGCATGCTCAATTGGGTTAAGATCTGGTGATTGACTTGGCCATTGCAGAATGTTCCACTTTTTTGCACTCATGAACTCCTGGGTAGCTTTGGTTGTATGCTTGGGGTCATTGTCCATCTGTACTATGAAGCGCCGTCCGATCAACTTTGCGGCATTTGGCTGAATCTGGGCTGAAAGTATATCCCGGTACACTTCAGAATTCATCCGGCTACTCTTGTCTGCTGTTATGTCATCAATAAACACAAGTGACCCAGTGCCATTGAAAGCCATGCATGCCCATGCCATCACGTTGCCTCCACCATGTTTTACAGAGGATTTGGTGTGCCTTGGATCATGTGCCGTTCCCTTTCTTCTCCAAACTTTTTTCTTCCCATCATTCTGGTACAGGTTGATCTTGGTCTCATCTGTCCATAGAATACTTTTCCAGAACTGAGCTGGCTTCATGAGGTGTTTTTCAGCAAATTTAACTCTGGCCTGTCTATTTTTGGAATTGATTAATGGTTTGCATCTAGATGTGAACCCTTTGTATTTACTTTCATGGAGTCTTCTCTTTACTGTTGACTTAGAGACAGATACACCTACTTCACTGAGAGTGTTCTGGACTTCAGTTGATGTTGTGAACGGGTTCTTCTTCACCAAAGAAAGTATGCAGCGATCATCCACCACTGTTGTCATCCGTGGACGCCCAGGCCTTTTTGAGTTCCCAAGCTCACCAGTCAATTCCTTTTTTCTCAGAATGTATCCGACTGTTGATTTTGCTACTCCAAGCATGTCTGCTATCTCTCTGATGGATTTTTTCTTTTTTTTCAGCCTCAGGATGTTCTGCTTCACCTCAATTGAGAGTTCCTTAGACCGCATGTTGTCTGGTCACAGCAACAGCTTCCAAATGCAAAACCACACACCTGTAATCAACCCCAGACCTTTTAACTACTTCATTGATTACAGGTTTACGAGGGAGACGCCTTCAGAGTTAATTGCAGCCCTTAGAGTCCCTTGTCCAAATACTTTTGGTCCCTTGAAAAAGAGGAGGCTATGCATTACAGAGCTATGATTCCTAAACCCTTTCTCCGATTTGGATGTGAAAACTCTCATATTGAAGCTGGGAGTGTGCACTTTCAGCCCATATTACATATATTAATTGTATTTCTGAACATGTTTTTGTAAACAGCTAAAATAACAAAACTTGTGTCACTGTCCAAATATTTCTGGACCTAACTGTGTGTATATATATATATATATATATATATATATATATATATATATATATATATATACACATATACATATACATACATATACATACATATATATACATATATATACATATACATATATATATATACATATATATATATATATATATACATATACATATATACACACACTGCGGGGTCCGCTCTGGAGCGGTTCTGGGGGCAGGTGAAAGCTGTGGGGGGCAGCGTTAGATGTCCTGCTCCCGTTCATATAATATGCACAGCCGCTGTCCATCAGCGTGGTGCTGAAACCGCATCACGCTGATGGGCTGGGGCAGCGGGGCATATTATATGTGCCTGTGCTCCCTTTGATCGCACATGATCCCCCCTGTGTTAGATATGGCCCCCATACTGCTGCCCATAGTAAAATAAAAAAAGCTTTACTTACCTCCAGCGCTGATCTCCCGTCTCCTGCTGCTGCTGTCTGTGATAAGGCACGCAGAGATGATATCACTCTGCCGTGCCGATCACATGACCGGCAGCAAGAACCAGGAAGTGGAGGAGGACTCGGAGCTTAACCCCACGGAGGGAGACACAGGGATTACAGCACTGAGAAAGAAAGGAAAGAGAGTTTTATTTTATTATGGGCAGCAGTATGGGGGGCATATCTAACACAGGGATGTGCCATCTATAGTGGCCATGGGCATCAGTATGGGGGCCATATCAAACACAGGGGAGATGTGCCATCTATAGTGGCCAAGGGCAGCAGTATGGGGGCCATATCAAACACAGGGGAGATGTGCCATCTATAGTGGCCATGGGCAGCAGTATGGGGGCCATATCAAACACAGGGGAGGTGTGCCATCTATAGGGGCCATGGGCAGCACAGGGGGATGTGTCCCAGCACAAAGGGGCTATATTCAATATAAGGGGGCCATATCCAGATTAAGGGGGGCTAATTTTATGATGGGGGGCTATGAGGGACATATACCCTATATGATTTGTTAGACGGACACTGGCATTATAAGATGGACCCCATTTAACATTTTTTAAAAAAAAAATTCTCTTTTCCTTCACCAAATTTGGGGGTGCGTCTTATAAAGCAAAAAATATGGGATATGTATTCGCAGGGGAAAAAAAAAAAAATCTTGATGAAAGTATCTCAGGCTTCTTATATCAGTTTTTATTTTCCTCCGAGAAAAACTGATAAAACTGACGGTAAAACCTGATACACTGACCAAACTGACGACAAATGGATTACAGAGCCCTACAACCTCAGTCATGCTGAGCTGTAATGTGGCCCCATTTCTTTTGGGCCCTACTGTACATTCATAAGATTTTTTGGGGGGGGGACATAATTCACCAGATTATAAATTGTCCTATGTTTTGTCATCCTATAGAGAAGGACGGCTTAGCATGATACGCAGTACAGATCAGCGGGCGCACCACGTGCCTTTCTACAGCTTTGACCTGTGAGGTCTCTGAATTTCTGCCATACCACCAGTGAGGTGAGAAACCTTGCCTGTTATCAGGTCCCTTACATGAGTATTTGCTTTGTAAACAGGCGTTAGTGCTGTATACAAAGCAAGAAGTCCCTAAATAGTTGAGTTCACCTGAGATAATCTCTTCAGCATATTGCTTATTGCTCAATTACTATTTTACTCTGTAGAAATAAGAGGGAAAGTTCCTGTAAGCACCCATAACTTACTGCAATGGAAGAAGTGGTTAGCAGACACAAATGTAAATACTTGTAGCATTCAATTAATACTCATATTTTGTCCCATCAATCACATTGAGGGGTTGCCCCATATTCTACAGAAGAAGCGATCCACTCTTATCTCCACTCCAGGGCTCACGATACCTGTGGGCTCCAAAAAAATTGACAGCAACATTATTGTCCCGCTGTCCCAAGCTGTGCGCTCTTCGATGCTGCAAGAAGTCATAGTTTTGCCTCTGCAGTATTTGAAGGTCGGAGAATTGGGAACAAACAGCACACTTAAGTAATCCCAGCCCGCCTAAATCCCAGTATCTACAAGCTTTACTGGAAAAAACTAGCGAGCACTGCAGAGTCAGGAAGTAACTTTGGCGACGAGTAGTAAACAAAACAAACCAAAAATCACTATAACTTTTTGAAAATGTAAAGAAATTCTAATAACAAGCAGTTTGCAATTTTATGTAAAACACTGAATTGATTCAAATAAATAGGGCCCTTATAAATGTTCCTAGATTAAATTAGAAACACAAAATCTTATTCTTTAAGTTTATATTAAAAACAGGCATACACATACAAACACAGAAGCAGACAGTATGCTTGGCTCAAGAATGATAATGCCCTGGAAGCACAGTTAGGGTAGGAGCTCTGAACCCTAGAATATTATCCCCTACCTAACCATGGAGGTTGCAATGAGTCGCCCCCGCTCCTCGGTGGCTATACTTCTGTATCACTACTCTAGACTATGCCGGACTGTAGCCAGCAAGAACAATTCAAAGGAGTATGTTAACCTGGGCAGAGATTGTCGCGTGGCCACTGTAGTGTACACAGTGCACGGGAGCGTGCCGCATCCGACAAAGTGGAGAAAAAGTAAGTAACTATTCAAAGCGTCAGTGCTGACGTGTGCTGGGGTAAGCTAGTAACCATGTTACACATCGGGTAACTAAGGAAAGCAGTTTCTATACTTACCCGATGTGTACCATGATTACCAGCCTACGCCGACTCCGGCACACGTGTGTCGGAAGCCGGGGTAAGCTAGTGGTTTCACACATCCGGCTTTTCTCCACTTTGTCTTGCCAGTGTGGGCTTCTGGGGGTGCAGCAGTCACCTTGGTGTCGGAGCTCCGTGTTGGTTTGGGGAATGCGTGCAGGGCCAGGGCGAGCGTCCAATGCGTGAGGGGGGCGGGGCCTGGCCAAGCGGCCAATGCGTGCAGGGGGCCGGGGCAAGCTGTCAATCCGAGCGGGGGGGGGGCGAGTGGCCAATACGATGGTTGTCACTGTAACGACATAATTTTGGAGACAGACAGACAGACAAAAGCAATTATATATATAAAAAGAAGAATAGGATTTAAGGGTTTAGTCATATTTACTTTGCAATTTTCCCCATATAGGAAGATAGGAATAGCGCTTTAAATAAGGCCAAAAAGGTTTGGTTATCGAAAAGCTGTATTACATTCAAACCTATAACATTAGAAACCTGTAACCTGTCTTTACTGCTTCGATGTTCTTGTGCAGAAGACGAGGTTCCAGCAGTTTCTATTGGTATCTCAGTATGAAATCCTGGAAACCCACTACTCACCTCTTTAATCAAGCACAGAGGTTTGGCAGTTCCACCAGTCTATGGTTACAAGTGGCCCCCGCTGCAGCCACAATGCTACATATTCTTATGTTGGCCCCTTCTAACCAAAGACTGGAAGGACCACCGGAGTCTTTGTGCTGGATCATGTGCAAGGACGATAGGGGTCGGAGAAGTGAACTGATCACCGGACAACACTGCCATTTATTCTTTGACACCAACATAACAAGTAGGGTTTGTCCACACTGGAGAACCCTTTAATCTGTATTTATACAAGAGATTCATTTTCTAAATATACAAATGCTCCAAACACTAAAACCATCTCCATATAAAGTTGATCTGTTAACAGATCTCACAAAATAAATGGCATACATTATTATTATAGATCTCTTCGGCCTGATGAATTACTTTGAAAACCCAATGTTGGAATGGCTGTATACTATGAACGTTTTCCTGCCCAATACTAAAGCTGGGTTCACATATAGCGACGATGTCGCTGTTACGTCACCATTTTCTGTGACGCAACAGCGACCTTGTAAGTCGCTGTTATGATCGCTGCTTAGCTGTCAAACACAGCAGACGCAGCAGCGATCATAACGACACGCGTCGCTGTGGAAGCTTGGTAACTAAGGTAAATATCGGGTAACCAACCAAAGTGCTTCTCTGGTTACCCGATATTTACCTTGGTTACAAGCGCACACCGCTTAGTGCTGGCTCCCTGCACTCATAGCCTCAGTACACATCGGGTTAATAAGCAAACCTTTGCTTATTTCCAGATGTGTACTCTGGCTGTGTGCAGGGAGCCGGCACTGGCAGCGTGAGAGCGGCGGACGCTGTAACTAAAGTAAATATTGGGTAACCAAGGAAAGGGCTTCCTTTGGTTACCCGATGTTTACCGTGGTTACAGCTTACCGCAGGCTGCCAGACGCCGTCTCCTGCTCCCTGCAGTTGTTGCTCTCTCTCTGTCACACACAGCGATGTGTGCTTCACAGCGGGAGAGAGACGAGCAAAAAATGAAGCAGGACATTCAGCAACGAGCGGCGACCTCACAGCAGGGGCCGGGTCGTTGCTGGATGTCACACACAGCGACGGGACGTCGCTGCTACGTCACAGAAAATGGTGAAGTAACAGCGACGTCGTTGTCGCTATGTGTGAACCCAGCTTAAACCTGAGCCCTATTTTATTGCGTTCGACCACTAACTGGATTTGTGAAACATTCATTTTAAATTTGAGGATTATACAGCCAGACATGTATTTTGTAAAGTTAGCACACCAACCTCATCAGGTCTACGAGATTTACGTTATTATATATGTAATTTGTACACTTTACTCAGGTGACAGATCTGCTGTAAGGCTTTTATCAATATAGTAGGTAAAAGCGTATAGCTATGTGAACGCTGTGTATCCAGATCCCTGATCCAACAACGAAGTCCTAGTCAATTTCTTGACACAACACTGCAAACAGGCGCTCTGCAAAGTACAGCAACTAGAGTAATGGATGACAAACTGCAGATCATGAACGGCTTGGCTCAGACAGGACTGTGTATATGGATCACAAATAGCAAACAGCTGGCACTGCCAGGGCACCACAAGTCATTCCTGCTGCTTTGCTTTACATATGTTACATTATTATAATCCAGGCATGATAATGCAAAAATAATCCTAGTTTTATAACAGGAATGTACGGCCAGTCGTATGTGAAAAATCTCGGGGTGATGTTCCAGGGAGCAGGTTGATAACCGGACTGATAGGTAATTATTAATGAAGAGACCAAGTTCCATCACCTATCACACAGTCACTGCTATCACACATGGGACAGAATATAATGTCCCACAAAATGTACCAAGGGATGATGTAACAAGACAGGGCCACCGTATTACAGAACACAGGCTGTAGCATTATATGCTATGACAAGGCTACCCTATTAAATAACACAGGCTGTACCAATATATGCTATATGACAAGGTCACCCTATTAAATAACACAGGCTGTAGCATTATATGCTATGATAAGGCCACCCTATTACAGAACAAAGGCTGTACCACTATGAACTATAATCTAAACAGGGCCACCATATTAAAGAACACAGGATGTACCATTATAAACTATAATAGGACAGGGCCACAATATTACAAAACATAGGCCCTACTATTATAAGTAGTGATAGGCAAGCATTAAAAATGCTAGGGAGATTGTTGGTCCAGTCGAGCAATTTCTAATGCTCGGGCGTTTGTCTCATAACGAGCATAATGAAGTCAATGAGACACTAGCATTTTTCCGGCAGGATGACATAGGACGCGTCATCCACACGAAGCAGAAAAGGAGGATGGCGATCACTAGAAGATAGGAGGTGCTGAATCGAGCTCAGTGACACCCATCGGACTGGACTGTGCCTAAGGTGAGAACAATAAAAGGTCTTTTTTGTTATACAGATCGGCCTGGGTACTTACAGTTAGGTCCAGAAATATTTGGACAGTGACACAAGTTTTGTTTTGTTTTGTTTTGTTAAGTGCACACGCCCAGCTGCAATATGAGAGTTTTCACATCCAAATCGGAGAAAGGGTTTAGGAATCATAGCTCTGTAATGCATAGCCTCCTCTTTTTCAAGGGACCAAAAGTAATTGGACAAGGGACTCTAAGGGCTGCAATTAACTCTGAAGGCATCTCCCTCGTTAACCTGTAATCAATGAAGTAGTTAAAAGGTCTGGGGTTGATTACAGGTGTGTGGTTTTGCATTTGGAAGCTGTTGCTGTGACCAGACAACATGCGGTCTAAGGAATTCTCAATTGAGGTGAAGCAGAACATCCTGAGGCTGAAAAAATCCATCAGAGAGATAGCAGACATGCTTGGAGTAGCAAAATCAACAGTCGGGTACATTCTGAGAAAAAAGGAATTGACTGGTGAGCTTGGGAACTCAAAAAGGCCTGGGCGTCCACGGATGACAACAGTGGTGGATGATCGCTGCATACTTTCTTTGGTGAAGAAGAACCCGTTCACAACATCAACTGAAGTCCAGAACACTCTCAGTGAAGTAGGTGTATCTGTCTCTAAGTCAACAGTAAAGAGAAGACTCCATGAAAGTAAATACAAAGGGTTCACATCTAGATGCAAACCATTAATCAATTCCAAAAATAGACAGGCCAGAGTTAAATTTGCTGAAAAACACCTCATGAAGCCAGCTCAGTTCTGGAAAAGTATTCTATGGACAGATGAGACCAAGATCAACCTGTACCAGAATGATGGGAAGAAAAAAGGGAACGGCACATGATCCAAGGCACACCACATCCTCTGTAAAACATGGTGGAGGCAACGTGATGGCATGGGCATGCATGGCTTTCAATGGCACTGGGTCACTTGTGTTTATTGATGACATAACAGCAGACAAGAGTAGCCGGATGAATTCTGAAGTGTACCGGGATATACTTTCAGCCCAGATTCAGCCAAATGCCGCAAAGTTGATCGGACGGCGCTTCATAGTACAGATGGACAATGACCCCAAGCATACAGCCAAAGCTACCCAGGAGTTCATGAGTGCAAAAAAGTGGAACATTCTGCAATGGCCAAGTCAATCACCAGATCTTAACCCAATTGAGCATGCATTTCACTTGCTCAAATCCAGACTTAAGACGGAAAGACCCACAAACAAGCAAGACCTGAAGGTTGCGGCTATAAAGGCCTGGCAAAGCATTAAGAAGGAGGAAACCCAGCGTTTGGTGATGTCCATGGGTTCCAGACTTAAGGCAGTGATTGCCTCCAAAGGATTCGCAACAAAATATTGAAAATAAAAATATTTTGTTTGGGTTTGGTTTATTTGTCCAATTACTTTTGACCTCCTAAAATGTGGAGTGTTTGTAAAGAAATGTGTAGAATTCCTACAATTTCTATCAGATATTTTTGTTCAAACCTTCAAATTAAACGTTACAATCTGCACTTGAATTCTGTTGTAGAGGTTTCATTTCAAATCCAATGTGGTGGCATGCAGAGCCCAACTCGCGAAAATTGTGTCACTGTCCAAATATTTCTGGACCTAACTGTATATATGGTATTCTGGAATACCTTTACATTCGCATAAAACATTAAAAACGCAGCAAAAATCCAATGTGAAAATAGCCTTAATAACCAGGCCATCGCTCACCATATTTCCCAGTCACTTAAAACTATAGTAGATGGCATAGTATAGAGGTAAATAAAGCTACAGTACACCCGCCGGTAGCCACCAGTAAATGTAATTTTTACATTTTACTACATTTTTTGGGTGTGCGGTGTGAGTTAGGCTGCTTTCACACCTCTGTTTTTTTCTGTGCGGCACAATCCGGCACTTTGCAGGAAAAATGCAACCGTTTTTTTTTTGCTGCCGGTTGCATTTTTCCTGCATAGACTTTAATTAGTGCCGCATTGTGCCGCATGGGCTTGCGTTCCGTCCGGTTTTTGCCGCATGCGGCAGATTTAGCCGATGCGGCGGCCGGATGGAACGTTGCCTGTCACTTTTTGTGTGGCAAAAAAAACCTGCATCGCGCCGCATGCAGCTGATGCGGCGCATTTTTCAATGCATGCATAAAGACGCCGGATGCGGCGCGATGCGGCAAAAACGCATCCGGCCGCCGCATGCGGTTTTTGCCACTGCACATGCTCAGTAGCATGCCGCAAGCGGCAAAAACCGGACGGGCCGCATTTAAAAAAACTTATGCAAAGGATGCGGCTTTTTCGCCGCATCCGTTGCATAGGTTTTAGAGCCGGACTGGCCGGCTCTGCACCTACTGGATGTGTGAAAGCAGCCTTACATGGTCAGACACAGCTTTTAAATTTATGAAGGAGGGACAAACTCAAAGCCTATGCGGACAATGCAAGACCTGACAAAAATTAGAAGGAAGAAGGACTCCAATACACCCCATTTTAGACATAAAGGAGGGTCTCCTACACATTCTGTTAAAATGGTTAGTTAGTGGGACAGCTGCAAATGAGGAGGGACTGCAATATGCTAGCAAGAGACAGAGGAGAGAGTCTGCTCAATTCTGGTACAATATTACAAAAATATCTGACTAGCAAAACTGGCGATCGCCATGCATTCAGTACAAGGCCTAGCTAAAATTACAAGACGGCATTGCAATATAGCCAGCAAGAGACGTACAGGGCGGTACTCAGTCTCAATCCTGGTACAATTTTAAAAACATTCTGATGCCCCATGTAGTTCGTGGTGAGTCACTGTCAGTGGCCATTTTCTCACAGACTCCTGTCCAGAGAGAGTTATAAAACCAGTGGAACTCCTTCATTGCTAAAGACTGCGCACTTAGTGCACGGCATAGGAAAAATTTCAATTAGGGATTGCAGTTCACAGTGGAAGACAACCACTTGCGCACAGCTTCCGATGCGACAGCATTGGAAGCAATACACTAATGACTCTCTGCTGTGAGTCAGCAGAGGGTCATGCAACTGTGATGCGTTCTTGCAATCGCATCACAGCTGCGGCAAAGAGGGAAGGAGCACTTTCTCCCCAGCTCCTTCGCTGCCTGTCTGGGTATATCGCACTGTACTTTGATTACATGTGAGTTCAGTGCGATGTTTCATGCGCTCCTATAGACTTGTATGGGGTGCGTGAGCCGAGAATCGCTGCCAAATGCAGCATGCTGCGATTCATTCCACATGCCATGGCATGACAAATCAATCGCAGATGGACATTGGTCCATAGTTTTGCACTGGTGAGAGTGCAATCCAATGTTTAATCGGATTGTACTCGTCCGTACAAAACCCAAGTGGAATCGTACCCTTAGAGGCAGGCTTTATAAAACCTTTTTTTTTTCCCCCATTTGAAAGGAGTAGGACTCCTAGACTGGTAAAGCGTTTGGACAATGTGCAAGGGTTGCCAAAAATTACAAGAAGGGACTCCGATACACCCTGGAAGAGACGTAGAGAAGGGCCTCTGAAAAAATTTTGTTTCCATTGGTAAGGAGTGGGACTCCTAGACTGAAGTTCTAGGCAGTAAGGGCTGAAAAACATTTACCCCTAGGTGGTATGTATGTAAGAGATTGTTAGAGGTGGGCCTCTAAAAATTGTGTAGTAGGGCATCACACACACCCTGGAAAAATTAGGAGCGTAGGTCTTATTATGACCTTATCGATATGGTGGATGGCATGGCAATGCAACACAAAAAAAGGAACATTTGAATTGGCTTTAGGTTCCACTGCCATTATGGGGTGAGAAGTCTCTGTCAATTCAGGCCATGTTCATTTTGATAAGAGTCAGACTGTCAGCAGACAGGCATTAAAAACCCACTCGGACAAAACGCTAGCAGTAGTGCATGCAGGCACCTCCAAGGCATAGAGGGACAGATCATGCCACGTGTCCAACTTGCATGCCCAATAGTTCTATAGCACAGATTAGTCACGGAGGATGGTGCTATGGTTGGCTAGGTGCTCCATCTTCCAAAACGTTTTCCCTTGTACCATTTTAGTAGCCCTCTCCACCGCAGCAAGGGGAGATGGATAGTTCTCCTTGTAGCATGGGTCAAGAAGGGTGAACAACCAGTAATTGGCGTTAGCCAAATGTGTATAGTGAGTGTCACGTGAAAGGCAGTGAGACAAAGCCTGCCAGACTCTCAACAAGCAAGAATTTCCTGTCCAAACCTGAAAGACAACTCTCCATCTCATCTTCAGTCAATCCACGCTGAACAGACATGAACCTGTTGTGGGTGCACAACAGGTTGTGTAGTGCAGGCAACCATCTCCTGTTCCTCCTCCTCATTATCACCTAATCCTCACTGAGACAATGAGATGAGGCTGGATTGGGTAGTATCTCAGAGTGAACTTTCGTCTTCCATTTCTAACTGGTTACCATGCAAAGCTTCCTATTTCATTGTGAGCAGCGGGCATATGACTAGACACAAAAGCGGGAAGGTAATGATGATTATAGCATCTCCGACATTCACCAACTTGGCCGATACCTCAAAGTTTTGGAGAACCTCACAGATGTCAGACATTTATGCCCACTCGTTGGTTCTTATGTGTGGAGGCGGAGCGGAATACAGACGGGCAGGTTGTAGCTGGTATTCAACTACTGCCCTTTGTTGCTCAAAAAGCCTTGACAACATATACAATGTTAAGTCCAGCACGTGCGCTGGTAGTAAACCTGTCGGTGAGCTGGCACTTGCAAGCACTGCTGCAGCACTGCAGACCGGTGGCAGCTGTAGCTGACTTGCACAAATGGGTGCACACCTGGCGTACCTTGACAAGTGGCTCAGGCAAATCTAGGTAGGTCTTCAGAAAGCGCCGAACCACTAACCTTATCGTGTTGGCTAGACATGGTACAGTTAGGTCCAGAAATATTTGGACAGTGACACAATTTTCGCGAGTTGGGCTCTGCATGCCACCACATTGGATTTGAAATGAAACCTCTACAACAGAATTCAAGTGCAGATTGTAACATTTAATTTGAAGGTTTGAACAAAAATATCTGATCGAAATTGTAGGAATTGTACACATTTCTTTACAAACACTCCACATTTTAGGAGGTCAAAAGTAATTGGACAAATAAACCAAACCCAAACAAAATATTTTTATTTTCAATATTTTGTTGCGAATCCTTTGGAGGCAATCACTGCCTTAAGTCTGGAACCCATGGACATCACCAAACGCTGGGTTTCCTCCTTCTTAATGCTTTGCCAGGCCTTCTCAGCCGCAGCCTTCAGGTCTTGCTTGTTTGTGGGTCTTTCCGTCTTAAGTCTGGATTTGAGCAAGTGAAATGCATGCTCAATTGGGTTAAGATCTGGTGATTGACTTGGCCATTGCAGAATGTTCCACTTTTTTGCACTCATGAACTCCTGGGTAGCTTTGGCTGTATGCTTGGGGTCATTGTCCATCTGTACTATGAAGCGCCGTCCAATCAACTTTGCGGCATTTGGCTGAATCTGGGCTGAAAGTATATCCTGGTACACTTCAGAATTCATCCGGCTACTTTTGTCTGCTGTTATGTCATCAATAAACACAAGTGACCCAGTGCCATTGAAAGCCATGCATGCCCATGCCATCACGTTGCCTCCACCATGTTTTACAGAGGATGTGGTGTGCCTTGGATCATGTGCCGTTCCCTTTTTTCTTCCCATCATTCTGGTACAGGTTGATCTTTGTCTCATCTGTCCATAGAATACTTTTCCAGAACTGAGCTGGCTTCATGAGGTTTTTTTCAGCAAATTTAACTCTGGCCTGTCTATTTTTGGAATTGATTAATGGTTTGCATCTAGATGTGAACCCTTTGTATTTACTTTCATGGAGTCTTCTCTTTACTGTTGACTTAGAGACGGATACACCTACTTCACTGAGAGTGTTCTGGACTTCAGTTGATGTTGTGAACGGGTTCTTCTTCACCAAAGAAAGTATGCAGCGATCATCCACCACTGTTGTCATCCGTGGACGCCCAGGCCTTTTTGAGTTCCCAAGCTCACCAGTCAATTCCTTTTTTCTCAGAATGTATCCGACTGTTGATTTTGCTACTCCAAGCATGTCTGCTATCTCTCTGATGGATTTTTTCTTTTTTTCAGCCTCAGGATGTTCTGCTTCACCTCAATTGAGAGTTCCTTAGACCGCATGTTGTCTGGTCACAGCAACAGCTTCCAAATGCAAAACCACACACCTGTAATCAACCCCAGACCTTTTAACTACTTCATTGATTACAGGTTAACGAGGGAGACGCCTTCAGAGTTAATTGCAGCCCTTAGAGTCCCTTGTCCAATTACTTTTGGTCCCTTGAAAAAGAGGAGGCTATGCATTACAGAGCTATGATTCCTAAACCCTTTCTCCGATTTGGATGTGAAAACTCTCATATTGCAGCTGGGAGTGTGCACTTTCAGCCCATATTATATATATAATTGTATTTCTGAACATGTTTTTGTAAACAGCTAAAATAACAAAACTTGTGTCACTGTCCAAATATTTCTGGCCCTGACTGTATATGTCCGAACTTGCAAGCTGCAGAGCCATCAGCAGGTTACGGCCATAATCACACACGACAATGCCTGGTTGTAAACTCAGTTGCAAGAGCTATACATCTGTCTGATCTGTTAGACCTTTCAACAACTTTGCACCAGTATTCTATTTGTCAACGAAACAAATTAATTTCAGCAGAGCCTGTTACCACTTCACCGAGCCAGTGCTTCAGACCTTTCAGCTTGTGACTGATATGGGTGACAATTTGGAGATGGAGGATGAAGAGGAGGAGTGGATGCAAGAACTGGTGTAGGATGCAAAGGAAACCCTGATGGAACTAGGGTCCGCAATCCTAGGTGTCGGTAGCACGTGTGCCATCCTGGGTTAAGACTCTGTCCAAGCCTCCAAAAGGCTGACCCAGTGTGTCATCAGGGAAATGTAGCATCCATGTCCACAAGCACTTGTCCACATATATCGTTAAGTAGTCCTTCCCAGTAACTGCGTCGGTCATGTCAAGGGTGATGTTATGGGATGTGTGCTGGTGTAGGGAGAGGACAGCACACCAGGAAAAATAGTGTCGGCTGGGGACCAGCGCCATAATGAGGTTGCGAAAAGGCTCAGTGCCCACAAGCTTAAACTGCAACATTTCAAGGGCATGCAGTCTGGAAATGTGGCAATTTAATGTTTGGCCATGTGGGTTTATGTGTATTTCAGTTTGTGTTCCAAGGCCTGGGGGAGAACCAGCTGGATACAAAGAAGTGGATGTGGTTGCTGATGGTGTTTGCAAATGTGCACCGACAGGTGCAGGGCAAGTGACATTTGCACCTAACTCCTGGACAAGGGATTGCCCAGCACATAGCAGTGGTGCCACCCGCAGACCCCGATTGTGGACCCAGGCTTTAAGCCCGTCACTAGTCAGGTACTTGTAAGACGTGCCTGAGCATGCTGGTGGTCAGGCTGGTAGTGGGCTAGCCTCTTCTGAACTTGGTGGAGGCAGAGTTTGCAAATTACCTTTTCTTTTTGTCTTCTGCAGTTTCCGTAAAAAAAAAAGAGGCCGACTGGGTAACACCTAACACTTGGCCTGGGATCTTGCCACATGTGGGTGCTCTGGGGAACAGTTGTCCACCTTCTCCCTCTGGCCACCCCACTGCCTCTTCTTGCCTGTTGTAGTGCTGCGGATCCCTCCCCCTATGCACTGCTGTGCTCCTGCTACATGCCACCTTGCCAGGTTGGATATGTGACTTCATCATCCACCACCTCATATTCCACTTCCTCACTCTGGTCCTCTTCCCTGACTTGTTGATTTAATATATCATGAAATCATAGAACAGTAGAATGACTTGATAGCAACTGTGTGTCATCGTCGTCATCCACCTCTTGAGATAGTAATTGACGTTCCCCACCGTTGGCTTCTACTGACCGTGGCAGCTCAAATATTTGGGCATTGCCGCACACGATCTCATGTCCCCCTTGAAACATGCATGGTGATAGGCCAGAAGAAGCCATAAATGGAAACTAATAGGATACTCAGAGCGTCCCAGTGTGGGATCACTTGTCTCCTGTAACTCACCATGGTGGGAGGAAGGAAGATCGGGGGGGGGGAGGGGGATTATGTGGTCCAGTCTCTTGGCTAGTGAGATTGGACCGTGTGGAAGACAGGGTGGTTCTGGGAAACTGACTGGAAGCATTATCTGCCATCTAGCCCACAACCTACTCGTACAGTCTGGCTTTAATAGTGGTGTCCAGCGTCTCCCTGCAAAGTGGGACAGGAAGCTACATCTAGATGAGAAGCGTATTTGTTGTGGTCCCGCAACAGGTCCAGTTTGCCCTGGCAACACGACCTCTGCATGCACCACCATCAGCAGGATGTCCACTTCCCCGTCCCTTACCACATGCCTTGGGCATTTTAAATTATGTACGCAGATAAGAGCGGTGTTATCAGTGACCACAATGTATTTATTTAGCCTTGAAAAGGACTGTTTGTTGTACGTGGCAGCAGAAAGTACTGTAGTAACAGAAAGAACCCTGCCTAAATGCCTCTAATACACTATGCCTTCTCCAGATGATAACGCTACACTACGGTAACTGAAGACTATGGTATTATTAGAAAAAGGACTGAAAAGAACTCATAAGGGAAAAACAGGTCACCAGGTTTTTCCCTTAATAGCTGTGGCCACCACCAGAGATCCCTTATATACAGCATGTATACAGCAAATGTGATGATCCTGATGAAGAAGGATAACTCTGAGACTGGTAGAACAAAGTCACATCTTGAAGATGAAGCACTCTTCTTTATTGCACAGCAGCACGGCAATTAACACTTTCCACTCCTATCGGCTATCACAAAGCATCCTTGATACCAGGGCTGCAGCAGCTGTTTTTCCAAGGTTTTTCCCCAGTGGTTGAATCTGACAAATCCCCCAGGTGAAGAAAACCTAAAATGTAGGTTTACCATTCCTCACAGATGACATCGTGTTTTGCGCTCTGTTTCATCCTATCCATATCCTGACAGGACACGGGCTGCACCATGACATGTCATTGCCCGACAGGACCCGGGCTGCACCATGACATGTCATTGCCTGACAGGACCCGGGCTGTACCATTACATGTCATTGCCTGACAGGACACGGGCTGCACCATTACATGTCATTGCCTGACAGGACACGGGCTGCACCATTACATGTCATTGCCTGACAGGACACGGGCTGCACCATTACATGTCATTGCCTGACAGGACACGGGCTGCACCATTACATGCTATTGCCTGACAGGACACGGGCTGCACCATTACATGTCATTGCCTGACAGTACACAGGTTGCACCATTATATATGTTATTAACTGACAGGATACGGGCTGCACCATTATATATGTTATTACCTGACAGGATATGGGCTGCACCATTATATATGTTATTACCTGACAGGATACGGGCTGCACCATTATATATGTTATTACCTGACAGGATACGGGCTGCACCATTATATATGTTATTACCTGACAGGATACGGGCTGCACCATTATATATGTTATTACCTGACAGGATATGGGCTGCACCATTATATATGTTATTACCTGACAGGATATGGGCTGCACCATTATATATGTTATTACCTGACAGGATACGGGCTGCACCATTATATATGCTATTACCTGACAGGATACGGGCCGCACCATTATATATGTTATTACCGGACAGGATACGGGCTGCACCATTATATATGTTATTACCTGACAGGATACGGGCTGCACCATTATATATGTTATTACCTGACAGGATACGGGCTGCACCATTATATATGTTATTACCTGACAGGATACGGGCTGCACCATTATATATGTTATTACCTGACAGGATATGGGCTGCACCATTATATATGTTATTACCTGACAGGATATGGGCTGCACCATTATATATGTTATTACCTGACAGGATATGGGCTGCACCATTATATATGTTATTAACTGACAGGATACGGGCTGCACCATTATATATGTTATTACCTGACAGGATACGGGCCGCACCATTAAATGTCATTACCTGACAGGACACAGGCTGCACCATTATATATGTTATTACCAGACAGGACACGGGCTGCACCATTATATATGTTATTAACTGACAGGATACGGGCTGCACCATTATATATGTTATTACCTGACAGGATATGGGCTGCACCATTATATATGTTATTACCTGACAGGATATGGGCTGCACCATTATATATGTTATTAACTGACAGGATACGGGCTGCACCATTATATATGTTATTACCTGACAGGATATGGGCTGCACCATTATATATGTTATTAACTGACAGGATACGGGCTGCACCATTATATATGTTATTACCTGACAGGATATGGGCTGCACCATTATATATGTTATTACCTGACAGGATACGGGCCGCACCATTATATATGTTATTACCTGACAGGATATGGGCTGCACCATTATATATGTTATTAACTGACAGGATACGGGCTGCACCATTATATATGTTATTAACTGACAGGATACGGGCTGCACCATTATATATGTTATTAACTGACAGGATACGGGCTGCACCATTATATATGTTATTACCTGACAGGATATGGGCTGCACCATTATATATGTTATTACCTGACAGGATATGGGCTGCACCATTATATATGTTATTACCTGACAGGATACGGGCCGCACCATTAAATGTCATTACCTGACAGGACACAGGCTGCACCATTATATATGTTATTACCAGACAGGACACGGGCTGCATCATTACATGCTATTATCGGACCGGCCATACATAGATCAGTGGAGCTGTAGACCCGATGCATAGGAGGCAACCCTGTATGGAGTATAATAAGCAGCCATTTCTCACACGATGTGCCCTGTCACTGAGTCTGAGCAGCCTTGTCCCCGGTACCGTTATGTCTCCCCTCCCCCCGGCACACACCCAAATACCTGCAGCTCCGTCCACTAGTACCGGTACCGGACGGCACAGACGTGTGGCGGCCAGGGGTGTCGTATACCGAGAGGTCTCAGGCTCCGTGGGATATGGTGGATGACAATGGACATGAAGCTCCGGGATGCTGTCAGCAGACGGCGGAGTCACGGAGGTCCGGGCCCACTGACTGAGCCGCAACGGCTCCACTTGTCAGAAGAAAGGAAAGGGAGGAGACCCAGGAACACACCCAGGAAAAGGCGGGCAGTGCGGGAGTATGGCGGAGCCGGCCATACAGTCAGACCCGGCGGCCACAGTCAGGGGACAGAAGTGCAGGGATATCACCAGTGCGGGGACAGAGCATCATAATACGTGTGGGGGCTGCGGAGGACCGATCACACTGTGTGATCGGCTGTGGTGGACATTATACTGTGTGATCGGCTGTGGTGGACATCACACTGTGTGATCGGCTGTGGTGGACATTATACTGTGTGATCGGCTGTGGTGGACATTATACTGTGTGATCGGCTGTGGTGACCATTCTATTGTGTGGCGTACTGCTAAGCATTATACTTTGGCATGGGGTTTGTGGGGATATTGTACTTTGTGGGGGCATTTTGGGGATTCATAAAGGCGTCAGGAATTATATGGAGGCACAAAGAAATTATGTTCACACGGCATGTTTTTACTGCTTTTTTGGTGCATTTTTGAGATCACAAAAATGCACCCAAATGCATGCATTTCCTTCCCCCAGCAAAGTCTGAGATTCCTATTTTGCTGTCCACACTGGGCATCTTTTTGGCTGCGTTTTAAAGATGCAGCATGTAAATTCTTTAGGCCTTGTGCACATGCTGCGGTTTTGCTGCCGAAAATGTTCATAACCTTTCTGCAGTCATTCCCTAGCAAAACCTATGGTAAAAAAAAAAAAAAAAGCTGAGCGCACACTGCGTTTTTTTTCCCCTATAGGTTTTGCTGCAGAATTTCTGCAGCAAAAAGAATGAGCATGTCACTTCTTTTCCACAGGTACCTGCGTTTTTTGCCATAGATAATGTTAAAAAATCCGCAGGGAACAACCTATGGAAACTTTTGGGTGCCGTTTGCTGCGGTTTTCTACCGCAGGTGCAGTAATCTTAGGCTATGTGCACACGCTGCGTTTTTATGACGCTGCGTTTTTGGCCGCTAAAAACGCATGCGTTTTTAACGCGTTTTGGTGCGTTTTGCTTCGTTTTTGGTCCCTGCGTTTTTCTACGTTTTTCCAATGCATTGGGAGGAAAATGCAGAAAAACGCAGGAAAGAATTGACGTCCATTTTTTTTTTTTTTTTTTAAGCTCAAAAACGCAGCTTAAAAAAAAGTTGTGTGCGGACAGCAAAAATGAAAACTCATAGACTTTGCTGGGGAAGCAAAGTCATGCAGTTTTGAGGCCAAAAACGCACCCGAAAAACGCACTGTGTGCACATAGCCTTAAAGAGGATGCGGAATTTTAACCCCTTCAGCCCCCAGCCTGTTTTCACCTTAAAGACCCGGCCATTTTTTGCAATTCTGACCAGTGTCACTTTGACAGGTTATAACTCTGGAACGCTTCAACGGATCCCGGTGATTCTGACATTGTTTTTTCGTGACATATTGTACTTCATTTCAGTGGTAAATTTAGGCCGATTTTTTTTTTTTTTTTTTGCGTTTGTTTGTGATAATTTCGGAAATTTGACAAAAATTTTAAAAATTTCACAATTTTCAAACTTTGAAATGTTATGCCCATAAATCTGAGAGATATGTCACACAAAATAGTTACTAAATAACATTTCCCACTTGTCTGCTTTATGTCAGCGCAATTTAAGAACACACTTTTTGTTTCGTTAGGAAGTTAGAAGGGTTCAAAGTTCATCAGCAATTTCGCATTTTTCCAACAAAACTTACAAAAAAAAATTTGGGGGTACCACATCACGTTTGGAGTGATTTGAGAGGCCGAGGTGACAGAAAATACCCAAAAGTGACCCCATTCTAAAATCTGCACCCCTCACACTGCTCAAAACCACATCCAAGAAGTTTATTAACCCTTTAGGTACTTCACAGGAACCAAAGCAATGTAGAAGGAAAAAATTATAATTGTACTTTTTTACACAAAAATGTTACTTTAAAATTTAGCATTTTCACAAGGGTATCAGGAAAAAATGCACCATAAAATTAATTGTGCAATTTCTCCTGAGTACACCGATATCTCATATGTAGTGGAAATTAATTGTTTGGGCGCACAGCAGGACTCTGAAGAGAAGGCGCATCATTTGATTTTTTTTAAAGCAAAATTGTCTGGAATCATTAGCGGATGAGATGTTGCGTTTGGAGACCCCCTGAGGTGCCTAAACAATGGAGCTCCCCCACAAATGACCCCATTTTGGAAACTAGACCTCTCATGAAATTTATCTAGATGTTTAATGAGCACTTTGAAACCCTGGAGGCTTCACTAAAGTTTATAATATTCAGCCATGAAAATAATTTTTTTTACCACAAAATTGTTATTTCAAACAGGTATCTTTTTTTCCATAAGGGTATCAGGAAAAAATGCACCATAAAATGTATTGTGCAATTTCTCCTGAGTGCACAGATACCTCATATGTGGTGGAAATCAATTGTTTGGGCACACGGCGGGGCTCAGAAGAGAAGGAGCGCCATTTCACAGCAAAATTGCTTGGAATTATTAGCAGACGCCCTGTTGCGTTTGGAGACCCTCTGAGGTGCCTAAACAATGGAGCTCCCCCACATGTGACCCCATCATTAGTTTGGCAAAATAAAAAATACGGACGTCAGTAAAAAAAAAAAAAATAATATGAGCGCCTGCAACTGACACTAAGGCAAGTGCCACACGTGAGAGCGATTCATGAATCTCGCATCGCATCATCCAGCACAGCCGCACACTCCTGTCTGGAAGAGAGCGACCGTGCCGGATGATGCGATGTGAGACTCGTGCATTGCTCTCATGTTACACTGGGCTGACCCTTACAATAGTCAGTAAAAAATACTGTAGTTGACGATTACTACAGTATAATTTTACTGGCCCTAAACTAAGTTTATTTGTACTTCTTTCTTAGTTTACATAAAAAAAAAAATCAGGACGCACGCACGGATGTGCTGCAAAAAGGGGGGGGGACTTGGTGGGATGGAAAAAATGATGGATGGAGGATGGGAGAGAGGGCGGCGGAGGATGGGAGAGAGGGCGGCGGAGGATGGGGAGCGGTGGAGGATGGGATAGGGCGGGCAGCAGATCAGGGTGAGAGGGGGTGGAGGGGGCAGCAGATGAAGAGGATGGGAGAGAGCAGGCAGCAGATCAGGGAGGGTGAGAGAGGGGGCAGAATATTAGCGAGGGGGGCAGAGGCTGATGAGGGAGAGCAGGCAGCAGATCAGGGAGGGTGAGAGATGGGAGAGAGCGGGCAGCAGATCAGGGAGGGTGAGCTGGGAGAGAGTGGGCAGCAGATCGGGGAGGGTGAGCTGGGAGAGAGCGGGCAGCAGATCAGGGAGAGTGAGAGATGGAGGGGGCAGCAGATCGGGGAGGGGGGCAGCGGGTGATGAGGGAGAGCATGCAGCAGATCGGGGAGGGTGAGCTGCGAGAGAGCGGGCAGCAGATCGGGGAAGGTGAGATGGGAGAGAGCGGGCAGCAGATCAGGGAAGATGAGAGATGGTGGAGGGGGCAGCAGATCGGGGAGGATGAGCTGGCAGAGAGCGGGCAGCAGATCAGGGAGGGTGAGATGGGAGAGAGCGGGCAGCAGATCGGGGAGGGTGAGCTGGGAAAGAGCGGGCAGCAGATCAGGGAGGGTGAGAGATGGTGGAGGGGGCAGCAGATGAGGATGGGAGAGAGCGGGCAGCAGCTCACAAAGGGGGGCAGCGGCTGATTGGGGAGAGCGGTGGCAGATGGAGGGGGATGCAGCAGATAGAGGAGATCGGCGGTGGATCGGTGCCGGTGGCAGGGGATCGGGGGCAGGGCGGCCGATTGGGGGGGCAGGGGCTTACCAGGGCACTTGCAGGGATCGCTCTCCTCTCATCTTCCACAGATGCCGGAGTGAAGCTGAGGGGAGCGGTCTCCGGCCCCAGATCCACGGTGATTGGAGAGATCGGCCACAAGGTCAGTCTCTCCAATCAGAGCTGGGGGCGGGTGAAGCAGCGATCACCCAGCTCCAGCCAATGATCTTTGCTACAGCTGCACTGAACATGGCTGGATTTCAATGTTTCAGCCATTTTCAATGGTTGAAACATTACAGTGGCTGTGATTGGCTGAGCGGTGTTCGTCAGCCAATCACAGCCTCCGTAGGCCCGGGGAGGAGGCACCACCACTCCTGAGGTCAGGCAGAGGTCTCCTCCTTCCCGAATCTAAGGTTTGTGTGAACCGATCACACTCACCGGGGCTTCGGGGGCCGCGATTTCGCCATGACATACTGGGTACGTCATGGGTCGTTAAGCTCCATGTCACCATGACGTACCCAGTACATCATGGGTCGTTAAGGGGTTCAGAAAATTCCATTTTCTAGTGCGCACAGGGCCTTACAGTGTTTTTGAGCCCTAATAGATTTGACTTAAAAAACGCATTGGGAAAAATGTAGCAAAAACGCATGCGTTTTTTATGCATTTTTGCCGTGGGTGCGTTTTTGTGGGGCCTAAAACGCTGCATCTTAAGATGCACTGTGTGAACTTAGCCTAAGGAGGTACAGGGGGACATTATTACTATATGGTGCTGTATAACTAGGCAGGAACAGTGGAGAAAGAGACATTATTACAGTTTAGGGCACTGGTTATAGCAATATAGGGTTTGCATAATGCTGGAGTCATACTAGTGTGTGCATCGCATCGGCCGACTTCTCTCCTGAAAGGACTGTGTCAGCTTCATTTCTATGCAGCTATATGCTCCTGTCAAGAGAGCGGATGGGCCGGTCTGGGCAATATTATGCGATCCTCACGCAAGTCACACAGCCTAACAGTGACAAGGTGGCTGGAGGAGCAGTAAGCTGAAGATATCTGTGTGTTAAGCAGGCTTTACACGCTACAACAAATCTAACAATGTGTCGGCGGGGTCACGTCGTAAGTGACGCACATCCGGCATCGTTAGTGTTGTAGTGTGTGACAGCTACGTGCGATTGCGATTGAACGTAAAACCGTTCATCGCATACACGTTGTTCATTTCCTTAAAATTGCACGTCGGGTTGTTCAATGTTCCCGAGGTAGCACACATCGCAGTGTGTGACACCCCGGGAACGATGAACAGATATTACCTGCGTCCCGCGGCTCCCGCCGGCAATGCGGAAGGAATGAGGTGGGTGGGATGTTTACGTCCCGCTCATCTCCGCCCCTCCGCTTCTATTGGCCGGCTGCCGTCGCTGTGACGCCGAACGTCCCTCCCACTCCAGGAAGTGGATGTTCGCCGCCAATATCGAGGTCGTATGGAAGGGTAAGTAAGTGTGACGGCAAATAATCGTTTGTGCGACACGGTCAACAAATTGAACGTGCCAAATATACGATGGGGGCGGGTACGATCGCATTCGATATCGTATGCATAATTGCAAGGTGTAAAGCAGGCTTTACTTTTTCAAGAGATGAGCTGTGACTCGAAGTAAAGTTTATGGGGGTCTCGGCCACATGGTAAAGAAAAGGGAAAATGAATGACTACTATCAGCGAGAGTGTCACTGGTGAGAATCCACACAGTACACACATACTGGTGTATAACTGATATTACTATTATATGGTCACTGTATGTGGTAATATCAGTCCTAGTACAGTGCTTGTGAATAATCAGTATGGTGATATTTGGTTCTGGTGGTATTTGTCTGTTATATTGTAATATTATTTTACAATCTTGTATAACAGTATTTTTAGAAATTATAGGTCTAGTAAATCATGATTTCCTCCAGGTAGGGTAATATGGTAGAGACCCCAATCTAGGGAAGGGGATGGGGACTCATGGACAATGGGCCTGTGTGCTTTCAAATGCCAACGCTGAAGTTCAGTCCCAGTCCGTCCCTGTCGCAGTGCAATGTGTCTGAAAACCCACATTAGCCATTCCCCATTAGAGCCATTAAAAAACGACAAATTGCTGAAATTGGGGTGGTGGCGTCCATCATTCACACAACACAATCAGCTCTTTCTGCCGGATCAGTCGTGAACAACCCATCACTACTTCACCCAGTATAGTGCCCTTCACTACAACCCCACTGGCATAAGGCTATGTGCCCACGCTGCGGATTTACCGCGGATTTGCCGCGGATTTACCGCGGATTTCCCGAAAATCTGCAGCAGTGGCACTTCCAAGCCATTTCAATGGCATTTTGGAAATGCTGTGTCCATGCTGCGGATTTTTCCGCTGCGGATTTTGATGCGGAAAAATCTGCAGCATGTCAATTATTTGTTGCGGATTTTGGTGCGGATTTGGGTATAGAATGGGGGAAAAAAAAATAAAAATCCGCATCTAAATCCGCGGCAAATCCGCGGGTGCGGATTTGCCGCGAAAGTCGCGGATTTTCATGCAGAAAAATCCGCAGGTACATTCTACCGTGGACACATAGCCTAAAAGAAAATGCATAGCTCCGCTCCCACAAAGAGTAGAGCAGATCTCAGCCCTGTGTTGTGTGAATTCAGCTGGCATGATGTAAAGTATCACAAAATCTAGCTGTTTTCAAAGCTGGTCATCATGTGGGGTTTATTGAGCCAAGAGGAAATCTACATGTATTGTACTCAATACCTATACTTCATATACTAAATTGCTAGCTAGCTGTACTATGTGCACTAAACTGCTGTACCTGTATCACGTGTACTCAGGGCTGTATTTTGCCTTCGTGCTGCCCTAGGCACTTTAAGTGGTCGCGCCCCTTATTGACAACGTAAAACTGAGTTTTCGCACACGACATCTGTTTAAGGCAGATCTACTCTGTAAAACACTTTAAGGCTATGTGCGCACGTTGCGTACAGTTCACTGCAGAAATTTCTGCAGCGATCTGAAGAGCACATGTGCGCTTCTAATCGCTGAAGAAAATGTCCGTAGTGAGCGCCGATTCCATGCGCTCTGCCTGCAGCTCCTGCCATAGACAGAGCAGGGGCTGCCGGCAAAGCGCAGGAAAGAAGTGACATGTGACTTCTTTTTACGCAGCGCTTCGGCTACTGCTCTAAAGCGCCATGTGCGCACGGCCCCTGCACAATCTCCATAGACTGTGCAGGGGACGCAGGACGCATGCAGTTACGCTGCGCTACAAAGCGCAGCGTAACTGCATGTATTTGCGCAACGTGCGCACATAGCCTAAAAAGTATCAATGAGAAACGAAGGGCACTAACCCCCCCCCCCCATTGGGGATCACCACGGGCACATCAAAACATAGCATGAGTATAAAATATTCCCACCACACCGTCCCCACTTATATACTGTGACTGTCACACTGCCCCTAATAAACTACACACTGCCCCCCCTTATAAATTATACCCACCACACCTTCCTCAATTATGAAATATGATCTGCACATTGTCCTCACATCATGCTGCCCCCTCCTCACAATGTCCCATGCATGCTGCCCCCTCCTCACAGTGTCCCATGCATGCTGCCCCCTGCTCACAATGTCCCATGCATGCTGCCCCTCCTCACAATGTCCCATGCATGCTGCCCCCTCCTCACAGTGTCCCATGCATGCTGCCCCCTCCTCACAGTGTCCCGTGCATGCTGCCCCCTGCTCACAGTGTCCCATGCATGCTGCCCCCTCCTCACAGTGTCCCATGCATGCTGCCCCCTCCTCACAGTGTCCCATGCATGCTGCCCCCTCCTCACAGTGTCCCATGCATGCTGCCCCCTCCTCACAGTGTCCCATGCATGCTGCCCCCTCCTCACAGTGTCCCATGCATGCTGCCCCCTCCTCACAGTGTCCCATGCATGCTGCCCCCTCCTCACAGTGTCCCATGCATGCTGCCCCCTCCTCACAGTGTCCCATGCATGCTGCCCCCTCCTCACAGTGTCCCATGCATGCTGCCCCCTCCTCACAATGTCCCATGCATGCTGCTCCCTCCTAACAATGTCCCATGCATGCTGCCCCCTCCTCACAATGTCCCATGCATGCTGCCCCTCCTCACAATGTCCCATGCATGCTGCCCCTCCTCACAGTGTCCCATGCATGCTGCCCCCTCCTCACAGTGTCCCATGCATGCTGCCCCCTCCTCACAGTGTCCCATGCATGCTGCCCCCTCCTCACAGTGTCCCATGCATGCTGCCCCCTCCTCACAATGTCCCATGCATGCTGCCCCCTCCTCACAGTGTCCCATGCATGCTGCTCCCTCCTCATAGTGTCCCATGCATGCTGCCCACTCCTCACAATGTCCCATGCATGCTGCCCCCTCCTCACAATGTCCCATGCATGCTGCCCCCTCCTCACAGTGTCCCGTGCATGCTGCCCCCTCCTCACAGTGTCCCATGCATGCTGCCCCCTCCTCACAGTGTCCCGTGCATGCTGCCCCCTCCTCACAGTGTCCCATGCATGCTGCCCCCTCCTCACAGTGTCCCGTGCATGCTGCCCCTCTCCATGAGCTCCTAATGGTGCCTTCCTCTTTTCCATAATGACACCTCCATGCTGCCCCACTCATCATACTAAGACCACCACACTAACGCTTATGCTGAGACACCCCTCCCCCACACTAACACACACACACACACACACTACCCCACTCTTGATATTGACTCCCCCTACATTGTTCCACTCCATACTGAGCCCACACATGCTGCCCCTTCTCCATAATGAGCTCCCAATGCTGCCCCCCTCTTATTCTGAGTCCTTACACTCCCCCCCCATCGATATTGTCATTGCTCTATCCCTCAACCCTTGTCCTCTGTCTCTAGCATTGGCCCCTCTCTCCCATTCCCCCAGCAGCAGCCTCTCTCCCCCCGCCTCCAGCAGCAGCCTCTCCCCCAGCATCAGCCTCTCTCCCCCCAGCCTCCCCCAGCATCAGCCTCTCTCCCCCCAGCCTCCCTCAGCATCAGCCTCCCTGCTCCCAGCTTACCCCAGCATCAGCCTCTCTCCTCCCTGCCTCCCCCAGCATGAGCCTCCTCCAGCATCA
Source organism: Anomaloglossus baeobatrachus (assembly GCF_048569485.1). Classification (NCBI taxonomy): domain Eukaryota; kingdom Metazoa; phylum Chordata; class Amphibia; order Anura; family Aromobatidae; genus Anomaloglossus; species Anomaloglossus baeobatrachus. Next base: position 439,347,558 of record NC_134356.1, on the reverse strand, counting down.
GCCTCTCTCCTCCCAGCCTCCCCCAGCATGAGCCTCCTCCAGCATCAGCCTCTCTCCTCCCAGCCTCCCCCAGCATCAGTCTCCTCCAGCATCAGCCTCTCTCCTCCCAGCCTCCCCCAGCATCAGCCTCCCTCCTCCCAGCCTCCCCCAGCATCAGCCTCCCTCCTCCCAGCCCCCCTCCTCTAAGCCTCCCCCAGCATCAGCCTCCCAGCCTCCCTGAGCATCAGCCTCCCTCCTCCAAGCCTCCCCCTCCCAGCCTCCCCCAGCATCAGCCTCTCTCCCCCAGCCTCCCACAGCATCAGCCTCCCTCCTCCCAGCCTCCCCCAGCATCAGCCTCCCTTCTCCCAGCCTCCCCCAGCATCAGCCTCCCTCCTCCCAGCCTCCCCCAGCATCAGCCTCCCTCCTCCCAGCCTCCCCCAGCATCAGCCTCCCTCCTCCCAGCCTCCCCCAGCATCAGCCTCCCTCCTCCCAGCCTCCCCCAGCATCAGCCTCCCTTCTCCCAGCCTCCCCCAGCATCAGCCTCCCTCAGCATCAGCCTCCCTCCTGATCAGCCTCCCTCCTCATCAGCCTCCCTCCTCATCAGCCTCCCTCCTCATCAGCCTCCCTCCTCCAAGCCTCCCCCTCCCAGCCTCCCCAAGCATCAGCCTCCCTCCTCCCAGCCTCCCTCAGCATCAGCCTCCCTCCTCCAAGCCTCACCTTCCCCCTCCCAGCCTCCCCCAGCATCAGCCTCTCTCCTCCCAGCCTCAGCCTCCCTCCTCCCAGCCTCCCTCAGCCTCCCTCCTCCCCCAGCATCAGCCTCCCTCCTCCCAGCCTCCCCCAGCATCAGCCTTCCTCCTCCCAGCCTCCCCCAGCATCAGCCTCCCTCCTCCCTCAGCATCAGCCTCCCTCCTCCAAGCCTCCCTCAGCATCAGCTTCCCTCCTCCAAGCCTCACCCTCCCAGCCTCCCCCAGCATCAGCCTCCCTCCTCCCAGCCTCCCCCAGCATCAGCCTCCCTTCTCCCAGCCTCCCCCAGCATCAGCCTCCCTTTTCCCAGCCTCACCCAGCATCAGCCTCCCTCAGCATCAGCCTCCCAGCCTCCCCCAGCATCAGCCTCCCGCCTCCCAGCCTCCCCCAGCATCAGCCTCCCGCCTCCCCCAGCATCAGCCTCTCTCCTCCCAGCCTCCCCCAGCATCAGCCTCCCTTCTCCCAGCCTCCCCCAGCATCAGCCTCCCTCAGCATCAGCCTCCCTTCTCATCAGCCTCCCTTCTCATCAGCCTCCCTTCTCATCAGCCTCCCTTCTCATCAGCCTCCCTCCTGATCAGCCTCCCTCCTCATCAGCCTCCCTCCTCATCAGCCTCCCTCCTCATCAGCCTCCCTCCTCATCAGCCTCCCTCCTCCAAGCCTCCCCCTCCCCCTCCCAGCCTCCCCAAGCATCAGCCTCCCTCCTCCCAGCCTTCCTCAGCATCAGCCTCCCTCCTCCAAGCCTCACCTTCCCCCTCCCAGCCTCCCCCAGCATCAGCCTCTCTCCTCCCAGCCTCCCCCAGCCTCAGCCTCCCTCCTCCCAGCCTCCCTCAGCCTCCCTCCTCCCAGCCTCCCCCAGCATCAGCCTTCCTCCTCCCAGCCTCCCCCAGCATCAGCCTCCCTCCTCCCTCAGCATCAGCCTCCCTCCTCCAAGCCTCCCTCAGCATCAGCTTCCCTCCTCCAAGCCTCACCCTCCCAGCTTCCCCCAGCATCAGCCTCTCTCCTCCCAGCCTCCCCCAGCATCAGCCTCCCTCCTCCCTCAGCATCAGCCTCCCTCCTCCAAGCCTCCCTCAGCATCAGCTTCCCTCCTCCAAGCCTCACCCTCCCAGCCTCCCCCAGCATCAGCCTCTCTCCTCCCAGCCTCCCCCAGCATCAGCCTCCCCCAGCCTCAGCCTCCCTCCTCCCCCAGCCTCAGCCTCCCTCCTCCCCCAGCCTCAGCCTCCCTCCTCCCTCAGCCTCCCTCCTCCAAGTCTCCCTCAGCATCAGCTTCCCTCCTCCAAGCCTCCCCCTCCCCCTCCCAGCCTCCCCCAGCATCAGCCTCCCTCAGCATCAGCCTCCCTCAGCATCAGCCTCCCCCTCCCAGCCTCCCCCAGAATCAGCCTCTCTTCTCCCAGCCTCCCCCCCAGCTTCAGCCTCTCTCTCCCCCCAGCCTCAGCCTCTCTCTCCCCCCAGCCTTAGCCTCTCTCTCCCCCCAGCCTTAGCCTCTCTCTCCCCCCAGCCTCAGCCTCTCTCTCTTCCCAGACTCCCCCCAGCCTCAGCCTCTCTCTTCCCAGCCTCTCTCTCTTCCCAGCCTCCCCCCAGCCTCAGCCTCTCTCTCTTCCCAGCCTCCCCCCAGCCTCTCTTCCCAGCCTCCCCCCAGTCTCAGTCTCTCTCTCTTCCCAGCCTCAGCCTCTCTCTCTTCCCAGCCTCCCCTCAGCCTCTCTCTTCCCAGCCTCTCTTTTCCCAGCCTCAGCCTCTCTCTCTCTTCCCAGCCTCCCCCCAGCCTCTCTCTCTTCCCAGCCTCCCTCTCTTCCCAGCCTCCCCCCAGCCTCTCTCTCTTCCCAGCCTCCCCCAGCCTCAGCCTCTCTCCCCCCAGCCTCCCCTTGCATGATTACAGTGGACAAAAAGAGGCATCGCAATTTGCAACGATCATCAACTAACCTGTAAGGAGCCCATACATTCTAGGCTCTGCCTCTGCCTTACCTGCTCCGGTGCCCGCCGCCCTGCTATGGCTGGCTCCTCTTCTGGCTTGCTCCAGCTGCAGACGCGTCCTCCTCCGCGGCGTGTGTCATCTGCAGGATTGGACGCTGCAGCATGGGGCAGTGAGCTGACTGTCGCGCCCGCGCGCCTCTTACCCCGGAACACAGCCGAGTGTAACGGAGGGAGGGACGGGGGGCGGGGATGTAAAAAAAAAAAAAAAAATTTATATATATATATTTAGTTTTTTTTTTTTTTTGCTGCCAGAAACTGCCGCCCCCCGCAACGTGCCACCCTAGGCACGGGACCACGGGTGCCTAGTGGCAAATACGGCCCTGCGTGTACTGTACTGCTCTTCCGGGCCCCACACGCTTCTAAACCGTAGAAATAAGACATTTCCCACTATTGCTTATGTGTATTCTTTTGAACTCTGCATTCTGAACTATTGAACTTTCACCGCAAATTTTGGAATGCCCTGGATACTGTTATATAATTTAGTGATTTTGCCACTCAGTTCTTTATCGGCTGCCTAACGGGCCCTTTATTATATTAAGCACAAACAGATCTTTAGAAAAGGTATTTCTAAAGTTCATCTATGATATGCAAATGAACCATTTGACTAGTCGATGGGGTGTTAAGGCCCAGTCACAAACGACTTACCAGCGATCCCGAAAACGATGCGACCTGATAGGGATCACAGGTAAGTCGCTGGGAGGTCGCAGGTGAGATGTCACACAGTCAGATCTTACCAGCGATGCAGGAACAATACAGGTCGCAGTAGCGACCTGTATAACGATCTCAGCAGTCACTGTGACCCTGTCACACAGTGTCAAACACAGCGATGTGTCCTTCCCAGCAGGACATCGCCTTTGAAGAAAATGGCCTGGACCATTCTGCAACGACTAGAGATCTCACAGCAGGGGCCTGATCGCTGGTAGGTGTCACACATAACAAGATCGCTAACGGGATCGCTACTGCATCACGGAAACCGTGACTCAGCTGCGATCTCGTTATGTGTGACGGTACCTTTAGTTTCCCCAGACTAGTTAATCCACTTAGTGTGATAACATGCTTTACACCGTGTGCAGAATTATTAAGCAAGTTATATTTTAGAGGATTTTTTTTATTATTGATCAACAACTATGTTCGCAATCAACCCAAAAGACTCATAAATATCAAAGCTTAATATTTTTGGAAGTTGGAGTGGGGTTTTATTAGATTTGGCTATCTTAGGAGGATATCAGTTTGTGCAGGTAATTATTACTGTGCAGAATTATTAGGCAACGTAATAAAAACCAAATATATTCTCATCTCAGTTGTTTATTTTCACCAGGTAAACCTTTATAACTGCACAACATTTAGAAATAAACATTTCTGATATGCAAAAACAAAACCCCAAAAAATTAGTGACCAATATAGCCACCTTTCTTTATGATAACACTCAACAGCCTACCATCCATAGATTCTGTCACTTGCTTGATCTGTTTACGATCAACATTGCGTGCAGCAGCCACCACAGCCTCCCAGACACTGTTCCAAGAGGTGTACTGTTTTCCCTCCTTGTAGATCTCACATTTTCTGAGGGACCACAGGTTCTCTATGGGGTTCAGATCAAGTGAACAAGGGGGCCATGTCATTATTTTTTCATCTTTTATACCTTTACTGGCCAGCCACGCGGTGGAGTAGTTGGATGCATGTGATGGAGCGTTGTCCTGCATGAAAATCATGTTTTTCTTGAACGATACTGACTTCTTCCTGTACCACTGCTTGAAGAAGTTGTCTTCCAGAACCTCGCAGTAGGTCTGGGAGTTGAGCTTCACTCCATCCTCAACTTGAAAAGGTTCCACAAGTTCATCTTTGATGATACCAGCCCATACCAGTACCCCACCTCCACCTTGCTGGCGTCTGAGTCAGAGTGGAGCGCTCTGCCCTTTACTGATCCAGCCTCTGGCCCATCCATCTGGCCCATCAGAAGTCACTCTTATTTCATCAGTCCATAAAACCTTTGAAAAATCAGTCTTAAGATATTTCTTGGCCTAGTCTTGATGTTTTATCTTATGTTTCTTGTTGAAAGGTGGTCGTTTTTCAGCCTTCCTTACCTTGGCCATGTCCCTGAGTATGGCACACCTTGTGCTTTTTGATACTCCAGTAAAGTTGCAGCTCTGAAATATGGCCAAACTGGTGGAAAATGGCATCTTGCCAGTTTCACGCTTGATTTTCCTCAATTAATGGGCAGTTATTTTGCGCCTTTTTTGCCCAACACACTTCTTGCGACCCTGTTGGCTATTTGCCATAAAACGTTTGACTGTTCGGTGATCACACTTCAAAAGTTTCGCAATTTCAAGATTGCTGCATCCCTCTGCAAGACATCTCACAATTTTAGACTTTTCAGAGCCCGTCAAATCTCTCTTCTGACCCATTTTGACAAAGGAAAGGAAGTTGCCTAATAATTAAGCACACCTTATATAGGGTGTTGATGACATTACACCACACCCCTCCTCATTACAGAGATGCACATCACCTGATTTACTTAATTGGTAGTTGGCTCTCAAGCCTATACAGCTTGGAGTAGGACAACATATATAAAAAGTAGACACCATATGTCCATGTGCATGAAGAGACACAGTAGGGTGGGTCATACATAGAAACACCACACTACTGAAGAGCTACTCAAATAGCATAACAAACAGAAATAGGAGTAAATATGCTTCAAAACAGTCAATTTATTAGTACAAAAAGATCATAAAATCGAAAATTACAAGGTCAAAAGACCAGGCAAATATTAAGGCACAAGAGGGGACAAGGATGAAAGAGGGCAAGAAAAACCGGAAATCTGCACATAGTGTAGAACCTTAGTTTCAAGTCTCCCTACCTAAACCACATATGTCAAAGGGTAAACAAATAGAAGTGTCCAAGTAACTTGTAACATACCAAAATCTAAGGCGTAAAATGGACATGTAACCCTATGTCAGGAGTGGTGAACAGGATACACAGGCAGCAATGTTGGAACACATACACCATATGCCTCAATGGTGAGAGTATAAGAACAATAGTTCATTAAGGTTAAAGAGGTCAGACAAAATAAGGAGGACACTGATGCATGTGCACACTACATTAAAACCGACCTGTGAACCTGTATGATGTGAAACAAAGGATTGCAGAAAAACTCCGGAGGTGACAAGGAGGGTGGAATTCCCCCCCCCCCAATAGAACTCCAACGTACGTTTCACGTTTAGTGGTGTGTTCGCTTCATCAGGGAGTGGGTAACAAACGCGGCAGGGCTACTATAAATAGCCCGGCGTCCAGCTGATGTGCCTCACCAATTATACCCGGCGCGTGCGCACATCGCACCATACGGACCCAGCACCTCCCACTGGCCGTCATGACCCAGCGCATGCGCGGGAGCGGGGACGCGTCTCCATAGCTCCCGCGCATGCGCAAAAGGTCGGACAGAGACAGCCGGGGAGAGCAGAGCCGGCGGTGAGATGCAGGCACGCGCACATCAATGAGAACACCGAACCCGGAAGGACAAACCACATACCACAGCAGTGACATAAAATGCACAGAAATCATTGATAATGAACAGCATTGTGTATTACAATATAAATGTACATAAAATGCATAGCATTAATCACAGATGAAGTAGCGTTAATTCCAGGGGTCCGTGTGTAGCTTGAAAGTAGAGGCTTATGGAAAGCAATCATGTTTCAGGACCAAAAAGGGCGAGGATGACAGCTGGAATTATAGCTGCGCCGCGTAGAATATGGGGAAAAAGAAAAAGATTATATAAGTAAAAAATATATACATGCCCAGATCAAAAAAGACCAAGACACATGTAAGCAATAATAAAAACAGTAAAAACCCCTAAAAATAAAGGGGGAAAAAGAAGACCACCCCAAACACGGTGATCTCAGAGAAAAGAGGCAAAACTTAGAGCCTCGTTGAGACCAGATGGGGCGACTGTGCCAAGAGTCACCATCCATCTGGTCTCACGTTGGGCAAGTTTCCTTTTGATGTTACCGCCTCTAATGCCACCATGGATGACTTCAATGCCCCGAACCATTAAAGATTTGGGATCACATCCATGGTAGATTTTAAAATGGCGCGGCAATGTTTTTAAGGCGGCAAAATCATCCACCGTTCGGGCCGCCGCAATGTCACGCACGTGCTCCCTAACGCGGATGCGTAGCTCACGAGATGTCAAACCAATATAAATTAGTGAGCATCCGCAAACCGCGTAATACACGACGTTGGATGTACCGCAAGAGATGTAATCTCTAATTTGAAACTCACGTTTCCCATCCGCGGATGAAAAAGTAAAGTTACGTGACACATTGCGACAGGCCAAACAGTGGCCACATGGAAAGCAGCCAACACGAGGTGATGTAGAACCAAGGAAACCAGATGTGGGAGGAACATAATGACTTTGGACAAGCTTATCCTTCAAATTTGATGATCTTCTCGCAGTCATCAATGGATAGTCAGAGAGTGACTCTCTGAGGGATGGGTCTGTCTTCAAAATGGGCCAGTGTTGATTAAGGATGGCTCTCATGTTATGCCATTCACTGTTATATGTAGTAATGAATCTAACACTGGGTGTATCAGAAGACTGTTTCTGTCTAGAAAGAAGAAGCTGGGATCGCGGAGTGTTCTTCGCCCTTAGGTACCCACGCTTTATGCTACGGTTGCTATAGCCCCTTTCCCGGAAGCGCGACATCAAATCGGCAGCTTGTTCCTCAAATTTAGCATCCAAGGAACAGATCCTCCTCATCCTCAGGAACTGTCCGGTAGGGACAGCACTAATGGTAGATGTGTGATGGGCAGACGAGGCATGAATAAGTGAATTAACGGATGTGGACTTACGAAACACATCCGTTTGAATCAAATTGTTATCATCAACATCAATGAGGACATCTAAAAAATCAATGTACTTGGTGTTATATTTGTAAGTCAACTTGATGTTGAAAGGATTCACGCCTAGTCTGCCCATAAAAGAGTCCAGCTGCTCCGCCGTACCCCTCCAAAAAAACAACAAATCATCAATATACCTGAGCCAGCACTGCACATGGGATACGGCCTGGTCGCCCTCGTCGCCGAAAATGAATCTCTCCCAGTAACCCAGGAAGAGATTAGCGTACGAGGGCGCACAGGCCGCACCCATCGCAGTGCCACACTGCTGCAGGTAAAAAGAGTTCTTAAAAGTAAAAAAATTATGGGTTCGAATAAAGCGGAGCAGCTGAAGTATCAAATCACACATCTCACTGTCCCGACCGGAGGTCCAGAGGAAGAAGCGGACCGCTGCCAAGCCATCCTCATGGCGGATACAGGTGTACAATGACTCTATATCCGCCGTGACGATCAGCATGTCCGCCTCCATATAGATGCCATCGATCCTATTGAGCACGTCCGTCGTGTCCTTTAGGTAGGAGGGAAGTGTTTCAACTAACGGTTTTAGGTAAAAATCAATAAATTTGCATACCGGGTCACACATTCCCTCCAACCCAGACACAATCGGACGGCCCGGCGGATCAATGGCATCTTTATGGATCTTGGGGAGCAAATAAAGGGTGGGCACCTTGGGGTATTTGACTAAAAGTCCCTCCAGAACCTTCTTTGTGATAAGACCCATGTCAAATGCCTGTTCAAGTATCATCTGAAGGTCTCTAGAAAAAGAATTGAGAGGATTGAAATCAAGCTTCTTATAAGTGTTCTTGTCTCTCAACTGGCGAAAGGCCTCTTTCTCGTATTTATCAATAGGCCATATTACGATGTTTCCCCCCTTGTCTGCAGGTTTAAAAAGAACGTCCTTCCATCCCTCCAGTTGTTTGAGGGCAGTCCTCTGTCGGGACGTAAGATTGTCATTACATCTTCTTGACGACAGATGTGTGAAATCGTCAACAACCAATTTGGTGAAGATATCCACGGAAGGACACAACGACAAGGGGGGAAACTTCATTGACCTAGGCATGATACAAGATGGGAACATACCGGCACTGTCGGGAGGTTGTTGTTGCTCAGATTGGAGTTCTTCCAGAATTGCAATGGCCTCCCTCTCCGCACGACTATCCAAACCGGAAACTGGCGTGTCACGAGTGTGAAGTTTTTTAAGCACCAGTTTGCGGAAAAATAAAAGCAGGTCCTTCATGGCTGTAAAGAAATCAAAAGAATTAGTCGGGGAGAAAGAGAGACCCATGGAAAGAACTTCAACCTGTGCCTCCGACAGTGTATGTACGGATAAATTAATTATCTGCAGTGCTCTGCTAACCTTTTTGGATGTCTTATATGGAGCCTGCGTAGTAGCCTTCAATCTTGTCAACATGCCAGTTGGTATAGAGTCAGGTTTAGAGTTTGAATTAAGACGCCCAGGGGGCCCAGATTCGTCAGCAGAGAGACCGGACACTATTGAAGTAGATCGAGAGCGTGATCCAGACTTTGATCGGTATCTTGATCGTGATCTATAGGAAGGTTGTTGCCATCTATAGACATGATTTAATTGCTGATCACGTAAATCTCTCTGGAATTTTTTTAGTTTGAATGTTTGCAACTCCTTCTCCATTTTACTAAGCTCCGAATCGATATCATTATTGAATTTGGCCAAAGCCTCTACAGTCAATTTTGACTTAATCAATTGGAGGAGTTCCTCCATTTCTTTTTCCATCTCATCAATAGATGAACTGTTGAAATCACTTAAGAGCTGCAGATAACCTCTCGAGCAGGCACTCGACAGCTCCTCCCACTTGGCCTTAAAGGAGTCACTCTCAACAGGGAAGGAGGGGAACACCTGAATACGGAGACCCCTTGGAATTAGTTGTTTAGCTATATACTTGTCCAAAAAAGCCCTGTTCCACCACATCTTAGTTCGACGCCTCAGTAAATCCCTATACCGGGACACTGCCTCTTTCGTATCGACATCACCGGAAGCCTCGTCACCAAAATTGCCAGCCGCCTCTAGTGCCGTGTTAAGTTGGGAGAGCCAAGCGTCATCACGGGCCCTGAAATCCATATTGTTTAGGACAAAAACTGTGGAAACCACAGAAAATAAGATTAGACACCATATGTCCATGTGCATGAAGAGACACAGTAGGGTGGGTCATACATAGAAACACCACACTACTGAAGAGCTACTCAAATAGCATAACAAACAGAGAAATAGGAGTAAATATGCTTCAAAACAGTCAATTTATTAGTACAAAAAGATCATAAAATCGAAAATTACAAGGTCAAAAGACCAGGCAAATATTAAGGCACAAGAGGGGACAAGGATGAAAGAGGGCAAGAATAAACGGAAATCTGCACATAGTGTAGAACCTTAGTTTCAAGTCTCCCTACCTAAACCACATATGTCAAAGGGTAAACAAATAGAAGTGTCCAAGTAACTTGTAACATACCAAAATCTAAGGCGTAAAATGGACATGTAACCCTATGTCAGGAGTGGTGAACAGGATACACAGGCAGCAATGTTGGAACACATACACCATATGCCTCAATGGTGAGAGTATAAGAACAATAGTTCATTAAGGTTAAAGAGGTCAGACAAAATAAGGAGGACACTGATGCATGTGCACACTACATTAAAACCGACCTGTGAACCTGTATGATGTGAAACAAAGGATTGCAGAAAAACTCCGGAGGTGACAAGGAGGGTGGAATTCCCCCCCCCCCAATAGAACTCCAACGTACGTTTCACGTTTAGTGGTGTGTTCGCTTCATCACGGAGTGGGTAACAAACGCGGCAGGGCTACTATAAATAGCCCGGCGTCCAGCTGATGTGCCTCACCAATTATACCCGGCGCGTGCGCACATCGCACCATACGGACCCAGCACCTCCCACTGGCCGTCATGATCCAGCGCATGCGCGGGAGCGGGGACGCGTCTCCATAGCTCCCGCGCATGCGCAAAAGGTCGGACAGAGACAGCCGGGGAGAGCAGAGCCGGCGGTGAGATGCAGGCACGCGCACATCAATGAGAACACCGAACCCGGAAGGACAAACCACATACCACAGCAGTGACATAAAATGCACAGAAATCATTGATAATGAACAGCATTGTGTATTACAATATAAATGTACATAAAATGCATAGCATTAATCACAGATGAAGTAGCGTTAATTCCAGGGGTCCGTGTGTAGCTTGAAAGTAGAGGCTTATGGAAAGCAATCATGTTTCAGGACCAAAAAGGGCGAGGATGACAGCTGGAATTATAGCTGCGCCGCGTAGAATATGGGGAAAAAGAAAAAGATTATATAAGTAAAAAATATATACATGCCCAGATCAAAAAAGACCAAGACACATGTAAGCAATAATAAAAACAGTAAAAACCCCTAAAAATAAAGGGGGAAAAAGAAGACCACCCCAAACACGGTGATCTCAGAGAAAAGAGGCAAAACTTAGAGCCTCGTTGAGACCAGATGGGGCGACTGTGCCAAGAGTCACCATCCATCTGGTCTCACGTTGGGCAAGTTTCCTTTTGATGTTACCGCCTCTAATGCCACCATGGATGACTTCAATGCCCCGAACCATTAAAGATTTGGGATCACATCCATGGTAGATTTTAAAATGGCGCGGCAATGTTTTTAAAGCGGCAAAATCATCCACCGTTCGGGCCGCCGCAATGTCACGCACGTGCTCCCTAACGCGGATGCGTAGCTCACGAGATGTCAAACCAATATAAATTAGTGAGCATCCGCAAACCGCGTAATACACGACGTTGGATGTACCGCAAGAGATGTAATCTCTAATTTGAAACTCACATTTCCCATCCGCGGATGAAAAAGTAAAGTTACGTGACACATTGCGACAGGCCAAACAGTGGCCACATGGAAAGCAGCCAACACGAGGTGATGTAGAACCAAGGAAACCAGATGTGGGAGGAACATAATGACTTTGGACAAGCTTATCCTTCAAATTTGATGATCTTCTCGCAGTCATCAATGGATAGTCAGAGAGTGACTCTCTGAGGGATGGGTCTGTCTTCAAAATGGGCCAGTGTTGATTAAGGATGGCTCTCATGTTATGCCATTCACTGTTATATGTAGTAATGAATCTAACACTGGGTGTATCAGAAGACTGTTTCTGTCTAGAAAGAAGGAGCTGGGATCGCGGAGTGTTCTTCGCCCTTAGGTACCCACGCTTTATGCTACGGTTGCTATAGCCCCTTTCCCGGAAGCGCGACATCAAATCGGCAGCTTGTTCCTCAAATTTAGCATCCAAGGAACAGATCCTCCTCATCCTCAGGAACTGTCTGGTAGGGACAGCACTAATGGTAGATGTGTGATGGGCAGACGAGGCATGAATAAGTGAATTAACGGATGTGGACTTACGAAACACATCCGTTTGAATCAAATTGTTATCATCAACATCAATGAGGACATCTAAAAAATCAATGTACTTGGTGTTATATTTGTAAGTCAACTTGATGTTGAAAGGATTCACGCCTAGTCTGCCCATAAAAGAGTCCAGCTGCTCCGCCGTACCCCTCCAAAAAAACAACAAATCATCAATATACCTGAGCCAGCGCTGCACATGGGATACGGCCTGGTCGCCCTCGTCGCCAAAAATGAATCTCTCCCAGTAACCCAGGAAGAGATTAGCGTACGAGGGCGCACAGGCCGCACCCATCGCAGTGCCACACTGCTGCACATCACATCATACAGGTTCACAGGTCGGTTTTAATGTAGTGTGCACATGCATCAGTGTCCTCCTTATTTTGTCTGACCTCTTTAACCTTAATGAACTATTGTTCTTATACTCTCACCATTGAGGCATATGGTGTATGTGTTCCAACATTGCTGCCTGTGTATCCTGTTCACCACTCCTGACATAGGGTTACATGTCCATTTTACGCCTTAGATTTTGGTATGTTACAAGTTACTTGGACACTTCTATTTGTTTACCCTTTGACATATGTGGTTTAGGTAGGGAGACTTGAAACTAAGGTTCTACACTATGTGCAGATTTCCGGTTTTTCTTGCCCTCTTTCATCCTTGTCCCCTCTTGTGCCTTAATATTTGCCTGGTCTTTTGACCTTGTAATTTTCGATTTTATGATCTTTTTGCACTAATAAATTGACTATTTTGAAGCATATTTACTCCTATTTCTCTGTTTGTTATATATAAAAAGTATATGTATTTTATAAAGTATATATAAATTAAATATAAAAGTATTTTGTTATCAAAATACGCATTTGCCTAATAATTCTGCACACAGTATAAAAGAATCAGCAGCATTGCCAGCGCACTACAAATCTCGTATGGCTTTGGTCACTCCTCACATTATTGAAACTCTGAAGCCGGGTGTATACATTCCAGCTTTAGAGAGGCTCACTGCGCATTATCAGAAGTGTAGATGACCGCTATTCTTCGACTCTTCTGCGTGCATGAGATTTGTAGAGCGCTGGTGATTATGCAGGCTCTGGAAAATTATGTTATCATGCCCACAGGGGCACAATAACATGCTAAGTGGACCGCCTAGTCTGGGGAAACTAATGCCCCATCGTCAAAGAGTTAAGGTTACTTTACATGCTACGACATCGCTAGCGATCTCATTAGCGATGTGAAATTCTAGATCGCAAGTGCGATCTTTCGAGATCGCACATGCGTAAAATGACCTATGTGCGATCTCAAATGATCGCACTTGCGATCTAGAATTTCACATCGCTAACGAGATCGTTAGCGATGTCGCAGTGTGTAAAGTACCCTTTACTTTGTATATCATACACGAACTTCAGAAATACTTTTTCTAAAGATCTGTTTATGTGTGCAATATAATTTCAGGGACTGCTAGACAGGAAACGTTCCCAGGTGCACACAACTGATGGTGGTTCTATGGACACTGGGGACCAAACAAGTTCACTTTCACCCCTTTCCGACCAAGGAGATACCAGTATGGCCTATTTTTAGGGTACTTAACGACAAAGGACGTACCAGTATGACCTGGGAATCGCCAGGGCACAGGGTGCTCTACACCCATGATTGCGGACAGGGACTCAGCTTACCCAACAGCCGAGCCCCGGTCCTCACAACAAGGGACAGTGCCTGCTCCGTCCCTGGCTGTCTGACTCCATAAATATGCCACGATCGATACCGATTACGGCACTTGGGGGATTGGGGGAGGTATCGCGCGCCCTCTCCCTTCCAATCGAGACCCACGCTATATAATTGTGAGGACCCGCTCATTGTCATGGTGACCTGAGGTTGTCATGATGACCTCTGGGTATCCTGACTATGGAAAGCCTGTGTGATTATGCCTGCAGCATGATCACACAGGCTTTGTCAGTGCAGCTCTGATAGCTGTGATGTGTCGCAGTGATCACTGCAGAACATTGCAGCTGTGATCAGAGTCTTGTGGGGTAATGTCCCATAAAGGAACTAAGTGATCACTGCAGAACATTGCAGCTGTGATCAGAGTCTTGTGGGGTAATGTCCCATAGAAATCAAAAAATAAAGAACAAAAAAATGAAATATTTGTGTAAAACAAAAACAAAGTACACATTTGGTATTGCCGTGTCCGTAACAACCAGCGCTATAAAACTGTCACATTAGTTAACCCCTTCAGTGAACATCGTAAAAAATGTAGCTAAAGCTATGTCTTTTTAATATAAGCTGTCAAAGAAAGTGGAAAAAAATGCAATCAAAAACTCATATATAAATTAAAATGGTACCGCTGAAAACATCATCTTGTCCCACAAAACACAAGCTGCCATATAGCTCCATCAGCGAAAAAAAAGGTTATAGCAGCAATGCAAAAACTAGGGTTTTTTTTCCTTATAAAATATTTTTTATGGTGCAAAAGCGGCAAAAAAAAAAATAACTACAGAAATGTAGAATAAAACTGTCATAACTTTTTTGGCACAGTGAATGGCATAAAAAAAAAGTATTCCTGAGTTGCTGTTTCTTTTTGATTCTGCCTAACAAAAAGGGGAATAGAAAGCGATCAAAAACTATTGTGGCCCAAAATAGTACCAATGAAAACTCCAACTCATCCTGCAAAAAACAAGCCCTCACATGACTCTGTCAGCAGAAACATAAAAAAAAAGTATAGCCGTCAAAATCCCTTGATGCAAAAAACCTTTATTTTGTAAAAAGTGTTTTTAGTGTGATATTCGTCAAACCTAAAACACTATATATCTGGTATCACTGTAATCGTACTGACCGGAGGAATAAAGCCGCCTAATCACTTATACCGCAAGGTGAACAGAGGTAAAAATAAAGCCAATTCTTTACCTGCTATTGATTTGTTTATTTTGCCTCTAAAAGGTTGCAGTATGGTGTGGCTCCTATTCATCCTGGACTCTATGCTGAGTGCTTGCACCAGGATTATGTGTAAGGGTGCATGCCCATAATCAGGAATAGCAGTGTTTTGGAGGCATTGTGTGTTTTCCAAACTGCTGCGTTGCGCAGTACAAAAACAGTGTATGGATTTATAGAAATCCCATGCCCACTGTGCTTTTTTTCTCTGCAGCGTAAACTGACATGCGGTGCGGTTTCCCTAGATGCAGCATGTCAATTTATGCTGCGGGGAATAGAGTGTTCTCAGCGAGGAAAACAGAGTGAAAGTCCACAGTGCCCCAAACCCGAATTATGGCACGGGTAGCTGAAATAATCTGCAGAGAATACTTGCATCTCCGCAGGGAGAGACACTCTGCGTCCAGGGCACAGCGTGTGTTTATCGTGGGCACGTACCCTAAATCTCTGAAAAACATGATTCAGACAAAATTTCCAATGGTAAATTCACTTTAATGTCACTTTGACCTGATGTCTGGCCTGTGGTCCGGCGGTGTCCATCTTTTTTCGCTTCTTTATTAGACGTGCGCAAAACTGCTGTCTTCAACAGTTTTATTTTTCTTTGAAAAGAAGGACAAATGGAGTCCGGAATAACTCTGCTGCATCATTAGTGAATGGATCCATCACGGGTTTCACCTGAATCACGTATTTCGGAGATGTAGATGGAAATCCTTATGTAAGCACTGTTATGGTTAATATTTTATATTAAGTTTTTAGTATCATTTAAGCAATTTATATATGTTTAATTATTTTGTATTTTTGTATTAGCTTTATAAGTGTTATTCATAAAAGCAATAGTACTGGGTGTAGTCTCTTTAAAGAGGCCTTTGTCTAAAGTTTCTTTGTTACTGAAGGTCCAGAAAACTGGACAGATCTGGTTTTAAGGAATTCAGCAGGATCCATAATTTACAATTTTGTTATTTCCAACTTTCATTCCATTTTTGGTCATGTACTAAGCCATCCCCTTATCTTTTGTGGTTTTAATAAACTAATGTTTGGGCATCTGAGATTCAGACAAAGCCTGGTACACGGACATTGACTGTGTGTTCTTGTGTTTGTCTCCGATGCGTCGCTATTAATTGGACCAACATTGGCAGATCTGGAGATCACTTTGCATCTCCCCCTAAATTAGCTCTCCCAGGAAAGGGGTTTCCATGACAGACCATGGTGCCTGAAACCCGGGATGGTTAACTGGACCTCTCTGTGACCTGACTACAAAGACCTTCCCAGGAACCACTGAACAAAATCCGCGGTGAGTAACCCATTGTGTTACAAATGTTTCAGTGCTTTCTGGAGGTCCGAGACGGGTATGTAGTGGTCCAACAAGACCATTCTTATCAAACCTCTGCCAGTGTTTGGATTTTGTGTGTATGATTGAAATAATAGAGATATGCCATCTGTGATCTGTTATATGTATCAATGTGTTTTTAAATGTGCAAATGATTGTTGAAGGAAATTGAATGAAGAGTATATCATCTCAGCAGTTGAAAGATTATATGTTGTCCTGTGTTTTCTATATGACTGTTATGTCTGGAATTATATTTTAAGTTATGAGGATCCTTTAATGTGGGACTGATTGATGTTTGAGTGATGGATGTATTGTAAAAATCTGATAAACCATTGTGCTGGTGTTTATGTTCTCTTGCATTTGCATTTAAGATAGGAATTGGCTTAATAGGAGTTGTAGTTTTTAATCATCCAGTTTATCCAGACAAAGAAACATATAGCCAGAGAGGGAAAACTTATTGTATATTTTATTTTTGGAGCTGCGCCCTCTACAGGACAAGAAAGGGAACTTGTTTGAGTAGTTGAAATCTGATATGCTCTGGTCTGGATACACTGTCTCTTTTGTGTTTGATGTAATCTGTTTGAGTCAGAGGTAGATGGAGATTTTGTAGGAAATTAGCTTAGGGTACCGTCACACTTTAGCGACGCAGCAGCGATCCCACCAGCGATCTGACCTGGTCAGGATCGCTGCTGCATCGCTACATGATCGCTGGTGAGCTGTCAAACAGGCAGATCTCACCAGTGACCAGCCCCCAGCCAGCAGCGACGTGCAAGCGACGATGCGCTTGCACGGAGCCGGCGTCTGGAAGCTGCGGACACTGGTAACTAAGGTAAACATCGGGTATGGTTACCCGATGTTTATCTTAGTTACCAGCGCACACCACTTAGCTTAGCGTGTGCAGGGAGCAGGAGCCGGCACTGGCAGCGTGAGAGCTGCGGAGGCTGGTAACGAAGGTAAATATCGGGTAACCACCTTGGTTACCCGATGTTTACCTTGGTTACAGCTTACCGCAGGCTGTCAGACGCCGGCTCCTGCTCCCTGCACATTCAGGATTGTTGCTCTCTCGCTGTCACACACAGCGATGTGTGCTTATCAGCGGGAGAGCAACAATAAGAAAACGAACCAGAGCTGTGTGTAACGAGCAGCGCTCTCACAGCAGGGGCCAGATCGCTGCTCAGTGTCACACACAGCGAGATCGCTAATGAGGTAACTGCTGAGTCACAAAAACCGTGACTCAGCAGCAATCTCAGTAGCGATCTCGCTGTGTGTGAAGTACCCCTTAGTCTCCCATGATATATTATATTGAGAAGTAGAAGTAATCCCAATAACTGTTGGTAGTAGAGTTTATGAACTGTTATTTGTTTGGTTCTGTCTCAGAATTGTACGGGTACAAAGGGCTGATAACCTTATGCTTCCTAGAAATTCTTCTCTTGTGAGAACAGTGGTTCTGGGAGTAGAAATCCTTCTCTTGCGAACAAATTGGTGCTGGGAGAAGAGTAGAGTCTTCTGCGGTTAAGACTCTATGGCCCATTTCAGTTCTACGGTTAACTGCGGGCATTGAAGTTGCAGTCAGAGGACCGGCAGCTATAGGAAGTAATCAGCCTCAGAGGTACCACCCATGTCCCTATATAGAAGAAAGACGAAAAGGGAATGAAGCAATGGATTGATGCAAAATGTTATTGGAATTTTTTTTGTTTTGGGAGACGTTTTTCTGCAAATGTGAAGACTGTTTGAAAGATAAAAACAAACAGGTTAGAATGTGGTAAAGTATCCAAGCGTCTCTTACTGAGTGACCATAAATCAGATTAAACCATTCATGGTGTTGTATATGTAATCTGTTATAGTATAAAGGCCCAGGGAACCCTGCAGTCTCTATAACTGATGTAAAACCTGCACTGCCTCCCCCCTTCAGGACCCCTGCCATATGCAGGATCATTGGGATAGACCTGCAGACACTGTGGCCAACACAGTCCCTCTGGAGCTAATATTGCGTGTCCTGTGTTTCCCCATGCCCAGGCATATTGTCCTTGCTACCTAGATCCTGAATCTTCTGTAAAATTACCCTTAAGGCCCAGTCACACTAAACAACTTACCAGCGATCCCAACAACGATCAAACCTGATAGGGATCGCTGGTAAGTTGCTAGGAGGTTGCTGGTGAGGTGTCACACTGCGACGCTCCAGCGATCCCACCAGCAACCTGACCTGGCAGGGATCGCTGGAGCGTGGCTACACGAGTTGCTGGTGAGCTCACCAGCAACCAGTGTCCCAGCCCCCAGCCAGCAGCGCCGCGTGGAAGATGCTGCGCTTGGTAACTAAGGTAAATATCGGGTAACCAACCCGATATTTACCTTGGTTACCAGCGCACGCAGCTACACGTGCAGAGAGCAGGGAGCAGCGCACACTGCTTAGCGCTGGCTCCCTGCTCTCCTAGTTACAGCACACATTGGGTTAATTACCCGATGTGTGCTGCAGCTACATGTGCACAGAGCAGGGAGCAGCGCACACCGCTTAGCGCTGGCTCCCCTGCACTCCTAGTTACAGCACACATCGGGTTAATTACCCGATGTGTGCTGCAGCTACATGTGCACAGAGCAGGGAGCAGCGCACACCGCTTAGCGCTGGCTCCCTGCTCTCCTAGTTACAGCACACATCGGGTTAATTACCCGATGTGTGCTGCAGCTACATGTGCACAGAGCAGGGAGCAGCGCACAATGCTTAGCGCTGGCTCCCTGCTCTCCTAGTTACAGCACACATTGGGTTAATTACCCGATGTGTGCTGTAGCTACATGTGCACAGAGCAGGGAGCAGCGCACAATGCTTAGCGCTGGCTCCCTGCTCTCCTAGTTACAGCACACATTGGGTTAATTACCCGATGTGTGCTGTAGCTACATGTGCAAGAAGCAGGAGCCGGCACTGACAGTGAGAGCGGCGGAGGCTGGTAACAAAGGTAAATATCGGGTAACCAAGGACAGGGCTTCTTGGTTACCCGATGTTTACTGTGGTTACCAGCCTCCGCAGAAGCCGGCTCCTGCTGCCTGCACATTTAGTTGTTGCTGTCTCGCTGTCAGACACAGCGATCTGTGCTTCATAGCGGGACAATTCAGCAACTCCTGATATAGGAGAATAAACCTCTTCAAATTTAGAGAAAACAGCATTCAGAGGTTAAAATTTAACTTTTAATCTATTATATTAAAATTCTTTTTAGACTAAAATATTAACCCAAAGTTCTCTGGATTGCTGTCGTCACACAACCCTCACAGCCCCAGAGAACCTATGACATAACAAAACAATCAAAAAAACACAATAAACACAAATCAAAATTGAGTATGATGGTTAACACTCCAATAAGGACAGTGGTCCAATATGAGTATCTAAAAAAATCATCAAAAACAACTCAATATAACAAACACATAATGCATGGTAATCCTCAAAGAGGAATTTACCAATTCAAAATTGATAGAGTGAGTTAGGATTGATCTCACCCATTCTTGCAGCTTGGGGTGCAAAAGGCTTCCTCTATATGGGTCCACACAGCGTCAGCTGGCCCTATACTGACCCTAGAAGACCTTCATAACATCTAACACCCCAAAGCTTCTGCTCTTACAAGAACAGACCACATCTAGTCCTCTCTTGTGCCCCTACAATATTCCTGGCCCTCGTCCCGACGCGTTTCATCACTTCCGACTCATCAGGGGACTTCAGTATTGAGTCTGGGTGTAGGACCTGTTACCTCTAATGCAATACTGAAGTCCCCTGATGAGTCGGAAGTGATGAAACGCGTCGGGACGAGGGCCAGGAATATTGTAGGGGCACAAGAGAGGACTAGATGTGGTCTGTTCTTGTAAGAGCAGAAGCTTTGGGGTGTTAGATGTTATGAAGGTCTTCTAGGGTCAGTATAGGGCCAGCTGACGCTGTGTGGACCCATATAGAGGAAGCCTTTTGCACCCCAAGCTGCAAGAATGGGTGAGATCAATCCTAACTCACTCTATCAATTTTGAATTGGTAAATTCCTCTTTGAGGATTACCATGCATTATGTGTTTGTTATATTGAGTTGTTTTTGATGATTTTTTTAGATACTCATATTGGACCACTGTTCTTATTGGAGTGTTAACCATCATACTCAATTTTGATTTGTGTTTATTGTGTTTTTTTGATTGTTTTGTTATGTCATAGGTTCTCTGGGGCTGTGAGGGTTGTGTGACGACAGCAATCCAGAGAACTTTGGGTTAATATTTTAGTCTAAAAAGAATTTTAATATAATAGATTAAAAGTTAAATTTTAACCTCTGAATGCTGTTTTCTCTCTCTTCACAGCGGGACAGCAACAACTAAAAAATGGCCCAGGACATTCAGCAACAACCAACGACCTCACAGCAGGGGCCAGGTTGTTGCTGGATGTCACACACAGCAACATCGCTAGCAACGTCACAAAAGTTGTTCGTTAGCAGCGATGTTGCTAGCGATGTTGCTTAGTGTGACGGGGCCTTTACATTTAGAACATATCTCCAGGGTATTCAGGAGGTATATCTGGCCACATAGGAAAACCTAATCTTGGTAACTTTCCAGAGAATGGAGTTTAACAGAGGATTAGACACTGGTTTTAGGCAGAATAAGCGACAAGATCTGTTGCAGATTGTAGCATAGGACCATACTCAGTTTTGGGTATGAACATAATGATAAGAATCATGGACTATTGCTGCGGTGTGTTATAAATGCCCATAGACCTACAGTCCAGGGCGCTGTACCAGTCTCCCAAAGTGGAGCAATATGAAATGGATGTATATGAGGGAAATATCCCCTGGGGAGCTGAACTAGAAAGGAAAGCGTTAATTTGGCCCCCCTGCAGCCAAGTAGAAGAAAAGGGAGGGGTAGAGGGGGAATCCACCACAAGAAGGAGATAAGAGACTAAACTACAGGAATACACAAAAGAGTGAGGAGAAAAAAAAATAGCCTATATGTAACCATTATAGAGGAGAAATAACACAATAATTTTTATTGAGAACAAGTAAAATGGTGCAGTGGGTACAACCGAGAAAGGGCAGCATCACAACAATCAAAACATGTAAAAGGAATATTTATAATGTTGGATTATAAAGGAATGTTTATAATGATGACCACAAGCAGCAATGTGAATAGACCCGTATTGACCTATAATGATACAAAAAGCAGCATGAGTTATAAAAAGTAACATGCTGCGTGTGTATGTAAGGCAATGAGTTTATAGAACAGAATGGAATGATGGTGAAGTATATTACAGCAGCAATGTATGAAGAACCATACAAAAGTAAATGGTGTAAATGTAAGGTGCTAAAAAAAAAATGAGAAAATGTGCAAGCAGTAGCAATGGTAAATGTGTCAGCTAAAAAGACTGAAGGTATGTCAGCCATGCTGCATAGGAAGATAACACAATGTGTGAGAGGATGGTACCTCGCTACGGACATCTTGTTGGTGTGTGATGTCCAGAACCAATGTGTGGTTTTGTGATTAGTGTCACTTTCATCAGGGTGTGGGGTTGTCGCAGCCCTAGAGGCTTTAAAGGCTTAGACTACAGCAATGTAAAAGGTTGGGCTTGTGGGCAAAAAGGGGTTGTTGTTTTTTTTGTTTTTTTTTGAGGGGACAAATGTCCCAAAAAAGGCAACAACTACTATCGTGACCCCCACCACCATAGGAAACTGACAATTCAGATGTCTCCCACAACTCCATTGTCATCCCCCGGGGACTACATTCACTGTTCCTATTTTGTGACCCAGGTTTTAGTTTTCTCATATTCACTTATTAATTTAAGGACAGACGTGTTGCAGAAAATTGGGACCTGCATAGAATTTACCCTAATTGGGCCCAAGGTGACCACCCCCCTTAAAAGAAGGCACCCTGTGTAGTCTCCGAATCCTGACTGACAATTCCCAAAGCTAGTTGTTTGACTCGAGAATAAATCCAGACAGTTGTGGTCACATAAGCAAAATAGGCGTGGGAAAAACCTTTAACCCTTTACCGCCACAAGCAGGTTGGATATATAGCCGGCGTCCTCACCCAAGAACACGGTGACAGACAGCACCCTCCAGAGTATTACTCTGGGATACTACATTCAGTTATTACAGTGACCCCTGCTTGTGTAAGAGCTGGGCAACTGTTTCAGGACTCTATTAGAAAGACAGAGGACATAGTGTTAAGCTGCCCCCTCACTCCAAGCTCCTCATGCTGTATCTGAAAGACTCCAACAGGCTCAGACCCACCATCTTTCAGTATAAAGGCCAAACAAATATTAAGTTTTTCCCTCTTTACATTCCCCCATAATGCTCTCAAACTGTAATGGTCTAAATCCAGCTGCATGATTAACAGTGGATTGTAGAAAAGGGAGGAAAATATTTGGATGGGGAAGTGGGAGGGACCGTGAGCCAAGACCTGCCCCTGAGGGAGGGACCATGAGACAAGACATGTCCCTGTGGGAGAGACCGTGAGACAAGACTTGCCCCTGTTTTTCAAACTAGCAGATAAAGAAGTTCAGTTTGATATGACACATGACTGTCAGGCATTGGTGGAGGCAGAAACAGAGGACTTGACAAATACAACTGATGTACCACTCACTAACCCCTCTGCTGAGTATTTTATAGATGGTTCCAGAGCTTTGGACAATGATCAAGGACTGTTCATCACCGGGTATGCAGTAGTCCACAATGGTAAGGCAGTAAGAACCATTCCCTTCGAGCTACTCTGCGCAAGAGGTTGAGCTGAAGGCATTCGCTGTAATGGGCAATCTGGGAAAAGGTAAGAAGAGTAATGTATTTTCTGACTCACAATACGCTTTTGGGGTAGCACACGACTTTGGCATCATTTGGCGGAGCCGTAATTTCCTGACCTCTGTTGGCAAACCCATAAAGTATGCGCAGACGGTAGAGCAGCTACTCACAGCACTCACCATTCACCAAAGGGCAGCCATAGTCAAAGTATCGGCACACGCACGGGAACAAACTCCCCTTGCAGTAGGGAATGCACTGGCCGACAAGCCGGCTAAAAAAGCAGCAAGACTACCTCTGACAGGAATACTGGCCATAACAGACATAGCCCTCTAAGGGAGCTTAGTGACCGAGAGTGCGGGGCGCCACCTTTCAGCAAAGGAGGCTGGCACCGTACCGGCCCCAGTGGCCGTTGATCGTGAACTGTTTCAGGTCTTCCAGACCCAGGCCCCCTCAAACGAACAGAATGCAATGCGCTGTACAGTCAGAGTCAGTGGTATGGCAGGTAAACACCCAGATTTCCCTCCCTCGCTGCCTGTTCCCCATGATGGCTGCCCTGGCACATTCCCCGGTGCAAAGGTGTGACGTGTGCGGTAGTGCTGCAAAACTGATGTGCCCCAGGGTTCCCGAATATGGCTGCAAAGCATGTCTTGTTTGTGCAAAACACAGCCCCGGTAGGCCTATTTGAGTTCCGCAGAAATTCAGCACCAATACCAGATTACTCATTTCAGAGACTGCAGGTGGACTACATACTGCTGCCTAAGGTGGGTACTTATGAATATGTCCTGGTATGTCTGAAGCTTAGACCGTGATGAAAGATAATACAAAGACCACAATTACCATCAAGAAAGTAATAAGTAAGGTGGTTTGCAGATATGGGTTTCCCAAAACTATAGAAAGTAACAGAGGTGCTTACTTCAATGGAGAATTAAATGAAACAGATCATGGCTACTTTGGGAATAGAACATGCTTTCCACGTTCCCTATGACCCACAAAGTAGTGGGAAGGTGGAACGCTTTAATGGAACTCTTAAATTAAAGTGCATGGAGGAAACACACTTGTCCTGGGTAGATTGCTTGCCCATCGCATTGCTTTCAGTGAGAACTGCCCGAAGAGGTATAAAGAAGCTGTCCCCATATGAATTCATGTTTGGTAGTATTCCTGAGACAGAATTATATTTCCCACAGCAATTGCAGGCCTCGTATGCTTTTCTCACTGAATATGTCCCTGAGTTGCACAAACATCTGACTGTTACTCATAACTGTGTTCTTTCCTCCATCCCAGACCCCATGTTTATAAGCGGCACACACACACCGGCACCAGGCGACTGGGTCGTGGTCAAGAGACACATAAGGAGACCATTGGAGCCTAGATCCAGGGAACCATTCTAAGTGATGCTAACCACTTCCACTTTTGTCAAGATCCAAGGCAAAGATACAAAGATAACCACTCTGCCTTTTGGATTATGCTGATGGCAACTGTACCTCTTGTCCTATCAATGAGGCACTAAAAGAGGACTGTGATAACAAACTGATAAAACATCACCAAGTTCTGTTCCAAGATATGGACTCTAAAGCACTAAGAACTGTTGGATATGCACTCCGAGCCCAATATCTTCTAATTCTACGCCATATCTTGCAGATCCCCTGATCCTATATGAGGACTATAAGTTAAGCCTGTGATGCTCCCACTCTTAGGACTGGAAAAACTGTGAGAGTACTTCAATTACTCATGATTATTTGTAATGATAGTTGTTTCCAGAAAAGTGACCATGGATGTTTTGAGCAATAATGAACTGTGGTTTACACATTCTGTGTAGACTTGTGAACAACTTTACCAATTTAACTAACATTTTGAGTCTAAGACATCCTGAAGGAATGAGGTCTGTCTCAAAAACTGCTGAAATTTGTGTGCCAAATCTTCGAGGCAAAGGACGTTTGACTTATATGTGTTTTGTTGGGAGAACCTCTGACATAATGCACTGCATAATTCCTAAGGATTTATATCTAGTATGTGGTCACCAGGCCTATAAATGACTTCCCCGGGGCGCAGAGGGGATCGACACCTCTGCACGCCAAATGCCGCTACCTTCATATATTCTCATGGTGTTCTAGATATAAGTGCTTTACCCAAACATTCCCTATATAACCGAGCTGCAGACAAATGTCTCCGACAATTTGGTTCTCAGGTATCACTGGGTGGCTGATGGACATTCTACAGATGGGAATGTTGGTACTATTAGTGTATGTAGCTACTAGAATTGGTATATTTGTTATGACAACACTATGAAAAGAGACATGTAAGATCAAGTATCACAGGCCGTCAGTTACCACATGTGAAAAATACCTCAATGCTCCCTTAGTAAATATATATGATGAAATTTACAAACAAGATATCTATCGGTGAACGGGGTTGGCCCCTCCATGCTGTCATAGCATGGGGATATAGCTGATGGATAAATTGTCTGTAAATAATAAAAAGGAGGAATTGTTATGGTTAATATTTTATATTAAGTTTTGATTATCATTTAAGCAATTTATATATGTTTAATAATTTTGTATTTTTGTATTAGCTTTATAAGTGTTATTCATAAAAGCAATAGCACTGGGTGTAGTCTCTTTAAAGAGGCCTTTGTCTAAAGTTTCTTTGTTACTGAAGGTCCAAAAAACTGGACAGATCTGGTTTTAAGGAATTCAGCAGGATCCATAATTTACGATTTTGTTATTTCCAACTTTCATTCCATTTTTGGTCATGTACTAAGCCGTCCCCTTATCTTTTGTGGTTTTAATAAACTAATGTTTGGGCATCTGAGATTCAGACAAAGCCTGGTACACGGACATTGACTGTGTGTTTTTGTGTTTGTCTCCGATGCATCGCTATTAATTGGACCAACATTGACAGATCTGGAGATCACTTTGCATCTCACCCTAAATTAGCTCTCCCAGCAAAGGGGTTTCCACGACAGCACTCAGCATAGAACACAGGATATATGTGAACTGATCCAAAATGTTCTGTACCAAAATAGCCACCAAATAGCATTCAACTAAACCCACAAAAACACAAGTCAGGTTCATCATCGGGTAACGGAAATACAGGGGGCTTCCACATTACTGGTAGCACAAAGGCTCTCGAAAAATGCTATGCCACCCCCTCAAAAAAGAAATCCAGCAAAATCTGTGCTCCCAAATCCAAATGCTCCTCTCTCTTCTGAGCCTCAAGTTAGCATCCATATGTCTGGCACTGTTGTAGTGAGGAGAAGCCATTTAAATGTACGGGTTAGGGGGTGTGGCCTGGTCATGGAGGGATAAGGACACACAGTCTTGTCGCTCCGGCCCTGGATTGCTGATACACCACTTCCGAGACTCCTCAAGTGACCTTTTTTCAGCCGAATGAGCAATAGGAAAAAGAGGGTAAGCCTCCAGCCTGCTCCAGAACACCCAAACCCCTCAACACAGAGCATACGACATTTCATGACGGGGATAGCGGCTGCCGGATCCCAGCAAAATATTGCAGCCTCGTCAGTGCTTACAAGGAGTGGCAGAGCACTCTGTTGCGAAGTGGTGAATGGGGCTGAAGACATCTGGATCACTTCTGCCCCTGAAGGGAGAAATGGGGAGACCAGCGGTGATGCTGTCCCAGCCGGATCTGGTGAGAGAGCGGCGGTGATTACACCCGCACCAAGGGAGATAAATGACACCGCAGCTCCAGAACACCCCGACCAGCCACACGGTACCTACCTGCAGTGCTGGAGCCAAGAGGTGAGCCAGGGGGGAGATATGGAGGACCCCATGGGCGCAGCCACTCCACACAGCGGCGGATCGCAAGCGGTGTCACTTAATTGCCATCGGGCTCTGTCGTACGCTTGGGCCGCTTCAGTGGGGGGAAGGCCTGAGAGTGCAGCGAAGGGCGCAGGCACCACGGACATGTAGCATGCCAGTACAGCAGGAGACTCTAGCTATGGACAGATATAGCAGGGTCAAAACGTGGAGCAGCTGTGGCAGGATATGAGAGATTTGAGTGCCCACATTAAAAATATACCTACCAAGGAGAACATAGAACAATATGTCTCCAGGCTTGAAAGTTCATACAGATCCGAACGTTCGTGACTGAGAGATGAGGTGCAGCAAATGGGAGAAATAATAGGAGCTGCGGAATCCTCTGTACAGTCACTGGCAGATAGGGTAATTGACCACGAAGTGGGTGCTGCATCTCATATTTCTCAGAAACAATACCTGACAGACCTCAATGATATCGAGAACCGGACCAGGCACAACAATGTAAGGATCCATGGGCTCCCGGAGACGGTGGAGGAAAAGGACTTAGGGTATGTGCGCACGTCTCTGCGTTCTATTCCACAGCGTTTAAGTCACTGCATGTGCGTTTCAAAACGTAGCCGAAAGCTACGTTTTGAAAGCATTGTGCATGCGGAATTCATGCGTTCTGGATGCTTGCTCTGCCATAGACAGAGTGGGGAAAGCATCAGGAACGCACAAAAGAAGTGACATGTTGCTTTTTAGAATGCAGCGTTTTGGCAAAATATTTCAGCAGCAGAAACGCTGCATTCTAAAATGCAACGTGCAGATGGAATTTAATTTGCACAATTTTCATAGATTGTGCTGGGGACGCAGGACGCATGCTTTTACGCTGTGGTGCAGAACGCAGCGTAAAAGCATGAAAAAATCACACATGCGCACACAGCCTTATAAAAAACTCTGCGCCATATATTCAACTATCTCATACAGGCTCCTCCTG
Source organism: Anomaloglossus baeobatrachus (assembly GCF_048569485.1). Lineage (NCBI taxonomy): Eukaryota > Metazoa > Chordata > Amphibia > Anura > Aromobatidae > Anomaloglossus > Anomaloglossus baeobatrachus. Next base: position 439,319,826 of record NC_134356.1, on the reverse strand, counting down.
ATTCCCAGTTGGAGTTGGATAGGGTGCATGGAGCACTGGGCCCTAAACCCGCAGACCCTGAGCATGCTTGGGACGTTATTTGTAAAGTACACTGATACCAAATTACTGTAAAGACATTATCATGACCCAAGCGCGTGCAGCGGAGACCGTACACTTTCAGGTGCAGAAGATTCAAATACTGCCGGACCTTTTGAGATGGACCCTTCAGAAGAGAAGGGCACTAAAGCCTGTGCTTGACCTGCTACATCAACATAACATCCCATATACATGGGCCTTCCCTTTTCATCTGCGGGTCCGCCGTGATGGAAGAATGCATATCTAGAGTCACCCAGGCGCCATCCCGACGTTCGCTGCGGCTCTCCATCTCCCAGTGGTGGCACTCTGATTAGTGTTTGCTTCCTCCGGGAGCGCCGGGAAATGGCCAACCTGCTGGGGCCCCATCGCAGTGAAGGAATCGTTTGGGAGACCCGGAGATCCACAAATTAAACCGGGGGAGGAATGTTTCTCTTGGGTGATCTTATACTACCTGGCAGACAGTGTTTGGATCCCCCTTTTTTGACCTTCCTATCTACTGTGAGAAACAGGAGGAACTAACTCCTAACATCATTACCAAACACTCAGATGGACGGTAACCAAGTGTCGGTAGTACAATGCTGGAGCCATATGTTATTTATGTATTTATAGCTATTTTGCATACTGATAGTTATGTTATCCTTTTGGAGGATTCTCTGAATTTTGATAGGTCACATTATAGCATTTGATTGACCTACTTATAGGGGTGTGGAAGCTCGTGTTTCTCCACTTGGGGTGCTGTCTCTCGCTGGTCAGGGTATAGCTATATATATGACTCCCCCATTAACGTGCCCATATGGACATATCGTACTTTCGTCCTACTTACTTTCAGGGCAATATAAACTGGTTCTTCTTTTAACCTTTTCTTCTATCTTCTTTTAAATCTTTGTCTTCCTTTTGTCATCCTCCCGTGTCTGCCTTTCCCATCTCCCCTCTCCTACCTTTTCTTGGACATCTAAGTTACTACGATATTAACAAAGTATGGGTCCTTGAATGTAAAGGGGATTAATGTGCTGCAAAAGCAAGCCCAAATTCTGTATGACATGCATAAGCAAAGGATCCAAATCCTACTACTCCAGGAGATGCACTTTAAAGTGGGCCATGTCCCAAATTTAAGAGACTGCTATTTCACGACCTGGTTCCATTGCACAAGTGCTGATTCCCGCTCAAGGGGAGTGTCAATAGTGTGACGCCCTGGGCAAGCCAGGGGTCACAGGTCATCACACCACCACACCCTACACCCCAGTTAGGAACACCAAGGCTAACCTAAAATCCTTGTTGCCTTCCTCCAGGGGCTGATGTTCACACCAGGGGGTGGGCCAGGCAGTTGGCTCCGCCCACCGAGGAGTTCACAGCCCTGGAGGCGGGAAAACCAGGCAGTTAAGCTAGGGAAGTGAAGGAGTAAACACGGAGAGTAGAGGCAGAGAAAAGGAACAGTTAAGCGAGCCTGAAGTTGGTCCGGGTGTGTGCCCCGGACAGTGACAGCAAGGTCAGCAGACGGCGGTGATAGTCTGCAGGGGGACTGCTCGGAGGTTGCTGGAAGGACCGCGGACGGGTGGTGACCCGGCGGTCTGGACCAGTATCTGAAGAACAGTCAGCACCAGGGCAGGGGCCTTTCGGATCCCGGCAAGGCTAGGAGTCACCATAATTTGCCAAATCCGTCAGTGAGGGGACGTCTGTCTCCTAACAACCAAGTCCTGATTGAAGGCAACAGTCCAACCGTAACAGAGAGACACCGCCACCGCCAGGGCACCAGTTTCTCAGGGCCAGAGCCTGCGGGCAAAGTAGGGCTCCTCCGGCCCATATCCAAGCCGGGGAGCGGGTTACCGGTGGGAACCCATCGCAACCATCATCAACTTAGGTGCAGGAAAAAGGGACCGTCACCTACTGGGGAAAGCAAGTGCAGCCGTCCGTGGGAACCGTCTTTCCAGCCGTGTGTTTTACCGAGAACTGTGTCATCGTCTCAGGCTGAGTGAGTACCACAGTGCCGCAAGGCACAGAGCTGCCCCCGCGTCCCTGCACCCCACCGAGCCCTGCATCACCCACCTCATCACTGGGCCCCGGGACAACAACCCCCTACCCACGGAGGGGAGAACCAACAACTTTGCTGCTCCCTGTCATCAGTGCCCGGGATCCCCATACAGAGCAGCGGTGGTGTCAACAAATCACCACAACCGTGGGTGGCGTCACGGACAATAAACAATCCCCACACCCAAAAACCCCCTTTCACTCACGGGCGAGGAGCGCTGCTCGAGTCCCCGGGATCCGGCCCATCGCTCGAGCCACCGAGCCGCAGAAGCAGGCCGCAGCAGCCACAGCGGCAGCCGGACCCGAGCAGTGGGAGAGCGCGGCGTCCCCTCCTCCGCCCGCGACAACTTGGCGTCACGAACAGGATCTTACCGCTCTGCCGTTGGGTAGAGGTGCGCCTTGTTACCGCCGGAGGTATCCAGCTGAAAAATTTCGGAAGTCGCCATCTTTGGCGCGAAAAGTTCCCGCTCGAGCGTCTTCTCGAGTAGCAGAGGCGCGAAGGCCAAAACCCCGCCCCAATAGAGGAGGGGCCGGAAAGAAGCTAAGGGGGACGCGATGGCGGCTGGCTGCATGTGAGCGCAGCTATAAAAGCAGGGACGCCAGGACTCTGCAGACATCTTGTTCCTGGGAAAAGCCGCCAGCAGCATGTGGATGCCGTCCCGCGATACCGTAGCCCCCGCGCCTGGAACTGCGGCGTGGGTGGAGATCCGGACCGCGCAGCTCTACCAACGGTTGCAGGTCAGGATGCAGCTCCTCATGGAGGAGTGGGAGACCGACATGGCGGGCGTTATTGCAGCCGTGCGGAGACGCGAGGAGGAAGGGAGGGTGAGTGACCCACGCCCCGATGCCCTTGAAGGGCCGGTCATCGCGGCTGCGGGACCCGGTCCAAGCCCTCTCCCCCCGTTGCCTCCCTCGCCACCCGTCTCGGAAGCCGTGACCCCGCCACTAGGCCCGCTTCCACCGCAACCGGTAGCAATACCCAGCATGCCCGCCCAGGCGGGCCGACCTGTAGCCGGAGCCCGTAGTCGACCGGAGGTGTCGCCCTGGAAGGCTCCGAAAACCGCACCGGAGGCGTCTCCAGAAAAAGTCCCCGAGCCGGAGTTGATGAACCGTTCCGAGCCGGAGGCCCAGCTGCGGAAATCCCCTGTGCCCATTCCCCACACCTCGGCTGAGGTAGCGCCGGGTTGTCGCTGCAAGGTGGCGCCTAAGGCCAAGACGCCGCGGGACTTGCCGCCCAGATCCCTGACAGTGGGCAACGTCCAGAATGTCCCGCGGGGCCCGACCCGTGCGCCGGAGCTCGCAGCAGCGCCGTATTGGGACAGGGAGCCGGTACCGCTGGGCCTGGAGATCGGTGAGAGAGAGAGGAAGAAGGCGGAGCTGGTGGCCCGAGCAATTAGAGAGAAAGAGAGCCTCCGTCAAGCAACGTTCCGTGTCCAGGGCCCGCTGTACGAAGGGCAGGTGAGGCGGTTTGATGTCCGCCGGGGCTATGGGTTTATATATGAACCGGGCCTGGAGGCCGAAGTGTTTGTAGCCCCGCCGGGATGTGAATGCCCATCTGCCTGAGGAGCATCCCGGCCGTAACCTAATGCCGGGCGACATTGTGCAATACACCCGGCACTGTGGGGAGAGGGGGTGGTTTGCGCTGGACGCTAAGCTAAGGGGCAGCCAGGAGTCCCGAGTGAGCGCCGCGCCCCCTCCCTCAGATGAAGCTGACGACTTGGAGTAGGGCAGCGGAGCATCGTTGTCCAGTCCCCGTTGGGACCACCTGTTTGAATGTTGAAAATGAAAATGAGAATGATTACCGAAGCTTCACCTGATTCTACCGTGATTGTGAGAAAACCGGCCGTTGCCGCCACCGTTGTCCCCATGGGGACCGTTTAAAAAGTTGCATGGAGGACTTTCCATGGACAAGCCCGTGAACTTGCAGGGCAACCACAAACGTTAGTGGCATGTAAATAAGTTGTTTTACCGTTACCGTTTCCGCATTACCGCCTCCGGAGAGGCAGGTTGGAGGGAGGGCCCTCAGCAGAGCAGGCTGGGGCCCAGCCACCACAGGAACCGGTGGCTACCCTCTGGAGGGGAAGAACAGATCCCGCTTGGGTAACTTGTGCTGGACTTGGGTCAAGGGGTGCTGCCTGGGTTTTAGGGGCAGCATCAGGGCCAGGTTGCTTGGGTGGGAGAGAGCGAAGACCGTAACCGTAAACCGTTTGCAACGTTTAAGAAATGTGCCTCCCGATGTGGGATGATGTCATGAATTGTTATGTTACCGTTTTACCTTTTTATATATTTTTCAGAAAATAAAACCGGTGTTGGACGGGCAGCCCGCGGACGGTCTGCATTTTGCTAAGGGGGAATGTGACGCCCTGGGCAAGTCAGGGGTCACAGGTCATCACACCACCACACCCTACACCCCAGTTAGGAACACCAAGGCTAACCTAAAATCCTTGTTGCCTTCCTCCAGGGGCTGATGTTCACACCAGGGGGTGGGCCAGGCGGTTGGCTCCGCCCACCGAGGAGTTCACAGCCCTGGAGGCGGGAAAACCAGGCAGTTAAGCTAGGAAAGTGAAGGAGTAAACACGGAGAGTAGAGGCAGAGAAAAGGAACAGTTAAGCGAGCCTGAAGTTGGTCCGGGTGTGTGCCCCGGACAGTGAAAGCAAGGTCAGCAGACGGCGGTGATAGTCTGCAGGGGGACTGCTCGGAGGTTGCTGGAAGGACCGCGGACGGGTGGTGACCCGGCGGTCTGGAGCAGTATACGAAGAACAGTCAGCACCAGGGCAGTTTTTTCCAGCCACTTAGGTCCGCCCTACTGCAATTTATCTGGGGGCACTCTCGGGCCAGGATTAAATATCAGATACTTACACGTCCTACATCTACCAGTAGCACCAGGTTACTAGATCTCCGTAGATGCTATCATACGGCATTGCTGGTGCATATGTTTGACTGGCATTTCCATGCCGACATTAAAAAGTAGGTCGCCCTGAGTCACGGAGAGCCCTCAACTCCTCTAAAGTATATGCCGTGGATGGGGAGCTGGGACGGGGTGAACACGAATACAATGGAGATCCTGACTAAGGCCACATAGAATTTCCACCAGGCCTCTCACGGATGATATTTTTACATTGGAAAGTTGGGGACGACTGCCAAATCTACCACATGTTACAGGTGGCCTATATCATGTCATATGCAGGGCCTGGATCCTCCTCAGACATTGTTGTGGATTGAATATAGACAGATGTATTCTTTCGTCAGTGCTTGATTGAGGAGAGGCGGTCCTGAACAGACATTTCGCTCTCACCTTATGAGAGGCTATTTCTACAGGACACCATACCCCCCATTTGATATCACTGGGGACGTCCTTTATGGATGAGGAAAAGCAGAAAGCGTTTTTATTCACACATAAAATGTCTACAGCTGGCTATGCTAAAGAAAAGAATTTACTTGCAAGGTGGTACGTTATCCGGTGACACGGCACAGAATTTTCCTCACGGTGTTGGAGAGGTGTTGGCACTATGGATCAGGTCATGGAACTATGACTCTTATTGGGTGGGATTGTGCTAAACTTCAACCTTTTTGGGAGGCGGTCTTTAGGACATACTCTAAAATTACAGGAGAGGCAGTGAGACCCTCTCCCCAGATAGCCCTATTATCCATACTTCCTGTCTCTATCACATCCCAGAAAAGGTTTTGCCTTATGGCCGCACCATCTGTGATACCGAGACACTGACAGACATCAGTAGTCCCTTCTGTACGGGAATGGATACAGGAGCTAGCTTTTATCTATTACATGGAAGACCTGTCAGCAGAGGCAGATGGGGACAATGAGAAATTCCTGAAGGTGTGGCAGCCTTGGATTCTCTTTAAGGACACTAGTGACTATCGAGATCTTTTTGGTGTGTAAGCTGGCGATTAGTATGTATACGAGATCCCCGTTCCACTACTGTATCCGCTACTGCCCTCTTTCCTTCCCCCTTCTTTTCCTCCCTCCCCACTCCTTCCCCTTTCTTTTTCTTTATCTCTCGCTATCCTGCTTGTACACTCTTATCTTACTCTCCTTTCTATTGTTACTGTTACCTTAAAGGGTTTAGACCTGATTTGCCCTATTTGTTGAGATGGAGCGAATCATAAAAATTCAAAAATTGTATTGTTTACATGTTGAATTGTGTGTATATTGATGATTGGCGGAATCCAGCATGCATTTGGTGATAATTGTTTAATAAAGAAAGATTATTCATAAATATATGTGGTACAGATTTACAGAAGCACGAGCAGGGCACAATGTATGGGCACAACAATGTACTGCAACATTCAATGTGTTTGACACCATGGATGTTTTAGGCTGCTTTCACACCTCCGGTTTTTGCTATGCGGCACAATCCGGCACTTTGCAGGAAAAACGCAACCGTTTTTTTTTTTGCTGCCGGTTGCGTTTTTTCTGCATAGACTTTAATTAGTGCCACATTGTGCCGCATGGCCTTGCGTTCCGTCCGGTTTTTGCCGCATGCGGCAGATTTAGCCAATGCAGCGGCCAGATGGAACATTGCCTGGCACGTTTTTTTGTGCGGCAAAAAAAAACGCATCGCGCCACATCCGGCCGATGCGGCGCTTTTCCCAATGCATCCCTGTGGATGCCGGATGCGGCGCGATGCAGCAAAAACCGCATCCGGCCGCCGCATGCGGTTTTTGCCACTGCGCATGCTCAGTAGCATGCCGCAAGCGGCAAAAACCGGACAAGCCGCATGTAAAAAACATATGCAAAGGATGCGGTGTTTTCACCGCATCCGTTGCATAGGTTTCACAGCCGGATTGAGCCGCACGGCTCAAACCGGATGTGTGAAAGCAGCCTTACAGAGACTAAATCGTCACTACACCCATAGATTAATTTACAAAGGGGTGTATTTTTCAAATTTGGTCACTTGAGGGGGATTTCTTCTGTTCTGGCAAATAGGGGCTCTGCAAATGGAGTTCCCAATCTATTCTTGGAAAATCTGTGCTCCAGAAATCAAATGGCACTCCTTCCCTCCTAAGCTCTGTGGTGCAGCTATGTGGGGTATTTTCACATTCAGGAGAAATTGTATAACACATTATGGGTCCATTTTTTACCTATTCCCCTTGTGAAAATTGGAAATCTGGGGTTAAAACAACATTTTAGTGGTAAAAATGTACCGTAATTATTTTTTGTTCACCGCCCAATAGTAAAAAATTTTGTGACACACCTGTAGTGTCAACTTGCTTACTGCACCCCTGGATGAATTTGAGCGTTGCAGTTTGTAAAATGGGGTCATTGATGGTTGGGTTTCTGCTGTTCTGGCATCTCTTGGGCTTTGCCGATGTGACATGGCACACACAAACCATTCCAACTAAATCTGTACTTAAATATGGTGTTCATTCCTTTCATCACTTTGTACTGTGCCTCAAAAGTAGTTTTCGACATCATATGGGGTACTGGCTTACTCAAGAGAAATTGTACAACAAATCATATGGTTTATTATCTTCTGTTACCCTAGTGGATTAGAACAATTTGCGGTTAACGCAACATTTTTGAGGTTAAAAATATATTTTTTCATTTTCACAGCTCAACATTATAAAATTCTGTGATGCCTCCTGGGGTTCCAGGTGCTCACCAACCATCTAGGTAAATTCCTTGACGGGTCTTGTTTCCAAAATAGTGTCACTTGTGAGGGAGCTCAATGTTTTGGGTTTGTTTATAACAAACTTTATTTGATGATAAGAGTCATTTACAAACAGTCAAAATAGTATTCCCTGGTCATCAAACCACTTTCCCATAATGCAAAACCTTCTCATCATCTCTTTTTTTATTGTTACAAAACTGATTGAAGACTAGATTTATTTTAATATCCTTAACATTATGAACAGCATACATATATTATTCCACTAAGTAACTTTTAATTTCCCTAAATTCCCTCTAAGGTCTTTGATACTGTACTAAGATATATTTTTGAACACTTATGACTAAGGACACTTTTTGGTTTTAATCACAGTCTGTCCGAAACGCGTAAAGTTTTTCCTGCTTCTTATTTTGTACAACGTGTTCCCAGACCTTGTTTTAACTGGATTTCAATAAAAGTTTTTTTATATATTTTTTATATCAGTGCTGAGCCCACTTTTTTCCTTTCATCCTCTGCTATATTTTTGAACACCTTTGCTAAACATGACATTTCTGGTTGAGTGACATTGCATTCAATAAAAGTTCTCATTTTTTTAAATTTCCGTGTCTTTTTCTTTTTGTTTCTCCGACTCAATTTTATCAAAGACCATCAATATTTGTAATTATTCCATTACTTCTGATAACCCTGCTGTTTGTTTCTCAAGGAGCTCAATGTTTAAGCACATTAGGGGGTCTCCAAATGCATCGTGGCATCAGCTAATCATTCCAGACAATTTTGCAGTCCAATGGCGCTCCTTCCCTTCCGATCTCTACCATGCACCCAAACACTTGATTTCCACCACATATGAGATATCACCGTACTCAGGAGAAATTGCACAATAAATTTTATGGTGTATTTTTTTCTGATACCCTTGTGGAAAAAATGCTATCTGGTTGAAGTAACAATTTTGTGGTAAAAATGTATTTTTTTTTTATTATTAGAGCTCAACGTTATAAACTTCTGTGAATCCCCAGGGGGATTAAAGTGCTCACCAAACATCTACATAAATTCCTTGAGGGGTCTAGTTTCCAAAATGGGGTCACTTTTGTGGAAACTCTACTGTTTAGGCACCTCAGGGGGTCTCCAAACGCGATATGGAATCCTCTAATGATTCCAGCTAATTTTGCTTTCAAAAATTGAAATGGCACTCTTTCCTTTCTGAGCCCTGCCATGCGCCCAGACAATTAAGTTCCACCGCATATGAGGTATCAGCGTACTCAGGAGAAATTGCACAATAAATTTAATGATGCATTTTTTCCTGATAACCTTGTGAAAAAAAATGCTATCTGGTTAAATTAACCTTTTTGTGGTAAAAATGTATTTTTTTGTTTTCACGGCTCAATGTTATAAACTTCTTCTGTAAAGCCCTGGGGTATCAAGGTGCTTACGAAACATTTAGATAAATTCCTTCAGGGGTTTAGTTTCGTAAATGGGGTCACTTGTGGGGGAGCTCTACTGTTTAGTCAGCTCTGGGGGTCTCCAAATGCAACATGGCATCCGCTAATGATTCCAGCTAATTTTTCCTTCAACAAGTCAAATGGTGCTCCTTCCCTTCCGAGCCCCGCCGTGCGCCCAAACAGTTGATTTACACCACATATGAGGATCAGGTGTCAGCGTATTAAGAGAAATTGCACAACAAATTATATTGTGCATTTTCTCTTATTACCCTTGTGAAAATGGAAAATTTTATAGCTAAAGTAATATTGTTGTGGGAAAAATTTTGCACCTAAAGGGTTAATAAACTTCTTGGATGTGGTTTTGAGCAGTGTGAGGAGTGTAGTTTTTAGAATGGTGTCACTTTTGGGTATTTTCTGTCACCTAGACCTCTCAAAGTCACTTTAAATCTGATGTGATCCCTAAAAAAATGGTTTTGTAAATTTTTGTTGGAAAATAAGAAATTGCTGATAAACTTTGAACCCTTCTAACTTCCTAACCCAAAAAATTATGTTTCAAAAATTGCGCTAATGTAAAGTAGACATGTGGGAAATGTTATTTAGTATCTATTTTGTGACATAACTCTCGGATTTATGGGCATAAAGTTTAAAAATTTCAAAAATTTGCCAAATTTCTGATACTTTCACAAATAAACGGAAAAACTAGCGGCCTAAATTTACAACTATCATGAAATACAATATGTCACCAAAAAATGTCAGATTCACTGGGATCTGTTGAAGTGTTCCAGAGTTCAAATAGCCTGGTGATGAAGGTGAAAATGGACTCTTGGGTGAAAGGGTTAAAGTGAAAATCAAGCTGCATTACAAACATCCATAATTGTCAAAAGCTAAACTATACTGCACCATAAATACTCTCGTCTTGCTTCATAAATCTGAGCCCTCAGGCTGAACAGCTGTAGCGTGTGCACAAATCCAGTCATAATGTGGACAAGAAAGCAAATATTTGCAAGACATTGATTTATCTATGAAATAAGGTCATTTCTGCTTTCATTGCATTCTATTCGAAGAAATAAAGTGCTTTGTTTAATTAATTTCTCTATACTAAACAAAGATATAAACACAACATTTGTTTTTCTCCCATTTTTCATCAGCTGAACTCAAAGATCGGAGACATTTTACGTACACAAAATACCTATTTCTCTCAAATTTTGTTCATAAATTTGTCTAAAGGCCGCTTTACACGCTACGACATTGCTAGCAATTGCTAGCGATGTCGAGCGCGAAAGCATCCGCCCCCATCGTACATGCGATATCGTATGATCGCTGCCGTAGCGAACATTATCGCTACGGCAGCGTCACACGCACTTACCTGCTCTGCGACGTCGCTGTGACCGGAAAATCGCCTCCTTTCTAAGGGGGCAGTTCGTTCAGCGTCACAGCAGTGTCACCGAACCGCTGCTCAATAGAAGCGGAGGGGCGGAGATGAGCGGGACGTAACATCCCGCCCACCTCCTTCCTTCCTCATTGCAGGCGGGACGCAGGTAAGGTGAGGTTCCTCGTTCCTGCAGTGTCACACATCGCGATGTGTGCTGCCGCAGGAGCGACGAACTACTTCGTACACCGAGCAGCAGCGATATTCGAGAATAGGGAGCATGTCACCGATGAGCAATTTTGACCGTTTTTGCGACGATTCAAAATCGCTCATAGGTGTCACGCGCAAAGACATCGCTAAAGCGACCAGATGTGCGTCACAAATTCCGTGACCCCAACGAGATCGCTTGAGCGATATCGCAGCGTGTAAAGCGGACTTTAGGGTATGTGCGCACCTAACTATTTTTTGTGGCATTAAAAATGTTGCATTTCTTGCAGCTAAAAACGCACAAAAAAGCATCCATTTTGCTGCGTTTTTGTTCAATGCGTTTTTATGTGTTTTTTTTTTTATCAGTGAACAATGCCATTAAAGATTGGTGAAGAAAAAAAAGATCTGATGTCATTTCCTTCTTCAATCTGTTCTCTTTCATTCTCCACTAGTGTATGCAAAAGAGCAGACATCTGCACAACTACAAGGCTCAGCATCCTCCATCCAGGACTGAATGCAGGAGTTTTTTGGCCAAAAACGTAAAATGTAAAAAAAAAATTGACGTGGGCTTCGTCATATTTTTGTATGCTAGCCACGTACAGTAGGCAAGTATGGCTGCCCCCAATCCCCAGCTGGCTATTTGTACCCGGCTGGGAAGTAAAAATATTGGGAAGCACGTTTTTTTAAATATTTCATGAATTTCATGAAATAATAAAAAAAAAAAAGACGTGGGCTTCGCCCAATTTTTGTGTCCAGCCAGGTAAAGCTAGGCAGCTGGGGATTGGAATCCGCAGCGTAGGGTGCCCAAGCTTTCTGGGCACCCCCGCTGAGAATTACAGTCCGCAGCCATGGTAGAAAATGGCGCTTTCATAGAAGCGCCATCTTCTGGCGCTGTATCAACTCTTAAAGCAGCCCTGGTGCTGGGTAATAATGGGGTTAGGGCTAGCTGTGTATTATCAACTGATCTGAGAGTGCGAGGTACTGAAGTAAAGGGAGGCGACTGAAGATAAGTGTGGCATAGTTTTAACACAATCTCATAGTGGTGATAACTGTAACTGTTTAATTTCATTAGGGATTTGTTGTCTGTGTTTGTCTGGGGTACTGTGAAAAAGCAAAAAAACAAAAAAAAAAAAACAAAAGTGTGTCTAGTGATTTAGTCAGTAGTATTAGCCACACCTGTTTCTAGAAGCTTCTAGAAGCTTCTAGTAGTCCTTGTAGAACTATATAAACCAGCCAGAGCAAGCGAGGTGCTGAGAGTGCGAGGTACTGAAGTAAAGGGAGGCGACTGAAGATAAGTGTGGCATAGTTTTAACACAATCTCATAGTGGTGATAACTGTAGCTGTTTAAGAAGAGAAGAGTCGCCGTAAGCTGATCGATTGCTGGGACTTGCCGGGTCTCGCTGTTTGAGGACATCGCAAAACCGCGCGCCTGACGGCTCGCGACTTTCGCCTGTCATACGCTACATCAGCATTATGGAAGAGAAGAAAATCCACATGGTCACCTGCAACACATGCTACATGTTTACGGATCTGCCGCACAAAAAATCCAACTTCACCTGTCAAAAGTGCAAACTTGTTGCCCTCTTAGAGGAAAAGGTGCAGGGACTGGAAGAAAGAATATCAACTTTGAAGCTAATTAAAGAACATGAGGACTTCTTGGATGAGGCAGAAGCAACAATTCAGGATATGGAAAGTGAGAAAAGCTTCAGAACACATACAGAGGCTGAAAAGTGGACACATGTGACCAAAAGAAGCCAGCGGATCAAGTGGTCGGCACCACCCACAAAGCTTAGCAACCAATATGAAGCCCTCATGCTGGAGAACGAAAATGGCACAGCTCAGGATGATACCGTCTCTACAGGAGAAGACACAGTATCATCAAAAGAAGTTACTTTGTCAACAAAAGCAGAAACAAAAGACACTCAAAAACACTCAGGAGCAAAATGCAGTGCATCCAGAAAGAAAAGAAGAGTGGTAGTTATGGGCGACTCACTACTAAGAGGCACGGAGGCAACTATCTGCAGGCCGGACATAACCGCACGAGAAGTATGCTGCCTACCGGGAGCAAAAATCAAGGATGTGGCCAACAGGATACCAACTATCCTCAGATCCAAGGACGAATACCCGTTCCTATTGATACATGTAGGAACAAACGACACGGCAAGAAATGATCTACCAACTATTTGTGAAGACTTTGAAATTCTGGGGAAGAAAATTAAGGAACGGAACGTACAGGTTGTTTTATCATCAATCCTCCCAGTCGATGGCCATGGTGTCAGAAGATGGAATAGGATACTAGATTTGAACAACTGGCTACGACGGTGGTGCAGGCAGCAAGGATTTGGATTCTTGGACCATGGAGTGAATTACCTCTACGATGGACTTCTCGCAAGAGACGGGATACACCTCACAAAACCTGGGAAACACACGTTCGCCAGAAGGCTTGCCACACTCATCAGGAGGGCTTTAAACTAGAAGAAGAGGGGATGGGAGAAAAAACAGCAGACAAGAACATGCAACAGAAGGACAAACTAATCAAGGATACTAGATGCCATAAAGAGGACCCAAGGCAGGGTAATCAGAAGGAAGCTAAGAAAAGGGGAGCAAAACTTCTTTCCTGCATGCTGACCAATGCAAGAAGCCTGACCAATAAGATGGAGGAACTGGAGCTGGTAATGTATGAGGAGAAATACGACATAGTAGGAATAACTGAGACATGGTTAGATGACAGTTATGCCTGGGCGGCTAACCTGCAAGGATATGAATTGTTTAGGAGGTATCGTAAAAAAAGGAGAGGGGGTGGAGTCTGTCTATATATAAAGTCCAGTTTAAAGCCCAGACTAAGAGAAGATATTCAAGAGGGAAATGAAGAGGTGGAGTCTCTATGGGTGGAGATACAAGGAGGGAAAACTAATAAAATCCTCATAGGGGTTTGTTATAAGCCACCAAATATAACAGAAACTACTGAAAATGTATTATTGAAACAAATAGACAAAGCAGCAAATCACAATGAGGTGATTATTATGGGGGACTTCAATTACCCCGATATAGACTGGGAAACTGAAACCTGCGTATCTCAGAAAGGAAACCGGTTTCTGTCAGTAACTAAGGATAATTATCTGTCCCAACTTGTGCCGGGCCCAACTAGAGGGGCAGCCCTTCTGGACTTAATTTTAAGCAACAGGCCAGATAGAATAACAGACGTACGAGTGGATGGGCACCTAGGGAATAGTGACCACAATATAATACAATTCCACTTGTCCTTCAGTAAGGTGCCTTGGAGGGGGGTTACAAAAACGCTGAATTTCAAGGAAAGCAAAGTTTGATCAGCTTAGAGAAGACCTTCGCCAAATTGATTGGGACAATGTCCTCAAAAATGGGAGCACAGAAAATAAGTGGGAAATTTTTAAATCGGTATTAAACACCCACTGCGAGCGAGCCATACCGTACGGAAATAAAAGGGCTAGGAACAGGAGAAAACCAATGTGGCTAAATAAGGATGTAAAAGGGGCAATGAATAATAAGAAAAAGGCATGTAAAAAGCTAAAACAAGAAGGCAGCGAAGAAGCATTAAAAATATATAGAGAAAAAAATAAAATGTGTAAAAAACAAATATATTTAGCAAAAGTAGAAACTGAGAGACTCATTGCTAAGGAAAGCAAAGCAAATCCCAAACTATTCTTTAATTATATAAACAGAAAAAAGATTAAAATTGATGGTGTTGGCCCTTTAAAGAATAATGAGGGTAAAATCATAGAAAGCAATGTGGGAAAAGCAAATGTTTTAAATACTTTTTTCTCAACTGTGTTCACACAGGAAAAGCATATGCCAGGGGAAATGCAGAGTGATCATGTAGATACCCCATTAAGTATGACCTGCCTAACCCAGGAAGAAGTGCAGAACCGACTTAGTAACATTAAAATTGACAAATCACCAGGCCCTGATGGCATTCACCCTCGGGTATTAAGGGAGTTAAGTAATGTGATAGACAGGCCTCTATTCCTTTTATTTAAAGACTCTATAGAAACTGGGTCTGTTCCACTGGATTGGCGACTAGCAAATGTGGTACCAATATTCAAAAAAGGGTGCAAAAGGGAACCTGGAAACTATAGGCCGGTAAGCTTAACATCTGTTGTGGGTAAAATGTTTGAAGGGTTTTTAAGGGATACTATTATGGAATGTCTCAATGTTAATAACTGTTTAACTCCATATCAACATGGATTTATGAAGGATCGCTCCTGTCAAACTAACCTGATCAGCTTCTATGAGGATGTAAGCTCTCACATGGACCGAGGAGAATCATTGGATGTCATTTATCTCGACTTCGGTAAAGCATTTGACACTGTCCCACATAAAAGACTGCTAAGTAAAATGAGAAAGCTTGGGCTCGGGGAAAATGTGTGTAGATGGGTAGGTAGCTGGCTTAGTGGTAGAAAACAAAGAGTGGTTATTAATGGTGCATACTCAGATTGGGCCAGGGTTACTAGTGGGGTGCCACAGGGGTCTGTATTGGGCCCCCTACTATTTAATATATTTATTAATGATCTGGTGGATGGTTTACAGAGTAAAATATCAGTATTTGCAGATGATACAAAACTATGTAAGGTAGTTAACACAAAGGAGGACAGTTTGCAACTACAGATGGATTTGAGTAAATTGGAGAATTGGGCTGAAAAATGGCAAATGAGGTTTAACACAGATAAGTGTAAGGTTATGCACATGGGAAGGAGAAACAGATGCTACGATTACTTACTAAATGGGAAACTGCTGGGGAAATCAGACATGGAAAAAGACTTAGGCATCTTAGTGAATAAGAATCTAAATTGGAGTGCCCAGTGTCAGGCAGCAGCCACCAAAGCAAATAGGGTGATGGGATGCATTAGAAGAGGTCTGGGGGCACGAGATGAAAACATCATTCTCCCTCTGTACAAATCACTAGTCAGACCACACTTGGAGTATTGTGTGCAATTTTGGGCGCCGGTGCTGAAGAAAGACATTACTGAACTTGAAAGGGTTCAGAGGCGGGCTACTAAAATAATAAATGGAATGGGTGCATTACAATACACGGAAAGGTTATCAAAATTAGGTCTATTTACTCTAGAAAAGAGAAGACTTAGGGGAGACCTAATAAATATGTACAAATATATCAGAGGGCCATATAGAGATCTCTCCCATGATCTGTTTGTACCAAGGACTATGACAAGAACAAGGGGGCATTCTTTTCAATTGGAGGAAAGAAAATTCCTACATCAGCATAGAAGAGGGTTCTTCACGGTAAGAGCAGTGAGGCTCTGGAACTCTCTTCCTGAGGAAGTGGTGATGGCCAACTCACTGAATGAATTTAAGAGAGGAATGGATGCATTTCTTGTTAGCAAAAGTATAGAAGGTTATAAATAGCATAATCTTACAGGTAGATAGAAGAGCGACCAAGATTATTAGAGGAATGGGGGGGGCTGCAATACCAAGACAGGTTATTAAACTTGGGGTTAGTTAGTTAGGAAAAACAAAGGCTTAGGGGGATCTAATCACAATGTATAAATATATGAGGGGACAGTACAGAGACCTTTCCAAAGATCTCTTTACACCTAGGCCTGCGACTGGAACACGGGGGCATCCGCTACGTCTTGAGGAAAGAATGTTTAATCATAATCACAGATGAGGATTCTTTACTGTACGAGCAGTGAGACTATGGAGCTCTCTGCCGTATGATGTTGTAATGAGGGATTCACTAGTAAAATTTAAGCAGAGCCTGAACGCATTTCTTGAAAAATATAATATTACCAGTTATGTATATTAGATTTTATGACAGGGTGTTGATCCAGGGAACTAGTCTGATTGCCGTATGTGGAGTCAGGAAGGATTTTTTTTCCCCATTGGAGCTTATTTGACACATTGGGGTTTTTTTGCCTTCCTCTGGATCAACATGTTAGGCTACGGGTTGAACTAGATGGACTTAGAGTCTCCCTTCAACCTTAAAAACTATGAAACTATGAAACTATGAAACTGGCCCTAAGCCTGAAATTCATGGTGTCACGCCAATATTAGACATGGCCACCTTGAATTTCTAGTAAAGATTAAAAAAAACACAACACAGAAAAATATTTTTATTAGAAATAAAACACAACACAATTAGTGACTCCATCTTTATTGAACTAAAGAACCACCCCTCCGCCGTAGTCCTGGGTCGAGGGTCCCATGATGTCCAATCCGGATGCTGGAAGGCAAAGCAGTCAGATGATGTGTCAGGTTCAAGGACCTGAATCACATGACACATCAGCTGATTGTTTAAAAGCCGTTTATACAATCAGCTGATGCATCAGTAGAAAAAAAAACTACACACATCTGTGCAGACTCCCGTCCGATCACTCCAGGACCCGCCGGTAATCAGCTGATGCGGTCACCTGACAGCATTAGTTGATTGTTTGGGTGGTAAAAAGCCGGCTGTTCACCACTGGACTTAAACTGTCAACTGATGCCATCAGGTGACCACATCAGCTGATAACCGGCAGGTCCTGGAGCGATTGGACGTGTCCGGGGAGTCTACAGACAGCCGGAGCAGGGGTGGCGGTACCAGTAGGGAGAGGAGCTAGGAGCGGACATGGCGCAGGACGGGAGATGGAAGCAGGGGTGGCAGGATTAGGAGGATTCACGCTTCTGTGTTTACCAACACAAGGAATGCTGGGTAAGTACAATCCTCTTCCTGTACACGTGACTGTACTACCCACCCCTTGCGTTTATAGCTGCATTTTTAGTCATATAAACACAGCTATATTTGCAATTTGCGTTTTTAATTGCATTTTTGAACATCTCATTGAACTCAATGGGTGTAAAACGCAGTGAAAAACTCAGGAATAATTGACATGCTGCGTTTTTGTGAGCACCACAAAAGCACAGCTAAAAAAAATGCTGTGTGCAGACAGCAAAAATGAAAACTCATAGACATTGCTTGTGAAGCAAAGTCATGCAGTTTTCTGAAAAAACGCCTAGTACGCACATAGCCTAAATCTGTATTAGTGAACATTTCTCCTTTGCCAAGATAATCCATCTACCTTACAGGTGTGGCATATCAAGATGCTGATTAGACAGCATGGTTATTGCATAGGTGTGCCTTAGGCTAGCCACAATAGAAATCAACTAAAATGTGCAGATTTATAGTATTGGTGGGGTCCGATGGGTGGGTCAGAAAACCAGTCAGTATCTCTTGTGTCTACCATTTGCCAGTTTGTCATCTTCCCTGTACACTGAAAACCGGGATTCACTCGTGACAAGAACACCTCTCCAACGTACCAGACGCCGTTGAATGTGAACATTTGCCCTCTCAAGTCGGTTTATGATGATGAACTGTAGTCATGTGGAGATCCCGATGAGGACGACGAGCATGCAGATGAACTTCCTTGAAATGGTTTCTGACAGTTTGTGCAAGCATTTTTTGGTTATCCAACCTGATTGTTGTAGCAGGGTGCTTGTCTTAGGCTATGTGCGCACTTTCCGTTTTCACCTGCGTTTCAGCTGCTTTTTAGGTTCGTTTTGAACTGCAGCGTTTGCATGCCATAAGGCATGCGTTTTGATTTTCCTACAAAGTCTATGGAAAATGTGGATTTCTTGTCCGCACTTTGCGTTTCCAAATGCAGCGTTTAATTTGCATAATTTTGGGCAAAATTCTGCGTTCAAAGAAGCAGCATGTCAATTGTTTTTGCCATTTGGGCTGCGTTTTGGTAACATTGAAGTCAATAAAGTTCTAAAAAGCAAGAAACATCAAAATTCCAGCGTTTTACATGCTTTTTAGGTGCAGAAAGAATGCGTTTTGGACTACATAAACACATGCATTTCTGACATCAAAATAATGAAATGATATGTCCCTTTGCACACACACATAGTCCGACAATTAAATTAATGAAAAAATTATTTTTTTTTGCTATTTTAGCCTTAAATAGTATAAAACCGCTATAATTATATGAAATATAACTATTTTCGTTATGATTTCAATAATTATATGTGTTCCTTTTTTTTCCCTTTTTTTCATTGTGTTGACTGTTTAAACTTTATTTAGCAGTGTCTAAATGTTTAAAACGCATCTGTCTAAACGCAATGGAAAAGCAGGTAAAAGCGCTAAAAACGCGGCTAAAACGCGGTAAAAATGCAAGTGTATTTACCGCGATTTAGTGGTCAAAAGCAACTTTGGCAACAGCAATTTCTGCCAAAGGATGCGTTTAGAACTGCAACTACGACGACGCAAAGTGCGCACATAACCTTAGATGATCTTGGAGGTGAAGCTGCTAGATGTTGAGGGCCTGGGCTGGTGTTGTTACAGGTGGTCTGCGTTTTTGAGGCTGGTATGATGTACTGCCAAATTCTGTGATTTGGAGACTGCTTATTGTAGAGAAATGAACATTCAAATCACGGGCAATATCTCTGGTGGACATTGCTGCCAATTGCACGCGCCCTCAAAACTTGCGACATCTGTGGCATTGTGCTGTGTGATAAACCTGCACATTTTAGAATGGGCTTTTTATCGAGGCCAGCCTAAGCCATACGTGTGCAATAATCATGCTGTTTAATCAGCATCGTTATATGCCATACCTGTGAGGTGGATGGAATATCTTAGCAAAGGAGAAGCGCTCCCTAACATAGATTTAGACAAATTTGTGAACAATATTTTAGGAAAAAATGGCCTTTTGTGTACATAGAAAAAAAGTTCGTTTATATGTTTGAATTATTTGGCAAAATTGTTTTGCAAAATTATATGCATATACTGTACAGATCAAATGTTTGGACACACCTTCTCATTCAAACAGTTTTCTTTATTTTCATGACTCTGAAAATTGTAGATTCCCATTGAAGGCATCAAAACTATGAATTAACACATGTGGAATGAAATACTTAACAAAAAAGTGTGAAACAACTGAGAATATGTCTTATATTCTAGGTTCTTCAAAGTAGCCATCTTTTGCTTTGATTACTGCTTTGCACACTCTTGGCATTCTCTTGATGAGCTTCAAGAGGTAGTCACCGGAAATGGTCTTCCAACAGTCTTGAAGGAGTTCCTAGAGATGCTTAGCGCTTGTTGGACCTTTTGCCTTCACTCTGTGGTCCAGCTCACCCCAAACCATCTCGATTGGGTTGAGGTCTGGTGACTGTGGAGGCTAGGTCATCTGGCGTAGCACCCCATCACTCTCCTTCTTAGTCAAATAGCCCTTACACAGCCTGGAGGTGTGTTTGGAGTCATTGTCCTGTTGAAAAATAAATGATGGTCCAACTAAATGCAAACCGGATGGAATAACACGCCACAGCAAGATGCTGTGGTAGGCATGCTGGTTCTGTATGCCTTCAATTGTGAATAAATGCCCAAATGTGTCACCAGCAAAGCACCCCCACACCATCACACCTCCTCCTCCATGCTTCACGGTGGGAACCAAGCATGTAGAGTCCATCCGTTCACCTTTTCTACAAAGACACGGTGGTTGGATCCAAAGATCTCAAATTTGGACTCATCAGGCCAAAACACAGATTTACACTGGTCTAATGTCCATTCCTTGTGTTCTTTAGCCCAAACAAGTCTCTTCTGCGTATGTTGCTTGTCCTAAGCAGTGGTTTCCTAGCAGCTATTTTACCATGAAGGCCTGCTGCACAAAGTCTCCTCTTAACAGTTGTTCTAAAGATAAGAAGGTGTGTCCAAACTTTTGGTCTGTACTGTATATATATGTATATATATACATGTATATATGTATATATGTACTGTATATATTGTGACGTTGCACCTTGCAACATAGGGGGTTACTCGCTCAGCATGAGGGCTTCAGGTAGACACAGGAGGCACAGTTTCTTAAGATCACAGCCTGCTTTATTCAACTTCATAAAGCACCGCGCTGGTACGGACATCACATGGCATGTACAGGCAGGAAAACAGGTACATTCCCAAACCTCAGCCTTTCAGATTATGTTCAGTCCATAAGTCCCTGCAGAGCCTTCTCAGATGCTGTTTCCTTACCTCCACCGACCAATACACCCAGCTACTTCCTCCAGCACAGGAACTTCAGTGCAGGGTCATGGGTGTGTCCAGAGGCCTGACTTTCATTCCTGGGACCACACCCCGAGGTGGAGATATGGTGAACAGCCGTCCCACCTATCTCATTAGCTGTCCACAACAGAGCCGGCCCAGGTAACACACCTTAACCCTCTCAGCATAGTACCAGTGATTATATCACAATATACATATGTAGTTCAGGAAGATGCATATATGTCACAATTAGAACATTTGCTGAAAATAAAAAAAATCATTGTTTATGGATAAAAACACTGGGATATCTACAGGAGTTATTATTTCATCCTATTCTAAATCCATAAGCATTGATAAAGAGTTGGTCTCTTATTTGCAGTAAAAACAGCTTCTGCTCTTATATGAAGTGTTTCTACAATAGTTTGCAGCTTTGTTTTCCATTGAACCAGAAGAATATTTATGAAGTCAGACCACTCATGTTGTATGACAGAGCCTGGTTCACAATCTCTGTTCTACACTCCCTGAAAGAAGTTCTGTCGCTTATCCATGTTATGTAAATAAAGGCTTATAACTTGACTTTAAATTCATCCATTGGTTTTATAAATTACTCTTTTGAAAGCTGAACCCCTCCAAAATTTGGTTTAGGTTATGAAAATAAAGTTGCTGCAAAGCTGAAATATTGATCATTTAAGGAATACAGAAAGGTCAGATTTTGGCAAGACAAAAGTTTTCTTGCCCACAGAAAGTAATGTGAAATTCAAACAAATAATTAACTTCTAATACAAAGATATGTTGCATAACATTGGTGAATTATATATGATTATATATGATATTTAATATTTTGTGTGACTTCCATGAGCTTGAAGGACTGCATCCATGCGGTTTAACAATGATTCTTACAATTTATTGATGAAGTCATGAGGTATAGCAAAAAATGCCTCACAGAGATCCTCTAGATTCTTTGGTTTTGTCTTCCAAGCTTCCTCTTTCATCCTACCCCAAACATGCTCAATGATGTTCATGTCTGGTGACTGGGCTGGTCAGTGTTTGAGCACCTTGATCTTCTTTGCTAGGAGGAACTTTGTTGTAGGGATGGATGTATGAGATGGAGCACCATCCTGCTGCAGAATTTGACCCCTTTTATGATTGGGAATGTTAGAGGTAGCTAATACTTCTTGATATTTTAGGCTATTGATATTGCATTCCACCTTGCAAATGTTTCGCACACCCCCATACTGAATGTAACCCCAGACCATGATCTTTCCACCACCAAACGTAACTGTTTTCTAGGTGTATTTGACTCCAGTAGGTCTCCTGCAGTATTTGTGGCAGCTGTGGTGTAATTCAACTGAAGATTCATCAGAGAAAGCCACCTTCTGCCACTTTTCCAGCGTCCATCTGTTTAGCAGGCTGTGGGACTTGGCAAATGCCACACGGTTTTTTAATTGCCTTTTGTTTACTGCTGGCTTCTGCGCACTGATTCGACCATGGAGGCCATTGTGAGACAGAATCCTACAAACTGTTCTAGCTGACACAGGGACTTGAGGTGACCAGGCCTGTTGGAGCTCTGATGCAGTGGAAGAGGGGCTGCCTTTGGATTTTCTAACCAACAAACGTTCCTCCTGAACACTTGTCTTGCAGGGTCTTCTGGACCTGGGCTTGTCAAAAACATCTCCAGTCTCTTCAAATCTTTTTTTAATTCTTTGTACTTGATGCTGGGACACATTAAAGGTGCCAGCCACCTCTGCAGTGGATCTGGTCTTCAACTCCTTGATAATCAAGGCTTTGGTCGCAGGGTGGATTTTTGGCATGTTGTCAGAGGTCAAGTTGCAGTTCAAGTGAAGATCTTGGGTACTGGTTTTCTTTTTATACACACTCACTAATTAACCGATCATTTAGTGAGCACAGGTGAGGATGTAAACTAGGATTGGGTGCATTATATGACAAGACGCCAAAACTTTTGTCTTGCCAAAATCTGACCTTTCTGTGTTCATTAAATGATCAATATTTCAGCTTTATTTTCATAACCTAAACCAAATTTGGGAGGGTTTCAGCTTACAAAAGAGTAATTTATGAAACCAATGGATGAATTTAAAGTCAGGTTATAAGCTTTTATTTACATAACATGGATAAGAACAGAACTTCTTTCAGGGAGTGTAGTTCATCTCAAAGGCATTTGACGGGGATTGAGCTCATTGCTCTTTGTGGAGTAGTGTAGTTTTCAGACTAAATTCACCCAACTCTGCCTATATGAACCTTGGCTTTGTACACTGGGGAAGAGTCATTATAAAACAGAAAAAGCTATTCCCCAAACTGTTCCCACAAAGTTGAAAGTATGCAATTGTCCTATGGCTGTGTGCCCTCGCTGCGGAGTTTTTGCGGAATTTGCTGCGATTTTGTTCGCGTTATTGCCGCATATTTCTCAAAAATCCACAGTACAGTATGTCCCCAGCCATTTCTATGGCATTTTGGAAGTGTTGTGCCCATGGTGCGTTTTTTCCGCAGCTGCAAAATCTTCAGCATGTCAATTATTCCTGTGGATTTTTCCGCGCTCTCTCTATACTTACCTACCTTGATTGAAGACACTGGAGTCACTTCCTCCGGTTCAGAGAAGCACAGTGGAGCCTGGAGCAGGAAGCAGGAGGTGGGCGGGGCCTGCACGAGCTCCGGTCATGTGACAGCCGGAGCTAGTTCAAGCCCGCCCACCTTCTTCTGCAGAGTGCAGATAGACACGGCCAGAAAGTGAAGTGCTGTGTGATGGAGGTAAGTATGAACTCACTGATCCCTCCAGCACTTGTTCTGCATTGAGGAAGCAATGCCGAAGCCATGGTACTGTATCATCAATGCAGAATGATCGCAGCATATCCGCAGGAAATTCCACAGTAAAACCGCAGCACATCTGCAAGACATTACGCAGTACATCCGCAGCACAAAACAGACAAAGTTGTGCTGCGGTTTTCTGGGAGCTCCTGCGGAATGTCCTGCTGATATATCCGCAGGACACTTTCCCCGTGGGCACACAGCCTTAGTGTCTTGTTTTGATGACGCATTAGGATTTCCCTTCACTGGAACTTAACATCCTTGGCCAACCCTGAAAAGCAACCAAAGAATTATCCCTCCTGCACCAAACTTCACACTTGGGACAATGCAGTGTACAGGTAGCGTTCTCCTTTGCATTCGCCAAACTCAGACTCATGCATCAGAAAGGCAGAGAAGCGCAATTCATCATTCGATGGAGCACGCTGCTCCAGAGTCAGGTGCTGGAGTGCTTTACACCTGACCTCTCCAAGTATGATGCTAGGCATTGCGTTTGGTAATGTAAAGGCTACTTTACACGCTGCGATATCGGTCCCGATATCGCTAGCGTGGGTACTCGCCCCCATCTGTTGTGCGACACGGGCAAATCGCTGCCCGTGCCGCACAATATCGCGCAGACCCGTCACACATACTTACCTGCTCAGCGACGTCGCTGTGACCGGCGAACCGCCTCCTTTCTAAGGGGGCGGTCCGTGCGGCGTCACAGCGACGTCACTGAGCGGCTGCCCAATAGAAGCGGAGGGGCGGAGATAAGTGGCCGGAACATCCCACCCACCTCCTTCCTTCCTCATAGCGGCCGAGAGGCAGGTAAGAGAGGTTCCTCGTACCTGCGGCGTCACACATAGCGATGTGTGCTGCCGCAGGAGCGACGAACTACATCGTTACTGCTGCAGTAACGATAATCGAGAATGGACCCCCATGTCACCGATGAGCGATTTTGCACATTTTTGCAACGATGCAAAATCGCTCATCGGTGTCACACGCAGCAACATCGCTAATGCGGCCGGATGTGCGTCACAAATTCCGTGACCCCAACGACTCCGGATTAGCGATGTCGCAGCGTGTAAAGCCCCCTTAAGGCTTCCATGTAGCTGCTTAGTCATGGAAACTCATGCCATCAAGCACCTGATGCATAGCTTTTGTGCTGATGTTTTTGCCAGAGAAAGTTTGGACTTCTGCAGTTATTTAATCAGGAGAGTATTAATAAATTTTACACAATATGCATCACAGCAACCCAACTCTCTGAGCCGATTCGTCAAAGCTTTTATGCCAGTACTCTGGTGTCAAAATCTTTGAAGTGGAAACATTTTGGTACAACTGGAGGCTGTGTTAAAATTATACAACTTTTGACATGTCATTTTCGCCTCTCTCTGACAAATTGGAATATGCTGACCTCCACTCATCAAATTCATGAGACAAAACATACTCCAGCAAGAACTGGAGTAGGATTTGTGGCGACACGCACACAGAGGTGCACGCCACTCATCCGGCACTCATGTTTCATGTAGAGGCACATGTCTCTTGAGGGACCAGGAACATCTGACTCCAGCCCACCTCCTCAAGGCTGGTTTGAACAATGCTGATTGTGCTTTATTGGGCCCTATAAAGGGTGCTTTACACGCTGCGACATCGCTAGCGATTGCTAGCGATGTCGAGTGCGATAGCACCCGCCCCGTCGTATGTGCGACATTTGGTGATCACTGCCGTAGCGAACATTATCGCTATGGCAGCGCCACACGCACATACCTGTGCAGCGACGTCGCTGTGACCTCCGAACAATCCCTCCTTCAAGGGGGAGGTGCGTTCGGCGTCACCGCGACGTCACTAAGCGGCCGTCCAATAGAAGCGGAGGGGCGGAGATGAGCGGGACGTAACATCCCACCCACCTCCTTCCTTCCGCATTGCCGGTGGACGCAGGTAAGGAGATGTTTGTCATTCCTGCGGTGTCACACATAGCGATGGGTGCTGCTGCAGGAATGACAAACAACATCGTACCTGCAGAAGCAACGATATTAAGGAAAGGAGCGACGTGTCAATGATCACCGTTTTTGGACGATTTTGCGTTCTTTGATTGTCGCTTCTTGGTGTCACATGCTGCGATGTCGCTACCGGCGCCGGATGTGCGTCACTAATGACGTGACCCCGACGATATATCGGTAGCGATGTCGCAGCGTGTAAAGCAGCCTTAACTTATCTTCGTCTGAAACTTTGTGTCTAGGTTTCTGTAGTCCCCAAACACTTCAACTTTTTAATAATACCACTCATAGTTGATGGTGGAATAGTTAGTAGAAAATACATTTTAGAAACTCACTTGTTAAAAGGTTGGCATCTTATTACAAGACTACACTCTAATTCAGTGAGCATTTTAGAAAAATAAGTTATTTCACAAATGTTAGCAGAGGCAGACAGCATGTCTATGGGCTGGATTTTATAAGATCTGTGTCAATGAGGCTGAATGAAAAAAATCTGAATCCAGTTATTAAGACTTTTGTCCCAATACTTTTGCAGGGTTGTCAAACTCAAGACCTGCTGGCCGAATCCAGCTTACCACATAATTTTATGTCCATAGCGGCCATAACAGAAAGCACCGTCCATGACTTTTAAAATTTTTCCTCTAGTTTGTACTGCGCATGAGCTGCACAAATGATATATGCTGGACTGTATAGGCTCCTGCCAGGTGTGACGCCATTTCTGTCATGTGTTGTCGGCGTCACTTCTGGTCTGGAGTACAGAGCACCATTCGACAGAGTGGCTGGGACTCAGGAGAGATGTGACGTGCGCTCCCCATCTTTAGCCTTCATTCACTGCATCAATGAAAAGCTGCAGGTGAAAAAGGGGCAAAGGGTGGTGGAATTTAGGGGGTCTATACTGCTGTGGATATTGTGATGTTTATCTCTCGGCATGGAGAGATTTGTGATGGTTCTACTATTTGAGCTTTCTCCCTACTCTGGAGACATATTAAATGTACTTTGCTTTCTGTTGGCACTGTAATAACCTGCAGGTAACGGGATACGCAAGGACTGCACGGAACCACGGGGGTTAATCAATGCAAATTTAATAATGTATTGCACAACACAGGTGGAGGAAAAGTGAGGGAAGGGAGCACAGCAGTAGAGATAATGCAATATACATACAACTACTTTGAATAACTTGTCAAAGATAGGAAGCCTCAGATTGTACTCCCAAAAGCAAAACACAGAAATCCTTATTAAACAAAAAAAACCGCAGAGTCCTTGTTATCTTACTCGTATAACACAGTGCAGTCTTTTCCTATCTGTCCCTAACTAAAAGTAGTGTGCACACTTAACTGCAGATTTCAGCGTGGGGTACCTCGTCACCGTTGGGGCCCATATTCCGCCGGCAGACACCTCTAAAGTTCATCAACATGAAAGAGGTCAATTTATATTAAAGGACACCCCCAACATCTAATGTATTTCAACTGTGAGAAAATATGTATCTATTTCCTCAAAAAAGGAGGACTCATGTCCATGATAAAATTTAATTTTTATTAAATAAGCAAAGAAACAATCAATATCAAATGCACCACACAATAAAATAGAGATATACACAGAAAATTATCAATACAAAGGACAAGCAGCATTATTCATATTGCACGTAATACTGTCCATAAATGAACATATAAAGTGACTGGTGCTAGAGCTCGCCTGAAGCTACGGACACAAAAGGCAAAAACAGTAGCCATACCATATATACAAGGTGTCTTAGTGCCTATTAATTGCACATATCCCTTGCGTGAAAAAGCTATTACCATATGTGATCGCAATCTCAAAACGAAACTGTGAGCCCGTCACTACTAATACCATGTAAGTAGCACGTGTTACCACCCAGCACGTAAGGAATCTACGCCGACGGTATAAACAACAGCTGATCCAAGGAGCTATCACAGCTCCACTGTATGCGCCGTCAGAATAGACTCCTCCAAATTAAACACAGTAGATCAATAATGTTCGCAACGTTGCAATAATAACTATGAAATACGAATTACCTGGGTGGAAAGGTGTACTCGTGCTGCCGTCCTTTTCCCCGACGTACGTTTCGCTAACCCGGCTTCTACAGGGGGCGACTTAGGGAATTTAGTGGACTTTTTTAAAAGTGCAAGGGGGAAGGTACTCACCACCTGGGGTTCGTTTTCCTCCTCCAATGATTGGAGTGTAGCCAAAGCCTCCCTTTCTTGTGTGGAAAAAAGGTCCTCCACATGTTCAGATTTGCTGTACAATCTTTTGAAGAACAATTTTCTAGAGAAGAGGTGTAAATCTTTTATGGACGTGAACGGCTCTGCCGAACGTGAAGGAGAAAAAGACAACCCTTTACTTAAAAGGGTAACATGTACATCAGATAACTCATGTTGTGATAAATTTATTACCTTCAGTTGTTGTTGATCTCCAGAATTATCCTTTTGAAAAATATCATAAGTGCATTTACCAAACTTCTGCTTATTCCTAGAGCGTGTATTAAATGTGTGACCTTGTTCCGTCGAAGTACTACTACTTGCACCACTAGATGGTAGGGATTGAATTGAAGAGCTTCTAGATCGATGGTTACTATGATCTACTTTCCTTCCCTGCCATCTAAAAATCTTTTTGCTCTCAAAATCCCCCACGTCTCGCTGATATTTCTTCTGTTTGTCAGCTCTTATGTCTTTTTCCCATTTCTCAAAATCTTTTTCAAGTGAGATGATCATATTTTGGAACAGGTCGTCACTCATCTCCTTCTTGAGGGTCTGTTGAATCCCCTCTATTTCTTTTTCAATTAAACCCAATGTCATTGAATTTTTCTCAATAATGATGTGAATAAATTCAAGAGAGCATGTAGTTGCGGCCGTCATCCACCTCTGGATTAGGCCCTCATCCTCCAATTCAAAAGAAGGATATATTTGTATCCGCAGTCCCCTCGGAACTATTTTTTGCTCCAAATAGCTGTCTAATGATGTGCGAGTCCACCACAATTTTGTTTTTTTATGTAGCATATTCCTGTATTTCTTCACCAAATCCTTATGTGTACCATCAGTGTTAACCTGAGCTGCCATATCTCGTTTAAAAATACCCGAAGCTTTAGACTGCCAGGCTGTAAGCTTGGCTTCAAAGTCCATTATTCTGAAAGACCAATCTGTAATGAAACAGAACAGCAATATATATCAACATGAAAGAGGTCAATTTATATTAAAGGACACCCCCAACATCTAATGTATTTCAACTGTGAGAAAATATGTATCTATTTCCTCAAAAAAGGAGGACTCATGTCCATGATAAAATTTAATTTTTATTAAATAAGCAAAGAAACAATCAATATCAAATGCACCACACAATAAAATAGAGATATACACAGAAAATTATAGTGCACGTAATACTGTCCATAAATGAACATATAAAGTGACTGGTGCTAGAGCTCGCCTGAAGCTACGGACACAAAAGGCAAAAACAGTAGCCATACCATATATACAAGGTGTCTTAGTGCCTATTAATTGCACATATCCCTTGCGTGAAAAGGCTATTACCATATGTGATCGCAATCTCAAAACGAAACTGTGAGCCCGTCACTACTAATACCATGTAAGTAGCACGTGTTACCACCCAGCACGTAAGGAATCTACGCCGACGATATAAACAACAGCTGATCCAAGGAGCTATCACAGCTCCACTGTATGCGCCGTCAGAATAGACTCCTCCAAATTAAACACAGTAGATCAATAATGTTCGCAACGTTGCAATAATAACTATGAAATACGAATTACCTGGGTGGAAAGGTGTACTCGTGCTGCCGTCCTTTTCCCCGACGTACGTTTCGCTAACCCGGCTTCTACAGGGGGCCTCTAAAGTTCAGTCTTTGTCCCGGATCTGTAACTTGCACGTGCTGCCTGGCTCCTCGCTCTCCACATCCAGCCTCTTTGGATCTGTAATTTGCACGTGCTGTCTGGCCCCTCGCTCCACATCCAGCCTCTTTGGATCTGTGTCTTGGGGGGGACACCATGCAACACTCTAAGGTACTTGGACCTCGGAAAACAGGGCAGACTGAGGCCTTCTATCTTACAGCCCACTCGAGCACACTCCTCTCTGCAAAACACAGCCACATGTAGACTCCTCCTCCTCCTGTTCTAGACTGAACCAGTCACTCGAGCAGCAGGACTTTTGCCCGCTGTTCTCTGTTTTGACAGCAGGTGGCAGCATAACACAAGGAAGTCCACCAAACAGTCTTTTAACCTATATATATATATATAAATGTTAACAGGTCTTACAGCACAGTAAGGGTTAATTTCAGTTTTTCCCTCTCTGCAAGTTGCTTAATTTGAGCTCAGTTGCAGTCTTTTATAGCCACTCTCCTCCTCCATAAGAAGCCCTATCATCCACCTCTCCTTGCAGTTGATATATTCATTCTACCAAGTTCTGCCGTGGAGAGAGGGAGCCGCTTTACAGCTGCTAGTGCAAGTTCCGCTGTTTGCTTGTTGTTGCGGATCTACCCTTTGTCTTGTATTTTCTTCCCTGCTTTGGCTTTCCCCCTTTATCATTTGTCGTCTTATTCCTCTGTGTTTGGGTGCTGTGCGATTGAGTTTTGGTCTTCCCCCCCATTTGTGTATTTTCTGTGGGGTTACCACTCTGATCCCTGTCCCCCCCTTGGGTGGTGGGAGAGGGGGTACTAGATCAGGGCTGGTTAGGAGCAGGGCATGGGTGGTGTCCCAGGCATCCTCACCTTGAGAGGTAATTCTGGGATCAGGGATAGCTAGAGTCCCCTAGCCTGAGGGTCATTTCAGCCTTAATCATAACAAATGTAATTTTAAAATGGATAAATAAAGAAGAAAGACATTTTTATTAAAATGGATTTCAGCTGTACATTTTTTTTTCCTTGGAGTTCTATGCCTGTAGTATTGTTTATGTGGGTCTATAATGCTGGGGGTATGCCTGTGATGGGATTTGGAGGGGTTATAATACAGGAGGATGCCTTTGCTGTTTTTTGGGTTGTCTATAATGTGGGGGATGCCTGTCGTGGTAGGTTTTAGGAGGTGTACAATGCAGGAAAGATGCCCGTGGTGGGATTTTAAGGGTCTCAAATGCAGTGGAAATACCTGTGTTGGGATTCAGGGTGAGATGCTTGTGGTGCGATCTTGGGCGGTCTGTGATGCTGGAAAATGACTGACTGTGATGGGACTTTTTGGGGTGTATAATGCTGTAGGTATGTGTGGCGCTCCTGAGGCTTCAGTTGCCACATGATACTGCACCTCACTTAAGGTACGGTACTCATCCTGGGTCCAAAGGAGTTTGGTACAGGTTCACAACACACAAACTCATACATACAGTTAGGTTTCCCTCCGCATTGGGGACCGAGCTAGGGTTGGGTCTTAAGGTAGTCACCAAACATGGGGGGCTCCCACCCACTAGTGACAGGGAATCGGGGGAGGAGCTGCCACATGGAGATTTACGAGCTGACACAACAGTGAGGTGTTCTCCAGCAGGAGAGGATGTTTTTTCAGTAGCTCCTGTGGGACATAGGAGAATACAGTCGCCGAGGGGAGAGCTTCATTGCTCCCTCAGGACTGGCGCCGTTCAAGATGCAGAGCCAAATACTACAAGAATCGGGGTTCCCAAGTAGCTTCAGGCCACGGGGATCCATCCTTAAAAGCGCAAGGAGGAAGGGCCCACAGACTACCGTACCGGTTCTGACCTCCGAAGGATCCGGGATTGGCTGGGACCCATCACGGCAGAGACTGGTACCCTGAGGCAGCACTTGAACTGTGAGTAAAAAGACCTGGAACCGCAGCAGCTGACTCAGCCTTTTTTTACCGTCACCGTCGCCCCGCACTTCGGCACCAACGGCCATTACAGTCCCTCATCATCCTCACCGGGGCCCGCTCCACCTGTAAGGAGCAGAACAATCCTTGCTGCGACACCATCCGCCCCGGAGAACAGCCACCGCAGAGGCAGCTAATCCCTGGCCGCGTACCACAGGTGGTGTCACAAGAACACTACAACTCCCAACCTCCTCAACCTCCATCATACCACCCTCCATCCTTATGCCTTTTATTGTACACCTCGGGGCCACGAAGCCGGGCAGGGCCACCATGACATCCCAGACCCGACATCACCGGCCTGGCAACGAGTATATTTTACCCCATTGCCCCGTGGGTGCTACAACTTGGCGTCACCAACAGGATTGCGTGCCCATGCTAACGGGTACTGTGCACCTTACGGACCGAATACTTAAGGACTGTTTAATTAGAATTAGCACACGGTGGCCATTGCGGAACAAGTGGCTGAAGAGTGCCCGCCCTTCATGGGTTGGCAGAGATAGTGGCGCAAAAGTTGAGGCCCGCCCCCTCCCCTGCCAGAAGGAGGGGGAAATGAAACTAAAAGAAAAGAGATGGGACAGAGAAGGAGTCTGATGTAGGAGTCCAAAGAGTGCGGACGTACCTAAGGCGCAGGGTGTCAAGAATGGCAAACCCTGGCCATCACGGGGCAATGTGGCGCCCTGGACAAGCCAGGTCGTCACAGGTACTACACCAACACACCCTACACCCCGGCTAGGCACACCGAAGCCAAACACAAATCCTTGTTGCCTTCCTCCAGGGGCTGATGTCCACACCAGGGGGTGGGCCAGGCGGTTGGTCCCGCCCACCGAGGAGTTCACAGCCCTGGAGGCGGGAAAAGTAGGCAGATTAGTTGGAGAGTGAGGTGGTAGAGGAGCAGCCTGACGGTGTCCGGGTGTGTGGCCCGGGCACATACAGCAAGGTTGGCAGACGGTGGTGACCGTCTGCAGGAGAGGCTGATTGGAGTGAACCGTACGGACCGGGGACGGGCGGTGGCCCGCCGGTACCGGATCAGGGAGTGAAGAGAAGCCAGCACCATCCGGCAGGGCCTACGGACCCCGACCAGGCTTGGAGTCACCGTAAAACCGGTCAAATCCGTTAGCGAAGGGAACCTCCGGGGTTTCCCAGCAGCCAAGACCCGATTGAAGGCAACAGCTCACACCGTAGAGGGAAACACAGTCACCGCCAAGGCTACAGTTCCCAGGGCCAGAGCCTGCGGGCAAAATGGGCTCCCTCAGCATCCATCCAAGCTGGGGAGCGGGTTACCGGTGGGAAGCCATTGGAACCGTAAACACAACACAGTTGCAGGGAAAGGCAGTTACCATCAACCTACCGGGAGGAGAACAACCGCAGCCGCCTGTGGGACCCGTCCATCCAGCCGTTTGTTTGACCAGAGACTCTGTGTGAATTACTGGCTGAGTGAGTACCACCGTGTCGTGCGGCACAGCACTGTCCCCGCAACCCTGCACCTCACCAGGCCCCGTAACCCGCCTGTCATCCCTACCCCTCACCGGGCCCCGGGACAACCAACCCCCCTACCCACGGAGGGGAGAAAACAACATCCAAGCTGCTCCCTGTCATCGCTCCCGGGATCCCCGTCCAGAGCAGCGGTGGTATCACAACTTCACCACAACCGTGGGTGGCGTCACGGACAATATCCCCAAACCACACACCAACCCCCCTTTCACTCACGGGCGAGGAACGGCGCTCGAGACCCCGGGATCCGGCCCACCGCTCGAGCCACCACCGAGCAGCCGCAGCAGCCGGACCCGAGCAGTGGGTGAGCGCAGCGTCCCCTCCTCCGCCCGCGACAGCAACACCGGTGCACCCTCTATTCTGAAGCGCAAGAGAAATGGAGGCAGAGGTAGCCCAGATGAGTCGGATGCTGCGGGAGGTGCAGTTGAACGCCATCTATAATTGGGAGGTGTCCATGATGGGGATGGTGGGAGATTTGCGGGCCCACGAAGAACGGGAGCCACCAATCCTGGAGGAGGAAGAGCCTGTAGCAGAGGAAGCAGGGATCCTGGTCACCCCCGTCATTGGTAACAACCTCCAGGCTCCACCAAGCTGTCACCCCACTCTTCAGTGCCAACGGCCATTACAGTCTCTCATCATCCTCCCCGGGGCCCGCTCCACCTGTGGGGAGCAGAACCATCCTTGCTGCGACACCATCCACCCCGGAGGACAGCGACCGCAGTGGCGGCTAATCCCTGGCCGCGTACCACAGGTGGCGTCATGAGACAACTACAACTCCCAACCTCCTCAACCTCCATCATCCCACCTTGATCCCATCCTCCATCCTCCTCCCTTTTATTGTATACCTCGGGGCCACGAAGCCGGGTAGGGCCACCTGTGACATCCCATACCCGACATCACCAGCCCGGCGACGAGAATATTTAACCCCTTGGCTCATGGGTGCTACATATGCCTGTGGTGAGATTTGCGGGGTGTTCAATGCTGGGGGATGCCTGCAGTGGGATTTTACAGATTTATAATGCTGTGGTAGGAGTTTGCAATGCTGGGGGGACAATTGTGGTGGGATTTTGAGGAGTGTGTGATGTTGGGGGGATGCTTGTGGTGGGATTTGGGGGTCTATAATGCTGGGTGATGCCTGTGGTGGGAGTTTGGGGGTGTGCGATGCTGGGTGGATGCCTGTGTGAGATTTGAGGGTTGTACAATGATTGGGGGATGCCTCTGGAAGGATTTTGGGATCTATAATGTTGTGTGGATGTCTGTGGTGGGATATGGGGGGTGTGCAATACTGAGAGGGAAATTTGTGGTGGGTTTACGTCCCAGGGACAGCTCCCTTAGCCCTATATTATAGGGACAGCACCCTTAGCCCTGCATTACAGTGACAGCGCCCTTAGCCCTACATTACAGGGACAGCTCCCATAAGGCTGCTTTACAGTTTACAATTTCACATGCAATCTCGTATGCGATGTGACACACCCCCATCGTATCTGCGGCACGTTCAATTTGTTGCCCGTGTCGCACAAACGATTAAATTCCGTCACACGTACTTACCTTCCATACAACCTAGATGTGGGCGGCGAACATCCACTTCCTGAAGGGGGAGGGACGTTCGGCGTCACAGCGACGTCACACAGCGGC
Organism: Anomaloglossus baeobatrachus; assembly: GCF_048569485.1. Taxonomy (NCBI): domain Eukaryota; kingdom Metazoa; phylum Chordata; class Amphibia; order Anura; family Aromobatidae; genus Anomaloglossus; species Anomaloglossus baeobatrachus. Next base: position 439,285,346 of record NC_134356.1, on the reverse strand, counting down.
CGCCCAATAGAAGCGGAGTGGTGGAGATGAGCGGGACGTAAACATCCCGCCCACCTCCTTCCTTCAGCATTTCCGGCGGGACGCAGGTAAGATATGTTCATCGTTCCTGGGGTGTCACACACAGCGATGTGTGCTGCCACGGGAACATTGAACAACCGGACATGCAATTTTTAGTAAATGAACGACGTGTATGCGATCAACGGTTTTTCGTACAATCGCAATCGCATGTAGGTTTCACACGCTACAACAACACTAACGATGCCGGATGTGCGTCACTTACGACGTGACCCCGCCGACACATTGTTAGATATATTGTAGCGTGTAAAACCCGCTTTAGCATTACAACCCAAGGGAAAGCGACTTTACCCCTACAACCCAGGGACAGTGCCCTTAGCTCCACAACATAGGGACAGCGCCCTTAGTCTTACAACAGAGGGACAGCGGCCTTAGCCCTACAACCCAGAAACAGCTCTTGGATAGCTCCATTACTCAGAGATAGCCCTATTACCCATGGACAGCTCTCGAATAGACCTACTACCCAGGGACAGCTCTCGTATAGCCCTACTACCCAGGGACAGCTCTCGTATAGGCCTTCTACCCAGGGACACCTCTCTCGTATAGCCCTTCTACCCAGGGACAGTTCTTGCATACCCCTTCTACCCAGGGACAGCTCTCGAATAGCCCTTCTTCCCAGGGACTGCTCTTGTATACCCCTTCTACACATGGACAGCTCTCTTATAGCCCTTGGCCAGTTTGTACATTGCAGTCCATGCTTGTACCGTGTTGCATGTAGATGTGCATGAGCCCTTACAATTACAAGCGCAACTTTGAAGGCAACCATAATGCTGATGTGACCCTTGGTGAAAATGAGTTTGACACCCCTTATATAATGTATATGAAAATAATATGAAGTGAGGCCAAATAAAAGAATGTGTCATACTTTATATGGCTAGATAGAAGATATTGTTTATGTCCATTCTGAGGACCATTACAAATTTTCCAACATCTTCAGCTTAGGACTGAAAAGTATTACGTTTTCCAATAGGTAACTGCAGTAAATCTGGTTGAAAAATGTTTAGAAGCAGCATCAGTGTTTACTCCCTAAGTTGTCCTGTTATCATCTAGAACATTAAGAGGCACAAGAACTAATCTAGCCACGAGTATACTAATGGATAATTACTTTATATATTATTCATGTTAAATCCTTCATGTATCATTTATTCATTAATTTTCTAATACTATTGCAGAATCATAGACTAGCATATAGAAACATAAGTATCAGATACTGTATATCAACATTAAAGTGGGGCTTCTGAGAAAAAAACCTGTGATATAGCACAAAAAATAGAAAATGTACAGTTGTTACAATTGCAAATAATGCATTGCAAACATTTCATCTGTTTGATATACCTTTTATATCCAGGACTGTATTATACCAGGGGAAATAAGAAGTAATTTCCCTGGGGCTTTCATCACCTTGTCTTTCACCTGTTGGCCACATGGGTATCCGGATTCAGTAGTGGAGGGCTGGTATAATAATGGATCAGTGCATTTCATCATATGGAGTTCTTATTATTTATGCATCTTTATATAGAATCACCATATTGCAGAGCGCTTTACAGACATTCTCATCACTGGCTCCACTGGGACTCACTATCTAAATTCTCATCATTATGTCTTTGGAATGTGGGAGTAAACCCAAGCAAACACAAGAACATACTGTACATCTTCCATGCAGAATTGACCTTGCTGGGAATTAAAGGGAACCTGTCATCAGAAATTTTGCTTTAAACCTAAACGTTTCCCCCTCTGCAGCTCGTGGGCTGCATTCTAGCAATGTTCCTGTACGTTTTGTGGCCCCTTTTAAACCAAATTAAATACTTTATAAACTTGTACCTTTTGCTATGTAAATTTTGTAAATCGTCCATGGGGGCGGGCTCTCTGCTGACCGTTGCTGTTCCTCCAGCAGATTTACGCCGCCCCTCAACGCTGAATTTCATATCTCAGGACGCCGCCCCTGGGCGCCCGTGGTCCCGCGCATGCGCTGTGCGACTGTAGCAGTACTGTGCACTGTGTGCACGTGTGACCGCTGGTGACGTTTTGCGCAGGCACGAGGTTATGGGCGGCGCTGTGAGTGTCATCAGCAAGTGCCGCCCATAACCTCGTGACCGCACTTTCCCCTCTTCCTCCAGCGTTCTGCGCAAGCACTTGCTGGCCAGATGACCCGATGTCACCTCTTTCCCATCTTGCCCTGCTGCAGGGTAAGATGAGAAGGAGGTGATGTCGGGTCATTTGGCCGGCGAGCGCTTGCCCAGAACGCTGGAGGCAGTGGGGGAAAGCGCATCCACGAGATTATGGGCGGGCACTTGCTATGCAATCACAGCGCCGCCCATAATCTAGTGCTTGTGACACACGTCACCAGCGATCCTGGCGTGGGCGGCACCTCGGGCGCAGTGGGCGGCGTCCTGATGGATGAAATGGAGAGTGGGGGGACGGCGTCAATGTGCTGGAGGAACAGCAACGGTCAGCAGAGAGCCCGCCCCCATGGACGATTTACAAAATTTACATAGCAAAAGGTACAAGTTTATAAAGTATTTAATTTGGTTTAAAAGGGGCCACAAAAAGTACAGGAACCTTGCTAGAATGCAGCCCAGGAGCTGCAGAGGGGGAAACTTTTAGGTTTCAAGCTAAATTTCTGATGACAGGTTCCCTTTAAACTCAAGACAAGTAATATACAGTGCCTTGAAAAAGTATTCATACCCTGTGAACTTTTCCACATTATTTTCACATTACACCCACAAACTTTCAATGTATTTTTTGGGGGATTTTATGTGGTATCCCAACACTAAGTAGCAAAATCTAATATATAAAGCTGAATGTGTGTGTATACTGTATGTGTATGTCCGGGATTGGCATCTGCACCGTCGCAGCTACAGCCACAAAAATTTGCACACTCACACGTCTGGCCCCCTAGAGCGTCATAGGCTATGTTGTGAGGTGAAATTTTAATCCCGCGCGTTCCAATTTACCAATCAATTTTGCCCCTATCTATATAATGGGGAAAAAGTGAAACGAAAAGTGTATCCACACCGTCGCACTTACAATCACAAAATTTTGCACAGACACCTCATGTGACTCAGGGAACATCATAGACTATGTTTTGACAGGAAAATTTAACCCCGCGCTTTACAGGTACTCTCCAAAAAACATGCCTTCATTAAAGTAAATGGAGCCTGGAACTACAGGTTATTAGTAGGAGCTGTGAGTGGTTGCTATAGGAATAAGACATTCATAGTATAAGAAGCTTATATGTGAGGTAATAATATGTTGGTGGGGAGACGGATAGAGAGAGACAGAGAGACACAGAGAGAGACAGACAGAGAGAGAGACAGACAGAGACAGACAGGAAAAGAGACAGAGAGATAGAGACAGACAGGGAAAGAGACAGACAGGGAAAGAGACAGACAGAGACAAACGAGACAAACGGTGAAAGAGACAGACAGAGACAGACGGGGAAAAAGACAGACAGAGACAGACGGTGAAAAAGAGAGACAGAGACAGACCTGGAAAGAGACAGATGGGGAAAGAGACAGACAGACATACAGACAGGGACAGAGACAGACAGGCAGACAGGGAAGGAGGAGACAGCCAGAGAGACAGACAAAGATAGATGGGGAAAGACACAGACCTTGATAGAGACAGACGGGGAAAGAGACAGAGAAATAGAGACAAAGACAGGCAGGAACAGACACAGACAAAGAGACGGGGAGACAGACTGGGAAAGAGACAGACCTGGGAAAGAGACAGACCTGGAAAGAGACAGATGGGGAAAGAAACAGAGAGATAGAGACAGACAGAGACAGGCAGACGTGGAAAGAGACAGACGGGGAAAGAGACAGACGGAGGAAGAGACAGATGGGGAAAGAGACAGACGGGGAAAGAAAAAGACGGGGAAAGAAACAGACGGGGAAAGAGGCAGACAGGGAAAGAGGCAGACGGGGAAAGAGGCAGATGGGGAAAGAGGCAGACGGGGAAAGAGGCAGACGGGGAAAGAGGCAGACGGGGAAAGAGGCAGACGGGGAAAGAGGCAGACAGAGAAAGAGGCAGACGGAGAAAGAGGCAGACGGGGAAAGAGGCAGACGTGGAAAAAGGCAGACGAGGAAAGAGGCAGACTGGGAAAGAGGCAAACGGGTAAAGAGGCAGACGAGGAAAGAGGCAGACGAGGAAAGAGGCAAACCTGGAAAGAGACAGACAGAGACAGACGGGGAAAGAGACAGACGGGGAAACAGACAGATCTGGAAAGAGACAGATGGAGCACATTATTTGGCCAATTTAGTTAAATCTGTGTGGAATATCTGTGATGTTGAAATATATGTTGTGAAATGCTTCTATTAGCTTAGTTTTTGCCTTTTAATAATTACATTTCTATCTATTTGTTTTTTGTGTGCAGAATACATTTTTGTTAATACATTCTATTTTGTTAACAGCAGTTATTAACCTGGGCAAAGCCGGGTAGTACAGCTATTAAATTAATAAATCTTAAAATTGTGGCATGCATTTGTTTTTTTTCAGCTCCCTGGAGTCTGATACCCCTAAATAAAATCCTGAGGGATCAATTGCCTGCAGAATTCACCTAATTAGTAAATTGAGCCCACGTGTGTGTAATTTATTTCTACTATAACTATGGCTGTTCTGTGAAGCCCTGAGAGGTTTCTTGAGAACGTTAGGGATCAAACAGCATCAGGAAAAACAAGAAACACACCAGGCCGGTCAGGGATAAAGTTGTGGAGAAGAGTAAAGCAAGGTTAGGTTATAAAAAAAGATATCCCAAGCTCTGAAAATCTCATGGAGCACTGTTCAATTCATCATCCAAAAATGGAAGGCATGTGACACAACTACAACTCTACCAAGACATGGCCATCCACCTAAACTGACATCCCAAGCAGGGAGAGCACTAATTAGAGAAGCAACCAAGAGATCAATGGTCACAGTGAAGGAGCTGCATAAATCCAAAGTTCAGGTGGGAGAATCTGTCCACAGGACTACTATTAGTTGTATACTCCACAAATCTGGCCTTTATTGAAGAGTGGCAAGAGGAAAGCCATTTTTGAAAGCAAGTCATAAGAAGTCTTCTGTGCAGTTGGCAAAAAGCCATGTAGAACGTTTTGGTGTAAATGCAAACCGCTATGTGTGATGGAAAACTAACTATACATCACCCTGAAAACACTAACCTCCATCATTGAATGTGGTGGCAGCATCATGCTGTGGAGATGCTTTTCTTTAGCAGATACAGGGAAGCTTGTCAGAGTTGATAAGAAGATGGATGGAGTTAACTACAGGGCAACAATTATTTATTTGTGTTGATCACAATAATCATTTACTTGTGTACAGTGCAATAGTATTAGCACCTTAATATTGGTACTTTAAAACAACCGTAATTTAGCACAATTCATATCTGACAGCTATAGTGCAGCGGTATTAGTGCGGCATTGTGAAAAGTAAATACAATTACGGTGCAATGATCAACACTGGTTGTTTTTTCTATTTAGAATTCAATTACTAAAGCAACTAACAGGGCCTGATGGGCCCATTGGTAATGAACATACTGCAATAAACTTAATGTTGTTAGGACCTAGGGTCTAAACAACTGAGTGCAATAAGTCTAGCATTTTATTGAGGACTCGCCAGAATTGTTGCTGTGCTTGACAGACCTATGTTTGTCTGTGGATAAGGCTATTTTAAGTATATGTCATTAAAGATTGATTTTATTGTAAATAATCCATCAGGTCAGTGAAATTTTCTATGACAAACCAGACAGAATCCAAATTGTGGAGGCAAAGATCGTGAACCTGACACAGCAGGGCCACACCGCTGAGGACTATAGTACTAAGTTCTGGCAATGATCCATGAAGGCTCTGGAATCATGCAGCTCTCAGGTGTCAGTTTCCCCGTGGTGTTTCAAATACAGTTAAGGTTACTCTGGCTCTGTGTGGCGCCCTGGACTAGCCAGGTCATCACAGATAACACTCAAACACCCCCACCCCCATCAGACAGTAACATTAGCCAAACAAAAACCCTTGTTGCCTCCCTCCAGGGTCTGATGTCCACACCAGGTGGGGCGGAGCCAAGCAGTTGGCCCCACCCACCGAGGAGTTCACAGGCCTGGAGGCGGGAAAATTGAGAGTTGAGTGTTGGAGTCTGAGAAGTGAGGAGTGAACACTTGGGTGTCTGGGTTTGTGGCCCAGGCACTGACAGCAAGGTTGGCAGACGGTGGTGGACGTCTGCAGGAGTGGTGAAGCAACGTGGAACCGTAGGACCGGGGTCTGGCGTTGGCCCGCCGGTACCAACCGGGGAGCGAAGTGAAGCCAGCACACACAGGCAGGGCCATCGGACCCCGACCAGGCTTGGAGCCGCCAACAATAGTCAAATCTGAGTGTGACCGGAACCCCAGGGGTTTCCTAACAACCAAAGACCCGATAGAAGGCAACCGCCCACACCATGAGGGTATACAGCTACCGCCTAAGGCTAGAGACCCAAGGGCCAGCGCCTGCGGGCAAACGGGCTCCTCCGGCATCCATACACTGGGGAGCGGACTACCGTTGGGGATCCATAGTAGTCAAACAAGTACATCAAAGTGCAGGGAAAGACAGCCGCCATCACCTGTCCAGGGAGAGACACTGCAGCCGCCTGCGGGACCCGTCCATCCAGCCGTTTGGTTTACCGAGGACTTTTTGCATCTCTTGCAGAGTACACCCGTGCAATCCGGCCCCGTGCCGCGCTGTCCCTGCAACCCTGCACCTCACCAACCCTGCCTCCCCGTCACACCACCGGGCCCCGGGACCACCGACCCCTACCCACGGAGGGTGAAAACAACATCCCAGCTGCTCCCTGTCATCGCTCCCGGGATCCACGTCACCAGCAGCGGTGGTGCCCATCTTCACCACAACCCGTGGGTGGCGTCACGGACTAAATCCCCCAAACCAACCACCATTTTCACTCACGGGCCAGGAGCGCCGCTCGAGTCCCCGGATCCGGCCCACTGCTCGAGCCACCGAGCGGCAGCAGCAGCCGCAGCAGCGCCGGACCCGAGCGTTGGTGAGCGACCAGCAGCGGCCCGCCCGCGACAACTGCATACTACAAATTGTTGTTTGGGGAGGCCATGACTCCGGCCATTTGTTAAATTGAAGGATTCGGGAAGGGCATCATGAAACAGGGGGTTTCAGTTACTGTTCTCAAATCTGTCCAGGTACTTGAGGTAGAAACGATGGAAGTTGGAGCTGCCAGCTCTTGAACTGTTGAGAGGAGACATCAACGCCACCTGGTACTCTGCCTCTACTGTGGTCATACTGGGCATTTTCTCAAGGTCTGTCTGATACGCCCTTAAGCAACCAAGCCATCGGGAAACACCCAAGGCTAAGTTCACACACTGCGTCTTTTTGATGCTGCGTTTTTGTGCGTTTTTTGTCTCAAAAACCGCTCAAAAACACACCCGCGGCAAAAACGCACGCGTTTTTACTGCGATTTGGTGCGTTTTTTGCTGCGTTTTGCTGCGTTTTTGCTCATTGCGTTTTTGTGCGTTTTTTTTATCAGTGAACAATGCCATTAAAGGTTGTTGAAAAAAAAAAAAAAAAAAGGTCTGATGTCATTTCCTTCTTCAATATGTTCTTCTTTCTCCACTAGTGTATGCAGGAGAACAGACAGCTGCAGAACTACAAGGCTCAGCATTCTCCATACAGGACTGTATGCTGGAGGGAGAGGCAGGGGGAGCAGAACTACAAGGCTCAGCATACTCCATCCAATAGTGTATGCAGGAGAGCAGACAGCAGCTGCAGAACTACAAGGCTCAGCATCCTACATCCAATAGTGTATGCAGGAGAGCAGACAGCAGCTGCAGAACTAAAAGGCTCAGCATCCTACATCCAATAGTGTATGCAGGAAAGCAGACAGCTGCAGAACTACAAGGCTCAGCATACTCCATCCAGGACTGTGTGCAGGAGTTTTTTCCCGCCCCCTCCCAAAAAAAATGACGTGGGCTTCGCCATATTTTTGTATGCTAGCCAAGTGCAGCAGGCAAGTACGGGCTGCCCCCAACCCCCAGCTGCCTATTTGTACCCTGGCTAGCTGGGAACCAAAAATATAGGGAACCCCCTTTTTATAAAATTATTTCATGAATTTCATGAAATAATTTTAAAAAAAAATGACGTGGGCTTCGCCCAAATTTTGAGTCCAGCCAGGTACAACTAGGCAGCTGTGGATTGGAATCTGCAGTGCAGGGTGCCCATGGTTTCTGGGCACCCCCGCTGCGAATTGCAGTCCGCAGCCACCCCAGAAAATGGCGCTTCCATAGAAGCGCCATCTTCTGGCGCTGTATCCAACTCTTCCAGCTGCCCTGATGCCAGGTGGCTCGCCAGGTAATAATGGGGTTAGGGCTAGCTGTATATTATCAGCTGGCCCTAAGCCCGAAATTCATGGTGTCACGCCAATATTAGGCATGGCCACCATCAATTTCTAGTAAAGATAAAAAGAACCACAACACACAGAAAAATATTTTTATTAGAAATAAAACACAACACAATTAGTGACTCCATCTTTATTGAAATAAAGAGCCCCCCTCCGCAGTAATCCTGGGTCAAGCGTCCCGCGCCGTCCAATCCGGATCCAATATCATCTGATCAGTCTGCTGGAAGGCAAAGCGATCAGATGATGTCAGGTTAAAGGACGTGAATCACATCACACATCAGCTGATTGTATAAAAGACATACAATCAGCTAATGCATTAGTGCAAAAAAAAAAAATACTCACTTATGTGGTGATTACCGGCAGCTCCTGGAGCGGAGTTTGATCCTGTCCGATCGCTGCAGGAGCTGCCGGTAATCAGCTGATAAAGTCTCCTGACGGCAGGATCAGCTAATAGGTGAAACCGGCCGGGCGCCGGCATCACCGCGAGACTTACGATCAGCTGATGCGTCAGGTGACTGCATCAGGTGATCCATCACCAGGTCCTGCAGATATCGGACGTGCCCGGGGAGACTGCACACAGCCGGAGCGGCGGTACCGGGAGAGGAGCTGAGAGCGGACATGGCATCGGGAGTCTGCAGACAGGTGAGTATGACATTTTTTTTTCTACTGTTCACTTTTGATTTCGCAGCTGCCTCCACCTTCCGCCCAGCCATGGTGCCGCACGGGAGCGGTCATGCACAGGACGGGAGGTGGACGCAGCAGTGACGGTACCGGGAGGATTCACGCTTCTGTGTTTACTGACAGAAGGAATCCTCTTCCTGTACATGTCACTTTACTATCCACCCCTTGAGTTTATAGCTGCGTTTTTAGTCATAGAACTAAAATGCAGCTATATTTGCAATTTGCGTTTTTCATTGCATTTTTGAACATCTCATTGAACTCAATGGGTGGAAAACGCAGTGAAAAACGCAAAAATAATTGACATGCTGCGTTTTTGTGAGCAGCACAAAAACGCAGCTAAAGAAACCGCTGTGTGCAGACAGCAAAAATGAAAACTCATAGACTTTGCTGGGGAAGCAAAGTCATGCAGTTTTCTGAGCAAAAACGCACCCGAAAAACGCGCAAAAACGCCGCGAAAAACGCACTGTGTGAACTTACCCTAAGTCTGGGTGATTGTCAAGGAGGTCATCCAGACGTCCAGATACTTTTTTACTCCTCAGGTAAAGTACTGTGGAACTACTTTTCCAGAATCAGTCATTATCAGCATTCTCTTTCATTGACTGTGGGTCTCCAGCCAACTTCATTGATTCAGGACTGGTTCTGAGATTAGAATTAAGGACAGTGACGTTCGAAGTATCCATTCAAAATGTTGTAATTGAAAGGACGCTGTTACTCCAGAACCATATCCAGCTTATAAAGGTGGAATTCACACTTTGAGTGGGAATATTTCTTTCTGAGTTTATCTCATACTTTGTTTTGAATAATTTACCTGCTGGGTTGGTATTAGGATTTCCATGGCTGCGTATTCGCAATCTTGACAGGATATTGTTAAATGAAGCCTTAATTATCATAAGAGATGTCTTAATTCTGTACAGGTTTTCTCTGTTAGCCTGGAAGGTCTGCTGGGGTACCTGAAAGACTTTGGAGATGTGCTCTCGAAAATACAGGTAGAGATATTACCTCTCCTTTGTCCTGATGACTGAGTCTATTAATTTTATCCCTAATGCCAAATTACCTAAAACTCACCTGTTTAATTTATCAGGTCCTGAACGTGCCGCCATGAAAGAATACATACAGTAAACTAAAGTTTATTGAATGGTTATATCCTTCCTCTTCACCTGTAGCTGCTGGGTTTTTCGTTGTTAAAAAGAAAGATGGGGGGTCTCTGTCCTTGACTCGATTTACGTGAATTAAACAAAATTATGGTTAGAAATATTTATCCACTTCCACTTTTCCCCACCAATATAATCAGCTTACAGGGCTAAATGGATTTCTAAACTTGAGCTTAGAGGGGCTTATAATTTGATACGTATACGGAAGATTGATGATTGGAAAACGGCATTTTTATCATCTGAGGGCCCATTTGAAAATCTTTTCATTTATTTTTGGTTAACCAGTGTACCAGCATTTTTTTTAAATCATTGTGAATTATATATTTTCTGATTGTATTGAAAGGTTTATTGTAGTATATCTTGATAATATTCTAATTTTCCTCCTCATTTGGATTCACACTTTGAACATGTCCATTTTGTTTTACAAACTCTTAGAGAAAATTCTTTGATAAATTGGAGAAATATACCTTTTCAATGCAAGACCTTATTATTCCTGGGGTTCATTGAAGAGCTTAAGATGGTTTCTGGGAAGGTGCAGGCCTTATTTGATTGGGTTCAACCTTGTGACCTTAAAGCATTGCAATGATTCCTACTATTCACCCATTATTACAGAAAATTTATTAGGGTTTTTTCTAAGATCATTAAACTTCTTACTGATGTCACACTTAACGGGCCGTATCTTGGGGTTTGGTCGCCTGATGCTGTTGGGGCCTTTAATAAATTGATAGTGTTTTATGTCTGCTCCAGTTTTTATCCAGCCTGATCTCCAGAAACCATTCATTGTGCAGGTGGAATTTTCAGAGATTAGGGTTGTCACACTGGGTGTGGGGAGAGCCACCCAGCAAGTGGACTCCTGGGAATAAAGAAGGCTGAAACACAAAGGGGGGGGGGGTGTAACCAGGGGGCTCCTGCACTGACCCTGACACTGGAGGGCCCTGCGCTAGCCCTCAAATCACAGGTACCTATAAGGGTTAGGAGGTGTGGCCCGTCAACGTGCCCTTGTCTCCTAGCCAGACCCTAGGGCAAAATTCCACCACCCACCAGTCCACGGAGGGAAAAACAAACAGAAAAATAAACAGGGAAAAAGGAAAAACAACAACTTATCTTGAGAGGGAATCTTCAGAATATACAACAACAGTAGTCTGAAGCCACATGTACTCCTGAGCAGCAACTTCTCCAAGTGAAGAGTATAACCCACACTGGAGAGTGAGAGGCCCCACGTTATAAAGGCCCTTAATTACCAGCTGGAGAAAAGGCTCCTGCAACCTGGCAATGAAACAGAAAAAAACGAAATCAAGCCCTTAAAAGGACAGCAGCAGCACCTGAAGGTCCAGACGCATCCGTGGCAAGGGTAGGGGCTGTAATGTCTCAAGGTGCTAAAATACTGACCAACTTGTGGACATGTGCGTTTTTCTAGGAAATTTTCCTCTGCTAACGAGAAAAAATGTTGGGGATTGCAAGTTGCTTGCTGTCATATTAGTTTCTGATTTATGGAGATATTTTTTTGAGGGCGCTATTCATCAAGTCAAGGTTGTGATGGATAATAAATATTTAGCTTATATTGAATCAGCTAAATGGTTGACCCCAAGACAGGTCAGATGATCCTTATTTTTCTCTAGATTAAATTTTTCTGTCACATCCAGGGCAGGGTCCAAGAATCTGAGGGCTGACTCTTTGTCATGCAGGCTTGATTCAGTTTCTCCTCCAGAACTTCAATCTTCCATTCTTCCTCAGAGTATTGTGGTTTCTATAGTATCTTCTGAGTTGGAAGTAGACATCCATGAATAGCACTCGTTGGCTCCTTCCGCTACTCCGAACTCAGCTGTCTGCTTTACCTTTACTTTGGCTGGTTATCAAAAACAAAGGGGACCCCACACCATTTATTTAAAATAATTTTAAATATTTAAAAAAAAAAACGGCGTGGTGGTCCTCTCTATTTTTGATTACCAGCCAAGGTAATGCAGACAGTTTGGGGCTTGTATTATCAGTCTAGGAAAACCCATGGTTATTTGGCCCTTCCAAGCCTAAAAATAGCAGCCCACAGCCAACCACATTAGATACTCCAATTATGGTGCTTTGCTACCACATCAGGGCAATAGGGAAGAGCCAGGCAATCAGGGTAATATTTTTAGGGTTGGGATCAGCTGTATATTGACTTGAAAGTGATGCAAGTTTATTTAATGTGCATGAAAAAAACGTTTTTGGTCCACTATGGACCTTCCTCAGTTGCACATTAGTGGAGTCGACTGGAGGCATAGGATGGCATGAGGCGCGGTATCCACCGCTGCATGGGGGCTGCCATGTAATCCACTAGTGAATAAAGACTCCACCATACTCCCTCATTCACTGATTTATTAATTAAAAATAAATCCTTGAATTTTTGACGTAATCCAATGGTGTAATGTCCCCTGACATCCATTGAATCCTAGGGAGCCATGTTCTTAGAACGAGGCTTCATAGGTCACTTGTTGTCAGCGGCTCTACTGCGCTGGTTATCAAATATAGGGGGACTCCACATCATTTTTAGTTATTAATTTTGTTTACAACAGCGTACAGGTATCTTCCCCATAATGAAAATGTTTTTGATTGGCTGTGCTAAAGCCTTTCAAAACGTTAATCAGCATCTGAACAGCACCTAAACTCCGATCTCAGACACAAAATTGCGTGAAAAGTCCATGTTAGAGTTCCAGCCCGGACACCAGGTGTCTGGTACAAACCCTGAACTATACCATTCAGGTTTGTTTATCCATACCTTTCACCATTGTGTGCATATTTTTTGGCCACTTTCACTCTAGACTAGGGCAACTAATCAAAACTAGGCCTCTGACGCCACTGCAGCCTTGTCAGCGCCTCTGGAGAAGCCTTGGATGACATCACGATGTGCATATGTCAAAGGCACTGTATGCATTGCCGTCACAGGGGCTTTTTGGTGCTGAAAAACCTGGCACAGGGTAAAGCAGGCCGAAGAAGATGTGCGCAGCAGGGTAAGACAAAAAGAAGAGGCCTGGAGAACTGCAAGTGTGGATGTAATGGGCAGAGGGACAGGCGAAAGGTAAGATATTCTGATTATCAATTTTTTTAATATTTTGAAGTCCTCCATGGCTTAGCAAATTGGTGGCACATGTTGGCCACAATATTGTTGAATTCAAATCTGTATTCGAGTTATCTGTGTAAACTATTTCCCAGCCTCGCCACTCTGCCAATCCCTTCACTGGCTTCCCATCGCCCAACGACTTCAGTTCAAAACATTAACCATGACATACAAAGCTATCCACAACCTGTCTCCTTCCTACATCTGTGACCTAGTCTCCTGGTACCTACCTGCACGCAACCTCAGATCCTCACAAGATCTCCTTCTCTACTCCTCTCTTATCTCCTCTTCCCACAATCGCGTACAAGATTTCTCCTGTGCCTCCCCCATACTCTGGAACGCTCTACCTCAGCATATCAGACTCTCCCCTACCGTGGAAAGCTTCAAGAGGAACCTCAAGACCCACCTCTTCCAACAAGCCTACAACCTACAATAGCCCTCAGTCAAGTACACCACTGCGCAACCAGCTCTGTCCTCACCTATTGTACCATCACCCATTCCCTGTAGACTGTGAGCCCTCGCGGGCAGGGTCCTCTCTCCTCCTATACCAGTCTGTTTTGTACTGTTAATGATTGTTGTACGTATACCCTCTTTCACTTGTAAAGCGCCATGGAATAAATGGCGCTATAATAATAAATAATAATAATAATAACTGCAATAGTACTCATAATTCACTGATTTGACAGTCTCTGAATTAGCGGTCTTAAGCTCACTGTAGATACCTTTTTCCCTAGTACTATTCTTTCAATTATTCCACCCCAATTCTGACAACTGTCTCTTATTTTCAAAGTAGATATACAAGATTTACATCACTCCAGCAGCATTTTTTTTTCCACCGCTAGAGTGATGCTTCCAATCTAAGTTCCCTGACACAACTCTTAGCGGCCCTTTGCACACTACAACATCGCAGGTGCGATGTCGGTGGGGTCAAATAGAAAGTGACGCACTTCCGGCGTCGCTCTCATCGTAGTGTGTAAATCGTTTTAACTACGATTACTGAGCGCAAAAGCGTTGGTATCGTATGATCGGTGTAGTGTCGGTCATTTTCATTATTTTGGCTGCTGCGACGGTACGATGTTGTTCCTCGTTCCTGCGGCAGCACACATCGCTGTGTATGAGCGAGGAACATCTCCTACCTGCGTCCCGTCTGCAATGCGGAAGGAAAGAGGTGGGCGGGATGTTTACGTCCTGCTCATCTCTGCCCCTCCGCTTCTATTAGCCGCCTGCCGTGTGACGTCGCTGTGACGCCACACGACCCGCCCCCTCAGGAAGGAGGCGGGTCGCCGGCCAGAGCGATGTCGCATGGCAGGTAAGTGCATGTGAAGCTGCCGTAGCGATAATATTCGCTACGGCTGCTATCACAAGATATCGCAGCTGCGACGGGGGCGGGGACTATCACGCTCAGCATCGCAGCATCGGCTTGCGATGTCGTAGTGTGCAAAGGGCCCCTTAGGCTATGTGCGCACGTTGCGTATTTGCATGTGTCGCGGGCGGAGGAGGGGACGCTGCACTCACCCACTGCTGGGGTCCGGCTGCTGCTCGGTGGTGGCTTGAGCGGTGGGCCAGATCCCGGGGACTCGCCCGAGAGTGAAAGGGGGGTGGTGTGTGGTTTGGGGATATTGTCCGTGACGCCACCCACGGTTGTGGTGAAGTTGTGACACCACCGCTGCTCTGGACGGGGATCCCGGGAGATATGACAGGGAGCAGCTTGGATGTTGGTTCTCCCCTCCGTGGGTAGGGGGGTTGGTTGTCCCGGGGCCCCGGTGAGGGTTAGGGATGACAGGCGGGTTACGGGGCCTGGTGAGGTGCAGGGTCGCGGGGGCAGCGCTGTGCTGCACGGCACGGTGGTACTCACTCAGCCAGTAATTTACACGGAGTCTTTGGTCAAACAAACGGCTGGATGGACGGGTCCCACAGGCGGCTGCGGTTTCCCGAGGGAAGAAATCAGGTCTCACTGGGGATGTCTGCTGTGAACTGCTGGGGGTGGGGGTGTGTGTGTGTTGTTACCTGTGGCCCCTGACTTGTCCAGGGCGCCACATTCCCCCTTAGTAAAATGCAGACCGTCTGCGGGCTGCCCGTCCATCACCGGTTTTATTTTTCACGAACTGAAAAAGAATAAAACTTTTTTAAACATTTTCACACATGCATTTTTTTTTTTCATACAACTTCCCTTACGGGAGGCATATCACCTCAACCGTTGCAACAACAATACACTTTTAATAATAACAACGGAACGGGTCCTTCAGTCACCCACCCAAACAACCTGGCCCTGATGCTGCCCCTAAGCAAATGGGCAGCACCCCTTGCCCCAGTCCATCACCAGGCTGCCCGGGCGGGTACTTTGCTGCCGTTGCGGCCGGGCGGACTGCCGGAGCCGTTGTCATCAGCGGTGTGGCCGGGATGGAAGCCGGGACCAGTGGCAGGGCGGTGACGAAGGTAAGGCCTGGGGACCCCAGGTCTGGGCCCTCCCTCACAGACGCTGCGAGCTCCGCTACCGGTGACAGGGGTAACGGGTCGGTCGGGGCGTTGGCCGTGGCATGGCACTGAGGTTTCAGCGGTGCCGGATGGACGGGACATCTCGTGCAGCGGTGCTTTCCAGGAACCAAGTATGGCCGCAGAGTCCTGGCGTCCCTGCTTCCACAGCCGCGGGCTACATGCGGCCAGACGCCATCCGTCCCCCTTAGTCTTTTTCCGGCTCCTCCTCTACAGGGGCGGGGTTTCAGATTTCCCGCCTCCACTACTCGGGAAGACGCTCGAGCGGGGACTTTTCGCGCCCAAAATGGTGGCTTCTCAAAATTTTCGGCCGGACACCTCTGGCGGTCACAAGGTGCACCTCTACCAGAAGGCAGAGCGGTAAGATCCTGTTCGTGACGCCAAGTTGTCGTGGGCGGAGGAGGGGACGCTGCGCTCACCCACTGCTCGGGTCCGGCTGCTGCTGCTGCTGCTGCTCGGTGGTGGCTCGAGCGGTGGGCCGGATCCCGGGGACTCGAGTGGCGTTCCTCGCCCGTGAGTGAAAGGGGGGTGGTGTGTGGTTTGGGGATATTGTCCGTGACGCCACCCACGGTTGTGGTGAAGTTGTGACACCACCGCTGCTCTGGACGGAGATCCCGGGAGATATGACAGGGAGCAGCTTGGATGTTGGTTCTCCCCTCTGTGGGTAGGGGGGTTGGTTGTCCCGGGGCACCGGTGAGGGTTAGGGATGACAGGCGGGTTACGGGGCCTGGTGAGGTGCAGGGTCGCGGGGGCAGCGCTGTGCCGCACGGCACGGTGGTACTCACTCAGCCAGTAATTTACACGGAGTCTCTGGTCAAACAAACGGCTGGATGGACGGGTCCCACAGGCGGCTGCGGTGTTTTTCCCCTGACCCCAGGTTGGTAGTGTAAGTCCTTTCCTGCACCTTCGTGTATGCTCTTCCTGCGCTCCGGTTTCCAGCTGTCTCCCCGGGTCGGTACCGGTGGGCCACCGCCCAGCCCCGGCTACCTACGGTTCCACCAAGACTGTCTTCCCGGCTCCCGCAGACGGCCACTACCGTCTGCCTGACTCTCTACACGAGGGCCCTAGGCTCCAACCTAGGCCCCAGTCTGCGTCTGCCTCTCTGCAGACTTCCTCTCTCTTCCTCTGCCTGGACTTGTCTGAGCTGGATTTTGCCTCAGGCCAGCTAGACTCCTCGGTGGGCGTGCCTATCCGCTTGACTCCGCCCACCTTGTGTGTCTGTCTGAACCCGAGGGAAGAAATCAGGTCTCACTAGGGATGTCTGCTGTGAACTGCTGGGGGTGGGTGTGTGTGTGTGTTGTTACCTGTGGCCCCTGGCTTGTCCAGGGCGCCATACATGCAGTTACGCTGCGATCTGCACCGCAGCGTAACTGCGTGCGTCCTGCATCCCCAGCATAATCTATGAAGATTATGCATGAATCGTGCGCACGTGGCGTATTAGAACGCAGCACTTCGGCTGCTGCCCGAAGCGCTGCATTCTAAGAAGTGACATGTCACTTCTTTCGTGCGCTTTGCATGCAGCCCCCGCTCTGTCTATGGGAGGGGCTGCACTCAGAGCGCATAAAATCGGCTTTTCATTACGGACTCTTTCCGCAGCGATTTGAAGCGCACGTGTGCTGTTCAAATTGCTGCAGAAATTTCTGCAGGGACAGAACGCAACATGCGCACATAGCCTTATACTCACCCTCGTGAGTCTTCACCGTCTATCGCCACTGCACCTGTCAGTCTCCTCCAGTTTGTGACCTGTCGGATTGCTCCGGTGTTTCATGGAGCGGGCCCCGTTCTAGATCTCATGGAATTGCAATGAAAGATGGCAACATAAATTTTGACTTCTGGACAGTCACAAGATGGCGCTGCAGGTCCGAAATTATAAAATAAAAGGTGAAGACACTAGAGGGTGAATATAACAGTACGGGCAGGGACCTTAGATTAAAAGCACCACTTCAGCAATGAAAAATAAACAAACACTGGAGTGGTGCTTTAAAAGGGTGGTGCGAAACTAATATTGATTGTAATTCTAAATGTTTATCAATTTAATTCAACCCCTTCATCCCCGTGCCTGTTTTCACCTTCATGACTGGGCAATTTATTTCAATTCTGACCAATATCACTTTATGATGTAATAACTCTGAAACGCTTCATCAGATCTCAGTGATTCTGAGATTGTTTTATCGTGACATGTTGTACTTCATGATAGTGGTAAATTTACGACAATATGTTTTGTTTAATTTGTGAAAATATCAGAAATTTGGCAAAAATGTTGATTTTTTTATGTCTTTAAACCAGAGCGTTATGTCACACAAAATAGTTGATAAATAATATTTCCCACATGTCTACTTTATATTAGCACAATTTTTGAAGGATTCAAAGTTTATCAACAATTTCTCATTTTTCCAACAAAATTTTTTTTAGGCACCACATCACATTTTAAGTGACTTTGAGAGGCCTAGGGGACAGAAAATACTCAAAGTGCCATCATTCTAAAAACTGCACCCCTAATGCAATGTGGAAGGAAAAAATGAAAATGTTACTTTTTCCAATAAAAATGTTGCATTTTCACAAGGGTAATAAGAGGAAATGCACCCTACAATTTGTTGTACAATTTTATCATCACCAGAGGAAGAACCACAGCTAGCACACCAAGCTAAAGACTAGAGATGAGCGAACCGGTCGCGGTTCGGCTCGAGGTCGGTTCGCCGAACGGAGCTCCCGTTCGAGTTCGGTTCGTCGAACGTTCGACGAACCGAACTCGAACCAATAGGCTATAATGGGAGGCAATCACAAACACATAAAAATGCATTATAAATTTACACATACAGTTAATAAACATTGCCATAACACTTACCGGTCCCCGCGATCCCTCCTGCACTCTGTCTCCTGCCGCTATTCCATCCGATGATCACTGAATCCTCCCAGTGACCGGCACTGCCAGCAGAGATGCAGGACCTATCGTGACGTCAAAATAGCCATGTGACCAGTCACGTGGCTATTATCTCATTGGCTACAGACTGGTCACATGACTTTGCCGCGTCATGTAGGACCTGCGAGTGCATCTCTCCGGTACACGGTGCACATTTGTGTATCGCCGTGTACCGGCGACATGCTGTAGCACACGGTCGACTCCCCGTTCCGTTAGGGACCGGCTGACACAGCCGGTCATTAACGGAGATCACCGTTGCCATAGCAACGCAGTTAGCGGTGTCGTCACCGCTAACCGCGGCCCTGGGAATCACATGATCGGAGCCCTGTTGCTATGGTAACGCGTCTGTCACCGCCAGCAGCACTGATCTCTCACTCCGTGAAGGCTGCACGCTGCTTTCCGTGCACCCTTCACAGAGTGATTTCTGCACGGGAAGCAGCGTCTTCCCTCATGCAGCAGTGATGTAGCAGAGCTGCATTTGTTGAACGAGAAAGACAGAAGACCCTGGATCGTGGAGGGCTGACAGGGGGTAATAAAGATGGAGTCTCTAATGTGTCTGTGTATTTATTTCTATTAAAGTATTTTTTCTCTGTGTGGTGTCTTTTTTTTAACCCTTTATTGGAGATTCTTAATGGCTGGGTCAAACGTGCCTGACATTAAGAATCTCTGGCTTAATACTAGCTAGTAAAACAAAGCCAGTATTAACTCATGATTACCCAACAAGCCACCCGGCTCCAGGGCTGTTGGAAGAGTTGGATACAGCGCCAGATGATGGCGCTTCTATGAAAGCGCCATTTTCTGGGGCGGTTGCGGACTGCAATTCGCAGCAGAGGCGCCCAGAAACCTCGGGCTAACCTGTGCTGCGGATTCCAATCCCCAGCTGCCTAGTTGTACCCGGCTGGACACAAAAATGGAGCGAAGCTCACGTCGTTTTTTTTTTAATTATTTCATGAAATAAGTGAAATAATTAAAAAAAAACGGGCTTCCCTATATTTTTAGTTCCCAGCCGGGTACAAATAGGCAACTGGGGGTTGGAGGCAGCCCGTGGCTGCCTGCTGTACCTGGCTAGCATACAAAAATATGGCGAAGCCCACGTCATTTTTTTGGTGGGCAAAAAACTTCTGCATACAGTCCTGAATGGAGTATGCTGAGCCTTGTAGTTCTGCAGCTGCTGTCTGCTCTTCTCCATACAGACAGACAGCAGCTGCAGACCTACAAGGCTCAGCATACTCCATCCAGGACTGTATGCAGAAGTTTTTTGCCCCCTGAAAAAATTATGTGGGCTTCGCCATATTTTTGTATGCTAGCCAGGTACAGCAGGCAGGTACGGCTGCCCCCAACCCCCAGTTGCCTATTTGTACCCGGCTGGGAACCAAAAATAAAGGGAAGCCCTTTTTTTATTATTTCATGAATTTCATGAAATAATTAGAAAACAAATGACGTAGGCTTCGCCCCATTTTTGTGTCCAGCCAGGTACAACTAGGCAGCTGGGGATTGGAATCCGCAGCACAGGTTGGCCTGAGCTTTCTGGGCCCCACTGCTGCGAATTGCAGTCAGCAGCCGCCTCAGAAAATGGCACTTTCATAGAAGCGCCATCTTCTGGTGCTGTATCCAACTCTTCCAGCACCTGCCTGCTATACCTGGCTAGCATACAAAAATATGGCGAAGCTCTAGTACTTTTTTTGTAGTTTTTTGCCAAAAAAAATAAAAAATGCTTCCCTGGATTTTCCATTGCCAGTGAAGGTAACACCAAGCAGTGGGGGTTAGCAGCCAGTAGCTGCTTGGATTACCCTTAGCTAGCAATACAAAAAATGCAGCGGGAGCCCATATATATATTTTTTAATTATTTATTTAAATAACTAAAAACAAAATGGGCTTCCCTGTATTTTGATTGCTGGACATCACAGTGCTGTAAAAATAAATCTTTAAAAAAAATGACGTAGCGCTCCGCGGTATTTTTGATTCTCAGCGCAGATAAAGCAGACAGCTATGGGTTGCCACCCCCATCTGCCTGCCGTTACCTTGGTTGGCAATCAAAATACAGGGAAGACCATTAATTTTTTCAATTTAAAAATTAGTTAAAAAACAAAATGACGTTGGGTCCCCCCATTTTTGATAGCCAGCTAGGGTAAAGCAGACGGCTGTAGCCTGAAAAGCACAGCTGGCAGTTTTACCGTGGTTGGGGATCCAATGTGGAGGTCCCCTCAGGCTCTTTTTTATAATTATTTTATAAATATTAATAATTACACAATAAAAGTAGGGTCCCCCCCAAATTGGATCACCAGCCAAGGTAAAGCGGACAGCTGTGGTCTGGTATTCTCAGGGTGGGAAGGTCCATAGTTATTGGGCCTTCACAGCCTAAAAATAGCAGGCCGCAGGCACCCCAGACGTGGCGCATCCACTAGATGCACCAATCCTGGCGCTTCACCCCAGCTCATCCCGTGCCCTGGTGCAGTGGCAAATGGGGTAATAACTCGGGTTGATACTAGCTGTAAGGTCACCTGACATCAAGCCCAGCAGTTTGTGATGTCATGGCGTCTATTAGATACTCAACATCATAAACTGTCAGTACTAACAAAAAAAAAAATCGACAAAAGAAATTTATTTGAAAAAACAGTCCCCAAAACATTCCCTCTTTCACCAATTTATTGTAAGAAAAAAATTAAAGGGGTCCCACGACGACTCTGGACCGTCTAGAATATGGGGGGGAGACACTCAGGGATTGTATCCCCCATTTTCTAGGAGTGCTGTCACGCTCCCCGGCTCCCCTGCCACGCTCCCCGGCTCCTTTGCCAGGCGTCCCCTGCTCCACGGCCTCCATGCTCCCTCACCTGCGTCCTCCAGGCAACCCGGTCCCCGGTCCCGGCGCCCATCTGCGATGTTGAGCGCTCCTGCCTCCTGTGCACCGCTCCCTGCTCTGGCTTCTGGCACCCGGGCCTCGCGCATGTGCATTAGGGCGCGCGCGCGGTCATTGACCCTCTCTTAAAGGGCCAGCGTCCTCCAAAAGGATATTGAAGATTCAGGTGCAGGGTATATAGGGGGTTCCTTTCCAAGTGGGCGGGGCCTGTTCTTCGTGTTTGCTAAGCTAGGAGTCAGGTCTCCCTGTGCCATTATCTCGTACTTCCCTATCTCTCTTGTAGAGCCGCTCCTGTCTTGCCAACCGGTCCTGACGGTTCCAGAACCCCGAACGGACTGTCCGCCATCCTCTCAGTTCCTACCGTCTCCGATCCCTGGATCCGTGTGGTGACCGACCTCCCCGTTCCGCTGGTTTCGGACCCTGCCTGACATCATCTCAGCCTCCGAACCTACGCTCCGTCACCCGGACTACCTTCAGAGACTCCGTGGTCCCAGGGACTTCTACACCCACTCCTCTGAATGGACTGTCCTGCTACCCGTAGTGCTTCGGCTACCGGGCACCTTGCCCTCGGTGGGGTGCTCAGTCCAGTGGATCCACCTCCTGGGCCTACTCGTCATCCTGGTCCTAACAAGTGCAGACCCTTCATGTGAGGAGTGTGGGTGCACACACTCTCCCCGGGTCCACAGCAGCAGAGTCCATGTCATAATGGTTGCTACCAAAGCTGCAATGCCCTTGCTCATGAGGTAAGGGCATGCCTAATCAGGAGAACTATTCTACATTTCCAAATATTGGTATTTGCTGATATTATTGCTATTCCACCTACTATATATTGGGGATAGGATCTTGGAGATGGAATACCCCTTTAAGTCCAGTTATCCAGCTGAATGAATACTTAACAACAGAGCTCGCTATTTAGATGTGTTTTTTTGTGACGTATAACGGACTCTCATGTTTGGTAGTCATTCAGCAGGGCAACTATAAAAGCAAATCCCTCCATTTGGAAATGTAGTATAGCTCTCCTGATCAATTATGTTCCTTACCTCATGAGCAGGGCATTGCAGTAATAATAATAATTTATTCATTTATATAGCGTTATTAATTCCATAGCGCTGTATGTCTTTGGAGTGTGGGAGAAAACCGGAGTACCCAGAGGAAACTCACGCAAACACGGGGAGAACATACAAACTCCTTGCAGATGGTGTCCTTGGTGAGAATTGAACCCAGGACCTCAGCGCTGCAAGACTGCAGTGCTAACCACTGAGCCACCGTGCCACCCATTTAGCTTACAGATGCATAACCACCACTCACTGTGTCTGAACACAGGAAGCTGAGCTGACAGCCGCTCTGTGAATGCGGCAGCGTCTATTGTGAAGGAGAGGGCCGCGGGGATCAACACTGCACAGGTACCGTGGGACACCGGGGAACACCGGTGGGGTTATAGGGGGTGACCTGGCAGGGCCTGGGGAGGAGTTTTCTGTCGCATGTGTCATGGCACATGCGACAGAAATCAGAGGAGTAGGGTGAATGCGGCCGGCGCGCTGCTGTGCGCGCGGCCATCTTGGATTTCTGGGAGGGCATCAGGGGGGGCACTTTGGCGACACCGGGGGACCGGGGAGGAGATTTATCATGTTTGTTCATGCCAGATGTGAGATAAATAATTTTTTACCGGCGCTGTCATTTACTGTAACGTGATCATCGGTGTACGGTGTATACCTGTGATCACGTGAGCGAGGACCGGAAAAACCGTCCTGAATCATGATCTCCAGGGTCTCAGCTAGCCCTGAAACCCCGGAGATTTTCTGATGCTGGGGGGCGCTATTCACTTATTTCTGCCTGCTGTTTATAAACGGCAGATCAAAATAAGGCTACATTAACACGACCGATCCATTTTTGCGGTCTGCAAAAAACAGTCCGTTTTTTTTCACGGGTGCATCCGTGTGGCATCCGTTTCCGTTCCGTAGACAGTCCGTATGTCATCTGTTTGTCATCCGTGTGCCTTCCGTTTTTTTTGTGTACTGCAAAAAAACTGAAGGAGGGTAAATGCATAAATTTACCCAGGATCCATAGCTTCATCCTACATGAGGCGGTCACATGCTCACTCCAGTGCCATTTTCTACTGCTTTTCACAGCGTAGAGCGCTCTGGTGATTTTCTTGTGCTTGTGCACTTCATATCAGTCTTTTCAGTCATTATAATGGCAGAAAGACACATAATGTCCCACTCTCCTGCATTTTGTAATTTTGCACCCTTTGGTGCCTTTCATGTGGCACTAAGGAGTGCTTAGCTTTGTATTTAGCCAAAAAAATAAAAAAAAAAATGACGTAGGGTTCCCCCTAGTTTTGTAGCCAGCTAGGGTAAAGCAGACGGCTGCAGCCTGCAGACCACAGCTGGCAACCTCACCTTGGCTGGTAATCCAAAACTGAGGGCACCCCACGCTGTTATTTTAAATTAAATAAATAATTTTTTAAAAAAAACACGTAGGGGTCCCCCCAAAATTGGATCACCAGCCAAGGTAAAGCAGACAGCTGGGGTCTGATATTCTCAGACTAGGGAGGTCCATGGTTATTGGACTCTCCCCAGCCTAAAAATAGCAGGCCGCAGCCGCCCCAGAAGTGGCGCATCCATTAGATGCGCCAATCCTGGTGCTTCGCCCCAGCTCATCCCGCGCCCTGGTGCGGTGGCAAACGGGGTAATATATGGGGTTAATACCAGATGTGTAATGTCACCTGGCATCAAGCCCTGGGGTTGGTGAGGTCAGGCGTCTATCAGATACCCGACATCACCAACCCAGTCAGTAATAAAAAAAAATAGACGACAAACACATTTTTATTTGCAAAAACACTCCCCAAAACATTCCCTCTTTAACCAATTTATTAGAAAGAAAAACAAATCCAGGTCTGGTGTAATCCAAGGGGTTGCCATGACGATCCACACTGTCCCAGTCAATGAAGAGCAGAATGTTCCCCATTGGCTGGGAGAGTAATGCAGTGACCTGAGCTAACATCAATGGGTCAGCCCAGGTCACTGCAGGGCATGACAAGTGCTGCTGTCAGCGAGGTACATTACCTGCGCTGATCTCCAGCACACTGACAGCACCTGTCACTGAGTTCAATGACCGCCGCCTTCACAGCCAAGTATCGCGAGAGGCCCGTGACGTCACCGCTAGTCAGTCTCGGGTCGGAAGCGAGAGAAGGGGATGTGACAAGCGGCGGCCATGGAGGACAGTGACAGCGCTGAGGTCGGGATGGCGGGACTTCATCACCGCAGGTAAGCCGAGCGGGACCATGTGTGCAGAGTGTGTGTGCAGAGTGTGTGTGTGTGTGTGTGTGTACGTGTGTACATGCCGCGGGCAGGAGGGGGCGGAGCGAGCTGAGCGGGGAAGTGTGGGCTTCCTGCACGTAACTAGGATAAACATCGGGTTACTAACCAAAGCGCTTTGGTTGGATACCCGATGTTTATCTTGGTTACCAGCTTGTGGCAGGCTGCCAGCGATGGCTCCTGCACTCTGTAGCTGTAAAAAGCCCTGCTTTTTGCTGCTAGAACCGTTCTCGAACGTATCTAGAACTATCGAATGTTAGCAAAAAAGCTCGAGTTCTAGTTCGATCTAGAACAGCCCCAAAATCACTCGAACCGCGAACTGGAGAACCGCGAACCGCGCTCAACTCTACTAAAGACACAGATGAAAATACTACAGATGAAGACGTAGAAACCGCCAAGTGTCAGAGCCCTGCAAGCAAGAGCCCTGGTTGTGACAGGGGAAAGTCCTTGTAAAGTAAAGAGTACAGCAAAGTTAAAGTTACCAGTTTTGCAACGTTGAAGAAAACGTTCAAGATAATGTGCCCACATGAACTGATGTGAGAAACTACCTCTTTGCACCTGGTTTGTGCATTTCTACAAAGGACTATAAGGCTATGAACTGGCTATAGCCACAAACTCTTGCAGTGTATGAAAGTTTACCTTTTTGGTACCAACACCAGAGCACGCCTGTGTATGGGGCCTGGCTCTGCAACACCAGGAAGCATGCCTGTGATGGTGCTTGCTATTCTAAATCCAAGAGCATGCCTGTTTATGGGGCCTGGCTCGCCTACAAGGGAGCATGCCTGTTTATGGGGCTTGGCTCTCCACCACAAAGTGGGTACCCTGTTTGAAGCAACACTGACCAAGAACGCCACCTCTACATTCCTGCCAGAAGTGGCCGAAGGCGCGGATCGACAAGAAAGGAGACTAACCCTTTAACCACCAATCCCAAGGAAGAAGATCAGAGGGTTTGGTTGGGTTAATGGACTTGTGGGTGGAGGGTGGTGATGTATGGTACCTGGTTTGAAGGTTTTATGATATTTTTATACTGTTTTAAATGTTTTACAAGTTTGCACTTTAAATGTTTTGTCTTTACAGCCCGAGGATGTGCTGTTGATAACTAAGGGGGAATGTGGCGCCCCTGACCTGGTCAGGCGCCACTGAGTATTGCACTCAGGCTGGGTCAGTACAAAACAGAGGCTGACTAGGGTGTGGACACACAGACACGAAGTAACCAGGACACACACACAGCTTAGAGGGGACCCCTGGGCAGTCCCAGGGAGGGGGCGTGGCCCTCGCATCCCAGCTAGTGGTGGGTAGTGGGACTGGAGACAGAGAGTTGTGCAGTGGCAGCCGAAGGAGAAGGAGTGGAGGAGCCGCATCAGTGGAGCAGGACCCTGTCAGACCCTGCACCTGTAGTGGCTGCTGGCAGTGGAGAGAGGCTACCCAGTGGTGCTGCCTGAAAACCACCTAGGGAAGTAGCAAGAGGTGGCTGAGTAAGGGGACTACCAGTAGACCAAGCCCGCACGGGGAAACAGGTCCCCAGAGCAGGAACCCATTTACTTGGCCTGCCAAACCTGCTGGTGAGGGCACTGTATGTGCCTCACTAACCTACACAGAGTCCGCAGCATCAGCAGCAACGAGGGGGCCCATAAGGAGGATTGAGCCTGGAGCCATCTTTACCTTGGTGCACGCTGCCAGCAAAGGGGCCAGAAAGGGGAGAACAGCAGTTGCCCCTTCCCTGGGTGATCCCCGCAACACTTCAAGTAGGAGTCACCCCAAACAAGAAGGGCTAGGAAGGCGAGTCAGCAGTCACCCCTACATCAGCCGAAGGGATACCTGGTTCCACCTGGTTCATCATAGCATCGCCCGGGTTGACTCACAGCTACCATCTGAAAGTGAGTAAAAACCCTGAAAGACATTGCTGCTTGTGTGTGAGTTCTTCTGCGACCTGTGGTACTACACATTTACACTGGGCCCTGGGGCCAGCCTCACTCTCGGGAGGCTACATCTGACTGCATTTACCATCAGCCCCAGTTGCTCCCTAAACTGCAGTGGCAGTCACCCCTGTCCGCAATTACCGAGAGTGGCATCACGATCCCCATTGAAGTTAACCTGACCTACCTGTGGCCAGGAGATCACCAGCACGTGGAGTCCCTGAAGACCCCGAGGCGACCTGAAGGTAATGCGAGGCTTCACACGGGCAACAAACCAGCTCCAAGCTTCGGGGACCCAACCACACTGAGGGTTCCGAGTCATCAAACTGGCACTGGAACTACAGGGACCTGAACCAGCCCAACTCTGAGTAAAGACTGTTAAACTGCAACCCCTGGTGTGGCCTCCCTTCTTCTCCAAACGTTTCCACCATATATCTCCTGGGGCTCAGCCCTACCTGCGGAGGGCCTACCACCACAGCTGCTATCACCATCAGCCCTTGGGATAACCAACTCAGCAGTGGGAGTTCCATCATCTTCACCTCAACCCGCAGGTGGTGTCATACCAATGACTTTAATCTCCCCTATAAATACTCCACAATAATAAGCACCCAGGGCACGGAACCGGGCCACGGCCACCAAATTGACATTCCCCAGATATACACTGCCCGGGACAGAGTACCCCATAGCCCTGGGCGGCACACAGGGCCAGGAAAGGAGACTCAGACGTCATCACCATTAGGGGTATCTCTGAAAATAGGGATAGCACAGGGTCAGCTTAGGGGCCCCGGTTTCGCGCTATCCCTATAGTCCCACGTGACACAGGCTGTGGTTCTGCTGCAGCCTCTGTACCCACCTTGAAATTAAGCATCATCATTGATGTCCAATTCAGAGGCTATGCTAGTCCATGCTCTATTGAGCATTTGCTTGTTGTCAATTCTGACATATGCTCAGTACAAGCTCCCTTGTCTCTGTGCAATATTCCATTCAATGCCCAGTGGCACGTCATCCCTCGCCGGTTTTAATGACAATTGATGTCTTTTTGGGAGACTGAGTTGGTTTCTGCTCTCCCTGTTCATCATGTTCTCTCCTTTATGTGTCGCCCTGGGCAAGCCAGGGGACACAGATAACAACACCACTACACCCCACACTCTAGGTAGGCACACCTGCTAACCAGAAATCCTTGTTGCCTCCCTCCAGGAGTCTGTGATGCACACCAGGGGGTGGGCCAGGCGGTTGGCTCCGCCCACCAAGGAGCTCACAACTCTGGAGGCAGGAAGTTACCAGGCAGATTAGCCCGGGCAGGGCAAGAGTGCAGATTAGCTCAGGAGGAGCTGGAGTGAACAGAGAGTAGCCCAGGCAGGGGCTAGAGGAAACAACCAGAAGTGAAAGTGAAGGAAAGGAAAGTGGAAAAGGAGGAAAGCAAGAAGTGGTGACAGAGCAGAGAGAAGGAGAAGCCTGAGAGCCCAGCTGTGTGTAGGGCTAGAACAGCAAGGTCAGCGACGGCGGTGACTGTCCGGAGGGGGACCGTTTGGAAGTTCCTGGAAGGACCCCGTTGGCTGTGTGCCCGGTGGTCTGGAGCAGTGTTCCGAAGGACAGTCAGCACCAGGGCAGGGGCCTCTCGGACCCCGGCAAGGCTAGGAGTCGCCCAATTTGCCGAATCCGTCAGTGAAGGGGACGCAGATCCCCCAGCAACAAAGTCCCGATTGACGGCAACAGCCCGACCATTACCGGGGAGACACCGCCACCGCCAAGGCACCAGTTTCCCCAGGGCCAGCGCCTGCGGGCAAAGTGTAGAGCTCCTCCGGCCCAGATTGCAGTCGGGGAGCGGGTAACCGGAGGGAATCCACCGCTACCATCAGTCAAACAGGTGCAAGGAAGAGAGACGTCACCGTCACCTACCGGGAGTGCAGGTGCAACCGTCTGTGGGACCGTCCTACCAGCCGTTGGTTTACCATACAAACTGTGTCCGTGTCTCAGGCTGAGTGAGTACCACAGTGCCGCAAGGCATAGCGCTGTCCCCGCGTCCCTGCGCCCTCCAGGCCCTACACTTCACATCTCTTCACCGGGCCCCGGGATCACCAACCCCTACCCACGGAGGGGCAACACAACACCTGGCTGCTCCCATCACCATCCCCGGGACCCTCACACTAAGCAGCGGTGGTGCCATCACCACAACCGTGGGTGGCGTCACGAACTATAATCCCAACAAACACCCCCCTTTTCACTCACGGGCGAGGAGTGTCGCTCGAGACACCCCGGGATCCGGCCCGCAGCTCGAGCCACCAGGAGCAACTGCCGGACCCGAGCAGAAGGGGTGAGCGCGGTGTGCTGACACCCTCCTCCCCGCCCGCGACAACTTGGCGTCACGAACAGGATCTTACCGCTCTGCCTTCTGGTAGAGGTGCGCCTTGTTACCGCCGGAGGTATCCGGCAGAAAAATTTCAGAAGTCGCCATCTTTGGCGCGAAAAGTTCCCGCTCGAGCGTCTTCTCGAGCAGTAGAGGCGCGAAGGCCAAAACTCCGCCCCGAGAGAGGAGGGGCCGGAAAGAGCTAAGGGGGACGGAAACAAGATGTCTGCGCCCGACGGAGCCGCTGGAAGAGCGGTGGTCGCAGCCGCAGCGGCACCCGCGGATGGGAATGGGCCTGCCCAGGTCCCGGCCGTACTGGCGGGAGGTGCCGCGGCCCCCGCGCTTGCTCAGGTCATGCCGTTTTCCTTGCCCTATGCGCCCGGAGCTGCCTGGCTACCGCAGTATGACGGGAAACCGGATGCCTTGCAGGCCTTCCGGAAAAAGCTTAACCCGTTGCTAGAGCTGTACCCCCTGACTGATAAGCAACGTGCAGCGATAGTGCTGGGCCAGTTAACCGGTGCGGCGGAGCAGGAAGCGGAGACCTGGGCCGAGGGGGACCGGCTCTCTGTAGCCACCATCTTCGAGAAGCTACAGACTGCCTTCGAGACCCGGACTGAAGCTGAGCTGAGGATGCAGTTTTACCAGTGCCGGCAGCGAGCTGGGGATAGCATTCGGGACTATGCTCTACGTCTGCAGACCGCCCTCCGCACGCTAAAGCGGGTGAACTCTATTAATGAGGCGGATAGCAACAAGATGTTAGTGGAGCAATTCGCGCAGGGGATGAGGTCCCCTGAGGATCGTAAACAACTCCGGCTGTGGGCTCTGGAACACCCTGATGTAGACTTTGCTGTGTTAAAGGAGCGAGCTATCAAAGCACTACAGCCCCCAGCTGCTGAAGTTCTGGAACCTGTCCCGTGGCCCGTCGAGACAGCTCCTGTTGTGGCGGCCCCAGCCAAACCAACCTCCTTACTACCTGCAGCCTCGAGCAGCGCAGTGGAAGAACTGGCAGCCCAGGTCCGTCGCCTGGATGGAGATCTTGCTAAAATCCTTGCTGCACTACAACCTCTGACCAGATCTCAGCCCCCAGCGCAGATACAGCTTGCTGACAGTCCCGAAGATGTTCCCTGGATGCAGCAGAGAAGCGCTAACAACCCGCGGAGCAGACCTCCAATCTGCTACAAGTGCCGTAAGCCGGGCCATGTTTACCGACAGTGCCCGTTAAACGAGCAACCCCTGGGGCCCCGGGCCAATCCTCAGGAGTAGAACACCGTGGCCCCCCGGACTGGCGAGACCGATACGTCGGGGCCCGCCCTATCATCCTTGTGGCTGTGGACGGCATACCCGTGATGGCTCTCTTGGACACTGGATCACAGGTAACTACCATACCGTACACATTGTATCAGCGATATTGGGCCACAGACGAGCTAGCGCCTCCAGACAATAGTATAAATTTGATTGCCGCTAATGGACTTCCATTGACCCAGGTGGGGTATAAAGAGGTGGCTATGACAGTGGGGCAAGCTGAACTGCAACACCAGGGCATGATTGTGATCATGAATGAGCCTAGTGATCATAACCCGAAAATAGTGTTGGGGACCAATGTGATGGAACACTGCATGGCTGATGTGCTGAACCTTTTGCAGCAGCTAGCCGCCACGGCGGCGGGGAGCCGGCAGAGGGCTGTGCAACGTGAGATCCGCGCCCTGATGTACCGCCAGCATGTAAGCTCAACCGGAGGGGAGATTGGTGGAGTGCGAGTGATGGATGTTGCTCCATTGACTGTGCCCCCTAGAAGTGAGATGATGATCTGGTGTAGGGCAGCAGTAGGGCCTCAGGGGCGTGACTACCCTGCAATGATGGAGCCCATGCCTTCTGAGCACTGGCCCACTGTAGTGGCCGCCCGAGGGGTGGTAGATGTGAAGAAAGGGAGAGTGCCTGTGAGAGTGTTAAACTGTGGGGAAGAGGAGGTTAGGCTTCCCCGGTATGCCACCATTGCCAAACTGCTCACCCTAGACCCTCACACTATCCAGGAAGCCCGTCCATCCACACTCCCACCTACCACCAGCACTTCTCCACCCCAGGGGGACACCAAGGAGTGGCACCAACAGCTACATGTGGGCACTGATGATACCCCTACACATCACAGGGCAGGGGTACACAGGGTAGTGCAGGAGTACGAACAGGTTTTCAGTAAGCACCCCCTAGACTTTGGGCAGATCAAGGGGGTCCAACACCACATTCCCACGGGTGAACATCCCCCTATCAAAGAGAGGTACAGACCTATTCCCCCTGCACATTATCAGTGTGCCAAGGATATGTTGAAGAATATGAAGGAGGCAGGGGTTATTCGGGACAGTTGTAGTCCCTGGGCCGCTCCGTTGGTACTGGTCAAGAAGAAGGATGGTACCATGCGGATGTGTGTGGACTACCGGAAGATCAACCAGATAACCCATAAAGATGCCTATCCATTGCCTCGTATTGAAGAATCTTTGGCTGCACTGAGAACTGCAAACTACTTCTCGACCCTTGACCTCACCAGCGGATACTGGCAAGTGGCCGTGGCCCCCGAGGACCGGGAGAAGACCGCCTTCACCACCCCGATGGGACTATGCGAATTCAATAGCATGCCGTTTGGGCTGTGCAATGCCCCCGGGACCTTCCAACGGTTGATGGAGTGCTGTCTGGGACATTTAAACTTCGAGACCGTCCTGCTGTATTTGGATGATGTGATTGTTTATTCCCAGACGTATGAGGCCCATCTGGAGCACCTGGCCGAGGTGTTCGCGTCCCTTGCCAAGTTCGGGATGAAGTTGAAGCCCTCGAAGTGCCATCTGCTGAAACCCAGGGTGCAGTATCTAGGACACGTGGTGAGTGCGGATGGTGTCGCCCCCGACCCTGAGAAGATCACTGCCATCCAGAGCTGGCCGAGACCAACCACAGTGAGGGAAGTAAGGCAGTTCCTGGGTCTGGTGGGGTACTATCGGCGCTTTATAAAGGGGTACACGAAGATGGCTGCCCCCATGCAAGATCTCCTCGTGGGACAGACCAAAGGTGGTAGACCTATTGGAGCCCCACTGTTGTGGGAGGACAAGCATGAGGAGTCCTTTGGCCAGTTGAAGGCGGCCTTGACCGGAGAAGAGGTCTTGGCGTACCCTGACTATGGGCGCCCGTTCATCCTCCACACGGACGCCAGTAACGTGGGGCTAGGAGCGGTCTTGTCCCAGGTCCAGGATGGGAAGGAGAAGGTGATTGCCTACGCCAGCCGAAAACTCCGGCCGACCGAAAGGAACCCTGAGAACTATAGCTCCTTCAAGCTCGAGCTATTGGCGTTGGTGTGGGCTATCACAGAGCGGTTCCGCCACTACCTGGCGGCGGCAAAATTCACCGCGTTTACGGACAACAATCCGCTAACTCACCTGGACACGGCCAAGTTGGGCGCGCTGGAGCAGCGGTGGGTAGCCCGGTTAGCCAACTATGATTTCACCATAAAGTACCGAGCTGGTCGTGTCAACATCAATGCAGATGCACTCTCCCGGATGCCCCATTTGTCAGAAGAGGGGTGTGAGGATGACGACCTCGAGGAGATTGAGTTGCCTGCGTTTCACCAGCCGCCTACTGAGAGGGTACAAGTATGTCAGCAACGGGCGGACCTGGACCCGCGGCCCAGTCAAGAGTGGCAGGACGCCCAGGACCAAGCACCGGCTGTCCGCCTTGTCAAGACCCTGGTGGAACAAGGTGCTATGGGAATAGACCCTGCCGCTCCAGCCGAAGCCCAACGCTTGTGGAAAGAACGAAAACGGCTCTACCTACACCAAGGGAGGCTGTACCGTGAGCTGATCAACCCAAAGACCCATGAGAAAATCTGCCAGTTGATCGTTCCTCAAGCTGAGGTTGCTACCGTCCTGCGGGCATACCATGATGGTGCTGGCCACTTCGGGTGGAAGAAGCTGGAGATGCTGTTGAGGGAGCGGTTCTATTGGAGTGGGATGCGTGAATCGGTGGAAGCCTGGTGCCGAGAGTGCGGTCCTTGTACACTGAGGAGAAAGGACGAGACTAGCCAGAGGGCACCGTTACATCCCATAGTCACCCATCAGCCGCTGGAGCTGGTCGCCCTGGACCATGTCAAACTCACCCCTAGCCGAAGTGGGTACACCTACGCGTTGACCATGGTAGACCACTACTCAAGATTCATGGTGGTAGTCCCCGTTAAGGACTTGACTGGTCGAACCGCTGCCCGAGCGTTCCAGGCCTATTTTTGCCGACCCCATGGGTACCCCGAGAAGGTGCTGACTGACCAAGGCCCGGCTTTTGAAGCAGAAGTGTTTCGCGAATTCTGCCAGTTGTACGGCTGCAAGAAGATCCGGACCACTCCGTACCACGCCCAAACCAACGGCATGTGCGAGAAAATGAATCACTTGGTCCTGGGGCTCCTCAAGACGCTACCGCTGGAAGAACGGAACATGTGGCCGGAAAAGTTACCCGACTTGGTCGACATGTACAATAATATCCCATCCAGCTCGACGAAGTGCACCCCAGCGTATCTGATGAGGGCCCGGCCTGGCCGCCTGCCGGTGGATCTGGAGATGGGGTTGGAGGCTCCGGAAGCACTCCCTTCAACGGCAGAGTGGGAAAGTCGGAGGAGGGCCCAGTACCGGCAAATCCAGGAGTATGTGGAGAAAAACCTCAGTCGAAGTCGAGAACAGCAAGAGCACCGGTTCAACCAGAAGGCGCATGCAGGTCCTTTCCAGCCAGGAGATGTGGTGCTGAAACGGAAGAGAAAAGCCCACAAACTGGATGACCAGTGGGAGCAAGTCCCTTACGTCGTACAACCCACCGAGTGGGACAATGGGAAAACCTACCAGATCAGTCGTGACCAAGGGGGCACCCTGGCCACAGTTTCTCGGGACCATCTAAAGAAATGCCCCCCAGCGTTGAAAGCAGAGGCTGAAGTACCGGTTCCTCCACCAGTGGAAAAGGCAGCAGAGGTAATCCACACTGTAATGGGTGACTTCCCAGCAAACTGGCCTACACAGAACGGCGAGGTGATACTTCCAGTGATACTGTTCCCACAACCCGTGGATGAAGAAGTAGTGGAAGCAGTTAACCGTGAGCCAGAACCAGTGCCAGTGCCCAGGGATGAACCTGTACCCAGCCCCCCTGCACCTCCGCCTGCCCCACACTATAGCAGGGAGGAGGAACCGATTGTTCCCTCTACCCCACTGTCTAGCACCACTGACACCTGGCCCCGAAGGTCCACCCGTTCCAACCTAGGTAGACCCCCACTTAGGTACAGGGAGACCGTTCTATGAGTAAGAGGGGCCCGCAAATGTAAAAGAGTGTTGTGTGTCTGTTTGAAAAGTTTGAAAGTTCTGCAAAGATAATGAAAATGATTACCCGAGAAGTCACCTGATTTATTTTGTGATTAGCAACCGGCTGGAGCCGGCACCGTTGTCCCCGTGGGGACCGTTAAAAGTTTAAAAATGCATGGGAACTAGCGATGGACAAGCCCGTGAACTCTGCAGGGCAACCACAAACGTTAGTGGCTTGTAAATATGTTGGGTACCGTTACCGTTTCCGCAATGCCGCCTCCGGAGAGGCAGGTTGGAGGGAGGGCCCTGAGCAGAGCAGGCCAGGGCCCAGCCACCAAAGGGACCGGTGGCTACCCTCTGGAGGGAAGGACAGATCCCGCTCGGGTGACTTGTGCTGGACTGTGGGTCAAGGGGTGCTGCCTGGGTTTTAGGGGCAGCATCAGGGCCAGGTTGCTTGGGTGGGAGAGAGCGGAAACCGTGACCGTACACCGTTGAAACGTTAAAAGTAAAATGTGCCTCCCGTCTTGGGAAGAGTTGATTGAAAATGCTTATGTTATGTTTATGTTATGTTTAACCCTGTTATCCCCTTTTTACAGAAAAATAAAACCGGTGTAGGACGGCAGCCCGCGGACGGTCTGCATTTTGCTAAGGGGGAATGTGTCGCCCTGGGCAAGCCAGGGGACACAGATAACAACACCACTACACCCCACACTCCAGGTAGGCACACCTGCTAACCAGAAATCCTTGTTGCCTCCCTCCAGGAGTCTGTGATGCACACCAGGGGGTGGGCCAGGCGGTTGGCTCCGCCCACCAAGGAGCTCACAACTCTGGAGGCAGGAAGTTACCAGGCAGATTAGCCCGGGCAGGGCAAGAGTGCAGATTAGCTCAGGAGGAGCTGGAGTGAACAGAGAGTAGCCCAGGCAGGGGCTAGAGGAAACAACCAGAAGTGAAAGTGAAGGAAAGGAAAGTGGAAAAGGAGGAAAGCAAGAAGTGGTGACAGAGCAGAGAGAAGGAGAAGCCTGAGAGCCCAGCTGTGTGTAGGGCTAGAACAGCAAGGTCAGCGACGGCGGTGACTGTCCGGAGGGGGACCGTTTGGAAGTTCCTGGAAGGACCCCGTTGGCTGTGTGCCCGGTGGTCTGGAGCAGTGTTCCGAAGGACAGTCAGCACCAGGGCAGGGGCCTCTCGGACCCCGGCAAGGCTAGGAGTCGCCCAATTTGCCGAATCCGTCAGTGAAGGGGACGTAGATCCCCCAGCAACAAAGTCCCGATTGACGGCAACAGCCCGACCATTACCGGGGAGACACCGCCACCGCCAAGGCACCAGTTTCCCCAGGGCCAGCGCCTGCGGGCAAAGTGTAGAGCTCCTCCGGCCCAGATTGCAGTCGGGGAGCGGGTAACCGGAGGGAATCCACCGCTACCATCAG
This sequence comes from Anomaloglossus baeobatrachus, assembly GCF_048569485.1. NCBI lineage: Eukaryota > Metazoa > Chordata > Amphibia > Anura > Aromobatidae > Anomaloglossus > Anomaloglossus baeobatrachus. The sequence goes on along the minus strand of NC_134356.1, from coordinate 439,249,381 downwards.
TCAAACAGGTGCAAGGAAGAGAGACGTCACCGTCACCTACCGGGAGTGCAGGTGCAACCGTCTGTGGGACCGTCCTACCAGCCGTTGGTTTACCGTACAAACTGTGTCCGTGTCTCAGGCTGAGTGAGTACCACAGTGCCGCAAGGCATAGCGCTGCCCCCGCGTCCCTGCGCCCTCCAGGCCCTACACTTCACATCTCTTCACCGGGCCCCGGGATCACCAACCCCTACCCACGGAGGGGCAACACAACACCTGGCTGCTCCCATCACCATCCCCGGGACCCTCACACTGAGCAGCGGTGGTGCCATCACCACAACCGTGGGTGGCGTCACGAACTATAATCCCAACAAACACCCCCCTTTTCACTCACGGGCGAGGAGTGTCGCTCGAGACACCCCGGGATCCGGCCCGCAGCTCGAGCCACCAGGAGCAACTGCCGGACCCGAGCAGAAGGGGTGAGCGCGGTGTGCTGACACCCTCCTCCCCGCCCGCGACATTTACAATGCACACTGACAGTTCACTCTCTTGCTTGCTCCTTACTTCTCTTTAGAGCCAGTGAGAGAGCGCAATGTCACTGTGCATTGAAAAAAATATTGAACAGTGACAAGGGAGCTTGTACTGAGCATATGTCAGAATTGACAACTAACATGTTCAGTAAAGCGGGAAATAGCCCCGCCCCTGATGTCACTGATGATGCTTCATTTCAGGGTGGTGACAGAGGCTGCGGCAGTGACCACGGCCTCTGCCCCTTGAGGACGTCCCATTTGAGTATCTGAGCATGCACTTGGGATTCTCAGGTAAAGCATCAAAACGGAAGTAGGTAACAAAAAAAAAGCAGTTGGAGTAGTATGGGACGGTAGAGACTTTTTAATTAAGATATATTAAAAAAGTGATTAAAACATTACATTAAATACAGTATATAGAAATAGGACTAAACGTAATGTTTGTTTTAGGCCTTCCCTTTATTAGGGTTACATTTTGCCATGTAAATCCAGAAAATGCGAGCAAACATTTGGCTTATCACCAAATAAAAGACTTGATATAAAATATATAATAAAAGGTACATGATAGATGAGGCCCCTGTTGCAGATTTGCATTGGGGCTTATGACTTTTGTTATTACACCTTTATACCTTATTAAACCTATGAATACAGTTCATCATTATCTCTTTTGACCCAGGATTGTGAGGACCCAAGCTTGATCACTGAAGAGTAGACCAGTCGGAGGGACAGTCTAAGGCCCCCTTCCACGTCCGTGAAAAAACACGCACGTGTGTTACGTCCGTTTTTCGGGTCCGTTTTCCGTTTTTGTGCCCTTTTTTGTGTCCGTGTGCCATCTGTGTGAATGCCGTATGCTAGCCGTGTGTGCGTGTTGGTTGTCCTTTTATGCGTGAGAGAAATAACTGACATGTGTATGTGTTGTCCGTGTGAATTTATGCATGTTTGTGATACACAATGCCGTAGATACATACCCGGTGACAGCAGACAGAGTCGCGCATAGAGAATGAACTGGGGTGAACTTCACCCGACTTCATTGTCATACCGCGGCTCGGTCTGTGTCGCGTCCTGATTAGCGGTCACCCGTGAAGGACTCACCGGTGACCGCTAATCCCCAGAGTGACTGAATGTAGTACCCCTCTCTCATACTCACCGTTCCCCGATCACTGGCGCGGCGCTGCACGGCTGTTCTCTAAACTCCGGCGGCTTTTCCTCTTTTGAAAAAGCCGGCCGCTCATTAAACAATCTCGTATTCCCTGCTTTCCCCGCCCACCAGCGCCTATGATTGGTTGCAGTTAGACACGCCCCCACGCTGATTGACAGCTGTCTCACTGCAACCAATCACAGCCGCCGGGGGGGGCGGGACTATACTGTGCAGTGAAAAAAATAAATAAATAATTAAAAAAAACCGACGTGCGGTCCCCCCATTTTGATACCAGCGAGGGTAAAGTCACACGGCTGAAGGCTGGTATTCTCAGGATGGGGAGCTCCACGTTATGGGGAGCCCCCCAGCCTAACAATATCAGCCAGCAGCCGCCCAGAATGGCCGCATACAATAGATGCGACTGTTCTGGGACTCTACCCGGCTCTTCCCGATTGGCCCTGGTGCGTTGGCAATCGGGATAATAAGCAGTTAATGGCAGCCCATAGCGGCCAATAAGTTCTAGATTAATCATGTCAGGCGTCTCCCCGAGATACCTTCCATGATTAACCTGTAAGTTACAGTAAATAAACACACACACCCGAACAATCCTTTATTAGAAATAAAAAAACACTAACAAATTCCCTCATCACCAATTTATTAACCCCAACAAAGCCCTCCATGTCCGACGTAATCCACGGACCTCCAGCGTCGCATCCAGCTCTGCTGCATGAAGGTGACAGGAGCAGCAGAATACACCGCCGCTCCTGTCAGCTCCACGCAGCTAATGAAGGGAATAGCATGATCAGCTGAGCTGTCACTGAGGTGAGTAGCGCGATCAGCTGTATCCAGCGGTTGCCGCGATTAACCTCAGTGACAGTTTGCTGCGTGGAGCTGTCAGGAGCGGCAGTGTATTCTGCTGCTCCTGTCACCTTCATGCAGCAGAGCTGGATGCGACGCTGGAGGTCCATGGATTACGCCGGACATGGAGGGCTTTGTTGGGGTTAATAAATTGGTGATGAGGGAATTTGTTAGTGTTTTTTATTTCTAATAAAGGATTGTTCGGGTGTGTGTGTTTATTTACTGTAACTTACAGGTTAATCATGGAAGGTATCTCGGGGGGATGCCTGACATGATTAATCTAGGACTTATTGGCAGCTATGGGCTGCCATTAACTCCTTATTACCCCGATTGCCAACGCACCAGGGCCAATAGGGAAGAGCCGGGTAGAGTCCCAGAACAGTCGCATCTATTGTATGCGGCCATTCTGTGCGGCTGCTGGCTGATATTGTTAGGCTGGGGGGCTCCCCATAACGTGGAGCTCCCCATCCTGAGAATACCAGCCTTCAGCCGTGTGACTTTACCCTCGCTGGTATCAAAATGGGGGGGACCACACGTCGTTTTTTTTTAATTATTTATTTATTTTTTTCACTGCACAGTATAGTTCCGCCCCCCCCCCGGCGGCTGTGATTGGTTGCAGTGAGACAGCTGTCAATTAGCGTGGGGGCGTGTCTAACTGCAACCAATCATAGGCGCCGGTGGGCAGGGAAAGCAGGGAATAGGAGATTGTTTAATGAGCGGCCGGCTTTATCAAAAGAGGAAAAGCCGCCGGAGTTTAGTGAACAGCCGTGCAGCGCCGCGCCGGTGATCGTGGATCGGTAAGTATGAGAGAGGGGGGAGACTGACCGACAGACAGCGAGAGAGGGACAGACAAGACAGAGAGAGACCGACAGACAGACAGAGAGACCGACCGACGGACTGAGGGAGATTGACCGACATAGACAGGAAAAGAAAGAATGACCGACAGCGCTAGAAAAAAGCACAAAACGTACACGGAGCATACAGAGATGCATCCGTGTCACGTATTGTGCGCACATAACCATTGACTTTCATGGTGTCTGCGTGTGCGTGTTCCGTGCAGAAAACGGATATGCTTCCGTGCAAAACGGAAACACATACGGATCGACACGGACACACGGACATTATGAAATAACGCACGTGTGACCTCAAACATAGATTAACATTGGTGCACGTTTGGCCGTGTCTCCGAAACATGCGGAAACGGGTTAAACGCGCACGTGTTTCACGGACGTGTGGAGGGGGCTTAAAGCACATAACAAATAGGGTGCTATTAGTAACAGACAGGTTTTTGATGCAAATTGCTCTAAAACTGTGCAATTTGATAAATCTTCCGCATTGACTTCAATGTTCCAAGTCTTCATTTTTTTATTCTGAACAATACAGAGATGCCAGTGGGAAACATGCCAATGGCTGATCCCATTATGTTTAATGGGAATGTTTCTAACATCTGATGCCGCAGTTATAGCACACAGGATTAAAAATCACGGCACGCAGCAGTTCTCTATCCAGCTCCAGCCACCGAAACGGCATACATTTGTCATCAGTAGTGTTCAGCTAAGGCATAAAAAAACTGATATATGTGAACCCATATTAAAATCTAAATATTATAAGAAACCATGGGGATGGGTTTTCCCATAAATCAATTTAAAAAGAGATTGGATGTGTGTGTTATAAAAATGATATGCCTACATACTGTAATTGTATTATCTTTCTTATTTCTTTTTGATGACACAATAATTTTGTATTGTTCCATATGGAGTAAGAAAATATATTGTAGTCTATACACCTATTTCCAGCAGAGGGCAATGTGGGATTTGTATGTGCCTGGAACTAGATGTGGTTTTATGTTCAGCTTAATTATAGACATAGTCACACTACCTCATCTGCCCCTGAACGCTCCTTACTTATTAGCTGACCAGCTTCCAAGAATATAGAGGACACAGGACTGTCGTACCAAAAGTAATCAATATTTTAGTAAAAGTACAAAGGCTCAGGGTTGCTTAATGTACTTTACATGGTTGTTTCATGGCTCATCTTTAAGGGGTTGTCCATTGCTTTTAAATTGATAGTTTACACTACATGAATGTCTGATCTACCGGGATCCGACACCCCGTACCCCTACAGATTAGCTGTTCTCAGTGGTGGCAGCGGTAGCCGGAAATACTCAGTTCCAGACCCATTGATTTGAACATGCGGCAAATGTGCAGAACCCAGCTGTGGCCACTATCTGAAGACGGGGCAGCACCATAACTGAGCATTTCCGGCCGCCACCTACCGACAGTGGTAGCATCTGAGTGGTGGAGATGCCGGGTGTCAAACTCTGGGCGATCAGATATTGTATACTTATCTAAGGAAAGGCCATCAATGTAAAACTAGTGGACAACCCCTTTAATAGTGGCTTTTTAACACAATAAGGCTGTTGTTAAAATGGTGCAACTCTATTAACATATTGTGTTACTCTAAGATTAAGTTCCCACAATGAGTTTTTAGTTAATTTTTTGAAGCTGCATATTTTTTCTCTGAAAAAAGTGTCCTACAGATGCAGTTGGATGGAATGTATAGAAATCTCCTGTCCCTGAATTTTTTCTTTTGTGCAAACTCACCTGTTGTGCATTTTTGAAATCTGCAACATGCCAATTTCTCTTGTGAGTATGCTCAGTTTTATGTGGGAATTTTCGTTATAGAATTGCAATAGATGTAGAAAATACACATATTTTTAGTACTATTGTGCTGCGGAAAAAATAAAATTAAGACTTTAGAGTGGCCTAGTCAAACTCCTGACCTTAATCGATTAAGATTCTATGGCATGACCTTGAAAAGCGGTTCCTGCTTGGAAAGCCTATGTGGCTGAATTACAACAATTCTGCAAAGATGAGTGGGCCAAAATTGCTGAAGAGTGTTGTTATAGACTCATTGCCAGTTATAGAAAACACTCGACTGCAGTTGTTGATGCTAAGGGGTACTTTGCACACTACGACATTGCAAGCCGATGCTTGTGATGCCGAGCGCGATAGTCCCCGCCCCCGTCGCAGCAGCGATATCTTGTGATTGCTGCCGTAGCGAACATTATCGCTACGGCAGCTTCACATGCACTCACCTGCCCTGCGACGTCGCTCTGGCCGGCGAACCGCCTCCCTACTAAGGGGGCAGGTCGTGCGGCGTCACAGCGACGTCACACGGCAGGTGGCCAATAGAAGCAGAGGGGCGGAGATGAGCGGGACGTAAACATCCCGCCCACCTCCGTCCTTCCGCATAGCCGGCGTGAGCCGCGGTGATGCAGGTAGGAGATGTTCCTCGCTCCTGTGGCTTCTCACACAGCGATGTGTGCTGCCGCAGGGGAACGAGGAACAACATCGTACCGTCGCTGCAGCTACATTATAGAAATGCCGGATACTACACCGATGATACGATTACGACGCTTTTGCGCTCGTTAATCGTATCATAAAGGATTTACACACTACGATATCGACAGCGACGCCGGTTGTGCGTCACTTTCGATTTGACCCCACCGACATCGCATATCGTAGTGTGCAAACTACCCCTAAGGATGGAACAATCAGTTATTTGGTTTAGGGGGCAATTACTTTTTTACACCGGGCCCTGTAGGTTTGGATTTCTTTTTCCCTTAATAATAAAGACCTTCATACAGTTGAAACCAGAAGTTTACATATACTATTAGGATTACCAAAATTATTTATATTTGCCAAATGCCAAAATAATGCGAGAGAGAATCTTTTAAGGCATTTTTATTACTTTCTGTAAAGTCAAACGTTTCTATAAATTTCATTAGTATTTGGTACCACTTCCCTTAAACTTTATGATTTGGGTGAAATGTTTTGGATATCCTTCCACAATCTTCTCACAATTGTTGGTATGATTTTGGGCCCATTCCTCCTGATAGAACTGGTGTAACTGAGCTATTTTTGTAGGTCGCCTTGCTTTCACCTGCCTTTTCAGCTTTGCCCATAAATTTTCAATAGGACTGAGATCAGGGCTTTGTGATGGCCGCTCTAAAACATTGACTTTGTTATCCAGTTTGGCAGTATGCTTCGGGTCATTGTCCATTTGGAAGACCCATTTCAGCCCAAGCTTTAAGTTCCTGGTTGATGTCTTGAGACGTTGCTTCACTATTGCCACATAATCATCTTTCCTCAAGATGCCATCTATTTTGTGAAGTGCACCAGTTCCTATTGCAGCCAAACAACCCCACAACATGATGCTGCCACCCCCGTGTTTCACATTTGGGAGGGTGTTCTCAGGCTTCAAAGCTTCTCCCTTTGTTTTCCAAATGTAACAATGGTCCTTATGACCAAACAGTTCAAATTTAGTTTTGTCACACCACAGAACATGTCTCCAAAAATTAAGGTCTTTGTTACTGTGTGCATTTGCAAACATCAATCTTACTTTTTTCTTTTTCTTATGGAGTAATGGCTTCTTCCTCGCAGAGTGTCCTTTCAGCCCATGTTGATACAGTCTTCGTTTCACTGTGAATATTAACACAATCTTACCAGCTTCCACCAGCATCTTTACAGGATCTTTTGCTTTTGTTCTTGAATTGATATACACACATCTGACCAAAGCATGTTCATTTCTGGTACACAGAACCTTTCTCCTTCCTGAGTGGTATGGTGGCTGGACATTCCCATCTTGTTTGTACTTGCCTATAATTATTGGTACATATGAATGAGGCACCTACAGGTATGTGGAATTGCACCCAATCATGAACCATTGTGGAAGTCCGCAATTCTTTTCCTGAGATCTTGGCTGATTTCTTTTGACTTTCCCATGATGCTACACAATGAAGCAGTGTGTTTCAGATGTGCATTATAATACATCCATAGGTGTATCTCTAATTAACTCAGATGTTGCCAATAAACCTATCAGAAGCTTCCAAAGACATAACATCCTCATATGGGATGTCCAATATTGTTTAAAGGCATAGTATGCTTAGGGGTACTTTGCACGCTGCGACATCGCTAGCCGATTGTAGCGATGCCGAGAGCGATAGACCCGCCCCCGTCGCAGATGCGATATGTTGTGATAGCTGCCGTAGCGAAAATTATCACCACGGCAGCTTCAAACGCACTTACCTGCCCTGTGACTACCACTCTGGCCTGCGACCCGCCTCTGTCCTAAGGGGGTGGGTCGTGCGGCGTCACAGCGACATCACACGGCAGGCGGCCAATAGAAGCGGAGGGGCGGAGATGAGTGGGACGTAAACATCCCGTCCACCTCCTTCCTTCCTCATTGCAGGCGGGATGCAGGTAAGGAGATGTTCCTCGCTCCTGCGGCTTCATACACAGCGATGTGTGCTGCCGCAGGAACGACGAACAACATCGTACCTGTCGCTGCAGTGAAATTATGTTACTGACCGACACTACACAGATCACCGATTTTCGACGCTTTTGCGATCGTTTATTGGCGCTTCTAGGCTTTACACGTTGCGACGTCGTTACCGACGCCGGATGTGCGTCACTTTCGATTTGACCCCGACGAGATTACAGTAGCGATGTCGCAACGTGCAAAGTACCCCTTAGTGTATGCAAACTTTTGACTTTGCAGAAAGTAATAAAAATGCTTGAAAATATTCTCTCTCTCATTATTCTGGCATTCTGCAAATATAAAAAAATTTGGTTTTTAATTGATCTTAAACGGGAAAGGTTTATTCTGATTTCATGTCTGATAAAAAACATGCAGATGTGTCTTTTTAGATAGTGTATGTGAACTTCTGATTTTAACTGTACATAAATTACTACTTGTCCAGATGACATATAGTAAAGAAATAAATTGATGCTGAGGCCCCATTAACACGTATCAGATTTTTTGAAGACTTTCAGAGTGGAATATGCGTTGAAAGATGTGCTGATGCGATATGCTAATGACCCTCGGCTCGGACTCTGCTGCAAGCGTGAGCCAAGTGTCATGCGACTGTGATCCGATCTTGCGATTAGCTGTGGAGAAGAGGTAGGGAGCACTTTCTCCCTTTTCTCCACAACCTATCTGTGCATATATCGCACTGGTCTTTGATGATATCCAAGTACAGTCGGATATTTCACACGCACCCATAGACTTGTATGGGTGTGTGTGAGCCTAGACTTGCTGCCAAACGAAGCATGCTGCAATTATTTTCTCATGCCAATATGGCTTGAGAAAAGAATCGCAGATGGACACTGCCTCTTAAGCCTGCTTTACATGCGTCGATTTCATGTGCGATCCCTTGTGTGATCACACCCGCCCCCATCGTTTGTGCGATACGGGCAATTTGTTGCCCTGTCGCACAAAGTCGTAAACCCCCGTCACACGTACTTACCTCCCGAACGACCTCGCTGTGGGCGGCGAACATCCTCTTCCTGAAGGGGGAAGGACGTTCGGCGTCACATCGACGTCACACAGCGGCCGCCCAATAGAAGCGGAGGGGCGGAGATGAGCGGGACGTAAATATCCCGCCCACCTCCTTCCTTCCGCATTGCCAGCGGCCGCAGGTAAGCTGCAGTTCATCGTTCCCGGGGTGTCACACGGAGCGACGTGTGCTGCCTCGGGAACGATGAACAACCGGAGCACAGAAGGACGTTTGATTTTTTGAAAATGAGCGATGTGTCATCGAGCAACGATAAGGTGAGTAATTTTGCTCGTTCACAGTCGCTCATTTGTGTTACACGCTACGATATCTCAAACGAGGCCGGATGTGCGTCACTTACGACGTGACCCCGACGACATATCGTTAGATATATCGTAGCGTGTAAAGCCCGCTTCAGTTTTTCTCTGGTGTGAGTGCAATCTGATGTTTTATCGGATTGTACCCGTCTATGTAAAATGCAAGTATATAGCAGGAGCACATTGATAAGATTATCTCAGCACAGGAACATTTTGTTTAACACATCCAATTGTGGAATTTATTGTTATTGCAAGATCTATTAATTGAAATGTACCCCTTCCACACATGGATTACACAGACTTTTGGTCCACTGCATTCTTTTAATTTTATGACGATACTTATACATTTAGGCGCTCTCTGTACATCTTGCACTCTTATTTATTTGAGTATCTCAGGCTTTGTTTGGATTAGATTTATATTGTTATGCTTTCTTTTTATACAAAATGTTATGCTTTGATGAGAAATTGCATGCAGGCGTTCGCAAGGGTGACAAATTTTTTTGCTGCATGGCATTTTCCTATAATGCCAGGTGTCATCTTTGAAAACTGATATACACATGAGAGTATATAGTTTGAATATTGTTTTGGTAATAATTTATTTGTATTTGTCAAAAGTATTACAATTTTCCTGGCAGATACTAGATTTCCTTGTTATTTTAAAGTTTTGTAAAAATAAATGGGAAAAAAAGACAAAAAAAACATAATTCTTGACTTGCATTCAAATCTGAAAGGTGACAGGTGCTATGTAAATTGTAATAATGCTGCAGTTCATATGTTCTATTACACGTTCGGGAATGTATACATACAGTCATGGCCAAAAGTTTTGAGAATGACACCAAAATTATATTTTCACATGATCTGTTGCCCTCTGGTTTTTAATTGTGTTTGTCTGATGTTTACATCACATACAGAAATATATATAATTGCAATCATATTATGAGTACCAAAAGGTTATATTGACAGTTAGAATGAGTTAATGCAGCAAGTCAATATTTGCAGTGTTGACCCTTCATCTTCAGGACCTCTGCAATTCTCCCTGGCATGCTCTCAATCAACTTCTGGACCAAATCCTGACTGATAGCTGTCCATTCTTGCATAAGCAATGCTTGCATTTTGCCAGAATTTGATGGTTTTTGTTTGTCCACCCGTCTCTTGATGATTGCCCACAAGTTCTGGGATTAAGATCTGGAGAGTTTCCAGGCCATGGACCCAAAATCTCTATGTTTTGTTCCATGAGCCATTTAGTGATCGCCTTTGCTTTATGGCAAGGTGCTCCATTATGCTGGAAAAGGCATTGTTGGGCGCCACACTGCTCTTGGAAAGTTGCTCATGGAGGACATTCTGGTACCATTCTTTATTCATGGCTGTGTTTTTAGGGAAGACTGTGAGTGAGCCGATTCTCTTGGCTGAGAAGCAACCCCACACATGAATCGTTTCAGGATGCTTAACAGTTGGCATGAGACAAGACTGGTGGTAGTGCTCACCTCTTCTTCTCCTAATAAGCTGTTTTCCAGATGTCCCAAACAATCGAAAAGGGGATTCACCTGAGAAAATTACTTTACCCCAGTTCTCAGCAGTCTACTCCCTGTACCTTTTGCAGAATATCAGTCGCTCCCTGATGTTTTTTCTGGAGAGAAGTGGCTTCTTTGCTGCCCTCCTTGAAACCAGGCCTTGCTCAAGCAGTCTCCGCCTCACAGTGCGTGCAGAAGCACTCACACCAGCCTGCTGCCATTGCTGAGCTAGCTCGGCACTGCTGGTAGTCCAATTCCGCAGCTGAAACAGTTTTAAGATACGGTCCTGGTGTTTGCTGGTCCTTCTTGGGCGCCCTGAAGCCTTTTTGGCAACAATGGAAGCTCTCTCCTTGAAGTTCTTGATGATGCGATAGATTGTTGACTGAGGTGCAATCTTTGTAGCTGCGATACTCTTCCCTGTTAGGCCATTTTTGTGCAGAGCAATGATGGCTGCACGTGTTTCTTTAGAGCTAACCATGATTAACTGTAGAGAAACAATGATACCAAGCACCAGCCTCCTTTTAAAGTGTCCAGTGGTGTCATTCTTACTTAATCATGACTGATTGATCTCCAGCCCTGTCCTCATCAACACCCACACCTGTGTTAATGGAACAATCACTTAAACAATGTTAGCTCCTCCTTTTAAGGCAGGAATGCAATGATGTTGAAATGTGTTTTGGGGGTTAAAGTTCATTTTCTTAGCCAATATTGACTTTGCAAGTAATTGCTGTTAAGCTGATCACTCTTTATGACATTCTGGAGTATATGCAAATTGCCATTAGAAAAACGTAAGCAGTAGACTTTTTAAAAATTAATATTTTGTAGAATTCTCAAAACTTTTGGCCATGACTGTACAGTTAAAGAAGCTTAGTTGCACTAAAAATACATTGTTATACACACAGTGGTTTGCAGCATGCAATACTTGTTTGTGTGAAGCTATCCATTTGTCCTTCTGTGAAATAAATTCCTGAGACAGTATACATTTTTTGTATCTCTCCCACCAGTATTGTCTGCAAGAATGGCTGCAGGTCAGAGGAGGATGAAGAATAGATATTACCATTAGAGAGCAGTAAATCTTTTGAAATTCACCAGCTTTGGTTAGCCAGGAGCAGGGGTATGCCTACAGACTATGGCCCAAGAAAAAGCAAAAAGGCTCCAACAGAGACAGTGCGGCGACACTGAGGTGTTAATGCCAGATTTTTCAAATTCACTAGGGTAACAGGAGATAATGAACCATACAATTTGTTGTGCAATTTCTCCTGAGAACGCCAGTTTCCCATATGTGGTCAAAAACTACTTTTGAGGTGCAGTAAAAAGTGATGAAGGGAAGGAGCGCCATATTGGAGTACAGGTTTTTTTGGAATGGTGTGCGGATGCTATGTCACAATAGCAGAACCCCTGAGATGCCAGAACAGCAGAAACCTCCCACAAGTGACCCCCACTCTACAAGCTGCACCCCTTAATGATTTCATCCAGGGATGCAGTGAGCTAATTGACACTACAGGGGTATCGCAAAATGTTATACTACTGGGCAGTGAGCAAAAAATAATTACATTTTTGTCACTAAAATGTTGTTTTAACCCCAGATTTCCAATTTTCACAAGGGGAATAGGTAAGAAAAAGACCCCATAATATGTTACACAACTTCTGAACGTGGCAATACCCAAGATGTGACTATACAGTACAGTTTGGTTGCACCACAGGCTCGGGAGGGATGGAGCGCCATTTGGTTTTTGGAGCACAGATTTTACTAGAATAGATTGTAGACTCCATTTGCAGAGCCCCTAAGTGCCAGAACAAAAGAAATCCCCCTCAAGTGACCAAATTTTAGAAATTGGCTAAGACGTCCACACATGCTTGTCTACACACCTATCTGTGTATAAATATGAGACTGATTTGCTCAATAAACTTATGGTACTTGCATTTTTACCCATTTTGCTTATTATTGTCATTTGCATATGGACTCCAGTCTTACCATCCAATTTGGCTACCATCCAATATATCTAAATGGTCTGGCTTAGACCAACCTGACACACCCCTCTTGGAATTCATTTATGGGTGTAGTGACAATTTAGTCTCTGGAAAACATCCATGGAGTCAAATGCAGTGAATGTTGCAGTACATTGTAGTGCCCATACATTGTGCCCAGCTGGTGCTGTTGTAAGGCTAGGTTCGCACACTGCGTCTTTTTGACGCTGCGTTTTTGTGCGTTTTTTGCCGCTAAAAACGCACAAAAACGCACCTGCGTCGAAAAAACGCATCAAAAAACGCATGCGTTTTTGCCGCGATTTGGTGCGTTTTTGGCTGCGTTTTGCTGCGTTTTTGATCTCCTGCGTTTTGCTGCGTTTTTCCAATGCATTGCATGGGGGGAAAACGCAGAAAAACGCAGGAAAGAACTGACATGTCCATTTTTTTTTTTTAACTCAAAAACGCAGGTAAAAAAAACAGATGTGTGCGGACAGCAAAAATGAAAACTCATAGAGTGATAAAAATAGAAGAAGAAAACAACAGAAGTTGTGCACTGCACTGCTTACCACTCTGTGGAAAATGCTGCAAGAAAGTCCTTTGGCTCAATTCCATGTAGAGCCTGTCTTGTGGGTGCTTGAAGTGCAGATCAGCTGCTGTATCCTCACATTGGACTTGGCTGGAAAAAACAGCTGACGGCAAGTGGAAGTCCTGAACTACCGTGGTGCTATATGCCAAGAAGCCAGAGCAAGTACTAATATCATAAAGAAGAGAAGTTTTGGCAGCACTCTACGGTGTCAAGAAATCTATTTTATTTTTCTTTTTTGCAGACAGGTGATACAAACATGAGGGAGCAGGGGAAGCGGAGCACAAGGACGACGGTACCGTTTCGCACCTCTAGGGGTGCTTTCACGGGTTCACACCAGGTTGATATGAAAACTCATAGACTTTGCTGGGGAAGCAAAGTCCTGCAGTTTTGAGGCCAAAAACGCACCCGAAAAACGCGCAAAAACGCCGCGAAAAACGCACTGTGCGCACATAGCCTTAATCTGCACCCCATACATTTAAGCAGGTTCTCCTCACTACAATAATGCCAAACATGTGGACGCTAACTGTGGTTTAGGCACATTGTGAGGCTCAGCAAGGAGAGTGGCATTTGGATTTGGGAGCACAGATTTTGCTTTATTTCTTTTTTGAGGGAGGGAGCCGTTGCGTTTTTCGAGAGCCTTTGTGCTACCAGTAATGTGGAAGCTCCTGTATTTCCGTTATCTGATGACGGACCTGAGTGGGAACATGTTTTTTGTGGGTTTAGTTGAATGCTATTTGTTGAAAATTTTGGTACAGAACATTTTGAATTAGGTCACATTTATCTTGTGCTCAATGCTGAAGGCTTACATCAGGGTTTCCATCTACATCTCCGAAATACGTGATTCAGGTGAAACCCGCGACAGATACATTCACTAATAAGGCAGCAGAGTTACTCTGGACTCCGTTTGGCCTCTGTTCAGAAGTGTTTTTCTTTTCAAAGGTGAAGAAAACTGTTGATGACTGTGTAGCGCCCCTGAACCTATCAGGGCACTACAAGGTACTGCATCCTGTCAAAGATGCAGGGCCTACCCCCAGGTACCTGGAAGACCAATGCCGGTAACAGAAAAACACATTAAAATCCCAGTTTTCCCCATCCACAGACTGGTAACAGATTAGAGTTGGACCCAATGGATGGCCACCCAGGGGTGGAGCCGATCCAGTCCACTAGACGACAACCAGGTGGGTGGGGACGGACAGTTAGACAGTTAGTAAGTGGAAGTGAGAGGAGACGAACGTAACTGCACTAATACAGGAGTGTGACGATGACCTGAGGGTCCAGGTGTGTGGTTGCCGTGGAGTACAGCGGAGTACTCCCGGAACCATAGGACCGATGGGGTACAGAGCCCTAGGTCAGGAAAACGCTCCAGGCAGACCTGATAAAATCTGCACAGTGAGGGGCCCATCCAGGACCTCACTGACCATAGAAGTCTGGGGGCACTAGCAGTAACGGGAGAACCAGGTGCTGGACCGGAATACTGACCCTACAGGGTTCACACTGCCCGCTGTACGGACCAGAGACGTAGAGACTGACAGGAGGGGACCCCCAGATGCTCCAAGCCACGGGGACCCACCAACTTGAGAAAGGTGCAGGGGAAAGAAGCCACCAGGTCACCAACCCGGCACTGGGACTAAGGGAACCAGAGGTGAATACCAGCCTTCCTCCAGGTACCAGTTACCAGTCACTGTGAGTAAAGAGAACCAGTTACACTGCAACCCCGTGTGTGGCCTACCTTCTTTTGGCATCTAACTCCATCACCTACCCCCCCTGGGGTCCGGGCTCTACTTGCAGAGGGCCCAACATCCAGGCTGCCGTCAACATCTGCCCCAGCGGAGAGACTGTGCAGTGGCGGTTCTATCTCCATAACCGCAACCCACAAGTGGCGTCACGATATAAACTTTATTTAAGATTCCTCTGTACATAATCCCTTTTAAAGCAACCCCCAGGGTCACGGAACCGGGCAACGGCCACCCAGTGACACATCCCAGTAGTACACCGCCCGGGACTGAGTACCCCATAGTCCTGGGGCGGTACAACTGCACTTTTGTGCAGGTCTAAAAAGAGGCGTAAAAAGATGGACACTACCGGAACACAGGCCAGACATGAAGTCAAAGTGACTACCTCTGCCTCATTGGGAATTTTCTCTGAATCACCTTTTTCTGAGATTTATAGTTTCGTGCCCATGATCCGCACATGCTGCGTTCTTGACGCAGCGTGTCTTTCCCTGTGGAGGCGCAAGTGTTCTCTGCAGAATTCGACAGCTGTCCGTGCCCACGATCAGGGTTTGGAGCTCTGTGGACTTTCTCTCTGATTTCTCAGCTGAGGACACTCGCGTTTCTGCTGCATAAATTAACATACTGCATCTAGGAAAGCTGGTCCGCATGTCAGTTTACGCTGCAGAGAAAAGAAACACAGTGGGTATGCTATTTCTATAAATTTATCCCCTGTACTTTTACTGCACAACGCAGCAGTTTGGATGCAGCAAAGACTCGCTGCATTCAAAATGCTGCTATTCCTGATTGTAGGCAAGGCACCCTTACACATAATTCCGGTGCAAGCGGTCAGCGTAGAGCGCAGAATAAATATGAGCTGCTCCGTACCGTGATCTTTTAGAGGCAGAATGAACAAGTCAATAGCCCTTCAAGAATTGACTTTAGTTATTTATTTTTTACGCTGTTCACCTTGCGGTATAAGTGATTTGGCGGCTTTATTCCTCCGGTCAGTACAATTACAATGATCCCAGATTTATATAGTTTTTTTAGGTTTGGCGACTATCATACTAAAAATGCTTTTTTTTTTACAAAATAAATGTTTTTTGTATCATCGAATTTTGAAGGCTACAGTGTTTTTAGTTTTCTGCCGACAGTCATGTGACGGCTTGATTTTTGTGGGATGAGTTGAAGTTTTTATTGGTTCCATTTTTGGCCACATAATATTATTTGTTAGCTTTTTATTCAGCTTTTTGGCAGAATCAAAAAGAAACAGCAACTCAGGAAAACTTTTTTGTTGTTTTTTATGCCGTTCACTGTGCCGTAAAAGTGATAAGACAGTTTTATTGTTCAAGTCAGTACGATTACAGCCATACCACATTTACATATACAGTGGTACCTCGCTTAACGAGTAACCCACTTAACGAGAATTTCGCTTAACAAACAAAGCTTTCTGTAAATTTGTAACCCGCTTTACGAGAAAGCTTTGCTGTACGAGCGAAATCCTCACTGCACACACTTCCGGTTCCATACATCCACTGCGCTCTGACCCGCACTTGCAGTCCACACAAACACACACATGTACGCACAAACACACACAAACACACAAGCACGCACATACAGTATTATGCTCACCTTACCTTCCGTTCCACTGCCGGTCTTATGGTTCTTGTAGTTCCTGGGTACATCGCGACGTCCTCGCGGCGAACTACAAGACCCAAGAGGCCGGCAATGGACCGGAAGGTATGGTGAGCATATAATATAACATAATATAGTGTACCTTCCGTTTCATCGCCGGCCTCCTGGGTCCTGTAGTTCGCCGCTGCGCTCCAGTCCATGTTGTGTATCGGCATCCATAGCGACGAGGGAGGAACTTCCTGTCGCCACTACTGAAAGGCAGCCCGCTGGCCAATCAGAGGCAAGCGGCTCTGCCTTTGACGTCAGCGTTCTGGCCGGGAAGTTCCTCCCTCGTCGTTATGGTAATGGATACACAGCCCGGCCCCGTTACCAGAGAACAGCAAGTCCCAGGAGACCGGCGATGGAACGGAAGGTAAGGCGAGCATATAATATGTGCGTGTGCGTGCGTGCATGTGTGTATGTGTGTGTTTGTGTGAGTTTGTGTGTATTTGTACGCGTTTGTGTGTGTTTGTGCATGTGTGGAATGGCACAATAGGGGACCAGGATGGGAAATTTAACACGTTGTGGAACGAATCGTTTGCATTGCAATTATTTCCTATGGGAAATCTTGCTTTGCCTAACGAGTAACTTGGTTAACAAGCACAGTCCCAGAACGGATTGTTCTTGTTAAGCAAGGTTCCACTGTATATTTTTTTATATTTTGCACCATAAAAACTATTTTATAGGAAAAAATTCTGTTTTTGCATTTTTGCATTTATCTATATATGACTTTTTGATGGCGTTTTGTTACTTTTTTTTGTCAGCTACATGATGAAAAGACAGTTTTTTGCAACGTTTTCTATTTATTTTTTTACCATGTTCACTGAAGGGGTTAACTAGTGTGACAGTTTTAAAGCTCGGTTTGTTACCAATGCGGCGATACGAAATATATCTAGTTTTACGGTTTTATTTCATTTTTTAACATAAATATACATATTTATTAGAATATTTTTTTTTGTTTATTTTCCCTAATTTTTTTTAATACTTTTAACATTTTTTTTAACTTTATTTTTTTACTTAGTATCTTTATGGGACAAGTTTAAGTTTCAGTGATCTGATCACTGATATAATCCTTTCAGAGCTTGATCACTGCAGTGGATTATAAATGGCGGAGGTGTACACACAGCTCTGCCTTGTCTCTTCACTATCATGCATCCAGCATGTTCTGTGAGGCGATCCGTAGCTGGGTGACCCGGGGTCGTCATGGTGACGACCCAGGGTTGCCATGGCAGCAATTGGGTCCCTGTAATCGCATCACAGGGACCCAATCACCAGGAAAAGGTATGTGATTCCTCTTCCTGCCTCCTGAATTCTGCGATTGCATTGATGGCAGCATTTAGGAGGTTAAACTGCCTTAAGCGGCGCAGGGATCACTCCTAGCAGTGAGAGCCAGGTCCCAGCTGTAAGATGAGCCGATGACCCGGCGTCAATCACGGGTTTACAGCACCATGAGTCTAGGTTTAGGAGCATATACCTGGGACATGATTTAATTGTTTAGCACATTGAGCAACCTATTTCTACCTAACTACTCCCCTGATGAATCCGTAAGGCGGAAACACGTCGGAAGGATGGATAGACTGACAAGAATGCACAGACAATAGGGTCAGATTGGTACTGCCCTTGTTAGGGCGGGAGTCTGGGATACCCACAGGGCCAATGAGGTGCATTATATAGGGACTCTATCTACCCACCACTGATGACTCCTCCATTGCTGTTCCGATAGGATGGGTGAAACTGCTCCAGTTTGTATGTTTATATGCTTTTATGCTACCACTGTGCATTATTGCTGTTAGACTTTCTTAGCCACTACTGTGGACTAGGAGTTGGTTTCAGTAACCACCATGATGGTTTACTGAGATCTTGTTTGATTTATTGTGGTCTGATTGATCTTGAGTTATTCTTAGCCACTACTGTGAATTACTAGATCATATCAGTACCATTATGTTGGTGTACTAATTTTATGTTGTGGTTAGTTGGATCGTTAGTCAAAACATGGGAACAGATCACTTTTTAGTGACTGGTTCACATCTTTGATGTGCGGTTGGGAACACTTATATAGCGACCCTGAAGTCATCAGGGAGCTACAAGGTACTGCATCCCCACCAGGATGCAGGGCCTACCCCTTAGGGACCCAGAAGACCAGTGCTGGTAACAACCAAACACTCCAGATAATCCCTGTTTTTCCCCAAATCCCCCATAGACTGGTACCAAGCTAGGGTTGGACCAATAGATGACCGCTTAGAGGTTGAGCCAATCCAGTCCACTAGACGACCAGGTCGGAGGGGCAGACAGTGGATAGTCAGACAGTAGTAGACAGAAAGTCGGTGACAGTGAAAGAGAGAGGAAGGACTGTCAAGACCGTAACAGTGACCTGTGGGCCCAGGCGGTTAGTTGCTGGTGGAGTACGGTGGAGTACTCCCGGAACTACGCACCAACGAGGTACAGAATCCTAGGTCAGGCAAACGCTTCAGGCAGACCTGATAAAATCTGCACAGTGAGGGGACCAACAAGGACCTCTCTAACCTTGAAGTTCGGGACACAGTAGCAACGAGAGAACTGGGGACAGGAACAGAGACTCCAACCCCACAGGGTTCACGCTACGGTCATATGTACTGCTGGAAAAGACAACCAGGAGGGGACCCCCAGACGCTCCAAGCCACAGGGACCAACCAACCAAAGACAGGTGCAGGGGAAAGAAGCCACCAGGTTACTAAACCGGCACAGGGACTAAGGGGACCTGCGGTTGGGACCAGCCAACTTTGAGTGACCAGTTTCCATCTTACTGTGAGTAAAGAAACCAGTTACACTGCAACCCCTTGTGTGGCCTACCTTCTTTCAACACCCTTCCACCTCACCAATCCTTTGGGGCCTGGCCCTGCTTGCGGAGGGCCAAACATCCAGGCTGCCACCAACACCAGCCCCAGTAGTGAGAACTGTGCAGCGGCGGCTCCATCCACATAGCCGTAAATATTCCCCTTTTAAAAAGCACCCAGGGCATGGGACCGCACAACGCTCACCAAAGTGACGTTTTCCCAAATTATACCACCTGGGACCGAGTACCCCATAACCCTGGGCGAAACACTTATATATATAATTGCATGTTTGGTCACATGCCATGACATCTTGAGTGGTTCCTCACTGAGAGTGTCTCGACTCTCTTTTCTTGATAGGGAGCCAGCTACTTGTACAGCATTTTATGCACTTTTTAATTTTGTGCACTTTATTTGGGTTATTTGCGACTTTTCAATGAAATTATTAAAAGTTATTTTTTAAGTGGTTGTCTCCATTATAACCCAACACTTATCTTTGGGGCACCTCATCTAGCAAACCTGACCCACATACTCTAGGCCTCATAGAGAATCTGGGACTGCTGTGTTAAAAAGTTTCCACTTAGCTTTGAACGCTCCCCTCTGACTTAATTTCTTTTTAACCCCAGGAGAATCAGTATAAACTACTCATGTATTGGTACCACACCCCATCGTTATTACACAAACTAAATCCGGCTATACCTGATAACTATTGGAGATGTGGAGTGGCTGTTAAACAATCCCATATCATCAGGTTTCCTCCACCGAACTTAACAGTTCCTTCAATTTCGCAATACATTAGCCCCCTTTCCTCTTGTTGCTTTCAAACCCATTTGCATCCATTAGAGCCTAGTCTATCAACTTTCATCTCATCACTCCAAATCACGTGTTGTCAATCTTCTACTGTCGCTTTTCGTACTTTTTTTTGCAATCATAAGCCAACATTTCTTATGAGGATATTAAAGTTGAGGCTTCTTCACCTTTTTACTGGCCACCATTCTAGACTTGTGTAATGTGCTTCGCACGTTACTTGAAGGTATGTCTGTGATCTCACTGTTCCGAAGTATATAAGCCATCTCCACTGCCTTTTTTGTCACACTAGAACTGATAGACCTTGTGATGAGCCAGGTTGTTGACTTGATATTTTGCCTAAATGTACATCTCTTGGCTTTTAAATGGATGGACTGACTTTATTTCGGATTCTTCCAACTGTCATGGCACTTACATGATGCAGTTTGACAATTTTCTTGGTCGAGAGACTTCTATCAATGAGCTGGATGATGCTGTTTATCTTGACAGCAGGGACAGAGCAGCCCCTGAAATAAGCATCATTGATGACGCTTAATTTTAGGGAGGGTGCAGAAGCTTTGACAGTGATAGCTGCTTCTACCCCCTGCTCTGATGACGCTTTGTTAGAGTATCAACATAGCAAAATGGCAATGATATTTATCAGCCAAGGTTAGAGAAGCAAAGGGTCAAACATTATGCAGAAGTTCCAATCAATAAAGAAGGTAACACAGGTGCAAGATACTGACAAGACAAACATTTTCTAGAGGGGTATTAGGTATTATTGCCGAGTATTAGGGCTCATGCGCACTTTGCTTATTTTTTAGCGTTTCTGCAGCGTTTTGAGCAGCAGCGTCAAATTGTCAAAAGTCATGCATGCTGCTTCCCCAGCAAAGTCTATGATAATCCTGCAAAATCCGTGCGCACGTTGCTTTTTTAAATGCAGAGTTTTGATTGTCAAAAATTTGACAAAATCTCTGCATTTAAAAAAATAACATGTCACATCTTTTGTCCGTTTTGGCAGCGTTCTACACCCATTGAAATCAATGAGTTGTAGAAAAACGCTACCAAAATGCTAAGCAGTGCGTTTGCACTGCATGTTTGGTGCAATCTTTTTTTTTAACATAACAAATGCAGTTCTTTCAGTTTCTCTCTCTCTCTCTCTCTGTTCATGTTGGTCTCTCCCTCCCACCCCCTTTCTCATACTCACCGATCCACGATCACCGGCGCCGCGCTGCACGGCGGTCACACTGTGGCGGCTTCTCCTTTTTTGAAAATGCTGGCCGCTCATTAATCCATCTCGTATTCCCTGCTTTCCCCGCCCACCGGTGCCTATGATTGGTTGCAGTCAAACACGCCCCCACGCTGAGTGACAGCTGTCTCGCTGCAACCAATCACAGCCGACGGTGGGCGTGTCTATATTGAGCAGTAAAAAAATAAATAATTTAAAAAAAAACGACGTGTGGTCCACCCCAATTTGGATTTTGGATACCAACCAGGGTAAAGCCACACGTCTGAAGGCTGGTATTCTTAGGATGGGGAGCTCCACGTTATGGGATGCCCCCCAGCCTAACAATATCAGCCAGCAGCCACCCGGAATTGCCGCATCGATTAGATGCGACAGTCCCGGGAGTCTACCTGGCTCACCCCGAATTGTCCTGATGCGGTGGCAATTGGGGTAATAAGGAGTTAATGGCAGCAGCCCCTAGCTGCCACTAAGTCCTCTGTTAATCATGGCAGCCGTCTCCCCGAGATATCTTCCATGATTAACCTGTAAGTTAAAGAAAATAAACACACACATCCAAAAAATTCTTTATTTGGAAAGACAAAAAAACCCCTCTTTCACCACTTTATTAACCCCTCAAAAACACTTCCAGGTCTGACGTAATCCACTCAAGGTCCCACGACGCTTTCAGCTCTGCTACATTGGAAGCTGACAGGAGCGGCAGTAGAACACCGCCGCTCCTGTGAGCTCCATGCAGCAACTAAAGTGAGTCACGCGATCAGCTGTGCTGTCACTGAGGTCACTCGCGGCCACCGCTCTCAGGTGGAGGACTGAAGCTGTGGCCACGAGTAACCTGAGTGAAAGCACAGCTGATCGCGCGGCTCACTGCAGTCACTCAGGGAATTTGCGATCACAGGTGACTCCTTCACATGTGACCGAAAATCAGGCTGCGACACAGAGAGAGAGAGACGCGCAATGTCAGTGAAATCGGGTGAAGCTCTGACGTCACTGCTGCGGACTCCTGTGTCCTGGCACTGACCTCGGAGGTTCATCTGAGTTCATGACAGCACACAGAGACAGAGCCGCGGGATGACAATGAAGTCGGGTGCAGTTCATCCGAGTTCATTCTCATTGCCCGGCTCTGTCTGTGTCTGCTGTCAGTGGGCATGTAGCAGAGCTGAATTGCCGGGGGACTGCACTGACAAAAATGCATCCAAAACGCATGTAAAATGCATGCAAAATGCATCCAAAATACATGCGTTTTGGATGCATTCTTTTTGTCAAAACGCACCGTCAAGTCTGACAGAGGGTGCATTTATTTCTGCACTGGCAAGGACGCAACGTTTGCATGAGCCCTTAGAATTGCACACAGATGAAACTTGCAATAGGGCACAAGTCACACACGTGTAAAGCAAAGTGCCTAGCCGACAGCCTATTACACTATCCTAGTATTCGATTAGGCAGGCTGCCTGGCACTTTCTCGATGCAGCACAAAGATACAGGCCCCTAGTTTACAAAGTCATCATTGATGGACCTGGCTACACCATTTAAAAAATATCTAAAATGTGCAGAAAAATAATGTGATGTTCCCTTATTTTATTTCTTTGAGTATCTCAATAAGCACTGGGATTTTCAAACAAAGCGTTTTCAGATAGGAAGTAGGGGGGAAAAAAAAAATCAATATTTAGCTAGTGTAGTCAGGGAATGGTAGGAAATTTTTAATGCAGCCACACGGTATTAGAAATTAGTTTAGTTTCGGCAAAAAATAGATAAGAATTTAGATTGAAATTTCTTCAGCCTTTGAACCACCCCTTTAACTCCTTCACGACCCTTGACGTAACTGTACATTGTGGAAATTGGTGCATTCCCAACCTATGATGTACAGTTACATTATGGCAATCGCGATCGCAACAGGATCACTGGCTGATCTTCCAGCTTGGATTCGGCTCTTACTGCCAGGAGCGGTTCATGCACTGCTCCTGCAGTTTAACTCCCTAAATGCTGCGATCAATGCTATTGCAGCATTCAGGAGGCGGGGAGAGGAATTGCTTACCTTTCCCTTGCGACCAGGTCCCTGTAATGCGATCACAGGGACCCGCTCACTGCCATGGTAATCCTGGGTCATCACCAAGGCGACTCAAGGTTACTGAGCTATAGATCGCCTCACAGACCATGCCGGCTGCATGGTGTGTGAGGCGAAGTGTCAGTGCTGTGAGTGCAGCGCTGACACTTATAATTTACTGCAGCGATCGAGCACTGCAGTGGATTATATCAATAGTCAGATCACTGAAAGTTAAGGCCACTTTACACACAGCGACATCGCTAGCAATGTCTCTGGTGAAAGCACTCGCCCCCGTCGGTTGTGCGTCATGGGCAAATCGCTGCCCGTGGCGCACAACATCGTTAGGACCTATCACACATACTTACCTGCCTAGCGATGTCGCTGTGGCCGGCGAACCGCCTCCTTTTTAAGGGGGAGGTTCGTTCGGCGTCAAAGCAGCATCACTAAGCGGTCACCCAATAGAAGCGGAGGGGCGGAGATGAGCGGCCGGAATATCCCACCCTCCTCCTTCCTTCCTCATTGCCGGCGGCCGCAGGTACGATATTGTTCCTCGTTTCTGCGGTGTCACACAGTGATGTGTGCTGCCGCAGGAACAACGAACAACCTGCGTCCTGCTGCAGCAACGATATTTGAGATTAGAACGACGTGTCAACGATCAAAGATATGGTGAGTATTTTTGATCGTTGGCCGGATGTGTGTCATGAATTCCATGACACCAACGACATCTCGTTAGCGATGTCGTTGCGTGTAAAGCCCCCTTTAGTGTCCCATAAAGGGACTAAGTGAAAAAGTAAAAAAAAAAGTTTTACAAATTAGTAAAAATATTTTAAATAAATAGCCAATAAATATGTAAATGTATGTAAATAAAAAACCCAAACAAAAAATGTACACTTATTTGGTATTTCCACGTCCGTAACAACCCGATCTATAAAATTGTCACACTAGTTAACCAATTCAGTGAACATGCTAAAAAAAATAAGTAAAAATCATTGCAAAAACGATGTCTGTCTTTTCTTCATATAGTTGACAAAAAAAGTTGAATAAAATGCAAACAAAACGTCATACATAGATAAAAATGATACCCCTGAAAACGTCATGTTGTCCCGCAAAAAAAACCAAGCTGACACACAGCTCGATCAGTGGAAAAATGAGAAGTCATAGCTGTTCGAATACAGCAATGCAAAAACTGTTTTTTTTTTGTATAAAATTAGTTTTTATGGTGTAAAAGAGGCAAAACATAAAAACACCTACATGACTGTGGTATCACTGTAATCGTACCAACCTGAAGAATAAAACTGTACTATCACTTTTACGGAACGGTGAACAATGTAAAAAAAAACAAACAAAAAACTATTGCTAAATTGCTCTTTCATGATTCTAACTTACAAAAAGTGGCATAGAAAGTGATCAAAAAATATTGTGTAGTCCAAAATGGTACCAATAAAAACTGACTGTCAGCAGAAAAATAAAAAAAACTATAGCCTTTGAAATTCAGTGATGCAAAAAAACTTTATTTTATAAAAAGTGTTTTTAGTGTGATAGTCACCAAACCTAAAAAAACTATATGACTCTGGTATCGCTGTAAACGTGCTGACTGGAGGAATAAAGCAGCCTAATCACTTATACCGCATGGTAAACAGTGTAAAAAATAAATAAATTAATCCAATTCTTCAACCGCTATTGATTTGTTAATTCTGCCTTTAAAAGATCGAAGTACGGGGTGTCTCATATTTATCCTGCGCTCCACGTTGAGTGCTTGCATTGGTATTACGTGTAAGGGTACATGTCCATAATCAGGAATAGCAGCGTTTTGGACACAGCATATTTTCGTGCATCTAAAATGCTGCTTTGTGCAGTACAACCACAGTGGGTGGATTTGTAGAAATCCCATGCCCAGTGTGCTTCTTTTCTCCGCAGCGTAAACTGACATGTGCAGCTGCTTCTCATCCTGTCAATTTATGCTTGTGGAGATAGAGTGTCCTCGGCTGGGAAAACAAAGAAAAAGTCCACAGCGCCTGAAATCCTGATAGTGGGCATGGGCAGCTGCAGTATTCTGCGGGAAATGCTTGCATCTCATTAGGGGAAGACACACTGCGTCCTTCCACTAAATCTCTGAAAATGTGATTCAGATAAAATTCCCAATGGAAAATTTACTATAATGAGGCAGAGGGAGTCACTTTGACCTCACGTCTGCCGGTGTCCATCTTTTCACACCTCCTTTTAGGTGTGCACAAAAGTGCAGTCATCGACAGTTTTGTTCACCTTTGAAAAAACGGACACCGCTGAACAAATTCCAAACAGAACCTGGAGTAATTCTACTGCCTCATTAGTGAATGGATCCGTTGCGGGTTTCACCTAAATCACGCATTTCAGAGCTGTAGATGGAAACCCCGATGTAAGCACTTAGCATAGAGCACAGGATAAATGGGAACTGATCCAAAATATTCTGTACCAAATTCGTAACCAAATATCATTCAACTCAACCTACAAAAACACACGTCCCCACTCAGGTCCATCATCGGTTAACAGAAACTAATGGGGCTTCCAAATTACTGGTAGCACAAAGGCTCTGGAAAAATTCTATGGCTCCCCACCCCTCAATTTATAAATTCAGCAATATCTGTGTTCCCAAATCCAAATGCCCCATGTCTTCTGAGCCCCATAATGTGCCTAAACCACAGTTAGAGTGCACATGTTTAACATTATTGTAGTGAGGGCCTGTCTAAATGTAAGGGTTGCAGGTTTCCAGAAGCATGAGCTGGGTATAACATATGAGCACTACGATGTAATGGGCATAAAAAGGACTTATTCACAATTTTTAATTGTGCAACATTCACTGTGTTTGACATCATGGGTCTTTTCCAGAAACTAAACTATCACTACACCTATAGATGAATTCCCAGAGGGTTGTAATTTTCAAAATTTGGTCACTCGAGGGAGATTTCTTCTGTTCTGGTACTTAGGGGCTCTGCAAATGGAGTCTACAAACTATTCTAGGAAAATCTGTGCTCCAAAAATCAAATGGCGCTCCTTCCTTCCCGAGTCCTGTGGTGACAGACAAACAGTACTGTACAGTCACATGTGGGGTATTACCACGTTCAGAAGAAATTGTGTAACACATTATCAGGCCTTTTTTTTACCTATTCACCTTGCAAAAATTTGAAATCTGGGGTTAAGACAACACTTTATTGGTAAAAATGTAATTATTTTTTGTTCACTGCCCAATAGTATAAAATTTAGTTACACACCTGTAGTATCACTATGCTCACTTCACCCCTAGAGGAATTCCTTGAGGGGTACAGTTTGTAAAATGGGGTAACTTGTTGGGGATTTCTGCTATTCTGACACTTCAGGGGCTCTGCCATTGTGACATGGCACCTGCAAACCATTCCAACTGAATCTGCACTCCAGTATGGTGCTCCTTCCCTTCTCACTTTGAACTGTGCCTCAAAAGTAGTTTTTAACCACAAATGGTGTACTGGTATACTTAGGATAAATAGCACAACAAATTGTATGGTTCATTATCTCCTTTTACTCTAATGAATTTGACAAATTTGGTGTTAACACAATAGTTTTGAGGTTAAAAATGTATTTATTTCATTTTTATGGCTCAATGTTATAACATTCTGTGATGCCCCTGGGCATTCCAAGTAGACACCAATCACATAGATAAATGCCTTGAGGGATCTAGTTTCCAAAATGGGGTCACTTGTGGGGGAGCTCCACTGTTTAGGCACATCTGGGTCTCTCCAAACGCAACATGGTATCTGCTGATGATTCCAGACAATTTTGTAGACAAACTTTCCTTTTCTAGTCCTGCCATGTGCCCAAACAGTTGATTTCCACCCCATATGAGGTATCAGCATACTCAGGATAAATTGCACAATACATATTATCAACCAAAAAACACCACACATGTATGCATGACACTGAAAAGAATTGTATTTCAACAACAAGAGATTGTCCCAAAATCAAGACAATAAAAGCGACTCATGCTAAAACGTATATACTTTATTAACTTAAAATAATTTAAATATAAAAATATAACAGAGAAATTTACTCCTGAGAGGGACCACGAATAATACCCAGATATTTCTATATGTACAAAAAAGGGGGAATTGAATAATACATTGGTAGACAGTAAGAGATAACAAATAGATTATGTGCAATAATGTAAAAATATATAATAGTATTGATATGTAAATTAGATTTGGGATACTGATCTATAAAAAAACAATTGAATATTGTACTAATGACATTTATCATAAGAAATAAACCCAACTATCATACTAACCACACATTACTAGAAATTGCACATGCCCTGGTAAGAAGATGCAAAGGCGAAACGGCGTTGGGGTGGAGGGACCTGTTTACCCTGACCCAGGCTTTGCACTGTCACCTTTTAGGTAATTATTTAACCTGTGGTTGCTTTGTATAATGGGAGAGTTGATCATTTGGCAGTAGTGCACTTTATATCTTCCCTGGCAGCTATTTTGTATCCCTGTCTCTGTGTCTGTATAATTTGGTTAAATAGCAGCACGAGTGGAATGTTTACATCTTCCTATCAGGGCAGGTGCAATTTCTAGTAATGTGTGGTTAGTACTGTATGATAGTTGGGTTTGTTTCTTATAATATATGTCATTAGTACAATATTTAATTGATTTTATATAGATCAGTATCCCAAACCTAATTTACATATCAATACTATACAATATATATTTTTACAACATTATTACACATAATCTATTTGTTATCTGTTACTGTCTGCCAATGTATTATTCAATTCTCCCTTTTTTGTACATATAGAATATCTGGGTATTATTCGTGGTCCCTCTCAGGAGTAAATTTCTCTGTTATATTTTTATATGTAAATTATTTGAAATTAATAAAGTATATACGTTTTAGCATGAATCGCTTTTATTGTCTTGATTTTGGGACAATCTCTTGTTGATGAAATACAATACATTTTCTGTTGCATTTTATCCTGATGCCCTTGTTAAAAAAAATCTATCTGGTTGAAGTAACAATTTTGTGGTTAAAAAGGAATTTTTTATTTTCACGGCTCAACGTTATAAACTGCTGTGAATCCCCCGGTGGTTCAAGGTGATCACCAAACATTTAAATAAATTCCTTGAGAGGTTTAGTTTCCCAAATAGGGTCACTTATGGGGGAGCTCCATTGTTTAGGCATCACAGGAGCTCTCCAAACGCAACAGGGCGTCCTCTAATGGTTCCAGCTAATTTCGCATTCAGAAATTAAAATGGCGCTCCTTTCCTTCAGAGTCCTGCCCTGCGCTGAAACAGTAGATTTCTACCACGTGAGGTATCGGCTTACTTTGGAAAAATTGCATAACAAATTTTATGGTGCATTTTCTCTTATTAAAATTTTCATTTTTTCCTTCCATAATTGCTTTGGTTCCTGTGACGCACCTAAAAAATAATAATAATAATAATATTTTTTTTTCATTTATATAGCGCTATGAATTCCACAGCGCTTTACAGACGTGATCACCTACATGGTTAATAAGCTTCTTGGATGTGGTTTTGAGCAGGGTGAGGTATGCAGTTTTTAGAATGGTGTCACTTTTGGGTATTTTCTGTCACCTCGGCCTCTCAAAATCACTTTAAATCTGTTGTGGTCCCTAAAAAAATGGTTTTGTAATTTTTGTTGTAAAAATGCGAAATTCATTAGAAACTTTGAACCCTTCTAACTTCCTAACAAAGAAAAATTATGTTTCAAAAATTACTCTGATGTAGAGCTGAAGTAGAAATGTTATTTAGCAACTATTTTGTATGGCATACCTCTCTGATTTTTGGACATTAAATTTCAACGTTTGAAAATTACAAAATTTTCAAAATGTCTGTGAAATATCAGCTTTTTTTCACAAATAAAAGCATAAAATATCGGCCTAAATTTTCAACTATCATGAAGTACAATATGTCACAAAAAAACAGTGTCAGAATCACTGGGATCCATTGACGCATAAGATGTCAAAGTGATACTGGTCAGAATTGCAAAAAATGGCCCGGTCAGAAGGGTGTTTTCAGGCTGGAGAGTGAAGGGGCTAATGTCTGAGTAGACGAAAGGCAGATTGTGTTATGTTCCAGCATATATGAAAGAAAAAAAAGATTAAAACTTCTATTCCTAAGTTTAAACACATAAGTGACAAAATGGTATCACTGTCATCAGTGCTTTGGAAAAGTGTATGGTCCTTGTGTCCGTTTTTTAGGCTGGGGCCACACGGGGACTACTGCGATCCACTTGCATGACACTCGGCTCGTGCTGGCAGTACAGCAGAGCCGAGTGTCATGCGTGTGTCCTTGCAACTGAGGTCCGTTCGTGCGAGCAGACCTCAGCTGCGGGGGGCGGGCCGGCACTCAGGAGGGAAGGGAGGGATATCTCTCCCTCTCCCGTGCGTAGTCAGTTAGGGCTAAGCCACACGGCGAGAAAATCGGTGCGAGTGGAGTGCGATAAAACATCGCATTCCCCTCGGACCAATTCTAGCCTGTGTGACAGCACACATGAGCGATTATTTTCTCAGCCCTAATCGGACCGAGAAAACAATCGCAGCATGCTGCGATTGTAATCCGAGACTCTTTCTCTCGCACCCATTCAAGTGAATGGGGCGAGAGAAAAATCGCACTGCACTCGCGGTACACCGGTGTACTGCCAGTGCAATGCGAGAATGTCTATAGCCGGCTACACAGGCGAGAGGGAGAGAAATCCCTCCCTCCCCTCCTGAGTGCCGGCCCGCCCCCCGCAGCTGAGGTCTGCTCGCACGAACGGACCTCAGTTGCAAGGACACAAGCATGACACTCGGCTCTGCTGTACTGCCAGCACGAGCCGAGTCTCATGCAAGGGGATCGCAGTAGTCCCCGTGTGGCCCCGGCCTTATTGCCATTCTCGCACTGCACTGGCAGTACACCGGTGTACCGCGAGTGCAGTGCGATTTTTCTCTCGCCCCATTCACTTGAATGGGTGCGAGAGAAAGAGTCTCAGCTTACAATCGCAGCATGCTGCGATTGTTTTCTCGGTCCGATTAGGGCTGAGAAAATAATCGCTCATGTGTGCTGACACACAGGCTAGAATTGGTCCGAGGGGAATGCGATGTTTTATCGCACTCCACTCGCACTGTTTTTCTCGCCGTGTGGCTTAGGCCTTAACATCAGTCTGTCAGCAGTGTTTTTCATGGATGGTTAAATAAATAAATAAATAAATAAATAAATGAAATACAAAACTTCTCTTATACTTTGCAATGTTAAATATGGACAGCACATCGATGGCACATGGCTGCCATCTGTGTGGTGTTTGTGTTTTTCACAGACTCTAATGCGGGCGTCACACGAGACGATCTATCGTGCGATATGTCGTCTGGGTCACGGTTTTCGTGACGCACATCCGGCATAGTTTGGTACGTCGTTTCGTGTGACACCTCCGAGCAACGCTGAACGTTCTCAAATCGGTTACAAAACGTGAGTCATGTACACGTCACTTATTTTTAAAAAATCGTTTATTTTTCTTTGCGCCGATTGTTCATCATACCCGGGGCAGCAAACATCGCTCCATATGACACCCAGAGAACGATGAACACAGCTTACCTACGTCCCGCGGCACCCGCCGGCTATGCAGAAGGAAAAAGGTGGGCGGGATGTTTACGTCCCGCTCATCTCCGCCCCTCCACTTCTATTGGCCGGCGGCTGTGTGACATCGCTGTGACGCTGAACGTCGCTCCCCCTATGGAAGAGGATGTTCGCCGCCCACAGCGAGGTCGCTCAGCAGGTAAGTACGTGTGACGGCGGTTTAACGACTTTGTGTGACACGGGCAGCGATTTGCCCGTGACGCACAAATGACGGGGGCTGGTACGATCGCATCATACATCGTACAGTGTGACGCCCGCATAAGACTTGTCTCTACCTTTTTCATCCTTGATATCATAAAAAAACGGACATGTCTACGTGAGTTTTGTGCTGACACATAGTCTCTAAAAAACACGGAAATGTGAATAGTACCATAGATTATAACGGTTATGTGCAATGACGTAGCTGCGGGGGGGGGCAAGTGGGGCATTTGGACCCTCTGATGCAGCGGTCTGAGGTGTCTCCTCAGCAGCTGCATTTTGCCTCCTCTCATTGTGGGAGTTGAATGTTCTCTGATATGGCTGTAAAGCTGACAGTCGGCTCAGAGAAAGTGCAGTGTGCCAGCTCCCTGTGATCATTTGTTTTTGTTTCTTTCAGGCATACACTTGAAGCCACACTTGGTATGGTAAGTGCTCCAATGGAGCTGAAGAAACCAAAGATTTATTGTAATTAGGGGACGGGGGGGAAGAGTACACAGCATAGGGAGTGAGGGAGGAAGTACACAGTATGGGGAGCAAACGGGGGGAGGTAATTTGAGGACATACGGTAGTATGGGGAGTGAGGGGGAATTTGAGGACACAGTATGGAGAGCAAAGGGGGAAATCTGAGTACACAGTATGGGGAGTGAGGCTGAAATTTGAGGACATGGTATGGAGAGTGTGGAGAGTAATTTGAGATCACAGTATGGGGAGCAAGGGGGGAAATTTATGTGGACAGTGTATGAGGTGTGAGGGAGGGATGGGTGCAGGCACAGTATGAGGATTAAGTGGGAGATGAGTGCAGAGGTGGTGTCACAAGTATCTCCCATCATTAGGACACTTGTGACAGCTCTGGGATGTGAGCTGCACATGAACTTGTGATATTCTGGATTTTAAATGTGATTTATTTTGGTGCAGCAAGGGTTAATTACAATTTTTTTTCTGGTAGCTCCTGGTTAGTTCTTCTCAGCTGCAGCCGGTTTGTGATTACTCCCCTTCCCTTTAAATAGCCCCAAGAGCCATCACCTGATGCTGGTAATAAATTAGTTCTATTCTGACCACCTTGGAGGAAGAAAGCTTCTAGTGGCTGCCAGAGATCTGCTGCTGGAGATCTATTGCTAGAGTTGTGTTGTTGGAGCCATGTCGTCTGTAGCCCTGGTGTTTGTCTGCAGGAATCCAGTTTGTTTCATATCCTTTTTTCTATGTTCCCCTATCTGTCCTCCTTCCCCTGTGTTATATTACAATACCGGTGACGTCTAATGAACTCATTGGCCTTGGCACTAGACAAGGTGAGTGAAGTGACAGTGAGGGACCAGGGATATGACGGCGACAAGGGGAAAGATTGATATAGAGACGTTAGGGGAACTCAGAGGCCAGACACAGGTTAGTGTCAAGAGGAGCCCCATCCTTCACTCCCTATTGTCAGGGTCTGCCTCTCCCTTTCCATCCTGTTGAAAGCTCTGTGTTGCACTGTGCGATTGACATCCCCTAGCTCGTGTGTGACTGGTATTGAAGAGACAGCATGGGAGGAGAAAAATATGGAGGTGCAGAATAAAGACTAGTTAGTGTGTTGGGGGGGAGCGGTATGGAGAGGGGCAGCATGGGGGGGAGAGTGTGAAACCATAACCAGGATGATCAGTATGCCGAGGAAGGGAGTGTAATGAAAGGGCACAGTATAGAATGTGAGCAGTATAGGTGGGACACAGTGTAAGACGACAGTGTGTAGATGGGGCCCTGTATGGAAAGGGGAGGGCAGTGTAGATAGCATGTACCATAAGAGGAAAAGTGTATGAGTCATATTTTGTGTAGGGAACACAATGAGGATCAATTATTTAATCAGGCACATAGCATATGGCAGATATTTTTATTCAAGAGCATTATAATTATTCTGCTATTTTTAAAGGTTTTGTGCCGGGATGTGCTGCACAAGACCTGAGAAGATGGAAGTCTCCAGAGACAAGCTGTGAATGTGAAAAGACATCATGGTGTCTGGACAAAATGAAGAAAAGAAAGAGAAAAACTCCAACCAAATCAAACATCATCTATAAGTCACCTTGATCTAAAATGATATTTGTGATACTAATTCTCATCAGTACAGTAGTTCCTGTAAGGTCTGCTGTCTGATGATGACTAGTAACACTCCCAGCATCTCCTTACCATTATTAAGGACATACTAGTTGTAGGTTCATGCAGTACAAATGCATATGGGTATGACCTGACATTCCAATGGATGTACCATGTACTGAAGGTGGTTCTTGTTATGTATTATTTTTCTGATCGTGGTTCTTGTGATGTATTCCTGTGCTTTAATACTGTGTTTTTTTGTGTAATGATTGGAGTTGTAGTGATGCATTTTTGTGCTGCTGGGGGCTCTAGTGATGTATTTCTGTGCTACTGGTGGTGCTTATGATGAATTTCTGTACTGCTTGTGGTTCTGATGTTGAATTTCTGTACTGATGCTGATTTTTGTGATGTATTCCTGTACTGATGAGAATTGGGATGCTGTGTTCCTGAACTTTTGGGGGTTCGGGTGATGCGTTTCTGTACTTATGAGGGTTTTGATGCTTTGTTTGTGTACTGATGGTGGTTCCTGTGATGTATTTCTGTACTGCTCGTGGTTCTGATGATCAATTTCTGTACTGATGAGGTGTCATGCCCCCGATCTGACCGCGCTGCTCACCTTCCATCACTCCAACCCCTGGGGTCCCCGCTCCCCACAGAGCCTGCTTTCCTGCTACCTCGTCCATACCTTTTCCCCGTCGGTCCTTGCCCCGCGCCACACACTCACTGCAGCCACCTGCTCTCTAGCATCCTGCCTCTCCTCCTGTGGTTTCAGCTCTGACTTCCGGGTTGTGGTCCTCACACATGCACACTAGAGGGCACGCACGTGCACTCACCTAGACTGAAAGGGCCAACACAGCTGTCCAGGATACTACTAATTAACCTTGGGTATTTAAGAATTCCTATTCCCCGTGGCCAGTGCTTGTTCAACACATCCCTGTAGCTTGTCTCTTGTACCAGTTGTTCAGGTCCCTCTATGACTGTTCTTTGTATAACTCTGTCTCTGCTCGCAGATCCTGAGTACCCTTCTGAGCACACACTTTAGCCTGATCCCATTAACCTGCACCAGTCTCCACTCCTGGATCTCAGCCTGATCCCATTAACCTGCACCAGTCTCCGCTCTTAGACCTCAGCCTGATCCCGTTAACCTGCACCAGTCTTTGGGTCTGGTCTTCTGCCTGATCCCGTTAACCTGTACCTGGTTCAGATCGGATCCTGTAATCATAAGACTCTATCCAGTGACTCTTGCTGATCCCGGATTCCATGCCTCTAGGCCCTCTGTGGTTACGCCCAACAGTCTCTGTTTAGGGGTTCGCCCGAGACGGCGTCGTAGGGGAGTTCGGTGCACGGTCCAGTGGGTACACTCCCAGGACTATCGTTACATGAGGTTTGTGATGCAGTGTTTCTGTACTGATGGGTGTTTCTGTGATGTATTTTTGTACTGTTGGTGGTTCTGGTGATGTGTTTCTATATTGATGGTGGTTCTGGTAATAAATTCTTGTGCTGTCATTGGTTCTGATCCTGTACACATGCAACAATCTATCACTTGTAAGATTACGTGATACATGGCTATATTAATAAAGTGTTGTACCGTCTGAAAAATTAAGGGTTACTATTAGTGATGAGCGAGTACTACCATATTCGGGTGCTCAGTACTCAAAACGAGCAGGTCGGACGGGCTCAACTCGAGTACTGAGCATAATGAAAGTCAATGAGAAACATCTTTCCGGAAGATCTTCGGAATAATGCTTGAGTTTCCCTTTGACTTCCATTATGTTCGGTACTTGAGTCAAGCCAATATGACAATTCGACCTGCTCGTTTCAAGTACCGAGCACTCACGCCTGGTAGTGCTCACTCATTTCTAGTTACTATGTTTTTATTTATGTTAGGAGTAGTGATGAGTAAGCACTACCATGCTAAGGTGCTCGGGAATCGAAAAGAGCAGGTTGGATGCTCAGACGGGCTCGACTCAAGTACTGAGAATAATGGAAGTCAATGAGAAAAAGGAGCATTCTTCTGGAGGATCTTACGGAAAAATGCTCAAGTTTCCATTTACTTCCATTATGCTCGGTACTCAATTCAATCCCATCCGAGTATCTGACTTGCTCATTTCAAGTCCCGTGTACCCAACCATGGTTGTGATCTCTAATAACTAGTTTAGAGCATTAAAGGGGTTGTCCAATTTTGTGATGAGTCTGCAGTCACTGTATGTTTGCAGACTTCTGAATTCTCACAGTACGCAAAATGTGCAAATACAGTGAGTATGGAAAGTATTCAGACCCCTTTAAATTTTTCACTCTGTTTCATTGCAGCCATTTGGTAAATTCAAAAAAGTTCATTTTTTTCTCATTAATGTACACTCTACACCCCATCTTGACAGAAAAAAACAGAAATGTAGAATTTTTTGCAAATTTATTAAACAAGAAAAACTGAAATATCACATGGTCATAAGGATTCAGACCCTTTGCTCAGATACTCATATTTAAGTCACATGCTGTCCATTTCCTTATGATCCTTCTTGAGCTGGTTCTACTCCTTCATTGCAGTCCAGCTTTGTTTAATTAAACTGATAGGACTTGATTTGGAAAGGCACACCACTGTCTATATAAGACCTCACAGCACACAGTGCATGTCAGACCAAATTAGAATCATGAGGTCAAGGGAACTGTCCAAGGAGCTCAGAGACAAAATTGTGGCAAGGCACAGATCTGGCCAAGGTTACAAAAGAAT
The DNA here is from genome assembly GCF_048569485.1 of Anomaloglossus baeobatrachus. Taxonomy (NCBI): domain Eukaryota; kingdom Metazoa; phylum Chordata; class Amphibia; order Anura; family Aromobatidae; genus Anomaloglossus; species Anomaloglossus baeobatrachus. Next base: position 439,213,273 of record NC_134356.1, on the reverse strand, counting down.
TTCTGCAGTACTCGAGGTTCCTAAGAGCACAGTGCCCTCCATAATCCTTAAATGGAAGAAGTTTGGAACCACCAGAACTCTTCCTAGACCTGGCCATAAAGCCAAACTGAGCAACCGTGGGAGAAGAGCCTTGGTTAAAAAAGTAAAGGAGAACCCCAAGATCACTGTGGCTGAGCTCCAGAGATGCAGGAGGGAGATGGGAGAAAGTTTCACAAAATCAACTATCACTGCAACCCTCCACCAGTTAGGCCTTTATGGCAGAGTGGCAGAACAGAAGCCTCTCCTCAGTGCAAGACATGTGAAAACCCACATAGAGTTTGCAAAAAAACACGTGAAGGACTCCCAGACTATGAGAAATGAGATTCTCTGGTCTGATGAAACGAAAATAGAACTTCTTGGTGATAATTCTAAGTGATATGTGTGGAGAAACCCAGGTACTGCTCATCACCTACCCATTACAATCCCAACAGTGAAACATGGTTGTGGCACCATCATGCTATGGAGTTGTTTTTAAGCTGCAGGGACAGGACGACTGGTTGAAATTGAAGGAAAGATGAATGCGGCTGGTACAGAGACATCCTGGAAGAAAACCTCTTCCAGACTGCTCTGGACCTTAGACTTTGCGGAAGGTTCACCTTCCAAGAAGACAATGACCCTAAGCACACAGCTAAAATAACAAAGGAGTGGCTTCAGAACAACTCTGTGACCATTCTTGACTGGCTCAGCCATAGCCCTGACCTAAACTCAAAACTCAATTGAGCAACTCTGGAGAGACCTGATAATGGCTGTCCACCAACGTTCACCATCCAACCTGACAGAACTGGAGAGGATCTGCAAGGAAGAATGGCAGAGGATCCCCAAATCCAGATGTGAAAAACTTGTTGCATCATTCCCAAGAAGACTCATGGCTGTACTAGCTCAAAAGGATGCTTCTACTCAATACTGAGCAAAGGGGCTGAATACTTATTACCATGTGATATTTCAGTCTTCTTGTTTAATAAATTTGCAAACATTTCTAGATTTCTGTTTTTTTTCTGTCAAGATGGGGTGCAGAGTGTACATTAATGAGGAAAAAAATGAACTTTTTGAATTTACCCAATGGCTTCAAATAGTGAAAAATTTAGGTCTGAATACTTTCATACCCACTGTATATGAATGAGCGGTCACATGACAACTACTGAAACAGCTTGAGGGTGTGCAGTACTGAATTCTTGCGCTGGGTGCTGGAAAACCTGTGTATATGTTGTATCTGTGAAAAAAAATGGATTCAACACGTACAACATGAATATCTGAATAAGGCCTTAAAAATAGCCATTATGATCTTCCAAGCAGTGATCAGTTGGCACAACTGTTGATGTGTTTTTTGTTTGAATGGATGGTGAGCGGGCACACCATCGAGAGCAGTGATTATTTATTAGAGAGCTGGAAGAAAAAAAGAATAGATAACAAAGTGTAGGTAAACTTGCATATTTTTTTATATGTTGCAGCCCCTTTTTTGCCCTGGGGGTCCAGGTTTGAGACCCCCCAAATGACCTCCTTAAATACTGCTCAAAAGTGTTTAACTCAGGATGTATAACCGCTAAGCTTCTCTATTAGTGAATGCACAGCTGCAATCTCATTTTTACGTCAAGAAAAGGAGAAATTAAACTTTAAGTTCTCAAGTAACAAACTGCATATTTAACATAATAGGTTCCCTTTTACCACTACTAATTCATAGTAAAAATAAACAAATAGAATCATGCACTGCTCCCGTATGACATGTCTGTTTTTAGCATTGCAAGAAATAGAACCTTTTTAATGCATTTATCCTTACTCATACGTGAAGAATACTGATGACACACATACTACTTTTTTGTGTATGCGACAAATACTAAATGAAGAATAATAGTGAGGAAAATAAGTATTTGATACACTGCCAATTTTTCACGTTTTCCAACTTACAAAGAATGGAGAGGTCTGTAATTTTTATCGCAGGTACACTTCAACTGTGACAGAATCTAATCCCTCCAAAAATCCAGAAAATAACATTGTATGATTTTTTTAAATAATTAATATGCATTGTATTGAATAAAATAAGTATTTGATACAATAGAAAAACAGAGCTTAAGATTTGGAACAGAAACCTTAGATTGCAATAACAGAGGTCAGACGTTTCCTGTAGTTCTTGATCAAGTTTGCACACACTGCAGCAGGGATTTTGTCCGACTCCTCCATACAGATCTTCTCCAGATCTTTCAGGTTTTGGGGCTCTCACTGGGCAACTTTGAGTATCAGCTCCTTCCAAGGATTTTCTATTGGGTTCAGGTCTCAAGACTGGCTAGACCACTCCAGGAACGTTAAATGTTTCTTACGGAGCCACTCTTTAGTTGCCCTAGCTGTGTGTTTAGGGTCGTTATCATGCTGAAAGACCCAGCCATGACCCATCTCCAATGCTCTTACTGAAGAATGTGGTTGTTGGCCAAGATCTTGAGATACATAACCCCATCCATTCTACCTTCAATACAGTGCAGTCGTCCTGTCCCTTTTGCAGAAAAGCACCTGCAAAGTATGGTGTTTCCAACCCCATGCTTCACGGTTGGGACGGTGGTCTTCAGGTAGTCACATTACAAGAAGGAAAAAGAGGGGGGATTCAGCTCACCCATTCCAAGTCCATTAATAGTGGTCAGTGCACGGGCAAACAACAGGCCGGCTCCTCAGTAGTGGTTCCAACAGAATTCAAGAAATGTTAGTCTATGCTATGAGTAAGAGCTCTTAGGAGCTTGAAACGCGTAAAACAAGACGTGTTTTTAAGCATGATTTTAAATATGCACAATAAAAGTTATTTCTTATGAAATGAAAAAGTCTGACGTGGATTAAAGTCAAATTGGATGGTGCTGGACAACCCTTTTCTTGAATTCTGTCTTCAGGTTGTACTCATCCTCTTACTTCCTCCAGACACAGCGAATGGAGTTGATACCAAAATGTTCTATTTTGGTCTCATCTGTCCAGATGCCTCCTCTGGATCATCCATATGGTCATTGGCAAATTTCAAACAGATCTGGTGTGAGCAGGGGACATTGCATGCTCTGCAAGATTTTAATTCATGATGGCGTAGAGTGTTACTAAAGGTCCAGTCACACTAAGCAACTTACCAGCGATCCCAACAACGATAGGGATCGCTGGTAAGTTGCTAGGAGGTTGCTGGTGAGCTGTCACACTGCGACGCTCCAGCGATCCCACCAGCAACCTGACCTGGCAGGGATCGCTGGAGTGTGGCTACACGAGTTGCTGGTGAGCTCACCAGCAACCAGTGACCAGCCCCCAGTCTCCTAGTTACAGCACACATCAGGTTAATTAACCCGATGTGTGCTGCAGCTAAATGTGCACAGAGCAGGGAGCAGCGCACACTGAGCGCTGGCTCCTTGCTCTCCTAGTTACAGCACACATCGGGTTAATTGCCTGATGTGTCCTGCAGCTAAATGTGCACAGAGCAGGGAGCAGCGCACACTGCTTAGTGCTGGCTCCTTGCTCTCCTAGTTACAGCACACATCGGGTTAATTACCTGATGTGTGCTGCAGCTACATGTGCACAGAGCAGGAGCCGGCACTGACAGTGAGAGCGGAGGAGGCTGGTATCAAAGGTAAATATCGGGTAACCAAGGACAGGGCTTCTTGGTTACCCGATGTTTACATTAGTTACCAGCCTCTGCAGAAGCCGGCTCCTGCTGCCTGCACATTTAGTTGTTGCTGTCTCGCTGTCACACACAGCGATCTGTGCTTCACAGCAGGACAGCAACAACTAAAAAATGGCCCAGGACATTCAGCAACAACCAACGACCTCACAGCAGGGGCCAGGTTGTTGCTGGATGTCACACACAGCAACATCGCTAGCAACGTCACAAAAGTTGTTCGTTACCAGCGATGTTGCTAGCGATGTTGCTTAGTGTGACGGGGCCTCAACAGTAATCTTTGAGACTGTGGTCTCAGCTCTATTCAGGTCATTGACAAAGTCCTCTTGTATAGTTCTGGGCTGATTCATTACCTTTCTCAGTATAATATATATCAATATATATAATATTTATTCATTTATGTAGCGCTTTTAATTCCATAGCGCTTTACATACATTTGCAACACTGTCCCCATTGGGGCTCACAATCTAAATGGAACTGGAGAACTCAGAGGAAACCCACTCAAACACGGTGAGAACATACAAACTCCTTGCTGATGTTGTCCTTGGTGGGATTTCAACCCAGCGCTGCAAGACAGCAGTGCTAACCACCGAGCCACCATGCTGCCCTTACCCTACAAGGCAAGATTTTGCATGGAGCCCCACACCAAGCAAGATTGACAGACATCTTCCATTTTCTAATCATTGGGCCAACAGTTGTTGCTTTCTCACCAAGCTGCTTGCCTATTGTCCTGTAGTCCATCCCAGCTTGTTCAGATCTACAATTTTGTCCCTGGTGTCCTTAGACACCTCCTTGGTCTTGACCATGGTGGAGACGGAGTGTGATTGATTGAGTGTGTGGACAGGTGTCTTTTATACACATAACGAGTTCAGACAGGGGCAATTAATTCAGGTAATCAGTGCAGAGAAGGCGGGCTTCTTAAAGAAAAAATAACAGGTCTGTGAGAGTCAGAATTCTTGTTGGTTGGTAGGGGATGAAATACTTATTTCATGCAATTAATTAATTAAAAATCATACAATGTGATTTTCTGGATTTTTTTAATCTGTGACAGTTGAAGTGTACCTACGACAAAAATTACAGATCTCTCCATTCTTTGTAGGTGAGAAAACTTACAAAATCAGAAGTGTATCAAATACTTATTTTTCCCACTGTACATATGCTCTGAATGTTCTATGTATGCCCTGTTGTTGCAGATATTTTGCAAATATCAATAATTTGGGGCTGATTTTAACCTTCATTTCCACAGTTTTCATCACTACTAATAAATATTCTGTTATGGGCTCTTGTTGGTTTGCATAGTTTGCGTGCATGTAAGACAACTTGATGTGCTTTTCAAAGATAAAAGGATAACACATTTAATCGTTTCCACCATGCCTACTGCTTGCATAATGCAGAGAAGGGCACTAAAATAGCAAGAAAACCTTTGTTTACCCATCACATTATTTAGACTCTATAATTTACATGTGATCAGACAAGTGCATGAATTGTATGAGACCGAAATGATTCACACTACGCACATTTCTATGCATACCAACCACAATATTAAAAAACGATTCTCTTTGTAGAACACTATTTTCTTTATGACATCACTGACCTTGTTGCTTTGTTCTACTTCACTTCAAAAATTGGGAGCTCCACCTGAGTTATAATAGTGGGTGTGAGTGGAGTGTCACACCCAAGTGTGATTACAAGCCACTAAAGAGTTTTTCATGGCAATAACAATGTGAGATTGTCATTATATAATCCATCAGAAAAGGAATATTACCCTATGTTTAAAAAAGGCAACAAGTATTATACACTGGACAGCTGCAACCACAGAAATACTCAGAATTGATCATAAAGACGTCTTTACAATACATCAGCAGATCTCCTCTAGTGATGTTGTACCTTGAGGTTTTAGACAGTTTTTGCTTTGATCCGAAAAAAATACCAGTACAAATGCAGAACTGACAGGTCTCCCACTCATAAGGAAAGTTAAATACTGACATTCATTGTGTCTCCTTCTCAAATTATATTTTTTTTAACCATTTTATGCTGGGGTTTTTTCTTACCTTTGCTACATTACCATTTTTGGTGATGTTTTTGTTTAACTTGTACAGTACATGCGTCATCTTGGGGTTTTTGAAAATCTATAATGTAGCCTGTAGAGCAGGGGTGGGCAATTAATTTTCCCATGGGGCCGCATGAGAAGTTGGGATGGTTTTAGAGGGCCGGACTAATATAATTAACTCGGTTCTAATGTATATATATATATATATATATATATATATATATATATATATATATATATATATACATACATATACACACGCATATATACTGTGTGTGTATATAATATATATACACATACACACAATGTATACATACATACACACACAATCCCCATATACTACATCACTACACCCGCCACATAATACACCTGTATTATACATCCCTATACACTACACCTGTAATAAACTACACCTCTATATACTATACCACTTTATACTACATCACTACACCCCTATATACACCTGTAATATACTACACCACTATATACTACACCTATAATAAACTGCACCACTACACCCCTATATACACCTGTAATATACTACACCACTACACCCCTATATACACCTGTAATATACTACATCACTATATACTACACCAGTGATAACCTACATCACTACACCCCTATATACTACACTTGTATTATACTATACCACTACACCCCTATATACACCTGTATTATACTACACCACTATATACACCTGTATTATATTACACCCCTATTTACACCTGTATTATACTACACCACTACACCCCTATATACACCTGTATTATACTACATCACTACACCCCTATATATACCTGTATTATACTACACCCCTATATACACCTGTATTATACTACACCACTACACCACTATATACACCTGTATTATACTACACCCCTATTTACACCTGTATTATACTACACCCCTATATACACCTGTATTATACTACACCACTACACCTCTATATACACCTGTATTATACTACACCACTACAACCCTATTTACACCTGTATAGTGTGTGTGGATAGTGGGTGTGAGTGGAGCATCACACCCAAGTGTGATTACACACCACTACACCCCTGTGATTACTACACCACTACACCCCTATATACACCTGTATTATACTACACCACTATATACACCTGTATTATACTACACCACTACACCCCCCCATATACCACACCTGTAAAACTACATTCCCATATACTAAACCACTACACCCCAAATATTTGTCAACAGTTAACCCCCGCCCCCTCCCCATTGCCCCCGCAGGTTACTGGTAACCACTCACCTCTCTTCTTATCGTCCCCATCCTCAGGCTCCTGCGTACGAGCCCCCCTCTGAGCGGCTTCTCTTTCACATGCCCAGGCTGCGCCGACGCTGTATTCCTAGGAGCCGCTGCTTCTCTCCATACGGCCCCCGCCGCTGCAACTTCTTCTCCTGCCGGGCGGGAACTTTTCAAATGACACGTGCGCGCCGTACTGACGATATCAGGGCGCGCGCGTATCACAGAGAAAAGCTGCCGCAGGGAACAGAGGAGAGATTCCTGCGTTCCGCTGCCTGCACTGACTGTGCGGAGCTGCAGGATCTGTCCCCTGTTTCCTACCCGGCACGCAGCGTGTGATGAGGGCAATCTGACTACGGGCCTCCCGGAGCCTGGAGCTCCGGACAAGAGGTCAGATTGCCCTAATCAGTGACCGGCCAGCAAGGACGCCCTGAGCCAGGCGGGCCGATCACAGAGAGTAGGCGGGCCGGATGTGGCCCGCGGGCCGCCCCTTGCCCAGGTCTGCTCTAGAGAAAACCCACAGGAAAAAAAAGCAACACTAATGCAATATTGGATATCACTGACCTTTCCAAAAAGAAAATTAAAACACTATTGCCCCAATCCTTTAAAGGGAACCTGTCAGGTCCAATATGCACCGAGAACCACGAGCAGTTCTGGGTGCATATTTCTAATCCCTGCCTAACTGTATTTCTAAAGATCTTTTATCATATGCTAATGAGCACGGGGACTAGTCGCAAGGGCATTACTTCCTTTGGCTCAGTGCACAAGATCAGAACGTCCCCAGACTGCCAATCATGCACACTACACCAGTTTGAAGCCGAGACACGTACATCCGGCTTCATAGTACGCATGACTGGAAGTCCGGGACTTCTGATCATTTGCACTGAGCTGAAAACAAGCGGTCGCAGCCGAGAGGTGAGTGCAACCATGCCTCTGACACTGCGCATTTATTAGCATGTTTGCATACCCACAGGGCCGTGCGAACATGCTAAGGGGGCCAACTAGCCAAGGGAAGTAAAGTCCTTGCGACTAGTCGCTGGTCTCATTAGCATACGACAAAAGATCTTTAGAAATACTTTTTCTAAAGATCTCTTTATCCATGCTACTAGATGCAGGGACAGTTAGGCAGGGATTAGCAATATGCAACCAGAACTGCTCATAGTTCTAGGTGCATATTGCACCTGACAGGTTCCCGTTAAACAGATTGTGGCAGAAAACTGGCATAAGACTGTATCAAATATAGTGAAACTTATGTGCACCATGTATTTGTGAAAAAATGTAATGGGTTTTGGTGTTTCCATACCAGCTCCACCAACTTTTAAAAAAAAATAGGCAGCACTTCGCTAAAGCGGGAATTGTCTAGAATAGTCCATCAATTCCTTGTAATTATAACACAAAAAGAGTATAAATAATAGCAGAAATATACTCTAGTTTATAACTGGGGTACATTTCTAAATCTGGACATGAGCTAAATTCTTTAACTGCTGCTTCTTAATGAATCTGGTGCATCTGACTCTGGCGGTGATCTGATGCTTCTGAAGGATGTTGGTACCAGGGTACCAAGTGAGGATGCAATGCTGAGTATATACGAGTGGTACCAGTTAAGGAGGTATCTTTTTTGTATATTCTTTTCACCCTACTATACTCTTTTTAATATAGACTTTATATTAACAGCTCTCCCTAGTGCTTGGGGTTATTTTTTGTCACTTTCGGTATTTATGACATAAAAGCACATACAGTCATATGAAAAAGTTTGGGCACCCCTATTAATGTTAACCTTTTTTCTTTATAACAATTTGGGTTTTTGCAACAGCTATTTCAGTTTCATATATCTAATAACTGATGGACTGAGTAATATTTCTGGATTGAAATGAGGTTTATTGTACTAACAGAAAATGTGCAATCCGCATTCAAACAAAATTTGACCGGTGCAAAAGTATGGGCACCCTTATCAATTTCTTGATTTGAACACTCCTAACTTCTTTTTACTGACTTACTATAGCACTAAATTGGTTTTGTAACCTCATTGAGCTTTGAACTTCATAGGCAGGTGTATCCAATCATGAGAAAAGGTATTTAAGGTGGCCACTTGCAAGTTGTTCTCCTATTTGAATCTCCTATGAAGAGTGGCATCATGGGCTCCTCAAAACAACTCTCAAATGATCTGAAAACAAAGATTATTCAACATAGTTGTTCAGGGGACGGATACAAAAAGTTGTGTCAGAGATTTAAACTGTCAGTTTCCGCTGTGAGTAACATAGTAAGGAAAAGGAAGAACACAGGTACAGTTCTTGTTAAGCCCAGAAGTGGCAGGCCAAGAAAAATATCAGAAAGGCAGAGAAGAAGAATGGTGAGAACAGTCAAGGACAATCCACAGACCACCTCCAAAGACCTGCAGCTTCATCTTGCTGCAGATGGTGTCAATGTGCATCGGTCAACAATACAGCGCACGTTGCACAAGGAGAAGCTGTATGGGAGAGTAATGCGAAAGAAGCCGTTTCTGCAAGCACGCCACAAACAGAGTCGCCTGAGGTATGCAAAAGCACATTTGGACAAGCCAGTTACATTTTGGAAGAAGGTCCTGTGGACTGATGAAACAAAGATTGAGTTGTTTGGTCATACAAAAAGGCGTTATGGATGGAGGCAAAAAAACACGGCATTCCAAGAAAAGCACTTGCTACCCACAGTAAAATTTGGTGGAGGTTCCATCATGCTTTGGGGCTGTGTGGCCAATGCCGGCACTGGGAATCTTGTTAAAGTGGAGGGTCGCATGGATTCAACTCAGTATCAGCAGATTCTTGACAATAATGTGCAAGAATCAGTGACGAAGTTGAAGTTACGCAGGGGATGGATATTTCAGCAAGACAATGATCCAAAACACCGCTCCAAATTTACTCAGGCATTCATACAGAGGAACAATTACAATGTTCTGGAATGGCCATCCCAGTCCCCAGACCTGAATATCATTGAAAATCTGTGGGATGATTTGAAGCGTGCTGTCCATGCTCGGCGATCATCAAACTTAGCTGAACTGGAATTGTTTTGTAAACAGGAATGGTCAAATATACCTTCATCCAGGATCCAGGAACTCATTAAAAGCTACAGGAAGCGACTAGAGGCTGTTATTTTTGCAAAAGGAGGATCTACAAAATATTAATGTCACTTTTATGTTGAGGTGCCCATACTTTTGCACCGGTCAAATTTTGTTTAAATGCGGATTGCACATTTTCTGTTAGTACAATAAACCTCATTTCAATCCAGAAATATTACTCAGTCCATCAGTTATTAGATATATGAAACTGAGCTGTTGCAAAAACTTTTTCATATAACTGTATTCCCCATGCACCGAGCCCATGGCAATAAAATGGCTGTTTTGCATGTTCTGGCCTGGTAAGTTTCTCCATACATTTTACTTTACAGGAAATCATCTACTACACTTTTTTCTTTAGTAAGAAACACAGTTAAAAAAAACCCCCATACTGTTCAATAATCTTAATTTCCCTATATTCAAGTTCTGTTTTTCCATACCAGGAATATTTTTATTTAGTCTATAGGGAACACATATATGAAAATACATAATGATTGTAGACTTGGAAAAAATAATATTGCTCTGAGGAACAAATGTAAAGTAAGTTCCTCATAAGTCATAATGCTTAACTAGATGCAAGCAATTTACCTATGACGCTTATATGGGATTGGACTTGTCTAGAGATAAGCAAATCTACCAATATTTGAAGTTGCCAAATTCCGCAGATTTTACAGGGAAATTTAATTTGCAGCAAAGTTATTCCCTACCAATTAAATGTTCCCCATTATGCTCAGATGTCTCTTCAGAACCCAGAGCATAGTAAAAGTAGGATATAAAAAAAGTAAATACCTCAGCGCTCCCTTGTCACCTGCCATGCGGTAGTCCATGAGTCTTCTTTCCGCCTTCCCCTGTTGCATGCACCCTATTTGACCTCTTCACTTTAGGCCCTTAGCTTCTAACTTGAAGACACCTTTGACATCACTGTTCGTCATGCCATCACTTAGGCAACGCACATCGTAACAGCATGACATGTAGTCACATCTGAGGCATAGTAGAGCTGTAAGGCTGGAGTCACACTTGCGAGTTTAAAATCGGACCGAGTCTCATGCTAGAAAGTAGCATTTGCTCTGTTCAAGTGTTGATTCGTGAACAATGCAACTGCAATGCGATTATGTGATTTTTCTCATGATTGTAGTCCATGTGCATTCCGTGTGTGATCCGTATGTGATCCGTTTTTATTCTCAGCAGCTATGTCATCTGCCATTCAGCTCTGCTACATGGCTGCTGACAGCAGACACAGACAAGCCGCGCGATCATAATGAAGTAGGATGAACTTCACCCAACTTCATTGTCATCCTGCGGCTCTGTCTGTGTGTCATGGCCTGATTTTCGATAACCGGTGAAGGTCTCACCGGTGACCGCAAATCCCCTGAGTGACTTAAGTGATCTGCGCTATCAGCGGTGCCGTAACTGAGGTTACCTGCGGCCACAGCAGAAGTCCTCCTGCTCAGATCTGTGGCCGCGGATAACCTGAGTGACGTCATCGCTGATAGCGCGACTCACTTCAGTCACTGCGGGGAGCTCACAGAGAGCGGTCGTGGTCTGTGACCGATCTCTGTCAGCTTCTGATGTAGCAGAGCTGAAAGCGTCGTGGGACCTCTGTGGATTACGTCGGACCTGGAGGGGTATTTGGGGGTTTAATAAAGTGGTGAAAGAGGGTGTTTTTTTTGTCATTTATTTCAAATAAATGTTTTTTTTGGTGTATGTCTTTATTTTCTTTATCTTACAGGTTAATCGTGGAAGGTATCTCGGGGAGACGCCTGCCATGATTAACCTAGGACTTAGTGGCAGCTATGGGCTGCTGCCATTAACTCCTTATTACCTCATTTGCCACCGCACCAGGGCAAATCGGGATGAGCCGGGTACAGTCCCGGGACTTTCGCATCTAATGGATGCGGCAATTCCGGGCGGCTGCTGGCTGATATTGTTTGGGTGGGGGGCTCCCCATAACGTGGGGCTCCCCACCCTGACAATACCAGCCTCCTGCCGTATGGCTTTACCTTGGCTGGTATGAAAATTGGGGGGAACCGCACGCCGTTTTTTCTTAATTATTTATTTAATTTACTGCACGATACAGACCCGCCCACCAGCAGCTGTGATTGGTTGCAGTGAGACAGCTGTCACTCAACGTGGGGGCGTGTCTGACTGCAACCAATCATAGGCGTCGGTGGGCGTGGAAAGCAGTGAATACTAGATAGAATAATGAGCGGCCGGCTTTTTCAAAAGAGGAAAAGGCGCCGGAGCTTTGTGACAGCAGTGCAGCGCCGCACTGGTGATCGGGGATCGGTGAGTATGTGAGAGGGGGGGAAGAGGGATTGACCGACATCGACAGACCTCACTCATTTCCAGTGTTTTCTGCAACATGCGATAAATGTATTTAGAAAAACGCATGTCACTAGGAGGGTGTGTGTGCCGTCCATGTAACATTCGTTTTTTTTCACGCACCCATAGACTTTCATTGGAGTGACTCGCACGTGAAAATCTACAAAATGCAGCATGCTGCGATTTATTACTCAGTCCGATTTGGACTGTAAAAAAAATAGCAGATCGGAGCTGCCTCATTGATTAATGATTGGTCCGAGTGCAATGCGAGATTTTCTCGCATTACACTCGTGCGAGTTAATCGCAAGTGTGACTCCAGCCTAAGCCAGAGCTTGGAGTGAGGAGGCTCAAGAGGATGTGAGCAACGGGTAAAGAGTAAAAAAATGTGCAGAGAACCTGACAAGTGGGTTGCGGGTCAGCAGGTCAGGTGAGCGGTGAGGTTTTTATTTTGTTTTTTACCTTTGTGGATCAGTTTTCTTCCATTTTGCTAAATTATGGCGCAAATTACAAATAATCCGTATTCTGAAAAATATGATGTTTTGTAAAATTTGAGGAGAATGAATTCCACTCAAACATATTTGCTTATTTCTAGCCTTGTCATTAAAATGTACATTACCATAGTTCAATGGCAGCCTGGCTTTCTTATGGCCAACTTTAAGTAGGACCATTCCGGTTGGGTACACCTTGTTGCGGTGGGATGGCTTTTAGGCTTTTCTGATCAAAAGAGCATTAACTAAGTACCCTTTGTTCTTTACAAGTACTATTACTGTTTACTTATTTTCGTACTATAGAGGTATATGCTCAATTTGTTTTTTTTTTCTTGGGTTTAGTCCTTGAGTCAAGGAGAATACTGTTCTTCACTGTCAATTAGCAATAATGAACTTGGCCATGGTTATTTAACTTTGTACGTACACAACTGTACACTTTTAGCTAGGCCATGAATATTTATATAAAAGGGCTTTTATTTTAGCAGACGCCTATTTCTCTTAACCTCTTATAAACATGCACTGCCAGAGCAGGAACACCTCATTCTGTGGAAAGCTATATAAATTAAATTCCAAGCAGAACTAGCATTTCTGCTGATAATAGGTGGCTCACAAAAAGCCCCAAAATCTTTTGCAATGTAATAGCAATTATGGTATATAACAATCCATGTAATATTTAATATTAATATATAAATGTAAGTTTTGTGTGTTTCCTTTTGGGATTACAACCAAAAAAACTAAACTAGAAACTGGAATGTGAACAACATATATATGAATCAGGCATCCTCAATTGAAGTCAACGATTGAATCAATAAGAGTTGAGTTTGTAAGGCAACGGTACGAAACTATTCACACAACAGGAATCCTCAGAGAAAAACATTTGTACAACTCTGCGACTTGCTGTTGGGCAATTTTTCTCTCCCTTTTCTACACTAAAATAAATTGATGTCACACTGATGGTAAATAAAACAAAAAGGCAAAAAAAGTGGATGAAAATCTGATCCAGAAGAGTGATGAAAATCTGTATTTTTTAACAGATAAAAAAGAACATTTGAATAAGATCTTATACTTAAAGGGAAGGTTCAGTGAAAAAAAATTAAATAACTGAAAAAATGTAAAGTATTAATGTTTTGTTTAAACATTATTTGTTTTTAATTGAGCAAAATATAAAAAAAAAATTAAAAGTTTGATATTTTCTACTCTTAAACACTAGGGGGAGCATCTGCTGAAATCCTACAGAAATCCTACTGTAGAAATAGCTCACATTACAGCTGCAGTAAAAATGGGCAGAATCTACTCTCATATGTGTGATGTCACGGCCCACTCTCCCGTTTTGGGTGTTTCCAAAAGGATAAGACTTAGGAGGATGAAGTTTAGGGACACAGTGCGGAGCCATTTTGTTGGTGACCGCAAAGTGATTCTAATATGTCTAAAGTGTCACCAAGGACAGTTGGCATAGTGCTCCACTGTATACTGTGCTCCAATGTATACTATGCCCTATATACTCTGCCACCATATTACTGTGCTCCGGTATACTGTGCCCCAATATTCCTGTGTTCCACGTACTGTGCCCTGATATTTCTGTGCTCCCATATTTCTGTGCCCCAATATTCCTGTGCCCCGATATTTCTATGGGCCCATATTTATGCGCCCCATATACTGTGTCCCCATATTTCTGTGCCCCCATATTTTTGTGCCCCCATACTTCTGTGCCCCCATATTTCTGTGCCCTGATATTTCTGTGTCCCCATATACTGTGCTCTGACCACTGAAAGGAGAAATAGCTGACACACTAGGCTGACATGAGAAGCTGCCGGACGGGATTGGAAGTGCAAGGTGATATGCGGCGAGGTGGTGCGATCTGCAGCCTGAGCCCGGCACTGCACTACAGATGTCATGCTGCGATCACCACTCCCAGCCGCAGGCACTCACCTTAGACCTCCGCCCCCAGCAGTCTCTACTGTCAGCCTGGTGTCTCAGCTGTTTCTTCTGTCAGCGATTACAGCACAGAGCAGTGAGGAGCGGAGGTGGTGAAAACACATGGGGAGGGTGAGCTGCTGGGGGAGCGGTGATCGGAGTGCGACTTCCACAGCATACCAGGATCAGTTATGGTGGGATCACTGCTGCCTGCCAGTGGTACTCAACCCATTCCAGATCTCCGCTCCCGGCACCCCTCCTCCTGTGAGCCTAGTGTCTCGTCAATTCCTCCTGTCACAACTCGACTGGCGCTGAGCACAGAGTGGGTGACAGGGGGAAAGTGAAGCACACAGCATATGCTGTGGGATCCCCAGAGGTACTGGTGGTCTCCTCCCAGAGCTGTGATCTGGACAGCCCAGGGAGTGTGTTCAGGTCACAGCAGGGAGCAGACACAGTGTAACAGATAGGGTTGGACACCAACTATCAGCCCTTATGCCCTAGGGCTGTCGTATTTGAGGTGAGTACCTGTCGTTGCACACTGCAAATCCAAGATGGCAGCCCCCAGTGTTTGAGTAAAAATAAAATAAAATAAAAACTAAATAAACAATTAATTTAATTTTGTATTAAAAACAATTGATTCCATAATCACTATTATTAATACAAAACTAAAAAAACACTGTACCTTCTCTTTAAAGGGAATCTCAGCAGGTTTTTGCTATGTAAGCTGATGATAGCATGCTGCAAAACATAGAATTCAGAGATGCCTGTCTTGACAAGGTTCGATGTATTGTTTATTGGCTATGTTTGTTTAAGCAGCAGGACTTCTCATTGCTGGGACTACAATATCAGGTGCACAGCAGCTGACACACCCCCTCCTCTAATTGGCACCTCACTGTCAATGTACAATCTCTATAGCGAGCCTGGTGTGGGCGGGACAGAACTCTCAGCTCTGCTACATGGCTAAGGCTCTGTTCACACAGTGCATAATTTCTAACCACAAAGATGCAGCTTCCAGGTGTCAGACCCCCGCCAATGTGATACTGATGACCTAAATCCTGGACAACCCCTTTTAGTAATAGTAACCAGCCATTCATAAATGAACCTATGTAGAATACAAGCTACACGGCATAAACCACACAGAGATCTGGGTTTTCTGCATTTATACATTTAAAAGCATTATACACTATTAAAAATAATGTAACAAAGAATAACATTTCTACATAGAAACACTTTCAAAGTAACATTAATGATGGCATCCATAGTAATAAAACTACTGGTATGTGCTCATTTAGTTTGTTTAGTAGAGCAGGGAAAACACTGTAATGTAAGCATTTCTGCTCATACAAGTCCTTTATAGTTAATTTGTGCAGGTGAACACAGAATAAACAATTATGGTTCCTTGAACCACATTGTCTCCTGTGGAGAAGAACTGTAAATGTTAAAAGTGCAGTATGAATTGGAGCATATCAGCCAGTATCATCTGAATGCACAGCATCCCGCATTGTCCACAATCATGGGCCCTGGCTGCCCCTCGGCCTCCATCTCCAGCCTCACATGGAAGCTTCTCAGGATATGCTGCTTCTCCTTCTGGTCTGAATTACTTGTCTTCTTTCTGTGTTATCCTCCACATCACTTTCACAGTTTCTCTGAAACGAAAGAAATGAGAACAGTGCTTCAAATATATAAAAATTGATATCCTCTATGTAAATGATTGCTGTTATTCGACTATTGCTGCTTTATCTAAATTTCTATTATAAAGTAACAGCTGTTCATGACGTCCACCATGTAACCATTGCTAACCACTGAGGGGAAAAATCCACCAAACATACCACGTGATATTTCCAAAGACTTCACTTAATAAATACTGATTTATTGTTTAACCTAAATATGTTTGGGCTCGTAAGGAGGGTAATTTGAGTAGAACCTCCTGGGCATGGCAGATTCTTATTTACTGAAAATATATCCTTGAACTGTTCTGAGCCAGTGAACTAACTGGCCACACTAGTTGATTTACTGCATAATGTTTTGTGTTTGTCACTGGCCCTTTAAGTGACGGTCATCTATGCTGGAATGCCTGTCCACAGCCCTCATGAGTGATAGTGGAAGAGACAAACGTTCTTGTTATGTCATATTTAACATTGATTTTAAATTTCTTTACCACAATCCTAAAGTGTAACTGCAAAGCCTTCTATCTCAATTTGTGTGCCATACCCATGACTCTAAAGGTACCGTCACACTAAGCGACGCTCCAGCGATCCCACCAGCGATCTGACCTGGCAGGGATCGCTGGAGCGTCGCTACATGGTCGCTGGTGAGCTGTCAAACAGGCAGATGTCCACAGCGATCAGAGATCAGCCACCAGCAACCCATGTAAGGACGCTGTGCTTGGTAACCATAGTACACACCGGGTTACTAAGCAAAGCGCTTTGCTTATAGTAACCCGATGTGTACCTTGGCTACATGTGCAGGGAGCAGGGAGCCGGCTTTTGAAGCTGCGGACACTGGTAACCAAGGTATATATCGGGTAACCAAGCAGAGCGCGTTGCTTGGTTACCCGATGTGTACCTTGGTTACCAACGTCCGCAGAAGCCGGCTCCCTGCTCCCTGCACATTCAGATTGTTGCTCTCTCGCTGTCAAACACAGCGATGTGTGCTTCACAGCGGGAGAGCAATGACCAAAAATGGTCCAGGACATTCAGCAACGACCAGCGACCTCACAGCAGGGGCCAGGTTGTTGCTGGATGTCACACACAGCGACATCGCTAGCAAGATCGCTGTTGCATCACAAATCCCGTGATTCAGCAGCAATGTCGCTAGCGACGTCGCTTAGTGAGACGTGGCCTTAACTGCACTAGCCTTGAGAGGGGTACTGTATGTTCGGCAAAAAGCCACACACAAAATTGACTGACTTAGAGCAAAACTGGGTGTGGTGTATACAGAGATGTAGACCTCTATGTTCTTGGGAAGTAATGCATGCATCCCTTACATTCCCTGAAATTGGTGGCAAGGACATCAAGTCCATTCTCGGTCCAGGGCCTGACTAGGAGTAATATGACCATAATACCGCAGCAGCAAAAGCAAAGGAATCCAGAAAGTGACTTCATGACTTACAGATGGCATTTTATTTTAAGGGGTTCTCCAGGAATAGAAAAAAAAACAACTAAACTTGATTGTAATAATAATAATAATAATAATAAAAAAAATCTTTATTTCTATAGCGCCAACATATTCCACAGTGCTTTACAATTCAGGAGGTTCACATAAGACAAAAAAAGACAACCCTGTCCGTGAGAGCTTACAATCTACAATGCCATGGGGGGGAGGAGGTTCAAGTGCTTATTTACAATGGCAGTCCAGCCATCTCAAGGAAATGGGGGATAGATAATGGCTGCCTGATTGTGACTCACATCACACTGCCCGTACCGGCTGCTAGTCCTTCTGACAGGAGCAGGTCAGCTGCATGTATTTCCATGCGATGTGATGTGATCCTTGCGCGAGTCACATGCCAGTGTGACTCCAACCTTAGAACGTAAAAGGATTTGGTCACTTCATCAGCTGTTAGTGCAGCTTTCCTCACAAACTGCACTTTTGTCCATAAAATTGGTTGCGGATGGAGAAACATGCAACCAGACCACTCCATCAGCCTCCTCCAACTGTAAAACACCTCACACTGCTTTTCTATCTATCAGATTGAAGCATGTCTCTACTGAAATCTGATCCCAGATCTCTTCTACACGTTCACAATGTTGCTGCATACTGGTCAACTAACTTGGGTATGTATACAGTTTTTTCTTCAACTCTACCCACAAATGTTCAATTAGGTAAAGGTCTGGGGACTGTGGGGGCCACTCCAGCACCTCTACTTCATTGTCATTGAATCATTTTTTCACCAATCTTGACATATTCTTAGGTTCATTGTTCTGCATGAACGCAGTATCGTCCTTTTCATACCCATAGTACGTGAGTGTACAAAGTAACTTGTCTTGTAGGATACTCACATATAACTCAGTACTGAGACCACCATCAATCTTGGTCAAGTATCCAACGCTTTTAGCTGTGAAACAATCCCATACCCTCAGGCTTCCGCCACTAAACTTGTCAGTTCCTTCAATTTCTCAATCAGTTAGCCCCAGGGCCGTATTTACCATTAGGCACCCGTGGTCCCGTGCCTAGGGCGGCAGGATGGAGGGGGCGGCACCTTCTAGCAGTAAAAAAAAAAATAAAAAAAAAATTTTTTTTTTTTTACACATTCATTAAATCCGCTGTATTTTCGGAGGGGGGAGGGGGGAGAGGCGCACCTTTATTTATTTGTATCCGCATCAATTAAGACGCGAATGCAGACAAACTGCGGCGGCCGGGCACCGAGAGCTGATTGACCCCGGAACTGCCGGCACCTGCACTTCCGGGGTCACAGGCACGCCAATCAGCTCCTTCCTCTGTCCTGCATCCAATGCTGTGTGGATTTCACATGCAGAGCTCACAGCAGGACGCCGCAGAGGACGCCGCGATGGAAGCCGGTGTCAGAAGAGGATACTCACGTGAGCCAGGAAGATGACGGCGGGCCCTGGAGCAGGTAAGTGCTCACAGAGCTGAAGATTCATAAGGAGCGTGGAGGTGTCTCAAATGCAGACTGGAGATCTGCATATGGGGTGGGAGGAGAGAGGCTGATACTGGGGGAGACTTGGGGGAAGAGAAGCGGATACTGGGGGAGGCTGGGAGGAGAGAGTCTGATGCTGGGGGAGGCTGGGAGGGGGGAGGGGCTGATGTTGCGGAAGGCTGGGATGGGGGCAGGCTGACGCTGGGGGAGGCTGGGAGGAGGGAGGCTGATGCTGAGGCAGGCTGATGCTGGGGGAGGCTGGGATGGGGGAGGCTGGGATGGGGGGAGGCTGATGCTGGGGGAGGCTGGGAGGAGGGAGGCTGATGCTGAGGGAGGCTGATGCTGGGGGAGGCTGGGTCTTGGGGAGGCTGATGCTGGGGGAGGCTGGGAGGAGGGAGGCTGATGCTGGGGGAGGCTGGGAGGAGGGAGGCTGATGCTGAGGGAGTCTGGGAGGGGGGAGGCTGGGAGGAGAGAGGCTGATGCTGTGGGAGGCTAGGAGGAAAGAGGCTGATGCTGAGGGAGGCTGATGCTGGGAGAGGCTGATGCTTCGGGAGGCTCGGAGGAGAGAGGCTGATGCTGAGGGAGGCTGATGCTGGGGGAGGCTGGGAGGAGAGAGGCTGATGCTGGGGGAGGCTGGGAGGAAAGAGGCTGATGCTGAGGGAGGCTGATGCTGGGAGAGGCTGATGCTTCGGGAGGCTGATGCTGGGGGAGACTGGGAGGAGAGAGGCTGATGCTGGGGGAGGCTAGGAGGGGGGAGGCTGATGCTGGGGCAGGCTGATGCTGGGGGAGACTGGGAGGAGAGAGGCTGATGCTGGGGGAGGCTGGGAGGACAGAGGCTGATGCTGAGGGAGGCTGATGCTGATAGAGGCTGATGCTTCGGGAGGCTGATGCTGGGGGAGACTGGGAGGAGAGGCTGATGCTGGGGGAGGCTAGGAGGGGGGAGGCTGATGCTGGGGGGAGCTGATGCCGGGGGAGGCTGGGAGGAGGGAGGCTGATGTTGAGGGAGGCTGATGCTGGGGGAGGCTGGGAGGAGAGAGGCTGATGCTGGGGGAGGCTGATGCTGGGAGAGACTGGGAGGAGAGAGGCTGATGCTGGGGGAGGCTAGGAGGGGGGAGGCTGATGCTGGGGGAGGCTGATGCCAGGGGAGGCTGGGAGGAGGGAAGCTGATGCTGAGGGAGGCTGATGCTGGGGGAGGCTGGGAGGAGAGAGGCTGATGCTAGGGGAGGCTGATGCTGGGGGAGGCTGATGCTGGGGGAGGCTGGGAGGGGGGAGGCTGGGAGGAGGGAGGCTGATGCTGAGGGAGGCTGGGAGGGGGGAGGCTGGGAGGAGAGAGGCTGATGCTGGGGGAGGCTGGGAGGAGGGAGGCTGATGCTGAGGGAGGCTGATGCTGGGGGAGGCTGGGAGGAGAGAGGCTGATGCTGGGGGAGGCTGGGAGGAAAGAGGCTGATGTTGAGGGAGGCTGATGCTGGGAGAAGCTGATGCTGCGGGAGGCTCGGAGGAGAGAGGCTGATGCTGAGGGAGGCTGATGCTGGGGGAGGCTGGGAGGAGAGAGGCTGATGCTGGGGGAGGCTAGGACGGGGGAGGCTTTTGCTGGGGGAGGGAGGCTGATGCTGGGGGAGGCTGATGCTGGGGGAGGCTGGGAGGAGAGAGGCTGATGCTGGGGGAGGCTGATGCTGGGGGAGGCTGGGAGGGGGAGGCTGATGCTGGGGGAGGCTGGGAGGAGAGAGGCTGATGCTGGGGGAGGCTGATGCTGGGGGAGGCTGATGCTGGGGGAGGCTGGGAGGGTGGAGGCTGATGCTGGGGGCAGAGAGGCTGATGCTGGGGGCAGAGAGGCTGATGCTGGGGGAAGCTGGGGGAGAGAGGCTGATGCTGGGGGAAGCTGGGGGAGAGAGGCTGATGCTAGGGGAAGCTGGGGGAGAGAGGCTGATGCTGGGGGAAGTTGGGGGAGAGAGGCTGATGCTGGGGGAAGCTGGGGGAGAGAGGCTGATGCTGGGGGAAGCTGGGGGAGAGAGGCTGATGCTAGGGGAAGCTGGGGGAGAGAGGCTGATGCTGGGGGAAGTTGGGGGAGAGAGGCTGATGCTGGGGGAAGCTGGGGGAGAGAGGCTGATGCTGGGGGAAGCTGGGGGAGAGAGGCTGATGCTAGGGGAGGCTGGGGGGAGAGAGGCTGAAGCTGGGGGACGCTGGGGGGAGAGAGGTTGATGCTGGGGGGCTGGGGGGAGAGAGGCTGATGCTGGGGGAGATGCTGCTGGTGAAGGCAGGGGAGAGGGGCTGCTGCTGGGGGAATGGGAGAGAGGGGCCAATCCTAGAGACAGAGAACAAGGGTTGAGGGATAGTGCAATGACAAAATCGATGGCGGGGGAGTGTAAGGACTCAGAATGAGAGGGGGGGCAGCATTGGGAGCTCATTATGGAGAAGGGGCAGCATGTGTGGGCAATGTAGGGGAGTCAATATCAAGAGTGGGGTAGTGTGTGTGTGTGTGTGTGTGTGTGTGTGTGTGTGTGTGTGAGGGGTGTCTCAGCATAAGCGTTAGTATGATGGTCTTAGTATGATGAATGGGGCAGCATGGAGGTGTCATTATGAAAAAGAGGAAGGCAGCATTAGGAGCTCATGGAGAGGGTCAGCATGCATGGGACATTGTGAGGAGGTAACAGCATGCATGGGAAACTGAGGAGGGAGCAGCATGCATGGGACATTGTGAGGAGGGGCAGCATGCATGGGACATTGTGAGGATGGGGAAGCATGCATGGGACATTGTGAGGAGGGGGCAGCATGCATGGGACATTGGGAGGGGGGACAGCATGCATGGGACATTGTGAGGAGGGAGCAGCATGCATGGGACATTGTGAGGAGGGAGCAGCATGCATGCGACACTGTGAGGAGGGGGCAGCATGCATGGGACACTGTGAGGAGGGGGCAGAATGCAAGGGACATTGTGAGGAGGGGCAGCATGCATGGGACATTGTGAGGAGGGGGCAGCATGCATGGGATACTGTGAGGAGGGGGCAGCATGCATGGGACATTGGGAGGAGGGAGCAGCATGCATGGGACATTGGGAGGAGGGGCAACATGCATGAGACATTGTGAGGGGGGACAGCATGCATGGGACATTGCGAGGAGGGAGCAGCATGCATGGGACATTGGGAGGAGGGGGCAGCATGCATGGGACATTGTGAGGAGGGGGCAGCATGCATTGGACATTGTGAGGAATGGGCAGCATGCATGGGACATTGTGAGGAGGGGGCAGCATGCATGGGACATTGTGAGGAAGGGGCAGCATGCATGGGACATTGGGAGGAGGGGGCAGCAGCAAGCATGGGACATTGTGAGGAGGGGGGCAGCATGCATGGGACATTGTGAGGAGGGGGCAGCATGCATGGGACATTGTGAGGAGGGGGCAGCATGCATGGGACATTGTGAGGAGGGGGGCAGCATGCATGGGACATTGTGAGGAGGGGGCAGCATGATGTGAGGTCAATGTGCAGATCATATTTCATAATTGAGGAAGGTGTGGTGGGTATAATTTATAAGGGGGGGCAGTGTGTAGTTTATTAGGGGCAGTGTGACAGTCACAGTATATAAGTGGGGACGGTGGAAATATTTTATACTCATGCTATGTTTTGATGTGCCTGTGGTGATTCCCATTGGAGGGGGGGTTAGTGCCCTTCGTTTCTCATTGATACTTTTTCAAGTGTTTTACAGAGTAGATCTGCCTTAAACAGATGTCGTGTGCGAAAACTCAGTGTTACGTTGTCACTAAGGGGCGCGACCACTTAAAGTGCCTAGGGCAGCATGAAGGCAAAATACAGCCCTGGTTAGCCCCTTTCTCCTTTGTTTCTTCCAGACTCCTGTGCACCCATCAGAGCCTAGTCTATTGTCTTTTGTATCATTGCTCCAAATTACCTGTTTCCAATTTTCTACTGTCTTCGTACTTTTTTGAATACTCGAGCCGACGCTTCTTTTTGATATTGAAGTTGAGGCTTTTTCACTTTTTTCAGGCCCCCATGCCAGACTTGTGTAACATGCATCACACAGTGCTTGTATCGACATCTGTGATCTCAATATACGAAACATACGAGCCACCTCTACTGTGGTTGTCACGCCAGAACTGATAGACCTTGTGAGGAGTTGACTTGTTGACACCGATATTTTGCCTGAACGTACACCTCTTGGCTTTTGAATGAATGGATGGATGGACTTCATTTTGTATTCTTCCAACTTTCATGGCACCCCCATAATGCGGTTTGGCAATTTTATTGGCCGAGAGACCGCTATGAGCTGAATGATGCGGTTTGTCTTTTCTTGGGAAATCTTCTTCATGGCTGCTCCTCAATTCAAACCAGCGACCTTTCACTTGGAAATCAATCTAATAACACACTGAGCTGTTAGGGAATGTGAGAACAGGTTGTAATGTGTAGTACACCGGAAGAAAACGATTTTTCCACCACCAGGAGCAAAAGTGACATGCTGAGAATCTGCATAACTAATTATATGCTAAATAGTTGAAAGTCAAATTTATGTATGAGATAGCCAAGATGATTGTCTATAAAAGAATGGTAGTCTCATGTTCAAAGCACTGTGAGGTAGCACGGTCGGCTGCGCAGCAGAAGACACGGGATCCAGGCATCAAGGTTCACAGCACACGGTTTTAATGTCCAAACAAAAAGTCCATAACAAAATACATGTGCCTCTCCAGCAGAGGGCTCAGGAAGTTCTGGTCACTTCCCCCACACCCGGCACACCTGCCCTCGTTCCTGTTTCCTTTTAACCCTTCCTTAAGCCTGTAGGGAAACAGCATTAACCCTATAGTGGATTTACTTTCTATCATGGAGTGAGCACAACCTGGGCGAGACATACCGGCCGTCATAGATAACCCCGGTCACAGTCTCACATACCCCTCCCCTCAGTTCAAGCGTGCGGGGTTGAACTCCAGCCATCAAGCACGGGCCGCGGGACAAGGCATCGGCGTTGCCCTGCAACCTACCGGCCCGGTGTTCAACCGTAAACCGGAAGTTCTGCAGAGAAAGGAACCACCGGGTAACCCGGGCATTCCGTTCCTTGGCGGACCTCATCCAGACCAGTGGAGAGTGATCCGTCACCAAGCGAAACTGCCGTCCCAGCAGGTAATAGCGTAGGGACTCCAAGGCCCACTTGATCGCCAGGCACTCCTTCTCCACTACGCTATAATTCCGCTCGGGAGGGGTGAGCTTCCTACTCAAGAAGGTGACGGGGTGTTCCTCCCCCTGAACCACCTGAGACAGCACTGCCCCCAGGCCGACCTCCGAGGCGTCAGTCTGTACAATGAACTCCTTCCGGAAATCAGGGTTGACCAGAACGGGCTGTCCGCACAGGACCCCCTTCAGGGCCCGGAAGGAGTCCTCGGCCTGCGGAGTCCACCGCACCATGACGGACTTCTTGCCTTTGAGAAGGTCCGTCAAGGGGGCTGATAGTCCCGCAAAATCCTTTACAAACCTCCTGTAGTACCCCACGATACCCAGGAAGGCCCTAACCTGCTTCGTGGTCAGGGGTCTAGGCCACTTCTGGATCGCCTCAACCTTGTTAATTTGGGGCTTAATCACTCCTTGGCCTATCACGTAGCCCAAGTAGCGGGCTTCCGTGAGTCCCAATGCACATTTCTTGGGATTGGCTGTCAATCCGGCTGATCGAAGCGCGTCCACCACCGCTTGTACCTGTTCCAAGTGGGTCTGCCAATCGGAGCTGTAAATAATGATGTCATCCAGGTACGCTGATGCATACGCCTGGTGGGGTTCCAGCACTAAGTCCATCAACCTCTGGAACGTGGCCGGAGCGCCATGTAACCCAAAAGGCAAGACAACATAGTGGAATAGACCCTCCGGCGTAACAAAAGCGGTTTTCTCCTTGGCGGACTCCGTTAGTGGCACCTGCCAGTACCCTTTGGTCAGGTCGAGCGTGGTAAAATATCGCGCCTGTCCCAGCCTATCAATCAGCTCATCCACCCGGGGCATGGGGTAGAGATCGAACTTGGATATTTCGTTCAATCTCCTAAAGTCATTGCAGAACCTTAAGGAGCCATCGGGTTTTGGTATTAGGACAATCGGACTAGCCCATTCACTCCGGGATTTTTCGATGACCCCCAGGCGTAACATTGTCTTTACTTCCTCCGATATGGCTTGTCGTCGAGCCTCCGGTACCCGGTATGACTTCAGGCGTACCTTCAGGTGGGGCTCGGTGACAATATCATGTCGTATCAGACTGGTCCTACCGGGCAGCTCGGAGAAGACATCGGGGTTCTGCTGAACCAACCGTCTGGCCTCTCGCCTCTGTTGCTTGGTGAGGGCTTCTCCAATCCTTACTTCCGGTTCGTCCTCTCCGGAGGTCGCTGGAGCCGGATGTGAACGACCCGAAGAGGAGGGAGGTGGGGAAAAAACAGCCATCAGGCTTTCCCGTTCCTGCCAAGGTTTTAATAGGTTGACATGGTATATTTGTTCAGGTTTCCGCCTACCGGGCTGCAATACTTTATAGTTAACCACCCCTACTCTTTCCTTTATCTCGTAGGGGCCTTGCCACTGAGCCAGGAATTTGCTCTCCGCCGTGGGGATCAATACCAACACCCGATCCCCGGGTTTAAAGGTCCGCACGGTGGCTTGTCTATTGTAGCGGCCGCTTTGCGCGGCCTGAGCCTCCTGTAAGTGCTCCTTCACAATTGGCATGACCGCGCTTATGCGGTTCTGCATACCCAAAATGTGTTCAATCACACTTTTATGGGGGGTGGGCTCTTGTTCCCATGTTTCCTTTGCCAGGTCCAACAATCCCCGGGGATGTCGCCCGTATAACAATTCAAAAGGCGAAAACCCCGTGGATGCCTGTGGCACCTCTCGTATGGCAAACATCAAATAGGGAAGCATCATATCCCAGTCTTTCCCGTCTTTTGAAATCACCCTTCTTAGCATGGTTTTCAGGGTTTTATTGAAACGCTCGACTAAACCGTCCGTTTGCGGATGATACACAGACGTACGCAACTGCTTGATCTGGAGTAGCCGGCATAGCTCTTTGGTCACTTTAGACATGAATGGGGTCCCCTGATCCGTAAGGATCTCCTTGGGCAATCCCACCCGGCAGAACACAGCAAACAACTCCCGAGCTATAAGCTTTGCTGCAGTATGTCTGAGAGGTATCGCCTCGGGATACCGGGTGGCATAGTCAACGATCACTAGGATGTGTTGGTGCCCTCGAGCGGACTTTACGAGGGGCCCCACCAGATCCATCCCTATCCGTTCAAAAGGGACTTCTATAATGGGTAACGGTACCAACGGACTGCGAAAATGGGTCAGGGGTGCAGTAAGCTGACACTCCGGGCAGGTTTCGCAGAACCGTTTTACCTCCCCAAAGACCCCGGGCCAATAGAACCTTTGCAATATTCGCTCCTGCGTTTTCTTGACCCCTAGGTGGCCACTCATCAGGTGTTTATGAGCCAAGTCGAGGACCCGCCGGCGATGCGGCTGGGGCACCACCAACTGTTCTACCCCTACGCCCCGTATTTCATCTACCCGGTAGAGTAAATCCCGCTTAAGAGCGAAATGGGGGTACCTTACCTGGGCACTGGGCAGCTGTGCCACCCCGTCAACTACTGTCACCCGACTCCGGGCATGTATTAACGTAGGGTCCTGGAGTTGGGCTGTCCCAAACGTATCCGGGGACGCCTCCAACTCCGGGATGGGCTCGACCGTCTCAGCCTCTCCTGCCAATACCTCTAGGGGTGACCTATCGGGTTCACACTCTGTCCCTATCATCGTGACCCCTACGGCAGGTGTCCCGGATTCAGGATTGTAGGGCTCAGGTCCCGGACCGACCAATATCTGAGGGGACTTAGGGGGTCCCCTCCATAAAGTCCAAAAATAGGGCAGATCCCTTCCTAGGATCACGTCATAAGGAAGAGTGTTAAGAAGTCCCACCTCATGTTGCACCTGACCGCAAGGTGCTGTGATGGTGACAATCCCCGTGGGATAGTCGTGGCGGTCCCCATGTATGCAAACCACCCCCACAGTGCGTCCTGTGGCCTTTACTTTAGCTCTCAAGGTGGATCGCACAAGGGTCACTAAGCTTCCGGAATCCAACAATCCTGTAACCGGACATCCATTCACCTGTATTTGGCACAAGTGGGGCTCTGTCTCTGGGGAGACCAGGTCAGCGGTACACACCACCTGAGCATACATTGAACCCCGCCGGGTAACCCCACAATCCATGGGCTCCGTGGTCAGGGGACACTGGGCTTCCATATGTCCCACCCGCTGGCACCGCCAACATCTAATAGGGAAGGAAACCCCCTTGACAAGTTGTCGTTTAGGGTACATGGCCTTCCGGACCTCAGGAACGGCGGGCGCGGCCTCAGCCAGGATGGTAGCGGACTCCTGTACCGGTGTCGGCGGTGGGTCCTTGGCCCTAGGCTTGGAGGGGCCGGACCGACGGGCGGTACGCAAAGTCTCAGTGTCCCGTATCAAGTCCTGCGTAGCCACATGCCGCTCTACCAGGGACACTAATTGGTCCAGGGTACTCGGGTCACCCTGTCCTACCCACCGTTGAACGGTGACGGGTAAAGTGCGCACAAAACGATCCACTACTACCCTTTCCACCATTTGCGCCGGGCTCAGAGTGTCAGGCTGCAACCACTTTTTTACAAGATGTAATAAGTCATAGGCCTGGGAGCGTACGGGTTTGGCTTCCTCATAGAACCACTGATTTACCCGCTGAGCCCGTACATAGGTATTCACCCCCAACCGAGCCAGTATTTCGGCTTTCAGGGTCACATAGTCAATGGCGTCCTCGGTACCGAGGTCCAGGTACGCTTTTTGGGGTTCCCCCCGTCAGATAGGGCGACAATACCTCAGCCCACTGCGGGGTCGGCAGCTTTTCCCGCTCGGCCACCCGCTCAAACACCGCCAGGAACGCTTCCACATCATCACCCGGGGTCATCTTTTGCAACGCTTGTCTCACCGCTTTCCGGACGCTGCCGTCGTCACCCGGTCCCGGGGTTGTTGCTGCCGGTCCGGCACGGATCGACTTGGCCAGGAGAACCATCTGTTCTTGGTGCCTTTTTTTCCTGCAATTGTAAGGCTTGCTGCTGACGTGCATTGGCCTGCTCCATCTGTTCTTGGTGCCTTTTGTCCTGCACTTGCAAGGATTGCTGCTGACGTGCATTGGCCTGCTCCATCTGTTCTTGGTGCATTTTGACCTGCACTTGCAAGGATTGCTGCTGACGTGCATTGGCCTGATCCAACTGGTCTTGGAGTTTTTTTTCCTGCACTTGCAAGGATTGGAGCAGGTGTGCATTGGTCTGTTGCTGCTGTGCATTAGCCTGAGCCAAATGCTTTAGTATGTCCTCCATGGCGTCGCCGGGTTTGGGCTGTAGTATAGCCGCTCGAATCCAGGACATGCGCAGCTGGGTCACCAGGGATGGATGCTACACCTCACCGGCTGTCATGCCCGCCGATTCTCCACCATATGTGAGGTAGCACGGTCGGCTGCGCAGCAGAAGACACGGGATCCAGGCATCAAGGTTCACAGCACACGGTTTTAATGTCCAAACAAAAAGTCCATAACAAAATACATGTGCCTCTCCAGCAGAGGGCTCAGGAAGTTCTGGTCACTTCCCCCACACCCGGCACACCTGCCCTCGTTCCTGTTTCCTTTTAACCCTTCCTTAAGCCTGTAGGGAAACAGCATTAACCCTATAGTGGATTTACTTTCTATCATGGAGTGAGCACAACCTGGGCGAGACATACCGGCCGTCATAGATAACCCCGGTCACAGTCTCACAGCACGTAGTGGATGGTGAGATGGAGCCTGAAAGTCAAGTTGAAAACTTTGTTACCCTTTTGCTTGTCAGTGTATTTCCAGTATTAGATCAGACAGACATTGTGAACAGCAGTGAGAACAGCCTCTTCTTACCACTACACCCCTGGTATCTCCAGTATTAGTTTAGATAGACAGGTTGGATAGAAGTGTGAGAAGCCTTTTCTTACTTCAGCATCCCTTCAATAATAGATCATAGCGTCATAGTTTTTCATGTTGAAGGTAGATATACGTACATCAAGTTAAACCTATAGCCTAACATGTTGATCCAGGGGAAGGCAAAAACCCCATGAGGCAGCTGCTAATAACCCCATTTTAGGGGAAATATTCCTTCCCAACTCCACATACGGCAATCAGATTAGTTCACTGGATCACCCATCATAGAATCTAGTAACAATAACCTGAAATATTATATTTTTCAAGAAAGTCATTCAGGCCTCCTTAGACTTTTGTAGTAGATCATCCATTACAATACAGTGGAACCTCGCTTAACGAGTAATCCACTTAACGAGAATTTCGCTTTACAAGCAAAGCTTTCTGTAAATTTGTAACTCGGTTTACAAGAAAGCTTTGCTGTACGAGCAAAATCATCACCGCACAAACGTCCGGTTCCGTACATCCACCGCGCTCTGACTCCACACAAACACACACAAGCACGCACAAGACACATACACACGCACACACATACAATATTATGCTCACCTTACCTTCCGTTCCACTGCCGGCCTCATGGTTCTTGTAGTCCGCCGGTACATCGCGACATCCTCGCGGCGAACTACAAGACCCAGGAGGCAGGCGATGGAACGGAAGGTAAGGTGAGCATAATATGTGTACCTTCAGTTCCATCGCCGGCCTCCTGGGTCCTGTAGTTCGCCGCTCCACTCCAGGCTGTGCATCGGCAACCATAGCGACGAAGCAGGAACTTCCTCTGTCACCGCTACTCAAAGGCAGCATGCTGGCCAATCAGAGGCAAGCGGCTCATGCCTTTGACGTCAGCGCTCTGGCAGCGGAAGTTCCTCCCTTGTCGTTATGTTAACCCGATACACAGCCCGTACCGGAGAACAGCAAGTCCCAGGATACCGGCGATGGAACGGAAGGTAAGGTGAGCATAATATATGTGTGTTTGTGCGTGCTTGTGTGTTTTTGTGTGAGTTTGTGTGTATTTGTACGTGTTTGTGTGTGTTTGAACGTGTGTGGAATGACACAATAGGGGACCAGGATGGGACATTTAACAAGTTGTGGAACGAATTTTCTGCATTGCAATGTTTTCCTATGGGAAATCTTGCTTTGCTGAGAGAGTAACTTAGTTAACAAGCACACTCCCAGAACGGATTGTTCTCGTTAACCAAGGTTCCACTGTATTATGTGGCAGAGTTCCATAATCTCACTGCTCTTACAGTAAAGAAGCACTGTCTGTGACTATGATTAAACCTTCTTTACTCTGGATGTAGAGGATAGCTCCTTGTCACCGTTGCTATTAAATTTCTTCAGGTTTCTGTCAGTGTAACAGGCTAATGGCTATTTTCAATGTACTATGGCGATTACCTCCCAAGGTAAAACAAGTGTTATTTACTAAATAAAAGTATTTAGCAATTTATTTATAGTCCTTGATTCCTCCTTATTACTGGAGAACTCCTTTAAATATACAGGTAGTCACAGCTCTAACCCTCACTAGCATGGCTTGAAAGCGTTAGTGCAGAGTAATGGGAGCTATAAAATGCAAGTATTAATGAGCCTTTACTTCCACAGTAAAAATCTTTATAGGCAGAATATTTTTAAGGCCGGAGAAAATGAATAAAGCAAAGGATAAAAAGAAATTCTGCATCATTTCATGGAACATTCATTAGCAGACCAGAAGATGTGTGGGTGTTTTTCATTTCTTGAGTAATTAAAAGTGGTTTATGATGAACTTTTTAATGAGTCACTTTTAGCCAAAAGGCACTCATGTTTTTCTTACTTGGGAAGGCATACTAATGTAAAAACTTCCATAATAAAGCCAGAAATTTCCTTATTGTCTTCCATAACTTACTCTAAAACAATATGTCCAAGAGTGGACATGGAAAGAAGTGGGCCCCTGTAAAAGAACAGTCTATGGGCCCTTTGCAGCCCAGTAGCTCATCATAATGCACAATTCCATCTGCTTTGGTAGCAAAAGTGGGCCCCTTAGCTTAGCGACCGCCCCAGATTCTGTTGTTACCTAATGTGCTGCACACTTTATTATATGGCAATGATTCTGCAATGAAAGCATTGGAGTTGTGGTCACATCATTAGAGGGTGGGCTGAGTTTCTATTGATGACCCTATTGCTGTATATGACCCTTTCTATAGATACAGGTCAAAGACTGCCCGTGCATGCTCACTATAATACTTTGCTCTGCCCTCAGCAGGGTAGAGCAAAGTGGGCGTGCGCAGGAGAGCAATGGAGGCCTCTGTGTGGATGACGTAGGAAGCGTCAGCCACACTGGGCTGGGCAGGATGACGGCGATGGAAGAAAGATAGGAGGCGCTGGATCAAGACCCGCGACGCATATTGGACTGTCCCACGCCACAGGTGAGTATAATAAAAAATGTTTTTTATGTTATACAGATCGGCCTAGCCTAGGCAGTTATATACAGTATTCTAGAATGCTGTATATAAGAGCTCACTGGTGGTGGCCGCAGGGAGAAATCTTGTGACAGGTTCCCTTTAAGTTATTAGTGGTAAGATCGTAACATTTACTTTACCGTCATTTGAGAAAAATCATTCCCTAACTTAATTCTAAAAGATGATGGTAGTACATATGATATAAAATTAAATTACCAGTGTCATCTTTTCTTCCTCAAGAACTTTCTTCTTAAGAGAACGACTCAGATGATTGCATAGAGATACTACACTGTAAGAAAGCTGGGGAGAAAAATACATATTAAAAATAACAATTCACCAGATATTATTCAGTAACAGCTAGTGTATATCACATATAATAATGCTGCAGAACATTCAAGTACAAAGAATGGCACCAAGAATGCAGTAACTGCCAAACTCATAATCTCCTAGGAGGAAGGTCTCCATGCATCTTCAGTTTGTGGATATGTCAGAACAATTTGTGCATTCCAGCTAGTGTTATATTTATTTTTCCACTGGATTATTGTTTAAAGTGAAGACATACTAGTGTAATGTTATAAATCTATTGTTCTTTAGATTACTAGTTCATCTTCATAGACAAAGATAACACATTGTAAGTACCCTGTTTTTCCAAAAATAAGTCCTCCCCAAAATATAAGCCCTAGCAGGAATTTTCAGCATTTTCAGTCTAAGGGGCACTTTGCACACAACGATATCGCAAGCCGATGCTTGCGATGCCGATTACAATAGTCCCCACCCCCATCGCAGCAGCGATATCTTGTGATAGCAGCCGTAGCGAACATTATCGCTACGGCAGCTTCACATGGACTCACCTGCCTTGCGACGTTGATCTGGCCGGCGACCCGCCTCCTTATTAAGGGGGTGGGTCGTGCGGCGTCATAGCGACGTCACACGGCAGGCGGCCAATAGAAGCGGGCGGAGATAAGAGGGACGTAAAGATCCCGCCCACCTCTGTCCTTCCGCATAGCCGGCGTGAGCTGCAGGACGCAGTTAGGAGATGTTCCTCGCTCCTGTGGCTTCACACACAGCGATGTGTGCTGCCACAGGAACGAGGAACAACATCGTACCTGTCGCAGTCGTGTAATTATGGAATTCCCAGACACTACACCGATGATACGATTACGACGATTTTGCGCTCGTTAATCGTATCATCTAGGATTTACACACTACGATGTCGAGTGCAACGCTGGAAGTGCGTCACTTTCGACATGACCCCTCCGACATCGCACCTGCGATGTCGTAGTGTGCAAAGTGCCCCTAAGGCATAAATATAAACCCTACCCCTAAAATAAGCTCTAGTTGCGGTTCACTAATGAAGTGGCCATGCAGCTAAAAAAAGTTAAATACTTCAGGACACTTCATTATAGAAAGCAGACACTCCCAAAATAAAAAAAGACAGAAGACCCTGCAATCATACTCACCAGACCCCGATCAGGAGGACATGCAGTGGAACGCACAAACGCACAAACACATCAGATCATCCCCACAATCAGATTGCACACAAAAAACATCAGATCACACACACAAACATCAGATCGTACACACAATCACACATCAAATTATACACACACACTCACCACATCCAGCGATACCGATCGCTTCCTAGGCATGGAAGTCAACAAATATTAGCCAAAATATAAACCATTCCTTACAACAAGTTTGTTTGAGGCAGGGATCCCAAAATTATATCAAATTTAAGGGTTTTCCATACAGTGATATTGTTGGGAATCAATGACCAAATGCATTGCAGGTGCTCCAGTCGTGGAACTTCACCGAGGACAGTACAGAATTCTCCTTCTATGAGATTTACAAACACTTGAGAGTCCTGTTAGCTGAACACTAGGTTAGCTGACAGTTATATAATTTGACTTCCCTCTAAACATGTTTACTCAGCAAAGCTGAGAATTTCTGCTTTTTGTTAATGATAAGAGGGAAATAAACCTCTTGCAGAGACCTCTACCAGGTGCTTATTTCTTGAGCAGGGGTTTGGCATGGTAAATTCATTCTCTCCCCTAACATCTGTCCTCAGGGAAGAGTTGAGAGAAGCAAATTTATATAAGATAATGGTTCAATTGAACCAAAATCAGATCAAGCAATCTTTTACTGTTAACTCTAAAGGGTGCTTTACACGCTGCGACATCGCTAGCGATGTCATGCACGATAGCACCCGCCTAAGTCGCTGTTTCGTCATGGGGGTGATCGCTGCCGTAGCGAACAATATCGCTACGGCAGCGTCACATGCACATTCCTCCTTAGCGACGTCGCTGGAGACACCGAAAAATCTCTCCTTTAAGGGGGAGGTGCGTTCGGTGTCACAGCGGCGTAACTAAGCTGCCACCAAATAGCAGAGGAGGGGCGGAGATGAGCGGCCAGAACATGCCGCCCACCTCCTTCCTTCCTCATTGCCAGTGGACGCAGGCAAGGAGATGTTCATCATTCCTGCAGTGTCACACATAGCGATGTGTGATGCCGCAGGAACGACGAACAACCAGCGGCATGCACCACCAATGATATTATGAAAAGGAGCGACGTGTCAACGATCAACGATTTTTGAAGTTTTTGCGATCGTTGATCGTCGCTCCTCTAACTGTCACATGCTACGATGTCGCTAATGACGTCGGATGTGCGTCACAAACACCGTGACCCCGACGATATATCGTTAGCGATGTCGCAGCGTGTAAAGCACCCTTAAGATGTTATGTTAAAAAGTGAAGTCACCAGCTGGACATCACCATGAGATGACTCTAAAGGTCCAGTCACACTAAACAACTTACCAGCGATCCCAACAACGATAGGGATCGCTGGTAAGTTGCTAGGAGGTTGCTGGTGAGATGCCACACTCGACGCTCCAGCGATCCCACCAGCAACCTGACCTGGCAGGGATCGCTGGAGCGTGGCTACACGAATTGCTGGTGAGCTCACCAGCAACCAGTGACCAGCCCCCA
The DNA here is from genome assembly GCF_048569485.1 of Anomaloglossus baeobatrachus. Taxonomy (NCBI): domain Eukaryota; kingdom Metazoa; phylum Chordata; class Amphibia; order Anura; family Aromobatidae; genus Anomaloglossus; species Anomaloglossus baeobatrachus. The sequence goes on along the minus strand of NC_134356.1, from coordinate 439,178,483 downwards.
GCGGCGCGTGGAAGATGCTGCGCTTGGTAACTAAGGTAAATATCGGGTAACCAACCCTTGGTTACCAGCGCACGCAGCTACACGTGCAGAGAGCAGGGAGCATCGCACACTGAGCGCTGGCTCCCTGCTCTCCTAGTTACAGCACACATCGGGTTAATTACCCGATGTGTGCTGCAGCTAAATGTGCAGAGAGCAGGGAGCAGCGCACAATGCTTAGCGCTGGCTCCCTGCTCTCCTAGCTACAGCACACATTGGGTTAATTAACCCTTAATTAACCCGATATGTCCTGCAGCCATACCTCCCAAGTTTTGAAGAAGGAAAAGAGGGCCAAAGTTTGCGGCGCGCGTAGCGTAAATTTTTTAGGCCACGCCCCCTAACCACACCCATTTCACAGTCACGCCCATATCCACTCCCCATCCACACCCATTCAGCAAACTGAAACTGCAGAAGCTGTCCGTGATCGCTCTGAGCCACCACAGATGCGCAAGCGCTGGCCATATGAACCACATTACCTATTACCGCAGGCGCAAGATTATGGGCGGCGCTGTGATTGTCATCAGCAAAGTCATCCAAGTACCCACCCATAATCTCGTGCCCACGCTTCTCACTCTGCCTCCACCGTTATGCGCAAGCACTGTCCATATGAACCATGTTACCTATTACCGTGGGCGCGAGATTATGGGCGGCGCTGTGATTGTCATCAGCAAAGTCATCCAAGTACCCGCCCATAATCTCGTGCAAGCGGTAATAGGTAACATGGTTCATATGGCCAGCACTTGCGCATAACAGTGGAGTCAGAGAGAAAAGTGCGGGCACGAGATTATGGGCGGGTACTTGGATAACGCTGCTGATGACAATCACAGCGCCGCCCATAATCTCGCGCCTGCGCAATCACCTGAAAAAGCGTTCACATGCGCAAAACTTCGGGAGGACAGTTACATGAGGAAGGCGTCCTTGTGTATGTAAATGAGCAATGGGGGACTGCGTAAAGCGGCAGGAGGGGGAATAACGGACGCTAGACAGCCCGCCCCCGTGACCATAAAAAACATTTGCATACAAAAAGGTAAGACTTCATAAAGTATTTTTGTAGGTCTCAAAGGGGGCACAATAACAACAGGAACCTTTCTAGAAGCAGCCCAGGAGCTGCAGAGGGGAATCTATTACTTTCATTGTGAAATTTCTGCTGACAGGTTCCCTTTAACTGGTTGGGGAGCCAGGATAAAGCAGAGCTGAAGTTGTTGGGCAGCTAGGACCCAGCAGCTCCACAGGCAGGAGACCACTGATCGGTAAGCTAATAGAAGCCTGCAGATGTAACTCTGCATAGGTTATTACTGGCCAGTGCTATCTGCAGGAGAGAGAAGTGTTGGTTGCACTTTCTCCTCAGCTTCCTGATTCCCCGTGTGTCTCCAGCAGTGAGAAGCCGCACACGGGGAGTCAGAGAGAACAGCTGCAGGGAAGCTCCGGGGCTGGGGATGTCGGCTCTGGGGGAGGGGGGGGGTCGGCTCTGGTGCAGGGGATCCACTCCGGGGCTGCGGATGTCCGCTCTGGGGGAGGGGGGTCGGCTCTGGTGCAGGGGATCCACTCCAGGGCTGGGGATATCCGCTCTGGGGGAGGAGGGGGCTCGGCTCTGCTGCTGGGGGGGGTCGCTCTGCTGCAGGGGGTGATTCATACCTCAGCAGCAGTCACAGGAGTTTCAAGGTGCGCGCTCGACTCTGTAATGAATAGAAGGGAGAAACAGCGAGGCGGGGCTACAGTGGGTGGGTGGAGCCACGGGACACTCAGGCCCATGGGCGGGACTCGGGATCAAAGGCTCAAAAGAGGGACTGTCCCGCTGTATCCGGGACGGTTGGGAGGTATGCCTGCAGCTACATGTGCATGTACATGTGTAAATATCGGGTAACCAAGGACAGGGCTTCTTGGTTACCCGATGTTTACTGTGGTTACCAGCCTCCGCAGAAGGCGGCTCCTGCTGCCTGCACATTTAGTTGTTGCTGTCTCGCTGTCACACACAGCGATCTGTGCTTCACAGCGGGACAGCAACAACTAATAAATGGCCCAGGACATTCAGCAACAACCAACGACCTCACAGCAGGGGCCAGGTTGTTGCTGCATGTCACACACAGCGACATCACTAGCAACATCGCTGCTACGTCACAAAAGTTGTTCGTTAGCAGCGATGTTGCTAGCGATGATGCTTAGTGTGACGGGGCCTTAAGCTTCCCATACACTACAGATAGCTGTTGGCAGAGTAATACTTTGGCCGATCATTCAGCTGAAAGCTATCTTATCAGACTCCCCCTATATAGGAGCTCTCCTGTGTTCTCTATCAGATAGCCACTGGCAGGTATCTCTGGTGGCAACTTACCTGCTTTAGAACAAAAGGATCCGTAGTCTGAAATCAGACATGCCAGATCCTAATCTCCCCAACAATCATCTATCTTGGCCAGGGCTGCCACTAGGAATTTCAGGGCCCCATACTGGCAAAAGTTCGGGGCCCCCTTGAGGCTCCGCCCCAGCTCCGCTTCCACCCCATGAATCTTCCACAGTCCCACCGCCACTCTTGGAAAACTTCACTTCTGCACTACAGCCTCACCAATCACACATTAACCCTTCACATTGAACACCGTATCACACACGCAGCCATCAGATTTTATTTTGGCCAAAAAATTTTTTTAAGCCTGCCTCCACGACAAGGTAGACTCTTTTGGCCGGGCTCTACTTTACTCTAACTTTTTTTTTTAAATCTAATTTCTTTGGTATATATTATTTTTCATATATCTATTTTTTTTCTTTAAGGGAATGTGTCACATACAGTTTTTAAACTAACTGAAACCAAATTGTGATAATGCAGACTTGTGGATTTAGACCTAACAACCCCTTCAAAGGGAATCTGTCACCAGGTTTTTAACACCTAATCTGAGCGCAGCATAACATAAGGGAAGAGATCCTGATTCCAACGATTGTCACTTATTGGGCTGCTTAGTATAGTTTTGATAACATCACTGGTTAATCAGCAGGAGATTATCATTACAGGGCTACTTGTCATGTTGCAGGTAGTCCAGCATATTCATGAGCTCTGTATAACTACTAGATCTGCAGCAGAGAAAACATGGATTTTATCACAATGAAAGCAAACAGCCCAGTAAGTGACACACCGCTGGAATCAGGGTATTTGTTTCTACTTTACGCTGCTCTCAGATGGGGGAGCAAAAACCTGCTGACAGATTCCCTTTAAGGCTCTTTCAGCAGATAGATAGATAGATAGATAGATAGATAGATAGATAGATAGATAGATAGATGGATGGATATTTGGCGCCCCTGTGGCTTCAGTCACCACATGGTACTGCACCTCACTTAAGGTGCAGTACTCATCCTGGATCTAGAGGAGGTCGGTACCAGTTCCACAACACAAACTCATATATGCAACCAGGTTGCCCTCCCCATTGGGAACCAGGCTAGGGTCGGGTCTTAAGCTAGTCACCAAACATGGGGGGCGGCCACCCACTAGTGACAGGGAACCGGGGGAGGAGCAGCCACCAGGGGGAGTTAGGAGCTTACACAACAGTTAGAGTGTTCTCCAGCAGGAGGGAACAGGAGTGGGACCGGAGCGATTCAGGGTGCAGAGCCTTAGGGTGGAACAGGCTTCACCTTGTATCACCAGAATCTCCAGGACAGGGGGATTGCAAGTCCCTCTGACCAACACGAGATCCCGGAGCACAGTGCCACATAGAGTCCGGAGTCGTGATTACAGTCAAGCCCCACAGCGGCCCCGCATCACCTACACACGGGACAGGAGCTAACACTACACGAACCGGGATCCCCAAGCAGCATCAGGCCATGGGGATCCATCTGTAAAGGCGCAAGAAGGAAGGGCCCATCGACCACCGTACCGGTTCTAACCTCCAACGGATTCGGGATCAGCTGGAGCCCATCACGGCTGGAACCACAGCAGCTGATTCAGCCTTTTGATTGCCGTCGCCTCGCGCTTCGGCACCAACGGCCACTACTCTCCTCATCATACTCCCCGGAGCCCCGCTCTACCTGTGGGGAGCAGAAACATCCTTGCTGCAACACCATCCACCCCGGAGGACAGAGACAGCAGCTGTGGGTAATCCCTGGCCATGTACCACAGGTGGCGTCACAAGACTATCATCCTCATCATTCCCCACCATCATCCAAATCCCCTTTTATTGTACACCTCGGGGCCAAGAAGCCGGGCAGGGCCACCTGTGACATCCCCCTGACCCGACATCACCGGCCCGGCGACGAGTAACATTTAACTCCTGCCCCGTGGGTGCTACAGATAGATGAGAGACGGAGGGACAGCGGGACGGATGGACAGCGGGACGGATGGACAGCGGGACGGATGGACAGAGGGACGGATGGACAGAGGGACGGATAGACAGAGGGACGGATAGATGGTGGGGGGTCTCACAGCGGGTGGGGGGGTCTCACAGCGGGTGGGTGGGTCTCACAGCAGGTGGGGGGGTCTCAGCGGGTGGGGGGGTCTCACAGTGGGCGGGGAGTCTCACAGAAGGTGGGGGGGTCTCACAGAAGGTGGTGGGTCTTACAGCAGGTGGAGGGGGTCTCACAGCAGGTGGTGGGGGGGTCACAGCAGGTGAAGGTGGGGTCACAGCAGGTGGGGGTGGGGTCACAGCAGGTGGGGGTGGGGTCACAGCAGGTGGGGGTGGGGTCACAGCAGGTGGGGGTGGGGTCACAGCAGGTGGGGGGAGTCACAACAGGTGGGGGTGGGGTCACAGCAGGTGGGGGTGGGGTCACAGAAGGTGGGGAGATCACAGCAGGTGGGGAGATCACAGCAGATGGAGGAAGGTGAGAGGTGGGAGAGGGGCAGCAGATGACAGAAGGGGGCAGCGGCTGATGGGGGAGGGGGTGGCAGATGGAGGGGATGCAGCAGATGGGTTCAGTGCTGCAGCCGGCAGCTGAAGGGTGGGGACTGAGGCAATGGCGGCGGCTGAAAGGAGATAGTGTCTTTAAACTTACCGATCGCTCCCCTCACCTTCCACGGACGCTGGAGTGAAGCTGAGGGGAGTGGTCACCGGCCTCAGATCCACAGTGATTAGAGAGATCGGTCACAAGGCCAATCTCTCCAATCAGAGCTGGGGGCGGGCGAAACTGAGGTCATCCAGCTCCAGCCAATGATCGGTGCTATAGCTGCACTGATCAGGGCTGGATTTTAATGTTTTAGCCATTTTCATTGGTTGGAACATTACAGTGGCTGTGATTGGCTGACGAACGCCGCTCAGCCAATCACGCCCTCCTTAGGTTCGGGGAGGAGACACCACCCCTCCTGAGGTCAGGCAGATGGCCCCTCCTCCCCGAATCTAAGATATTTGCAGCGATCGCAGCCACCAGGGCCACGATCTCACCATGACGTACTGGGTACATCATGGGTCCTTAAGTACCAGGGAGCTATGACGTACCCAGTACGTTTTCAGGCTCTAGGGGCCCGCTCCTGCTTGGGGCCCCTGTGCGACTGCAGGTGCTGTCAGTGCAACGTCCCCACCCCCTGCCCATGGGGCCCAGTGAGCAGAGAAATGAAAGGGGAGGTGCCCGGGCTGTCAGCGTGTCAAGGCCCCGCCTCCTGCTCACTGTATGACCAGCCCGCCCTGCGAAGTGTACTGTCAACGCCCCCTGCGCTGGGGCCCGGGGAGCAGAGGAATGAAAGGGGAGGGGCCTGTCAGCATGTCCGGGCCCCCCCTTCTGCCTGCTGCTCACCGGGCCTGCTACAGGAGTTCCACTAGTAATGCCCTGATGGCGGCCCTGATCTTGGCCCCAATACACAATAGACTAATGTTGATGAGTTTAGTCGACTTTATTGGCAGTCTTTTAGATGAGATATGCTTAATTCATGTTATTGTTTGACAATTATGATGGTAAAACATAAAAATTGTAAAGATAAAGAGTTTAGTACTGGCCTACACTGAACAAAAATATAAACGCAACACTTTTGTGGTTTCTCCCATTTTTCATGAGCTGAACTTAAAGATCTAAGACTTTTTATGCACAGCCATTGAAGAGGAGTGGACCAACTTTCCAGAGGCCACAATTAACAACCTGATTAACTCTTTGCGAAGGAGATGTATTGTACTGTGTGATGCAAATGGTGGTCTCATCAGATACTGACCGGTTTTCTGACCCCCTCCGGACCCTCCCAATACTGTAAAACTTAGAGTGGCCTTTTATTGTGGCCATCCTAAGGCACACATGTGCAATATTCATGCTGTCTAATCAGCATCTTGATATGCCACACCTGTGAGGTGGATGGATTATCTCGGCAAAGGAGAAGATCTTAAGGCTACTTTACACGCTGTGATATCGGTCCCGATATCGCTAGCGTGGGTACCCGCCCCCATCTGTTGTGCGACACGGGCAAATCGCTGCCCGTGCCGCACAACATCGCGCAGACCCGTCACACATACTTACCTGCCCAGCGATGTCGCTGTGACCGGCGAACCGCCTCCTTTCTAAGGGGGCGGACCGTGTGGCGTCACAGTGACGCCCAATAGAAGCGGAGGGAAGGAGATGAGTGGCCGGAACATCCCGCCCACCTCCTTCCTTCCTCATAGCGGCCGGGAGGCAGGTAAGGAGAGGTTCCTCGTTCCTGCGGCGTCACACATAGCGATGTGTGCTGCCGCAGGAGCGACGAACTACATCGTTACTGCTGCAGTAACGATAATTGAGAATGAACCCCCATGTCACCGATGAGCGATTTTGCATGTTTTTACAACGATGCAAAATCGCTCATCGGTGTCACACACAGCAACATCGCTAATGCGGCCGGATGTGTGTCACAAATTCCGTGACCCCAACGACTCCGCATTAGCGATGTCGCAGCGTGTAAAGCCCCCTTTAGGCTGGTTTCACACATCCAGCTCTCCTCCACTTTATCAGGTGCGGCGCGCTCCCGTACAGTGTTTACATTACAATCGCCGCTCTGCAACTTCTTGGTCACATGCTCCGGTCACATGACAGCATGTGATCGGAGTTTGTTGCGCGGCCATTGTACTGCATACAATGTACGGGAGCGCGCCGGATCCGACAAAGTGAAGAAAAGCCGGATGTGTGAAGCCGGCCTTACTAACACAGAATTAAACAGATTTTTGAACATTATTTGAAAGAAAAAGGCCTTCTGTGTACATAGAAAAAGTCTTAAGGGTGCTTTACATGAGACGATCTATCGTGCGATAGATCGTCGGGGTCACGGTTTTTGTGACGCACATCCGGCATCGCTTGTGACGTCGGGCTGTGTGACATCTCTGAGCGACGCAGTATCGCTCACAAATCGTGAACCCCGGGAACGATGACCAGCAGCTTACCTCCGTCCGCGGCACCCGCCGGCTATGCGGAAGGAAGGAGGTGGGCGGGATGTTTACATCCCGCTCATCTCCGCCCCTCCGCTTCTATTGGCCGGCGGCTGTGTGACGTCGCTGGGACGCCGAACGTCCCTCCCACTAAAGGAAGTGGACGTTCGTCGCCCACAGCGAGGTTGTCCAGAAGGTAAGTACGTGTGACGGGGGATAAACGAGTTTGTGCGCCACGGGCAGCGATTTGCCATGACGCAAAAACGACGGGGGTGGGTACAATCGATTGTGAAATCGCACAATCGGTCGTCCCGTGTAAAGCAGGTTTTAGATCTTTGAGTTCAGCTCATGAAAAATTTGAGCCAAAACAAGTGTTGCATTTATATTTTCGTTCAGTGTAGTTTTTAAAAAAGATTTTAAAAACAATTTCCTATATCTTTTCTGCCGGATCTAAATATGTTAGTTATCAGTAAAGCAATGTGGTCACTGCTGTCAAACCACTGAACTTCTCTGTCAAACTGAATCCACCCCCATATGCAACTTAGAATATAGTTCCTGCAAGTAATAAACTGTTCTTAAAAACAGATAATATACCTGAGTACAATGCAATAGTTTACTTACATTTCTGGGTTTACTATTTATTTGATAAAATAGGAAAAATAACACAATCATTTTGATATAAACGGTAAATTGGCTAACAGGTCTGGATTTGTGAGAAAGAACACTGCTTTGTTATGGAATATGAAAGCATAGAACAAGTATTTTGACAAGAAGGCAGGTAGGCCTCCACGCCAAAACGTCACAGCTATATGCTTTTTTGATGTGTGCCATGATATGATTTGATGGTGCCTTGGATCCTTCTTGCATACTTGAATTCTTGAATAGGTATGAGTGGAATGCACATCCAAGGTAAAACATGTCTACCTTACATAGTGCACACAATGCAGTGGCATGTAAAAGTTTCAGGTCAAAATTACCGCTATTATGAACAATTAAGAAAATTGAAGATGCAATGATCTCTAAACTGCATAAAGTTAAAGATGATACATTTCCTTTGTATTTTAGGCAAAAAAAATATTTTTAACCAGGGGCGTAACGATAGTGGTTGCAGAGATCGCGACTGCGACCGGGCCCAGCAGGGTTAGGGGCCCGGCATCTGCCCTGCAGAGAAGCAGCCGGCTCCTTTCTGTGAGAGAGGAGCTGTGCTGTTCAGTGGCAGTCCACATGGCCGCTATGGGAACCGTAAGTCAGGGGGGCCCGGTGCCAACCCCGTCGCCCGTCATTGCACAAAGTAATGATGAAGGATGGAGCGGAGTGCTCCATTCCATGCTTGATCATTCTCCCCCTGTACTTGCGCTCGACATGTCAGGCAGCAGAGTGCGGTGATGTAATTACTGCGCGCCTGCTGAGCTGAGACTGCAGAGAGCGGGACACTGACCAAAGCTGCGGAGGAATGAGGAGAGGTGAGGACTTGTTTATTTTTTTTAATCAGTGAGTACACGGTAGCCAGAGGCCTATGGGGGTGCACTAAACAGTATGGGGGCTACATAATACAATATGAAAGACACCTTATACATAGACTAAGGGGGTGCATTATAATACATGGAGGTCTATGGGGTGCATTAAATGGTATTGGGGCTGCATAATATAATATGAAGGACTATGCGGCTGCATTATAAAACATGGAAGACTATGGGCCTGTATTATAAAACAAGGAGGACTATGGGGTTGCATTAAATGGTATGAGATCGGCATAATGTAATATGTAGGTCTATGGTGCTGCATTATAAAACATGGAGAACTATTGAGCTGCATTAAATGGTATGGGGGCTGCATAATACAATATGGAGGACTGTTTGATACGGTAACCGTGGAAGGTTACAAAAAAAATCCCATTAGTAGAAAAACACCAAGAAAAACAAGAGTACAGTGGAACCTCGCTTAACGAGTGACCCAGTTAGCGAGTATTTCGCTTAACGAGCAAAGCTTGGTGTAAATGTATAACTCAGTTTACAAGCAAGCCTTGCCGTATGAGCAAAATACTCACCGCACACAATTCCGGTTCCGTACGTCCACCGTGCTCTAACCCGCTTCTGCAGTCCGCACAAACACACACAAACATGCACGCACACACATACTATGCTCACCTTACCTACCGTTCCATCGCCGGCCTCATTGTTCTTGTAGTTCGCCGCTACAGGATGTGTATCGGCTAACCATCGTGTCGAGGGAGGAACTTCCGCTGTCAGCCGCTACTCAAAGGCAGCGTGCTGGCCAATCAGAGGCAAGCGGCTCCTGCCTTTGATGTCAGCGCTCTGGCAGCAGAAGTTCCTCCCTCGTCCTGATGGTTACCCGATACCCATCTTGTACCGGCGAACTGCAAGATCCAGGAGGCCGGCGATGGAACGGAAGGTTAGGTGAGCATAATATGTGTGTGTACGTGCATGTTTGTATGTGTTTGAGCATGTTTGTACGTGTGTGGAATGGCACAATAGGGGACCAGGATGGGACATTTAACAAGTTGTGGAACGAATTGTCTGCATTGCAATGATTTCTTATGGAAAATCTTGCTTTGCTGAACGAGTTACGTGGTTAACAAGCACACTCCCAGAACGGATTGTTCTCGTTAACCACTGTAGTTGGAACCTGAGCTGACCGCAATCCCCTAACTATCAGACCACACAAGAAGTAGCCGTGGAGCGTTCCTAAACACCTAGACGCCACGTCACAGCCGGAGAAACTAGCAACACCTCACAGATAGAAATGAGGAAATCTACCTTGCTTCAGAGAAGTCCCCAAAGGAATAGCCAGCCCCCGACATATAGAGATTACGGTGATGTAGGAAAACACGATACACAGATAGGAAAAATAGATTTAGCAAAGGTGAGGCTCGACTACCTAGATACAAAGGAAAGAAAAGTAAACTGATTACGGTCAGCACAAAAACCCTGCAGAAAAATACCAATCTCCTGATAGTAAAGATGGCCCTGGAGGTCACACCCACTATATTAGGTACTCTTGTAAATAATGGGAGAAACAAAATACCAAAAAGAATACAAAAGTGCAAATAATCAAGTTTGACAGGGAGAATCTCCCTTTCCTTGCAGAAGAGCTAGCAAAGGGGGAACCCCCATGATCACCAAACTAGAAAAGCAAATCTTCACCTGCAAGAAAACAGATTCCATACAAAAAAAAAAACAAAAACAAACACCCTAAGGTGTAAACCAGGAAGCAAAGCAAAAGCTTGTAAACTTATCTGCAGAGGTCTTGCACAGGAAAACAGGGAAGGACAGAACTCCAAGCCAGGTTCAGAGACTGAGGATAATTCAACTATCACCAGCACCAACAAGGCAAAAAGTGATCTCCTATATACACCAGGCTTGTCTGCAATAGGACTTCCTTAATTCCCAATTAACGCAGACACCTGTCTGAGTCAAAGACTCAGACTCAGCTTCACTACCATTCCTGGCCACCAGAGGGAGCTCCAAAACAGCACCCACACAGACGACATTCACAACAGAGGACTATGGGGCTGCATTACACGGTATGGGGGCTGCATAATATAATATGGAAGACTATGGAGCTGCATTAAATGGTATGGAGGACTATAGTGTGAAGAATAATATATAGAGGACTATGGGATGCATTATAATATATGGAGGGCTATGGGGTGAATTATGGATAATTATGGGAAGTGCATTATAATAATTGGAGGACTATGGTGGATTATACTACATGGAGGACTATGGGGGTGTATTCTAATATATGAATGGTTATGTGGGATCCATTATACTATATGGAAGGCTATGTTGGGGCCATAATAGTATTTGATTGGTATGGTTAGTACCTACAGTAGTAACACCCCCTTTGGCAAGTATCACAGATTGTAAATGCTTTTTGTAGCCAGCCAAGCGTCTTTCAATTATTGTTTGAGGTATTTTAATCCATTCTTCCTTAGAAAAGTTTTCTAGTTTTGTAAGATTCCTGGGTTATCTTGTATGGAGTGCTCTTTTGAGGTCTAGTCACAGATTTTCAATGATATTCAGATCAGGGGACTGTAAGGGCCATTGTAAAACCTTCAGCTTGAGCCTTTTGAGGTAGTCTATTCTGGATTGTGATGAGTGTTTAGGATCATCATCAATTTGTAGACGCATCCTCTTTTCAATCTCAGCTTTTTTACAGATAGTGTTATGCATTCATCAATATTTTTTAAATTTCATTAAATCCATTCTTTCCTCTACCTGTGAAATATTTCCCATGCCATTGGCTGCAACACAACCCTAAAGCATGATTGATCCACCCCCATGCTTAATGGTTGTCGAGATGTTATTTTCTAGGAAATTCTGTGTCCGCGATCAGTGGTGACATCACTCAGGTGATTTGCGGTTATAGCTGGAGGACCGTGGGAACATCCAGCTGTGACTGCAAATCACCTGAGTGATGTCACCGCTGATCGCGCGGCTCAGTCCTGCCTGAACCTCACAGCAGGCGGTCATGTTCTATGGCTGCTTGGTGTGAAATTCAGATATGTAGCAAAGCTGGAATCGTCGCGGGACCTTGTGTGGATTACGTCGAACCTGCAAGGGTGTTTTGGGGTTAATAAATTGATGAAAAAGAGTGTGATTTTGTCTTTATTTCAAATAAATGACTTTTCGGTGTTTGTTTTTATTAACTTTAACTTACAGATTAGTAGTGGGGGGGGTTTAGACGCCTCCCATCACTAATCTAGGGCTTAGTGGTAGCTGTGAGCTGACATTAACCCCTTATTACCCTGATTGCCACCGCACCAGGGCAATCGGAAAGAGGAGGGTAAAGCACCTGGAATGTCACATCTGATGAATGCGACAATCCTAGGTGGCTACAGGCTGCTATTTTTAGGCTGGGGATGGCTCAATAAGCATGTGTCTCTCCAGCCTGAGAATACCAGCTCCTAGCTGTCAGACTTTATTATGGCTGGGTATCAAAATTGGGGAGGACCGCACAAAGGTTTTTAAAATTATTTTTTTAAATATTTAAAAAAAAAAAAAAGAGCCACATGCGTTTTTTCCTATTTTGATAAACAGCCAAGATAAGTACACGGTTTGGGGCTGCAGCCTGTAGCCGTGGGCTTTATCTGTGCTGGGTATCATAATATGGGGGGACCCTACACCAAATGTTTTCTTTATTTATTTACTTTTACACTACAATAGTGACCCGAAGACAGTGCCTGTGATTCGTTGCAGTCAGACGCTGTGATACAAGTTAGGGGTGCGTCTAACTGCAACCAATAACAGATATCAGGACAGCCGGTGGGTGGGGAAAGCAGTGCATATTTGATGGGTGATAATGCAAGGCCCCAGAAGTGAAGGAGCGGCTGGGCACAGGCCCATCACTCGGGCACAGGCCCATCACTCGGACATGTTTGAAACCACGCAGATCCGCCCATCACTAGCTACAAGCAGAAGAAGTGAGAGAACGGCAGCTCAGTACCAGCTGCTGAATGGCTGCATGGCTCACATGGTTTATAATGGAACATGAACCCCAGCAGAACTGGCACCGACACTGTTGGAATGTTGCCAGTGCAGGATATGAGTGTCATGAGTGTTTCGTGCACATCTGAGACTTCGGGGGATATGTGATCAGAAGGTCACGGCGATTAGTTGATTGCAGATCCTCTTTAAAGGCCCTCATCATTTATCCTGAGTAGGAGCGTATTTATTTCCATTTGTTGCTGAAAGGGTAAGATTTCTTTTCTATCCTGCGGTGACTGATTTGTACCTGTTAATTTCAGTTGCAGCCATGCCCTGATGCTATATAAACTCAATCCTTGCTCTCTCCTATGTCGGCTATAATTCATTCTATACTGACCACTTTGAAGGAGCCTCTCTCTGGAGAAGCTTAAGTGTTAGTTTCAGTTGCATCTGTGAAGTTCCTGCTGGAGACGCCAAGGAGTGCTATTTGTTGTGTCTTTCTCCACCTGTTTACATAGGTAAGGATGGTTGACCTCGGGGAGATCAACATCAAACACCGCGGAGACACCATAACATGTTTCTCGACGCAGTGACACTAGAACAAGGCCCCCCTGGGAAAATATGCAAAACAAGAATGCCGCGGAGACACCATCACATGTTTCTTAACCTTGGCAGGAAACTAGCCAGGTCTTTCACCGGGAAGGAACAACCATGGGAAGGGCAGTCTCCAGTCAAGGAAACCAAAACATGGTATCCATCCACATACAGCTTTTTCTGGTATTTGCTCTCATCAGTGTGGAGTAGGAAACTGGCTAGTGGGAGGAATGCCTAGTATGAACATTTTTGAAAATTTCTCCACCCGTTTGTCTTACCTTTCTCATGTTGTTTTATTGCAGTAGTCAGACTACTGTCTCAGTGGCCTTCACACTAGTCAGAGTGAGTTCAGGGCCAGTGAGGGCCTAGGCACAAGACGGAGCACAGGGGAAGGGCCCATCTAGGGATGTTAGGGAGTGCAGGGATCAGACTCAGGTGAGGGTTAGGTGGTGACCCCATCTTCCCTGGTGACCCCCTCCTGTTGCGCTGCATTTTTTCATAAGCTTGGAACTACTTAATTTAAAAAGGGGTTCTCCAAATAGTGAAAATCCCTTTAATAATTACAATAAATTATTTTTTTATCCCTTTATACCTATTCTGCTTGTTGCAAATTTTTTCTTATATATTTCCTGTATACTGTATCTTCACATGAGAAATAAGGCTGACATTTCACACTTTGACCTTCACAATGTAATCAGAATTTAATCTTTCTTGTTATTAACTATGAGTAAAAGCAATTAGCCATAATCTTAGGGTGAGGCTTGTACTGCTTGCACTTGGCACATTTTGCTTCCCTTAATTGTTAAAGCTCTTATGCATGTTAAAGTGTCTCACAGCCTATACTGTATTCCTGAATTAATACCATTTAATACAATACAGTTTGCCTACATAAACTAGAAATAGTTAACTACAGGCAACAGGAGGCCTATCTGTAATACTTACTTGAACCTGAAGGAATAATATTAATAGTAAAAGGTTTTAACAATTTTATTAAATGGAACAATAATTGCCCACAGGTCTTGATATGGCTTATCACTGTGACAATATTACCAGAGATGTCCATCTTTCAACTAAATTTATCTCAGAAGCTCATCGATGTGTAAAAAAAACAAACTTACCTTTCCAGCGTTGTACCTCCTCCACTGCCCTGGTCTTTGTAGATTAATCGCCGCAGTGACGTCACATCGACAATGTTGCGCAAATCACGGAACTCCACAGCTTGGGCCATCTACATTGGCAAAGCCGCTGAGCTTGGTTATTGGCTGCAGCACTGTAAACATGATGTCACCACTGCAGCCAATCAACAAAACTGAAACGGTGGACAGGTAATGTTGGACCAGGGTGGGTAAGTATAACTCAGTTTGTTTTTTTATACATCATTGTGAATATGGGTTAAAGTTAGTTAAAGAGTGAGCAGCCTGTGTGTTTTAAAGGGAATATGTTATCAGAAAATGACCCATTGATAATAAGGGTGTGCACAACTCATGGGCTAAACGTAATACTGGGTAGTAAAGAGGTCCGGGATCAGATACCAGAAGGGCTCATAATAACCAAAAGAAGTAAGAGAAAAGTGTAGTCAGGTCACGGTCCGAGGTCAAAATTTCAGGAAAGTAGCATATCAAGACAAAGGGGCTAGGCAATCAGGTTTTTTTTAAGTCAGAAGCAAGGTTAAGCTGGTGTCACACGGCTCCCTGCTCTCTGAACTGTGACATGTAGCTGCAGCACACATCGGGTTAATTAACCCGATGTGTACTGTACCTAGGAGAGCAAGGAGCCAGCGCTAAGCGCGGCTCCCTGCTCTCTGCACATGTAGCACAGCGACGTTATGATCGCTGCTTCTGCTGTGTTTGACAGCTAAGCAGCGATCATAACAGCGACTTACAAGGTCGCTGTTACGTCACCGAAAATGGTGACGTAACAGCAACGTCGTTGTCGCTGTCGTTTAGTGTGAACCCAGCTTTAGAGGGCAGGCAACAACAGAACAGATACTAAGCACAGGAATATGGCACACAGACACCACGGAGACCACTGTCAGTCAGCTAAATAGCAAGGTAATCACTTAAAAGGTGACACCTGGGGGAAGCCCAGCAGCTGCAGTCTGTGATAAGGCTGCAAAGTAATCCTCAATTTGCATGGGAACAGCCCAACTCACTCCAGTCCCAGATTGGGCAGTGCTTTGCTGTCATTCAGAATCTTGACAGCCTAGTTAGCCCTTGCCATCTATTGAGGTGGCTGAGCTGTCACTAACAGCGTCCCTGTGACAGTGAGTGGCTGATTTGTGACAATGAGGTTTTATGTTATTTCTATTTCATAAAAATATTGATAACGGGCTTTTTTCAGTCTTTTGTATTACTACCTATAGTTTTTCTACTGGCCATTAAACCTTGAAGTTGACACATTCTTCCTGTTCTGAACTGTTGACTTTTCAACAGTTTCGTTACTTTTACAGACAGGATTAGCCCTCTATAAACAGCAGATAACACAGGATCCACCATTCACAATAGGTAATGTCACAGCTCATTTCTTTCCCCTCTCTTTACAATGACCTTTGCCCAGATCATGAGCAGTAAATACTCATATAAAGGACAATGGGCCCGGTTCACGCCGGTTTTGATGAGGTCGGGTGCTTCAGTCAGATGCTACTGATTCACGTAGAAGTGTGCTATGCCAAAAAGCTCACTCCAGTCAGGTATTGGAGTGAGATTTCTTGTGTATGGAACACCACAGGTCATCATGAATTGAAAAAGCTGTGGCATCCTGGCACCGCCGCAGTCCCGTCCCGAGAAACTTGCATGAAAATGCCAAAAGTCACAACATTTTGTGACTTTTCAAGGCTGAATTCTGGCATGAAATCTTTAAAGGAGTGGTACACTATTTGGACAACCCCTTTCCTTTTCCCATGTTTGTCCTCGTTAAAAAAAAAACAAAACAAAAAAACCCCCCACAAAAAAACTTATCTTGACCTACTGTGCTGATGCTGTTCCAGCATTCTCACTACTGGCTCTCCCGAGGCTCACATGCGGTCATTACGTCAGCCCAGCCCTGCAATCAATCGCCGCCGGCTTCACTGTCTCTGCCTTCGGACGTATAAGTAATTAAAAGAAAGTAAGAGCTCCGGCTAACCACTCACTTCCTTTTAATTACTTATATATTCAAACATAGGGAAAATAAAGCTGGCGCTGATTGTGTGTGGGGCTCCCATGATGTAAAAACTTCTTGTAAGCCCTAGAAGAGAATCAAGTGCCGGGGCTGCTGGAAAGGCACCAGCAGTGGGGGTAAATATAAGCTTTTATATTCTAACGATGGCAAACTGTCACAAAGAGTTTTACTCAAAACTTGCCGACTGTCATGGCGGCATCAGACTCTGTTCACACTACAGATTCTGATACTTCCCACTATGGTTTCTCTGGTGTTTCTGAGTTACACAGACAGACTCGGGCATCGACCAGGTGTGTGCTCATTCATGGTCAAGCTAGTAAGAGTTAACCTATGATAACCTGCTGGTTACCTCTAGAATTACATGTGGTAGGAAACCTATCAACATTTACTCTCCGACTTTTTAAGATGGTGGAATCTGTTTTCCCACTCCAACTTTAGTTTATTGCTGTGTTGGTCTATGTGATGTTGTGTCCCAATACTGCTGGTTATTATATTGGGTGGTGCTTGGAGTTGTATAATTCTCTCCTGTTGTTGTTTCCTCCCTCCTCTTTACCTCTTATACCTTTTTGTGAGCGTGCTGTGAGATAAGTTTTGGTTTTCCCTGTTTGTCTATCTCTGTTGACTTTACCACACTCCTGTCCCAGAACTCCCTT
This sequence comes from Anomaloglossus baeobatrachus, assembly GCF_048569485.1. Taxonomy (NCBI): domain Eukaryota; kingdom Metazoa; phylum Chordata; class Amphibia; order Anura; family Aromobatidae; genus Anomaloglossus; species Anomaloglossus baeobatrachus. The sequence goes on along the minus strand of NC_134356.1, from coordinate 439,161,305 downwards.
TGGGGTAGGGGGAGGAGTTATAAGATCAGGGCTGACCAGGAGCAGTATCAGACTGACGGCTCAGACATCCTCACCTTTAGGCCTGTTTCAGACGTCAGTGATTCTGGTACGTTTGTGCTTTTTTTTATACGTACCAGAATCACTGACATACGCAGTCCCTTTATAATCAATGGGTCTGCTCACACATCAGTGATTTTTCACTGCCCGTGTTTCCGTGCGGCGTACACGCGTGTCCGTGATTGCCGCACGGAGACATGTCCATTTTTTTCTGGCATCACTGATGTCCCACGGATCACGCAGTGGTGTGATCCGTGAAACATGTGCCAGAAAAAAATGTGCATATAAAATAAAAATCATTTTTACTCACCCGGCTTCAGCGGCGCTCTCTGCAGCACGTGCAGCTTGCTGCTTCTGAGCCGGCTCATTACTGTTGTGCATATTCATGAATGCACGACACAGCCGACCCGGAAGCAGCTGCTGCGGGGGTCAGTGCCGGCCGGATGCTGCACCGCGGGAGCGTTCAGCATCACAGAGAGCGGGAGCGGGCACAGGTGAGTTGATCTCTATGTGCAATCACGGGGCACAGAGAACGGAGCCCGGATTGCACTTAGACAACCCACGTGTGCCGTGAATCACGGCACACGGAGGGACATGTGCGTTTTTTACACGTCAGTGTAGAACGTCTGTGTTTTTCACTGACGTGTGAAACGGGCCTTAGAGGTAACTCTGAGATAAGGGATGGCTGGGGCCCTCCTAGTCTGAGTGCCAGTCTAGGAGCCCCGGTCCCCTGCTCTCCCCAACCATCGTGACACAAACAAGTGGAATGAGAAAGGGCTGTCCAAGTAGTGGACAACACCTTTAATGAATCGAGCCTGTTGGAAAAAGTCTGTTGTTGCCAAGAACAGAAAGTGTGAGTGTAGTATTAGGTCTATTGGCAAATGTGAAAATTGCCAGATTTCTTATTTTTTTATATAGATATGGTAGACAAGATATATAAAATTGAAAAGGATATCATCAGATAAAAACCTGATGTAAACAAGTTTCCTTAAAGTGGCAAATCTGCATGGTGGACTACCCTTGTAACACATCATTTCTAATTTCAATAATTCCTGATAATTTTGCACTGTTTGTAGTAGGTATTAACAATTTGCACTAGGAGCCAGTCAGGCAGAAAAAAAATCTTTATATGTCTCTGTAGGAAGTCGAAGGCATATGGAGATACAGTGGCAAACCATGCAGCTCTGTGGGAGCCTTTATCACAGCTTTGTACAATGAGACCGTGATCAATATAAGGTACTCAGATCCCAAATTATCCAAATTTTACCACAAATCTGAAAGTGATTTCCTTATTCCAGCAAAAATATCCTCATTATAGTCTACAGGTTTTCTATATAAAACCAGGCAAATTAAGCTTAGAACAGCAAGTAGTAAGTAAAAGACATTCAATGTGAGAATCAAGGCAAGTATCAATACAAGGAATATAGTATTAAAATAAGTTAACACCCATTAAAAAAGTCTACATAAATAACTGACTTGTGTGAAGAGTGTATTACCTTCCAGCGTCTCCGAATATATTGCTTTCTTAAATTCTCCAAGTTGATAATGGACTTTTTTCTTACCAGGAGCTGATGTTTATCTTTTGGCTGTGAGATAAAGATGAGTGTCATCAATGTGTTATTGCATTAAGAGAACAACCAGCAGAGATATTATGTGGTCAGGTTACAAGTTACAAAATATATAGCAATATAAAGGTGGCTTTACACACTGCAACATCGCAAACGACATTGCTGTAACGTCACCGGTTTTGTGACGTTATAGCGACCTCCCCAGCGACATTGCAGTGTGTGAAACGCATCAGCGACCTGGCCCCTGCTGTGAGGTTGCTGATCACTACACATCTCTCAGGACCATTCTTTGGTCCTTTGTTTCCCGCTGTGCAGCATGATCCCTAGAAAGTCTCAGGGTATGTGCACACGTTGCTTTTTTTTCCGCGCGGAAAAAAACGCACCCTCTGGCAGAGGGGAGAATAGTAAACAATGCTTTTTGAGAAACAACGCATCGAAAACGCATGCGTTTTTCATGCGTTTTTTTAGGTGCGTTTTTTAAGACTTGGGTACCTATACGTCAGAAAACCCCCACAAGTGACCCCATTTTGGAATCTGCACCCCTCAAGGATTTTAATCAGGAGTATATTAAACATTTTGAATCCACAGCTACTTCCCCCAAAATGTAGCTGTAGCAACAATATTCTCACTGTTGGGCTATGTGGCCATGATCCAGCGACACGGCGTCTAGTACCCAGTGTCAGCCTTCCTGCAGAGATGTGAGTGTTTCCCACGGGAGAACGCAGCTGCCCATGCCCACGATTTGGGTTCAGGCTGCTGTGGAGCTCTATGCTATGTGAGGTAGCGTGGTCGGCTGCGCAGCAGAAGACACGGGATCCAGGCATTAAGGTTCACAGCACACGGTTTTAATGTCCAAACAAAAGTCCATAACAAAATACATGTGCCTCTCCAGCAGAGAGCTCAGGAAGTTCTGTTCACTCCCCCACACCCGGCACACCTGCCCTTGTTCCTGATTCTATTTAACCCTTCCTTCAGCCTGTAGGGAAACAGCATTAACCCTAGAGTGGATCTACTTTCTATCATGGAGTGAGCACAACCGGGGCGAGACATACCGGCCGTCATAGATAACCCCGGTCACAGTCTCACAGCTACCTGCAGAGAACACTCATCTACGCAGCATAAATTGACATGCTGAGGCTCGGGAAGCTGCGCCACCGGTCGGTTTATGCTGCGGAGAAAAGAAGCACAGTGGGCATGAGATTTCTAAAAATCCTTCCACTGTGCTTCTACTGCACAACGCAGCGTCATGGACGCAGGGAAAACAATATGCGCCCAAAACGCTGCAAACCCCGATTGTGGGCATCCAGCCTAAAAAGCGTCAATGGAGGTCAAATATATATACAACGTCCCACCCCCCCCTGCATATTCTAAGCTGGCACCTTTAGTACCTTTCATGTGGCACTAAAGGGTGCCTAGCCTAGTTTTTATCACAAAAACAAAAAAAAAAATGGCGTGGGGTCCCCCCTATTTTTGATAGCCAGTCAGGGTAAAGCAGACAGCTGTAGCCTGCAAACCACAGCTGGCAGCTTCATCTTGTCTGGTGATCAATTTGGAGGGCTCCCCGGGTTTTTTTTTTTTATTTATAAATAAAAATAATAATAAAAAAAAAATAACATGGGGTCCCCCCAAATTAGATCACCAGCCAAGGTGAAGCTGACAGCTGAGGTCTGGTATTCTCAGGGTGGGAAGAGCCATGGTTATTGGACTCTTCCCAGCCTAAAAATAGCAGGCCACAGCCGCCCCAGAAGTGGCGCATCCATTAGATGCGCCAATCCTGGCGCTTCGCCCCAACTCATCCCGCGCCCTGGTGCGTTGGCTAACGGGGTAATAAATGGGGTTGATACCAGATGTGTAATGTCACCTGGCATCAAGCCCAGCAATTAGTGATGTCACGGCGTCTATCAGACACCCGACATAACTAATTGACAGTAAACAAAAGCAAAAAAAGACAACAAAAAATTTTTTATTAGAAAAAACACTCCCCAAATCATTCCCTTGTTCTCCAATTTAATAAAAAAAAATGGGTCCGCAGAAATCCATTTGGATGTCCCACGTCGGCTCTGGACCTTCTAGAATATGGGGGCACGTTCAGGGAACGTATCCCCCATTTTCTAGGAGGGCAGACCCTCCATTTGAGGAGAGTGGGTGCAAAAATCTGCACCCACTCTCCCCGGGTCACAGCTGCAGAGTGCCGAGCAGCCAGCACAGCTCACACTGAACACAGTGCTGGCTGTCAGCTGCTCTGCACATGTGACCGGCCAGCGTCTGCTGTGAAGGAGGAGGGAGCCGCGGGGGATCAGCGCTGCGACCGGACAGGTATGTATGACACCGGGGGGAATTGGGGTGAACGGGCAGGGCCTGGGTGCATTTTTCTGTCGCATGTCTCAAGGCACATGCGACAGATAACATAGGAGCAGGGCGGCCGGTGCGCTACTGTGCGCGCGGCCATGTTGGATTTTCGGGAGGGGGGTCGGGGGTCGGGGCGGGCACTTTGGCGACACCGGGGGCTTTGCCAGGAAGTGAGGTCAACAGGAAACCTCTTGACCTCACTTCCAGGTAAATGCCTGCGTTCTGGCGTGCCGACAAAGCCCGCGGACCGCAACAAAAAAGCAGGTCCATGCGGTGTAGCTGCGTTCTGACCCCACATCATTGATTTCAATGGGGGAGAGAACGCAGCCACAACGCACAAAAGAAGTGACATGCTGCTTTTCTTTCCGCACCGATTTTTGGCATCCAAAACGCTGCGGAAAGAAACGCAGCATGTGCACTGATTTTTCAGCTTTCCCATACACTTTGCTGGGAAAGCTGAACGCATGCAATTTGCCACTGAAACGCTGCGGTTCAAAACGCAGCGTTTCCGCGGTAAAAAACGCAACGTGTGCATACAGCCTCAGTGTGTAAAGGGGACTTAAATGTGCAGGCAGCAGGAGCCGGCTTCTGCGGACACTGGTAACCACGGTAAACATCGGGTAACCAAGAAGCCCTGTCCTTGGTTACCCGATATTTACCTTCGTTACCAGCCTCCGCCGCTCTCACTGTCAGTGCCGGCTCCTGCTCCTTGCACGTGTAGCAGAGTACACATCGGGTAATTAACCCCATGTGTACTGTAGCTAGGAGAGCAGGTAGCCAGCGCTAAGCAGTGTGCGCTGCTCCCTGCTCTCTGCACGTGTAGCTACAGCAGACATCGGGTAATTAACCCGATGTGTACTGTAGCTAGGAGAGCAGGGAGCCAGCGCTAAGCAGTGTGCGCTGCTCCCTGCTCTCTGCACGTGTAGCTGCGTGCGCTGGTAACCAAGGTAAATATCGGGTTGGTTACCCAATATTTACCGTAGTTACCAAGCGCAGCATCGCTTCAGTGCATCGCTGCTGGCTGGTGGCTGGTTACTGGTTGCTGGTGACAGCTCACCAGCAACCCGTGTAGCGATGCTCCAGTGATCCCTGCCAGGTCAGGTTGCTGGTGGGATCGCTGAAAGTCTCAGTGTGTAAAGGGGCCTTAAGGGGTATATAAGGACTGACTAGCCAGATATATTGAGTGGAGACAAGAAAAGATCTAGTGACATCCCAGAAAGTACAAGTTCCTGTGGAAATATGAAAAACTAGTCATGTTAATGTTACAAACCCTGCTATACGGAATGGTAATATACGTACACATATACATACATATTATATATATATATATATACACACACTACAGTTCCACAGTTTGGGGTCACCCAGACAATTTTGTCTTCTCTAAAAATCATGCTTTTATTTATCAAATGAGTTGCATAATGAATAGAAAATATAGTCCAGACATTGACTAGGCTAGTCATAAATGATTTTTACTTGAAATAATAATTTTCTCCTTCAGACTTTACTTTCGCCACTGAATACTCCTTTGCAGCAATTCCAGCTTTGTAGACCTTTGGCATTCTAGCTGTTAATTTGCTGAGGTAATCTGGAGATATTTCACCCGATGCTTCCAGAAGCCCCTCCCACAAGTTGGATTGGCTTGATGGGCACTTTTTGAATACCTTACAGTTAAGCTGCTCCCACAACAGCTCAATAGAGTTGAGATTATTAGCCAGTCTCAGATATGGCTTTTTCTTTGCCACTCTGACCTGAAGGCCAGTGTCCCAGAGTCACCTCTTCTATGTAGATGTTGACACTGGCATTTTGTTGGTACTATTTAATGAAGCTGCCAGGTGAGGACCTGTGAGACATCGATTTCTCAAACTAGAGACTCTAATGTACTTGTCTTGTTCCTCAGTTGTGCAGCTCGGCCTCCCACTTCTCTTTCTACTCTGGTTAGAGTCTGCTTGTGTTCTCCTCTGAAGGGAGTAGTACACACCATTGTAAGAAATCTTTTCTTGGCAATTTCTCGTATGATGGTGTTGGATGGTATATCCTTCATTTCTAAGAACAAGAACAGACTGTCAAGTTTCACATGAAATATCTCTTTTTCTAGCCATTTTGAGAGTTTAATGGAACCAACAAATATAATGCTCCAGATTCTCAACTACCTCCCAGGAAGGTCAGTTTTATAGCTTCTCTAATCAGCAAAACTGTTTTCAGCTGTGCTAACATACTTGCACAAGGGTTTTCAAGGGATTTCTAAACATCCAATACCCTTCTAACACAGTTAGCAAACACAAAGTACCATTACAACACTGGAGTGGTGGTTGTTGGAAACGGGCCTCTATACACCTATGTAGATATTGCCAGAATAGTCATTTACCACATTAACAATGTATAGCATGTATTTCTGTTTAATTCCATGTTAGCTTAATTGAAAAACAAAAATTTGCTTTTCTTTCAAAAATAAGGAAATATCTAAGTGACCCCGAACTTTTGAATGGTAGGGTATATATATATATATATATATATATATATATATCCACTATCTAAAAAGACACGTGTATGTTTTTCTCACTGTCATGAAATCACAATAACCTTTCCCGTTTTAGGTCAATTAGGAACCAAAATTATTTATATGAGAGAATAATGAGAGAAAGTGAGAGAGAGAGTGAGAGAGAGAGGGGATGTTTTAGGGAATTTTTATTACTTTCTGGAAAATCAAAAGTTTACATACATTTCATTAGTATTTGGTGCCATTGCATTTAAACTGTATGGCTTGGGTCAAACGTTTTGCATATTCTTCCACAAGCTTCTCACAATAGTTGGCAGGAATGTGGGCCTGTTCTTTCTGGCAGAACTGGTGTAACTGAGCCATGTTTGTAGATCGCCTTGCTTGCACCAGCTTTGTCAGCTTTGCCCATAAATTTTCAATAGGATTGAGATCAGGACTTTGTGGTGGCTACTCCAAAACATTGACTTTGTTATCCTTAAAGGGAAGGTATCGCGTTTTTTTTATTTTTGTATTAAAAACAGTGATTATGAAATCAAGTATTTCTAATACAAAATGAAAATCGCAGCTTATTTAGTTTTTATTTAATTCTTATTTTACTGGAGGCACTGGGGGCTGCCATGCTGGATTTGCCGTGTGTGTAACGACAGTAACTCATTCCTTTATGGCAGCCCCTGTGCATAGAGAACAGTAGTCAGGATCCGACCCCATGCAGTACGTTACAGTGGGCGTCTGCTGTGACCTGGATGCGCCCCCTGGGCTGTCCAGATCACAGCAGAGGGAGGAGATCAGCGCCATTATTGTGGAGCTCACAGCGTATGCTGTTTGCGCCACTATACCCCTGTGAACCGCCGGGATGTGTGAGTACGGGCCATCTCCCCTCCCCTCCCCCTGTTACCGTCTCCGATGACATCCCATCCCTCCGTTCTCCCCAGCCCCTGCTCTGCCCCCGCGCTACTGACGCCGCCCGTCTCCCCCGCCGTTACCATCTCCAATGACACCCCCTTCCCTCCGTTCTCTGCCCGCCGCCGCAGCTCCCCCCGTTCTCTGCCCGCCGCCGCAGCTGTGTGTGTGTGTGTGTGTGTGTGCGTGTGTGTGTGCGCGCGCGCCACTGCATGTGAGTACCTGTGTGTGTACTGGTGATACTGTCTGCAGGGCTGTGTATCTAATCCTATCGTGTGATACTGTCCACACGGCTGTATATCTAATCCTATGTTGTGTGATACTGTCTGCTGAGCTGTGTATCTAATCCTATCCTGTGTGATACTGTCTGCTGAGTTGTGTATCTAATCCTATCCTGTGTGATACTGTCTGCTGAGTTGTGTATCTAATCCTATCCTGTGTGATACTCCTGCTGTCCTTGGTGAAACTTTAGACATTTGTGGTCATCAACAAAATGGCTCTGCACTATGTCCCTACATGTCATTCTCTGTTATCTGTTGTAAATACACAGATTGGGAGGGGGGAGGCATGCCATCACACACAGGAGAGCAGACTCCGCACACTTTACTGCAGGCTGTAATGTGAGCTTTTTTTACAGTGGGATTTCTGTAGGATTTCAGCAGCTGCTCCCCCTAGTGTTTAACAGTGGAAAATATCAAACTTTTTAATTTTTTTTTATATTTTGCTCAATTAAAAACAAATAATAATATTTAAACAAAACATTAAAACATTATTACTTTACATTTTTTCAGTTATTGAATTTTTTGTTTTTGACGATACCTTCCCTTTATGCCACTTTGTAAGCAGTTTGGCAGTATGCGTCTGGTCATTGTCCATTTGGAAGACCCATTTCCACCCAAGCTTTAAGTTCCTGGCTGATGTCTTGTGATGTTGCTTCAGTATTTCTACATAATCTTCTCTCCTCATGATGCCATCTATTTTGTGCACCAGTCCTTCCTGCAGCAAAACAACCCCACAACATGATGCTGCCTCCTCCATGTTTCACAGTTGAGATGGTGTTCTAAAGGCCGCTTTACACGCTGCGATATCGCTAGCGAGATCGCTAGCATGTGTACCCGCCCCCGTTGGTTGTGCGTCACGGGCAAATCGCTGCCTGTGGCGCACAACATTGCTCGGACCCGTCACACTACTTACCTGCCTAGCGACGTTGCTGTGACCGGTGAACCGCCTCCTTTGTAAGGGGGCAGTTCATTTGGCGTTACAGCGACGTCACTAACCGGCCACCCAATAAAAACGGAGGGGGCGGAGATGAGCGGGACGAACATCCCGCCCACCTCCTTCCTTCCTCATTGCGGGCGGCCGCAGGTACAGTGAGGTTCCTCGTTCCTGCGGTATCACACATAGCGATGTGTGCTGCCGCAGGAACAACGAACAACCTGCATCCTACAACAGCAACGATATTTGGGAACAGGACAGTGTGTCAACGAGCAACGATAAGGTGAGTATTTTTGCTAGTTAGCGGTCGCTCGTACGTGTCACACGCAATGACATTGCTAACGAGAACGGATGTGCGTCATGAATTCCTTGACCCCAACGACATCGCGTTAGCGATGTCGTTGCGTGTAAAGCGGCCTTAAGGTTTCAAAGCTTCTCCATTTTTCCTCCAAATCTAACAATGGTCATTATGTCCAAACAGTTCAATTTTAGTTTCGTTAGACCACAGGACATGTCTCCAAAAATTAAGTTTTTTGTTCCTGTGTGCATTTACAAACAATCTGGATTTTCATGCTTCTTTTGGAGTAATGGCTTCTTTTTGGTAGAGTGGCCTTTCAGCCCATGTTGATATAGTACTCGTTTCACTGTGGATAATGACACAATTGTCCCAGCTTCGGCCAGCATCTTCACAAGGTCTTTTGTTCTTGGGTTGATATGAACATGTCTGATCAAATCCCGTTCATCTCTGGTACACAGAACCCTCCTTCCTGAGCGGTATGATGGCTGAATATTCCCATATTGTTTGTACTTGAGTATAATTATTTGTACAGATGAACGAGGCACCTTCAGGTATCTGGAAATTGCACCCAAGGATGAACCAGACTTGTGCTAGTCCACAATTCTCTTCCTGAAATCTTGGCTGATTTCTTTTGACTTTCTCATGATGCTATGCAAAGAAGCAATGTTTTTCAGGTGGCAGTAAAATACATCCACAGGTGTGTCTCCTATTAACTCAGATGTTGCCAATAAACCTATCAGAAGCTTCCAAAGACATGACATCATCATATGGGCTGTACCATATTCTTTAAAGGCATAGTTCTCTTAGTGTATGTAAACTTTTGACTTTGCAGAAAGTAATACAGATGCCTTAAAACATTCTCTCTCTCATTTTTCTGGCATTTGGCACACAAACAATTTTGGTAATTCTAATTAACCTAAAACAGGAGAGATTTATTCTGATATCATGTCAGATAGTGAGGAAAAACATGCATGTGTGTCTTTTTAGATAGTGAATGTAAACTTTTGGTTTCAACGATAGACATATGTATGTGTGTGTATATATATATATATATATATATATATATACATACACAGTGCTGGCCAAAAGTATTGGCACCCCTGCAATTCTGTCGGAGAATACTCAGTTTCTTCCTGAAAATGATTGCAATCACAAATTCTTTGGTATTATTATCTTCATTTAATTTGTCTTCAATGAAATAAAAAATAATAATTTGTCATATAGCCAAATTGGATATAATTCCACAACAAACATAAAAAAGGGGGTGGACAAAAGTATTTGCACTGTTTGAAAAATCATGTGATGTTTCTCTAATTTGTGTAATTAACAGCACCTGTAACATACCTGTGGCCCCTAACAGGTGTTGGCAATAACTAAATCACACTTGCAGCCAGTTGACATGGATTAAAGTTGACTCAACCTCTGTCCTGTGTCCTTGTGTGTACCACATTGAGCATGGAGAAAAGAAAGAAGACCAAAGAACTGTCTGAGGACTTGAGAATCCAAATTGTGAGTGAGGAAGCATGAGCAATCTCAATGCTTCAAGTCCATCTCCAAAGACCTGAAAGTTCCTGTGTCTATGGTGCGCAGTGTCATCAAGATGTTTAACGCCCATGGCACTGTGACTAACCTCCCTAGATGTGGAAGAAAAAGAAAAATTGACAAGAGATTTCAACGCAAGATTGTGCGGATGGTGGATAAAGAACCTCGACTAACATCCAAACAAGTTCAAGCTGCCCTGCAGTCCGAGGGTACAACAGTGTCAACCCGTACTATCCGTCGGCGTCTGAATGAAAAGGGACTGTATGGTAGGATACCCAGGAAGACCCCACTTCTTACCCCGAGACATAAAAAGCCAGGCTGGAGTTGGCCAAACTTACCTGAGAAAGCCTAAAACGTTTTGGAAGAATGTTCTCTGGTCAGATGAGACAAAAGTAGAGCTTTTTGGGAAAAGCCATCAATATAGAGTTTACAGGAAAAAAAAAGAGGCATTCAAAGAAAAGAACACGGTCCCTACAGTCAAACATGGCGGAGGTTCCCTGATGTTTTGGGGTTGCTTTGCTGCCTCTGGCACTGGACTGCTTGACCGTGTCATGGCATTATGAAGTCAGAAGACTACCAACACATTTTTCAGTATAATGTAGGGCCTAGTGTGAGAAAGCTGGGTCTCCCTCAGAGGTCATGGGTCTTCCAGCAGGACAATGACACAAAACACACTTCAAAAAGCACTAGAAAATGGTTTGAGAGAAAGCACAGGAGACTACTAAAGTGGCCAGCAATGAGTCCAGACCTGAATCCCATAGAACACCTGTGGAGGGATCTCAAAATGGCAGTTTGGCAAACTGCTCCAGATCCCTGAGATGTGAAGGGTGCCTTCTCCAAAGAAGAATGGTCTAAAATTCCAGCAGAGCATTGTAAGAAACTCATTGATGGTTACCGGAAGCGGTTGTTCGCAGCTATTTTGGCTAAAGGTTGTGCAACCAAGTATTAGGTTAAGGGTGCCAATACTTTTGTCTGGCCTTTTGGAGTTTTGTGTGAAATTATCAATGATTTGATAATTGTTTCATTCTCTTTTGTGTTTTTTCATTGCTGCAAAATAAATGAAGATAATAATACCAAAGAATTTGTGATTGCAATCATTTTCAAGAAGAAACTGAGTATTATCTGACAGAATTGCAGGGGTGCCAATACTTTTGGCCAGCACTGTATGTATGTATGTATGTATATATATATATATATATATATATATATATATATATATATATATATATATATAAAAAATAAATATTTTTTTAATGATACATAAAAATGGATTTCCCTATTTAAATGGAATCTGTCAACAAACTTTTTTTTTTTTTTGCCATGTAATCTGAGTACAGCAAGAGGTAGGGGCTGAGACACTGGTTTCTGCTGTGTGTCACTTATTAGGCTGCATGCTGTTGTTTCAATATAATCAGTGTGTCATCAGTAGAAGATTATCACTGATAGACTAGCTGTCCATGTGCATCATAGTCTAACCCTATTCCTTAGGGGTACTTTGCACACTACGACATCGCAAATGTGATGTCGGTGGGGTCATGTCGAAAGTGACGCACTTCCTGCGTCACTCTCGACATCGTAGTGTGTAAATCCAAGATGATACGATTAACGAGCGCAAAATCGTCGTAATCGTATCATCGGTGTAGCGTCGGCGAATTCCATAATTACGCTGACGCGATGGTCCGTTGTTGTTCCTCACTCCTGCGGCAGCACACATCGCTGTGTGTGAAGCCGCAGGAGCGAGGAACACCACCTTACCTGCGTCCCGGGTGCAATGCGGAAGGAAGGAGGTGGGCGGGATGTTTACATCCCGCTCCTCTCCGCCCCTCCGCTCCTATTGGCCGCCTGCCGTGTGACGTCGCAGTGACGCCGCACGACCCGCCCCCTTAATAAGGAGGCGGTTCGCCAGCCAGAGTGACATCGCATGACAGGTGAGTGCATGTGAAGCAGCCGTAGCGATAATATTTGCTACGGCAGCTATCACAATGATATCGCAGCTGCGACGGGGGCGGGGACTATCGCGCTCGGCATTGCAGCATCGGCTTGCGATGTCGTAGTGTGCAAAGTACCCCTTACACTGATTAGCAATTTACTGTCAATCTACAATGTACATAGAAAGCTGCTAATCATGGTGTGGACAGGGTTAGCATTCTGAGCACTGCTACATATACAGCAGAGAAAACTCTGATAGTGTCACAACTGTTGCACTCAGTAAACTAAGTGATACATTGCTGGAATCAGAGTCTCTACCCCTACATTATGCTGCGCTCAGATGAGGTAGCAAAAACATGGGGACGGATTCTAGATCATGCATAAGAATGGTTCTCTGCATAGTAAATATGTAAGAGAAACACGCATACCTTTGTTAATACTATGCAGTTCTGTAACAGCAGTAAAGCAGTAATAAGCAGACAAATGGCTCGTTTCTCAAAGATCTGATGTATACAGTATTTTATATATTAGAATTGTATTGTCTATGGAATAGATCAACGAAGTGTTAATTTTAGGCATGAACCACTTTTGAACATATATCTGAGTCAGATGTGTATTGACAGTAGCCTGTGAGAAAAGTTATTTAATCACACAAAGGAACAGAAAATGTACTGCAGAAGAACTTGTACTAAAATAGGTTTTGAGAACATTCCACAAATGATTCTTCGCTTCCTGCCCTCCGCTGTGACCCTAAGGAAGCAGCTGGTTCACATCAATGCTGTGTGCATATCCCTAGTACTGCAGAGAGTGGTCGTCATTCAATCAACACATGTGCCTTGGTGACCCCAAAACCTAGACATTCAGTACATTGCAGAGACTTGTACTGTACACGTCTGAAAAAAATGTAAACAGCAAAGTAGAAAAGCCCTACTAAATTTATCATAACATATGTGGCAATTTTTATTGTGAATATGGTAACAAAAATTAAAGACATTTTGTGGTGATGGAGGCTATGGCCCCAATTCATCAAGTCAAGTATGGTCTTTTTGAGTCCGATCTTGAGGAGGGGGTGGGGTGGAGTGAGAGACTTCTGCCTCTTAGGGGCACTTTGCACACTACGACTGTGATGGGGTGTACAGCAGAGCAAGGAGAGACAACAGGCCGAGGAACGATCCAACAGGTTTATTCACAAGAACACTGGAACAGCACACGATAAGTCCACGTAAAACAGATTCGGGGGCCCTTCCCGTCAATCCTCGGACCGGATTACAAAGCAATCGTCCTTACAGTAGTCCAAAGAGTTCCACACAATCCCACGGGCCGCCACACAGGCCTAGCTCCGTCCGTGTCCACAGCCACACAGGCTGGAGCTCCTGCTCCCTTCAAGTTTCAGCTCACTCTGACTGAATCTCCCAGGTAAGCAGAGTTTACACTAGTTGGACTCTAGGCCCACCTCCCCCTACTCCCAGGGATGGAAGTGCCTCAAGAGGATATAACCTTGCATTTTAGGGGGTGATTACCTACAACAATAGAAATGTACACAGAAGTAGTTCAAATAAGACAATGAACCCAGCTTGAAATAGGAATCTGTACAGCATATACAGTGAGAGGGTAAATTACATCTTCACAATCCCTCCCCCTCCCAACTTGTGTACGTACTAGGGACCTCTACAGGTCACTGGTTAAGTACACAGAGGCAGAGCGTTACTTACATGTGGCTTCATGCAGCCACGAATTGGCATCGTAGCTCTCCCACATCATTGCCCAGGAGAACAGCTGCAGGCAGACCACCCATCACCCCAACCACGCATCGCCTGACCCCAAAACCAAAGTTCAGATCCACAGTGGCTGTGGGAATAGTCCTCCATTGTCCACCAGCCAGTTCAATAACAATCCCAGGTCCTCTATGGATTGCCTCAGGCCGAACCACTCGGGGATCAGCCAGTGTGAGGAAAGCACCCGAGTCACAGAATCCAACAAGTCTCTGTCCATCCAGCACAACCTCCTGCAAGTGCTTACCTCGATGAGCAGAAGTCGTCATAACTGCGGGTCGCACCCCGTAAACTCCTGGTGGTGCAACATGGGGGGCTGAGTCACTAGGCCAGTCCTCACATAACGGTGCCACATCTTCCTCCATGGCACTGGGCTGTAAATAATTAACAATCCGATTGGGTGCAGGATCAGTCCTCATTTGAACAGCTGGGCAGGAGACTTGCCGATGCCCTGGCTGTCCACATTGATAGCATCTGAGCTGGGTCTCCCTCCATCCAAGGCGTCCTCTTGGGTAAGGGGTAGGGGAACTTGGAGGCCGGCTCCCACCTGAAGGTGCTGTAGGGGTTTGAGGATGATTCCTCCATGGCCTGGCTGGGCATGAGGCCTGCAAATGCCCGGGATGCCTACAAACATAACACCTGTGCTCTGTTACTTCCTCTCCCCGGCGTATTCCAGAAAGTGCAGTAGAAGCAACTGGAGGCACATTAACACGGGTATCAACATGTGGTGGCTTAGAGGAACGGGGAACAATGGGGACAGAATAACTGGGGGCATCCGGTGTTGTGGAGCTGTTAGGCGTCTCTCCATCCTCCAACAGAACCCTCCACTGAGGCTTGATGGTGAGAGCCTCATCAGCGAGAGCAGCAGCTTCCTCCACTGTCGCTGGTTTTCTCTCACGCACCCATTCCCGGATCTCAGCGGGGCACTGGGCAAAGAATTGTTCTTTTAGGATGACCTGCAGGAAGGTCTCCCAAGATAAGGCCTCCTCTGCCTCCAGCCAGCGATTACATATTTGTTTGAGTCTATGAGCATATATCTTAAAAGACACTTCCCCATCACAGGCTAAAGCACGGAACTGAGTCCTGTAAGTGTCTGGGGTCACAGCATAATGTTTTAGAATAGTCTGTTTAATCTCCGCATACTCACAGTTCCACCGAGGGTCCATAGCTCTATAGGCTTCAGCAGCTCCTTGGAGAGTCCTTTGAAACGAACTCCTACTTCACGGGCCTTTGATTGCAGGCTCCCCAAAGTCCAGGTCTTGTACTCTGCAGTGCTGGTTCCTGATGTTGAGCCATTGTCCTCCATTCCTTCTGCTCTGATCCCAGCGCTGCCAACCAGTTTGTGACGGGGTGTACAGCAGAGCAAGGAGAGACAACAGGCCGAGGAACGATCCAACAGGTTTATTCACAAGAACACTGGAACAGCACACGATAAGTCCACGTAAAACAGATTCGGGGGCCCTTCCCGACAATCCTCGGACCGGATTACAAAGCAATCGTCCTTACAGTAGTCCAAAGAGTTCCACACAATCCCACGGGCCGCCACACAGGCCTAGCTCCGTCCGTGTCCACAGCCACACAGGCTGGAGCTCCTGCTCCCTTCAAGTTTCAGCTCACTCTGACTGAATCTCCCAGGTAAGCAGAGTTTACACTAGTTGGACTCTAGGCCCACCTCCCCCTACTCCCAGGGATGGAAGTGCCTCAAGAGGATATAACCTTGCATTTTAGGGGGTGATTACCTACAACAATAGAAATGTACACAGAAGTAGTTCAAATAAGACAATGAACCCAGCTTGAAATAGGAATCTGTACAGCATATACAGTGAGAGGGTAAATTACATCTTCACAACGACATCGCAAGCCGATGCTTGTGATGCCGAGCGTGATAGTCCCCGTCCCCGTCGCAGCTGCGATATCTTGTGATAGCTGGCGTAGTGAACATTATCGCTACGCCAGCTTCACATGCACTCACCTGCCCTCCGGCCAGCGACCCGCCTCCTTATTAAGGGGGCGGGTCGTGCGGCGTCATAGCGACGTCACACGGCAGGCGGCCAATAGAAGCGGAGGGGCGGAGATGAACGGGACGTAAACATCCCGCCCACCTCCTTCCTTCCGCATAGTTAGCGTGAGCCGTAAGAAGCAGGTAGGAGATGTTCCTCGCTCCTGCGGCTTCACACACAGCGATGTGTGATGCTGCTGGAACGAGGAACAACATCGTAACATCGGTCATTTCCAAATTATGGAAATGACCGATGCTACTCCGATGATACGATTACGACGATTTTGCGCTCGTTAATCGTATCAAAAAGGCTTTACACACTACGATATAGCCTGCGACGCCGGATGTGCGTCACTTTCAATTTGACCCCACCGACATCGCACCTGCGATGTCGTAGTGTGCAAAGTGCCCCTTAATCAGTTGATATATTAAATAATGTGCGGCTCCATATGGATCACTCTAGAGTTGCCACGTAAAAACAACCACCACAGCTTGTCATAAACTTGACGAATTTGGGTAGCACCTCAGCACCACCCACTTCGTTGGAAATGGGCAAAAATGGCATAAAAACATCAATAGTCACAAAATGTTGCACTGCCTTACTTTGCACAACAATGTTGCCACTTTTCAAACCGTTTTATCTGAGTTTTCTGGTGTAAATGTTTGGATGAATCAATAATCAAATGTGTTTGCTGTGTTAAGGAAGGTAAATTCAGAATATGCTCAACCACGCATTTTGTAACCTTTGCAACTATGTGCAACGATAGTATTAAGGGCGCTTTACACGCTGCAACATCGCTAGTAATATCGCTAGCGATCGCACCCGCCCCCGTCGTTTGTGCGTCACGGGCAATTCGCTGCCTGCGGTGAACAATATCGGAGGAACGCGTCACACATACTTACCTTCCTAATGACGTCTCTGTGGCTGGCGAACAACCTCTTTTCTAAGGGGGCGGTTTGTGCGGCGTCACAGCGACATCACACAGCAGGCAACCAATAGAAGCGGAGGGGCGGAGAGCAGCTGCATGAAGGTCACTCCCACCTCATTGCTGGAGAACGCAGTTACGCTGTTGTTCGTCGTTCCTGGGGTGTCACACGTAGCGATGTGTGCTGCCTCAGGAATGACGAACAACCTGCGTCCCACAAGATCAACGACATTTTGAAAATGAACGACGTGTCAACGATCAACGATGTGGGGAGTATTTTGGATCGTTAGCGGTCGCTCGTACGTATCACACGCAACGACCGTTGCTAACGAGGCCGGATGTGCATCACGAATTCCGTGACCCCAGCGACATCTCGTTAGTGATGTCGTTGCGTGTAAAGCGGCCTTAACTGTGAAAATGACACAGATCGTAGCTTAAAAATATTATATTTCTTTACTATTGATTAAATATTTATAAAATGTATTATATATTAGAGTATGTGTTTGTAAAATGTAATTACTAGTATTCACAATATTTTTTTTTTTTACTAAAATTTGATTTATTAATTGGAATTATTCTGTCCATACTTTTGTCATTATTAAAGAGCACTTTTTCTTTTCACCAGTTTCAACACGTTGGTTTGGCCATATCCTAAAATATTGGCTGCAGAGCTGAATAGACTGAAGATTTTATGTTTCATTTTCTCCTCTCTGTTGTGGAGATATTAGCTTGTAAAGTTTAGGTAGAAATAAAAAAAATCAGCTCTGACATACTGCCCCTCCCCCTACACTGATTGCTGTGAGATAAAAGCTGAAGAGGTGTTAGTAATCACACACTGTTCAGTTCCGCTCCCCACACTTTGTAATCACACATAGCTCTGCAGTGAGATCAGTGAGCAAAGCAGACGGCCATTGCACATGAGAAAGCCTGTGACATGTTGTGTCATTACATGTATTAAAAAAGAGAAAATCTACTACTAAAGGAGGGCATGTTCTTTTTACCCCTGTATGTTGTTGCCTGCTTATGATTGGTCAGTCTCATACAGTATAAGAAGTACATGCTCCCAAACCTCCTTAGACTTAAGAAGTTTTACTTTTTAATCTGTACATTTCTGCACATAGTATAATTTTGTTCAACTCTGACAAAAAGTTTGAACCCACTATGACACTGTCGAAACATAAAAAGGTAGCGTTAAAGGAACCAACATACAGTATATTGGATATTTATGGCATATCTTGAGACAACCTTTTTAACATCCAAAAATTTAGTAATGTAAAAAGATGCAGGATTTAATGCATTCAAAGTATTTATTGTAATTTCCACAATTTACTCTCACGCCAGAAGCAGAATTGCACAACTCATTCCACAAAGTACAACTTCTTTCATCGTCATTACCTATTGATCAATGAAAGGGATAAATCATTCGGATTAAAGCCATGGATTGGCTAATATAGAAATAAATGAATATAATGCTGTGGAAAGAAAGATGCAATAGTGTCTTATCTGATTTACAGGATATAGTATTCAACTGGATTTGCTCAAATTTGAGAGTTGTGTAAGACACAACAATATAAGCGTATAAGATGGATAGCTGCTGAGATGCACGATGCATACAGAGGTACAAAAGATCAGCAGGTGAAGGAAACACATGCTCACTGTGCGCTGCCATGAAGAGACTTCTATAGGAAGCATCCAGGACACATCAGTAGATGGAAGCAGTTTATTTCTACGCGTTTCAAAGCCTCCTAGTTTCTTCTTCAGGAAAAACCATAATGTGGTTGTGGTTTGTGGTTTTTCCTGAAGTTGTCCAACCACATCTCTTCCTCTGATAAGCAGATAACTGTCAATAGACAATGTATACAAAGAGCTGTGGTGTGGGTGAGGTTACCTTTCTGAGCTCTGCTACATACTACATCCAAGAACTCTGACTGTGTCACAACTGCTACACCCCGTTAACTAAGTGATATATAGTTGGAATCAGGCTCACTTGCCCTATGTTATACTACCATCAGATTAAATGAGAAGAAAATAAAAACCCACTGCTGACAGATTTCCTTTAAACACTTCATTTGTAAGAGACGTGTGTACAATTATTTTATGTAAATAATGAGTCAAGTTAAATACTTTTCTAAAATTACTCACTATAATATAATTAAATGTACACTCAACATTGAAATTGCAACACTGAGAAGGAAAAGGCATGAAATTGTGGAAATAATAGGATCCATAGACATGCTACTGATATGTAAATATGTAAATGACGAAAAAATGGAAAGTAAATTTTCAAAATATGTCAATTTATTCAGTATCAGGTATGAACACGACACACAGAAATACACGCACTTACATCCTGGGAATGCTATTAGTAATGTTATTAATAGCTGTGTGAGGACTATCATTCCATGCTGACTGCACTTAGGTCAAACACATCATCAAGATCCACTGCTAGCAGCTTCCTTTGCAACTGCTGACAAATGACATCCCAGATGTGCTCAATGGGAGACAAGTCCGAGGAAGCTGCAGGCGAGGGTAGAACATTTAGACCACACAGGCTGCTCACAGTAGCACGGGCAACTAACAGCCTCGAGTTGTCATGTTGAAAAGAAGCTTCAGGGCACTTTGGAGAAATGGGTGTAGTACTGGTTCCACAATTGATCTAATCTGTACTGTAAGTCAAATGGCACATCATATTCCAAGCCTAAGGCATCAAACTGTGTCTACATAAACAATCAGAGGGTGTTTGCATGACATTGTGCTACAAACCAGACATCCAACTACAAGTGTCAGTTGACCTTATATCATTGCTCTCAAAGGCTATCCTGGTGCAGAGAAAAATAGCAAATGGGGCTGGAATGGAGGGCTATCCTCTTCAGTTATTTATCCAGCTTTTGTCTAGATCGCAAGGTATAGCTGAAGATCGACCTGGAGACAAAGTGGGCAACACCACGAAGAACCCTTCCTAAATTATGATGTGCGGTATCATAATATATAGCAGCCGGACCCCTGTAGTCTTTATTCCAGGTACACCAACAGCTTGGCTTTATAATCCTTTGGTTGTGGAACCACTGCTACAGCCATTTCTCTAAAGTGTCCCAGGAACCATTTTTCCACACAAAGGCAAGTTGCTTGTTGCTCATGCTACTGTAAGCAGCCTGCATGGCCTAAACATGCTACCATGGCCTGTAGAGTCTCCAGACTTGCCTCCAATTGCACACATCTGGGACGTCATTGGTCGGCAATTGCATACAGAGCTGCTAGCAACGGATCTTGATGATTTGTATGCCCAACTACATTAAGTGTGGCAAAACATTCTTCAGACAACCATTAATAACCTTACTGATAATATGAAAAGGTGTGTAAGTGTGTGTATTTCTGCTTATGGAGCTCATACTCAATACTGAATAAATCGAGATGAATGATTTAAAAAGTTTGTTTTCAATGTTTTATTATTTGCATATCATTAGCATTTACATTGATCCTGTGATTTCCATAATTTCATGACTTTTCCTTCTCGGTGTTGCATTTTCATTGTTGATGACTGTATATTTTTATTTCAAATCTGTTTTATTGATGAAACTGTTGTCAACATACAAATATATCATTTGTGCAATTACAATACATAAGCATCATTTTCTCAATGCCGGGATAACATCCAGAAATTGTTACATTACTAAATTTCTTGGAATTCTTCAAATTATCTTTGTGCTATTACCATACAACCACTTGTAAATTATAGGTCAGAATTTTACTTCTTTTGACTTCCCGTATCCTAATATACTCATTCTCCTTGTATGTCTATTGTCTTATGAATTATTGATAAATCTTTTCATATAAAAAATGAAACTAGAAAAATGCAGATTAATGTTCAGAAAAGAAAGAAAGAAGAGGAAAGATATAAGCATAAAGAAGAGGAAATTAGAGAAAAGGGGGGAGGGGGGGGAAGCAAGAAAAGTAAAGAAAAAAAGGGGGGGGAAGGAATGAGACTCCCCACCGTTTCTCAGCTCAAAAAGCTCGCCAAACTCTCCACAAACTCTGGGGACTCCATGAACATAATCCATGGTCTCCAAACTGTAGTAAATTTTTCTGTGTTCCCATTTAGTTCTGCTGTCAGCTCCTCCATTCTCTGGAGGTTTGTCATCTCCTCCAACCAATCCAGCACCGTAGGGCATCTAGTCTGTTTCCAAAATCGTGGGATAATCATACGGGCAGCCGCCAGGCAAAATCGCAACATGTCCCTTTTTTGTGTTTTAATAGCTCCTGGGAGCATAGAAAGAAGGGCAACCTGGGGGGATTTTTCTATTTCACCTCCGCTCATCTTTTTGTACAGGTAGAACACTGAGTCCCAAAAGGGTTGCAGCTTAGTACAGCTCCACCATATGTGTAGCATTGTACCTGTGTCTGTGCCACACCTCCAGCACACATCAGACACAGAGGGAAATATAGCATGTAATTTAGTCGGGTAATGGTACCACCTTGTGAGAATTTTATAACTTTTCTCTTGAGCGGCGCACGCCAAGGAAAGCTTGTGGGTCCACAGGTACGCTCTGCTCCAATCGTCCTCTGCAATATCCTCTCCCAGTTCCTCTCCCCACCTACAGACAAAGTGAGGTTTATCCACCCTATTTCTCTGGTTCAGCATTTTATAGATGAGTGAGATGCCATGTCCAGGTGATGACCCCTGTAAAAATATTTTCTCAAAAGGAGTAGGGGGTGTCCTCATCCTTCTCTCCCTGTCCTGGTACGAGAGGAAAGATTTCAACTGCATATATTCCATCCAGGAAATCTCTCTCCCTGTGGCCTGCATGGAAGTATAAGTTGGTAGGGTGTGTCCCTGGAGCACGTGACAAAAACGGGTATCATCCGCCCGAGTAAATCCCCCGAATCTATGGGAGTGGAGTCCTGGGGGGAACTTCTTATTACCGAATACGGGGGTAAGTGGGCCCTGCTCCTGAGAGAGAGATCCCTTTTTTATCTCTCCATCCCACATCCCCATCGCTGTCCGCGTGAACTCCATTCCTTTCGCTATCTGGATCCTACTTTCTTTCTCTAACCATGGAAGTAAATGTAAGGGAGTTCCCAGTACATCCTGTTCAATCACCACCCATTGTTTTGAATTACCATGAAAATGCCAGTCCAGTAATCTCGTTAGGATAGCTGCCTTGTAATATAACTGAAAATTTGGGAGCCCCGCCCCCCCGTCACTTTTGTGTCTGGTCAGAGTTTTAATTCCTGTTCGGGGTCTCCTGTTCCCCCAGACAAACCCAGACAAGGCTGTCCGGATCTTGGAGAAGTAACTTAGCGGTAGCTGTATGGGTATTGTCTGAAACAGGAACAGGAACCTCGGTAACACATCCATTTTTATCGCGTTTATACGCCCAAACCACGTCAATCTCTTTTTGTCATATTTCTTTAAGTCCCTGATTGTCCTTTCTAATAAGGGGAAAAAATTGTGATGTACAATTTTTGCTGGATCCCTAGGTACCATAACTCCCAGATATTTTAAAACTGACGGTTGCCACTTAAAAGGGAAGTTTTGTGATACTCTCGCAAGGTCTTCTGCCGATAAAGTCACGTTCATGGCCTCTGATTTGGAAAAATTTACTTTGAAGTTGCTTAAGTTGCCAAACTGTTCGAACTCCTTAAGCAAGGACGGGAAGGATATGTGTGGTTGGGAAATGAACATGAGAAGGTCATCCGCGAATAGAGCCAGCTTACGGCTCTCCCCCCCCGCCTCTATCCCGTGGATGCTTGTGTTGTTTCTCAGGGCGACCGCAAGGTGCTCCATGACTATGACGTATAAGAGGGGCGACAGTGGACATCCCTGTCTCGTTCCATTGTGGACCAGAAAGGATGATGATAGAAACCCATTTGTCCTGACTTTTGCTGAGGGTCTCGTATACAGGGACGCAATTCTACCCAAAAATTTCTGACCCAAACCCACCTGTCTCAAGGCTGCCATCATAAAGCTCCAACTGACCCGGTCGAAGGCCTTCTCCGCGTCCACTGAAAGTAAACACATGGGGAGAGACTGAGCCCTCGACCGAGCCATCAGGAGGAACAATTTGTTGGTGTTGTCCCGTGCCTCCCGGCCTTTTACAAATCCCACCTGGTCCGTATGTATTATCCCAGGCAGGGACAGGGCAAGTCTGTTGGCAAGTGCTTTAGAGAAAAATTTCAAATCTAAATTAATCAGTGAGATGGGTCTGTAATTTGTAACCAGCAAGTGGTCCTTTCCCGGTTTGGGGATAACACATATGTGTGCTTCAAGAGACTGTGCTACCCACTGGGAGTTTTCAGATATGGAGTTAAATACTTTGGTCATGAACGGGGATAACTGAGTCTGAAAAATTTTATAGAACTTGGGGGTAAACCCGTCCGGACCTGGGCTTTTGCCTGAAGGAGAATCCCTGATAATAGATGCCACTTCTGTCTCTGTAAAGTCTGCTTCTAGGTTTTCAACCTCAGTATTGGGTATAGTCGGCAGGGCTGTTTTAAGTATGTAATCATTTATTTTAGTCTCCAAAGCTTCTTGTGGCATATCCCCAAATTTGCCCCTTATGTTGTAAAGGTCACTATAATATTTTTGAAACTGCTCCGCTATGTGGATTGGGTTCTGAGTCAAAAGGCCGTCCGATTTTTTGATCGTAGGGATGTGACTGGGGTCCCCCCTCGGATGTAATAACCTAGCTAGTGGTCTGCCACATTTGTCCGCATATTCATACATAAATCTTTTTAGTCTATTCCTGTGGCGCTCGTATTGTCGGTCCAGAATGGATTTAAGTTCCTCTCTGTTTTTAACTATCTCTGTAAGTGTCACCGGGGATAATGTCTGCTTATGGATCTTCTCTAGGTCTGAAATATTCTGAAGTAGAGACAGAATGGTTTGGGCTCTCTCCCTCTTAATCCTAGCCCCATGTTTGATCAGAATCCCTCTCAACACACACTTTAGTGTCTCCCATTGAACAGGTAGGGTAGTAGTGTCTCCTGAGTGTATCTCCAAGAATTCATCTATTGTGTTCTGCAGGTCTTTCAAGCATCCCTGGTCCCTCAGCAGACTATCATTCAACCGCCAAGACCACGGCCTCCCAGGCCCATCCGGCATAGTGAGGCTCAAAAATATGGGGGCATGATCTGACCAAGAGATACTGCCTATAGAGGCCTGTATCTGCCATGTCAGGGCCTTCTGACTTACAAGGAATAGGTCTATGCGGCTGTATGAAGAGTGAGCCGGGGAAAAATATGTGTAGTCACGGTCTACTGGGTGTAGTGTTCTCCATACATCCACTAATCTGAGTTCCTGTATACAACGTTTAACCTTCGTTAGTTTCCTTATTGAGAGAAAGTTATGTCCCGACGTTGTGTCTACCTTAGGGTCCAAAGTGAAGTTTAAATCACCGCCCACGATCACGGTCCCTTCTGCGAATTCATCCAGTGATGACAGGAGAGAGGAGCAGGTCGTCGCCGGATCTCTATTCGGTAGATACCAATTGACAATGGTAAAGATGGATGAGTTAACATTAATTTTCAGGAATATAAATCTTCCCTCCGTGTCCACCCGTGTATCTAGAACTGTGTGCACTAGGGACTTATGGATGCCTATGGACACTCCCTTGGATTTTGACTCTGGGTTGGAACTGTGGACCCAGTTAGTGTAATATCTGTCTCTAAAGATGGGGAGGTGGCCCGTTTTAAAATGTGTTTCTTGGATCAATAGTATATGGACTCTTTTTTTGTGCATGTCAAAAAATATCTGGGAGCGTTTTTGCGGGACATTAAGTCCCCTCACATTTAGTGAACCCCAATTAATCTGCGTCATTTCAATGCGGAGGAACGGTGGGGACTCTAGGGATAGGTTCGGGGATTAGGGAGAGAGAGAGAGAGATGTGCAGGCAAGTAGGATAGGAAGAGCAGGGAAAAAGAAGAGGAAATAAAAGAGAAGAGGTAAGAAGGTCGAGAATACAAAAGAAACTACCAACAAAGCAGTAGAAACCAAAGGCAAGGAGGTCAGAGTGCCTCCCGCCTGCAAGGTTACAGCAAGACCCTAACGTCGGGTCTAAAAAGACTAAAAGTAACTGTATAGGTATAAGAGAATACCAAACTGTCTAACCTAGGGATGGTGAGACTACGCCACTCCTTTATGGCGTGTTATCCCAATCAGGGAGGGAACTTTCTACAAAGGAGCCCCCTGCCCCGGACTAACAATAAGCAATTATTCAACTTAGTTTGTCAGCCAGAGCCCTATATAATGTGAGGACACAAGGTCTAGAGAGAATATTGTGCTATACACCGTCAGGGGGTGCCCCCCCGCCCCCTCTTCCAGGAAGGCGGGAGGGAACCCCCCCCCTCATAATCAGAAAGACTTCTCTGCACGATTCCTAAAACTTAACATGGACAAAACAGAGTTTATTGTCTTTCCTCCTCCTCACTCACCTCCTCCAACAAGCCTTTCCATCAAACTTGATGGTTGCTCACTCACCCCAGTCTCACAAGCTCGTTGCCTTGGAGTAACCCTCGACTCTGCTCTATCCTTCAAGCCACACATCCAAGCCCTCTTCAACTCATGCCGATTACAACTCAAAAATATCTCCCGGATCCGTGCTTTTCTTAACCAAGAATCTTCAAAAACATTAGTGCATGCCCTCATCATCTCCCGCCTCGACTACTGCAACCTCCTGCTCTCTGGCCTCCCTTCCAACACTCTTGCACCCCTCCAATCTATCCTAAACTCTGCAGCCCGCTTAATCCACCTCTCCCCTCGCTACTCCCCAGCCTCGCCACTCTGCCAATCCCTTCACTGGCTTCCCATCGCCCAACGACTCCAGTTCAAAACATTAACCATGACATACAAAGCCATGCACAACCTGTCTCCTCCCTACATCTGTGACCTAGTCTCCCAGTACCTACCTGCACGCAACCTTAGATCCTCACAAGATCTCCTTCTCTGCTCCTCTCTTATTTCCTCTTCCCACAATCGTGTACAAGATTTCTCCCGTGCATCCCCCATACTCTGGAACGCTCTACCTCAGCACATCAGACTCTCCCCTACCGTGGAAAGCTTCAAGAGGAACCTCAAGACCCACCTCTTCCAACAAGCCTACAACCTACAATAGCCCTCAGCCCAGTAGACCACTGCGCAACCAGCTCTGTCCTCACCTATTGTACCATCACCCATTCCCTGTAGACTGTGAGCCCTCGCGGGCAGGGTCCTCTCTCCTCCTATACCAGTCTGTCTTGTACTGTTAATGATTGTTGTACGTATACCCTCTTTCACTTGTAAAGCGCCATGGAATAAATGGCGCTATAATAATAAATAATAATAATAATAATAATAATACTTAATCCCCCTGGCAAAAAAATTATAGCAAAACTGGGAGGTACATTCTATTGAGAAACAACCCAATGAATTTTTGTTTATGAACCAATAACTCCTTAAACATCAGACTGGTCTTCCTCTTCGAGGGCCACGCATCCGATCACCATCTGGGGCAGCACCCCAAACCCCCATTGGAAACACCGGCCATTCCTCTATAGGCACCAATGGAATATCCAGGGCTGCAGCAAACGATGGCATATCAGTCGGGTTCCTAAGAACATGCATTCTTCCCGCATGTCGGACCTGCAGGCGGAAGGGAAATCCCCAGCTGTATTGAAACTCATACGAACGGAGCATGTCCAGGAGAGGTTTCAGTGCTCTCCTTCTTTGTAAAGTGAAACGGGATAAGTCCTGCAGAATCTGGACTTGGCTCCCCTCGTATGCTGGTGAAACTCCACTGCGCAGCTTAAACAGGATGGCCTCTTTAAGGACATAACGGTGGACCCTGCAAATCACATCTCGTGGTCTGTCATTCTGTATAGGTCTAGGGCCAAGCGCTCTATGCACTCTGTCTAGCTCCAGGGGTTGGCTTGATGGTTCACCCAGGATCTCATTAAACATCACTTGGAGGGCTCTCTGGAGATCCTTAGGTTCAACAGACTCTGGTAAACCCCGGACCCTTAAATTGTTTCTCCGGCCCCTGTTTTCAGCATCGTCCATTGCTTCCACCATATATTGTATTTGGCAGGAGTGTTGATCCAAAATGGCCCCTTGTGCCTGAGTGGTGTCTTCTATATTCTGTATTTTAGCTGCCTGTATTTGGTTCTGAGTGTCCACTCTTTCCACCTCCCCCCTCAGGGCTGACAGCTCTGTGCGGTATGCCTGTTCCAGCCTTGCTATATATGTCTCCATATCTTCTCTGGTGGGCATAGAAGAGATGTGTGCCCGGATTTCATTAAGTTCTGTTAGCACTCCTGGTTCATGTGATCTTATTGTACTTGTGGCAGGCTCTAACTCTGCTTGCATTTCCATATCATACACACTTTGACTCAGGCTGTGTCTCACTGAAGATAGGAGATTTCCACTAGCAGGGCCCTGTTCCCCATTTGCAGCATTAACAGCCTCTGCTTGAGATTTATTATTGTCCTCCTTCTGTGACAGGGGTAAGGGCACCTCTCCCCCCTCCTGAGGCCTCCCCACTGCAGGTCTGCAATCAGCAATGGTGGGGGTTGTACCCATGCTCCCTGCTCCAGGGCTCCCCTGTACCTGGACACGCTGGCTGTCTGGGGTTATCAGCTGCCTCTCCTCCACTGCCCGGGTGCTTTCCTCCCTCTGTCTCTGCTGCTGCTGGGGCTTCCCCTGCCTCTCCATCTTGGGAGATGTCTGCAGTGCTGTCCTCTGCTTCGGCCCGGTAAGGAAGCCTCTAATTCCCTTCTCCTCTGTCCGTGACGCTCCTCTGCTGGGCCCCTGGGAGCTCTCCCTTCTCCTGCGCTGCATATCCTTTTCTTCCAGGCTCTTGGGCTGGTTTAATTGTCAGTAGTGTAGTCCGGTGGCAGGAGCTGAGACAAACACGTCCTCACTCCTCCATAGCCAGGACACGCCCCGACTGTATATTTTTATGAGTAGAACACAACATGCCATTAACTTGACCTTTCAGAATTGATCCCTCTCTCATAGAGAGGCTGCTTGTAATATAAAATTGCCAGAGGACAAAAGATAGGTGGATAGGTAGCTAATTTGCTGCTGACACTTACCTTTTTTGGGTTGTGTCTTACAGATTTCTATGAATGCTTTTCTACCAAGAGGCTACAAATTTTAATTGGCTCATGAAATTGTGTAAGTGATCTCTAAAGTTTACAATGTTCCATCAATCCTGTCAACATTGGATTTCTATTATCTTGTCTTCTTGTAGGATCAGTATTGAAATTAATTGTAATCCACATTACGATGCTTGGCCAGTTGTTCCTGGTGTTGACAATGTGCACCATGCAATAAAGCCAATATTTTGTTACCTACATTCAGAGTGATCGGTGGATCTATTTAGGTTGACTGTGGCAGAAGTTGAAACCTAAGGCTTGAGTCACACTTGCGAGTGACTCACATGTAATACGTGCAAGTCTCACATCACATCATCCGGCACAACCGCACGCTCTCCGGACAGGAGCATCTCAGCTGCATAGAAATACATGCAGCCGATCTGCTCTTGTCCAGGGAGTGTGCAGCCGTGCTGGGTGATTCGATACGAGACTTGCGCGTATTACATGTAAGTCACTCGCGAGTGTGACTCAAACCTTAGACTGAGGCTAGATTCATAAAAACAGTAATACTGCAGAGCTTCAATCCACATTGTGGTGAGAAAATCTATATTATACAGATGTATGGCATATAGAATATAGCTGCAAAATGGATGACACGATATCCGCACAAAAATTGACATGCAGTGTGAATTTTAAATATATAGGATGCCTTTTTTTGGTGGGATTGTAACTATATTCTTCCTCATTGCAATACATGGTGTGAAATCTTTCACAAAATCTGCATATAAAAACATGCAAAACTTCCACTGAAAAACATTTTATTGTCCTGTGCAGTTATACCCTAATAGTTACTACAGAAGTACGGCGTGATGCCCACATTACCAGCATCAAGATATTATTCTTGGCACAGAGGTTACTCTCTTGCAATAAATATATAGAAAATAGATTTTGCTTTGTAAACAATATATTAATCTACATCTACAAGTGAACATATCATGGCTATACAGATATTCCTACATACATATGAATATATTACACATTCATCACAAGGCCTACTAAAACCTAGAGTCTGTGTTTCTGAGATTTAGTCGTTCGAAAAGATCTTCACTGCATGATCCATTCAGAAGATTCATGAACGACTCACTTATATCTCTGTTGAATACAGCACCAAAGTTTCCACAATCATAACCCGCATTTCCTTCTTGAAATCCACCCACCAAGTCTTGAATCCTTTTAAGATCCTCTGTAATTTCTTTGTTTAGAGATTCATATCGTGACTCCAAATCAGCGTACCTTACAGCTACATTTCTTACGTTGGATTCTACAAAGTGAATGTCATGATTTAGGTTCTTCTTCATAGACTCCACTTTCCGACTCTCATATCGCAGTTGGGAGAGACTATGCCTCACATTCTCATTCTCTTCTTTATACCAGGCCTCCTTTTCATTGTAGATAGATATCAGAGCTTCTACATCTTCTTGTAGAGAATCATAGTTTGTAGCCAAAGAGCTGTATATATGTTCTGCACTAGTCAAGTCTTCCACAACTTGTGCAAAGCGCTCAAAATTAACATATGTGTTGTTGGGGGGCATGCTGGAGTGCGACTTCATGGTATATTCCTTTAATCTCTTAGCCTTCAGTTTCCGCATGGCTGTTCTCTTGTTGTCATGAATTTTGTTTTCTTCTTTGGACTGATGTGTCTTTAGGTAAAAAGGAGACATTAATGCGATAACAAGTCTATAGCTGTTTCTCAAAAGGGGTTGCACATGTTCATGCCAGGTAAAGGATGCACAGACCCTTTCAAGGATTAAATGTTGGAGAACACACCAGACCATGCTTTTCACTCTTGGTCAGTCAATAGTCCACTTCTTTTGGTCAGGTTGTAAGAAAGTGAGTCTTCCACAGACACAAAATTCAGCACAGCAAAATAGTGACCCAATGAAATTAGTATCACTCTGTTAGTAGAGTACATCAGTAGTATTTTTATCAAACTGCAACTATACTGCCTAAATAGGCTACAGCATGAATTTTCCAGATCCATAAGATTACTTTATAAATATACATAGGTGCCATACATAAATATAAAAATGGAAATCTAAGATCCATCAGATACAGTACACCTTTGGGAAAAAATATTTTCTTTCTTAAATGCATGTATTTTGAGCTAAAAAATACATTTTGCAATTGGGTTTTGTTAAACATTTTGCACCATTAGTCTTTTATAACCTTTGTGTTGCATTGTCTATTGCTGGTGGCAATATGAGTTAACTGAGGATCCATCAGTGAGCGCATTCTAAAAGTCTAACAGGAGAATGTAAAACGCTTTGTCTTTTTTTTTTTTTTCTTCTACTCTCCGTGGATTTATGATTACAGACCACATCAAAGTTAAGTGTATAAGGAAACAAAGAGCTTGAAAAATGTTTAAAAAAACAATTGCAATGATTTTTTTGCCCAAAATAGATGCATTAAAGTAAAAAAAAAATAAAAAAATCTTAATTGTGAGCAACCACTATTTTACATGCGTCACATCACTCTCATGCAAGATTGTTGTACTCACTGTTATCCATGGATGTGAAAGAGCTTCCTGGATAGTAAGACGCTTCCTGAAAGAAAGTCCATATATTTTTGGTTCATTACTGAAGTTCTTAAAGAAGACCTTTCACCAGTTTGAAGACGTGAAACTAGTTATATCATGTAATATTGGCTGTAGAAAGTGAAACGTAGTTTTTATTTTTTCAATTTTCCTCCCCGTTGCAGAGATATTAGCTTGTAAAGTTTAGATTGTAGTTTATGAAAGCTCAACTGGGCATTATCAGAGATTTGCCTGTTGGGAAGTGTAGTTCTTGCTCTAATTAGGTTGCTTAATGATAAGAAGGCAGCATCATGCAAGGGAGAAAAGAACACACCCTCCTCCCCCAACTGATTTCTGAAGCTACTGTGTAGAGATGCAGCAGACCTGAGCTATGTATCATTACAAATACTTCCAGATCTCTTCTGATGGCAGTCAGTGTGGGGGAAGAGTGAGAGCTGACAGCATTGTGAGATGAGATAAAGTGTCATTTTATAATAGTGGAAGTTTACATGCTCTGTCAGCAGATTTAGACACAAAAACTAAAGCTGACTAAAATGTTTATATGGAACATTTTGGACCTCTTAGCTGCATTTCTTGTATAAGTTGTAAGTTAGGAAATCTGCTTATTTAATGGAAAGAGCTCATTGCATCACTTCCAGGAAGAATAATCCATGAAGACGAAAGGTCATTTTGAGCACAAGAAAAGCGCTTGACCAAAGGCACTCACTCCAAATTTAAAGTAATATAATACGATTCTTTATTTATGTATCAAAAAGTTTAAAACCACACATACAAAATACAACACAGTGCAGACATATTAAAAAACACCAAGGACAATGGTAATGAAACCCAATCCAAAAAATCTTCTCCAAGAAATATATATTGTACCAGAATCACCATAGATAGTTCAAAATGCAAGACAATACAGATAAAGAGTCAGAAACTGAGCACTCCCTGAATGCAATGCCATGAGGGATCATGCACCACACTGGTAGGCAATATGGTCTTAATAGTTTATTAGCACGTGTATAAATGTCTGTTTATGTGTGGTCATTTCCTGTGATACCCACTGCCCCTGATGAAGCTAACATAGCGACACGCGTTGGGCCAGGTTCTCCACTTCCATTTTTAGATAGGGAATCACCATGATAGGAACTCTTTGCCTATGAGGCATTGCAGCTGCTGTTTTGACCATTTGGTCATAATGCTGCTTGAAAGATAGAATGTCTGTCTCACCTATTTATAAGATGGTTATTTTTCTGACTCTATCTGTGTTGTCTTGCATTTTGAACTATCTATGGTGATTCTGGTACAATATATATTTCTTGGAGAAGATTTTTTGGATTGGGTTTCATTAACATTGTCATTGGTGTTTATTAATATGTCTGCACTGTGTTGTATTTTGTATGTGTGGTTTTAAACTTTTTGACACATAAATAAAGAATCGTATTATATTACTTTAAATTTGGAGTGAGTGCCTTTGGTCAAGCGCTTTTCTTGTGATTACTATGGTTGGTTTTGCTTGACAGGTGCACCCCCTTATTCCTGATAAATTTACCATATAAATTATGGCTGTGCACTTCTAATTGTTTTTTCTTGAAAGGTAATTTTGAGACACACTTCAATATGTGGTGTTATATAATAAGGCTCACTGCACTGTTGGGTAACTGTGATGGTCTCCATGCCCTTTTTTACTGCAACTATAGCATCAGATGGATAAAAGTGAAGTCCAAGATGTTTCACTATACAGCAATACCTTGACTTAAAAGTAATACCTTGACTTACAAATATTTCAACATACGAGCTGTAAGTCTGTATTTTTTTGCTTCATGATGCGAGCAGAAATGTGAGTTACAAGCAGCATATACTCACCCTCCCTCTGATCCCCCGCAGCACAGCGTCCTCATCTCATGCAAGCAGCTGATCAGCGTGTGAGAATGGTCTGCTGATCAGCATGGAGTACTGCGGTCTCTCACACACTGATCAGCTGACTGCATGAGATGAGGACGCCACTGCAGGAGGGAGGGCAGGTATAATAATTTTTTTTTAAGTATGTGGAGTGATGGGGGCAATGCACCAGGATAGGGGCCATGTGCCAGGATGGGGGATCATATATACTAGGATGGGGCCATGTACCATGATGGGGGGCTATGTATCAATATGGGGAATCAGATATACTAGGATGGAGTTCCATGTACCAGGATGGGGATAATATACACCAGAATGGGGGCCATGTACCCGATTGGGGGGCAATCTACCAGGATGGGGGATCATATATACTAGGATGGGGGATCATATATATCAGGATATGGGATTATATATACAAGAATGGGGGCCATAATCCAGGATGGGGAGCCATGTACCAGGATCGGGATCATATACATCAGGATGGGGGGCCATGTACCAGGATTGGGATCATATAGATGGGGAGCCATGTACCAAGATTAATAGCATTTCAATTAATTTTTATGAGGAAATTTAATTTGATATAAGAGAAAATTGAGATAAAAGCTCGGTCTCAGAACTCATTAAACTTGTAAGTCAAGGTATTACTGTATTGACTGAATAGGTGACATTTCTCAAAAGGTCCTTATGTCCATCATACTTCAGATATTCGTGGACACTGTACTTAGCTGCACTTATGATTTTCTGCTTCCATAAATGGGAAGATAATACTTGCAATCTAGGAATGTATGTGAGGCAAACACTTTCACCCAAAGCAGATAGCTAATTAGTTGTATAATTATATTTTTCTTTGTTCATTTTTTGTGGTGCATCTTACTATTGTCCTCCAAAGGCTTTTAAGGAGAACATAATTGACTCCACATGGCATGTGTTTCATGTGGATTTTCTATTAATACATTTTAATGAGTGCTAAATAACTATTTCCCCCCTAAGGATTTAGTCAGACCCCTCCAACGATGAGTGATGATAGATAGCGCACATTTGGCATTGGCCTTACTCCCTTAATGGCGAAAGATGTCAACTAAAATCAAACTAAAATAAAACCTATTTCTTAGAAAACTTTGTGCATTTTCACATTCCCACAATTCGAAGTTCACTTGACTAAAATTTTACATGAACATCAACATTTACTTGTCACCTTGTGTCCTTCACAAGCAGCTTCCTGATAAAGTCTTTAGCCAAATCACTGGTGTGACTGAAGAATTCCTCATCAAACTCGTAATTAATGGCCGTAATGTTGGAAAGCGTCTCCTGTTTGTTCTCTCCCAAAAATGGGGATGCTCCACTTAACCTGAATAATAGAAAGATTACACTGAAAATAAACAGTGATGGACAGTGACTAATGGTGTGTAATAGACCAAACTGCTCTGTTTATTCTATCTATCTATCTATCTATCTATCATCTTGGCTATCTCATACATAAATTTGACTTGCAACTATGTAGCATATGATTAGTTATGCAGATTCCTGTTGCATCACTGCATTGTTACTGTTTTGCTCCTGAAAATCTAAATTTTAATTTTTATTATTTTGTTAGTATTTTGTACATCCACCTTTTGGCTTTCAAAACTAGCATTGCTCTTGATCAGATTCAAGCATGTCTAGACCGAAATCTGATCCCAGGTCTCTTCTACACGTTCCCAATGTTGGTGTATACTCTTCAACTCACTTGGATATGTATACAGATTTTTCTTCACCTCTACCCACAAGTGTTCACTTGGGTTGAGGTCTGGGAGTAAATCCAGCACCTCTACTTCATTGTCACTGAACCATTTCTTTGCCAATCTAGACGTATGTTTTGTCTCGTTGTCCTGCTGGAACAATATGTTGTCCTTTTCATACCCATAGTACTCAAGTGTATGAAGTAACTCATCTTATAGGATGCTCAAATATAGCTCAGCATTGAGTTCACGATTGATTCTGGTCAAGTATCCAATACCTCTGGCTATGAAACAACCTCATATCCTCAAGCATCCTCCACCGAACTCTGGAATTCCTTCAATTTTTCTATCTGTTAGCCCCTTTTTCCCTTGTCTCTTCCAGACCCATTTACACACATCAGAGCCTAGTCTATTGACTTTCATCTCATCACTCCAAATCATCCATTTCCGATT
Source organism: Anomaloglossus baeobatrachus (assembly GCF_048569485.1). Taxonomy (NCBI): domain Eukaryota; kingdom Metazoa; phylum Chordata; class Amphibia; order Anura; family Aromobatidae; genus Anomaloglossus; species Anomaloglossus baeobatrachus. Next base: position 439,126,529 of record NC_134356.1, on the reverse strand, counting down.
TTATATTGTCCACTTCTCATATTTTTTTTGCAAACTCTTATATTATTAAAGTTGAGACTTCACCTTTTTTCCAGCCATCATTCCAGATTTGGGTAATGTTCATTGTATGGTGCTTGCATCAATGTCTGTGATCTTACTATTACGAAATATATGCGCTATCTCTACTGCTGTTTGTTGTATCAGAACGGATAGACATTATGATGAGCCGCCTTGTTGAATGGATAGACTTAATTTTGTATTCTTCCAACTGTCATGGCACTCACATGATGCAGTTTGGCAATTTTCTTGGTCGAGAGACCGCTATCAATAAGCTGGATGTTGCGGTTTATCTTTTCTTAGGAAATGTTCATCATGGCTGCTCTCAATTTGAACCAGTGACCTTTCACTTGTTAATTAACCTAATAACACACTGATCTAATAGTTAATGTGAGAACAGTTTGTAGTATACAAGAAGAAAACGATTTTTCCACCACCAGGCGCAAAACAGTAACAATGCAGAGACGTGACAAGAATCTGCATAACTAATAATATGCTAAATGCTGCAAGTCAAGTTTATGTATGACATAGCCAAGATGATTATATATAAAATTAAGGTATATGTATATACAATATATATATACAAATGTATCCCAATTTCTTGGCTATGTGTATAAACTATCTTGGCATATATAGGCATGGCTATGTATAAAAATGAAAGCCTTTTCACATAAAGAAGTATAGCAAAGAAATTGGGAAATGTATTATTTAATAAAGATTTAGATATAAATTCAAAGGGGTTAAAAAAGACATAATGAGTACACACAAAAGCAAGCTGTTTTGTGCTGCCTTTTGTCTGTACTTATTGTGACTGCCTTCACATTTGGCTGAGCTCGGCTCCCTTCAGTTTAAGGCTGTTTTTAATTAGTGCTGGATCCTACCTGGCTTTTAAATTTGTAGACTGACTCACGAATTGGCTAATTTATGAGTTAAAGGGGTATTCCCATCTCCAAGAGCCTATCCCAATATGTAGTAGGTGTAATAATAATAAAATTAGCAAATACCTTCAATTGTAGGATAATTGTCCTGATTAGCTATCTCTCTTACCTCATTTGCAGGGCATTGCAGTTTAGGCATCACATAGCGACAGTTAGTTGATAGTGGTCGTAACCATAGATACGCTACTGCAATGCCCTGCACATGAGGTAAAAGACATGGCTATATCAGGAGAACTATACTACATTTCTAATTGGAGGTATTTGCTAATATCATACCTAATACATATTGGTATAGGATCTTGGACATGAGAATAACTCTTAAAGTTATAACAACAAGTATTTGTATTTATATGGCTGTAACTTTCGATATGAAGAAAACTTCTTGTCTAAATAATTTTCATTAAAGGACAGTTCCATTATTTTATCAGGAAGCAATGTACGAGGGGCTGCTGATAAGTCTTTGGCTTTGTGATTTTTTTTGTTTCTATGGTAACGAATATTACATCACATGAAAGCCTTATGTGTCTAATATATGTTTTCAAAATGTTGTGTTTGTTGCTTATGACAACAGAGTTCTACGCACGCGGGAAAACAAAATGGCGGAGTCTAATGCGATATTCACATCAACTGAGAGCAGAGGAGTGATAAAATTCTTGTTTCTGCAAGGAAAGTCCATGAAGGATATTCATGGTGATATGTCGCAGACATTGGGGGATCAATGCCCTTCATATTCCACAGATAAGAACTGGGTTGCCAAATTTAAAGCAGGCCACTTCAGCACCAATGATGAGGAATGTCCTGGACGACCGAGAGTGGTTGTTGTTCCGGAGATCGTCGATGCTGTGCACAACCTCATACTGGAGAATCCACGAATTTCAGCTAAAGCAATAGCAGACATCATGGGGATTTCCCGTGAACGTGTTTGTGTCACTATCCATGAACATTTGGACATGAGGAAGCTATCTGCAAAGTGGGTCCCCAAATCTTTGACAACAGATCAGAGAAGCATGCAACCGAAAACTTCTCGGTCCAACTTTTTTTTACAATTTACATGTATGTATATATATATATATATATATACAGTCATATGAAAAAGTTTGGGCACCCCTATTAATGTTTACCTTTTTTCTTTATAACAATTTGGGTTTTTGCAACAGCTATTTCAGTTTCATATATCTAATAACTGATGGACTGAGTAATATTTCTGGACTGAAATGAGGTTTATTGTACTAACAGAAAATGTGCAATCCACATTTAAACAAAATTTGACCGGTGCAAAAGTATGGGCACCTCAACATAAAAGGGACATTAATATTTTGTAGATCCTCCTTTTGCAAAAATCACAGCTTCTAGTCGCTTCCTGTAGCTTTTAATGAGTTCCTGGATCCTGGATGAAGGTATATTTGACCATTCCTGTTTACAAAACAATTCCAGTTCAGTTAAGTTTGATGGTCGCCGAGCATGGAGAGCCGCTTCACATCATCCCACAGATGTTCAATGATATTCAGGTCTGGGGACTGGGATGGCCATTCCCGAACATTGTAATTGTTCCTCTGCATGAATGCCTGAGTAGATTTGGAGCGGTGTTTTGGATCATTGTCTTGCTGAAATATCCATCCCCTGCGTAACTTCAACTTCGTCACTGATTCTTACACATTATGGTCAAGAATCTGCTGATACTGAGTTGAATCCATGCAACCCTCAACTTTAACAAGATTCCCCGTGCCGGCATTGGCCACACAGCCCCAAAGCATGATGGAACCTCCACCAAATTTTACTGTGGGTAGCAAGTGCTTTTCTTGGAATGCTATGGTTTTTGGCCTCCATGCATAACGCCTTTTTGTATGACCAAACAACTCAATCTTTGTTTCATCAGTCCACAGGACCTTCTTCCAAAATGTAACTGGCTTGTCCAATTTGCTTTTGCATACCTCAGGCGACTCTGTTTGTGGCGTGCTTGCAGAAATGGCTTTTTTCGCATCACTCTCCCATACAGCTTCTCCTAGTGCAAAGTCCGCTGTATTGTTGACCGATGCACAGTGACACCATCTGCAGCAAGATGATGCTGCAGGTCTTTGGAGGTGGTCTGTGGATTGTCCTTGACTGTTCTCACCATTCTTCTTCTCTGCCTTTCTGATATTTTTCTTGGCCTGCCACTTTTGGGCTTAACAAGAACTGTACCTGTGTTCTTCCATTTCCTTACTATGTTCCTCACAGCAGAAACTGACAGTTTAAATCTCTGAGACAACTTATTGTATCCTTCCCCTGAACAACTATGTTGAATAATCTTTGTTTTCAGATCATTTGAGAGTTGTTTTGAGGAGCCCATGATGCCACCCTTCATAGGAGATTCAAATAGGAGAACAATTTGCAAGTGGCCACCTTAAATACCTTTTCTCATGATTGAATACACCTGCCTATGAAGTTCAAAGCTCAATGAGGTTACAAAACCAATTTAGTGCTTTAGTAAGTCAGTAAAAAGTAGTTCGGAGTGTTCAAATCAAGAAATTGATAAGGGTGCCCATACTTTTGCACCGGTCAAATTTTGTTTAAATGCGGATTGCACATTTTCTGTTAGTACAATAAACCTCATTTCAATCTTGAAATATTACTCAGTCCATCAGTTATTAGATATATGAAACTGAAATAGCTGTTGCAAAAACCCAAATTGTTATGAAGAAAAAAGGTTAACATTAATAGGGCTGCCCAAACTTTTTCATATGACTGTAGTTAGATAGATATATCTCCTCTGGCACTTTTTTATTGTGTTTATGAAAAATCTCATATATCTATTTTTTGGCCAAGATGTCATTATATTCGCCTATTTAATTTTAATATGCAATGGATATTTTAATATTGAAGAAATAAAATGCAAGATTTTACTTATTCCTGGTGGACTTCCTTCCCTCGCTGGATCATCTATGGTTTTTATCTGTAAAGTGGGTCCCCAAATGTTTGACAACAGATCAGACCTGGATTTATCAACTATGGATGAGACCTGGATTTATTTGTATGACCCTGAAAAAAAGGAGAAGTCAAAAGAGTAGAGGCACAGTGGTTCTCCTTGTCCAAAGAAGTTCAGGGTGCAAACATCAGCCACTAAGGTGATGGCGTCTGTGTTCTGGGATAAGGAGGGCGTGCTGCTAGTGGACTACCTTCAAAAGGGTTCCACCATCAATGCAAGGTGTTACATTGAACTTTTGAACCAATTGAAGGCAGCTCTGAAGGCCAAAAGGTGCAGCAAGCTTTCCAAAGGAATCTTGTTCCTGCAAGACAACGCCTCCGCTCACACTGCCCAAGCGACCATGGCAAAACTGACAGCTGGTTGACCATCAACCTTTTCACCAGATCTAGCTCCCTCCAACTATCATCTGTTTCCAAACCTGAAGAAACACCTCAAAGGTACCAAATTTCACACCATTTCTTATGTCATGGCTGCTACAGATACCTAGTTTGAGGCACACCTGAAATCCTTCTTTTTGCTAGGCTACAGAACTTGGAATACCGATGTAAGAAGTGTGTTGACATCAGTGGAGAGAATGTGGAATAAATGTAAAGTTTCATCATCCTATCTCATTTCTTTCTGGGTAAAGCCAAAGAATTATCAGCAGTCCCTCGTAACAATCCATGTAAAGTGAAAGCATTTGAGGTTTGTATTATAAATGGACATTACTATGTGAACATGAATTAGCTAATTTTGTGTAACAAAATAAGATCGAAAGAAAGTTTTGAGTCACAAGTAAATGGCACGACCCCAGTGTTAGAATTACTCAGAACGCTGACCTACATTCAGTCTATCATCACTATAATAAATGGATCAGCAGGCTGGGTGATCTTGACAGTGTGAAATAGATAACTGCACGCTTTCATTGTTACCAACTGCTTTCTTTAGTTGCTGATCTTCTGCTAATTTGACAGTACGGGACAGTACATCAGGTGCTTTCATAAAGCAGACAGTCCAGGATGCTCTGATTTGTATGGTCAGGAAACAGAATCCACGTATATTGTCTCTTGTTTCCTGTCTGCCAATAAGTTAAGGGCAGCGGCTGCCTGCTAGATGTCACTGACAGCTCCCGGTGACACTTGCCCTTAGCTAAGAATGCATCAGCACTGGTGCAACAATGACCCCTTAGTAAGAGTTGGCTTCCTTTCCGATCTCCTGTGCCATGTACAATGTAGGCTCCCACTCCCTGATGTTCGGTCAGTAATGCCGCATATGTCCACAAATTATTAATACGTAACATGTAATACTCACAATATGTATGTGATTACACCAATGCTCCTGAAACAGAGAAACGTTATCTTAGTATACCGAACCAAAGACTCTATGGTGCTGTCTTAAATATTTTATGTACAGAGAGAAAACTCACCACATATCTACAGCCAGGCCAAGTGGTTCATAGTTCACAATTTCAGGAGCTGAAATGTAGAAAACGACAAAAGTGCCACAATAAAAGATCAGCAGAAACATCTCATCCTCCATGGTAGAAATAAACACTAAGGACATATTGAGATTCTACCGTTACAATCCTGCGTCGAGTATTTGACTCATTCCTTTTTATATGGATGGCCTTATCTCTACCACTGCAGATACTGAATATAAATATCATTTACATTTTTTTTTTTTGAAACAAGGATATTTTGCTAAAATATTGCAAATGTTTCAATGGGATTCAATCAGTTGAATTGTAGCCCAGTCTCTAAAGGCCGCTTTACACGCTACGATTTATCTGATGATATGTCGTTGGGGTCACGGTTTTCGTGATGCACTTCCGTCATCGTTAGCGACGTCATTGCGTGTGATACCTACGCGCGACTCCGAACGATCGCAAATAGGGTGAAAATCGTTGATCGTTGACACGTCGTTCAGTTTCAAAATATTGTTCGTCGTTTGGAACGCAGCAGACATATTGCTACATTTGACACCCTGCCAACGATGAACAACATCCACACGACCGCCTTGGTCTAACATTATATCGTTGAATGATGTAGCGTCGTTTGTGAGATGTGTAAGTGTGACCGCTACAAAATGACCTATGACCGATCTCGGCAAATCGTAACAACGATCTGGGCGTGTCATATCGCTAACGAGATCGCTAACGATATCATTGTGTGTAAAGCAGCTTTTAGGTTATAAGATTGTTGAAGTGGCAGAACACCATGCGATGTCACCATTATCAAGTATTGGAAGTGATCAATAGAACTCTTTCCTTTACCTTTTTTTCTGTTTTTCCATTCACAATTTTTAGTAAAATGTTCTTCTGATTACAGACAGTTTGTATGAATCCACAGCAAATGCCATAACTATCTGATAGGTGTGGATCTGATCTTTAGTACATGTATGCATAACTCTCTCCAATTCTTTATGTGGGAGCCAAACAAATGGCCTAAAACCAGCAAGTAGGTAAGAATAGTCTTTTCTAAACTAGTTATGAAATTAGTGGATGAAGAGCATTGCACCAATCACAATTCTAGAAGGTAGACATCTGCTCTTTCTGGAAACGTAAAACAGTATTCTCAAGTTTGGAAGTTATCACTTATCCATGGGATAGGGGATAGCTTTCCTAATCGCTGAGGGTCCTATTGCTGGGATCCCCATCGGTCCCGAGAACCAGAACTCTTGTAAATGGAGCGGTGATTGTTCATGCACACTACTGCTCCATTCTTTCTTAGTGGGAGAATGATTGTAGAGTTAGCTAAGTTAGTACTCGGCTGATCTTTGGCACTGCCATAAGAATGAATGGAGCAGCATTGTGAATGGTGGACCACCGCTCCATTGACACAGAGCTTTTCAGAGTCCCGGTTCTTTCCATCAGTGGGGTTCCTAGCAGTCAGACCCTGCAATTGAGAAGAAATTACATATTCTAGATAATTTCCAACATTAAAAATATCCCTTTAGGCACATTTTAAACAGGGTTTTGTTTGTAAAAAAAGTTTATATAGATTCTAAATGAATTAAAAAAAAAATACACATATTACTGATCCAACATACCTACAAATTCTGGTGTGCCAAAAATATTCTTAAATTCTACTCCATCTTCAATTTTATGCGCCAAGCCGAAGTCGATAAGCTTGATATGGGGCACAGCAATTGCTTTATCCAACAGCATAATGTTTTCTGGCTGAATAAGAACATAATTATACAAGAATTAGGTTTGCGATACTCCTTAGTCAATCATCGGCCAAACACTATTCCTCCAGACCACCCCATACATATGGCACTGGGCTTGGCAGAGTGTTCATGTATTCCATGAAAGACGAGGGCTGTAAGCCGATGTATGGTGTTGGCTTATCACCCTGAGAATGATAGAATTGTCCAGCTAACATCAAACTGACTGATTATTAATTCCATCAAATCTCAAATACATCAAATGCGTAAGACTAACTTCACAGCTAAAGTATAACGTCATCTGAAAATAATAAGACTGTCTTCATACACTGGATTTTCTTGCTGTAAGTCCTAAACAGCGGAGGAATAGGGAGTAAAAACGTAAAAGGGTTGTCCAGTATAAGGCCTCTTTCACACGTTCGTGCCTCCGGTACGTGTTTGGCAGCTTTCTCACGTACCGGAGACACGTACACATGTTGACACATGTTTTCCTATAGTTTCGGGCACACGTAAGTATTTTTGCACAGAACGTGTGTCCGTTCCGTACTTACGTGTGCCCATGTGCTCCGACATGTCCGTTTTTCTCCGGCATCACGGGTGTCACACGGAATGCAAACGGGTCACACATAACACACACGGACCACATGGATGTGTTCCATGTGACACGCACTGGAGAAAAGACATGTGTCTATTAAAAAACCCCAAACCTTTACTCACCTTCTCCAGCCCTGCAGTCTCTGCCGCTGCTGTCACTTGCTGCCGACCGCCGCTCATTATGCTCATTTAATATTCACTTCACTGCGGCCGGAAGCAGCAGCAGTGGGGAGTCGGCAGGACCGGAGACAGAAGATTAGCACCACGGACAGCGACGCCAGGAACAGGTAAGCAGAAAGTTCCCGTTCTCCGTGTGCCATACACACAGCTCACCGAGGGCAATCTGCATCCTTGACACGTCCGTGAAACATGTGCGTGATTTTCACGGGCGTGTGAAAGAGCCTTAGAAAAACTGTCTGTGGGATGTGTGTGGTATTGTAGCTCCGCTCCACTGAAGTGGTATGGGGTCATTGCCATACACAGGGACACAGGTGTGGCACGGTTTCTAGACGAAAGCAGATATGTCTTTCTAATTCTGATCAATCCCTTTACCGTTTCTCCTCTTTTTTTGGATAAAATCATGTATACAATAACTGCATTATGCAAACATGGCAAAACTATTGAAGTGATATAATGATATACAAAAAGCAACTTCATACAATAGTTACAGTATTTAGTAGGTGATTTTACCTTTAAGTCAAAGTGTGCAATTTTGCGTGTGTGCAGATAATTAACGCCTTCTAGTATCTGTTTGATAAACCTGGTAGCCTCTTCTTCGCTCAATGACTCCTTCTGAGCCAGAAAATCAAAGAGTTCTCCTCCTGAAACACTAACCAGACAGCAAACAAAGTTACTTTTTAGCACAGAGCAGGTTAAAGTGGATTTAAAATTCACTAGGCTGACCATGTTAAACTGGCCACATCATAAAATAGTAGCTATAGATCTGAATGAGACTAGAGTAAAGGCCCCGTCACACTAAGCAACTTACCAGCGATCCCAACAACGATAGGGATCGCTGGTAAGTTGCTAGGAGGCTGCTGGTGAGCTGTCACACTGCGACGCTCCAGCGATCCCACCAGCAACCTGACCTGGCAGGGATCGCTGGAACATGGCTACACGAGTTGCTGGTGAGCTCACCAGCAACCAGTGACCAGCCCCCAGCGCCGCGTGGAAGATGCTGCGCTTGGTAACTAAGGTAAATATCGGGTAACCAACCCGATATTTACCTTGGTTACCACTGCACGGAGCTACACGTGCAGAGAGCAGGGAGCAGCGCACACTGAGCGCTGGCTCCCTGCTCTCCTACTTACAGCACACATCAGGTTAATTACCCGATGTATGCTGCAGCTAAATGTGCACAGAGCAGGGAGCAGCGCACACTGAGCGCTGACTCCCTGCTCTCCTACTTACAGCACACATCGGGTTAATTAACCTGATGTGTCCTGCAGCTAGCTACATGTGCACAGAGCAGGAGCCGGCAGCACAGGCAGTGAGAGTGGCGGAGGCTGGTATCGAAGGTAAATATCGGGTAACCAAGGACAGGGCTTCTTGGTTACCCAATGTTTACATTGTTACCAGCCTCTGCAGAAGCCGGCTCCTGCTGCCTGCACATTTAGTTGTTGCTGTCTCGCTGTCACACACAGCGATCTGTGCTTCACAGCAGGACAGCAACAACTAAAAAATGGCCCAGGACATTCAGCAACAACCAACGACCTCACAGCAGGGGCCAGGTTGTTGCTGGATGTCACACACAGCAACATCGCTAGGAACGTCACAAAAGTTGTTCGTTAGCAGCGATGTTGCTAGCGATGTTGCTTAGTGTGACGGGGCCTTAACACTAGTAAGTGACTCGCATGAGTCTCACATCGCATCACCCGGCATGGCCTGACACTCTCTGGGCTGGCGTGTCTTAGCTGCATAGAAATACATGCAGCTGACGCGCTCCTCTCAGTAGAGTGTGCGGCCGTGCCTGGTGATGCGAGACTCGCGCGAGTCATTTGCTAATGTGACTCTGGCCTAATATGTAGTTTTTCATTTCTCATCTCTGTTGCGCAAATGTTAGCTTGATACGTTTCTATGCTGATTTTCAATACGACAAAAAGTAGTTAAAATACATTTTACGCTGGGGGCTTTTATTTCTAATGCAAGGAGAAAAAAAGAACGCACCTACAGAGAATGTCAGACCAGCCTTTCTATGTGTGAGACATGTAATGACACACAGCCCTGCTCTCCTCACTTATCTCACTGCTGACACCTATTGTGATTACAAGCAAGGAAGTGAAGCAATGCAGAGCTGTGTGTCATTACAAATGTTTCTTGCAGCTCTCATCTCACATCATTCATTGTGGGGAGAGGAGGAGCATAGCTAATAGTGCTGTGAGAGGATAGCTGCAAAGGTGTTTTTTATGACACACAGCTCTGCTCTACTCCCAGTCTTTCCTAACTGACTGCCCTGACATGAGAGCTGCAAAAAGTGTTCTGCTCACCTCAGTGATCTCACTGCCACCACGTACTGCGATTACAAATGGGGGAAGGAAGTAGAGCAAAGCTGTGTGCCATTAAGGTACCGTCACACTAAGCAACATCGCTAGCAACATCGCTGCTGAGGCACGACTTTTGTGACGTAGCAGCGATGTTGCTAGTGATGTTGTTGTGTGTGACATCCAGCAACAACCTGGCCCCTGCTGTGAGGTCGCTGGTTGTTGCTGAATGTCCTGGACCATTTTTTAGTTGTTGCTCTCCCGCTGTGAAGCACAGATCGCTGTGTGTGACAGCGACAGAGCAACAACTGAATGTGCAGGCAGCAGGAGCCGGCTTCTGCGGACGCTGGTAACCAATGTAAATATCGGGTAACCAAGAAGCCCTTTCCTTGGTTACCCGATATTTACCTTCGTTACCAGCGTCCGCCGCTCTCACGCGGCGAGTGCCGGCTCCCTGCTCCCTGCACACATAGCCAGACTACACATCGGGTATTAACCCGATGTGTCTGGCTAGGAGTGCAGGGAGCCAGCGCTAAGTGGTGTACGCTGGTAACCAAGGTAAATATCAGGTTGATTACCCGATATTTACCTTAGTTACCAAGCGCAGCATCGCTTCCACGCGTCGCTGCTGGCTGGGGGCTGGTCACTGGTTGCTGGTGAGATCTGCCTGTGTGACAGCTCACCAGCAACCAGTATAGCGACGCTCCAGCGATCCCTGCCAGGTCAGGTTGCTGGTGGGATCGCTGGAGCGTCGCTTAGTGTGACGGTACCTTTACACACACCTTTGCAACTGTAGCTTTTATCCTATGACACTAGAAGCTCTGCTCAACTCCTCCTCTTTATGCGGACGGTACCATGAGATGAGAAAAGTAGTTGTAAAGCTGTTTATAATGATACACAGCTCTGCTCTACTGCTCTCCCTTGGGTGTACTTACAGTAGATGGTGGCAGTGAGATCTGGGAGGAGAGTAGGACTGTGTCATTACTGTCTCACACAGAAAAAGGTGTGTTCTTTTTTTCTCCTGAATGATGCATCCTGCTTATGATTGGGCAATTTCATGCAGGAGGAAAAGTAAATGGTAACAGAGAAACCAACATATTCTGCAGCACTTTACTATTCAAAGGAATATACTATGCACAAAGAAGATAAGACATTATAGAGTATCATATAGTTCAACACATACCAAGAGGAGTGTGGCCCTGCTCGTAAGCTTACAATCTATGAGGAAATAGGGGAGGCATAAAAGATAAAAATTAAGTGTTTGTAATTTGTAGCACAGCCATCAGTATAATAAATAGGATATTCAAAAAACACTGTTTGAACTGGTCATGGACAGATACAAAGATACATGATGAGACCAGTTTATCATCAAGAGGACGGTATGAATATGAAAGAGTAAAAAAGGATGAAAAATTCTTCATTTCGTGTAGTGCTCTAATTTTGTATTCCAGGTGAGACCATCATTTTAAAGGGCAACACTTTGGGGTGGCAGTGAACCATTAAAATATCACAATATTTAATGTATACAACGTTGTCTTCTATAAAATGTTGTCTGTCAAATAAGGGATAAATTGACATCAGTTTACATGATATTATATTGATAGATCTACCATAATCTGTTTAGCTAAAGTAAAAAAAAAGTAATGTACATGGGCTAATAACGTTTGTAGGGCATTAAATATATGATTTGTGGAGATTTGAATTCTCCATTAAATTAAATTCGGAAACATATTTTATTATAACTTTGCATTGCAGTGTTCCTCATTTATTGCTCCCAAATATGTATGAATAAACCGATAGCTGAGTGTTACTATTCTCCTTACAAGTAAAATATATCTTTGTACCGTGTTAGCCAGTAGAGATAAAAAAATTGTTTAAAAGAACTGAAGTCCTCAGTGGTTGATACCTTTTAAAGGGAACCTGTCATCAGAAATTTAGCTATAAAGCTAAAAGTTCCCCCCTCTGCAGCTCCTGGGCTGCATTCTAGGAAGCTTCCTATAGATTTTGTGTCACCTTTTATCCCAAAATAAACACTTTATAAACTGGTACCTTTTCGTATGTAAATTTCTTAATTTTCCATGTGGGTGGGCTGTCTGATGTACGTTGCTGTTCCTCCATCATATTGACGCCGCCCCCGAACGCTAAATTTGAAAGTTCAGGACACCGCCCCTGGGTGCCCGTGGTCCAGCGCATGCGCTGTTCCACTGTAGCGGTGCCGTGCACTGTGTGCACGTGCGACCGCTGTGACGCTTTGCGCGGGCACGAGGTTATGGGCGGCGCTGTTAGTGTCATCAGTAAGTGCCGCCCATAACCTCGTGACCGCACTTTCCCCTATTCCTCCAGCGTTATGCGCAAGCGCTGGAGGAATGATGCCCGGACGTCCCCTCCTTCCCATCATGCTCAGCACGAGGTCACGAGGTTATGGGCGGCACTTACTGATGACACTAACAGCGCCGCCCATAACCTCGTGCCCGCGCAAAGCGTCACAGCGGTCGCACGTGCACACAGTGCACGGCACCGCTACAGTGGAACAGCGCATGCGCTGGACCACGGGCACCCAGGGGCGGTGTCCTGAACTTTCAAATTCAGCGTTCGGGGGCGGCGTCAATATGATGGAGGAACAGCAACGTACATCAGACAGCCCACCCACATGGAAAATTAAGAAATTTACATACGAAAAGGTACCAGTTTATAAAGTGTTTATTTTGGGATAAAAGGTGACACAAAATCTATAGGAAGCTTCCTAGAATGCAGCCCAGGAGCTGCAGAGGGGGGAACTTTTAGCTTTATAGCTAAATTTCTGATGACAGGTTCCCTTTAATGGCTAACTGAAAAGATGGTAATAATTGCAAGCTTTCGAGACTACTCAGGTCTCTTCATCAGGCATGGTAGCCTGATTCTATAACTATTCTCCTTGTCAGAGGTGCATGTCCATACAATCTGACGCTCGGCACTAATAGGACAATGCCAGATTGTGTAGGTACACAGCCCCAACGGGTAACACCCAGTTGTCACTCATGGAGACTAGCATAGGAATAGCACACCACAGTTATAAAAATGATACTCCAATATTGTTGATTATGAGAAATAGTTAAGTATTTTTGTAACTAGACAAGTCTGGAGAACAACAGGTTCTCTGTAAAGAAAACAATAGAGGAAGTAAAAGACATGCAATATCCTCCTGAACCACAGACGAGATATAGAAAATTTTTCAAAACCAATCCACGTTACACCGGACCTGGTGATGGGCTCATCTGCAGCTACAGAAGTGATGTGCTCACCCATTACTCTTCACTGAGCGGGGACTCATACTATAGCAAACCCTTTTTGTTCACCACTGATTAGGAATATCTTCACAGATTGATATAATTAGGTGGTAGATTTTATATGTTTTTGTCTTTTCATGGCATACATACCAAAATCAGTGTGAAAATATCCTTAGACTAAAAATGGCACCAACCAGCTCCTGCAATTATCCAAGCTCCGTATTGCAGCTAGTTCATTGTAATTTTGGCCCCTTGTTTGTGGCAGAAGACGATTGTATCACGCTGCCCATTTCAGGTTTGAGTTGAATTTACAGGGAGTGGACCATTGGTCGATCATTGCACTATTGGTTTATTACTCGGCCACACATCAAACACCTTAAAGCGAATCTGTCAGCAGGTTTTTGATATGTAAGCTTAATACAGTATGCTGCAAGGGTTAAAACTTAGAATTCAGGGATGCCTATGTTGTCAAGGTCCGATCTGTTGTTTATTTGTTGTTTGTTTAAGCAGTATGACCCTTATCTTTGCTTGGACCACAATGTCACATGTAGGGCAGTTCAACGCCCCCTCCTGTGATTGACACCTCACTGTCAATGTACAATCTCTATAGAGAGCCTGATGTGACAGCTCTGTAGACACTGCTAGATGGCTAAAGGGTGCTTTATATGCAGTGACATCGCTAGCGATGGCACTCGTGAAAGCACCCGCCCCCGTCGTTTGTGCGTTACGGGCAAATCGCTGCCCATGGCAAACAATATCGCTAGTACCCGTTACACGTACTTACCTTCCTAGCAACATCGCTGTGGCCGGCGAACAGCCTCTTTTCTAAAGGGGTGGTTCGTTCGGCATCGCAGCGACGTCACACGGCAGGCGTCCAATTGAAGCGGAGGGGCGGAGAGCAGCCACATGGAAGTCACGCTCACCTCGTTGCCGGAGGACGCAGGTACGGTGTTGTTCGTCGTTCCTGGGATGTCACACGTAGCAATGTGTGCTGCCTCAGGACCGAGGAACAACCTGCGTCCAGCACAAACAACGACATTTGGGAAATGGACGATGTATCAACAATCAACGATTTGGTGAGTATTTTACATCGTTAGCAGTCGCTCGTACGTGTCACACACAACGACGTCTCTAACGAGGCCGGATGTGCGTCACGAATTCCGTGACCCCAACAACATCTCATTAGCGTAATGGGGCCTTAAGTCTAAAAATTCAGATTGTGCCAGAATGGCTGCACCTAGTAATCTAAGTGATACATTGTTAGATTTAGGATATTTTTGCCTACATCATGCTGCCTACATCATGCTGCTCTCAGATGAGGTAGCAAAAACCTGCTGACAGATTCCCTTCAATTCCAATGTTTGAAGTTTTGATAAAAGAGGAGAATCGTTTGCAGGAAATGCAATGGAAACGAGAGATTGGAGGGACAGACGGCTGCATTGGGCCACCCTGGCTGGGGCTGCATCTAGTTACAGTGCCTACAAGTAGTATTCAACCCCCTGCAGATTTAGCAAGTTTACACATTCGGAATTAACTTGGCATTGTGACATTTGGACTGTAGATCAGCCTGGAAGTGTGAAATGCACTGCAGCAAAAAAGAATGTTATTTCTTTTTTTTTTTTTTTTTTTTTTAAATTGTGAAAAGTTTATTCAGAGGGTCATTTATTATTCAACCCCTCAAACCAAAAGAATTCTGTTTGGTTCCCCTAAAGTATTAAGAAGTATTTCAGGCACAAAGAACAATGAGCTTCACATGTTTGGATTAATTATCTCTTTTTCCAGCCTTTTTTTACTAATTAAGACCCTCCCCAAACTTGTGAACAGCACTCATACTTGGTCAAAATGGGAAAGACAAAGGAGCATTCCAAGGCCATCAGAGACAAGATCGTGGAGGGTCACAAGGCTGGCAAGGGGTACAAAACCCTTTCCAAGGAGTTGGGCCTACCTGTCTCCACTGTTGGGAGCATCATCCAGAAGTGGAAGGCTTATGGAACTACTGTTAGCCTTCCACGGCTTGGACAGCCTTTGAAAGTTTCAACCCATGCCGAGGCCAGGCTTGTCCGAAGAGTCAAGGCTAACCCAAGGACAACAATGAAGGAGCTCCGGGAAGATCTCATGGCAGTGGGGACATTGGTTTCAGTCAATACCATAAGTAACGTACTCCACCGCAATGGTCTCCATTCCAGACGAGCCCGTAAGGTACCTTTACTTTCAAAGCGTTATGTCAAGGCTCGTCTACAGTTTGCTCATGATCACTTGGAGGACCCTGAGACAGACTGGTTCAAGGTTCTCTGGTCTGATGAGACCAAGATCGAGATCTTTGGTGCCAACCACACACGTGACGTTTGGAGACTGGATGGCACTGCATACGACCCCAAGAATACCATCCCTCTAGTCAAGTATGGTGGTGGCAGCA
Source organism: Anomaloglossus baeobatrachus (assembly GCF_048569485.1). Lineage (NCBI taxonomy): Eukaryota > Metazoa > Chordata > Amphibia > Anura > Aromobatidae > Anomaloglossus > Anomaloglossus baeobatrachus. The sequence continues at coordinate 439,110,690 of NC_134356.1, read as the reverse complement.
TCATGCTGTGGGGCTGTTTCTCAGCCAAGGGGCCTGGCCATCTGGTCCGCATCCATGGGAAGATGGATAGCACGGCCTACCTGGAGATTTTGGCCAAGAACCTCCGCTCCTCCATCAAGGATCTTAAGAGAGGTCGTCATTTCTTCTTCCAACAAGACAACGACCCAAAGCACACAGCCAAGAAAACCAAGGCCTGGTTCAAGAGGGAAAAAATCAAGGTGTTGCAGTGGCCTAGTCAGTCTCCTGACCTTAACCCAATTGAAAACTTGTGGAAGGAGCTCAAGATTAAAGTCCACATGAGACACCCAAAGAACCTAGATAACTTGGAGAAGATCTGCATGGAGGAGTGGGCCAAGATAACTCCAGAGACCTGTGCCGGCCTGATCAGGTCTTATAAAAGACGAATATTAGCTGTAATTGCAAACAAGGGTTATTCCACAAAATATTAAACCTAGGGGTTGAATAATAATTGACCCACACTTTTATGTTGAAAATTTATTAAAATTTAACTGAGCAACATAACTTGTTGGTTTGTAAGATTTATGCATCTGTTAATAAATCCTGCTCTTGTTTGAAGCTTGCAGGCTCTAACTTATTTGCATCTTATCAAACCTTCTAAATCTGCAGGGGGTTGAAGACTACTTGTAGGCACTGTATGCACTGTACGTTCCTAGACACACATGCAAATATTGTGATGCTCTTGAACAAACACACTGAAAAACAATCCTCCATTTATTTCCTTCCAGACGGACATCCACATAAACTGGCTCTGTATATCACTTGACCAATATGAAGTGTTTTAGGCCACGGTTCAGTTCCTATTTATCTTGGTCGCTATTTAAAACTGAATGTGGAGTTTGGTGACATTTTGATAATTTGTGTATATTTTGATCAATAAACAAATAATTGAAATGTGTTACAAGTACATATAATATAATATAATGGTAAAAGCATAACAGGACACCTCCCCCACTGATCACCAGCACCTTAACAAGGGTTACAATGTGAAAGACTTCACAATTTAGGATGAGAAGGAAGTTGAAGGAAGGAAGAGATGTATCATTTCCTCCTGGAATACGGGTTGCTCAGATTTTCCTGTCTCTACATTTGATGCTTCCGTCATCTGAACATTAATATTCCTTATGTTGATAAGTATTGTTTTCCTAGAACTTCAACATGCGAAAATAAGAGAAGTCAATAACATCAATTACTTTGTCATTAACCCTACACAAACTGATGAGTTGCTGGCCTCATTATACTTACGGACCATAACATTTATCACTGATTACATCAATTCACTGTGCCGAAAAGATTTCCCCCCATTATTAGTGTTAGGGACTCACAGCTCCAGGATGAGGACCACATCAGTCTTGTTTTCATACACATCCTGCAGGGTGATGATGTTAGGATGCTGAATATCTCGTAGGATGTCCACCTCCCGTTCTATCTCCTCCCGAGTCACTCCTCTACGACTGGCACGACTTTGCCTCTTCTTGATAAATTTGGCAGCGTAATCTATCCCAGTCTTCCTCTCTTTGCACCTTTTTACAATGGCAAACTGTCCACTGAAGAAAAAAAATGTCACTCATTATTGAAAACTATAAAGAATGAAAAATCAGAAAGACAATATCAGCACCTTTAGGCATACAAAAATGTCTTGACGAATGACATGAAAACCTGGTTTCTAAAATACCACTCAACTTCTGCTTTTTAGACTGGGTAGGATATACCGTATTTAAGCCACATGTATTAATAGTTTTGTATAGCTAGACAGAATAAAACTAAACTAGACAGGAGGAAATTGTGCCAAATTTAACAGCATGTTACATGTAAAATTGTTATTTTGGTCTTTGGGTATGTATGTTTCGCTATGTGACACCATGACTATCTTTATTCACACAACATTTTGTCCTCACACTGCTAACGGCATGCTAATAATATATATTGCTAATTTCATCATTGCAAGAAACAGTCAAAGATAAAGTGAACAAATGCAATCATATGTCAATTAAGTCTTTGCAATGAATATTTGTCAGAAGTACAGTAAGCCAAGCACAGGAGAATAGGTGAGAGCAGTTACACAGGCAGGTAGAAGGGACGTGCCATCCTTAAAATGTAGTAATCAGGGTAAAAAAAACACAAAAAGCATCTTTTAAATCTTCAACTATGCTGTACACCGAAACATACAGTGTCTTGAAAACGTATTCATATCTTGTGAACGTTTCCACATTTTTTCACGTTACACCGACAAACATAAATGTATTTTCTGAGGATTATACGTGATATACCAATACAAAAGTAGCAAGTATTTGTTAAGTGTAAAGGAAATGGAAATAATATACGGTTTACTAAATATTTTAAAAATATAAATCTGAAAATGAGGGTGTGCATTTGTATTCAGCCCCATGTAATCTGATCCTGATAAATAAAATCATACATTACCAATCGATCAATATCATTAATACCAAGGAACACACTAGAAAGGTCAGGGATAAAGTTGTGAAAAAGGGTAAAGCAGGGTTAGGGTAGAAAAAAAATAGCCAAAGCTTTGAACATCTGACGGAGCACTGTTCAAATCATCATCCAAAAATCTAAGGAGTATGGCATAACTGCAACCCTACAAAGACATGGCCGTCCACCTAAACTGACATCCCAAGCAAGGAGAGCACTAATCAGAGAAGGAAACAAGAGACGATGTTCACTCTTGGGGAGCTTCAGTGATCCACAGCTCAGGAGAGAGAATCTGTCCACAGGAGATTTATTAGCCATATACTCTACAAATCTAGCCTTTATAGAAGAGTGACAACAAGAAAGCCATTTTTGAAAGCCAGCCATAAGAAGTCTCATTTGTAATTTGCAAATAGCCATGTAGGGGACACATTTAACATGTGGAAGAAGGTGCTCAAGTCATATGAGACCAAAGTACAACTTTTTTGGCTAAATGCAAAATGCTATGTGGGTTGAAAAACTAACACTGCACATCACCCTGAAAACACCATCCCCATGCTGTGGGGATGCTTTTTTCAGCAGGGACAGGGAAGCTGGTCAGAGTTGATAGTAAAATTGATGGAATTAAATACAGGGCAATCCTGGAGGAAAATCTGTTTGAAGCAGCAAGAGACTTAAGACTTGGGTGTAGGTTCACCTTCCTGCAGGACAACGACCCCAAGCATACAGCCAAAGCTACAATGGAATGGTTTAGAGCAAAGCATATTCATGTCTGTGAATGGCCCATTCAACGTCCAGACCTAACTCACATTACAATCTGTGACAAGACTTGAAAATTGCTGTTCACAGACGCCGCCATCAAATCTCACTGAGCTACAGCTATTTCGCAAAGAAGATGTACAAAGCTAGTAGAGACATACCACAAAAGACTTGCAGCAGTAAGTGAAGCTGAGAGTGGTCCTACAATGTATTGACTCAGAGGGGTTGAATACAAATGTGTAACGCCCTGGCAAAACCAGGTAGTCACACATTAGGCCCCCGCATAACACCTTTCCTCACAGGGTTACATACAGCCGACCTGAAACCCTAGCCACCCCCCTCAGGGCAAGACAGGCACACCAGTGGGCGGGACCAGGCGGTTAGGGAACGCCCACCTAGGGGTTTAGAAAGCCCAGGGCGGGAAAACAAGCAGTGAAAAGTTGAGTTTAAGTTGAGAGGAGTGGAGGCTGGGGCTAGGTGTAGCTCCAGCAGTGGAGTAGCTGAAGTTGAACGGTGCCAGGGTTGGAGCCCTGGTACCTTGGCTAGGTGGCAGACGGTGGTCTCCGTCGGCAGGCGACGGGAAGACGGCAGCCGGAGATCCGAGGTGGACCGGGACAGGGTTGGAGCCCGCTGGTACCGACACCAGAGACCCGAACCGGAAACTGTGCACAGAGGGGGTACTTGGACCCTGAAGCCAGGACCGGAACCAACGACCTAGCTAATTAACCGATTGAGGGCAGGATTATAGGTCCTGTCCCAACCAAAGTCCCAAAAGCCGACAACCACCCACAGAGAGGGATAGGGCAACCGCCAGGGCCCATAGATCCCACGGGTCAGCGTTAGCGGGCACGGCTCCTCAGGTACACAACAAGCCAGGAGCGGAATCCCGTGTTCCATACCAGGAAGTCCAACACAAGCAAACACAGTACAGAGAGAAAAGACGGCGACCACGAGCCCGGGTGGGGAACCAGAGTACAACCGGCCGCGGCAGCCGGCCACCAGCACCTTGGTTTACCAAAAGACTTGTGTGATTCATTTAATTGTGAGTAACCAAACATCCCCTGTTACGTATGGGCGCGCAAGCCCTTGCCATCGCCATACCCTGCACAGAGACACTGGGTCCTGGGGCAACCATCCCTACCCACGGAGGGGTTAACATCCAGCTGCTACTGGCGCAACAGCACCGGTGGTGCCACCTTTCACCACACACCGTGGGTGGCGTCACAAACTGAATACGGCCAAGGCCGTACAACTACGTCCCCCTTTTCATTTGGCGTGTCTGCATGACACCCGGGTCCGGAGGATCCCTCGAGCCACACAGCGGGTCCGGATCTGAGCAGCCCGGCTGCTACAGTCGTGGGGGCGGCACAAATGCACATCACAATTTTCATATTTATATTTCTAATATATTGAGAAAACCATGTATTATTTCCTTTACACTACACAAATATTTGCTACTAGTATTGGTAGACCACATGAATTCACAGTTAAATTAATTTAAGTTTGTGGGTGTAATATGTACAAATATGAAAAAGGCAAACGGGTATAAATACTTTTTCAAGATACTAACAAGGCATTTTTTCATCTGGGGCAAAAAGAGTACCCCCTCCTCAAAAGTGTGCCTCCACCTAAAACTAAATTTGTCACCTTGTATAAAATCTAAAGTATTCTACATACTCCAGTGATATTCACATACATAGTACTATTATACTACATATTTTATAATGTATAATACTGTTAAATGATATTTATAATGCACACACATACATATCAACTTATACAGATTATATACATACACATTACAAGAATGTATATACATCATACACACAAACACATCATGCACACATTCAGTACATATTACAAACACATATATACACAACACACACACATACAAATTACACACATACATACCAACTTCTACAGATTATATACATACACTTTACAAGAATGTATATACATCGTACACACAAACACATCATGCACACATATAGTACATTTTCCAAACACATATATACACACAACACACACATACAAATTACACACATACATACCAACTTCTACAGATTACAAACACACACATTACAAGAATTTATATACTGTACACCGTACACACAAAACACACCATGCACACATACAGTACATATTACGAACACATACAGTACAGACCAAATGTTTGGACACATCTTCTCATCTCTAGAACAACTGTTAAGAGGAGACTGTGCAGCAGGCCTTCATGGTAAAAGAGCTGCTTGGAAAACAATGCTAAGGACAGGCAACAACCAGAATAACTTGTTTGGGCTAAAGAACACAAGGAATGGACATTAGACCAGTGGCAATCTGTGCTTTGGTCTGATGAGTCCAAATTTGAGATCTTTGGATCCAACCACCGTGTCTTTGTAGAAAAGGTGAACGGATGGACTCTACATGCCTGATTCCCACCGTGAAGCATGGAGGAGGAGGTGTGATGGTGTGGGGGTGCTTTGCTGGTGACACTGTTGGGGATTTATTCAAAATTGAAGGCATACTGAACCAGCATGCCTACCACAGCATCTTGCAGCGGCATGCTATTCCATTCGGTTTGCGTTTAGTTGGACCGTCATTTATTTTTCAACAGGACAATGACCCCAAACACACCTCCAGGCTGTGTAAGAGCTATTTGATTAAGAAGGAGAGTGATGGGGTGCTACGCCAGATGACCTGCCCTCCACAGTCACCAGACCTGAACCCAATCAAGATGGTTTGGGGTGAGCTGGACCTCACAGTGAAGGCAAAAGGGCCAACAAGTGCTAAGCAGTTTTGGGAAATCCTTCAAGACTGTTGGAAAACCATTTCCGGTGACTACCTCTTGAAGCTCATCAAGAGAATGCCAAGAGTGTGCAAAGCAGTAATCAAAGCAAAAGGTGGCTACTTTGAAGAACCTATAATATAAGACATATTTTCAATTTCTTCACACTTTAAGTATTTCATTCCAAATGTGTTAATTCATAGTTTTGATGTCTTCAATGTGAATCTACAATTTGTAGAGTCATGAAAATAAAGAAAACTGTTTGAATGAGGTGTGTCCAAACTTTTGGTCTGTACTGTATCTACACATGACTCACATACAAATTGCACACATACATACCAACTTCTACAGATTACATACATACACATTACAAGAATTTATATACCGTATACAGTACACACAAACACATCATGCACACATACAGTACATATTAGAAAAACACATATACACATCACACAAATTACACACATACATACCAAGAATTACAAGAATTTATATATACAGTACACATTACAAGAATTTATTTATACAGTACACACTACATACACATTAGAGAAATTAGCATTCAGAGGCTAAAATATAACTTTTAATCTATTCCATTAAAATTTAGATTAAAATATGTAATAACCCAAAGTTCTCTGGATTGTTGTCATTAGATACAACACTCACATTTCCAGAGAACCTAAGACACAACAAAACAAGCAAAAAAACACAAAATACACAACAAAATTGAGTAAGATGATTATCACTCTAATAGGGACAGTGGTCCAATATATGAGTATCTAAAAAATCATCAAAAGCAACTCAATATAATAAACAATTAGTGCACGGTGATCCTCAAAGAAGAATTCACCAATTCAAATTTTGTAGAATGAGTTAGGAATGATCTCACCCATTCTTGCAGCTTGGGGTACACAGGACTTCCTCTATATGGGTCCACAGAGCATCAGCTGGCCCTACAATTGACCCTAGGAAATCTTCATAACACCTGACACCCCAAGACTTCTGCTCTTACAAGAACAGACCACATCTAGTCCTCTCTTATGCCCCTACAATGTTCCTGGCCCTCGTCCCGACGCGTTTCATCACTTCAGACTCATCAGGGGACTTCAGTATTACATTAGAGGTAAAAGGTCCTACACCAGACTCACATAGGAGCTGAGGCAGGCATAAATGTAGGGCCAGCTGATACTGTGTGGACCCATATAGAGGAAGTCCTGTGTACCCCAAGCTGCAAGAATGGGTGAGATCATTCCTAACTCATTCTACAAAATTTGAATTGGTGAATTCCTCTTTGAGGATCACCGTGCACTATTTGTTTATTATATTGAGTTGCTTTTGATGATTTTTTAGATACTCATATATTGGACCACTGTCCCTATTGGAGTGATAATCATCTTACTCAATTTTGTTGTGTATTTTGTGTTTTTTTGCTTGTTTTGTTGTGTCTTAGGTTCTCTGGAAATGTGAGTGTTGTATCCAATGACAACAATCCAGAGAACTTTGGGTTATTACATATTTTAATCTAAATTTTAATGGAATAGATTAAAAGTTATATTTTAGCCTCTGAATGCTATTTTCTCAAATTTGAAGTGGCCTATTCTCCTACATCAGGAGCTGCTGTTTGATTTACTACATACACATTACTAGAATTTATTTATATACAGTACACACAAGCACATAATGCACACATGCAGTACATATTACAAACACATACATACAAACTACACAAATACATGCAAACATATTTCACATACATAGCACATTTCCCTTTGAATAACACATTTTAACATGGTGTTTTCTACAGGTCTGGTTGTCACACGATATTTTTCGTTTTCTTCCCAGTTCTTTACAATCTCTAGAATCTTGATTTATTTAACAGATCCACAGACCATTCCTTCTGGCACCAACTATTATTTCACATACAAAGTCACTAAACTTCTTGTTGCATTTTCTAGTACTTGATCTGAATCACTGCCATGTCTGGATGATATCATGGAATGAGTTATTGCCACTTGGCTCTCCAGATATTATTCAGTCTTATCTGTTCAAAAGAATGTGTGCATGCTCCTAAACTGCAGTAGAGAAAGCAAGAGAGGTTTGTTATTTTATGGCCACCATAAAGTGACATCCATGTGCTGTCCCGGTCTCTGATAACACATTATCCGCTGAAGTACAGTCTGCACAACACGTCAGCTGCGTCATCATACAGTAAACAGGAGTTTTCCACCCATGTCACCGCTCACCTGGTGAAATACCCGCTGCTGGTTCTTTCCTTGGTGTTTAGCAATATAGTGTACTATCACAGTGTTCTCAGTTAAATTAGAGGCACTAACATTTAACATTTACTTTTGCTAGTCTATGTCTACACCGCAAGTACAGACCTGCTGATATGTTTTAAAAAGACTTAATTCATTATCAAATAACCATTCAATGATGCTCCATATATAAAAAAGAATTAGTCACCAGATTTTACTATACAAACTGCATACATTAATAAATAGATCTCTTCGACCTGATGAGGCTTATGTACTTACGATGATAATTCATAGATAATAGCTTCAGAATGTATGCCGTTTGTATTGCAAAAGCTGGTGACAGATCCGCCTTAATAGTTATTCAACAGTCAATAAAGGCTGGAACATTCTAAGAAGTAACCACTGAGAGATCAGGCAAATTCAACATACCCAATCCTCACCCCCCACCACATCTGCCAACCAAGCATTAGCCAAGCACCCAACACTAGTTAGTTTGCTGAATAGCCTCACTGTCATAGGAGAGCATGGATGGCATTACTCAAAAGTGCAAGGCTACCAAAGAAATATTTTACTGTGAATAAGAAACAGAGACCTACGTAAATGTTACCGTGAAAATTAGCAGTGAGAGGTAAGATGATTATTGTAATACCCAAAAGCTCCCTGTGTAACATTTAAATGGTCCTGTTATCTCAGGTGTATGGCAGCGTCCTGACTCTCCTCCAATGTTAGATGTTAACGGGGTTGTCCACTACTTTGACATTGTTGGCCTATCCTAAAGGGGGCTTTACACGCTACGATAAACGTTAATGTTTGGTCGTCGGGGTCAAGTTGTTAGTGACGCACATCCGGCGTCATTAACGATATCGCAGCGTGTGACACTGACCAGCAACCTTAAGCGACCTCAAAAATGGTGAAAATCGTTCACCATGGAGAGGTCGTCCCAAACTCAAAAATCGGTAAGGGTTGTTTATCCAGGTGGTTCATCGCTCATGCGGCAGCACACATCGCTATGTGTGACACCGCAGGAGCGAGGAACGTCTCCTTACCTGCCGCCGGCCACAATGCGGAAGGAAGGAGGTGGGCGGGATGTTACGTCCTGCTCATCTCCGCCCTTCCGCTTTGATTGGCCGGCCGCTTAGTGACGTTGCGGTGACGTCGCTGTGATGCCGAACGTCCCTCCCCCTTGAGGGAGGGATTGTTCGGCAGTCACAGCGACGCCGCCGACCAGGTAAGTATGTGTGACGCTGCCGTAGCGATAATGTTCGCTACGGCAGCGATCACAAACAATCGCATGCACGACGGGGGCGGGTACTTACACGCTCGCTATCGCTACAAATTGCTAGCTATATCGCTACCGTGTAAAGCCCCCTTTAGTATAAGTCATCAATGATTGATTGGCCGGGGTCTGACATGGCGCATCCCCGTGGCGGCAGCAGCCGGCCGGAAATGCTCAGTTCCAGAGCTGCTCAGTCTTCTGATAGCGGCCGTGGCCGGGTACTGCGCATCTGCCTCCTATTGATTGAAATGGGAAGCAAATGTGCAGTACACGGCTGCTATCAGAAGATGGAGCATTTCCAGCCACCTGCTGCTGCTGCCGGTACTGAGATCAGCTAATTGTCAGAGGTGTGGGGTGTAAAACCCCAGCCGATCAGACATTGATAACCTATCCTAAGAATAGGCCATAAATGTCCAAGTAGTGGACAACCCCTTTAAGGAACAAAGGATCCAGCATGTTGGTTTTTAACATTCTTGATCCTTTGTGTTCAAGGGAACGAGTTGTCTGGCAGTGGTTTACCCCCCGCCCCCCATCTCATTAAGAATGGTCTGGCTAAGTGTGCATGTCGGGTCGTATAGAAATGGCTGTTTTTGTCAAATGAATATAGTAGGCAGTGCTGGCTCCCCCTCTCTTTATAGTACGATCAATAGGTATATACGGTTACCTCCAATGTAAAAACTCATGTGAAGGCAGGAAAACAGTGGTAGAGTTAATGGTAAGAACTTTTTAGGAGTAGTAGCTGAGCTACAGGAATATATAATGTGTTGCCAAGTATAACAACTAGATTCCAGTTTAATTATTGAATTTCATTGATTATAAAATATACTGGATTTGAAAGCAATCTGAGAACGTTTTGAAATTTCTCATTATCCTTTTACAGCCAAAATATATTTGCATAGAGTCATAAATGATAATAATCCGTTCTAGGTCAACGACTTCTTATTCCCTATCCCAAAAGGAAATGAAAAAGTAGGGGAACACAAAGCAAAGTAAAATAGAAAATGAATTTAATAAATATTTACATAATCACAAAAGTACTAACTAAATATAAAAAATCAATACTGTAAGAGAGGCCAAATTAAAGAAAAACAAGCATCAGGGAAGGACCAAGGTTATGTGGTGGCCCACTAAAAAAAAGCCTCCCCTATGCGGAGGTATCAATAGTAATATGGCATTTACAATAATAGAAGGAATATTAGTATAGGATATCAATACAACTGCACGCCACATCTATATTTCACATGACAATAGTACAAGGTGGAGGGCAGTAATAAACACCTTGAGACAAAACAAAGTGGATAGAGACCAGTAAATGTCACACTGGTACCTTTGTCATATTAAATATGATGCCCAGCCATGTGTGGTTTGCAATGCACTTTATGATGACTTCTTCTAATTATGGTAACGTAACAGATGTTTCCTCTTCTTTCCCTGTTCCTTTCTATCACTTGTACATTCCTCTTCACTTTCCGGCATTATCATAGAGAAATTATAAAATCCATAAGACAGACACCACTTTGGTCTCTGGATAGGGGACATACAACCCCCCACGCTGAACAAAAAGGAGAAATTAATTATAACTGAATAGGAAAGAGAGCTTGCAATCTAACACTCCACATGACCCCCTCAGCTTACCACCTCCTTTGGGAAACAGGTAATTAAAGACAACTCAAATGAATAGCAGATGTGAGCCCAGTCTCAGCTTTAAAACGCAAGAATACGGAGAAGTGTAGATTTACAACCGGTAGAGAGAAGAGATTACAATATCTATGTCAAGTCTCCTATCAATGAACAGATAAAATTGTGAAAAGAAAGATGCTGGTAATATCTCCTGCTTGGGAAATCCACGGGCAAAGATACTGTAAAAGTTGGGAATCTCATAAGTTTCTAAGACATATCTTAAAGTCCTCTGAAGTCCAACCCTTCTATGAGTCACTAGAGGGGAGGTGTGTGGGTGTAACTTATGTTAATAAAACGCCAATGAAAATTATGATTCTTGTTCAATGCCAGGAAGGTACATTGTCAATGTAGGGTTGTTCCACGTTCCATTGGAGTCCTTCCCTTCATAAATCTGAAGCTATTTCTGTGACTCAGGTTAATCATTTGCTTTTGTTCGTGATTATTATTATTATTATTATTATTATTATTATATGTAGTTGTATACAGTTAGGTCCAGAAATATTTGGACAGTGACACAATTTTCGCGAGTTGGGCTCTGCGTGCCACCACATTGGATTTGAAATGAAACCTCTACAACAGAATTCAAGTGCAGATTGTAACGTTTAATTTGAAGGTTTGAACAAAAATATCTGATAGAAATTGTAGGAATTGTACACATTTCTTTACAAACACTCCACATTTTAGGAGGTCAAAAGTAATTGGACAAATAAACCAAACCCAAACAAAATATTTTTATTTTCAATATTTTGTTGCGAATCCTTTGGAGACAATCACTGCCTTAAGTCTGGAACCCATGGACATCACCAAACGCTGGGTTTCCTCCTTCTTAATGCTTTGCCAGGCCTTTACAGCCGCAGCCTTCAGGTCTTGCTTTTTTGTGGGTCTTTCCGTCTTAAGTCTGGATTTGAGCAAGTGAAATGCATGCTCAATTGGGTTAAGATCTGGTGATTGACTTGGCCATTGCAGAATGTTCCACTTTTTTGCACTCATGAACTCCTGGGTAGCTTTGGCTGTATGCTTGGGGTCATTGTCCATCTGTACTATGAAGCGCCGTCCGATCAACTTTGCGGCATTTGGCTGAATCTGGGCTGAAAGTATATCCCGGTACACTTCAGAATTCATCCGGCTACTCTTGTCTGCTGTTATATCATCAATAAACACAAGTGACCCAGTGCCATTAAAAGCCATGCATGCCCATGTCATCACGTTGCCTCCACCATGTTTTACAGAGGATGTGGTGTGCCTTGGATCATGTGCCGTTCCCATTCTTTTCCAAACTTTTTTCTTCCCATCATTCTGGTACAGGTTGATCTTTGTCTCATCTGTCCATAGAATACTTTTCCAGAACTGAGCTGGCTTCATGAGGTGTTTTTCAGCAAATTTAACTCTGGCCTGTCTATTTTTGGAATTGATGAATGGTTTGCATCTAGATGTGAACCCTTTGTATTTACTTTCATGGAGTCTTCTCTTTACTGTTGACTTAGAGATAGATACACCTACTTCACTGAGAGTGTTCTGGACTTCAGTTGATGTTGTGAACGGGTTCTTCTTCACCAAAGAAAGTATGCGGCAATCATCCACCACTGTTGTCATCCGTGGACGCCCAGGCCTTTTTGAGTTCCCAAGCTCACCAGTTAATTCCTTTTTTCTCAGAATGTACCCGACTGTTGATTTTGCTACTCCAAGCATGTCTGCTATCTCTCTGATGGATTTTTTCTTTTTTTTCAGCCTCAGGATGTTCTGCTTCACCTCAATTGAGAGTTCCTTAGACCGCATGTTGTCTGGTCACAGCAACAGCTTCCAAATGCAAAACCACACACCTGTAATCAACCCCAGACCTTTTAACTACTTCATTGATTACAGGTTAACGAGGGAGACGCCTTCAGAGTTAATTGCAGCCCTTAGAGTCCCTTGTCCAATTACTTTTGGTCCCTTGAAAAAGAGGAGGCTATGCATTACAGAGCTATGATTCCTAAACCCTTTCTCCGATTTGGATGTGAAAACTCTCATATTGCAGCTGGGAGTGTGCACTTTCAGCCCATATTATATATATATAATTGTATTTCTGAACATGTTTTTGTAACCAGCTAAAATAACAAAACTTGTGTCACTGTCCAAATATTTCTGGACCTAACTGCATGTTATATTATTTTGAATATGTTTATAAACACTGCCTACTTTTCAGATTAAATATATCAAATTTAATAGCTTTGTTCCACTTGCTCTATAAAGTGCATCCTTGAATACACACTGTACACTACGTGTAACTGATGTCCAATTGGCCTGTATGAGCAATTGGTGGTGGCAGCTAGTATCAATTCTTTTTGTTATTGTGGTGCTGGCAGTGATTACACTGAGGTGTAGATATATTCCATGAGGTGGAATCAGTCATATATATACACACGGTATATATATTTTTTTAATATAATCTCACTGAGAGCTCCACAAGAATCAGCCTAGCGCCGGAAACTACTGCAGCATCATCCATTAATCGTAGGTCAATCGCATAACTCTCTTGATGATTGGAGGCAGCAGAGTACTGTTCATGACAGATATTCTATATTAATTCTTTTTAGATTGCATGACTGAATAACTTCCATGTTTCTTAAATCTTCTTCACATATGCAGAAGACACAGACAATTACTAAGAAGGTTACGCAACTAGCCTACTTTGTTCTATGTTTTATTTATTACAGACAGTACTCTCTTTAGAAACCACTATTTCTAAAATCTGTAAAGGGACATTAAAGTTTGCACTACTTAAAACCTGAAATTGACTCTATGCCAAGGTCACTGGCAGATATTTCCAACTAAAACGCAACGATCCAGGGCAAAATATTTGACTACCTACACGCAAGTCAATGCATTAATTAACATAATTGTGAAATTGGAGGGGTTTCCCATAATTGGCTTCTATCTTATCAAGAATGACGTGAATAAAGCTTCTGCTTCAGAGTGGTGCAACACAGAGATAAATATCGAAGCTCATACTAGAGATTATTGGTGGTCTCTGAACTTGAATGACCCCCACCCCACACTAATAAGATACAAATGCCAATAGTTTATAGAATGGATATATTGTTGCTCTTTTCCATAACAAAATTATTTTCTTAGCGTTACATGTAGTTGTGTTTATTGTGCTTTGTCCTTAATGAGACAGACGTAATGTAAAAGAGCACTGGACTTTGTAGTCATAAAATGACAAGACACGCACAAAGTGAGGACACTTCTATTTATTACTGCTGTTTGTCTCTACATTTCTCTTAATCACACAGATTCCACTTTTACTTATCTTATTTTGACCGGACAACCCACTTATCACCTATCTGTGGGATAGGTCATAACTTTCTGATTAGTGGGGGTCCAGCCAGTAGGTCCTGCACCAGTCAGTAGAAAACAGGATTTTTACACCTGACTGGGCACTTTTTATCCCCATTACAAACTGGTGCAGTATGTTGGATGTCCGGCTACTGCTCCATTCATTTTCTATGCGGCTGCCACAAAAAGTCGATTGCTGCGCTTGACAGCCCCATTGAGAATGAATGGACAGGCAGTCAATTTTAAAAATAAGTACATCATGTCTAAGAAATATATTTAAAACACCACACCAGCTTTATTTTTATTTTTATGGCTGTAGTGGTGATTTAAATCTAAATCCCCTGCTCCTACTCTATATTCTATACATCTTCATCTATTATTATTATTATTATTATTATTATTTATTATTATAGCGCCATTTATTCCATGGCGCTTTACAAGTGAAAGGGTATACGTACAACAATCATTAACAGTACATAACAGACTGGTACAGGAGGAGAGAGGACCCTGCCCGCGAGGGCTTACAGTCTACAGGGAATGGGTGATGGTACAATAGGTGAGGACAGAGCTGGTTGCGCAGTGGTCTACTGGACTGAGGGCTGTTGTAGGTTGTAGGCTTGTTGGAAGAGCATATCAGCATTGTTCCCGTCGGTCTTCTCCAGTTTGTGAGCACCCAGATGCTTCAGTGTTTCATGGAGTGAGCTGGAGGCCACAACTCCATATAAGTCTATGAGAGCCTTGTTTTTGCTCTCATAGATTTGCATTAAGAGCTTGTGACATAACTTCTGACTTCAGGCCAGTCAGACGATACAGTCGCAAGATGGCGCCGTGGGACGGGAGCAACACCAAAAAAAGGTGAAGACATGAGGGGGGTTGAGATTAACACCGGGTCAGAGGATTTAGATTTAGGGCATGCTCACGCTAGCATAAAACTCAGACAAGTGCAATACGAAAAAAAAGGGATTGTACTTGTACCTATGTTATTCAATTGCTGTGATAGGACATATAAATCATACAGGAATCACCAATTCAAGGCCATGGGTGTGAGAAAAAAAAAATCAGATGCCACATGGGCTATCCGTATGCTATCCAATTTTTATAGATAGATTACTATTCTGTAAAATAGGACAATGTAAATGGTCCTGAAAATGATTGTAAATGGATAATAGCTGCTTAGAAAAAAAAAATTGCACATAAGAATGACAAGTGAGAAAAAAAATCATCCTACATTTCTGGATCAAAATCTGACCGATTTTTTGTATATAGTGTAAATGTACTCTTAAAAAAAATAATCAAGCTGTGACAAAAAAAAAGGAATCTGGAGTGGTACTATATTATTGTACACAGTTCGTATTATGAAATTGGTAACAGATCTGTGGAAATATCAGAATTGCCTTTCTCTGTGTGAGACATGTAATGACAGACAGTCCTTCTTTCCACACTGATATAACTACTGAAATACACTGTGATTACAAGAGGATGATTGGAGTGCCATTACAGGGCTGTGTGCTATTACAAACACTTCTTATAGCTCTCATTTCATGGCAGTCAGTGTGATGGGCGGGGACTAGTTAAGTAGACCTGACTGTGGCGTGAAATGAGAGCTGCAGATTCATAAGTGTTTGTAATGACACACAGCACTATCCTACTCTTTTCCCACTCTTGTAATCACAGTAGATATCAGCTGTGAAATCAGTGAGGAGAGCAAATCTGATTCTGACCATGTCTGGAGGTGTGTTTTTTTTTTCATCCATGACACATTCTGCTTCTAATTAGTCAAAGTCAAGCAGAGAAAAGTGTAAAAGCCTCCATAGCAGAATCTCTGTTAACACACACCTTAGTCTTCGTGTAAATTAGCATTTAAAATATACAAACTAATATGTCTGCAACAGAGCTGAGAACTTAAAAAAAGAAAATCAGTTCTGCAGCATGTATTCCATTATGTGGCCAGGTTATCCTGCTCAATCTGATGAAAGATCCTCGAACCTTATAGCAAATCTATTCACTTAGGCCTCAATGCATTGAAGTATTTTCAGCAGATTTTTGACAGAAAAAAAACTTTGAAAAGTCGCAAAGTTTTTGTGCAACTCGAATGTTAAAGCAATGGGCATGACACGGTGTGGCCATTAAATCCTTCAAAAGTCAAGTCACTTCGGTGGCATAACTTACGCCATAAATGTACTCCAGTACTTGGAGGAACATTTCTGGTGAAGCGCATGGAGTTACGTCACTGATAATCTTCAAGCGGAAGCTGGATAAACATGATGATTTAGAAAAACCTGCACTCGCAGGGGGCTGGAACCGATGTCCCTTGAGGTCCCATCCAACTATACCATGCTATGATTGTATGAAAAATGCACCTAATTCATTTATATTGAATTAGGCCATCTTACGCCTGCACGGCTCTCATTAAGACTGGTGTATGAAATGCCTGTCTTAATGAATCAGACCACCCAATGTATATATGTCAATATACAGCACAGGTTCAGCAAACAGAGCAGGAATGTGCTTATACAACAAGCTTATATTTGTCCACAGACTATAACACTTATATTACTTTCTCGGGTTCTACATTGTATATTGTTTAGCTTGCACACACACAAATTGCCACAAAGCTAATAAAGCTCTACACTTCACAAAATACAGACAAAAATGATCAGTGGCCGGTAACACGATGCTAGCCGGCCCCTTGGGAGCAACAGAGCCTGATGACAGTCATGAGTGTGCAACGTGAAGTCATCCAAGGAATGTCAGGGACGAAATATAGTAACACCAAGTGAAGACGTAAAAGTACCTGAGAATAAAAATAACCTCCTGTATAGATAGGAAATGTAATTCTCTTGTAGATTATTAACTCAGCGTTAGTAGCCAGTGCCACCAAGGACTTGACAGAACTCAGAGTCGGCTCTGAAGAAATTCCTAAAAAATTATAGTGTTGCTTGTACAACAACCCTTTTAATGTTGGTGAATAGTTTTATAAAGAGCAAGGTGGACCAGCTTCTCCAATAAAATGAGGTCTAGAAACGATGTGTGGTAGACATCATACCTCTATGAAAAGAGGTGTGTGTGCCGCCCCTGCAGCGGTCGAACCGCTCGGATCTGGGGGTGATTACTCATGGCTCGAGGGCCTCCAGACCCGGGGTCTCGGGGCCACACTCAAATGAAGAAGGGGGCTATTTACAGAGGAGATATAGTTCGTGACGTCACCCGTGGTGTGCGGTAATAGGGAGTACTGCCGCTGCCGTTGAGAGTACTCGTGGTGATGGAGTGGGGCAGCCAGATGACGTTACCCTCCATGGGTAGGGGAAGGCCCCGGGACTGTGGATAGTGGTCTGGGGTGCAGGGGGAAGCGCAAGCTCGCTGGTTGCAGGGGTTAATCAGGTATTCACTCAGAAGAACGCAGACACTGACAACATAGTAAACCAAGTTTCTGAATGCCGCTGTCTTCCGAGGGGAGCTCTTTTGGGTCCCATCCCCCGCAGCACTGCCGCATGGTCTGTTACCTACCTCCTAGCACAGTAGTTTAGAGTGTCCTTTGTGGCCCGTCAGTTTGGAGCTTTCCGGGTCCCGCTCCCTGCTATGAGTAGCAAGAGGAACTTGCTCTCAGCTCACATTTGGGATTTCAGTGGGCTGCTTTGCTTGGAAAGCCCTATCCCCCTCGTTGCGCTAGTTCCCCCGATCTCTGAGCTTCGTTAACAGTCCATATAGGACCTGTCCTCCGCAGGTTAATTGCCGGGTTGCCTGCAGCTTCTCCCCGACCTAGGGTCTGTGTACCTCGTCATGACTTTTGTCCCAGCCCAGCTATTGAACTGTGGCTGCTGGCTATCCTCCAAGACTAGCCAAGCACCCAGTCACAATCTCCCGGGTCTCCGACTCCTCTGGGTCCAGACCACCATCTGCGACCTAGTCTCCTTTGCCCTGGGAACTCCAACTCCCAGCCTCCTCGAGCTCCTCACAGCTCGAGGGCTACCACTGTTCTGACTTGTCACCTCTCACCTCCCTGTCTGACCCCTAGGTGGGTGGCCCTATTCCAGCTTAAGCAGCCCACTGGTGTGCCTGACAGGTGTGGTGTGAGGTGTAACTAGGATTTGTGAATGCTGGTGGAGGCAGTACTGCGAGATGGGGACCCAGAACCATGGGGGTTGAGTCCTGCACTAGGAGAGAAAGATTGCGCAGTACCCTGTGATGACCTGACTCGTCCAGGGCGTCACGTGTCCGAAAGAGCTAGACATAATTTACCCCAATGTTAGCCACAATGTGCCCCCAAAGGCTATCAATAATTACCCTAAGGGTCAGTGCAAAATAATAACATATTATAGACACATCAACGTAAAAATGCCATCATTGTGCACATATATTTTTAATAGTGTGAATTTTACTATGTGAAAGTCAGAAAAATTCCAGTTGCATAAAATCTATGAGTCTATATCTATAGAAGAAAGAAGATGTACTGTACACTTAAAGAGGTGGTTCAGTACTCTGCTTTAGTGGCCACATCTCTGTAAAACTGATAGGGAAGGGTTTTTCTAAATACCTTGTTCAGCCAATTCTGCCTCTGAACGGCGCTATCGTGGTCCACTCTTCCCCATGAAGTGACCCCTCGCTTTCTGTGACCTCTGTGATCCGGTGATATCACGTCAACTTCCAGCTAACCCTAACCTAACATCACCAAGGCGGGCCGCAGTCTCCCTGACTGACTTGGTTGTGGGCGAAGTTTCACCGCTTGTTACGGCCTAGCGTCGCTCCTGCTTATAGCACTCTGCAGTGAAGGAGAGAGCAAGGAGATGCTGGGCTGTGACGCTGGGCTGTGATGAGCAGTGAAACACCACCCACAGTCCAGTCACTCAGGAAGACTGGGGCCAGCCTCAGTGTTGTCATGTTAACTGTAAGTTGACGTGACATCACCGGATCCCAGAGGTCACGGAGCCCGGGAAGTCTCTTCCTGGGGATGAGAGAACCGTGATAGCGCCACTCAGAGGCTGAATTCGCTGATCAAGGTATTTAGAAAAAGCCTTCCCTATCAGTTTTACAAAGATGTGGCCAGTACTGTAGAGTAGTGACCAACCCCTTTCATTGTAATGCCGGTAGATTTATTGCACTCTGCATATCTTCCCTTTGTCAATAACTTTCCAGCATCTGGTATTAGGTTATTTACAAATCTTTGTGTCCAGTCTGTTTCTAGACGGCTGCCAAAGTGAGGCCCTTTATCTTGGGAAACAAGGCTACGTGTCATAGCCTTGCCAATGAATAATAACAGTTGTCCAGATCCAATTAGGTGAAAGACGCTAAGCGTTCTCCGTCCATGCAGCGCTAACATGAGAAGTAACTCCTTCCACTAGAAAGCACCTTCTGAATCGTAAAAGGCTCATGGGAATCTTAATATAGTAGCAGAGCTATGAGAAGTATGTGAGTGACATACACGGTGCATGTATAGGTTATCATGTGTCTGAATAGTACGCGTAGAATCAGCAGATGTGTAGAGCACAGGACCTGCAGATTGCATTTAGGAAGTGGACAGGTCTTAATGAGCAGTAGGGCTCACGCCCAAATTACAGCTTTGTTCTGTACAAACTGTAATAGGGCTACCACAAAGCTACACGGGGCCTGTGTGTGCCTCCAATTTCATACAAAGGCATACACAAGAGAATATATTCATGTGTTCTCATAGAGTCTTTTCATCCATGAGCTAAGCTCTTAAATGGGTTGCCATCACAGAACAACCCCTTATCAACAGCCCCAAAATAAAAAAAAATATTTACTTTCCGGTGTTGCACCGTGGCCCACACTCAGTCCCTCACCCGTCTTATATAAATATTATTATGTGACCGATGCAGCTAATCAGTGGAAACTGATCAGCTACAGCTTTCATATTTTTTTTTCAAGAGGAAGGATCACTGTTCTTCCTCTCTGACAAAAATGTGACTGTTGAAGCCCAGGAGTATGTAACAATTATAATAGACAGATCCAACTTTATTTGTGATCATACTTGTAGTTTAGAGTTGCACATGTTGAAAAAAAGACATAGTATTTGACCGTTCTTGTGTAGTTGAAATACAATCCATTGCAATTACAAAAGTATGATCATTGTGTACATTTAGATCAGGCCTTTAATGTTTCATAGTTTTAAGGTTGCGAGAAGATAAAGCTTTAATCTGGAGAATTAATTTTCACTGTTTATTACCAGCTTCACTAAAGTTGAAGGACATACCATATTATGAGTCTGAAATTGTGGGAGCTATTAATGAGTTACAATCTATTGAAAGCACGTTTAACCACTTAGTGCCATATATCACACTTATTTCTATAATGCCTTCTTCAGACGTCCATATAAAACACATACATGAAAACCTGTACAAGTGGCATCAGTGGTTTCAATCCATGTGTCATCCGTGTGTTATCAGTGTGCCATTGGTGTGCCATCAATGTGTCATTCATGTATCATCAATGTGTCATCCGTGTGTCGTCAGTGTGTCACCACTGTGCTATCACTGTACTATCAGTGTGTCATCAGTGGATCATCAGTGTGTGTATCATGCGTATGTCATCAGTGTGTCATCCATGTGCCATTAGTGTGCCATCAGTGAGCCATCAGTGTGTCATCTGTGTATCATCAGTGTGTCACCAGTGTGCTATCAGTGTACTATCAGTGTGTCATCAATGTATCATCAGCATGTGTATCATCCATGTGTCACCAGTGTGCCATTGGTGTACCATCAATATATTATCCGTGTGTCATCCGTGTGTCATCAGTGTGTCATCAGTGTGCCATCAGGGTGTCATCCATGTGTCATCCGTGTGTCATCCGTGTACCATCAGTGTGTGTATCATCAGTGTGTCACCAGTATGCTATTAGTGTACTATCCTTGTGTCATTCGTGTGTCATCCGTGTGTCATCCGTGTGTCATTTTAGCTGTAATAGATTGCAAACACCATGTCACATTTGAAGCACTCCTGACCTGACAAAACAGCAGAAACCCCAACAAGATACCCCATTTTAGAAATTACACATCTCATGGAATTTATCTAGGCATATAGTGAGCATTTTTCACCCTCAGGCGATTCACAGAATTGTATAACATTGGGCTCAGTAAACTAAAATTTCCCAATTTTTCCAATACAATGTTGCTTTAGCCCCCAGTTTTTAATTATCAAAAGGGGTAATAGAAGAAAACAATTATTTGTTACACAATTTCTCCTGAGTTTAGCAATACATCATATGTGGTTGAAAACTACTTTTGAGGCACAGTGCAAAGCTGGGAAGGGAAAAAGCACTATATTGCAGTGCAGAGTTTGCTATAGTGGTTTGAGGGTGCCATATCACATTAGCAGAGTATTTGAAATGCCAGAAAAGCCTAACCCCTCCATAAGTGACCCCATTTTACAAACTACACCCCTCAATGAAATCATCTAGGGATGTGTGACGCCCCTGAACTAGTCAGGGTATCACAGGGTACTGCACTCCTATCTCTTTAGGTGCAGAGCTCAACCCCCCCATGTTTCTGCGATCCTAACCTTTGGTATTGCTCCATCAGCATTCAAATCCTAACCACACCTCACACCACACCCTGTCAGGCACACCAGTGGGTGGTCTGGCTGGAACAGGACCACCCGCCTAGAGGTCAGGCAGACTGGTGGGTGGGGCTGAGTCAGAACAGTGAGAGCTCCCAGAGTGAGAGGAGCTAGGCGTAGCAGCTCCCTGGAACAGTGGAACAGTGGTAGCCCTCAGAGTGAGGAGCTAGAGGGAGTTGGAGCTCCCTGGGAGACTTTGGCTAGGTCGCAGATGGTGGTCTGGGACCGGAGGAGTCGGAGACCCGGTCGCAGGGTATTAGAAAGGGGTGCCAGACTTAGTTTGGGAGAACGGTCGGCACCGGAAAATCTAGTAACCGAACCGGTACCGAGCACGGCGGGGTACTGGACCCTAGATCAGGGAGTAGCTTCACACAACCTGATAATTAACCTGTAGAGGATAGTGTCTTTATGAACTTTCCCCAAGAGTTCAGCGATCGAAGGCATCAACACAACGAGGGGGATAGGGCTTTCCAGCTTATGCGGCCCACTGAAATCCCAAATGACAGCCATCGAGAGCACAGCTCCTCCATTCAATTATAGGGAGCAGGACCCCGACAGCTTCAGGCCAAGGGGTCACTCAGAACATCTAAATTCTAGTGTATGGAGGCAGGTTACAGACCATCAGCAATACATACGGGAGCGGACTCCCGAACGAGCTCCCCTGAAGAGGCAGTGGCACCCAGAGACTTGGTTTACTCCTGTGTCAGAGTTTGCTTTATGGTCGCACCAACATCAACCCGGCCTAAGTGAGTATGCTGCCGTACCCTGAATCCAACCTGCACTACGCTCCCCTACACTCCCCCATCCAGAGTCCCGGGGTCTCCCCTACCCATGGAGGGCTACCTCGCTACATCTCCCCCGGGAACTCCCATCGGCAGCGGTGGTACTCCCCTTACCTCGAACCACGGTTGGCGTCATGAACATTAATCCCCTGTAAATAGCCCCCTTTCATTTTCAGGTGACCCCGGGCCCCCGTGTCCGGAGACCCTAGAGGCCACGGCAACCCCGGATCCGAGCAGTCCGGCTGCTGCAGGGACAGATGCAGTGAGCATGTTGTTGACACCACATGTGCCTCACAGAATTTTATATCATTGGGTGGTGATAAGGACTAATTAAATTGTTGCACCTAAAATGTTTTTAGCCCCAAGTTTTTATAATCGCTAATAGGAAAAAGGTGGACCACACAGTTTGTTTTGCAATTTCTACTGAGTGCGCAAATATCCTACATACAATTAGGAGCTACTTTTCAGGCACAGTGGAAGGCTCAGAAAGGAATGAGCACCATATTATACAGCAGATTTTGTGATTATGGTTTGTGGGTGGCATGTCACATTGCCAGAACCCCCCATAAGTGACCACATTTTACAAATTACACCTCTCAATTAATTCATCTTGGGGTGCAGTGATCATATTGACACAAGAGGTATGTCACATAATTTTATATCATTGGGCAGTGAAAAAAGTAATTTACATTTTTACCACAAAAATTTAGTTTTAGACCCAGATTTTACTTTTTCACATGGGAAAATAAGTAACAGCGGCACCAAAATGTGTCACACAATTTCTGCTGAGTGTGGCAATACCCCATATGATGGCTGTACAGTACTGATTAGCCACACGGCGAGACTTGCGATGGAGGAAAGGAGCGCTATTTGACCCTTTGAGCATATATTTCTCTAGAATAATTTGCAAACTTCATATAAAGAGCCTCAAAGTGCCAGAAGAGCAGAATACTCCTTCTAGGGTCCCCATTTTGGAAATGATGCCCATCTATGAATTTATTCACAGGTGTAGTGACTATTTTGACTTCATAGGTGTTTTCCAGAAACAAGCAGTAATGGATGTTGCTGAGTGAAAATTGCAAATCTGCCATTGTAGTGCCCGTACATTGTAATGCCCATAGATTGTGCCCAGCTCATGCTTCTGGAGTCATGCACCTGGTAAATTAAGTGGGCTTTCTCACTACAGAAATGCGAAACATGTGGACACTAGACATGGTTTAGGCTCATTGTGGAGCTCAGAAGGGAGGGGGGCATTTGGATTTGGATTTCCTGGATTACTTTTTGGGGGAAGCCATGGCTCTTGTCCAAAGCCTTTATGTTACCAGTAACGTGGAAGACCTCTATTTTTTCGATGACAGAACGAAGTGGAGGCTTGTTTTTTTTGTGTGAAATGAGTTGAAGCTTTTATTATTTTAGTTGACATTTTAAATCATATTTCTTTTATGCTCTTTCCTGAGCACTTTCTTTGGGGTTTACAAATAAATTTCCAAATGACGTGATTCAGATGACACCCCCAAGGGATCCATTCACTATATTGAGGCAGCAGAGTTACTCTGAACCCCTTCTGGCCTCTGTTCAGCGGTGTCCATCTTTTCAGAAGTGCACAAACATGTGGCCGACCACACTTTTATGAACGCTTAAAAAGCCGGACACTGCTGAATTATAGGCCAGAGAGAGTCCAAAGTGTCTCTATCTTCCTCATTATAGTGAATTAGCATGCAGCTGCATAGAAATACATGCAGCTGCGCGCTTCTGTCCGGAGAGCGGCAGGCCGTGCCTTGTGATGTGACTCGATTCTCGCACGAGTCACTTGCAAGTGTGACACAGGACAGAATGCCTATAAAGGCCACTTTACACACAGAGATAAATCTTTGGCAGATCTGTGGTTGCAGTGAAATCATGGACATATTGTTCCATTTGTACACAGCCACAAACCTGGCACTGATTTCCACAATTTCACTGCAACCACAGATCTGCCGCAGATTTATCTCTGTGTGTGACAGGGCCTTTAGACCATAGCATGGTCTAACAAGCCACTGTAGCATGGTAATTGGAGGTCATAATTTGACCTCGAGTTGCCATGGCAACGATTGGGACCACGTGATCATGAAGTGGGGGTCCTGATGAGGTCTCTCCCAGCCTTCTATATGCTGCAGTCATTATTGAACGCAACATTTAGGCAACTGGACAGTCAGGGGCAGAGTGGGCACCGGCCCTGGCTCTGACAGCCGGAGAACGGATATCACTTAGGCTATGTTCACACTAGAAAAATGATTTTTCTTAAGAAAATTTCTTAAGAAATTTCTTAAGAGTGAAGGATTAGTGCACCTGCGTTAAAAAACGCACCAAAAACGCACCTGAATTTTTGCCGTTTTTGGTGCGTTTTTACCGCTGGTTGTTCCCTGCGTTATTGTGCCAATTATCTATGGCAAATAACGCAGTTAGCTGCAGAAAAGAAGTGACATGCTCATTCTTTTTCTTAACAAAATCTACTGAAAGAATTTTCTTAAGAAAAAAACGCAGTGTGCGCACAGCTAATTTTTTTTGCCATAGGTTTTGCTGGGGAATGTCTGCAGAAAGGTTACAAGAATTTCTCAAGAAATTTCTGCAGCAAAAACGGACCAAAAACGCAGGTAAAAAACGCAGTGTGTGAACATAGTGAATAAAGCTGAGCTCCCAGCGGTGATCACATATGTACAGTTACTGTGCTCGCACAATCACGAGAATGTACTGATACATCTATTTGTGTGAACACACTGCAAAATAGGACGTAGTGGTAAGTCCTATATGGAGAAGGGGTTAAATTGATCTTGTTTAATTGGTTTATTGCAACAAGCTGAAAATTTGTAGATTTTGCTAATAAACCAAATTTGCAATAAGTTTGAATCATTTTGATTCAAAATATATTTTGCGGTACATATTTTTCTGAAATGAAAAGACAAAAGAAACAAACAAACTAAATAAATAAATAAATATAACAGTTTGACGTGTGTTAATCTGCAGGTGGCAGGACGGGGTCACATCTGACATTTAGCTCCAGATCACCTCCCGATACATAATAACTTATCCTGTCACCTAGCACATTCCTACAACTATTCCCCCCCCCCCCCCCCCCCACCCCCCGTCTCCATAACACCAGCTTTTCTCATCTCTTGTCCAGCAACCTCGATGTCTGATGTAATGTGGGGTTCATCTGGAAATCATTCCAAGGAAAAAAAGAACTATCCCACGTCATGAGCTATTTGTTGAAAAAGTCTGCCACTGATCAGACACAAGAAGAATAGAAGAGACGCAAGAGCTATTCATTGCTCTACTTATTACTAATTCCACCATATTCGGAAATAGTGTATATTTGTATATATTTATAGGCTGTTCTTTCTACTTCATTCGTTCCCCCTCAGTGGGGTAACCTCAGTCCACATCTCCTACTAAGATGTATGAATGGCATTTACTTGTAACTCCTATATTAGACAAAGCGCAGAGCCAACAGCTCTTCTGAGTCTATCATGTTTGACTCGGTCACCTTTGACATACTCACTAGCTGGCTCCCAATGCCTGAATACTCTTGTATTCAGTCCGTGGTGTGTCTGCAGTGTTAATCTGAAATGTTGGCATTTTTGCCTGTGCAAAGCTTTTTTCCCTGTAATGCACTGTGGTCTACATACTATAAACAATATAGAGTTTACTTTATCTCCCAAAATACCAATGTAGTGCAACCAAATAGCTAGTTTAAAGGGCACCTGTCTCCAGATTTGGCGACTATAAGCTGCGGCCACCACCAGTGAGCTCTTATACACAGCATTCCAGAATACTGTATATAAGAGCCCAGGCCACGCTGTATAATGTAAAGAACACTTTTATAATATTCACCTAGGGGATGGTCCAGTCCGATGGGTGTCGCTGCTCTCCAACTCGGCGCCTGCTCTCTCCGGTCTGCTACCTCCTCTCTGCAGCGATTGCCGTCCTTCTTCTTCTGAGGCCTGTGTGCATGACGTGTTGTCCGTCATCCGCACTAGCCGGCACTGTGGTCCTGCGCAGGCGCACTTTGATCTGCTCTGCTCAGGGCAGATCTAAGTATTGTAGTGCGCATGTGCGGATGGTCTTTAACCTTCCCTCACGTCTGCGCATTACAGTTCTTTGCTCTGCCCTAAGCAGGTCAGATCAAAGTGCGCCTGCGCAGGACCGCAATGTTGGCCTGTGTGGATGACGTAGACGCGTCATCCACTCTGGGCTGGGAAGAAGGAAGATGGAGGAGGCTTCGTACCAGAGAGTAGCAACACCCATTGGACCAGACCGCCCCCTAGGTGAGTATTATAAAAGTGTTCTTTACGTTATACAGAGCGGCCTGGGCTCTTATATACAGTATTCTGGAATGCTGTATATAAGAGCTCAGTGGTGGTGGCCGCAGCTAATAGTTGCCAAATCTGGTGACAGGTTCCCTTTCTGGGGAATCTATCATGATGATCAACCCCCAAACCCGCTTACATGATCAATTAGCTTTTTGAAAAATAATTCAATTTGTGCCTTTACTTATAAAATATGCCATTCCATAATACAAATCCACATTTTAATCCATATGCAACCCCCTCATCTGATATATTTTCTGTTTCACTCTAGTATAATTGTCATTAATGAGGTTTCTGAATATTTAAAGTGAGCTTGCAGGCAGGAAAAGTGGAACCATAAACTACTAAAAAGTGACAAAGATGATCCTAATAGGATATAGTACAGTTTTATTCATTTACATGTACTACTATATTAAAGGGGTTTTCCATATTAAGAAAAGCAGACCCCAAATGCTTTTATATACATAACATTAGAATCAGAACAGGTAGGTACTCACCATCCTCGGGGTCAAGCACTAACTCTCATCGCTCCTCTCTGTGTTTTGGCTACAACAGTGATGTCATATCAACAGCTCATATGCTATTCTATATTCAACAGCCAATCACTAAGCTCAGCGGCTCATGCTGTCTACATCAGGAGAGCCACTGAGCTCAGTGATTGCCTGCAGCGGTGATGTGAGTTGTCAATGTTATGCAACCAAAATACTGAGGCTGGAGTAGTAGTGGGCACAAGTGCTGGACCCGGGAATGGTGAGCACTTGCTCTGTTTGTTATGTTACGTATATCAAAGCTATAGGGGGCTCTTTTTTTTTTTTTTTCTTTAACCCCTTCACGACCATGGACGGATCTTTCCGTCATGGATCGTGTCCCGGTAAGCCCCGCCCCCTGCCGCGGGCAGGCGGCGTGGATCGGCACACATATCAGCTGTTTTCAACAGCTGACATGTGTGCCTACATGTTCCGAGTGGAATCGCATTCCACCCGGAACATTAACCCCTTAGATCTCGCTGCTAAAGTCTGGCAGCGAGATCTATATACGCGCGGCCATGTTTTTTTACTTACCGCCGCCCCCTCCGGACGTCACGTGAGTGATCACGTGACGTTCGGTGGTTGCCATCGTAGAACAGGGTCATGTGATGATGCCTGCTGCTATGAAGTTTCACTTTCATTCTTCCTCGGCACGGAGCCGAGGAAAAAAGAAAGTGACTATTTCTGCTGTTTACAGCTGTATAGCTGTGATCAGCAGATAGCGATCAGCAATCGGATTGCTGATCGCTATAGCCCCCTAGGGGGACTAGTAAAATAAAATAAAAAAAGTAAAAAAAAATTTTTAAAAAATTTAAAAAAAAAACAAAAAACCTAAAAGTTCAAATCACCCTCCTTTCCCCCCATTGAAAATTAAAGGGTTAAAAAATAAATAAATATACACATATTTGGTATCGCCGCGTTCAGAAATGCCCGATCTATCAAAATATAAAATCAATTAATCTGATTGGTAAACGGCGTAGTGGCAAAAAAATTCCAAACGCCAAAATTACGTTTTTTGGTCGC
The DNA here is from genome assembly GCF_048569485.1 of Anomaloglossus baeobatrachus. NCBI lineage: Eukaryota > Metazoa > Chordata > Amphibia > Anura > Aromobatidae > Anomaloglossus > Anomaloglossus baeobatrachus. The sequence goes on along the minus strand of NC_134356.1, from coordinate 439,081,919 downwards.
CGCAAGTTTTACGCAAAATGCAATAACAGGCGATCAAAACTTAGCATCTGCGCAAAAATGCTACCATTAGAAACATCAGCTCGAGACGCAAAAAATAAGCCATCACTGAGCCATAGATCCCAAAAAATAAGAGCGCTACGTGTTTTGGAAAATGGCGCAAAACGTGCGCCACTTTTATTGGACAAACTTGTGAATTTTTTTTAACCCCTTAGATACAAGTAAATCTATACATGTTTGGTGTCTACAAACTCGCACCGACCTCAGGCATCATACCTACACATCAGTTTTAACATATAGTGAACACCGTGAATAAAACATCCCAAAAACTATTGTGCCATCACACTTTTTTTGCAATTTTTCCACACTTGGAATTTTTTTGCTGCTTTCCAGTACACCATATGGTAAAACTTATGGTTTCATTTAAAAGTACAACTTGTCCCGCAAAAAACAAGCCCTCATATGGCAAGATTGACGGAAAAATAAAAAAGTTACGGCTCTCGGAAGAAGGGGAGCAAAAAACAAAAACGCAAAAACGGAAAGTGCCCCGGGGCTGAAGGGGTTAAAGTGGAAAACCCTTTTAAGCCTTATTGTAGCTTAGCATTAGTGATGTGAATGGGAATGTCCAACCTGTAGATAGTTCACAGATCGGACACTGTTTTTAGTAAGATATCATTCATGTTTTAAAATACAGGTAAATTACAAAATTGTGGGGGTTTTTTGCCATGATACTACAGTAAATCTCTGTCCCCTGGAGGAAGGTCAGGTAGGCTTGTCTGAGGATAAGCCTTGCCTGTACTGCTCTGTGGTGAGACCGTACTACTTTATTGCGCCTACCGTGAAAAAGGACTGTGTTTTCTCAATTGAATGTTTTGGCTGAAAAGCTATTTACATTATGTTGAAAGTTTATGCAAGAAAATAACTATTAACCTGTTTGACAAGGAAACTCGTACCTGTGTGGACCTCAGCAGCTACCAAACAGCTCAATCCCCCACAACTGGTGTTTGAATGTGGGCCAGAGTCCCAAAAAGCACAGGTGATTACAGTTTAAAGACCCAAAGTCCTGGGTAAAGGCAGCTACAGTATTCCAAACACAGTCTGAAGGCATGGAGGAGCTTGGTAAGCAATTGCAAGCAGTCATGTGAGGCGAAAAGTACTGGAGGCCTTGCAGAAAATGACTGCAGGATAATCTTGAGACTTTCTGGACTGTCTTTGAGAGGGTGGCAGACAAGGAGAAACTGCCCCCAAAGCAATGGGCAGAGGTCTTAACTCCATACTTTACTGCAGAGCCATAGAAAACATACTACAACCTTGTCCTGCAGGATGCCAAGGAAGGAGTACAGCAAGCTGAAAGTGAATATTATAGCACGTTTGCACGTAACCCTGGCAATCAGGGTGTAACGGGTGCACCTTTGATGCTACCAAAGGGACAAACCTCCTCGTCCCAGATGTTTGACATGATACATCTGGTGCAATAGTGCCTGCAACAGAAGACCTGTTCTCTGGAAGAGATGATGGAAAGAGTGGTAGTGGACTGATATATCCACTCACTACCTAAGTCTATGCAAAGCTGGGTTGCCCAAGATCTCCAGAATGCAGATGGCCTCATGAGCAATCTTGGAGAACTCCCTGAACATCCAATGGAGCCTGGGGTCACCTTTCTGGGATTTCCAAAAGAAGTGGCCCAAGACCATGTCTGCTGGGTGCCCAAAGAATCAGGAGGGGTCAAAGCCTGGCTACATTGTATATTGTGTACCATTGTATGTTGGAGGTGTCGTGCCCCAGGTCACATATCAGTCTATTGTCCATTTGTCTTAGAACCAATGGACTGCTCCGTAGGCCGACACTTCTTATTTTTTGCACATCGCACATGCAGTGCCATACCTCAAATTGGTGAGGGGCCTCAGTTGCCGTGTCATGGTGAATGGTGTGACTGTAACTGGAATCCTGGACTCAAGAAGTTTGGTGATCCTGGTAAAGGTTACACTTCCGCATCTGTTAGTCCCTGGGTAGTGATTGGGGGTGAGGTGTATCAATGGAGATGCCAAGAAATATCACAGGGCCTAGGTTATGTACAGACTGTGGCTCTGTGTCCCACAAAGTAGGAGTGGTGAAAGACTTATTGCATGCTATAATTGTCAGATGTGACTTTTCGTTATAACACCCAGTAGTCCAGTATGCTGCCAGGAGTCTGCCCTGGCAACAAGGTAACAAGGGAGGATTGGGAAGCATCCTCTGTACCCAATATCCCTGACCTGGAGGACTCTCAAGACAACTTTGAGACTGCCCAGCTCAGGCACTTAACGATGAAAAGTACTCTGGAAATTGTAATTATGTTGAATAGTGTTCCCCAGGAGCCAATAGTCGTTTTCCACAATTGGCCAAGCATAATGATCTGTTGTGCCGATGGACGAAAGTGAAGGGCCAGGTAAAATAGCGCCTCCTCAAGGCCCAAGAGGATAAATCCATGAAGTATAATCATTTGGAGTGAATTTAGGCCTTACCTAAAAGCAGGGACATTACGAGGTGGTGGGAAAGTTGGGAGAGGTCAGCTATAAAGTACACCAATAAGGGAAAATGTATAATTATGCATGAGCCTTTTTTTTGGCCAATTTAAAGCTCTACAGGTTTCCTGAGGTCAACTGGGAGTTTCAGACGAGGCAATATAGAACTGGCTCTCTCTAGGCTCTGAGGGGTAGGCTAGGTTTAAATCCTAGCACTACTAGTGGTGATTAGGTGCACCTGGATAGCTATGGCTAGAATTAGGCCATGTGTTCACTGGTCAGTCATCTGGAGGAAGCTGAGAAAAGTGGAGTGTGTTGAGCTGAATGATAAGCATTGTCTGTATTGGTCTATGGATGAGACTGTGCTACTTTATAGTGCCTACCCTGTGAAAAGACTGTGTTTTTTTGTTATTGATTGTTTTGGCTGAAAAGCTGTTTACGTTATGTTGCAAGTTTATACAAGAAAATGAACTTTAACCTGTTTGACATGGAACTCGTACCTGTGCAGACCTCAGCGGCTACCGAAGAGCTTGAACCTTCACAATTGGTGTTTGAATGTGGTCAGATGTCCCAAAGAGCACAGGTGATTACAGTTTAGAGACTGAATGTCAAGGGTAAAAGCAGCTACAGTATTGCAAACAAAGCCTAAAAGCATGGAGGGTTTTATGGTATGCAAAATAGGTTTATTGATAACTGCAAAAAGTGAACCCTGACAGATGCAACACCAACGTTTCGGCTTGCGCCTTTCTCAAGGTAGTTGCACGGGTCACATTGGACAACCATGGCTGAGACAGGACAGGTGCTTCACACTTTGCAGATCAAGAAATCAAGGTATTGGTGAGATGATTCAGAACGATGGTGAAGAGAAGGAGAACGCCTGTAGAAGATGAGCAGCGAGACTTGCAGCAGTGACCACCTCAGCCACTGCCACATTGCTTCTGCAAGTCTCCCTGGTTATCCTTCTCTCCATCATCGTTCTGAATCATCTTCTCACCAATACCTTGATTTCTTGAACTGCAAAGTGTGAAGCACCTGTCCTGTCTAAGCCACGGTTGTCCAATGTGACCCATGCTCTCTTGTACTTCTACATTAAGCAACAACCTTGAGAAAGGCGCAAGCAGAAACGTTGGTGTTGCATCTGTCAGGGTTCACTTTTTGCAGTTATCAATAAACCTATTTTGCATACCATAAAACTCTCCTTTTCCTTCGAGTGGTAAGCAATTGGTTCAGGCAGCAGCAACAATCCTGATAACATCCATACAATCCATTATCCATTATTTCATTTCACATTTTAAGGGGCATGGTTTACATTTCGACAGATCATCAAATGGAATAGTAAAAAACTAAGTTCTATTTTCTGGTTTACATAATAAGCATGTCACACTGATATAAGTAAGCAGCTGCAGGACTGTCGACGGCTCTGAAACGAGTCACATTATAATTTTAGGGCCTATAATCCTGTAAGAGCTGTAAATAAACCTCAGGTTACCTTCCTAGCTCATCAGCTATGATGTACAGGTCTTCCACTTTCTGCTGCTTGAACACAGCCATGCTACACCTTCAAGTCAGGGGAACTTCATTGGATAAGGCTGCGGAAAAACATATAGTTTGAGTAGTGTGAACAGTCCACAAACCAAGCGATAGTGCACCCCCTGAATTACATAGGCTGTGCTCAAATGTTTTCTCTAAAACAGTCATGTTTTATCATGCACACCTATCGCTCAGCATCAAGTATATTATAAAACAATCTGTTGGTATGAGCTAATCCTAATCTTAATTAGATGTCTTCTTATGGATCACACACTTCTACAATGAGCGAAGTGACACATGTGGGCTGAACCTGTATAGTCAGTGGTTAGTGCCAAGCGTGCTTTATGAAAAAGTGCAGGAATTCTCAGTGTTCAAGTATCTTAAAATGTTTACAGCATTTCTGAAATGGCCTGCGATTTTTAACAAGTATTCACATGTTGTGTGAGTAATCCAGAGTAAAGGAAGCTGATGTTTTCACATTATTTTCATGCTGAAATTCCCCCTTAAAGTGTGAGCCAAATGGAATTGTTATATTCCTACTATAGTAGTATATTTGGGATTGCTGTATATGGAGCATTCAATTATTTGTGACCTCTAATTTTGTTGGTTTTTTTTTGGCAGCATAAGGCTGTGTTCAAATTGTCTTCATTTACTGTGGACACTAGACAAAGTTATTGACGTATGCACTATATGGAGACTGTGATGGATGCAGAACAGTGGCATCTATATTCAATAAGCTACACTACATGGAAACAGTATTGGGACATACCTATTCATCAATGAATTCAGGTTTTATGGCATGGGTTTCTATGGCTGAACAAGTTTTATACCACCAAGCACAATGTCAAGTGTTGGATATAGTGATGTAAAGCACATCATAACATAGACACATACTTGAATCAACATTGTCCCATGTGCTACTCCATTACTTGTACTGCTTGGTAAAGCTCTCCACCAGCTGCAACTTTATAGAAAATCCAAGGAAATCCAAGGCATCAAGACAGTTCCTCTCTGTTTATCAATCTTTATTTGTCCCAGCATACAACAGAAAAAAAAATCCAATAACAACGTTTCGCCCCACAAGGGACCTTTTTCAAGCCATAAAAATTAATGTGCCTTGGATTTTCTATAATGTGGAAACATGTTTTGTTTAGTGATTCATGCTTCTCTATCGGGCAGTCAGAACAATGCCAGTTTTGGTGAACGCCAGAAGAATGTTACTTTGTTGACTGCATTATGACAACTGTAAATATTGGTGGTGGAGGGATGTTATGGGTTGTTTTTTATGTTTTTTTCTAGTCTCCTTATCGCCAATGAAGATAAAGCGTAAGGTTTCAGCATACCAAGATATTTTGGTCAACTGTATTCTTCCAACTTAGTGGGAACAGTTTGAGGAACCCCTTTTCTGTTCTGGAATGACTTTGTCCCATTGCACAAAGCAAGGTTCATAAAGGCAGGGTTGGATGAGTTTGGTGTGGAAGAACTTGACTGGCCGCACAGAGCCCTGACCTCAACCCTATTGAAAACCTGAACAGAGATTGTGATTCAGGCCCTCTCAACCAACATCAGTGACACAAATGCTCTTTTGAATGGGCAAAAATTCACACAGGTACACTCCAAAATCTTGTGGAAAGCCTTCCTAGAGTAGTGGAATTAGTTAGGCGTCCATATAATGTACAAGTCATATGCTTTTGAATAACTTTTCATGTTGTATACATTCAACAAATGCCCTAAAAGCCGATGCTGCAAGCCACATATTGGATTTATTTAACATATGAGCCTTATGAAAAGCTTATAAGCCATGTGATTAATGGTCGTGTGTGATGGAAGCCATATAGTGACTACTATGTTTAAAAATGTATACTCAACGATATACCATATTTTATGCCATACTGTTTTGTGGGGGTTTTTTGCAATACACTTACATATACTGACTAAATGGAAGCTAAGAGGATACTTTATGGTCTCTACTTGACTGATGAATATCTATACATGTGTTTAGCCTGTACGTTGCAAGCTTTAGCTTATGCACTAAACATATAGTAAAAACATTCTGTAAATCGGGTCTACACTGTCTTTTGGTTCAAGAGGATAATAGGGGGGTTCTTGTAGATATATTGTTATTTTACCCCACTACCTGCTTCCTCTACTATACAGTTCAAAGAAATGTAACTATTTTTAGACACGTCTATCTTTTTGTGCACAGAACCCGATAAGCCAGTTTTCCAGTTGTACAACTGCAATTACAGCACAAATTGGAAACATACAGACCGCATACTGTATATCAGGTATCAGATTCATGTTTGCTCTCTGACTTTCAGGAAGGTCTCACTTTTCATTTGCAGGTGATCTTGGTCAAAAGAGCTAGTCTGGATGGTCTCATCTACGGAGACATAAGGCTATGTGCGCACCCTGCATCATTTTGGTGTCCACAAAGATGCACGTTTTTGATCTCAAAAAAACGCTCCCTCGGCATGCATTTCTGACAGTGCGTTTTTTATGTCAAAAATATTGACTGGAAGGGCTCAAAAACGCTGGCAAAAACGCAGAAAGAATTGACATGCTGCATCTTTGTGGTCACCACAAAGACACAGCCAAAAAAAAAAGCTGCAACGTGTGGACGGCAAAAAAGAAATCTCATAGATTTTGCTGGGGGAAGGAAATGCATGCAATTTTGAGACCAAAACTGCACCCAAAAACATGCAAAAAAGCGGGAAAAAACGCAGCGTGCACATATAGCCTAATAGTTACGCCATAGACGTCCTGGAGGCATCTATTGTACCTTCGTGTGCCTCTGATTCTAACAAAGGCAATTTTTATTTTGTAATAATATGATGGATCAAACAGGAACAAAATTGTTGCATGCTCCATTGGACTCCGTCATATCTCAGGCTTTTCTGTGTAATGACGCTGATTAAACGTAGAATTAAATTGGGTTTGAAATTGATCAACAGAAAGATCAAAAGACTCTTTAATGTCAAAGTGGAAAAAATGCTTACAAAGCAATCTACATTCATCACAATTTATGAATATGAGTATCCCTTCCCTTCAAGTGACTACTTAGGGTAAATTATAGTCATCAGTCTATGTGGATGGGTCTCTGTCAATTGTGCACATGTGTATCCAGCAATATCCCCAATTGTTCCCTGTAGCAGAGTTCAAGGTCTGGTAATTTCCTTATAGTAGAATTACTGAAGTATACGAAGTTCTTCAGAAAGAGTTTTATAAGAACCATAGCTCACGAGAAATATCAGACATCATCACATAGCATCTTTTTACAGATACAGCTGGATTGAATATGTCTTGCTGCAAATATTATATATGCTAAAATAGCAAAAATTGTCTACTGATTTGTTCAATCCCCACTGTCTGGCATCATTGATAGACTAGCCATTGCTCACATTATTGATACCATATGTACAATAAGTGACTATACCTCCCTACTTTTGAACAATTAAAAAAAAATAGGGCTGCACCCTTAATAACAAACCCTGAATCACCCCCATTCACCCTTTCTTTTTCCTGACCATGCCCACATTCAGTAAATGTTAAAAAGTGATAAACAAATCCTTTAAGACCGTGTTCACAGCATTGCAAAATCGTCCCATTGTCCTGTTCAATTTTTTCCCCTATCTTTCTTGTGTTTTATTAGTGCATCGGTGGCGCTAGTGTTCCTCACCTTCCAGGTCACTAGCCAGGGCTATTACAGGGCCTACCAGAGTCTCAGGTATCCTGTTTGGCAACAGGTGCGGAACCTGTATAAGGATTTGCTAGGAATGTAGGGTAGAGGTTCAGGTGAGTGAAGGAGGTGTCCCATCTTTACCCTCACTAGCGCTAGGGCCCACCATTGTTAATGTGTCCCTGGTGTATTCCTTGTGTTGTGTCGTGTGCCATACTTCCACTGTCACTCGTGTGACAATTCCTGTCACATTTCGTGCATACGTTTTTCTTCAGGTGTATCAGACTACCATAGAAATGCACAAAACAAATGTTCAAACTTATATTTTTACAATAATTAGAAAACCATGTATAATTTCCTTTACACTTCACAAATACTTAGTGTTGGCATATCACATAATATCCCAACAAAACACATTGAGGTTTGTGAGTGTAATGTGAAAAAATGTGTTAAGTTCATGGGTATGAATACATATTCAAGGCACTATATACACCGGTGTGACCTGTCCTTAGTCCGACACCCAGCACCAACTCCGATCTGAAGCTATTAGCCTCAGTGGCTGCTGGATGGAATGGAGTGAAGGTTTGCAGATCAGCTCCGTTTCTCTTCTGTATGAGCTGATACGCACTACCTGGTGCTCGCTACACGCTAAATGGACCTGTTCTGTACAGCATCATTCAACAGCTGACCGGTGGAGGCGCCTGACCTCAGACGCCCTCCAATCTGATATTGATAACCTTTATTAAGGATAGGTTATCAATATTATATGCCTAGAAAACCTTTTAAATGTTCATTTACAATAATCAGAACAATCCTGAACATCTGTTAACGGTGTCAATTCACGAGATAATAAGTTTACTTTTGGTGATCCCAAGGATTGTCATCCATTGCACTTGTGGCTCTCATCAAACTTCCATCTAACGTGAAATGACTCAGACTAGATTTCCATGTTTACAGCAGAGAAAGTCCATTCCTTGATTCCCTTCAGATAAAGGTTGTGCTGCCCTTTCTGTGGTTCATTGACTAATGTAAATATTCATGCTTGTGAAATAATTTCAATCAAAGTATAGCTTATGCCAGGAATGTGATACTAAGAGTTTTCCTGATCTTTTTTTATTCTTTTCTTATAATAAAGAGTTGCTGTAATATTGTTTCCTCAGGAACATACCGCTCCTCTACCTCCGGGCTTCTTGCTTGCTGGGGGTCGAAAGGGGTGGTGCACTCTTGAAGATTTGCAGTTCAATCCAGCGACATGGTTGTGCTGCTGGCCCAAACTGAGCATTCTCCCAGGCCACTGTTTTTTTCTGCAGTATCGAAGAAGTGCAGTTGGACTGAGGTAGGAGATATTCAGCGATCCAGTCAGCTTTGGAACACCGTGACTAGGCTCTCAAGCATGGACTCTGCAACCGGTCACTGCACTATACCTGTAGCCTATACTTTTGTCTGAATACGTAATCCAGTCTGCGTGCGCTATCAGGCAGGAGATGTGTGGTCCTGTTGTCTAAGCTGGGTACTTCTTGTGCAAGGGTATGAGTGATCAGTGGGGATCTTATAACCCGGTCCCCCACTAATCTGATTTCAATCAAAAGAGCACTGAAATATACAAAATTTCTTATTTTACACTCTAATTTCTGGCTACTATATACCATGAGATCATAAACTTATTGACAACACACCTGTAGAGATAATTGTTATTCAGCGCTCACTGACACTAAATTACTATGCTCTGAATGACTGTACTTTACTGTACTTTCACAAGTGGAAACTCCCAACGACCAAATAATCACTGGAGGTTCCCTATTTTACCCCAGACTGCACAGAAAAGTGAAACTGCTTGTGTGTGGGTCAGTGCAAACGTTTATACTGTAGAGAGATCTATTTTATGTATAGGCAGAACACTCAGCCTGATATCTGCCATATATCAAGTTTTTTCTCCACCACTGCAGATGCACTGGAGCAAGTGCCAAGTTCCCAAGAGGGAAAAGAAACAGATTTGTTTAGGTGCAATTCTAGTGAAATCATGGAATACCAATATGTAAAAGGTTTGAGAGCCAGGCTTGGGGTGTTACTGGTACTCTACAAGAAAATTGTGCAGAAACCCATGTAGAATTACTGTATTTTTTAGATTATAAGACACCCCTTTTTCCCCCAAAATTGGGGGGAAATGTGGTTGCTTTCTTATAAGCCAAATGTAGTGCTGTGGTGATACAAAGGGGTCACAGGAAGCCGGCGGTGGCAGGAGTGGGGCAATGCTGGGGTCCGTGGGCTGGGAGGAGGGGTGTACTGGTGGCGCGAAGCATGCCCCATTGATCTCCCGGCAACAGACACAATGGACATCAGGAAAATGGTGCCAGAGATGGAGCATGTGCTAGATCTCAGTCTGCGCATATGCATCCTCCCAGCATCGCTCCACTCGTGCCACTGCTGACTTCCTGTGACCCCGACTCATCCCTTATGAGCATAGGCTTATGATTAAGGACTTATCTACATTCCAACTGCCCGAAACGCGTCAAGCCATGATGTTTTCATGGAACCGATGATGTTTTTCTTGGATTTTTAATCGTTGAATAAAGTTTCTACACTTTTATATATTTTTCGTTGGATTTATATTTTTCCTATCCTGGAATTGGTGCTGAGTCCCGTCCTTTCTCCTTGCTATTGCCCCTACGGACCTGCCTGTCCGGTGGACATCCTGCATCCCATCTGAACTGAGCGGATACATATACGGGTGAGCTGAATTTTTCTCTTACATCCCAAAGAAAGCAGTTGTCAAACACGTGTTATTGGTGGGTGAACCTCTACCATATACACCTTATACCCATTATTGACGTTTAGCTACAATTTTATAAATTTTTCATTATTTTCGATCTGGCTTCCTGGGAATCCATCTGAGTTGACTACACTTTGCTATTTTAACCACTCATTGGTTCCTCATATATACACACATTGTAGGTGTTAAACTAGTCTTCACCTTATTGTTTGGTATTATTTTTGGTTCTTGAGTCTCATTCTATGCGTTTGTTGTGTTCATCAATATATTTATACTTTACAATTTGCCTTTAAGTAAAATTAGTTTTTTATTTTAACAAATGCATTCCCTGCATTCTTGTTTGTTTGAGCGCAGTATTGGTATCATTATGCATTTGGTACGATATATCTTGCCGGCATGTCACAGTACACTGTACGTCTTTCAAACTTAAGACTTACTCTAAAAGAGACACAACCCATGGTAAACAGCGTGGTGGTTTCACATTGACACAACTCTTAAAGCTAACTTCACGTAATGACACAGCTTTGGCATCTCAGAACACTGTGAAGGCTCGATGTCAGGATCTATGGCCTAATCTGCACTGTGGAGATCCGGATTCTCCAAAGTTGGTCAGAGATACTCCGTTATGACACTTTGCCACAATGCACAGAATATTTGGAGGTAAACCAACTTCTCGCTGCTTGGTCCGCTTCTTCTCTTGGCAGGATAGCTCTCGACACCCCACTTCATCAACTTGACTCCCAGAATCGCTACACTAAGATCTTCCCTACATCTGGTGCCATGCCGAGCCTCCACACACATAGACCCCATGTGTATTCACAGTGCCCCATGCACAGACCATAAAACACATTCCAAATTTGAAATGCACATAAATCATACAGTATATATAGCAACACTGGGATGTCTATGGGAACGCCAGTGTGTTGGCTACCTCTTCACCAAGTCTACGTTACTAGAATTAGCTGCAAATCCAAAGTGTGCCGTGCCACAATATGATCCAAACCGCACTACACTCCTCCACGATTCCCTGATGTCATCCTCCGTCTCACAACCTTGTTTTTTTTGGAGCAATAGCATTCCTTGGAATAGTATATAAATTATTAGTCAACAGAAACATGTATATTGGGCAGGTCAATGGATTACCTCAGATTATGGTCTGCTTCAATAAGGACCAAAGAAGATATAACCATCCAAACACTCCATACTTATCAAACATCCAAGTGTCTATTTCCAGCTCTGAAATAATTGACATGTAATGATTATAGGATTCTATAAAACATCCGTGTCATAAATGTGTGATTACTACGTGCTGCGTGTAAGTGTGTAGCAATGCATTATTTATGACGGTTTGGTTCTAAAAATAATGTTTGCTTTAGGAAACACTGACACCCGCCACAAGGTGTTCTCCTTTATAAAACACTGAAGCATAGGTAAATCTACTGCTCAAATAGCAACTCCTTAATACAATATTAACTGAAATTATGGTTAAAGCCTAAACTGGGCACTGGAAACCCCTCCTGCTATAGGGGATCCTGCAAATGCATTGCATTAGGGAGCTGCCACTTATTGTATTCCCCATATGCGGTGGATCATAAAAGTAATTATATTTTCAGAAAGATTTAGTACAAGCTGAGATCCATAAAAAAAGGCAATATAATAAATAACAGAAGCACATATAAGAAGAGATAGGACCTGGACAGACTGATCCAAGTTGTTTGTTGGCACTATTGTCATGCCCTGCTGCAGCAGCATAGTGATATTAATGGCAGTGCCAGACCAGCTACCAGGCATACCCTACTGAGTATAAATAGGTATACGGGCACTTGGCAATGGACCTTGTATCTCTACAATGTACATTTTCTGAGGGAATCTAAGACACAGGTATAGGCAGCCTTACAGTGCTAAGAGAAAACCACAAGACAACATTTCTGTCAGCATTTACATCTGCTTTTGGAAATAAAAGTATAATGGAAACATCTGAACCTCTTTTGCATCTCCTTATTTCGGCTTCAGATACTCTTGCACAAATACTGACCAAAAACTGACATGTGAAAATGCATTAAAAGTCTGCAGACCCCCAGCCAGAAACACCCAGACATTTCACAATCTTATCATACAGTCTTTGCAAGAGCCTAAGCCCAACTCTGTGCAGGGAGCCTTCATGTACCCCAGACCTTACAGACCATCCCCAAGCTAGAAAGACATACCTGCTGTGCCAGTCACAGTCTCCAGAACTCACAGAGACGTCTTCTTCTCCCTCCCTCCCCTATATCTGTCATGAGAACACTTCTGTAACTGTCCGTGCGTACCCTCGCCCTAGTCATTTACATTACAGATCCTAAGGGACACCTAGCGCTCATGTCAGGTACTGCAAGCCCCATAGATAAAATGGACGTTACTATGAGGTCCTCTAGAGGATCAATGCAAATGCTACAACCGAACAGATTTCTGATTTCCTCCACTGTTAAATACATTTTTTGCATTCACCTCTTTAAAAGCTCTGTCAGACGTCAGTGACAGTTTTCAGCAGTGTATCAGCTGTTCCTATCAACGTTTTATATATTTTTATACATATATACGAGAGTCTGGCTGGCTGAGTGTGATCCCATTGAGGCAATGTGTGGAAAGTAGCAAAGAGATCAGTTAGGGTATGTGCGCACGTTGCTTTTTACCTGCTTTTTACCTGCTTTTTTGCTGCTTTTTCTTCTGCGCTGTTTAATGCCAAAATGGATGTGTTCTTCTATTCAAGCAAAGTCTATGGGAATTTGGGTTTCTTGTTCACACTATGTTGTTCAAAATGCTGCCTTTTTGTGGCAGAACTTTGGTCAAAAACTCAGCTTTTCAAAGAAGCAACATGTCAATTGTTTTTGCCATTTGGGTTTTGCACTGCAAAGCTGAGTTTTTGACCAAAGTTCTGCCACAAAAAGGCAGCATTTTGAACAACATAGTGTGAACAAGAAACCCAAATTCCCATAGACTTTGCTTGAATAGAAGAACACATCCATTTTGGCATTAAACAGCGCAGAAGAAAAAGCAGCAAAAAAGCAGGTAAAAAGCAGGTAAAAAGCAACGTGCGCACATACCCTTACTACCTATACAGTCTCATTCATTGGTATTGCATTTGGCATCTTATACTGAATAGAATTGTATAACTGGATGCTGGATATTTGATAAATTCATGAATTCATTACCTTTGATTGAAAGTTTTTCTACCGGTCAGATGATACTCACATGTGACTTATTACTAATTACATATATACTCGTCTACATTTGCTTCATTCCGGTTGTACTCATTCTGAGTATGGACTGTGATACATTGGGGGGCCATGGGTGTCTTAACCCTCAACTCAACAGCTTCCAGGCCTCCCACGAGTCTGGTGAGGGAGGCCGGGTCCACATCGGGGGAATGTTGGGGAACTCCCTGCGGCCCAGATCAGTCCTCAACAGGTTTGTGCCGGTATTGTAGAGGTGCGCTGCATGGTTTCCGGTCACATGGACGGTGGTTGTAAGAACGGCTGTGGAGTCGGTGACCCAAACCTGCGACTCCGACTCCTCAATTTCCCTTGCACCGACTCAAACTCCGACTCCCACATATATTGCTTATATTTAAGTTAAAAATGTATTGTAGTACAATGTGAACATCAGACACTTAATCAATTTTATGATACAATAATCAAGATATTTAGATAGAACATAAAATATACTTACTGGAATACAACTTTAGAAAACAAAAAACTGTAATAAATTGTAAATAAGTAATACACTATGTAATATAGATTACATATATATATATATATATATATATATATATATATAACACTATGTAATAAACTATGTAAGTGGCAAAAAAAAACAGTTTTGAACAAAAACATACTAAATAACATTTGTGCAGTCTATGAATTTGTTCTAAGAAATAGAATTGCCTCCATAAGATCCTCCTTCATAGATTACCTCAAATCTGACCTAATAATTTTAAGGCTAGGAACAACCTCTCTACACTAACTTGGGTTGGAGGCAAAGCCGTAACCACATGGGCAACATCTCTAACAATTTCCGGGTATAAAGGAATTGCCTCATGCACAGTCAGTTTTGATGAATGGTTGAATTTTTCTATTCCTTTGAGAGCAAGTGAAACATTTTTCTGAAATATGGTCAATCTGCTTGCTATAGCAGACGGAGTGAAATCTGTTTCCTTGTGGCAACGCTTTGACAAGTATTTGGATGACATGGAGCAGGCAAAGTTAAACTCCTCATCTGATGAGGATGAAGATATGGCAGCAGTAGCACTGTCAGGACCCAAGTCCTCTTGCGCCTGGCAGTCCTTTAGGCCACTCATTCTAACTGCTACCTCAGTCACAGCTTCTTTTCCTTTAGTAAGCTGTTGATCATCAAGCAGTATACGATGACTTGGGTCCACAAAAACAGCTGCCAGAAGAATTTTATTTTCCAATAGCGGTCTCTCTCTCCGTTTCATTGAAGCAGAAATGCCATCTGCGATTAACACTACTACTACTACTACTACTGGACTCGTGACACCTATATAGAAATACATGGTGCAAAGTAGTCAAAATGACTACCTCAGTAGTTCTAGTGTTAAACCTCCTCTTTGGGACAGGCAAAATAGCAAGTTCTTCCACTCCCTTATGAAAATGCCAGGAGTTAAATCCTCAGCTTGTAATTTTTTAGTCACAGTAAATGGATGATTAAGCAATTCCTTCAATTCAGCCACCTGTATCCATTAACCTTCATTTAGGGTTACCTGAGGGTTCGCCATATCTATAAGAAACTGTTTTAGTTCAAGCAATCGCTCAATCATTAACCCCTTCAGCCCCGGGGCACTTTCCGTTTTTGTTTTTTGCTCCCCTTCTTCCGAGAGCCGTAACTTTTTTATTTTTCCGTTAATCTTGCCATATGAGGGCTTGTTTTTTGCGGGACAAGTTGTACTTTTAAATGAAAACATAAATTTTACCATATGGTGTACTGGAAAACAGCAAAAAAATTCCAAGTGTGGAAAAACTGCAAAAAAAGTGTGATAGCACAATAGTTTTTGGGATGTTTTATTCACGGTGTTCACTATATGGTAAAACTGATGTGTGGGTATGATGCCTGATGTCGGTGCGAGTTTGTAGACACCAAACATGTATAGGTTTACTTGTATCTAAGGGGTTAAAAAGAATTCACAAGTTTGTCCAATAAAAGTGGCACACGTTTTGCGCCATTTTCCGAAACACGTAGCGTTCTCATTTTTTAGGATCTATTGCTTAGTGACGGCTTATTTTTTGCGTCTCGAGCTGTCGTTTCTAATGGTACCATTTTTGCGCAGATGCTATGTTTTGATCGCCTGTTATTGCATTTTGCGTAAAACTTGCGACGACCAAAAAACGTAATTTTGGCGTTTGGAATTTTTTTTGCCACTACGCCGTTTATCAATCAGATTAATTGATTTTATATTTTGATAGATCGGGCATTTCTGAATGCGGCGATACCAAATATATGTATATTTATTTATTAACCCTTTAATTTTCAATAGAGGGAAAGGGGGGTGATTTGAACTTTTAGGTTTTTTGTTTTTTTTAAAACTTTTTTTTTTATTTTACTAGTCCCCCTAGGGGGCTATAGCGATCAGCAATCCGATCGCTCTTATCTATCTGCTGATCACAGCTATACAGCTGTAAACAGCAGATTCAGTCACTTTCTGCTTCTCTCTGCTCGCGGGCGAGGGAAAACGAAAGTGAAACTTCATAGCTGCAGGCGTCATCACATGACACTGTGCTACGATGGCAACCACCGAAAGTCACGTGATCACGCACACATCACTTCCGGTGGGGGCGCCGGTAAGTAAAAAACATGGCCGCGCGCATTTAGATCTTGCTGCCATACTTTGGCAGCGAGATTTAAGGGGTTAATGGCCGTGGGTGGAAGCGATTCCACCCGCGGCTAGCAGGCACACGTCAGCTGTTGAAAACAGCTATGTGTGCCGACCGCCGCCTGCCCGGGGCAGGGGGCGGGGCTTAACGGGACACGCTCCATGACGGATATATCCGTCCATGGTCGTGAAGGGGTTAAATAAGTGCTGCCCCACCGAGTGACTTGATTGACAATTGCCCCTTTCCCAGCATATCTCTTCAAGATGGAATCAATTTTAGGGGTTCTAGCGGCAATAACCAATTTCCTCACTTTTCCAATCAGATTTCCAGCACGTCCCTCTTGCATAATATCTCTTATTGCCAGCTGCAGCATGTGCACAACACAGCGCATGTGATGAATATGAAACTGTTTTGAAGAAGCTTCAACAAGATCATCTAATTCTAAAGTATCATTTTGCTGTTCTTCTGTTGTTATATCTGTTTGTTCCTCAGTTACATGAACAGCACTGTGGCCTTCCATCTCAAACATACTGAATGAAATGGGAGCTTCTCTACGCCGCCGACCACACCATTCATCTGCCACCTCTTGCTCCCATCTCTCCCTTTGTTTGGCTGTGGCGGGCCTGGTAATTCCCTGGCGTACCAGCTCTTCTGGCACCACAGCCACATGAACCATATTTTCTCTCCCACTGCAGGGCCTGCAATCTTGAGGGCAGGGTGTCTCTCTTAACCATTGCCCGGTTCACATACACATCGTAGCCCGTGCCGTCTTCGGCTATAAAACCGTACCCTTTATCCTGATGGAAGTCTATCATAGAGCATTTATCATCGAAGTCCAGGCTCTAAGGCCCCGCCATCCACTCTCGAGCCAGGGCATCCGCCCACATCCGCTCCTCCACCACCCCTGGCTTCTCTTCCTCCTTGAAAGAGTGGTGGGTAGTTGCCCAGGACAGGGGCCTACAGTGTAGTCGCTCCCAGTCTCTCTTAGGGGCTGGCGGCCTCATGGGGTTAGGGAACTAGGGTCCCTTAGGAGCTGGAAAACGGGGTCTTGCAGGGGCCGGTTGCGGAGCTGGGAACCTTGGTCTCACGGGGGCAGATTGCGGAGCTGGGAAACTGGGTCCCATCGGGCCGATTGTGGTGTTGGGAATGGAGATCACAGAGGGGGGGCGCGGAGGGGCTGCAGCCTTTACCTCAGGTTCCGGATGTTCCTCCAATGACGGCATATCGGTATAGTTGCACTTTTTGGAACCAGCCTCTTCAGGTGAAAGTTCTAGGATGGTCGCACCGGCCTCCTGGGTATCTGCCTCCATCTTTTCCCACTGTTGGACCCACAGCTCACGGCAGACCAGGCCCAGTCCCGTGTGCGGCACAGTGTCCCAGGTGACATACATGGTGGAGTCCTTGCTCTCCTCCATCACCCGGCGCTCGCCCAGTTTCAGCAGTCGGAGAATATTTTCAAGCTCGGCGGCGCTCCCTGCGACCTCCATCAGTGCAGTAAGTCTGGTCCAGCTGTACACGTTGCTTGTGGCATCTTGCACGACCGGCTGCTTCCCCCAGAATGACGCCGGCTTGCCTGATGATGAGTACATCCTGCAGGCCCACCTCTTCCGGCGCCAGAGCCTGGTCATCTTCTACCGGACTCTCCCATAACAGGTCAGAGCTTCACTGCAGCGCCTCCCTCCTTCATAGATGGCACACCTTCAGGCCAGGTACCTTTTCGCGTGCTCGGGCGCCATCTGCTCTCAGGCCACATGTCGCTGCCATCTTGGGAGCCAAGCTGCTGTCCGCCATTTTGGGAGCCATCTTTTCTTCAGTTTCACTTTCGATCTGCAGCCCATTACTCTGTTGCAGCTCTGCTTCAACTTCAGGCGCCGTATCTTCTGCGCCCAGGGTCAGATTCTTTTCCCTGTTCAGATGCCAGATGGATACATCCTGCCGACTACGCCAAATGTAAAGTTCCAGGGAGGGGCAGTCGTGGGCAAGGGTCATGACGGTCCTCAACCTACCCCGGCACAGTATAGACACAGGGGGCAGAGCGGTGTGCGTAGTAAGTGTGTGGAGGGGATACCTGCTAGCTGCTGCACTTCTATATCTTTAGCCGCCTCCTCCGGCTCCTGTTCACTTCCATGGGCCTTGTGCCCCATGTGTTTAGGAAAGGGATGATCACCAGGTAGAACTTTCATAACTTTAGTAATAAGACATTTAACAGCAGTTTGCACTTTTCTCAAGGTAGATTTATCATCGATATCATCATCAGTTACAGTCCTTTAATCCTGTACCAGGCTTGGCTCTACAATGACGGCCACTATGGGGCGACTTATCTTCCTGTTCCTGACCCACCCCTTCAACATGATGGTGGATTGTTTGGCTCGGCACAAAACGGATGGACCAAGTTGCCCTCCCACTGCTACTGCATTCCCTAAGATAGTGACAGGTGCCGGCCTAAGGTAGGGGCGCCCAGCTTCTCCTTCCTCTGCTCCCTGGGCTTACACTTTACTGCAGACGAGCTTCTCTCTGCCTGTATCTTTTCCACTCTTTTGCTCCTTCGGACTTGCCTCTGCCAACTCCACCCTATTCACTCCACTCTGCGTGTACAACTCCTGTCCCAGGACCGTCCCTCCCCAATTAACCTCTGCTGCCCTGTCACTCCCTACCCATCCCTGATCTCTAAGGGACCCGGGAACCCATGACACCTGTTGGCAGCCAGCCGTATTACACTGGAAAGGATACACATAAAATACAATGCAATTCACAAGTATAAACCCTACAATTCCATTAGACACCATGAAGATATGGGGGTGGTAGGGCACTGGACAACCGATTACACTGGTTCAAGTCGACAATTTGCAACATAGAGGAATTTCTGCTGTGGATTTTTTTATGCAGTGTGTGGGTGAGATTTGGTAAACTTTTATCTGCAAATCTGCTACTGTAATACTGAAGAAATACGCCCTGCCACCTGGGCACATCACTCTGTAAGCGGGTCCCTGAGTGTATGTAGGAGACTGTTGAGGTGTAGGGCAATCACTTTTACTAATCAGTCGGCATCCATTTTTCTGTCCTCAACCGCAGGAGCTGTCACACAAGACGCATGCAACACCAATGATTTTTCAGCATAATTATAAAACATGTCTATATCCAACAGCTGCATACCATACAGGGTACTTGACATCCCCTCATTCCTCACTGGGGTATTTCCTTTCCTAGAAACTCCCACCATATCTGCTGCAGCAGCTTCCCTTTCCCCTTTTATACCTACAATCGTTCTGACTTTGGTCTTTAGTTCCATCATGGTCACCCCCTCTAGCTTTGTTGAGGATAAAGAATTGAGTATCCAAAAATACTTAATTCAGCCATTTCATAGACTCAGGTATATAGTTTAGTAAGATGTAAACTAACACACATATCTATGCATGTCTTTGTTCTCTTTTATTCTTTTACTAATACGTTTATATAAGTATATTGCATATTCAATGTATTTTCCTTAGACTCAGTATATACTATATGTATAGCTTGAAAATGGCCACCATTTCCTGTTCTACACCCAAGACACATGGACAATGAAATTCCTGGAACCTGGACTGACCAATCCACGGAGAATATGCAGATCTCTCTACGTCATGAAGCCCTGACCTACGATACTTGATTGGACTAAAACTTTTGTTTACACCCCTTTTACTTCGTGGACTAATTGTCCGAGAATAAAGATTTTCAGTCTTGCCTCAGCCTTGGTCGTGAGAGGAAGAGTTTTAATTGATTTCCAATTAATTATTATTCTTTTTCGCCGTGCACAAACGACATTTTAAATTTGGAACAACGATCAGATCGGAAAAAAAGGGATCACTTGTATCCCATCTTCAACAAATTGGAGGCACTGCTGAGATACCGTAAGAAAGATTGGCCGAACTTCTATCTCGGATTCGAGGGATCGTTTCCTAGTACCCACAGGCCGCCGAAACAGGAGCTGATCACTCAAAATCGCAGGTAAGTGTCATATATAATGTATATGAGTATTGCCTGCGATTTCGGAGATTTGTGGCGAAAGGTATGATCCCTGAACTGAGGAAGTGGTTGACGCTATTGACCCTTAGCGGGCTTGAATCTTTCGCCGGTAGTCTAAGAACAAAGAGACGGACCCAGACCCCATAGCGTCATAGGGTCCGTGGGTCATACGATCTGATCGTTTGTTTTTTTTATTGCTAATTGTGAACGGTGTTTTTAGCTTCATAGATAGCTTGTAGATTCTACGCTCTGATCTAGTTTTCAAAGAGTTAATTGCCTGTAGTTTTTTCTTCTTCGCTGTGAACAAAGGAAGAAGGGGGGTAGTCACGGACTGAGAGCGGGAGTTGTATTACACGCTGTGTCTGCAGTCTCTTAGACAAAGAAAGCAGGGGGGTTGATAGTTAATCACCCACTGCCTGCATTTCTTCACTAAGAGGAAAGTTTGTGTGTGTTAGAAAGCGGGGGGGTTGATAGTGCCCACATAGACGCAGCCGCTGTCTTTGTTCTGTGGAGGAGAAGGGGGGTGGAAGAGGGAAGAGGCAGACACTGGGGGTTAAAACAGCGCAGCTCTTTGGAGAGAGGAGGGGTCAGTGGAGGTGGCTGCAGCCTTTGTATAGTACAGCAAGTTGTAATGATTTGAAAGTAAAACAAGTGTCATTTTGGTTTGGATTTGAGAGAAATTAACTAGTTTATGCGTTTTTCAGCATTTTGTAATCGTTGGTTTGTTTTTTGAACAGAGAGATAAGGGAATTGGCGTGTCCCCCAGTGTTTTTTTTTTATATATAAAAAGCATCGATTTCTGTGTTTATAGCCGGAAATAGGAACACGTGGAGAACGGTATTAGTATCCACGTGTTGGACGCTGAAAAAGTGCGTCCTCTTACACGGGAAAGAGGGGGAGGGATTCCGGTGGTGGAGAAAAGTGTTTTGAACCAGCGTATTCCCCCGAGTATTAACTCATGCACTGCTATGTGAGACGCCGGAAATAGGGACGCGTGAAGGAACGGTTTTTGTATTCACGCGTTGGACGTCTAAGTGTGTCCTTATTGCATAGTAGGGAAGTGGGAAGAGGGTTCGGTTGGAACGGTCGGTCAAATTTAGCACTATGTATACTTTGTTCAGAAGGAAAACGGTTCTTCCGGAGGATGCCGAGAGCGCTAGTATTCTAGTTGGAAATCGAGAAGGGAAAAAATATACGAAAAATTGTAAGAAATTGTGTAAAATTGTTGGATTACCACCAGCTTGCAGGCTGCAGCCCAGTGTATGGAAGTCTATATTGACCGCCAATAAGGGGATACTTGAAGATAATAATCTGTTAGATACAGCAAGGGCTTGGTTTCGGACAGCTGCGGTGTTACAGAAAGAGGGCTGGCAGGAGATTGAAGTGGACCAAGGAGATGTTAAATTGTATGGTTATGTTTTAAGTGAAAAATCAAAGGTTCAAGTGATAGATTCACAAACCTCATTGCCGCCGTCTTACAATAGCTCCGCGGCCGATTCAGGCGTTGGTCCAGGTGGATGGATATGCCCTGTTTGTGATTGCCGAAATCCTGATTATTGTGGTGTTTGTTATAATTGTGGAGGACAAAGACCTCATTCACTGCCTGCTATAGCTTACAGTCCCCCCCTTTGCCTGTTGCTGTTTCTGACGTCACTAAATGTCTTCCTTCAACTGTGACCCATCGTTCTCCTTCTCTAGGAGCTGCTGTATCCGGTATTAACCAAACCCCTCCTTTGCATGCTGTAATGCAAACTAGTTTAGAGCCCTTAAAAGTAACGCCCCTGGCACCGCCCGTAGCTTCTGCCCCTCCCAGTACACCCATAGTGTCCCAACATGGCAATACTCCCGGAAGTCAGATGCCTGGAACTTCCTGTGGTGGCCATCTTGCTACACCTCATAAACCACAATTACTTTGTCCAGTCATCACCCCAGCCGGCACCTATTATAGCCCGGTGCCTGAACCCGGTTTGCTTTGTCCCAATCTTTCAGCATCCTCAGTGGCACCTCCAGTTTTGCAACCTCATAGGCCCCTACCACATACTACCCGTTCTGCACTGTCACATGAGCTTATTGATCTGGATCCACCCGGACAGGAGGGTGTTACTTATGCACAGGACGGTGTGGCTTATGATAATCCCCATACAGATGGAGGATCAGAGGATTCATTTTCTACCATATCCGAGGAGTGGGACCCTGTCTTTCAGCGTTATTATGCCTGTGCCAATGGCACCCTCCTCCTCTCAGTTGGAAAAGGAGACATCACTACCATGTCTGTAGGAGCCGTGGTTAATCCTGCTAACGGCCACCTGCGCCACTGTGGTGGCCTAGCTGCTCGTATAGTCAAGGCTGGAGGCGAATCTATTCGACGTGATTCAGAAGCCCTAGTACGTACACAAGGCCCTGTCCAACCAGGACGTATTGCTATTACAGGCCCAGGCAACTTGCCCTGCAATCTAGTCAGACATGCAGTTGGCCCACTTTATGATTCCAATCAACATGACACCAGTTGCCGGATCCTCCGAGAGGCAGTCAAAGCAGCCATTCTACACGCTTCCCAGGCCTCTCAGGTCCAGATGCCTTTACGGTCAATAGCCTTGCCCGCCATTTCGGCTGGAATTTTCGGATTCCCTATCCGAGCTTGTGCAAACGAGATTGTTAAAACCATAATGCCCCTAATCCATGGCCAGATGTTGAATTTGCAAGAAATTCGTCTAGTCGGAAGTTTGGAAGCGACTGTTAAGGCACTCCAGGATGCCCTCCAAGGATATGTTCGCCCATCCAAACCCACTATCATCTCCAGGAAACTACCTATTATGGTTGAAGATGCAAGTGATGATCAAGTACCAGTCCGGACACAGAAAGCCGTACTTGATAAGGACGACTCAGAAACCTTGATGTACATAAAGTTTACTCCTGGACAGGCAGCTACCTTAGTCTCCACACTGCCAGACCCAGAGGCCCAACCTATGCCATTTTACCGCCGTATCGTACAGATCCAGAAGATGTACGCAGCTACCTGGCAAGATTTAATGTCATTGGCCCAAATTAAAGCAGGAGACTCTTATTGGCCAGTCATGGAAGGGGCCCTGAATGATTCTCGCCTGTCTTCTGAAGAAACCTGGCAATCCGGTGTCACTTTTTGTGAACAGTTGAAATCCTGGGCACAAGATCGTTTATCTGATCAAGCCACCAGCCTTAAGGATGTGACTCAAGATCAAGCAGAGTCAGTTGAAAAATACGCTTCCAGACTCACCCAGATGTTCGCAGACCTCGGATTCTCACAACAGATTAAACCACAGGCTCAGCTTTTGTCACAAGCCTTTGTCGCTGGTCTGAGGGAGGAGCTTAGGAACAATATAATGAAGACTCGCCCGGAAATTGAAAATGCTACCATGACAGATGCTATTATTATTGCAAAAAGCTTCCAGAAGAATATGAAACCCTCCAAGAAGGCGATGGTTGTCCTGGCGGAAGAGGACTCTGAGAACCCTCAATACGTTATGTCTAATGTATCACCATTTCCTATGCAAGTATAGCCTCCTGCCATCCATCAGACTACAGCTGAACCTTCACCACAATTTCAAAACTACCCTGACCAGAGAGGAGTCAGAGGCCCTTGCTTCAGGTGCGGAAGAGAAGGACATATCAAACGGGATTGTCGAGTGCCACCTAATAGGTATTACTCTCGGAACGGTGATAGAAGACAACTAAGGAGACCATATCTGGAATCTCAACAAGTTGTCCAGAACCAGGCCCAACAACAGCCACAATGATGGTCAGGCACGCCTGAACCTACCATGGCTTCTACCACAAGTGCCTTTTCTCCTTGCTCTGCAGTCACCCTACTGGTAGATGAGAACCCAATCAAATTCATGGTGGACACAGGTGCGGCCAAAACTGTTATTAGACAACAAGACTTACCATTGTCAGTTCCTCTTACTTCAGACACTTACTTGTGTTGGTGTAGATGGCACACCAACTAAAAACCAACTTACAGTGCCGGTCCCAATCGGTCCTTTCCCTGAAGTTTTGACTAGATTCCTGGTGTCGCCTACCTGTCCCATTAATCTTCTGGGTGCCGACCTCTTACACCGTTTCCAAGCCAACATCAATTTCGACTCCGATGGCATGACGGTAACTTTCTACAATCCCAATACACCGGAGGGAATTGAAGACGTGTGTATTGTCTCAGCATTGCAAATGTATGTAAAGCGCTGTGGAATTAATAGCGCTATATAAATGAATAAAATTAATTATTATTATTATTGCCTATGATGCTCTTGTATCGAGACGATCCCTTGTATGGAATACCTGACAGTGTTATAGCTCTTATACCACAGTCTCTATGGTCAACGGGTCCCGAAGATGTTGGCAGTCTGCAAGTACCTCCCGTTATGGTGCGTCTTAAAACTGGGGCCCAGCTACCTCGAGTGCCGCAATATCCTCTGAAATCCATCCAGGAAGAATCACTCAAACTGCAAATATCAGCTCTCCTTGAAAACGGGGCCCTCATTCGCTGTGTTTCGCCATGCAATACGCCATTGTTTCCTGTCAAAAAGAAGACATCTAAAGGAGAAGCTCCTAAGTTTCGGTTAGTGCAAGATTTGAGGGCCGTCAATGCTGCTACTCTGTTGGAAACCCCAGTGGTACCTAATCCACATACTCTTCTTGGACAGATCCCACCCTCAGCGACCGTTTTCACTGTCATTGATCTCGCCAACGCTTTCTTCAGTGTACCTCTACATCCGGACTGTCAATATCTGTTCGCTTTCACCTTCCAAAGAGGCCAGTATACATGGACAGTCATTCCACAAGGAGCACAAAACAGTCCCAATCAGTTCACTCAAGCAATGTCTATCATTCTCTCACCATGGCAGCAAGAGCATCCAGAAGTGGCTCTTTTACAGTATGTGGACGATCTACTACTCTGTGCTGGGAGTGAACAAGACTGCTACGACTTCTCCGTATCTTTGCTCCAGTTCCTTGCAGCCCAAAATTGTAAGGTCTCTAAGGCAAAGGTTCAGTGGTGCCAATCCAAAGTCGTATTTCTTGGTCATTGTATTTCACCAGGCTGTAAGCATCTTACGGAGGACAGGAAAGAGGCCATTGATGCTTTATCTTTTCCCAGGAATATCAAACAACTGCAAGCCTTCTTAGGCCTCATCACTTATTGCAGACAATGGATACCAGACGCTTCCAGGATCATGCAACCGTTGTACGATGCTGTCAAGACCAATCATATCACATATAACGACTCTCCTGAGGATTATGACAAACGATATTGGGCTTTCGAGAAACTCAAAGACGCCATCTTAACAGCCCCAGCATTGGGCCTTCCGAACTATGCTTTGCCATTTACTCTTTTTCTTCATGAGATCGATGGCCATGCCTCTGGAGTGTTAACACAAGACCATGGCTCCAGAAAACGCCCAGTTGGATACTACTCTTGCAGACTTGACCCTGTGGCAAGGGCCTCGCCCACCTGTCTTCGTGCGGTCCATGCTGCACATCTTCTTCTTGACAAAACGGCCGACATTACCCTTGGCCACCCCACGGTGGTTCAAGCACCCCATGATTTGAAGGCGATTCTTGACCAGACTCAACCAAGACACCTGTCCGCCCAACGTCACCTTCGTCTTCAGTGCTCCCTACTACTTCCTGACAACGTTACTCTACAGCGATGTACCACCTTGAATCCCGCCACTCTTCTTCCGCTTTCTAGGGGGGACTACCCCATATGTCAGCATGAAGCCCATGAACGCTGCAGCTCCTGCGACATGGTTGACGTCCCTGTTTGCAGCCATGATTGCTTAAAGGAGATGGAAAAGTAAACTACTACACCTTGTCAAGTATCTGAAACACCTTTGCCGGATGCAGATCTTACTTTGTGGACAGATGGTTCTTGGTATGGGGATAGCGGCAAGTTCTACACGGGATTTGCTGTGACCACTCTGGATCAGCCAATTACATCGGGAGCCATACCATCCCACATGTCAGCACAAGAAGCAGAATTGGTAGCTCTCATCAAGGCATGTGAAGCGGCAGAAGGGAAAAGAGTCAACATCTATACTGACAGCAGGTATGCCTTTGGGGTTGTACACGATTTTGGACTGCTATGGTTGCACAGAGGACTCATTAACTCAACTGGAACTCCAGTGAAGAATGCGGTACTTGTCCAGAGACTGTTGCAGGCAGTTCAGATGCCCAGAGAAATAGCTGTCATGAAGGTCAGAGCGCATGGACGGCTGGACAGCCCAGAATCACTTGGCAATCATTATGCTGACGAACTAGCGAAGACGGCAGCACGAGAGAAACCGGAAGAATTGGCGGATATTCTACTTATGGTAATAACCAGGACGGGGAAGACTACACAGCCAGAAGACTCAGGCAATAAAGTGGGGAGGACTCCATATGATAAACTCATATCGGAACAGATCCATGCTCCATATGATGAAAGACAAGAATGGAAGAAGATGGGAGCCAAAGTGGATTGGAAACTTTGGAAGCTCGAGGGTCGAGTCTGTTTACCAAGAAGAATGTTCCCTGCAGTAGTAGCATGGGCCCATGGTTGTACGCACAGAGGGAAGAATCAAATGTTGGCACTCATCCAGAAGTTCTACTACGCACCAGGAATTTCCTCAGCAATATCCGCGTACACCAGAAGCTGCCAGACTTGCATAACATGTAATCCTGCACGAACAGAGAAGACACCACAAAAACATCTGGCGAAGCCTCTTTATCCATTTCAAAGGATACAAGTGGACCACATCCAACTACCCAAAGTGGGGAAGTACGAGTATGTTGACATCTTTTCCAGTTGGCCCGAGGCCTACCCGGTAGTCAACATGACTGCAAGAGTCACAGCTAAACGGCTCATCACGGAAACCGTGTGCAGGTTTGGAATGCCAGAAGTCATCGAAAGCGATCAAGGACCAGCCTTCACAGCTAACATTTACCAAGAACTGTGGAATATGCTTGGAGCAAGTCTCGGACTGCATACTCCTTATCATCCCCAGAGCAGTGGGAAAGTGGAAAGGATGAACTCAACTCTGAAAACCAAACTGCTCAAGGCCTCACAAGACAGTGCACTGCCCTGGACAGAACTTCTCCCTATAGTCCTGTACCATGTCAGAAACACCCCTGTTGCAAAACATGGCCTAACCCCCTTTGAAATACTTTTTGGTTCCGTCCCCAGATTATGGTCCTATTTCCCTCAAAATTTGTCTGACCACCATGACTCAGTTGTGCAGTTTGTTATTGAACTAAGTCGAGAGTTAACTAAAACACATGCAGCAGTTTTCTCTTCTCTTCCAGATCCTGACACAGATCTAGCCACCCACACATTGAAACCAGGAGAGTGGGTGGTGGTTAAAAAACACGTCAGGAAGAATTGTCTGGAGCCCAGATACGAAGGCCCGTTCCAGATAATCCTGGTGACTCCTACCTCCGTGAAACTTGAAGGCAGGACAACATGGATCTACGCCTCGCATTGCAGAAGGGTCGATCCACCAGAGCTGCACTGAGTGTCCTGCTAATACTTATCCTTTGCACAAAATCTGTGTGGTCTCAGGCCACTGTTACTAAAACAAATGATGTGGTTACGTTTTGGTACAATAGTTCGACACAAGTTGTCACTTTCACATTTGATTACTGTGATATCGTGAAATGTCAACTAGGACGGGCCCCCCAAATGGGATGTCAGGCACACTTGAGACAGGGGCAACAGTACATATGTGTTACAGGAGGAGGATATGGAGACACATGTAGCTCATGGAAGGCTGTTGGGTGGAATACTGGTGAAAATTGGGGATATAAACCAAGTGTAGCCTTAAATAAACGGGATGAGAAGGGCAGATCTTTACTTACCAGGATGACACTCTCCCGTGCACCAGCCACTAGAACATGTACTACGAATAACCAGTGTAACCCTTTAGTTCTCAACATAGAACACCCCCAATCACAGGATGAAGGTATATACCTTCTGGGTACACATATAAAGGGTGGACACAATGGTTGTATGCAGTTGGGAAAATTTAGGTTATCACAGATGACAAAAGTTCTACCAGTATTTCGAATGCTTACACATATTCAGACCTTTCACAGTATGGTAGCCATAGCTAATCCCACCATGGAAGATGTATATGCAGTTGAACAGGGTTATACAGACACCAACCTTAGAATGGATGAAATATACAGTACACCAAGCTAACAGGTCAGACTGTTATGTATGTGCAGGAGCCAGACCTCATTTAGGAACTGTCCCACTGAATTTAGATTACGAAGCTGAATTATGTCTTGTTAGTCTGTTTACAAATATGACTGAGGGAAATGCATGTGAAGAATGGAAAAAGAGATACCCGATAGTAGCTAAGGCCTTCTCCCCTGGGAAAGGCATTACTATATACCCTGGCAACTATACCTGTTATAATGTGAGTGGTCAGGGGAGAGATATGGGTAGATTTCGAGATGGGTTCTGTGGATCCTATAGCAATCTCACCCGTGATCACTTAATTAACCAGGTACAGTCCGTGGCAGATGTGTTTTGGATTTGTGGGGATATGAAAATTCGATCACGAGTAGAAGGAAATTGGACGGGAGAATGCACTTTAGCTAAGGCACTTATGCCTATACACATAGCCCCCGCTGACCACACTGTCAAAGAAAATGACTTTATAGCACACATCAAAATCAACTTACGGACTCGACGGAGTGCAGATGATGACCGTACCAGTAGAAATACACCTAAAGGCTCTTTTGACCCACATGTTTACATTGATGCTATTGGAGTGCCTAGGGGGTTCCCTGACGAATATAAAGCTAGAGACCAAGTCAGGGCGGGGTTCGAATCCATTATCCCCATAATTACTGTAAATAAAAATGTAGACTGGATTAACTACATCTACTATAATCAGCAACGTTTTGTTAATTATACACGTGACGCCTTACAGGGACTGGCAGAACAACTAGATCCGACTTCCATCATGGCTTATCAAAACAGAATGGCTTTGGATATGATCCTCGCAGAGAAAGGTGGAGTCTGTAAAATGGTGGGGGATGTTTGTTGCACATATATACCAGATAACACTGGAGTGGATGGGAAGGTCACCTTAGCTATAAAGAAACTTACTACACTGTCTGAAGAATTAAAGAAAAATTCAGGAGTGACCGACCCTTGGGGAGATTATTTTGGATGGACGAGTTCTTTTAAAGGCTGGTTGATCCAGATAGGGACCGCCTTAAGTATAGTATTAGTTATATTATTAGCCATTCTGGTTTGTGTAATTCCGTGTTTGAAGAAAATATTTTCCAAAACAGCTGAAGTAACATTAGGAGGGACCTTTCCTTTACTCGAAACAGAAGACCTAGATATGACAGACGACATGCCCATAAAGACCAACATGACCCTCTCCCCCAGTTACAAAACGATTCTGCTAGAATAAACTGTTAGAAGAGAGGACTTAGAGAACCTTGGGACATGGGAAAGTCCAACTACAAAGGGTGAGGACTCGTCTAGGAGTCCTTGGTCTCAAACCGGTGAAAAAAACCACTTCCCCTCTCCACCCATGCCTCAATGTTCAGTTAGGCAGGTTTTCCGAAAAGTCTTTCTACCTCTCTTCCTAAGGGAACACAGTACCCTTAGAATTCAGAAATGGCAGAAGTAAGTCTTTAGGGGGGACTGTTGAGGATAAAGAATTGAGTATCCAAAAATACTTAATTCAGCCATTTCATAGACTCAGGTATATAGTTTAGTAAGATGTAAACTAACACACATATCTATGCATGTCTTTGTTCTCTTTTATTCTTTTACTAATACGTTTATATAAGTATATTGCATATTCAGTGTATTTTCCTTAGACTCAGTATATACTATATGTATAGCTTGAAAATGGCCACCATTTCCTGTTCTACACCCAAGACAGATGGACAATGAAATTCCTGGAACCTGGACTGACCAATCCACGGAGAATATGCAGATCTCTCTACGTCATGAAGCCCTGACCTACGATACTTGATTGGACTAAAACTTTTGTTTACACCCCTTTTACTTCGTGGTCTAATTGTCCGAGAATAAAGATTTTCAGTCTTGCCTCAGCCTTGGTCGTGAGAGGAAGAGTTTTAATTGATTTCCAATTAATTATTATTCTTTTTCGCCGTGCACAAACGACATTTTAATTTGGAACAACGATCAGATCAGAAAAAAAGGGATCACTTGTATCCCATCTTCAACAGCTTCAACCAGGTTCCCTGTCTATTTGACTCCTGAGGCTTCATGAAGCCCACAGAGAAGGGCTTCAGACGTGCAGAAGATGGTTTTGGGGTGTTAGGTGGCCCTCACACCTTGGTCAGCATCCTGCTCTCCTCCCAATAAAAACCCTATCCCCCTCTTACCAACCCATATAGCCACTACTCCACCCATTTACTCCTTCCTCAGACCCACCCTTATCCCTTTCTTATCTAAATTGAGAAGCCGTAGAAAAATAACCAGCCACTAAATGTCAACATACTTATAATAAAACATATCTTCACTCTGCTACATACTAATAAACTATGTCTTATCTAAACCCTGTCTAGCTAGGACGCCCCACTTATACATTGCTCACTTTACCTTAGCACACTTTACTTAATAAAACACGGCACATTTTACATAAAAATACACTTTACATCGCAGCGACTCTGCCACCTCCTATAATACATTGAAGATTTCTCACCTGCAAATCAATTTTTGGAAAAGGATGCTTAAATAGCAGCAACAGATCCAGACAAACCAATATTTGTGCAAGAGGCGTTACTAAGAAGCACACTCGTTGCTTTGGGATTATATTTGCAACTTTCCTTTATTCCGTATGTCCAATCACTCACTAGCTCATGTGATCTGCACTTTAAAAACATCTCCAGAATCCGACCTTTTATCACTTTTGAAATTGCTAAAACTCTTACCATCGCTCTTATTATTCTAATCCAGACTACTCCAACTCTCTACTAATTGGTGTTCTACTTACTAAACGTTCTTCTCTCAAATCCATTCTGAATGCAGCAGTCAGTTTTGAACCATAATAAATCCCCTCCCTCATCTCTATCAAGACCCTACCAGTGATCTCCATTGTGCAACTGATCTAAGACCAATTTTATCATCTGAACCTCCCACTTCTGTTTCCAAAACTTCTCTCATGCTGCATCAGTTTTCTGGAATGCACTACCCCAGGTAATCCAATTTAATACCTAGCCCCAACATTTTTAAGTGTACTTTAAAAACACATCTCTTTAGACAGACCTATCACCTCAACAAACTAAAGGGGGCTTTACACGGTAGCAATATCGCTAGCAATTTGTAGCGATAGCGAGCGTGTAAGTACCCGCCCCCGTCGTGCATGTGATTGTTTGTGATCGCTGCCGTAGCGAACATTATCGCTACGGCAGCGTCACACATACTTACCTGGTCGGCGGCGTCGCTGTGACTGCCGAACAATCCCTCCTTCAAGGGGGAGGGACGTTCGGCATCACAGCGATGTCACCGCAACGTCACTAAGCGGCCGGCCAATCAAAGCGGAGGGGCGGAGATGAGCAGGACGTAACATCCTGCCCACCTCCTTCCGCATTGTGGCCGGCGGCAGGTAAGGAGGCGTTCCTCGCTCCTGCGGTGTCACACATAGCAATGTGTGCTGCCGCATCAGCGATGAACCACCTGGATAAACAACCCTTACCGATTTTTGAGTTTGGGACGACCTATCCATGGTGAATGATTTTCACCATTTTTTAGGTCGCTTCAGGTCGCTTGTCAGTGTCACACGCTGCGATATCGTTAATGACGCCGGATGTGCGTCACTAACAACTTGACCCCGACGACCAAACATTAACGATATCGTAGCGTGTAAAGCTTCCTTAACTCTTCTCTGTTCCCTGTATCTAACTCTTCTTCAAAATCTGGTCTCTTCTATGTATGTTTCCACATTGTTCATGCACCCAATAGCACTTGGTAACTGTGTTTAGATGATTGGTGATGCAGCTTTATTTGAAAACCCCTATTTTTATAATGACAGCTGGGCCAATACATGACAAGCACTGTGGAGGTCACCTGAGCTGTAGTATGTTTGTTTAAACGTAATAAGAATATCTGTGTATGTAAATAATCAAAATGTAGATTTAGATGCAAAATTATCTGTCTATGTAGCCATTGCACAGACCTATAGTATAATTCAAAGTTGTATAATCATGAAGGAGTTAACTAAAGATGATGAAGCCAGAATGTGAAGCTGCAAAGTCTTATCAGTAATATTCACATAGAAAGAATGTTTTAATGAACATCTGCTGGGAGAAATAGGGGACTGACACTCCCATAAATTCTGTGTATCATTTTCAAGGCCGAAGGTGCCTTCTGTAATAGTGAAGTTTCTTTCAATATAATAATGAGCTCAGTGGGTATTGCTGACTCAAGGAGAGAGCATGTTGTCTGTGTGTTCTTTGTCTTATATGCATTGATATATATCGGCACTAATATACAGTTAATGTGGCACCGTCTCTGGTTATCCCAAACAAAGACTCCATTAGCAGTCTTGACCCAAAATTCCTTCCTTGACAGTTTGGCGCCCAACGTGGGGCTCCACGGACGCACTGCTGACCTGGAGATACCGATGGTTTGGACGTCGCGGACTGAGATCTCCCTCTCCTCCAAACAGGCTGATCACCTCCGACCCCACGGTAAGTGTTACATACTGTGTATTCACTGCCGTTGTGGTTGGTTTTGGAGAGGAGGGAGTGATGGGCTGTGTGTCCATATCGGTGTTAAAAGGTACCTGATTGTGACTCAGGGGTAGTGCCCGCTAGAGCTCAGAGCACGATCCCAGCCCTGAGGTGTGGATCGAGAGTGTCACACGGGATCCAGAGGACGGTTGTTAGGGCAAGAAAGACGGTGGTGGCTGGATATAGCTAGTTAGACTGACCCAGTCTGTAATTAAAGACGCGGGGGGTTCCTGTGACTGAAGATAGGGATTAGGACTGGTACAGACCAGTGGGACAGACCATACTTGAGAACTGGTACAGACCGGTGGGACAGGCCAACTGGGAAGAGTTGGCACAGACCACTGGGACAGACCATACTTGAGAATTGGTACAGACCACCGGGACAGACCAGTTAGGACATTAAGTTTGATACAGTTGACCAAGTCCGGAGGTCGGGACATTCTTGTATATGCATGTACATTTTTGTACGTCCTCCTCCTTTCATGAGACAGATCCTCAATGAAAGAAGATAGGGATTAGGACAATAAAAAATATTGGTGTAGCTGATCAAGTCCGGAGGGAATACATTTTGTACCCCTCCTCCAAGCGCGGGATACCCTTATTACTACATAGCTGAGGAGTTGCCAGCTAGTATAGAGGTGTAGCCTTAAGTTCCGGCCGGGCTTTAACACTTACACCGCATAGTCATATATTAGTGTAATCCAAACACCACCAAGATAGTAAAAATGTTTAGAACGGAGAAGACAAGGTTAAGAAAGCTGAGGATTCATAGAATGGATTTAGTAAGCATTCCTTAGGGAGGGGCACGTGCTGGAGACACCTCAGCTCTGTGACATGCCCCGGAGATTTCCAGAGTATTATTTGTTGATTGATGCTAAATTGTTTAACAGAGTATTGCAGATATTGCTATCAGAAAGATATATTGAGGTTAAAGAAGAGGATGAGCGAGGAGATGTTGTGTTTTTCTATATGTTACCCGTCTGAGGACAGATCTGAAGGTCCTCCGGCAGGTTGTTTTGTTGCTGCCCCACAACCTGATCCCCATTCTATTCCCCTGTCCCGGAGATATTCACAGATGCTGCAGTCATTAGACAGCATCCCTTAACCCTTTCCACACCCATACCCCTGGTTCCTCCCATACCTGCAATGCCTCACCGGCCAGTCTGATATCACGCTCCCCAGTTACCAATCCCCTCCCCTTGGATCCCCCTCCTTCCCCTAAGACACATAGTGAGCCTTACCCCGAACCTAACGAGGAACAGCCCTCATTTAAATATGTCCCTTTCAACCCCATCCAGTCAGCGACATTAATCCCCTGCCTGCCAGATCCCAAAATTAATCCTATGCGATTTTATAGAAAGATGCTACAGGTCCATCAGTTATATTCAGCTGCGCGTAAGGACCTAGTTAATATCACCTGGATAAAAGCAGGAGACAGTTTTTGGCCCTTAATGGAACCCCATCTCCCAATGCCCCCAGGCACTGATGACACCATTTTCCGAAGTGGAGAACAGTATTGTGCCGCTTTAAAAAGATGGGCTCAAGATCAATTTGTGTATACAACCGCGCCGGTGCAGCCCCCACCACAGCCCATGCCCCAGCAGGGCAAACCTCGTATACGTAGCTCCCAATCAACAAAACCAGCGGAGCCAGCAACGGAATTGTTGGCGTAGTGGTCAGTTTGGTCACTATCAAAGAAAGTGTCACGCCCCCAAATCTCAGTGTTTGGCCAGGTACCCTCAAAACCGTAACCAAAACTTGCAACACATAAATTTACAATAAAGGTGTTCCCTGTAGATCCAGTAATGATCTACCTGAAGCCAGGTGTGCCTTTTCCCAGAGTGTCACAGTATCCCTTTAAATCAGTCCCAGGAGATTTCCCAAGATACTGCCCACAGTCCAACTGCACCCAGGAGTCTGCCCCAACCTTCCCTAATGACACAAGGGGGAGCCCCGGACTGCTTGTTTTTGTTGCAGAGATTTCCAGTCCCAAGCTACCCGCTCTAATGATGCTCTCCATTCCACTCCATCAATCTTAAGGTTTCTATAATATATGTTTCTGTACTACTTTTGTTTCTGCTGGCTGACAGGGTACAGAAATACATTTTATATATTTCTATAGTGAAAGTTCTGCCCATGGTTTTTTTTCTTGCATCTGTTTTTCCCACCAGCTGTTCTAACATCGCGCATCCTGAAGGAGACAGGGGGGGGGGCATAAGTCAGCGCAGGGATGTGTGGGAGTGTTTCCAGTAAGCTGCTGCTAGTCACAAGTTGTAGAGAGCAGTGAAAAAAAAAATAAGGAAGTAGAGAAAAATGAAAAAAAAAAAAAAAAAAAAAAAAAAGGTAGTTTCAGCAGATTTACAAAGAAAGCGGTTTCTGTCTTATGTACTAACAAGTGCTTTTTCCGGCTGGTGGAGTGGATTTTGTTTAATCCACAGAGTTCAAAATTTCATAGGAGATTATCAATAGTATTCTGCTGCTATTTAAATAATTAAATTAGTTTTGCAAGGAAAAG
This sequence comes from Anomaloglossus baeobatrachus, assembly GCF_048569485.1. Classification (NCBI taxonomy): domain Eukaryota; kingdom Metazoa; phylum Chordata; class Amphibia; order Anura; family Aromobatidae; genus Anomaloglossus; species Anomaloglossus baeobatrachus. The sequence continues at coordinate 439,046,317 of NC_134356.1, read as the reverse complement.
TATATTTTTTAAAATATACAAATTAGGTTTTTTTGTTTTTATGGTTATGTTTTTGTTTTGTATTATTTTTGCATACAAACTGCCAATATTGATTACTTTCCTTTTCTTTTGTAGATACAGAATATCTATGAACCCTGTTGTAAGGTTTTAAAATTTCCCAGTAGAGTATAAGTTATCTTTATCGGTTGGTTAATCATATTGTTTACTGTTATAGACCTATATATTTTGTCAAAGTAGTATATAAAATAAAAAAATAAAAAGGGAGGAAGTAGATATCTATTATATTTTTCTAGCAGCAGACATATTGGATAGACCTTAAAGCAGGCTTTAAAGCTGGCCTTTCTTTTGCAACAGTTATGTCATGTTTATTGGATTATTATGAATGTAGGAATATATGTCTGTTATAGGAATGATCTAATCTATATTTCTTTTAGTTTTTGTTTTTATAGATGAAACCAGATGGTGGTCGATTCTGCACTGGATATGCCACAGTTTACACAACATGAGGTAATCTAAATTTAGGCCACTCCCTCCCCTCCTATCGGTACAGCAGGAAGTGACGTAAGTGCCTCTCTAGATGGGTGGAGCAGAGGTAGGTAAGATAGTCAAAATGTATGTAGGATGTAGATCTTTCCTGTTGTCAAATAAACTAGGTACGCCAAAAAGAAAGTCTAGATCTGAGCTGATGGAATCGGATGGAGATCCCCGTACAGGTGCAGCTGACCAAGAAGCAGTGAACGGGCCTAGAGTTGAGGAGTCCTTTACCATGCATAAAGACCATGCCTCGGTGACACCGGTCACGTCAGTGACTTCTGTCACTCCTTGTGTTCTTAAATCCCTACAGGATCAAGTGAACCAACAAGGAGTGGAGTGCGAGACGCAGGGAGCCGGCTGACTGAGGAAGGTCTGTGGATGAAGGGCGGTAAGCTTTCTCTGCCATGAGATCTCTTCTTAATGATGGCCCAAGTAACATGGACTAACATCTGTGAAAGTTGGATATCAGTGTGCGCTTTGGTGACGCCAGGGTTCAGTACCCAGGTAGATAAACTCACCCGGTCTTGTGAAGCACGTTTTTAAAACAATGAGGAAAAACTGTAAAGAGTCCGTAGAAACACCCTGCACCTGCTCTACCTATTCTTAGAGACTGCAAACTGATTATAGATGTTTATCATGAGCACGTTGTATGCAAGTCTGTGCGTGTTGTGTAGATTTCTTTCCAGGTCTGGTCAGAGGCATTCCAGTGCAGAAAACGACGTCATTGCTGAAAATCTACATAATGCAAGTGGTATGTAAAAAACAAACCAAACTGATAAGTTGTAAATCAATGCGTGTTATATTTCTCTTTAGTGTGTGTTGTGTTTCTCTTTAGTAATAAACAGGTTCCAATGTAAAATGTTTTTCTTTGGTCTAGCGCAAACCACGTATAATTTTCATATGATTGACTAATTAGAGAAATAAACAAGTGTATTTTCTAATTCCAGATCCTAAATCAGAGTTAGTAGTATATGGTTTTCGGTCAGGAGACTCATTAATCCTTAAAGGACACAGAAATTTCGATAAAGCTCAACGGCAGGACAACATGGATTCACGCCCCGCATTGCAGAAGGGTGGATCCACCGAAGCTGCACTAAGCGTCCTGCTCATATTTATCCTTTACAAAAAAACCTGTACAGTCCCAAACCATCATTGCCGAAACAGTTAGAAGAGAGGACTTGGAGAACCTTGAGACATGGGAAAGTCCAACTACAAAGGGTGAGGACTCGCCTAGGGGCCCTTGGTCTCAAACCGGTGAAGAAATCCCATTCCCCTCTCCACCCATGCCTCAACGTTCAGTCAGGAAGGATTTCCCAACAGATCTTTCTTCCACTTTTCCTAAGGGAACACAGTACCCTTAGTATTTGGAGATGGCAGAAGTGAGTTAAGGGGGGACTGTTGAAGGTACGAATTGAGTAGTCGAAAATACTTAATTCAGCCATTTCATGGACCCAAAAATGTGGTTTGGTTAATGTAATCTAAGCATTTACAAATGTTTTTGTTTCCTACTAATTTCAGTGATTTTCCTTAATACAAAATGCTAGATATGGATTTTCTCATTTCAGGAAAAGTTTTGGAAGAGTCTATCCCATCAGGCTGATGTCTCTCCTGCCTAGTCTGCTGAGCACTGGCAGTGACACGCGAGTTAACGTTATATTTCAGAAACCAATGGACCCGACACAACCGAAGCAGAAAGTGGCCGCTATTCTACCCATTATCCCAGAAGGTTTTTCCAAGTCTGCACCACAAACTGTTCACATGAAGCCTCATCATGTTTTGTTGTTTTTTTTATCAAGAGCAGATTATCCAGGTTCACAAAGTGGCCCTAAGTATACTAGCACTGACTAAGCATCCTACTTTTTGTTTCATATCCGGAAAGAAGAACCATGGACAATTTCCAAATGTCCTTTTGTTTTTTTTTAATTATGTGCTAATTTTTAAATAAGGTTTAGATTCAATCTTTCTTAATCAGGATAATGTGCCCTATTGAGTGTAATAACGCCAATTCTAATAGCCCCTATAAATCATAGAGTTATGTTTAATAAATAAAAATAAGTACTTAAAGGGGGGAGCTAAAGCCTATAGTGTTAAATTAAACAACAATCCCATAGAAAGCCCACATATATAGATATGGATATAATTAAAGTCCTAAAGGCAATAGGTCACACATAAGTCCCAAATAATAAAATATATCTAAATGGGGAAAATTTTTAAATTTAAGGTTAATAATATTCACAGATATTTTATTAAGGGGGCACTGTGGAGGTCACCTGAGCTGTAGTATGTTTGTTTAACCCCATAGCGACGGCCTAACGTCTCAAGACGTCGGAAAAACAGGGTACTTATTCTGTTCCGACGTCTTGAGACGTCAGGCCGGAAAAACCCTGTAGCGCCCCCCAGTGACGAAAAATCTCGGGGGTTTCAGCTACCGGGGGTAGCTGAGACCCCCCAGATTATGAATCGGGGTGTTTTGTATGCACCCCGTTAATGCGATCGCCGGTATACACCGTATACCGGCGACAACATAAAAAAAAAAAAAATGGCTGGTAAAATTCATTTATTTCTCATCTGACGTGATCAAACATGTCAGATGAGAAATAAATGTGAGCCCTTAGTGCCCCCAAAGCCCCCGGTACCGGAGAAATCCATCCAACCCCCCCCTCCGGAAAATCCAAGATGGCGCCGACGCGCGCTGAAAACTCCCGCCGCCGCCGCCTCTGCATTCATTTCCCTCCGATCTGAAATGATCAAACATTTCAGATCGGAGGGAAATATCTCCCTCCTGACCTCTCCTCCGGTACACCGGAGCTCTTTGGTCCCTGGAGCCCCCTCCAGTTCTTCAGAGCCCCCCTCCGGAGCGTGCAAGATGGCGCCGACGCGCGCTGAAAACTGCCGCCGCCGGCTCTGCATTCATTTCCCTCCGATCTGAAATGATCAAACATTTCAGATCGGAGGGAAATGTCCTCCCCCTGACCCCTCCGCCGGTCCACCGGAGCCCTCTGGTCACCGGAGCCCCCTCCGGGTCTCCAGAGCCACCCCCCCTCCCCCGCATTCATTCTGCTCTTTCTGCCGCATGTGACACGTCACATGCGGCAGAAAGGTGTCCCCAGGTCCCCCCAGGTCCCACTAGGTCACCCCCCAGCCCCCGAGCCCCCGAGGCCCCGGTCATACGTTACCTGTCTGGTGATCCGTCCCGCGATCACGCCGCCTCCTTCTTGAATGCTGACGGCGCATGCGCAGACAGCGGCTGTCAGCTGGATTCCTCCCCCGGTCCACAGTGGAGCAGCCTGTGCATCAGCGACGTCAGTCTTGCAGGGACGCTGACGTCGCTGATGCACAGGCTGCTCCACTGTGGACCGGGGGAGAGTGAGTGCAGTAATCAGCAGTCTCTCCATGTGAGGAGTGTGGTCCTCACATGGAGAGACTGCTGTTCCAGAAAATGGGGGGTACGTTCTGTGAGCGTGCCCCTCATATTCTGGAATGAGGTTACTGCAGGTCACTCTTCCCTAAGTTGGACCGGGGCAGTGTGAGTGCAGTATTCTCAGATTACTGCACCCACACTGCTCATGGAGAGCTTGCTCTTCCAGAAAATGGGGGATACGTTCCCTGAACGTGCCCCCCATATTCTAGAAGATCCAGAGTCGGCGTGGGACCTCACGGATTACAGCGGATTACAGCGACCGTAATTTCTTTATTTTCAATAAATTGGGGAAAGAGGAATGTTTCGGGGAGTTTTTTTTTCAAATAAATTTTTTTTTTGTCTTTTTTTTTTGTCTATTACTTGACTGGGTTAGTGATGTCGGGTATCTGTTTAGATGCCGTGACATCACTAACCCCAGGGCTTGATGCCAGGTGACATTACAGCTGGTATCAACCCCATATATTACCCCGTCTGCCACCGCACCAGGGCGCGGGATGAGCTGGGGCGAAGCGCCAGGATTGGCGCATCTAATGGATGCGCCACTTCTGGGGCGGCTGCGGCCTGCTATTTTTAGGCTGGGAAGAGTCCAATAACCATGGCTCTTCCCACCCTGAGAATACCAGACCCCAGCTGTCCGCTTCACCTTGGCTGGTGATCTAATTTGGGGGGGACCCCACGTTTTTTGTTTTTTTTAAAAAAAACGCCTGGGGAGCCCTCCAAATTGATCACCAGACAAGGTGAAGCTGTCAGCTGTGGTTTGCAGGCTACAGCTGTCTGCTTTACCCTAGCTGGCTATCAAAAATGGGGGGGACCCCACGTCGTTTATTTTAATTATTATTTTTTTGGGGGGCTAAATACAAGGCTAGGCACCCTTTAGTGCCACATGAAAGGCACTAAAGGGCACCAGCTTAGAATATGCAGGGGGTGGGACGTTATATATGTTTGACATGTATCCATTCATCCATTGTAGCATTTTAGGCTGTGCGCCCACAATCGGGATTTGCAGCGTTTTGGGCGCAGAGTGTTTTCCCTGCGTCCATAACGCTGCATTGTGCAGTAGAAGCACAGTGGAAGGATTTTTAGAAATCCCATGCCCAATGTGCTTGCCCAATGTGCTTCTTTTCTCCGCCACATAAACTGACCTGTGGCGCAGCTTCCCGAGCCTCAGCATGTCAATTTATGCTGCGGAGATGAGTGTTCTCTGCAGGTAGCATAGAGCTCCACAGCGGCCTGAACCCAAATCGTGGGCATGGGCAGCTGCGTTCTCCCGTGGACAACACTCACATCTCTGCAGGAGGCTGACACTGTGTACTAGACGCCGTGTCGCTGGCTCATGGCCACATAGCCTAAAAGTGAGACATTGGTTGCTACAGCAACATTTTTGTGAAGTACCTGTGGATTCAAAATGCTTATTATACTCCTGAATAAAATCCAGTTTCCAAAATGGGGTCACTTGTGGGGGTTTCTAATGTATAGGTACCCAAGGGGCCCTGCAAATGTGACATGGTGCCCGCAATTTATTTCAACTTTTCCAAAATTCAAATGGTGCTGCTTCCATTCCAAGCCCTCCCATTTATCCAAACAGAGGTTTTTGGCCACATGTGGGGTATCCCTGTGCTCATAAGACATTGGATAACAACCTGTTGGGTCCACGGTTTGTTGTTGTCTCTTGAAAAAGTGAGAAATTTGATGCTGAAGCAACATTTTTGTGAAAAAAAATGAAAATTTTCAATATGGCAACCTAAGCTTATCAAATTCTGTGAAGTATTCGTGGATTCATACTGCTCACTATACACCTAGATAAAAGCCTTGAGGTGTCTTGTTTCCAGAATGGAGTCACTTGTGGGGGACCTCCACTGTTTAGGCACCTCAGGGGCTCTCCAAATGCAACCTGGCGTCCGCTATTGATTCCAGCCAATTTTGCAGTCAAATGGCACTCCTTCCCTTCCGAGCCCTGCCATGCGCCCAAACAGTTGATTTCCACCACATATAAGGTATCGCCAAACTCAGGAGAAATTGCACAATAAATGTTATGCTGAATTTTTTCCTTTTACTCTTGTAAAAAAAAAAGCTACCTGGTTGAAATAACAATTTTGTGGTAAAATTTTTTTTTTTTTTTTTCATGGCTCAACGTTATAAAATTCTGTGAAGCACCTGGAGGTTCAGGGTACTCACCAAACATCTAGATAAATTCCTTGAGGGGCCTAGTTTCCAAAATGGGGTCACTTGTGTGGGGTTTCTTCTGTTTAGGTACCTTAGGGGTCCTCCAAATGTGACATGGTGCCCGCAATCTTTTTCAGCCAAATTTCCTTTCCAAAATTCAAATATTGCTCCTTTCGTTCCAAGCCCTCCCATTTGTCCAAACAAAGGTTTCAGACCACATGTGAGGTATCACCGCGCTCATAAAAAAGTGGTTAACAAACCTTGAGGTCAAATTTTTGGAATTACCTCTTGAAAAAGTGAGAAAATTGATGCTAAAGCAACATTTTTGAGAAAATTATTAAAATTTTCAATATGACAACGTAACGTTAACAAAATCTGTGAAGTACCTGTGGATCTAAAATGCTCACTATACCCCTAGATAGAAGCCTTGAGGGGTCTAGTTTCCAAAATGGTGTCACTTGTGAGGGGTTTCTTCTGTTTAGGTACCTTAGCGGACCTGTAAATGCAACATGGTGCCCGCAATCTATTTCAGCCAAATTTGCTTTCCAAAATTCAAATATTGCTCCTTCTGTTCCGAGCCCTCCCATTTGTCCAAACAGAGGTTTCTGACCACATGTGGGGTATCGGCGCACTCATAAGAAAGTGGGGAACAAGTTTTGGGGTCCATTTTGTTGTGTTAGTTCTTCTAAAAGTGAATAAATTTGGGTTAGAGCAACATTTTTAGGTAAAATTTAATTTTTGCTTTTTTTCATTCCACATTGCTTTTGTTCATGTGAAGCACCTGAAGGGTTAATAAACTTCTTGAATGTGGTTTTGAGTACTTTGGGGGGTGCAGTTTTTATAATGGTGTCACTTTTGGGTATTTTCTGTCATCTAGGACTATTGAAGTCACTTCAAATGTGATGTGGTCCCTAAAAAAATGGTTTTGTAAATTTTGATGTAAAAATGAGAAATCGCTGATAAACTTTGAACCCCTCTAACTTCCTAACAAAAAAAAATTTTGTTTCCAAAATTGTGCTGATGTAAAGTAGACATGTGGGAAATGTTATTTATTAACTATTTTGTGTCACAGAAATCTCTGGTTTAACGGTATAAAAATTCAAAAGTTGAAAATTGCTAAATTTTCAAAATTTTTGCCAATATTCAATTTTTTTCTTCAATAAACGCAAAAAATATTGTCCTAAATTTGGTACTAACATGAAGTCCAATATGTGACGAAAAAACAATCTCAGAATCACCGGGATCCGTTGAAGCGTTCCAGAGTTATAACCTCATGAAGTGACACTGGTCAGAATTGCAAAATTTGGTCTGGTCATTAAGGTGAAAATTAGCTCCGTCACTAAGGGGTTAAACGTAATAAGAATATCTGTGTATGTAAATAATCAAAATGTAGATTTAGATGCAAAATTATCTGTCTGTCTATGTAGCCATTGCACAGACCTATAGTATAATTCAAAGTTGTATAATCATGAAGGAGTTAACTAAAGATGATGAAGCCAGAATGTGAAGCTGCAAAGTCTTATCAGTAATGTTCACATAGAAACAATGTTTTAATGAACATCTGCTGGGAGAAATAGGGGAGTGACACTCCCATAAATTCTGTGTATCATTTTCAAGGCTGAAGGTGCCTTCTGTAATAGTGAAGTTTCTTTCAATATAATAATGAGCTCAGTGGGTATTGCTGACTCAAGGAGAGAGCATGTTGTCTGTGTGTTCTTTGTCTTATATACATTGATATATATCGGCACTAATATACAGTTAATGTGGCACCGTCTCTGGTTATCCCAAACAAAAGACTCCATTAGCAGTCTTGACCCAAAATTCCTTCCTTGACAGCACTTTTTACCTATTGTGTACCTATTTCCTTATAGATGGTAAGCAAGGCCCTCACTCTTCCTGTAAGGCTGGGGCCACACGGGGCACTAGTGCCATGCTCGCATGACACTCGGTTCACGCTGGCAGCACAGCAGAGCAGAGTGTCATGCTAGTATCCCTGCGACTGAGGTCCGACTGTGCGAGCAGACCTTAGCTGCAGGGGACGGGCTGGTACTGATGAGGCGAGGGGCGGGCCAGCACTGCAAAGGCATGGGCCGGCACGGAGGAGGGGAGGGATTTATCTCCCTCTCTCCTCCGTAGCCGGCTATTGCAGATTCTCGCTCTGCACGAGCGGTACACCGGTGTACCACGAGTGCAGTGCCATTTTTCTCTCGCCCCATAGACTTCAATGGGTGTGAGAGAAAAGAGTCTCGCATTACAATCGCAGCATGCTGCGATTATTTTCTCGGTCCGATTAGGGCTGAGAAAATAAATGCTTATGGGAGCTGACACACAGGCTAATATTGGTCCAAGTGGCATGCGATGTTTTCTCGCACTCCACTCGCACAGATTTTCTCGCCGTGTGGCTTAGTCCTAACTAATGAACTATTTGTTAGGTTTTATTTTTTATTGTCTGTACATGTCCCTGGTTAATTGTAAAATGCTGCAGGATATGTTGGTGCAAATTAAAAAAATATATCTTTATTATTACCCAAATTAAAAATTCCCACTAACCCTAAACTACTCGCATTCATTGTGCTGTACTGAAGTCCCAGCTCTCACAGTTGAGTATATAAGAGCACTGGCTGGCAGCAAGTGATCATTTTCCTCCATTTGTTGCTATGTGATTGCATTGCTTGAAAGGTGAAATCTACACCCCCCCAGTTCTGTGAAACTTCTCCCCCGTAGTTTTCTTGCTGTAGAGCCCAATTCTTGTTTGATTAGATAATAGATGCAGAACAAAAAGTTTACACAGCGCTGGAAAATCACTTTTCTAAAGAGTCGAGTCTGACGTACTTGGACCCACAATAGCTCTTAGTCATGGCTTATAATAAGGTTTCGTACATGTGTCCTGCTGACAATTAATGTGCAGTGTTTTCAGATATTTTTGACTTTTTTCCAAATTGCCATTCTATTTAATCTTAAGCACAGCAGAGAACATAATTACATTCACTATTTAGAAACGGCGTTGTATAGATTCAGTAAGGCATGAAAATGTCAAAGTCACATGCCACCAGCCTTAATATTCAAGGAAAGCTATGCACTTATAACTTCGAGGTGGCATGTATGATGTATCAAAACTAGAAAAGCTGTATACCGATATGTAGATGCCATGGAAAATGGCGCACGGTCTAAAACCCTCTCACCTTGTCAGACCACCTAGACTGTGTGTAGGCTGGAGGAAGGCTTTGGATGTAAAGAAATATGCCTGAAATTTATCACCATTGTACAATAAATCAAACTGTATTCTAGATATATAAATTGTTTGACTTTGTATCAATATTGCTGATCCTATCTTACCTCATGTAGATCAGCGTTGCGTACATTATTCTTCTTGATGTCATTGCATACCGAAAACCTTTCATCGGCTGATTCATAAAACCTTATGCACAGGAGAGAATTATTGTGCAGTATCTTTTGTGCACATACAGACAGCTCCAGAATCATTGGAAATGACTGAATAAAAAAAAGTCAATGAAATCAATATACCAATGAAATCACGGTATTGACGGACTTTCCACATGTAGACAAGGTGACGTAGTGTTCTATGTTTTTCACAAATAAAAATATGTCCCCATTGTAGTTTTGGGCTGTTCACATGTCCATGTGTTTTTGATCCAAATCACCGATAAAAATGACCCATACAGGTCTATGGATCCGTCAAAATCATGGACAGCACAGAGATGGAATCATTGAGCAGTCTGTGCGCTGTCCACGATTAATGGTCATCACTTCTCTACAGTCTCTTTGCAACTGTAAAGTTATTAAAAGAAACCTGTCGCCATGAAACTGCAGTCCAGTTTGTAGGCATCATGCTATAGTTCAGGGGTAGCGAAGTAAGTATATATAGTATAGTTTTGTGAGAACATTCAGTAAAAAAATGTGTTATTTAAAGCTCAGCTCTTTCTGGAGTTTTTGGTTTAGTGGGAGGTCCTATTAATAAAGGACAACTTTTTTTTTTTTTTGCATAAGAGGGCATAATGAGATGGCTACCAATCACTGATAAGACCACCCACTGGACCAAAAATCCAAGAAAAGCTGAGGTTTAAGTGATTAAAACATGGGTTATAGTGAATCTTTTCTCACAAAACTACCTTATAACATTCTGCTCAGCTCCCCCTACTCTATAACATGATACCTGTAGATTGAACTGTATTTTGATGGTTAAACCCTTCTCGACCTCGCATGTACTAGTAGATCCTATTTTGTGGTGCTTTCCCGACCTTGGATGTACTGGGTGTGTCCTGGGGATTAGGTGCAGCACAAGAACTAGAAGTGTGCTTCCACTGACTTTTTAACCTCATACAGTGCCTACAAGTAGTATTCAACCCCCTGCAGATTTAGCAGGTTTGATAAGATGCAAATAAGTTAGAGCCTGCAAACTTCAAACAAGAGCAGGATTTATTAACAGATGCATAAATCTTACAAACCAACAAGTTATGTTGCTCAGTTAAATTTTAATAAATTTTCAACATAAAAGTGTGGGTCAATTATTATTCAACCCCTAGGTTTAATATTTTGTGGAATAACCCTTGTTTGCAATTACAGCTAATAATCGTCTTTTATAAGACCTGATCAGGCCGGCACAGGTCTCTGGAGTTATCTTGGCCCACTCCTCCATGCAGATCTTCTCCAAGTTATCTAGGTTCTTTGGGTGTCTCATGTGGACTTTAATCTTGAGCTCCTTCCACAAGTTTTCAATTGGGTTAAGGTCAGGAGACTAACTAGGCCACTGCAACACCTTGATTTTTTCCCTCTTGAACCAGGCCTTGGTTTTCTTGGCTGTGTGCTTTGGGTCGTTGTCTTGTTGGAAGATGAAATGACGACCCATCTTGAGATCCTTGATGGAGGAGCGGAGGTTCTTGGCCAAAATCTCCAGGTAGGCCGTGCTATCCATCTTCCCATGGATGCAGACCAGATGGCCAGGCCCCTTGGCTGAGAAACAGCCCCACAGCATGATGCTGCCACCACCATGCTTGACTGTAGGGATGGTATTCTTGGGGTCGTATGCAGTGCCATCCAGTCTCCAAACGTCACGTGTGTGGTTGGCACCAAAGATCTCGATCTTGGTCTCATCAGACCAGAGAACCTTGAACCAGTCTGTCTCAGAGTCCTCCAAGTGATCATGAGCAAACTGTAGACGAGCCTTGACATGACGCTTTGAAAGTAAAGGTACCTTACGGGCTCGTCTGGAACGGAGACCATTGCGGTGGAGTACGTTACTTATGGTATTGACTGAAACCAATGTCCCCACTGCCATGAGATCTTCCCAGAGCTCCTTCCTTGTTGTCCTTGGGTTAGCCTTGACTCTTCGGACAAGCCTGGCCTCGGCACGGGTGGAAACTTTCAAAGGCTGTCCAGGCTGTGGAATGCTAACAGTAGTTCCATAAGCCTTCCACTTCCGGATGATCCTCCCAACAGTGGAGACAGGTAGGCCTAACTCCTTGGAAAGGGTTTTGTACCCCTTGGCAGCCTTGTGACCCTCCACGATCTTGTCTCTGATGGCCTTGGAATGCTCCTTTGTCTTTCTCATGTTGACCAAGTATGAGTGCTGTTCACAAGTTTGGGGAGGGTCTTAATTAGTCAGAAAAGGCTGGAAAAAGAGATAATTAATCCAAACATGTGAAGCTCATTGTTCTTTGTGCCTGAAATACTTCTTAATACTTTATGGGAACCAAACAGAATTCTTGTGGTTTGAGGGGTTGAATAATAAATGACCCTCTGAATAAACTTGTCACAATTTAAAAAAAAAAATAAAGAAAGAAATAACATTCTTTTTTGCTGCAGTGCATTTCACACTTCCAGGCTGATCTACAGTCCTAATGTCACAATGCCAAGTTAATTCCGAATGTGTAAACCTGCTAAATCTGCAAGGGGGTTGAATACTACTTGTAGGCACTGTATATACTGTTATCAATAGCGATCACTGCATTTAGAGGCTGGGAGAGAGCATGCACTCCCTCTCCCAAGCGATCGGGACCCCTGCGATGTGATCATGACATCATTGTCATGGCAACCTAAGATTGTCATGATGACCTCCAGGTCAGCCAGCTATGGCAAAAGCCTCTTAGACCATAACATTGCTACTTGTTTCTGGAAAACACCCATAGATTCAAAATTGTCATTACACCTGTACATAAATTCTCAGTGGGGTGTAATTTCCAAAATGGAGTCACTTAATGGGTGTTTTTGCTGTTTTGGCAATTAGGGACTCTGTATAGGGAGCCTGAAAACTATTTTAGAAAAATCTGTGCTCCAAAAGTCAAATAGCGCTACTTCCCTCCTGAGTCTCACCAAGTGGCTAATCAGTACTGTACAGCCAAATCTGGGGTATTGCTACATTTAGCAGAAATTGTGTGACACATTTTGCTGCCATTTCTACTTATTTCATCATGTGAAACAGGAGCACTACGGTCTACATACGGATGGTGAAATACAGTCATCGAAACACGACCAAAAAAGCCTTGAAGGAAGTCAAGTTGATTACTATTGGAAGAATTCACCACTGTTACAAGTTTTGTGTGTTTAGTAATAATAGCTCAAAAAATGGTTTGCAATAGCTGCACAAGTAAAAGTGTATTGTTTGTAACAGATCCTGCTGTTTTTAATACTGGATCATAGTTACATAGGTTGAAAAAAAGATCTAGGTCCATCTAGTTCAACCTTCCTAAACCCACTTTCCGACTTCCGGTATTTTTTTATTTTTGCACTTTAGTTTTTTCTTCCCCTTCTTCCAAGACCCATAACTGTTATTTTTCCATCAAAATAGCCATATGAGGCTTGTCTTTTGAGGGGCAAGTTGTACTTTTCAATGATACCATCCATTTTATCAAGACATGTACTAGAAATTGAAGAAAAATTCCAAGTGCAGCCAAAAAAGTGCAATTCTGCAATTTCTTTTTCTTTTATTTACAGCATACATTGTACACTAAAACTACCTAAAAGTAGGATTCTCCAGGTCAACACAATTTTGCCGATACCAAACATGCATTATTTTTTTTCAATTATTGAAATAGTGAAAAAAATTCAGAAATGTGAAAAAAAAAATTTTTGCTTTGGTTGCCATTTTTTGAGTCCCAATGTTTAAAATTTTTGGTTAAAGCCACAGACACGTTGAGTATTTGGTGAGTTTTTTACCGCAATATTTGTAATACAAAACCAGGAGTGGCAGATAAATACAGAAGTGGTGCTCGTGTTTCTATTATACTTTTCCTCTGACTGTTCTACTCCTAATTTTGGCTTATAAATAAAGACGTAAAAACTCACCAATGTGTGCACGTGGCCTAAGGATTCTCCAGTGCGGAGCAGCATGCACATGACTGTCAGGATGTGAGTTGCATACATTTGGTCATGTGTCGGCTAGATAGGCTCAGCCTTGCTCAAAGAAAGTGTATTGAGTGAGGCCGGATGGGTCTACTTGGAAGGTGGCTGGCAGAATGCTCTCGGCACCAGGAATTTTTTTTTTCTACTCCTGTTTTTGACTTACAAATATGGAGGTAAAAAAAAAAATAATCAAATACCAGAAGAGCCTAATGGAGCTGTGTGGCTTTTAGTGCTAGCATTTTTGGGTAGATAGTGTTTTTATCGCCTCGTATTGCATTTTTTTTTTGCTGTGGTGGTAACTGGGAAAAAAAAAAATGCCATTCCATGTTTTGATTTTTTTTTCTCAATCCACCATTTACTTGTTTAATTCTTTTTAATTACCATTTATTGTTGTACATAGCAAACATCATAGTCTCCTGGGCTGGCTATCACAAGGTGTACCATCATGACTAGCACTGGGTACTTCAGCAGACCTCTGACTGTCACAGCAACCTATCAGTACCAATGGAGGGTGCACCCTGGCATGTGCCCTGTAAATGCCGCTCTCACATATTAACAGTGGCATTTAACAGGTTAACAGCCAGAGGCAGAGCTTAGCTTCACTCATGGATTTTAGAGACAGATGATGGCTGAATAACTCAGCCGTCATCTGCTGGCAAAGATTAGGGCTCACTTTCTGTCATTATGCCAGCATATGATGTACCAGTGCGTCATATGTTGGTAAGAGGGGGGGTTGAAAAACGGATGTCAACTGGAAATGTGGACAGCGCCTTATAAATGCTTTATTTTATGCAGATATTTATTAATTTTTATTTCATAATTTCACAGGGGAAATCAAAACAAAATATATATTTAATATTTTTGTTTTCATTTCCCCTGTGAAATTATGATTCAACAGGCAGTTATTTGGCGTCCAATTTTCAATAAAATATTAAAGGCATAGTCCGCTACTCAAACAACCTCATCTCAATTACTATATTCCCACATGTAAAGTAAAAACAACCTATACTCACCTTTGGTACCGGCGCTGTTCCAGCAATGACAGCAGTAATTTTTCCCTGAGTTTGGGTGACACTGTTATGCCCCACGAACCATGCAGACAATCAGCAGCTGCTTCATTCTCATTTCCTTCAGATGTAACTCATATATGGAGGGAGTCAGAGAGCAGCAGCACCTCTCACTTCTTCCTGGCGCCCGTTTCATTTGCAGGAAGTGAGAGTGAAGCAGCCGCTAACTGACAACGTCACACCAGCCTTTGGAAAACCAGTGTCAGCATTGCTGGATTGCGTCAACACTGGTATTGTGCTTTTTTTTTTTCCAAAACGTTTTATTAATTTTCCAATTTTTTATAAACCTAACAAGATATTCATGGTTACACAAGGAAAAACATTTGTCTGACAATATGTGACATAATAGGGTGCGATGCCCCAACTTGATATTTTAAACTGTTTATCTGTTTGATATGGCCTCTATTAAACCAAGGCAAAAGTACTAAGAAATAACATACGCGATACAAGTCAATTAAAATCATTAAACCCCTGTGCCAACGCCGAATGCTTCCAAATTTTCTGGCACGTCTTGTTGCTACCTTAGCGTCTCGTCTCCCCTTCCCTCCGGGACCCCCACCTACGTGATTTTCAATTTACCCAGGTTGTCCTGGATATCATTCAGAAGGTACCATTCCGATTGTACAAAAGGTATCATCAGATTATTTATTTCTCCCTGAGTAAATTGACTTTCAATGAAGTTTCTCCATTTCCAAAAGAACTTGGGTGTCAACCTGTCTTTGTCCCTTTCCGCTTCCAGTTTCTCCAGCCTCAATAGATTATGTAGTTCACCGATGACCTGTTTTATGGATGGGCACTCCCTTTGTATCCAATGTTTTAAGATGGACTGTTTGGCTATCATGGCTACGTCATGTATTATTGTATATTTCTTCTTTCCCGGCATGTCCGATCCCCCTCTTACTCCTCCCTCAAGAGAATGAAAAATCCACACCATTAGCTCTAGATTTCCAGAAATTCCCCATGTTGCCTGGACAAATAATTAACTTGATTCCAGAACCTGTGAATTTCCTTACACTCCCATAGTCCATGTAGCATATCTGTTTTTTCTCTTTGACATTTAGGACACCGCATATCTCTTCCCGGAATGTTGAAGCCCATAATAGCCCTATGCAAAATTCTAAATTGGGTGTCTCTCCATCTCTCATTGGTAACATGTTTCTGCATCTGTACCCATCCCTTCAATATATCCCCTACCACTTCCTGCCCTTTCAATTGTTTCCCCCACGCTGTTAGAGTACGGCTATCCTCCCCGGATATGAGCACTCCCCGAAATGTTGGGTAAATTTGGGAAACATTTACACTTGCTACATCACTTTCCATAAGCTCATCAATCAAACTCTTATTCAATTCCTTTCCAAGCTCACCCAGATCTACAAATACTCCATGCTTCAGTTGTTCATATTGGATGATATGTGAGCTATTAAGGTCATACTTGTCAAGCACTTCCTGCCCTGTGAGCCACCTTCTCTCCTCCACATTCATGACATCCTTCATTCTCTCGACGCCCTTCTCTTTCCATCTAGTAAATAGCTTATTTTCGCGTCACATGGGGAAGTTCGGAGATGCCCAGGGATTTAAGTACTTAGATACTTTCCATGACAGCCCCAATTTCTTTCTTACCAGTTTCCATGTTAGCATAGTATCTCGGAATAAGATTGAGTTCCTTATGTGCCCATCCGCCCTGGACAATGGGGAGTGTAGAATGGACGCCAAATCCCACGGTGATGCATACTTGGCTTCCATGCCATAGTCGGAGTGCCTGCTCGTTCCTCTCATCCAAATCAAACACATGTCTCATTATACACACCAGGTTATAACCCCGAACATCTGGGAAACTAAGACCTCCTTCCTCCGTTGACTTCATCAGTGATCGTAACTTTATTCTAGGTTTTCTTCCCCTCCATATAAAATCTGCATACGCTGAGTTGAGCCTATTTACGTCCCTCAGTTTTAGCAATATCGGGATCGTCTGGAATGGGTACAACAGCCTAGGAAAGCTCATCATTTTTATCAGGTGGCATCTTGCCAGTAGTGGTAGGGCAGACCCTTCCATCCCTTTAGTTGTGCTATAATTTTCCTAATTAGCCGGCCATAATTCATCTCGTAAATTGATTCCACCGTTCTTCATATATGAATTCCCAGGTATTTAAGTGATGTCTGTGCTATAGGAATGCCACATAGGCAACCATCTCTTGCATTCCCCCCTTTTAGGAATAGGATCTCACACTTTTTTTTTATTCAATTTGAATCCTGAGACTAATCCAAATTTTTCAATTAGGGCTAAAGTCTGTGGTAAATCCGCGTTAGGGTCCCCCATATATAGTATGACATCATCGGCAAAAAGTGCTGTCTTTATTTCAGTTCCCCTTACCTTAATCCCTTTAAAACTATTCAGGCCCTGCAGTATTCTTGACAATGGTTCAATGGCCAAGTTGAATAGAAGGGGAGATAACGGACAGCCTTGTCTTGTTCCCTTCATCAAAGGGAACACGTCTGATAGAAAACCTGGAGTGTGTATCCTAGCTCCCGAGTTAGCGTAAAGATTCCTAATGTAAAGCCTCATTTTGCCTACAATCCCTGTGGCCTCTAGTACTTTGTCCAACCAGCTCCAATTTACATTATCAAACGCTTTTTCTGCGTCAAGTGTAACTAGAGTGGGTCTTGCCCCCCTCTCTATCTGTTCCAATCTCACCGCATCCACCACTAGTATTGTATTTCGGATATTAGTGACAGCATTTCTCCCTTTAATAAACCCTACCTGGTGCTCTGTAATGATCCTTGGAAGAATCCTGGCCAATCTATTAGCCATAATCTTAGACATTATTTTTAAATCCTGGTTTATAAGTGATATGGGTCTATAACTAGTGGGATCATCCAGGTCTTTAGTTCCCTTAGTGGGCTACGTTAGAATTTTTAGGAATTTCCTCTCCTTCCAAAAATGCATTAAATACAGCAGTTAAATCCGGCGAGATCAGATCTCTCATAGCCTTATAAAATTCGCTGTTAAAACCGTCGGGGCCTGATGCCTTGTTGGTGTTAAGCTCCCCGATTGTTCTAGTCACCTCCTCCACTGTGATATCTGCGTTTAGGTCACTCAGATCTTGCTCTGTTAAGCTAGGCAAGTGCGCTTGTCTTAACCACTCTACCTCGTCAGTCATGTCCTTGTTTCCTGACCCATATAATTTTCTATAAAAATCTCCCAGCAATTTATTAATTTCTTAAGGATCTGTGGTCACCTCCCCCCCTTTCTTTTTAGTTTGGAAATCACTGTCATTTTCCTGCTACCCCTTGCCAAATTTGCCAACATCCTCCCCGCCTTGTTGCCAAATCTATGTAACTCTGCTTCCTTATGCGACCAAAAGAGTTGTTCTTTTTTTTGGCCCATTCGTCGAACCCCCTTTTCGCCTCCAACCATCTGTCTTTTGCCGTGGGAAATCTGTTTGCCAAATACTGTGTGTATGCTACCCGCACTGCTTCACTCTGGGCGTTATAATTCTCATTGGTTTTCGTTTTGATCATGGCCGCGTATCCAATCAGGCGACCCCTCAAGACCGCTTTTGCCGTTTCCCAGTATAGCACTGGGTTCCCTTTGTGTTCCTTGTTTTCCTCTGTGAATTCTCCCCACCACTCTTGTAATACCCTGTGGAAATTATCTTGTCTGAGAAGAAACGATGGAAATCTCCATATGATATCTGTACCTCTCTTGAATTTCTCTCTGATACCCAATCTCACCGGACTATGATCAGATATCACCATGTTTTCTATCACACATTCTTGTGCCCCATAAACTAGGCCTTGAGAAATCCAAAATTGATCAATATGCGACCAGCTATCATGAGGATGCGAGAAGTGTGTATATTCTCTATCATGCGGGTGAGCTAATCTCCAGATGTCCTTCAAACCCACATCTTCTAATGTTACATCCCTATGGTCCGGCCTTCTGTCCACATCCCCTGTCCTCTCCTTCCCCCTCCTCCTGTCTTCAGCTGAGTCTGGGACTGAGTTAAAATCACCTCTTACTATGATGTTGGTCTCCCCATCTGCTAGTATGTTGGCCTTTATGCCATCATGAAATATGCTCTGTTGGGAGTTTGGACCGTAGACATTATACATACTTAATTTACCCGCTGGACTAATGATTGTTAAATGTTGCCACCGTCCCTGATCATCTGCCTCGTGTGTCACTACTTCATGGCTGAGCTGTTTATGTATGAGAATCATAATACCCGCTTTCCTACCTTGTGCCTCTGCCCCATATACAGTACCCACCCAGTATTTCTTCATGCGGAAAAAGTCCTCCTTCCCCAAATGCGTTTCCTGTAATAATGCAATATCTGTTTTTAGTCTTTTCAGATGTCTTAGTATCATTGCTCGTTTGTTAAGGGGTTAAAGGATTGAGATCTCCTAACAACCGCGGGCCGTAAAATTACGTCCTAGCGGGCATAACGTTACTGCCCGCGGTCTGCCGGCAGCATCATGCTGCGATCGGCACACATCTCAGTTGATTTTCACAGCTGAGATGTGTGCCTGCTAGGCACGAGCAGAATCGTTATCTGCTCGTGCCGTTTAACCCCTTATATGGCGCTGTCAATATGTGACAGCGCCATTATAAGCGCGATCGCAGTAAACGTTTACTTACCGCCCGATACCAGAAGTCACGTGACGCGATCACGTGACTTCCGATAGTTGTCATGGTAGCACAGGGTCATATGATGACTCCTGTACTACACCTGACTTGCTTTCACTTTCGCTGTGCCAGCAAAACAGCAAAAGAGAAAGAGAGCGTATCTTCTGTTTACAGCCTTGTAGCTGTGATCAGCAGATACTGCAGAGCGATCGGATTGCTGATCGCAATAGCCCCCTAGGGGGACTAGTAAAATAAAAAAAAAATAAATAAAAAAAAGTTTTAAAAAATTTAAAAAAAGACAAAAAAACCTAAAAAGTTCAAATCACCCCCCATTGACCCCATTGAAAATTAAAGGGTTAAAAAAATAAAAAATATACACACATTTGGTATCGCCGCGTTCAGAAACGCCCGATCTATCAAAATATAAAATCAATTAATCTGATCAGTACACGGCGTAGCGGCAAAAAAATTCCAAACGCCAAAATGACGTTTTTTTGTCGCCACAATTTTTGCGCAAAATGCAATAAGAGGCGATCAAAACGTAGCATCTGCGCAAAAATGGTACCGTTAAAAACGTCAGCTCGAGACGCAAAAAATAAGCTGTCACTGAGCCATAGATCCCAAAAAATGAGAACGCTACGGGTCACGGAATATGGCGTAAAACGTGCGCCACTTTTTTCGGACAAACTTCTGATTTTTTTTTAACCCCTTATATAAAAGTAAACCTATACAGGTTTGGTGTCTACGAACTCGCACTGACCTGAGGCATCACACCCACACATCAGTTTTACCATATAGTGAACACAGTGAATAAAATCTCAAAAACCATAGTGCTATCGCACTTTTTTTGCAATTTTTCTGCATTTGGATTTTTTTGCCATTTTCTAGTACACTATATGGTAAAACTGATGGTTTCATTTAAAAGTACAGCTCGTTCCACAATGAGCCCTCACATGACCATATTGACTGAAAAATAAAAAAGTTACGTCTCTCAGAAAAAGAATGGCGAAAAAAAAACCGGAAAGCGAAAAATCGGCAGGTCGTGAAGGGGTTAACATTCCATGTAGTTATTTGTACCATGTTTGCCTTTGTATTTTGCTCTTACTACTTCCTCCCCTGTGGACCCTGAACTCACAAGAGACGAGACATTTATCGCCAAGTATAGAATTTGCCCCCCAGGCTTGACACATCTTTTCCCCACCTTGTAGGTATAACAGATATAACAAAAACAAGTAACTGTAGAACAAGTTTTCCCTTCTGGGAAATTTTTGGCTCTTTTTGCCATGCTGATGACTTCCCCTTTTCCTAGCCAAACTGTTGAGCTCCCTAGTCACCCCCTTAGAGTATACGTTCTAGCCCCGGATTCACATGAGTCACATGAACGAGCCTTAAATAATATGTCGAAAATAGTACAGTCTGACAAGACCTCTATAAGAACTTCAAGTCCAACTTAGCTCTACTTTCTGGTGGCCATCCCAACACTCAGAGCACACAGATCCACTTCATCTGCGCCTGGAAGTCGTTCCTGGACAAAGGCGAGTGAAAGTGAGAGTGGAAGGGAAAGTGAGAGTGAAACCGTAAGTGAAACTGAAAGTAAGCGTGAGACTGAATATGCAAGAGAAAAAGAGTGTAAGTCAAAGTGAGTGTGGGACTGAAAGTGAGTGTGAGACTGAAAGTGAAACTGAATATGGAAGTGAAAGTAAGCGTGAACGTGAAAATGAGCGAGAGAGTGAAAGTAAGAGAGCGAGAACAGGACCAGCAATATCTAGTTCAGTTATCATGAACCCTTCCCAACAGTTAGTCTCTGTGTTCCGAACGAGGATTGTTTTGTTATACTGGGCTCAATCTCCCTTCCTCTCCACTCCCCACCCGCGATTGCTCCTCAAAGCTTCTCGGGTCTTTCCCTGGGCATCTTGGGGATCCTCCTCTGCTGGTCCCTTCTCCATTATTTCCTCTTTGTCTGTCAGCCCGATTCTTATCCTGTTCTGCCATGAGAGTACGCTCTGCTTCTTTATAGTCTTTGTAATATGCAAACGAGCCATTGAGATTTCTGACTTTCAGTGTGGCAGGATATAGCAGTTGGCACTGGACTTTTTTGTTATACAGGAATGTACATACTTTGCTGAATTCTTTTCTCTTTCTGGAGACTTCGGCTGAATAATCTCCAAAAATCAGCAATTTACTGCCTTGGTAATGCAATGGTCGCTGTCTGTCTCTATAGGCCCTCAGTATTTCCTCTTTATGTTTATAATCAAGATATTTGACTATCACTTGCCTAGCTCTCAGCGGTGCTTTCTTGTTTAGATTTGGATTCTCTCCCCTATTCGCTTCTTGTTGTCTCAGTGGTCCCACTCTGTGCGCTCTTTCCACTCTGAATTTAGCCTTAATGCCCAGGGCCTGAGGTAACTCCTGCTCACATATGCTAGCCAGCTGTCCCAAAGATACCGATTCTGGCAGCCCCACAATGCGCAAATTATTGCGCCTTGACCGGTTCTCCAAATCTTCCGCTTTATCTCTCAAATAATTGTTAGATTTCACTAGAGCTGTTATTTGCTCTTGCATAGCCAGTATTTTCTCCTCTGAGTCAGATATTCTCTGCTCTGTTTCTGCCAGTCTATATGCCTGGACGTTTATCTGCTTTTGCATAGCTGCTAGGGATGTTTGTATGGCTGTTTCAATGGCCACTTTAATCTCTTTTGACAGATGTGATGCCACTTCCTCAGCCAGTTTTTTTATAATCAAGATTGAGCTCTTGTGCATGCTTGTCTTGGCCTGCAGGTGGTGCTGTTTTCTTAGTTCTCTTATTCTGTGCTAAGCCTTTTCCTCCCTCCCCTATTTGTTTACAGGATTTAGATAATGGTGTGCCTGGCTGTTTCTTGTTTACTTTAGAAGGGGTGTTACTTTTTCTGATATGCAGCTTCTGCTGGCGTGGATCATGATTAGACACCCTATACTGCGTGTCTGAGTGTTCAATCCAGTCTCCTGCGTCTCTGTGCACCCTTTCCTTGCCGCACTCCTGCTCCCCTCTCTCTTGTTCCTCCATGTCACCTTCCTCTTCCCATTGTGTTCCTCCCTCTTCAATCCCCTGCAGCGATTTCTCTCCTGCTCCATCCTCCTCTGACCCCCCCGCTCTCATCTCCTTCATTTCTCCCTCTCCTGCCTTTCATTACCACATCTTGCACTGCGAACTCTGGCTCCTCCTCCATCAGGCTCGTCGGCACCATGGCAGTTTCCTCTTCCCCATGCTGCCTATCAGGATCTCCACTCCTCCAGGGCCCCTTACCGCCGCCAGCACTCCTCAGTAAGTACCGCTCCATAGCTGCTTGCTTCCTACTCCCAGACGTGCTGCTCTCGGCTCGCTCACTTGCCCGGGTATGTTGTTTATCGTCGGTTTCTCAGAGGGGTGTCGGGAGCTTTCCCTCTATGCTGCCTCCTCAGCCAGCACCGGATCCGGAAGTCTGGTATTGTGCTTTTTAAGGGGTTGTCCGAGTAGTGGACCATTCCTTTAATAACGGAGGAGTAATTATGTGGTTTTCAGTTTTCACAAGTAACAAGATCCTTAATCTTCAAAAATGGAAATTAAGCTCCATGATAATGTCAGAGAATACAAGTCATTTTGTTCGTATAGAAACCATCTTGTCTTATAACTGAATGATGTCATAGGGCTCAGGTAACACTGATGAGCGGGGAAGTTTCCCATTTCTACACACACCCCTGCGGCTCTTATTCGTGCATAGTTATTTCTTTGTTTGGGATACTATATAAACTGGTCAGATATGTAATAAAGCAAAAACTTTCAGTATTTTCCAAGCACTTGTAAAACAAATCTTATTAATTTGGAGTTCCAATGGCATAGAAAGCGTGAATTTCGCTCACAATAACTTGTAGTAAAATGCATAGCAAACCAGTCAAAAGTAATATTGTGACTACACCCCAAGGAGGCATTCACTTTTTCACAGCTAGTGATGTGTACAGTACCTTTTCTCATCAATTAACTGTATTATGCATGTATTTGACAATTCCTTGTATTACATGTTTACTTAAGATTTCAAATAACCAAATTATTTTTTTCAGAGGTAGAAAAACATGGATGCTTTTATCCAGAAACAAAGCTACACCTGTCTATATCTTAAGTCTATTACACTCAGCCTTATTTACTTTGTGCTTAAGCTGCAGTACCCACACAATCCATGGACATTTGTGGCGCTATTTTTGTGCATATTGTAAGACGCAGAGGCATAGCTAGGAGCTCACCTCAGGGGAGTGGAGGGGGTACAAAACATCTGAGTGGGCCCCTAAGCAGGTAACCGTGGCAACAACTACGGTGGCACTACCTAATAGTGGGTACAGGGGAACCTCAGCAGATGACTGGGTTGTTAGTGAAAATCAATCATACAAAGACTGACACGGATTTACTGCTATATGGTGATTATATAGTACTATATACCAGTTTTGGAGAATATCTAAGAGATTACAGTTATAGATGGAGACTTACAGCTGATAGCCACTCATTTTTCAAGTCTTTTCCATCTGGTCCAGACCGACGTATCATTTTCTTCCAGCCACGACTCATCTACAGAGATTACAGAAAAGACACATCTGACTTTTCACATTTCCAGGACTGTCCCCATCTATTCCCAACCTGCACAAACCCCTCATCCTCCTGATACCCCAGTGCTGAGC
Organism: Anomaloglossus baeobatrachus; assembly: GCF_048569485.1. NCBI lineage: Eukaryota > Metazoa > Chordata > Amphibia > Anura > Aromobatidae > Anomaloglossus > Anomaloglossus baeobatrachus. The sequence continues at coordinate 439,022,463 of NC_134356.1, read as the reverse complement.
TGCTGCTGCCATATGTGTCCCTATTACTGCACACGCTGGTGGTACAATAACAGTGCTCCTCCTACTGCCTCACATAATATTGCCACCACTGTGCCCCTTACAATGTAATAATGACTCCTTTGTGTCCACTAGATGGTAAAATTACCCTCTAGAAAATATTAATGCCCTGTGCAAGTGCCCTAAAAGTGTCCACATTTTGCACCATATTAGTGTTTCTCCCCTCACATATATGAGAAAGTGGGATCATCAAGAGCTTTGTCAGGGTTTCAGCTTGATACATGAAATGTCCACAAATGCTATATGAAGGTCTAGTGGTAATAGCTCCTACTTTGACCGACACTATACTCTTGTGCAAGGTTCGTCCTATACTTGAACCATATTGAAAACCTCTTGAATGTAATCAAGTGGAAGATGGATCAAGCCATCAATGAAAAAAGAACTGCTTAAATTTTTGCACCAGGAGTGGCATAAGGTCACCCAAAAGCAGAGTGAAAGACTGGTGGAAAGCATGCTAAGACGCATGAAAGCTGTGATTAACAATCATGGTGATTGACAAAATACTGATTTCTGAACTCTTCCTGAGTTACGATATTAGTATTGTTGTTTCTAAATGATTATGAACTTGTTTCTTTGCATTATTTGAGGTCTGAAAGTAATGCATTTTTTTGGTTATTTTGACCATTTCTCATTTTCAGAAAATAATAATAATAATAATAATAATAATAATAATAATAATTCCTAAAAGAACAATTTACATTTTACTCAAAAATATACCTACAAAGAAAAATCAGAAAAACTGAAAATCTTGCAGTGGTCTCTTTTTTTTTTGCCAGAGCTGTGTATAATAATGATAGATTATATATATATATATATATATATATATATATATATATATATATATATATATATAATCTATCATCGAAAACAATTCTAAATGTACACACACAAATATTTTTCAGACAGGTGCTATACTGATTTTTTTCCCCTCATATGTGGTCTCTGGGTTTTTTTCACCGATTCTTACATTTTCAGTGCTTCATGATTGGTTATTTACTATTTTAAAAGTTTATCCTTACTACATTGCAATGTCCTATGACTGAGGGAACTGTTTAGCACCCAAAACATGTCAGGACGTTGGTATAGGGCGCTATGCTGGTTTGTGATTCCATAATTTTTTAAAGATGTTCTAATAAAAAAAAAATTAAAAATGTATTAAATATGTGGATGTGCTGAATCTCCCTTTTTGTCTTGTGGCTCCATGGTCTTCTGGAAGACTTTGATTCAAGCACTCCCATCATGCAGCACACCATGGATTGTAATATCTGAAGTTCCCCCACCTGTTCCATTATTATTATTAATTATTATTAACACCCTTCAGCTCATCTCAAGCCATGGAGACTTGATGGTTGTACACTCTTGTAGGAAGATCGATCTTGCGCAAGCCTAAATAGGTCCACAGGGTCTTCTCTGCCTTTTTCTTGACAGTATCAAGCCAGCGGGTTGCTGGTCATCCTCTTCGCCTTGTTCATTCTAATTTTCCGACCATGATGTCCTTCTCCAGTGATTGCTTTCTTCATATGATGTGTCCAAAGTAGGCAAGTCGTACCTTGGTGACCTTTGATTCAAGTGACATGCCCGCCTTGATTTGTTTTTCTTGCCATCCATGGTATTGATAACATCCCTTTCCAGCACCACATTTCAAGGTGTTGATTCTTCTTCTGGCTTGTTTCTTTATTATCCAGATGTCGCATCCATATGTTACTACAGAAAAACACAGACTATGTACGAGCCATGTCTTCATCACCAGTGAAATGATCCTCGTTTTGAGAACATTTTCTAGTGATTTCATTGTTAATTTGACCATACCTATTCTCCTATTGACTTCCGATGTCGTCATTGCATCTTGAGTGATCATTGATCCAAGTAGGTTGAAGTTCTTTACAACAGTTCAGCACCGTCCACATCAAATGTGTCCAAGTCATACCTGGCAGTAGTCAATCTCTTTGTCCTCTTTGTATTGAGTAGGAGTCCCATGTTCGTGCTTTCCATCTTGACACTCCGTTAGAAGTTCTTTATTCCATCTATGCTTGTTGTTATCAATGTAGTATCCTCTGTGTATTTAAGATAATGGTAATTTGTCCAGTAATTTTGATTCTACTACAGACCTTCAAAAAGCATGATCCCGCACACAGAACGATGACCACTCAGGCAGTATAATCCCCTACAACACCCTAAATGCAGAATGATGAACCCAACCATATGATTCCTCATAGCACCCCCAACACCATATGATGGCCCCACAGCCTATTATACACATATATGATGATCCCCACAATATGGTCCCCACCGCCCCCAAACACAAAATTGTTACCCTTACAGTATGATGGCCCCCACAACCTCCCAACATAGTATGATGGCCCAACATATTCCCCCCATAGGTGCATGACAAGAAAACAAGAACAAAACTATTCTCCTCACCCTTGTTCCCCTGACATGTTGCTCCGGTCGTAGCTCTGTGCGGACAGAGGCTGCACAGCAGACAGCAGTCATTTTAAGAATACAGATACCAGTTTAATTCAAATGTTGGGTAAGGAGGGCAGCTGCGGCATTCAGCCCATGTTAAACTGTTTTCTGCCCGGACAGGAGAGAATAAAATCAAGCGCACTGTTAAAGTTGCTTTAATTGCTTCAAAATATACATATCCTTTATTCATGTATCAAGCACAAGATGTGATGTACATTGTGGGAATATGGGCAACCAAAAAGGAGAAATGCTTCAACCTGTCCCAAGTCTTTATCACATAGTTGCTGTGCTCAGGTAGGAACAGTCAAAGCTGGATGTGATGTGTCGGCTCGAGTTTGCCCAGTTCTGCTCTAAACCAATATTTTGTGACAAAATTTTAGCACATTTTAAGACTTCTCTAATCGAGACACACTCTAAATAAAAACTGTTGAGTTAGGAGCATAAAAGTGTTGTAAAATGATCTAATGCAAGGCATGTACACTGAGGTACTCTGGCAGCTCAGTGGTTAACACTGTTACTTTGTAGTGCTGGGGTAGAGGGTTCAAGCCCCACCAAGGACAAGATCTACAAAGGAGTTTGTATGTTCTCCCCATGTTTAGTGGATTTCCTCCCACATTCCAAAGACATACTAGTAGGGAATTTAGATTGTGATCCTAATGTATGTAAAGCACTATGGAATATCATGGCACTATATCAGCAATAATATATACATAATACATCAGCATAAAAAAATAATATTTTATCTGAGCCAGAGTCTTGGCGCATTTAGCTATATGTTAAATATTACCTTAATATGTGTTTTTACCATTTTTTAGTTTTAAAGGTTTCATACTGGAGTGCTTCTTTGAATACTAAAATAAAGACATGTTGATATACGCGAAAGACATTGTTGGCAACTATAACTGAAAAATGAGATTAATAACCAATATCTTATTACATTATTTATTACATGTTAAATGAGCAAATAAGAATGGTTGTGCACATACAGATCACCGGCCCCTTACAAACCTCAGACTACCGACATCTGCATTAGGTTTGGCCACTTTAGAGAACCAGTTTATTACGTGGATTCCCATTTTTATACCATTTTTTCTAAACAAGACAGACAACCACAGCTCCAATACCTATGGGAAGACACCTTCACAGTAGTTTATACGCTTGGATATATCCAGACAGCTTTTTCCTTGCACACCTGAGGTATGTGAACTGATATACTTGTAAAACAAGTTCTTACATAAAAGCTAATTAAACTTCTCATGAAAATTGCTAAGTATTTATGACTAGTCAGAGGTCATGTTTCTTTTTCAGTCATTATTAAACAAAAAAAACAAAAATCCAAAACTCTACTTGCCTTACATCTGGAAAAAAATAAAATAAAAAAAAAAAAGACTGTCTGGATTCACCTTGTACGAATATAATAAAGGTTCAAAAATACAAAGAAAATTCCAGCATTTGTGTTTTTAATAAAACTATTTCACTGCCCGCAAAAATAAGAATCATTACAATGATTTTTCTTCTGGAGGTTCCTTTCAGAAAAAACACATCCAAAAAAAAAAAACCCCATTAGGGTAAGTTCACACAGTGAGTTTTTCGTGGCGTTTTTGCGCAGTTTTCGGGTGCGTTTTTGCTCAGAAAACCGCATGACTTTGCTTCCCCAGCAAAGTTTATGAGTTTTCATTTTTGCAGTCTGCACACAGCGTTTTTTTTCAGCTGCGTTTTTGTGGTGTCACAAAAACGCAGCATGTCAATTATTCCCGCGTTTTTCACTGCGCTTTTCATCCATTGAGTGCAATGGGATGTTGAAAGACGCAATGAGAAACGCAAGTAGGTGCGTTTTGGTGCGTTTCTAAGACCAAAAACGCAGCTATAAACGCAGGAGGTGGGTAGTAAAGTGACATGTACAGGAAGAGGATTCCTTCTGTCAGTAAATACAGAAGCGTGAATCCTCCCGGTACCGTCACCGCCGCTTCCACCCCCATCCTGTGCATGTATGCTCCCATGCGGCGCCATGTCTGGGCAGGAGGCGGAAGCGACTGCGAAAACAAAAGTGAACATTAGAAAAAAAAAAAAAAAAAAGTCATACTCACCTGTCTGCAGACTCCCGGTGCCATGCCCGCTCCCATCTCCTCCTGCCGGTACCGCCGCTCCCCGGGTGCAGGATGCAGGACCTGGCGATGGATCACCTGATGCAGTCACCTGACGCATCAGCTGATCGTAAGTCTCGGGGTGACGTGGGCGCCCGGCCGGTTTAACCTATCAGCGGATGCGTCAGGAGACTTCATCCCTGATTACCGGCAGCTGCTGCAGTGATCGGACGGGATCAGACTCCGCTCCAGGAGCTGCCGGTAATCAGCATATAAGTGAGTATTTTTTTTGCACCGATGCATCTGCTGATTGTATAAAAGCCGTTTATACAATCAGCTGATGTGTGATGTGATGTGTCAGGATAAAGGATGTGAATCACATCATCTGATCGCTTTGCCTTCCAGCAAACCGATCAGATGATATTGGATCCGGATTGGACGGCGCGGGACCCTTGACCCAGGAATACTGCAGAGGGGGGGTTCTTTATTTCAATAAAGATGGAGTCACTAATTGTGCTGTGTTTTATTTCTAATAAAAATATTTTTCTGTGTGTTGTGGTTTTTTTATCTTTACTAGAAATTCATGGTGGCCATGTCTAATATTGGCGTGACACCATGAATTTCGGGCTTAGGGCCAGCTGATAATATACAGCTAGCCCTAACCCCATTATTACCCAGTGAGCCACCCGGCAGGGCAGCTGAAGAGTTGGATACAGCGCCAGAAGATGGCGCTTCTATGAAAGCGCCATTTTCTGGGGTGGCTGCGGACTGCAATTCACAGCGGGGGTGCCCAGAAAGCATGGGCACCCTGCACTGTGGATTCCAATCCCCAGCTGCCTAGTTGTACCCGGCTGGACACAAAAATTAGGTGAAGCTCACGTCATTTTTTTTTTAAATTATTTCATGAAATAATTAAAAAAAAAGGGCTTCGCTATATTTTTGGTTCCCAGCCGGGTACAAATAGGCAGCTGGGGGTTGGGGGCAGCCCATACCTGCCTGCTGTACCCGGCTAGCATACAAAAATATGGTGAAGCCCACGTCATTTTTTTTTGTTTGGGGGGGCAAAGAAATCCTGCATACAGTCCTGGAAGGAGGATGCTGAGCCTTGTAGTTCGACAGCTGCTGTCTGCTCTCCTGCATACACTATTGGATGGAGGATGCTGAGCCTTGACTCTCCCTCCAGCATACAGTCCTGGATGGCGCATGCTGAGCCTTGCAGTTCTGCAGCTGCTGTGTGCTCTCCTGCATACACTATTGGATGGAGTATTCTGAGCCTTGTAGTTCTGCAGCTGTCTGCTCTCCTGCATACACTAGTGGAGAATGAAGAACATATTGAAGAAGGAAATGACATCAGACCTTTTTTTTGTTCACTGATAAAAAACGCATAAAGACGCAGTGAGCCAAAACGCAGCAAAAAACGCACCAAATTGCGACAAAAACGCGTGCATTTTTTGCCGCGATTTTTCAACACGGGTGCGTTTTTTGCCGCAGAAACCGCACAAAAACGCACCGTCAAAAAACCGCAGTGTGTGAACCTAGCCTTAATCAGAATCTGGTCTCAATAGTTCACTTGGGATCGACAAGAATAAGGCCAAGGAGACTAAAGGCCCTATCATACGCGACAATATATCGTGGAATCGCACCCGCCCCCGTTGTTTGTGCGTCAAGGGCAATTCGTTGCCTGTGGCGCACAATGTCGTTAACCACCGTCACACGTACTTATCTCCCCAACGACGTCGCTGTGGGCGGAAAACATCCTCTTCCTGAAACTGGTTGGACGTTCGGCATCACAGCGACGTCACACATCGGCCGCCCAATAGAAACGGAGGGGCGGAGATGAGCGGGACGTAACATCCCGCCCACCTCCTTCCTTCCACATTGCCGGCGGGACGCAGGTAAGCTGTGTTCGTCGTTCCCAAGGTCTCACACGTAGCAATGTGTGTTGCCTCAGGAACGACGAACAACCGGCGCGCAGAAAAAGGAACGACATTATGGAAATGAACGACGTGTCAACGAGCAACGATAAGGTTAGTATTTTTGCTCGTTAACAGTCGTTCGGTGGTGTCACACGCTACGACATCTCTAACGATGCTGGATGTGCGTCACAAATTCCGTGACTCCAACGACATATCGTTAGATATATTGTAGCGTGTGACGGGGCCTTTAGTTAATTCCATGCCAATTCTACCGTTGCATATCTGCTTTAGGCTATGTTCACACACTGCATCTATTCTTAACCACAAAGATGCAGCGTTTCTGGCCCCAAAAACGCACCCGAGGCAAAAACGCATAAAAAAAGCGAATGGGTTTTTGACGCATTTTTTACCGCATTTTGCCCAATGGGTTTTTAAGTCAAATCTATTGACTGTAAGGGCTCAAAAACGCTGGGAAATATTCAAAAAGAATTGACGTGCTGCATGTTCAATAATGCAGCCAACAAAAGATGCCCAGTGTGGACAGCAAAATAGAAATCCCATGGACTTTGCTGGGGGAAGGAAATGCATGCATTTAGGTGCATCTTTATGAATAAAAAATGTGCAAAAATACGCAGTAAAAGATGCAGTGTGTGAACATTGCCTTATAGACCAAAATGTCTAAAGTGTGAACTAGTGATCACGAGACTCAAACATGTCTTCTCCATTGTAAATTCATACATTTTTGAACTTATTAATAATATTTTGCAAAAAAAAATGCTCTGGGTCCAATAAGATAGATACAAGCTCAGATATTTAATACAGAAAACTTTTTCACAGAAGTTAATGTGTAATTATAAGATGCATCTCCGCAGTGGTGGGCCATTGCATAATTCATTCTCCTTTGAAAACGATAAAGACTGGGCAAGACCGCGGCGACCATGGTGGTTGGCATTAGTGCGGCTCCATCAAGACTAAAGGAATGTAGTTCTTTAAACAGATAAGGGTACATTCAGAACCCTATTTTAATCCACCTTATAAATTTGGGGTTTTTATCTCATAAAAATTAAACATTTCAGGAATGTATGCAAATATCAGTGTCACATGCCATACAAATTGGAGGTGTACAAATCCTATGAGTGTAAGGCTTACCTAATAATGCACATTTTTAACCTTTAGATAAATGAGGGTAAAAATAAACTGCATTAATCATACATTTATAATACTGCTGCATTTATATTGATGCTTATAAAATTTAAGGCAAAAAAAATATAAAAAGGGATATATACATATTGTAACATACAAAATACTTGGTTTAAGGTTACAAAAAAAAAAGTTGAAAAAAATTGCTATGATAAAAAAAAAGGCTTGGAATGATAGTTAAAAGGTGTGTCCCCACAAACAAAGCTCGTTTTAATCAATAGAGCTTGGAAAAATAATAGGTTCCACAATTGGATGTGTTACATTAAATTTTCCTGTGCTGAGATAATCTTATATATGTGCCCCTGCTATGTACTGTGTAATGGCTGTGTCTGACCATACAGAGACATGGTCTGATCATACCACAGCTCCTGGGCCAGGAAAGACGCAAAAGAGAGTATACAAACAGGACAGCCCGAGATCGCACACAATTCTTTTTTTTGAGGTGAAACATTTTTTTTAAACAGAAAGGGAAATGTTTTACCTCACAAAAAGAATCAGCTATGATCTCATGCTATAATGTCTTTATACTCTAGTGTTCTCCCCAGCCTAGGCGATGTGGTGTGATCAGACCATGTCCCTCTACAGTCAGACATGGCCATAACACAGAACAAAGCAGAAGCACATTTATAAGATCTCAGCACAAGAACATTTTTTTGAAACCCATGCAATTGTGGAGCTTATTATTATTCCGAGACCTAAAATTGATAAAAATCAACTTTAAAATTAACTTTGTTTCAGGGAAACCCCTTTAAGTGATCACTACATGACTAACATGCCTAAGTGCTAAAAAAAAAAGATTTTACCAAAAGTGCAAACAATGCAAACTGTTGGCACCGAATGCCTGATCCTTGGTGCGAATGCAACAATTTACTTTCCAGCATGCTTTTTTCACGCTCCCATAAAATGCTTTCTGAAAGGGCAAAACCTGAAGTGATCAGCTTTTAAAAGTGCAGTGTTACATGTAGCTTAACATACATGTGAAATAACTGTCAGGCAACAGCCATTTGTCGCAAATCCACCCTAAAAATGCATGCTCGGGTCAGCTGAGCATGCGTGTGTATTTCAATGGAGATCAAGTAACAAACCAGACCCATTGTGGGAACAAAGAATTGGGCATCGATTCTGGACAATCATTTATTATGTGTATGGTTATCTTTAGGTTCTGCACCTGGGGTACATACGGCTCAGAGAGGACCAGCAACCTCTGCAAGGGTACTTCAACTGTTCCCAAATGGAGCTGTGAATAGGTGCAGCACAATATATGGGGTAATTTACAGCCAGACCTACTAAATCTCATCATTTTCCTTATAAAATGGAGCTGCCTATACAGTTCAGTACTGAAGTTCTCAGTCATGGGTTGGACATTTTTTTTAGACTAGCTAGCCTCATTAGGCCCACAAATCCGAGCGTCTCCTTAGCCTGAAAAGGCAGATAATATGAAACAACATATAGCCTTTCAGGTAAGTAACTCGTCAGCACTTAGGCACTGAACATTCTGCTCTAGCCTGGATCAAAGGCACTTCTTTTCTCTTCTCACAATTATAAAGCAACATTTACCATATGTCTATGTAATTTGATGCTAAATTGTTATCCAGAGGAAGACTGCTACAAGATTAGAAATACGCCCAGCGTTATTTCACAAGTTTTTTTTTCAGTGGCCTACATGATGGTAGGTTTTTGCACCCTAATTGTCCTCATCATCGTCACTTATGAGATCTCTTCTTTCTGGGTTTGTCTCTCGTTCTCGTATAAAGTCGGCGCGGATAGCGTCTAACTCGGACAGCTCCAGTCTGACTTTCTCCAAGTGATATGTTCGGCGGTTGCGGATCTGGCGTAGAGGGAATGGATTCATATCCACAAAGGCCATATTACCCAATCTCCTGTAAAGAAGTGTGAAAAGGTGTCAAAACAAAAATCACAGCTGCTATTATCATTTTATATCTATCAGACACTGTGAATCCTCTCAGTCCTTCGGATGTCCCTGTTGTGTAAGTGCCGTGAACATTCTTGGCCATAGCCTTAAATATATAACAAAAATTCAACACACCTTGCATCAAGGATGGTCCGACTAAAGTACCGCAGATACTTAAAGATGGATGTAGAGTCGCGAAGCTTCAGAAAATCCTCTTCTTTATATTTGAACAAACCCAGGGCAAAACGAAAAATTACCTAATTGATGGAAAGAAAAACATATGTAACTAAAAATGACCTAATTGATGGAAGGAAAAAAAAAACATGTAACTAATAATGTACACAAAATGCAGAGTATGAGTAACAATGATAACCATGAAATGTAACCGCATATGTCTACAAATATTGGAAACTACCGTATTTTTCGCTTTATAAGACGCACTTTTTTCCCCCCAAAATTGTGGGGAAAAAAGGGGTGCGTCTTACAAAGTGAATGTAACTTACCGGGCAGTAATCCGGCGGTGGAGTGAGTCACAGGAGGCTGGTGCGGCCGCCATGGATCCCCGAACAATCGGCTGCGGAGGCGGCCGCCATGGATCCCGCGGCAATCGGTTGCGGTGGCGGCCGCCATGGATCCCCCGGCTATCGGCTGCGGTGGCGGCCGCCATGGATCTCCCGGCAATCGGCTGCGGTGGCGGCCGCCATGGATCCCCCGGCAATCGGCTGCGGCCGCCATTGATCCCTCGGCAATCGGCTGCGGTGGCGGCCGCCATGGATCCCCCGGCAATCGGCTGCAGTGGCGGTCACCATAGCCAAAATCTTTATCTGCGCCGCCTCAAACGCGACTTCCGGGAAATGGCTGCGGAGGTGACGCAGGCGCAGATGGAGATCTCAGAGAAGCGAGATCTCCATCTGCGCATGCGCTGCCTTCCGTAGCCATTTTCCTGAAGTCCATTAACTTCTGCAGAGCTGCCTCCACCAATCAGTGATCTAAGCCTGACAAATGTCAGGAACATGGGGGAACAATGGGGAACACAACCCCCATCATCAGCCTTCAAAATATACTGTATCAATCGGTGTATTCTGAAGGATGATGGGGTCTGTAGTCCTTTAGTGTAAACACTCCAGGGAGGGACTAATGTAGTGGCCAAAGTGTAAATGTGACTACCACCCCCCTCATCTTTCAGAATACAGCCATGTATGGTATACATGGGTGTATTCCTAAGGATGAGAGGGGTGGTAGTCCCAGATCCCCATAAAAGTTCATCATGCAGGTCCCCCATAGCCGTGTCATCCACGGATCCCACATAACAGTGCATCATCCACAGGTCCCCATAATAGTGCGTCATCCACAGGTCCCCCATAGCAATGCGTCATCCACATTTCCCCCATAATAGTGCGTCCCCCATAGCAGTGCGTCATCCACAAGTCCCCCATAGCAGTGCGTTATCCACAGATCCCCCACAGCAGTGTCATCCACAGGTCCCCCATAATAGTGCATCATCCTCAGGTCCCCCATAACAGTGCGCCATCCACAGGTCCCCCATAGCAGTGTCATCCACAGGTCCCCCATAGCAGTGTCATCCACAGGTCCCCCATAGCAGTGTCATCCACAGGTCCCCCATAGCAGTGTCATCCACAGGTCCCCCATAGCAGTGTCATCCACAGGTCCCCCATAGCAGTGTCATCCACAGGTCCCCCATAGCAGTGTCATCCACAGGTCCCCCATAGCAGTGTCATCCACAGGTCCCCCATAGCAGTGCGTTATCCACAGGTCCCCCACAGCAGTGCATCATCCACAGGTCCCCCCATAACAGACCCTCCTGTTGAGTCTAAATTGTTAAAATAATGTTTTTTTTTTAATTTTATGAAAATGTTTTAGCACACTATTTGGCTCAATTTTTTTTTTTAATTTTCCTCCTCTAAAACCTAGGTGCGTCTTATAATCAGGTGCGTCTTCTAAAGCGAAAAATACGGTATATATGAAAAAAGAATAAAGATAATCCAAACAAAGCACAGGAGGCACCTGGATCTAGGGGGAATCTGACATCATGACAAATCACAATAAAAGCAAAATATTGATCATCTGACCATCCAAAATGCATTGGCGACCCAAAATCCCAAAATACAAGAATAACTTTATAGTGTGTGTGTGTGTAGAACTGAAGTGAAAATGTGTTTGAAAAAGGCTCATTGGCCGAATCGAGCCACTCTTTTGCTTGTATCCTGACAATTATGGAATAATAATGTAATAATTGCATGAAGATTTGGAGTACCGGTCCTTGTCTTTCTCTATCTACTTACAAGAATAGCTTTAGATTTCAATAGAGAACAGAATAAAGAAAATTGAAAAATGTCATGTGAAGCAAAACAGTTGTAACTTTAGATGATTTTTTTATTGTAAAATTTAACTGAACATGTTATAACTTTTTTTAATCAATTACATGGGATTCCATGTTAGAAACTTTTGCTCCAATGATACACATGCTTGCTTATATAGGAGCACGTAGACTATAGAGTGAAAGTTTTGCATGGATGTAAAAAAAAAAAAAAAAAAAAAAAATGCATCAACTTGAAGATGTGGCCTACATGCCATAATTATGGACTTCTGTGGTTAAAAAAATCACTTTTAGACTATTTATATATATACATACATATATATACATACATACATATATACACATACATACATGCATACACACATATATATATATATATATACACATATATATATATATATATATACATACACACACACACACACACACACACACACAGCTCTGGCACAAGTCAAGAGACCATTGCACGTTTTTATAAAAATCAGCTTTTCTACATGTCCGACAGCGATTCCATTGAGTGTCCGTTGAATTCCAACCCGAGTACAGACTGGCAGAGAGCGAAAGCGATTCTCCACTGCCTTGGATGATCGTCATCTTATTTGAAGGTCACTCACCAACCCCAGGATGACATCAGGTGACCTACAAAAGTAATGGCAAATGGCAGCTGGGGTGAAGTGCATGGCAAGAACAGTTCATATCAGGCTCCTAGAGGCAGGGCTCAAGTCATGTAAAGCTAGAAAAAAGGCTTTCATCAATGAGAAGCAAAGGAGAGCCCGGCTGAACCTTGTCAAAGACCATAAGGATTGAGCCATAGAGGATTGGAGTAAGGTAATCTTCTCTGATGAGTCTAATTTTCAGCTTTCGCCAACACCTGTTCATCTAATGGTTAGACGGAGACCTGGAAAGGCATACAAGCCCCAATGTCTTGCACCCACTGTTAAATCTTGTGGAGGATCGGTGAGGATTTGGGGATGCTTAAGCAAGGCTGGAATTGGGCAGGTTTTAACTTTGCAAAGGACGTATAAATCAAGCTGCATACAAGGTTACTCTGGAAAAACAGTTGCTTCTGTCTGCTCAGGCAATGTTCGCCAACTCTGAGTACTGTTTTTTCCAGCAAGAAACTGCGCCATGCCACACAGCTAGGTCAATCAATATGTGAATGAAGGACCACCCCATCAAAACCCTGTCATTGTAATTAAACAAGGCACTCCCGACCTTGAAAGTAATGCAAGTTTATTTAATGTGCATGAAAAAAAAAAAATTCGGTCCACAACGGACCTTCTTTAGTTGCACATTAGTGGAGTGGACTAGAGGCAAAGGATGGTGTTAGGCGCGGTACCACCGCTGCATGGGGGCAGTTTAATTACATTGTACGCCTTTGGAACCTGAAGAGCACCCCTATCTCTCTTGATATCCCTACAAGGAAGTGCCATTTCTTCTTTCTACATCAAAACCCTGTCATGGTCAACCCAATCTCCAGACCTGAACCCCATTGAAAACCTCTGGAATGTAATTAAGAGGAAGATGGATAGCCACAAGCCATCAAACAAAGAAGAACTGCTTAAATTTTTGCACCAGGAGTGGCATAAGGTCACCCAAAAGCAGTGTGAAAGACTGGTGGAAAGCATGTCAAGACGCATGAAAGCTGGGATTAAAAATCATGGTTATTCCACAAAATATTGATTTCTGAACTCTTCCAGAGTTAAAACATTATTATTATTGTTGTTTCTAAATGATCATGAACTTGTTTTCTTTGTATTATTTCAGGTCTGAAAGCACTGCATTTTTTTGTTATTTTGACCATATCTCATTTTCAGAAGATAAATACAAAATGTATTGCTTGGAAATTCGGAGACATGTTGTTAGTAGTTTATAGAATAAAAGAACAATTTACATTTTACTCAAAAATATACCTATAAAAAGAAAAATCAGAAAAAACTGAAAATTTTGCAGTGGTCTTTTAATTTTTGCCAGAGCTGTATGTCTTGCATACATAAGATTTACATATATATGACACGTCAGCTGTTTGTGATATGTGACTGACTAGAGAAAAAGGGTTGAAACATTTGCAATCTGCTTTTTTACCTTAGATCCTTCATAAAGGAAAGTGTCCCATATTCTAAAGAATATGTCACTAACCACGCTGTCCACGAATACCACTAGGAACCAGTTAAATGTGATCAATGTATAGTCCACTTTGTGCTGCTCAAAGTGAGCATTGAGACGCGGCAACTTCTCACTCATCAGGTCCTTGAAAACTCTCTGATCTACCTGCACAAAAAAGGAAAAAGGAAAATATTTAGTTTTTACTCACTCTACCCTTAGGTTTATTATACACACAAGTATAAAAGTTATGCAATATGGTTGAAAAAACAAAAAACAAAGAAAAAAACAAAACCAAACGTCCATTAAGTTTAACCGGAGACTGGGACAGTATAAAAGTAAGGGTTATATGTAAAACCAAATCTGCCATCATAGGGCACATTTTAATGTCTCATGTCAATTACTAAATCAACACTAATAATTAAAAAAAAGTTACATATTTACATAAGTATAAGGCCCTGTGCGCACACTGCGGTTTTACCCGCGGTTTTGCTGCAGAAATTTCCCAGCAAAACCTATGGGAAAAAAAATAGCTGTGCGCACACTGAGTTTTTTTCTCAAGCTAGTGCGCACATAGCCTTAGATATTTTCTTCTACAAAAATAAAAAAAAAAAAAAAAAGGAAGCATCTAAGCAGTCTTTGAAATCACCAAAGGTTCAGATTGTGACAAGCTGTGGAGGTAGACTATTCCACAGATTAATAGTTCTCATGGTAAAGAAGGCCTGTCCGTGTGTGTGTGTGTGTGTATATGTGTGTGTGTGTGTGTGTGTGTGTGTGTGTGTGTGTGTGTGTATGTATGTATGTATGTATATGTATATATATATATATATATATATATATATATATATATATATATATATATATATATATATGTGTGTGTGTGTGCGTGTGTGCGTGTGTGCGTGTGTGCGTGTGTGCGTGTGTGCGTGTGCGTGTGCGTGTGCGTGTGCGTGTGTGTACAGTTAGGTCCAGAAATATTTGGACAGTGACACAAGTTTTGTTATTTTAGCTGTTTACAAAAACATGTTCAGAAATACAATTATATATATAATATGTGCTGAAAGTGCACACTCCCAGCTGCAATATGAGAGTTTTCACATCCAAATCGGAGAAAGGGTTTAGGAATCATAGCTCTGTAATGCATAGCCTCCTCTTTTTCAAGGGACCAAAAGTAATTGGACAAGGGACTCTAAGGGCTGCAATTAACTCTGAAGGCGTCTCCCTCGTTAAC
The DNA here is from genome assembly GCF_048569485.1 of Anomaloglossus baeobatrachus. Lineage (NCBI taxonomy): Eukaryota > Metazoa > Chordata > Amphibia > Anura > Aromobatidae > Anomaloglossus > Anomaloglossus baeobatrachus. The sequence goes on along the minus strand of NC_134356.1, from coordinate 439,007,156 downwards.
CTGTAATCAATGAAGTAGTTAAAAGGTCTGGGGTTGATTACAGGTGTGTGGTTTTGCATTTGGAAGCTGTTGCTGTGACCAGACAACATGCGGTCTAAGGAACTCTCAATTGAGGTGAAGCAGAACATCCTGAGGCTGAAAAAAAAGAAAAAATCCATCAGAGAGATAGCAGACATGCTTGGAGTAGCAAAATCAACAGTCGGGTACATTCTGAGAAAAAAGGAATTAACTGGTGAGCTTGGGAACTCAAAAAGGCCTGGGCGTCCACGGATGACAACAGTGGTGGATGATTGCCGCATACTTTCTTTGGTGAAGAAGAACCCGTTCACAACATCAACTGAAGTCCAGAACACTCTCAGTGAAGTAGGTGTATCTGTCTCTAAGTCAACAGTAAAGAGAAGACTCCATGAAAGTAAATACAAAGGGTTCACATCTAGATGCAAACCATTCATCAATTCCAAAAATAGACAGGCCAGAGTTAAATTTGCTGAAAAACACCTCATGAAGCCAGCTCAGTTCTGGAAAAGTATTCTATGGACAGATGAGACAAAGATCAACCTGTACCAGAATGATGGGAAGAAAAAAGTTTGGAAAAGAATGGGAACGGCACATGATCCAAGGCACACCACATCCTCTGTAAAACATGGTGGAGGCAACGTGATGACATGGGCATGCATGGCTTTTAATGGCACTGGGTCACTTGTGTTTATTGATGACATAACAGCAGACAAGAGTAGCCGGATGAATTCTGAAGTGTACCGGGATATACTTTCAGCCCAGATTCAGCCAAATGCCACAAAGTTGATCGGACGGCGCTTCATAGTACAGATGGACAATGACCCCAAGCATACAGCCAAAGCTACCCAGGAGTTCATGAGTGCAAAAAAGTGGAACATTCTGCAATGGCCAAGTCAATCACCAGATCTTAACCCAATTGAGCATGCATTTCACTTGCTCAAATCCAGACTTAAGACGGAAAGACCCACAAACAAGCAAGACCTGAAGGCTGCGGCTGTAAAGGCCTGGCAAAGCATTAAGAAGGAGGAAACCCAGCGTTTGGTGATGTCCATGGGTTCCAGACTTAAGGCAGTGATTGCCTCCAAAGGATTCGCAACAAAATATTGAAAATAAAAATATTTTGTTTGGGTTTGGTTTTTGTCCAAATACTTTTGACCTCCTAAAATGTGGAGTGTTTGTAAAGAAATGTGTACAATTCCTACAATTTCTATCAGATATTTTTGTTCAAACCTTCAAATTAAACGTTACAATCTGCACTTGAATTCTGTTGTAGAGGTTTAATTTCAAATCCAATGTGGTGGCATGCAGAGCCCAACTCGCGAAAATTGTGTCACTGTCCAAATATTTCTGGACCTAACTGTGTGTGTGTGTGTGTGTGTGTGTGTGTGTGTGTGTGTGTGTGTGTGTGTGTGTGTGTGTGTGTGTGTAATGGCACAATAGGGGACCAGGATGTGATATTTAACAAGTTGTGGAACAAATTGTCTGCATTGCAATGTTTTCCTATGGGAAATCTTGCTTTGCTGAACGAGAGTAACTTGGTTTACAAGCACACTCCCAGAACGGATTGTTCTCGTAAACCAAGGTTCCACTGTATTTTATTTTTTTCCATAGCTGAGATTCTCTATGTCCATTATCAGCTTTGCGGCTCTTCTTTGTACCCTTTCTAGCTCCATGGCACTCTTTCTGTGAACTAGTGCCCGGAAATGAACTGCATGTTCCAGATGAGGTCGCACTAATGCTTTGTAAAGTGGTAGTATTATGTCCCTGTCCTGAAAGTCAATGCTTCTTAATACATAATAATATCTCACTGATCTTCAAAGCTCCTGAATGACTTTACAAGTTGTTATTTAGTCTGTGATCTACAAATACATCCAGATTCTTCTCTTCAAGTGACTCTCCTAGTTTTACTTCCATTTGAATACATGGTGCCCCAAGTTACTAATGGCCATGTGCATAACTTCATAATTATCCACATTGAACCTCATATGTGGATGCCCAAATACTCATTTTACCCAAGTCAGCCTGTAACTAATGAACATCTCATCTTCCATACACTACACTACAATACATAGATTGATGATGTTTGCAAACGTAGAAACAACACTACAACTGATAGATAAGTTGAAGAACAGTGGCCATAACACTGAACCTTGGGGTGCACCACCTATAACTGGAGACCATTCGGAGTAGCAGTCATTCACCACAGCTCTCTGGGTTCAGTATCTGAGCCAGTTTTCGATCCAAATACAAACCTTTTACTTTTAAGCCTACTAGCCCTAATTTAATAATTTGATATTGTGTGGGACAGTATAAAATGACCTTGCAAAGTCAAAAAACACTAAAAACAGCTTTCTCCATCTCAGGCTTCTACTCCCCTCTTTAAAAAATAAATAAATAAATTATGTTGGATTTTGTACTTGGTTAAACCGTGTCGGCTACTGCATAATCCTCTATACAGTCTCTTGTTTTTTGGTAGCAAACTGATCCCTGTCTATAGCCCTAATCATCCTCCAGAGTGCACTTCTCCACCCTACAATAAAGTCTGTCCCTGCTCTTCTCTACTTACCTCTTATCTTCTGCCTGGTCTTTCCCCCTTTTCTCTAGTTTAAATAATCCACCAACCCCTGAATTCATTTCCATAGCAAGGCGGCCTTTTCCATTCATGAGCAACGTATCTGCAGAATAGTTTGTACCCCATTAAAAGTCAGAGAAAAATCAAGCCTTCTGCTCTGCACCAAGACTTAAAGGGGTCTTACCATCCCCAAGAACCTATCCCAATATATAGAAGGAATAAATAATAATATCAAATACCTACAATTAGAAATGTAGTATAGTTCTCTTGATTAGCCATGTTGCTTACCTCATGTGCAGGGCATTACAGTAGTTTAGCTATCCATTGTTACGACCAATAGCAACTTACAATCACTATATGAGTGGTCATAACCATGGATAACTAATCCCGGTTTCACACATCCGGCTTTTCGCTGGTTTGGCGGATGCGGCGCACGCCAGTACAGTGTATACAGTACAGTGGCAGCGCGACAAGCGCGGGTCAGATGCTATCATGTGCCCGGAGCATGTGACCCGGAAGTTACAGCGCTGTCATTGTACTGTAAACACTGTACGGGAGTTTGCCGCATCTGCCAAACCGGCGAAAAGAAGGATGTGTGAAACCGGGCTAAGCTGCAATGTTCTGCACATGACGTAAGCTACAGAAATGTAGTATAATTCTCCTGATTAGTTAATTGGAGCTATTTGCTAACATTATTACACCTACTAGTTTTTTGGGATAATATCTTGGAGATGGGAGTAACCCTTTAAGTCATGTAAGCTTTCACCACCTCTACAGTGTTGTGCATGGCACATGCAGCACCGCAGGTAAACAATCTTTGAGAACCTTCCCTTCAGCTAGGTTCCTTAAAATTATTCTTAATGACCCACCACAAGCTACCATCATTCTGCTGCTTGTTCTCTCTTCCTCAATTTACTTAAGCATTTCTCAATGGTCATGCGATGTGCACGCTACACTGTAATTGCACACTACCAAACACCGATATGTTTTCTTCTGCTTTACATTTCTATGGGGGGCAGGTCTCCTCTTTTTTATAACAGGAAAACAAATTGAGGAAAAAATTTGCAGGAATGACAAAATAACCGGCATATCCCTCACAAGTGGATTAAAACTGTATAACCTCTGATTACATTATACATATTTTATATTGTTTTTATTACCAAAAACAATGATGTAGTGTTAGGCTAAGTTCACATTTCCGTTGTCTTAAATCCGTCAGATCCGTCAGTCACGGATCAGTTGTTTTTCAGATGTCAACTGACGCAACGGATGTGTTTTTCACAGGATTCCTTTCACAGGAATCCTGTGAAAAGACTGATCCGTCGTGTCCGTTACATCCGCTGTGCGTCCGTTTTTTGACGGATCAGTCATGATCCGTGTGTGTGTTTGGGATAGCCCAGTGGGTGTGCCAAACATGCTGGGCATGCTCAGTAGAGCATGACGGAATCCAGCGCTGGATTCCGTTGTAAGACGGATTATAACGGAATCCAGCACCAGACATCAATTACAAGATTGATGGATGGCAACGGATTCCTGAGCGGCGCATTAATTTTGATGGCCAGAAAAACGTTACATTCTGCGTTGCTCCCGCCCGGCGATCAGTCAAAAAACGACTGACCGCGACGCAGCGGATGCAACGCAAGGTCATCAGTCGCAATCCGCCACTAATACAAGTCTATGGGACACAACGGAATCCGCTAAACGGATGCCGTTGTTTACCATAGCCGCGGATTGTGACTGATACATTTTAACGGAAATGTGAACCTAGCCTAAGATGACATTATAGAATTAGACCAGTTCACCTGTAGATGTCACATAAGGCTATACTTTGGCTGCGGAGCACGAGGAAAGAGCTGAACAACAGCAAAAATATGATGTGATATCGAGTATATAATACTGATCAAATACAGAGACTGATGTGATTACAGAAAAGGCTTCACCACAGTAAGGAGCTGGAGATACTCACTATTCAGCATGTACTTTGGGGGGACGCGGCCCTGTTGACGTGACATCAGCCGACGCTGCATGCAGAATCTCTGGCAAGAGTCATATGTGACCGCTCTAAGCTGGCAGACATCGCCACACATACAGACAGGTCGTTAGTACCCAACTGCCTTTTGGTTGTTAACTGCATAAGCAAAAATAATAATAAAAAAAAAAAAAGTCCCAGATAACTCCCTTAACCCTTTAGTGACGGAGCTAATTTTCACCTTAATGACCAGACCAAATTTTGCAATTCTGACCAGTGTCACTTCATGAGGTTATAACTCTGGAACGCTTCAACGGATCCCGGTGATTCGGAGATTGTTTTTTCGTCACATATTGGACTTCATGTTAGTACCAAATTTAGGACAATATTTTTTGCGTTTATTTATGAAAAAAATTGAATATTGGCAAAAATTTTGAAAATTTAGCAATTTTCAACTTTTGAATTTTTATATCGTTAAACCAGAGATTTCTGTGACACAAAATAGTTAATAAATAACATTTCCCACTTGTCTACTTTACATCAGCACAATTTTGGAAACAAATTTTTTTTTTTTGTTAGGAAGTTAGAGGGGTTCAAAGTTTATCAGCGATTTCTCATTTTTACATCAAAATTTACAAAACCATTTTTTTACGGACCACATCACATTTGAAGTGACTTCAATAGACCTAGATGACAGAAAATACCCAAAAGTGACACCATTCTAAAAACTGCACCCCCCAAAGTACTCAAAACCACATTCAAGAAGTTTATTAACCCTTCAGGTGCTTCACATGAACAAAAGCAATGTGGAATGAAAAAAAGCAAAAATTAAATTTTACCTAAAAATGTTGCTCTAACCCAAATTTATTCACTTTTAGAAGAAATAGCACAACAAAATGGACCCCAAAACTTGTTCCCCACTTTCTTATGAGTGCGCCGATACCCCACATGTGGTCAGAAACCTCTGTTTGGACAAATGGGAGGGCTCGGAACAGAAGGAGCAATATTTGAATTTTGGAAAGCAAATTTGGCTGAAATAGATTGCGGGCACCATGTTGCATTTACAGGTCCACTAAGGTACCTAAACAGAAGAAACCCCTCACAAGTGACACCATTTTAGAAACTAGACCCCTCAAGGCTTCTATCTAGGGGTATAGTGAGCATTTTAGATCCACAGGTACTTCACAGATTTTGTTAACGTTACGTTGTCATATTGAAAATTTTAATAATTTTCTCAAAAATGTTGCTTTAGCATCAATTTTCTCACTTTTTCAAGAGGTAATTCCAAAAATTTGACCTCAAAGTTTGTTAACCACTTTTTTATGAGCGCGGTGATACCTCACATGTGGTCTGAAACCTTTGTTTGGACAAATGGGAGGGCTTGGAACGAAAGGAGCAATATTTGAATTTTGGAAAGGAAATTTGGCTGAAAAAGATTGCGGGCACCATGTCACATTTGGAGGACCCCTAAGGTACCTAAACAGCAGAAACCCCGCACAAGTGACCCCATTTTGGAAACTAGGCCCCTCAAGGAATTTATCTAGATGTTTGGCGAGTACCCTGAACCCCCAGGTGCTTCACAGAATTTTATAACGTTGAGCCATGAAAAAAAAAATAAAATTTTACCACAAAATTGTTATTTCAACCAGGTAGCTTTTTTTTTTTTTACAAGAGTAAAAGGAAAAAATTCAGCATAACATTTATTGTGCAATTTCTCCTGAGTTTGGCGATACCTTATATGTGGTGGAAATCAACTGTTTGGGCGCATGACAGGGCTCGGAAGGGAAGGATTGCCATTTGACTGCAAAATTGGCTGGAATCAATAGCGGACGCCAGGTTGCATTTGGAGAGCCCCTGAGGTGCCTAAACAGTGGCGGTCCCCCACAAGTGACTCCATTCTGGAAACAAGACACCTCAAGGCTTTTATCTAGGTGTATAGTGAGCAGTTTGAATCCACGAATACTTCACAGAATTTGATAAGCTTAGGTTGCCATATTGAAAATTTTCATTTTTTTCACAAAAATGTTGCTTCAGCATCAAATTTCTCACTTTTTCAAGAGACAACAACAAACCGTGGACCCAACAGGTTGTTATCCAATGTCTTATGAGCACAGGGATACCCCACATGTGGCCAAAAACCTCTGTTTGGATAAATGGGAGGGCTTGGAATGGAAGGAGCACCATTTGAATTCTGGAAAAGTTGAAATAAATTGCGGGCACCATGTCACATTTGCAGGGCCCCTTGGGTACCTATACATTAGAAACCCCCCACAAGTGACCCCATTTTGGAAACTGGATTTTATTCAGGAGTATAGTAAGCATTTTGAATCCACAGGTACTTCACAAAAATGTTGCTGTAGCAACAAATGTCTCACTTTTAGGCTATGTGGCCATGATCCAGCGACACGGCGTCTAGTACACAGTGTCAGCCTCCTGCAGAGATGTGAGTGTTGTGCACGGGAGAACGCAGCTGCCCATGCCCACGATTTGGGTTCAGGCCGCTGTGGAGCTCTATGCTACCTGCAGAGAACACTCATCTCCGCAGCATAAATTGACATGCTGAGGCTCGGGAAGCTGCGCCACAGGTCGGTTTATGCTGCGGAGAAAAGAAGCACAGTGGGCACGGGATTTCTAAAAATCCTTCCACTGTGCTTCTACTGCTTCTACTGCACAACGCAGCACTATGGACACAGGGACACACTATGGACACACTCTGCGCCCAAAACGCTGCAAATCCCGATTATGGGCGCACAGCCTAAAATGCTACAATGGATGAATGGATACATGTCAAACATATATAACGTCCCACCCCCTGCATATTCTAAGCTGGCGCCCTTTAGTGCCTTTCATGTGGCACTAAAGGCTGCCTAGCCTTGTATTTAGCCCCCCAAAAAATTAATAATTAAAATAAACGACGTGGGGTCCCCCCTATTTTTGATAGCCAGCTAGGGTAAAGCAGACAGCTGTAGCCTGCAAACCACAGCTGACAGCTTCACCTTGTCTGGTGATCAATTTGGAGGGCTCCCCAGGCGTTTTTTAAAAAAAAAAAAAAACAGAACGTGGGGTCCCCCCCAAATTAGATCACCAGCCAAGGTGAAGCGGACAGCTGGGGTCTGGTATTCTCAGGGTGGGAAGAGCTATGGTTATTGGACTCTTCCCAGCCTAAAAATTGCAGGCCGCAGCCGCCCCAGAAGTGGCGCATCCATTAGATGCGCCAATCCTGGCGCTTCGCCCCAGCTCATCCCGCGCCCTGGTGCGGTGGCAGACGGGGTAATATATGGGGTTGATACCAGCTGTAATGTCACCTGGCATCAAGCCCTGGGGTTAGTGATGTCACGGCATCTGAACAGATACCCGACATCACTAACCCAGTAAGTAATAGAAAAGAAGGGAATTTTGTTTACTTACCGTAAATTCCTTTTCTTCTAGCTCCAATTGGGAGACCCAGACAGTGGGTGTATAGCTACTGCCTCTGGAGGCCGCACAAAGAACTACACTTAAAAGTGTAAGGCCCCTCCCCTTCTGGCTATACACCCTCCCGTAGGAGTACGGATTCCTCAGTTTTAGTACCAAAGCAAGGAGGAGGAAAGCCAATAACAGTTTCAAAAACAAATTCAATCCGATAACAAGATCGGAGAACTTAAGAAACAACATGAACAACATGTGCACCCGAAAAACGAAACCCTAAGAACAAATAGGGCGGGTGCTGGGTCTCCCAATTGGAGCTAGAAGAAAAGGAATTTACGGTAAGTAAACAAAATTCCCTTCTTCTTTTTCGCTCCTAATTGGGAGACCCAGACAGTGGGACGTCCAAAAGCAGTCCCTGGGTGGGTAAAAAGATACCACATGAACGGGCTGTCAGACAGCCTCTTCCTACAGGTGGGCCACCGCCGCCTGAAGGACCTGTCTACCTAGGCTGGCATCTGCCGAAGCGTAGGTATGCACTTGATAGTGTTTGGTAAACGTGTGCAGACTCGACCAGGTAGCCGCCTGGCACACTTGCTGAGCCGTAGCCTGATGCCGCAATGCCCAGGACGCACCCACGGCTCTGGTAGAATGGGCCTTCAGTCCAGATGGAATCGGAAGCCCAGCAGAACGGTATGTGTGAAGAATTGGTTCCTTGATCCACCGCGCAAGGGTGGATTTGGAAGCTTGCGATCCCTTATGCTGACCAGCGACTAGGACAAAGAGCGCATCAGAACGGCGTAGAGGCGCCGTGCGAGAAATGTAAATCCTGAGTGCTCTCACCAGGTCCAACAGATGTAAACCCTTTTCAAATTGGTGAACTGGATGCGGACACAAAGATGGCAAAGTGATATCCTGATTGAGATGAAAGGAAGAAACCACCTTGGGAGAAAACTCCGGAATTGGACGCAGTACTACCTTGTCTTGGTGAAACACCAGGAAGGGAGATTTGCAAGATAACGCCGCTAGCTCGGACACTCTTCGAAGAGACGTGACCGCCACAAGAAAAACTACTTTTTGTGAAAGCCGAGAAAGGGAAACCTCTTTCAACGGCTCGAAAGGCGGCTTCTGGAGAGCAATGAGAACCTTGTTCAGATCCCAGGGTTCCAATGGCCGTTTGTAAGGAGGAACGATATGACAAACTCCTTGGAGAAAAGTGCGTACTTTAGAAAGCCGTGCCAAGCGCTTCTGAAAGAATACGGATAGCGCGGAGACTTGACCCTTAAGCGAGCTAAGCGACAAACCTTTTTCCAACCCAGACTGCAGGAAGGAAAGAAAAATTGGCAATGCAAATGGCCAGGGAGAAAACCCTTGAGCCAAGCACCACGCTAAGAATATCTTCCACGTCCTGTGATAGATCTTAGCTGAGGATGGTTTTCTAGCCTGTCTCATTGTGGCAACAACTTCATGAGATAAACCTGAGGCCGCTAGGATCCAGGACTCAATGGCCACACAGTCAGGTTCAGGGCCGCAGAATTCAGATGGAAAAACGGCCCTTGAGACAGCAAATCTGGACGGTTTGGTAGTGTCCACGGTTGGCCTACCGTGAGATGCCACAGATCCGGGTACCACGACCTTCTTGGCCAATCTGGAGCGACGAGTATGGCTCGATGGCAGTCGGACTTGATTTTCCGGAGAACTCTGGGTAACAACGCTAGAGGTGGGAACACATAGGGGAGTCGGAATTGCGACCAATCCTGAACCAAGGCGTCTGCCGCCAGCGCTCGGTGATCGTGAGACCGTGCCATGAAAACTGGGACCTTGTTGTTGTGCCGTGACGCCATCAGATCGACGTCCGGCGTCCCCCAGCGGCAACAGATCTGTTGAAACACGTCCGGGTGAAGGGACCATTCTCCTGCGTCCATGCCCTGGCGACTGAGAAAGTCTGCTTCCCAGTTTTCCACGCCTGGGATGTGAACTGCGGATATGGTGGACGCTCTGCTTTCCACCCACGTCAAAATCCGCTGGACTTCTTGAAAAGCTTGGCGACTGCGTGTTCCCCCTTGGTGGTTGATGTACGCCACCGCCGTGGAATTGTCCGACTGAATCCGAATCTGCTTGCCTTCCAGCCATTGTTGGAAGGCTCGCAGGGCAAGATAGATTGCTCTGATTTCCAGAACATTGATCTGCAGGGTGGACTCTTCCTGAGTCCACGTCCCCTGAGCCCTGTGGTGGAGAAACACCGCTCCCCACCCTGATAGGCTCGCATCCGTCGTGACCACTGCCCAGGACGGGGGAAGGAACGACTTTCCCTGTGACAATGAGGTGGGGAGAAGCCACCAACGCAGAGAGTCCTTGGCAGTTTGAGAGAGGGAGACAGTCCTGTCGAGGGACGTCGATTTCCCATCCCATTGGCGTAGAATGTCCCATTGTAGAGGGCGCAGATGAAACTGCGCGAACGGGACTGCCTCCATTGCTGCTACCATCTTTCCTAGGAAATGCATGAGGCGCCTCAGTGAGTGCGACTGGCTCTGAAGGAGAGATTGCACTCCAGTCCGTAGCGAGCACTGCTTGTCCAGTGGAAGCCTCACTATCGCTGAGAGAGTATGAAACTCCATGCCAAGATAAGTCAGAGATTGGGTCGGGGTTAGATGAGACTTTGGAAAGTTGATAATCCACCCGAAACTCTGGAGAGTGTCTAGTGCCACCTTCAGACTGTGTTGGCATGCCTCTTGAGAGGGTGCCTTTATAAGCAGGTCGTCTAGATACGGGATGACCGAGTGACCCTGCGAGTGCAGAACAGCTACTACTGCTGCCATGACTTTGGTGAAGACCCGGGGGGCTGTTGCCAGACCGAAAGGTAACGCTACGAACTGTAGGTGTTCGTCGTGTATGACGAAGCGTAGGAAACGCTGATGCTCTGGTGCAATCGGCACGTGGAGATACGCATCTTTGATGTCTATTGATGCTAGAAAATCTCCTTGAGACATTGAGGCTATGACGGAGCGTAGGGATTCCATCCGGAACCTCCTGACTTTTACGTGTCTGTTGAGCAACTTTAGATCCAGGACGGGTCGATACGATCCGTCCTTTTTTGGGACCACAAACAGATTGGAGTAAAAACCGTGACCTTGTTCCTGAAGAGGGACGGAGGTCACCACTCCTTCCGCCTTTAGAGCGGCCACCGCCTGCAACAGAGCATCGGCTCGGTCTGGTGGTGGAGAAGTTCTGAAGAAACGAGTTGGCGGACGAGAACTGAACTCTATCCTGTACCCGTGAGACAGAATATCCCTCACCCAACGGTCTTTGACGCGTGACAGCCAAATGTCGCCAAAGTGGGAAAGCCTCCCACCGACCGCGGGTGTGGGAATCGGAGACCGCAAGTCAGGAGGACGCCGTCTTGGCAACGGTTCCTCCGGCTGTCCTTTTTGGGCGTGACTGAGACCTCCAAGAATCTGAGCGTCTCTGGTCTTTTTGAGTCTTTTTTGACGAGGCGAATTGGGACCTGCCCGGTCCTCGAAAGGACCGATAACCAGACTGACCCTTCCTCTGTTGGGGTTTGTTTTGTCTGTGTTGCGGTAAGGATGAGTCCTTACCCTTGGAGTGTTTGATGATTTCATCCAAACGCTCTCCAAACAATCGGTCACGAGAAAAAGGCAAATTGGTTAAGCACTTCTTGGAATGAGAATCTGCTTTCCAATGTCTCAACCACAGGGCCCTACGCAAAACAACGGAGTTGGCTGACGCCACTGCCGTGCGGCTTGTAGCGTCAAGAACAGCATTAATCGCGTACGACGCGAATGCCGCCATTTGCGAGGTCAATGGTGCTACCTGCGGGGCAAATGCACGTGTGACTGAGTCGACTCGCGCAAGCCCGGCTGAGATAGCTTGGAGTGCCCATACGGCCGCAAAAGAAGGCGCTAATGACGCTCCAATCGCTTCATAGATGGATTTCAGCCAGAGCTCCATCTGCCTGTCAGTGGCATCTTTAAGTGCCGCTCCATCTTCAACTGCAACCAAGGATCTAGCTGCAAGCCTGGAAATTGGAGGATCCACTTTTGGACACTGGGTCCAACCCTTGACCACCTCAGGGGGAAAAGGGTAGCGTGTATCTTTAAGCCGTTTAGGAAAACGCCTTTCAGGATAAGCGTGGGGTTTCTGGATTGCGTCTCTAAAGTCAGCGTGGTCCAGAAAAGTGCTTAATGTACGCTTAGGGTATCTGAAATGGATTCTCTCGTGCTGCGAAGCTGACTCCTCTACAAGAGGAGCTGGTGGGGAAATATTTAACATCTTATTGATGTTAAATATAAGATCATTAACTATGGCGTCACCATCTGGTGTATCTAGATTGAGAGCGGTCCCAGGATCAGAATCCTGATCAGTTACGTCCGCCTCATCACCCATAGATTCATCTCGCTGGGATCCTGACCATTGAGATGAATGTGAAGGCCCGTCATAGCGAGCCCGCTTAGGCTGCCCGGGGCCATCGTCCGAGTCAGAGTCTTCACCCTGAGGTGTATATGCCCGTCCCGGAGCTTGGAGCTGAGGGGGACCAGGGGGCAATGATTGCACAGTGTCCGTGGCCTGAAGTACAGGCCTAGCTCGCAATGTGTCAAGAATTTGTGACATAGTGAGAGACATTCTGTCAGCAAAAGCTGCAAACTCAGTTCCTGTCACCTGGACAGCATTCACAGGTGGTACACCCTGGGTCACGTCCAGCAGAGGTCCCGACTGTGCAAGCGCCGCAGGGGCCGAGCACTGCACACAATGGGGGTCCGTGGAGCCTGCTGGTAGAAAAGTCCCACATGCGGTGCAGGAAGCATATAATGTCTGTGCCTTGGCACCCTTGCGTTTTACGGACGACATGCTGCTGGCTCTCTGCAATGTGAGAGAGTCTATAGCCAAAGGGCGACCAGCGCTATGTAATACCAAGTATTTGTAGAAACAAAATACTAAGAATACTACTGGCACAAGAGGGGGTGAGCCCTGAGGGCTGCTTACCGCCCGCTGAATAGCGGGTAAGAGGCGCAGAATTCCTTGTCTGGGTCTCCCCGGCTCCCCTCTGCAGCTCAGCGTGTCAGCAGGAATGGCTGCCGGCGTCTGTGGAGAGGGGCGGTCCGTGGGAGTTCCCAAACAGAAGTGCGGGAAACAGTGTCCCCTCTGTGCCGATTGTGAGGGCTGGAGTATGTAAAAACGACTCCAGCCCTCGGCGCTGATGCACTGGCCAGCGTCCCGCCCCTCTCCTGACTGGCAGGTCTGGGGGCGGGAACGAACGGAAGCAGGCCGCAAAAGCCGGGGACTCGAGTTATCAGCGCGGCCGCCGTAAAAGCGCGGGCCGCGCTGAAGTCCCCGGCGCACCACAAGTGCCAGCCGCGCCGCAGTCCCAGCGGCCGGCGTGACCGATTTCCAGAAGTGGCCAGCGTCCCGCCCCTCTCCTGACTGGCAGGTCTGGGGGCGGGAACGAACGGAAGCAGGCCGCAAAAGCCGGGGACTCGAGTTATCAGCGCGGCCACCGTAAAAGCGCGGGCCGCGCTGAAGTCCCCGGCGCACCACAAGTGCCAGCCGCGCCGCAGTCCCAGCGGCCGGCGCGACCGATTCCCATAAGTGTGCCTGCTTCAGCGAAGCTGAATGAGGCCATGGCACAAGCGCCGTAGCGCTGATGTCCCCCGGCGCACTACAACACCCAGCATGCTGCGGTGTGAGCGCCAAATGCACGGGGACACAGAGTACCTTGAGGAAGCAGGGCCATGTCCCTGATGTACTCCGCTCCATCCAGCATCTTCTCCAGGGGCTGTAGATGGAGCACGGTCTCAGTGCCTGGAGACCAGTAAATCCCACTTCACCCAGAGCCCTGTAAAAAGGGATGGGGAAGGAATCAGCATGTGGGCTCCTGCCGCCGTACCCGCAATGGGTACCTCAACCTTACAAACACCTCCGACATACAGTGGGGTGAGAAGGGAGCATGCTGGGAGCCCTGTATGGGCCCTCTTTTCTTCCATCCGACATAGTCAGCAGCTGCTGCTGACTAAAAACAATGGAGCTATGCGTGCGTGTCTGACCTCCTGCGCACAAAGCTAAAACTGAGGAATCCGTACTCCTACGGGAGGGTGTATAGCCAGAAGGGGAGGGGCCTTACACTTTTAAGTGTAGTTCTTTGTGCGGCCTCCAGAGGCAGTAGCTATACACCCACTGTCTGGGTCTCCCAATTAGGAGCGAAAAAGAAAAATAAAGACAAAAAAAAATTTATTTGAAAAAACACTCCCCGAAACATTCCTCTTTCCCCAATTTATTGAAAATAAAGAAATTCCGGTCGCTGTAATCCATTTTGGAGGTCCCACGCCGACTCTGGATCTTCTAGAATATGGGGGGCACGTTCAGGGAACGTATCCCCCATTTTCTGGAAGAGCAAGCTCTCCATGAGCAGTGTGGGTGCAGTAATCTGAGAATTACTGCACTCACACTGCCCCGGTCCAACTTAGGGCAGAGTGACCTGCAGTAACCTCATTCCAGAATATGAGGGGCACGCTCACAGAACGTACCCCCCATTTTCTGGAACAGCAGTCTCTCCATGTGAGGACCACACTCCTCACATGGAGAGACTGCTGATTACTGCACTCACTCTCCCCCGGTCCACAGTGGAGCAGCCTGTGCAGCAGCGACGTCAGCGTCCCAGGGATCCAGCTGACAGCCGCTGTCTGCGCATGCGCCGCCAGCATTCAAGAAGGAGGCGGCGTGATCGCGGGACGGATCACCAGACAGGTAACGTATGACCGGGGGCTAGGGGGGGGGGGGGGTGACGGGGGGTGACCTAGCGGGACCTGGGGACACCTTTCTGTCGCATGTGACGTGTCACATGCGGCAGAAAGAGCAGAATGAATGCGGCCGCGCCATCTTCCACGCTCCGGAGGGGGGAGGGGGCTCTGGAGACCGGAGGGGGCTCCGGGGACCAGAGATCTCCGGTGTACCGGAGGAGGGGTCAGGGGGAGGACATTTCCCTCCGATCTGAAATGTTTGATCATTTCAGATCAAAGGGAAATGAATGCAGAGCCGGGGCCGGCAGCAGTTTTCTGTGCGCTTCGGCGCCATTTTGGATGTCCGGTGGGGGTAGGGGTGGGGGTGGGGGGACTCTCCGGTACCGGGGGCTTTGGGGGCACTAGGGGTTTAGATTTCTTTCTCATCTGACATGTTTGATCATGTCAGATGAAAAAGAAATCAGTTTTACCGGCCATTTCTTTTTTTTTCATGTGTTCGTCGGTATACAGTATATATCACATGATCGGGGTCCAAAAAAAACACCCCGATTCATAATCTGGGGGGTCTCAGCTACCCCCAGTAGCTGAAACCCCCGAGATTTTCGGTCGCTGGGGGGCGCTACAGGGTTTTTTCGGGCCGCCGCTTTAAAGCGGCGGAACAGAATAAGTACCCTGTTTTGCCGCCGCTTTAAGTCGTACGGCCGTCGTTATGAGGTTAAAGTCCATTTTGACCCAGCGTGAGGGGGAGTCATCTTGCATACGTATGTATATACAGAATTTATTGATTTATTATTTTTGCTTATACAGCTCCATCAAATTCTACAGCTCTTATCAGCCATCATCATCATCACTGTCCCCACTGGGGCTCACAATCTGATTCCCAATCACTAAGTTTCTGGAGTGTGGGAGTAAATCCACGTAAACGTGTGTGTGTGTGTGGGGGGAGGGGACATATAAACTCCTTGCACATGGTGTCCTCTATAGGATTAGAACCTAGGACCCCAGCGCTGTGAAGCCATAGTGGTCTCTTTCAGTTCCTCTTACCTGTCACCTTTTTAAGAAGTCAAGGTGTTTAAAAGACTTTCTTTAACTCCTTCCTGACAGACATGACATGTGATGGGTTCTGGTCCTTCTATCTTTCCCTGCAGATAATGGTTGTGTTATCTGCCTTGAACAACACTAGATGTAGCAGAGCTTGGCCCACTGCCATTAACCTCTTAAATGCCATTCTCAATCTCTAATAATACGCATTTACAGCGTGCGGATCGGGGATCATGCCATTTCACATTCCCATCAGCCTGCCTGTGACGCCATCGCAGGGTGCCAATGAGCTGGGTACAGCAGACCCATGTTCCTGCCATTACTATGCTCCTATGAAGACTGATTTTTATTATATACTTCCAATGCTGTGATACAAATTAAAATGCCAGAATGCATTTTTGCATTGGTGCAATCCTACAAAAAAAAAACAAACAACCCATCAAAATGTCACGTGTACCCCAAAATGGTATAGATAAAAATGGTAGCTCGACATACAAAAAACCCAAATCCTTAGGCTCCTTTCACACATCCGGTTTTTGCAGTGCGACTCAATCTGGGTCAAAAACCTTATGCAACGGATGTGGCGAAAAAAAACGGATCCGTTGCATAAGTTTTGCCATGCGGCCCGTCCGTTTTTTGAAGGATGCGGCTTCATACTGAGCATGCACAGTGCAAAAAAACGCATCCGGAGGCTGGATGCGGTTTTTGCCGCAGGACGCCGCGGCGTCCATAGGCTTGCATTTTAAATAGCGCCGCATCGCGCCGCATTGGGCGCGATGTAGTTTTTTCGCCGCACAAAAAAACGTGCCAAGCAACGTTCCATCCGGCTGCCGCATGGGCTAAATATGCCGCGTCCAGCTAAAAACGGATACAACGCAAGGCCATGCGGCACAATACGGCGCTAATGCAAGTCTATTTGGAAAAAACACAACCGGCGGCAAATTTTGTAGAAAATTTCCGTTTTTGTTTATTGTATAATAAAAAAAACCCTTAACTTTGATATCACTGTAATCTTTCTAACCTGGAGAATCATGTTGACAAGTAATTTTTTAACATTATTAATACAATAAAAAGAAAAGACAAAAAAATCTATTGAGAAATTGCATTTAGTTTCGCAATTTCACTGCACTTGGAATTTCCCCCGTTTTCCAGTACACTGAATGGAAAAATTAACTTAATGGCAACTTATCTTGCAAGATACATGTCTCATACATCTATATCGCTAGATAAAATCAGAAAATTATGGTTCTAAGAGATAAAGGAGGAAAAAAAACAAAAGTGCAAAAAACAGAAAGAAAAAAAAAAAAAAAATCACCTGGTCAGGAAGGGGTTAAATATATATACCTCCAAATGCAAAAAATGGGAGCAAAGCTGGAGTTTCTGAGAATGGTCACTGCACAGTGGATGGAGCTGCTGGCCCTGTACATTGTAAGCTTCCAATGGTTATGGACCATGTAAGCTGATCATGGAGGGGATGGTGTGGGACAGATCAAAAATATCTTATTCCCGGACAACCTCTTACCTACTAAATTTCATTTAGACTTGACTTACAAAGAATATAAACAAGTTTTAGAAAATAAAGCAAAATGACTGTTGAATACTGAGATACATGCACGATACCTGGGATCCTAGAAGAGTTTTGGTGTAGTAATCACGTGGCATGAACACCTCCACTATGGTAACCAAGCACCAAAAGGCATCCTCCTGATCAAGGTAAAGAAGGGCAATGGCGGCGAGCCTGGAAGTAAAGGAGGCATGTTTTATATACACATCACAGAAAACAGATCAGTATTCCCTTTTTGTAGCCCAGTGACTTGTTGCTAACATGGGCCACACTATTAGCAGCTACAAGAAGCTGGTGGTCCTCAGACGTGTATTCTATCCTAACTTCATAGATGTGATAACCAAAAATGAGTTGATGATAGCAAACATCCCTCACCGATTCAATCCCTGGCAGTAGCCAATGTCAGGATTTCTCCAAGAATACGCCAACAAGACATTGCGTAGCTTTTGGACGCCCTCAGAGGTGGGAGAGGTGTAGTGCTTGTTGTTGGGAAGTGTCCTCATGAGGTCCAACTCAATCTGCTTTGATGCTGGGTTTTGCTTTTCAAGAGCTTTTTGGAGAAGACTTTGGAAATATCCAGGAGGTTTCTCTTCCTTTAGTTTCTTAATATGCAGGTTTACAAACATCTTCCACATCTTAGAGCGATGCTGGTGAGGTATCCCATTGCGGACAAGACTCTTGAGCTCTGGTGAATGGACCATCTCACGATTTACTGTGCTGGCAAAATAGTTTTCCCACTTCACCACGGTTGAAATCTCATGGCTCTCTGACAGCGACAAAGACTTGAGATCAAGGGCTCTTACTCTTGCCACCAGTTTTTCCTCATCGTCGTCATCATCTTCAGGGATGATCTGGAATCCATATATGTCATATTTGCTACATAGAAAGAGAACACTGATTTAATAGATGGAAAAAAAATATGAAAAGCAAAACACACTTATGCACTTAATTCAGTCATATTGAGTATAGTTCACCCAGATCAAAACGGATTTATGCCTGGGAAAAACACCTCTATAAATATAAGACGGGTCCAGTCCATAGTGCAATATAGCACACTGGTCCAGGAGAACGAGTGGGCCTTGGCCTCGCTGGACGCGGCCACGGCATTTGACTCGGTAGTTACATAGTTACTTAGGTTGAAAAAAAGACCTAGGTCCATCTAGTTCAACCTTCCTCCACCACTAGTTCTACATTTGGTCACCAAGTCATTTATAACCAACAATGTTGTGTGTACTGAGGAAATCATCCAGCCCTTTTGTAAAAGCTGTTATAGTATCTGCCATTACTACCTCTTGTGGTAGGGCATTCCACAGTCTGACTGCTCTAACTGTAAAGAACCCTTTCCTATTTAGCTGTCGGAATCGCTTTTCTTCCACTCGCAGTGAATGCCCCCTGGTCCTTAGCATTGTCTTTGGAAGAAATAAGTCATGTGCCAGTCCTTTACATTGACCACACATGTATTTATACATATAAATGAGATCTCCTCTGAGACGTCTTTTTTCTAAGCTAAACATATCTAACTTTTTCAACCTGTCATCATATGGGAGGCCTTCCATTCCTTGTAGTAGTCTAGTTGCCCGTCTTTGAACTGCCTCTAACTTCTGAATGTCCTTTTTAAAATGTGGAGCCCAAAACTGGTTCCCATATGCCAGATGTGGCCTTACAAGTGATTTATAGAGGGGTAACAATACGTTGGGATCATGGGATCTAATCTCTCTTTTTATACACCCTAAAATCTTGTTTGCTTTAGCAGCTGCTGCTTGACATTGAGTGCTGCTGCTCAGCTTATTTGTAATGAGAATACCCAAATCCTTCTCCTGTTCTGTAGTCCCGAGTTTATTTCCATTTAATGTATACGCAGCTATTGGATTACTCCGTCCTAGGTGCATTACTTTACATTTATCAACATTAAATCTCATTTGCCAAGTGTCTGCCCATTCTGACATCTTATCCAGATCTTTTTGTAATTTATTTGTAATATTTTTGTAATATTGTACTATCAAGGTCAGGTTTTAATATGCTACATAGTTTGGTGTCATCAGCAAAGACTGACACTTTACTATCAATTCCATCCACAAGGTCATTAATAAAGAGATTAAAAAGAATCGGTCCTAGCACAGATCCCTGCGGCACCCCACTGCTGACTGCAGCCCATTTAGAGAATGTACCATTTATGACTACTCTTTGTTTCTTATCCTTTAGCCAATTCCTTACCCAGTTGCATATAGTTTCCCCAAGTCCTTGCTTCTGGAGCTTTAATATAAGGCTATTGTGTGGTACAGTATCAAATGCCTTTGCAAAGTCCCAATAAATCACATCAGCTGCATTACCAATATCCAGGTTTGAACTTACCCCCTCATAGAACCCCAACAGGTTGGTTAGACACGACTTATCTTTCATGAATACATGCTGTTTGTCAGTTATTATATTATTTTCTGCAATATATTTTTGCATGTCATCCCTTAAAATGCCCTCAAAAACTTTGCATACTACTGATGTCAGACTTAATGGACGGTAGTTGCCTGGATCTACCCTCTTACCTTTCTTAAATATCGGTACCACATCAGCAATCCTCCAAATCTGAGGCACCAACCCTGTTACAAGCGAGTCTAAAAAGATGAGATACAGCGGTCTGTCGATAATGGAGCTCAATTCCCTCAATATTCGTGGATGAATGCCATCTGGCCCTGGGGATTTGTGAATGTTTAGTTTACTCAGACGTAGGCGTACTTCATCTTGTGTTAAATTAATTATATCAGGTGGTGAACTTTGATTTTTCTCTTGTTGAATGATCCCTGGTACAGTCAGTTCCTTGGTGAACACAGATGAGAAATGCCTATTTAATATCTCAGTCTTTTGTTTGTCCTCTATAACTAACTTGTTATTATATTTTAAGGGGCCAATACTATTCTTTGTTTTCCTTTTGTCATTAATGTATTTATAAAAGATTTTGGGACTTATTTTAATGTCCTTGGCGATTTTTGTTTCAGTAGCTAGTTTTCCTTGTTTGATTTCTTTTTTACATTTCCTATTGATATCTTTATACTTCTGAAATGATTTTTCTGTATTCTCAGCCTTTAAGATTTTAAACGCCCTTTGTTTTTGTTTTATTATACTTTGTACAGTCTTATTTATCCATAGTGGTTTCTTTTTATTCCTGGACATTTTATTACCAGAGGGTATAAGCTTTTTACAGGACTCTAGCAGTATATCCTTAAACTTACCCCATTTATGTTCGGTATCCCCAGTTACCATGACTTTGTCCCAATCTACACATTTAAGCTCTTCCCTTAATTTGTTGAAATCAGCTTTCCTAAAATTCCAGGTTTTTGCATTTCCCCTTTGAAATGTTCTATTGAATATTATTTTGAAGCTAACCATATTATGATCGCTGGTGCCCAAGTGCTCCCAGATCTGTAGGTCTGAAATGGTATCCGGTCTATTTGACAGGACCAGATCTAGCAGATTATCTCCCCTTGTCGGTTCATCTACCATCTGAGAGAGGTAATTGTCTTGAATGGTAGATAAGAATTTACAGCTTTTAGCAGAACCAGAAGATTCTATGTCCCACTGAATGTCTGGATAGTTTATATCCCCCATAATAGGAAACCAATTATTATTATTAGCTGCCTTTTCAATTTGTTCCAGCATTTCACCCTCTATTTGTTCAGGTATGTTAGGAGGCTTATAGCAAACTCCAATTAGGATTTTTCCATTATTCCCATCCTCATGTATATTTACCCATACTGACTCCACATTGTTGCAGTTCCCCCCAATGTCATCATTCGACACATGTTTTAAATTAGATTTGATAAATATACACACCCCACCACCTTTTTTGTCTTTCCTGTCCTTCCTAAATGTAGTATAAACCTGTATGTTTGTCACCCAGTCATGGCTTTCATCCAGCCAGGTTTCCGTAATGCCCCCCACATCATAATCCATGGTTGACATAAGAGTCTCCAATTCATTCATTTTGTTTGCAAGACTTCTTGCATTTGCCAGTAGACATTTAATACTATTAACACCTTTATTAATCCTAGCCTCCCTACGTTCCTTGCATGTCCCATCCCCCCCTAATCCTTCATTGATCCTTACCATCTCACTGTCTCTATCTGCTCTATCTATCCCCTTATTTGCTCCACTACCCTCCCTCCCCCCAGATCCTAGTTTAAAAGCTCCTCCATCCGTCTGACCATTTTCTCCCCCAGCACAGCTGCACCTTCCCCATTGAGGTGCAGCCCGTCCCTACCGTAGAGCCTGTAGCCAACTGAGAAGTCGGCCCAGTTCTCCATGAACCCAAACCCTTCCTTCCTGCACCAATTTCTAAGCCACGTATTTATCTCCCTAAGCTCCCGCTGTCTTTCTAGTGATGCTCGTGGCACCGGTAGTATTTCTGAAAACACCACCTTGGAGGTCCTGGACTTCAGCTTCTCTCCTAGTTCCCTGTAATCAATTTTAAAGGACCTTCCACCTGCCTCTAACTTTGTCATTAGTACCAATGTGCACCATGACCGCTGGGTGTTCCCCAGCCCCACCCAGCAATATGTCTATCCGATCCACAATATGCCGAACCCGAGCACCCGGCAGACAACACCCTGTATGTCCGCCTAATTATAGAGTCCCCTACCACCAACATCTGTCTGGGCTTTGCTGCACTCCTATTTCCCTCCTTTCTACAGCAGTCGTTCTCCTGGTTGCTAGGAGCAACGTCCTGCTGTAGTGTCCCTAGTCCTGGCCCTTCATTCCTAATATCAGCCAAACAGGCATATTTACTAGGTTGTGCCAGGTCAGGACTAGGCTCCCTGACACTTTTCCCCCTACCTCTTCTTCTAACTGTTACCCAGCTACCTACCTCTGGGTCCTGATCTTCCCCACCTCCAACCTCCTCCATATCACTGGCCCCAGCCAGAGAAAGCTCAGTGAGCTCTAAACTCCTCTCCAGGTTTGCAATGCCCCTGAGTGTTACAAGCTGCTTATTTAGATCAGTTACCTTGGCTTCCAAATATGCAACATGCTTGCATCGAGTGCAGACATATTCACCCTCGAACAGCTGCTCAAGGCATGCATACATCTGACAAGATACACACCTGGTAGCATTATCCATGGAGCTGCTATTAACTCTCTCGTTAATGATCCTTCCGCAGGTTCACCTACGGAAACCTTTAGACAGTAAAGTTGAAAAACAATGAAAAGAAAATAATGAGAAATGTATAAGGATAAATTCAAACTATGTTCTTGTGTCAAACTATGTTATTGTGTTTAAACTATGAAACACTTATATGTAACCCGCACTTTGCTGTAGACCTCGGTAGAATGGCCATTTTTATTTGCCTGCCTCCAGAGATTCGCCTTTGGACCTAAATTCAGTAATTGGATTCATATGTTGTATAGGTCCCCGGCAGCCAGGATACTAGTCAATGGTGCTATGTCTACACCCTTCTCATTGAATCGGGGCACAAGACAGGGATGCCCTCTGTCTCCAGCATTGTTTGCACTAGTTATTGAAGCTTTGGCAATTAGAATCCGCTCTCATCCACAGATCACTGGAATCACTATAGCCGACCGCACAGATCAAATAGGATTGTATGCGGATGACATGGTTGTCTTCTTAGATCGAATGCAAGAGACTACCGGTGGTTATAGACACTATAGATAAATTTGGGGAGTTTTCGGGATTACGCATCAACTGGGATAAGTTGGCTTTGATGCCATTAATGCATGGGTCTGGAATTTCAATGGAGGGTAGGTCACCTCTGCAAGTGGTAACTAGCTTTAAATACCTGGGAATACACATACAGAAAGACCATACACTAGACCTGCAGACAAGTATAACACCACTTCTGGAGCACGTTAAACTTAAATATAACTTGTGGAGCAAGCTACCCCTGTCAGTGGTTGGCAGAATAAATTTAATCAAAATGATATTACTTCCAAAGCTTAGTTATACACTACAACATAGTGCAGTATCAGTACCCAAATCCTTCTTCTCAATGTTGAACTAGCTTACTACCTCTTTCATATGGGGGAAATCCAGACCCAAACTTCGGTTATCCATTTTACAGAGATCCAAAAGACTGGGAGGGCTGGCTTTACCAGAGTTCTTCCTCTACTACCTCGCAGGACAGCTTAGGGCACTAGAGACTTGAATGCCTGGATGTCAGCTGCCAAACTCTGAGAGTCACTTGGCACACACGGCTGGGACTGATTGTTTAATGGGTTTTCTGGAATCTGATGGGCTGAGAACACCACGGCAATTACCCCTCCTCAGGTAGCCAAGATTAGTCTGGCGACAAGCCAAGAGGGTGGTACACTTCGAAGGGGTGGTGGCGGAACTCCCATTATGGGGGAATAGCCACTTCCATACTCTGAGAGATCACCCCTCGGCGCAATTCTGGGCCACTCACAACGTCAGTGCATTAGGTGATCTTTTTGTCCCGGGAACCACAACCTTCAAGTCCTTTGAACAAGTCCAGATTGAATATAATGTTCCAAGATCACAGTTTTTTTAGATACCTGCAGATTCGCACAGCGATTCAATCCCATAAACAGAAAATTGGAGTGAGGAAATTGATATCATCACTTCCTATGATCGGTATTCTAAAATCACAAATACCTCGAGGTCTAATCTCAGCTACATATACTTACCTGTTGTCGGTGGGGGTGGAATTCTGACCCCTTGCCAGCCCAGGATAGATGGAAATCTCTAATTCCCTCTCTACAGGGAGAGGAATGGGAAGAGATATTGGAATCTCCGACTGCGGTATCCCCGTCGGTTAATAATAAGTTGATTCAATGCTACATTGTCCACCAGGCACACCTTACTCCAACTCGATTATTTAGTATGGGCCGTTCTCGTATATCGGAGTCCCCGAGGTGTCATCTCTCAGGGGAAAATTTCATACATATGATTTGGAGCTGTCCCAATATATCTTCGTACTGGCGGGGAGTGACACCTATGCTGACCGATTGTGTCGATTCCTGTTTTGTGTGACCCTTTGATATGCCTGTTTAGGGTGGTGGAGGAAGAGTCCTGGGATCATTACATGACAGTATTCCTCAGAGAGGCATTGTTTCTGGCTAGGAAATTAATAGCTCTGAGGTGGATGGGAGATTCGAATCTAACTGTGCGGTCCTGCGTTAAACTAGTCAATGCAACCATAGTCTATGAGCGGGTGGTATATTATAATAGGGGGTGCCCGAGAAAATTTAACAAAATCTGGGGTTTGTGGAATTCTTCTCCAGACACACTTGCGGAGGTTTGAGGAGATTATGCGGATAATGGTGGTTCCCGTTAGATGTTGGGATATGAAACACTGTCCAATGGTGTATTGAGATATAATAATGCAATGTGGCTGTTGTTGTTCTTTCTTTCTTCCTTTTTCTATTCCTTTTTCTATCTTGTTTTCAAAATATGGTCATGCTGATGGATAGAGCTGTTCTTATGCTCAATATAAAATTAGATATATATGCAAATGATAAGAAGTATGGATAATAACATTGTTCTATCTTAAGTGCTAAAGATATTATGGACTTTATATGACTGTTCATTGTAATATTCAAATATTACTATCTATATACGGAGCTATCTTTATATGGCAAATGTCAGTTGTACCATGTTTGAAATTGTTAATAAAACGAAGTTAAAAAAAAACCCAAAACACACTTCTGAACAAATTCTGTGCCAGAGAGTAGTGTCCTAATAACAGCAGCTCTCTGATGCTTATTTTGCTATCTTGTCTAAGAATATAAAGTGGTGACACCCAGCAAAATACCTGGAAGAACTGCTACAGGGAGAAAATGAAGTAATATTCTCCCTGCAGCTGCTCATTTCCAGTCATCTATACAGTGCAGGGATCAATTACAGTTTCACTATACAGTAAAGGGAATCTGTCACCAGGTTTTCGCTACCCCATCTGAGAGCAGCATGATGTGGAGACAGAGACCCTAATTCCAGTGGTGCCACTTACTGAGCTGATTGCTGTAATTTTGATAAAATGAATGTTTTCTCTGCTGCAGATCTAGTAGTTATACAAAGCTCATGAATATGCTGAACCACCTGGCAGCAGGACAAGTAGTCCGGTAATGATAATCTACTGCTGAGTAAACAGTGATTTTATCAAAACTACACCAAGCAGCTCAGTAAATTGCACGTTAGAATAAGGATCTCAGTCTTTACATTAAGCTGCTCTCAGATTAGGTGGCAAAAACCTGGTGACAGATTCCCTTTAAGTGCGCTATGATAACTTCCTGACACACTGATCAACAATCTGCTATGCAAAGTATGCTGTCAAACATGGAATGATCACAGCACACTCCATGTATAGTGAAACAGTGATTGTAACCAATCAATGCACTGGCTAGATGTAACCAATCCCTGCACTGGCTAGATGTAACCAATCCCTGCACTGGCTAGATGTAACCAATCCCTGCACTGGCTAGATGTAACCAATCCCTGCACTGGCTAGATGTCACCAATCCCTGCACTGGCTAGATGTCACCAATCCCTGCACTGGCTAGATGTAACCAATCCCTGCACTGGCTAGATGACTGGAAGTGAGCAGCCATAGGGAGGATATAACTTCATTTTCGCCCTGTAGCCGCTGCGCCAGTAACTAGGCTACACAAAATTTAAACCCTATTTACCTGCATATTACAATATCTGCTGTACATTTTTGGGGGAGAAATAATTTTTAGTAAAAAAAAAAAATAATAATAACTTGGAAGAACAAGCAGACCTCTCAGGATTTGGGGAGAAAACACAAGGTAAGCATATCAAAATTAGCAGCCATCCATACCTCATAGTGTGGGGTCTGATGTACGTATGTTCTGGGTGTTCCACTGTTTCCACCTTTAGAGCATCCTCTAGCAGCTGATTCACAACCTCTTGGCCTGGCCCTTGGCTATCTACACAGACTGGTGTTTTCATCTCTTGAAGGAGGACAAGATACTTGCTCTCTATTTGGCATAGCTTGGCTTCCAAATTGGAGTACTGTAAAAAATACATCGAGCAGTGAGATTTGTAACCGTGTGATAAAGATAGTGTGTGTGTGTGTGTAATGTAATGTAATGTAGTGTGTGTGTGTGTGTGTGTGTGTGTGTGTATATATATATGAGATCTGTGCAGTCACTATTTGTGGTGTCTGTTCCATAATGATGGGGGCAGTACAGACAGATGCACTTACAAAAAAAAAACATTGAAAATGTTTATATTAACGAGGTACATTTATCAAAACTATCTAATGTTTGCAAAATTAGATGAGACTGTTTTAGCATGAACCACTAAGGGGTACTTTACATGCTGCGACATTGCTGCCGATATATCGTCGGGGTCACATCGTTAGGGACGCACATCCGACGCCGGTAGCGACATCGCAGCGTGTAACACAAATGAGCGACGATCAACGAGCGCAAAAACCTGCAAAATCGTTGCTCGTTGACACATTGTTCATTTCCATAATATCGGTGCTGCTGCAGTAACGATGTTGTTTGTCGTTCCTGGGGCAGCACACATCGCTATGTGTGACGCCGCTGGAACGACAAACATTTCCTTACCTCCGTCCACCGGAAAAGGAGGAAGGGAGGAGGTGGGCGGCATGTTCCTGCCACTCATCTCCTCCCCTCCTTTTGTATTGGGCGGCGGTTCAGTGACGCTGCTGTGACGTCGCTGTGACGCTGAACGAACTGCCCCCTTAGAAAGGAGGCGGTTCGCTGGTCACAGCGACGTCACAGTGCAGGTATGTGCATGTGACGCTGCCGTAGCGATAATGTTCGCACGGCCGTGATCACCACATATCGGCCGTGCGACGGGGGCGGGTGCAATCGCGCTCGACATCACTAGCAAATACTAGCGATGTTGCAGCGTGTAAAGTACCCCAAAGACTATAAAATCTACAGATGCATCAAATTTTGTCAAAGTTAATGCCACCTATCCGTTATGCCAGCAATATGGTGCACCATGTTCCGTTGAGGCCCAGCGCCTTTACACCAAGCTGCGCTGGACAAGGCTCAGAACGGGTCTCAAATATGGTGCAAGTCATGAAAAGCAGTTTTTGGTTAAATTGTATCAGAATGATGGCGATTACAGCTGGATAAATCTCCAATAATGTGTTACTATTATGAGGCAAGGTAATAACAATAAACAGATAATTATGCAGAATAAATGGAAAGTGTGTAAAACAATAATGTGTAAATCTGTAGACCCTTGCTTCCACTTACGGACAATTTACCTTCGCTTCCAATTCTTGCTCCCTTCTTTCAGTGCTTCTTCGGAGGGCGGAAAGCTCCAATATTTCTTTGTTGAGAAACTTGTTTTGCGCCTTATAGCCCTGTAAGCTGTCCTGTAAAGAAATGGTTGAGTTTATTTACATTTTATGGGCCCATTAATAAGGGATTATGCAGTATTGCTTTATTAATTAATAGCCTACACAGTCTACATGGATCCGATGGATAAGGAGCTCTGGGTTCTTCTGACGTCAAGGACTGATCGTGAAATACAACTCAAAAAGAACACATTGAAAACCTCATTTCACTACCAAAAATGTAATGTTTCATTCACAGGTACCTTACAGAAGGAGTGAAATGTGGTTGGATCATGGCAGGCTTGGCTGCTTCTATCGTGTTACATCAGCTGGTAGATTCCTCCTTACAATCTAATGTCCTTTATTTCAGCGCGGTCAAATGTTATTGATATTTCTGAGGCTCTGATATACATATATGCAATTCAGCATGTGTTTAGGCCATGTGTCAATGCGTGTGTCCACTTGTAAAGACAGTGTAAAGACAGTGAGTGAATGTCAATAAATGTGAGTGCACTGTGCATTATAATCATTGTATAGAGTTCTATTACTGTAAAGCTAATTCATAGTGATGTATAAATCAGGTAAAGGCCATCCAGCAACACAATATTCACTAGTCTAAGGCTATGTGCGCACGTTGCGTACAAGCCCTGCAGAAATTTCTGCAGCGATCTGAAGAGCACATGTGCGCTTTAGATCGCTGCAGAAATGTCCGTAGTGAGCGCCGATTCCATGCGCTCTGCCTGCAGCTCCTGCCATAGACAGAGCAGGAGCTGCCGGCAAAGCGCAGGAAAGAAGTGACATGTCACTTCTTTTTGCGCAGCGCTTCGGCAGTAGCCGAAGCGCTGCGCTCTTAAACGCCACGTGTGCACGGCCCCTGCACAGTCTCCATAGACTATGCAGGGGACGCAGGACGCATGCAGTTACGCTGCGCTACAAAGCGCAGCGTAACTGCATGTTTTTACGCAACGTGCGCACATAGCCTTATACTATAGTAACTGCTCAGCACAATTGTAGGTACTGTAAAAATAAAGAAGTTACTTCTAGCCACATATAAAAAGCTATTATGATCTAGTGCCTCCCCTCCGTGCCAAGTAAGCCTACTCATATCAGTCCCGATAATGCTAATGCCATAGAAAGCAGAAGAACATGCAATAATTCCCGGGTTGAGTTAATATCAATGGCAACATAGTATTGCTATAAAAAAAGAAAAAGTGCTAAATACTGCACAATCGCCTGTTATTGATTAGCATGGGAGGCGGATGTACAGCACCTGGCCGCTTTCAGAAAACTGAGAATTTCCGTCTGTCTGCTGCCACCGCCGATCAGACATTGATAACCTATCCTAAAGGGTGCTTTACACGCCGCGACATCGCTACTGATATATCGTCGGGGTCACGTCGTTAGTGACGCACATCCGTCGCCGGTAGTGACATCGCAGCGTGTGACACCAAGGAGCGACGATCAACGATCACAAAATCATTCAAAAACGGTGTCGTTGACACAACGCTCCTTTCCTTAATAATAGCTGCTGCCACAGGTACGATGTAGTTCCTTGTTCCTGCGGCAGCATACATCGCTATGTGTGACACCGAAGGAACAACAAACATCTCCTTACCTGCGTCCACCAGCAATGAGGAAGGAAGGAGGTGGGCGGGATGTTACGTCCCGCTCATGTCCGCCCCTATTGGGCGTCCGCTTAGTGACCCCGCTATGACGCCGAACGCACCTCCCCCTTGAAGGAGGGATTGTTCGGCGGTCACAGCGACGTCGCTGACAAGGTATGTGCATGTGACGCTGCCGTAGCGATAATGTTCGCTACGGCAACGAGACCCAAATGTCGCACGATCGACGGGGGCGGGTGCTATTGCGCTCGACATCGCTAGCGATGTCGGAGCGTGTAAAGCACCCTTAAGGATAGTCCATCAATATAAAAGTAGTGGACAACCCTTTTAATTATGTTGTGAACACTATGTGGGAATTTACAGTTTGCGTGTAAATATCTTTCAGAGGAAAATGATTTGGATTGGTACTGTGTACAAATACCGCTTGGTAAGGTTATTGTTGGGGCAATATCTAGGTGACACAATTATACTTGTGGGCACATTACGTTGAATTATTACTTTTGCAGTTGCTCTGTTTATGTACTAAATGTACAGGCAATCAGCGGCACAGCATTAGGGTCACAGCAAGAGGACACTGTTCGGGCATCAGGATGAGGAGATCTGTATGGAGATAGCTATTTTGTTACATTACAACCGGTGTTTAAATACTTTTGTAATCTGATTTGTGTGTGATGCATCAGCACTAAATAGTCTAAGTTGGGGAAGTGAAAGGAGAAAAATATAGCCAAAAATTTAATTTATTGGATAAAATAAATATAAATTGCCATGTGCGTATGTATTCACCCCTTTTGCTATGAAGCCCATAAAAACCTCTGGTGCAAGCAATTACATTTATCATTCACATGGTTAGTGATAGATTGCACACAGGTGGACTTCCTAAGTGTCACATGAAATGCACACCTTTAGGCCCCCTTCACACGCACGTGTCTCCGGTACGTGCTAGGTCCGTGCCCGCATGTACCGGAGACACGGGCACACGTAAACCCATTAAAATCAATGGGTTTATTTGCATGCACGTGTGGAGCCATTGGCCCGTGCTTCCGTGTGGAGCAGACATGAGCCCGTGTGCTCCACACGGATGTGTTTCTCCGGCAGCATGGGTGTCACGCAGCCCGCACATGTACCACACGGATGTAGTGTGGATTCGGTCCCGTGTGACACGCGCCGGAGAAAACTCACGTGTCAGAGAAAAAAAAATAACATCTTTACTCACCTTCTCCAGCCCTCCTGTCTCTGCCGCTGCTGTCACTTGCTGCCGACCGCCGCTCATTATGCTAAAAAAATATTCACTTCACTGCGGGAGGAAGCAGCAGCAGCGGGGAGTCAGCAGGACCGGAGACCGAAGATCAGCACCACGGACAGCGATGCCAGGGACAGGTGAGCAGAAAGTTCCTGATCTCCGTGTGTTATCACGGATAACACACGGAGAATACACGTAGTGCCATAAACACGTCTAACGGAGGGGAAAACGCACCTTTGACACGTCCGTGAAACACGTGCGTGATTTTCATGGATGTGTGAAGGGGACCTTACTGAGAGGCCACAGAGGCTTCACCATTAAGTAAGAGGCACCACTAACTAAACACCATGAAGACCAAGGAGATCTCCAAACAAGTCAGAGTCAAAGTTGTTGAAAAGTACAAGTCAGGGTTGGGTTCTAAAAGTATATATCCCAATCTCTGATGATCCCCAGAGTACCATCAAATCCATCATCATCAAATGGAAAGAACATGGTACCTCAACAAACCTGCCAAGAAAGGGCTCGTCCACCAAAACTCAGTCCAGGAAAGGAGGGCATTAATCAGAGAGGCAACACAGAGGCAAAAGGTAACCCTGAAGGAGCTGCAGAGTTCCCAAACAGAGCCTGGAGTATCTGTCCATACGACCACAATAAGCCATACAATCTACTGAGCTAGCCTTTATGAAAGAGTGGCCAGAAAAAAATATTAATTGCTGCAAAAGAAGGCTCTACAAAGTGCTGACTTTAGGGGGTGACTAAGGCCTTGTGCGCACTAGGCGTTTTTGCCGCGTTTTTAGCGGCGTTTTTAACCGCGTTTTTGTGCTGAAAACGCAGTGACATTGCTTCCCCAGCAATGTCAATGGGTTTTCATAAGTGCTGTCCTCACACAGCGTTTTTTTTAGCTGCGTTTTTGTGGTGACCACAAAAACGCAGCATGTCAATTATTTCTGCGTTTTTCACTGCGTTTTTCACCCATTGAATTCAATGAGATGTTAAAAACGCAATGAAAAATGCATATAGCCGCGTTTCTATGACTAAAAACGCAGCTATAAACGCAAGGGGTGGGTACTACAGTGACGTGTACAGGAAGAGGATTCCTTCTGTTGGTAAACACAGAAGCATGAATCCTCCCGGTACCGTCCCCGCTGCTTCCACCTCCCGTCCTGTGCATGTCAGCTCCGTGCGGCGCCATGTCTGGGCGGGAGGTGGAGGCAGCGGCGAAAACCAAAGTGAACAGTAGAAAAAAAAAATGTCATATATACTCACCTGTCTGCAGGGTCCCGGTGCCATGCCCGCTCCCAGCTCCTCCCGGTCCCGCCGCTCTGGCTGTGTGCAGTCTCCCCGGGGCAGGACCTTGCTTGCAGGACCTGGCGGTGGATCACCTGATGCAGTCACCTGACGCATCAGCTGATCGTAGTCTCGCCGGCTTTTTCGCGCCCGGCCGGCTATCAGCTGATCCTGCCGTCAGGGGACTTCATCAGCTGATTACCGGCAGCTGCTGCAGTGATGGGCCAGGATCAGACTCCTGTCTAATCGATCGCTCCAGGAGCTGCCGGTAATCAGCACAGCACATAAGTGAGTATTATTTTTATTTTTTTTTTTCTACTGATGCATCAGCTGATTGTATAATCGGCTTTTATACAATCAGCTGATGTGTCATGTGATTCACATCCTTGAACCTGACAGATCATCTGATCGGTATGCCTTCCAGCAAACCGATCAGATGATATTGGATCCTGATTGGACGGCGCGGGACCCTGACCCAGGATTACTGCGGAGGGGGGTTTATTTCAATAAAGATGGAGTCACTAATTGTGTTGTGTTTTATTTCTAATAAAAATATTTTTCTGTGTGTTGTGGTTTTTTTTTATCTGTACTAGAAATTCATGGTGGCCATGTCTAATATTGGCGTGACACCATGAATTTCGGGCTTAGGGCTAGCTGATAATATACAGCTAGCCCTAACGCCATTATTACCCGGCTAGCCACCCGGCTTCAGGGCAGCTGGAAGAGTTGGATACAGCGCCAGAAGATGGCGCTTCTATGAAAGCGCCATTTTCTGGGGTGGCTGCGGACTGCAATTCGCAGTGGGGGTGCCCAGAAAGCATGGGCACCCTGCACTATGGATTCCAATCCCCAGCTGCCTAGTTGTACCCGGCTGGACTCAAAAATTAGGCGAAGCCCACGTCATTTTTTTTTTTTAATTATTCATGAAATAATTAAAAAAAAGGGCTTCTCTATATTTTTGGTTCCCAGCCGGGTACAAATAGGCAGCTGGGGGTTGGGGGCAGCCCGTACCTGCCTGCTGTACCCGGCTAGCATACAAAAATATGGCGAAGCCCATGTCATTTTTTTTTCCTTTTTGGGCAAAAAACTGCATACTGTCCTGGATGGAGGATGCTGAGCCTTGTAGTTCTGCAGCTGCTGTCTGCTCTCCTGCATACACTAGTGAATGGAGGATGCTGAGACTTGTAGTTCTGCAGCTGCTGTCTGCTCTCCTGCATACACTAGTGAATGGAGGATGCTGAGACTTGTAGTTCTGCAGCTGCTGTCTGCTCTCCTGCATACACTAGTTCTGCAGCTGTCTGCTCTCCTGCATACAATGAACATTTTGAAGAAGGAAATGACATCAGACCTTTTTTTTTTTCATCAACAATCTTTAATGGCATTGTGCACTGATTAAAAACGCAGTGAGCAAAAACGCAGCAAAACGCACCAAATCGCGGCAAAAACGCATGCGTTTTTGCCGCGTTTTTTTAGCCGCGGGTGCGTTTTTTTTAGACAAAAACGCACATAAAAACGCAGCGTGAAAAAAACGCCTAGTGCGCACATACCCTTACTATGCACTTTGCTATTTGATTCACATTAAAAAGAAAAACAAATATTCACAGTTGTAGGCATGATCTGTCTGTACATGGACTGGTGCAAACCCTGAAAAAAAACGGAAATTTCAAATTGTGAGGTAGCAAAACATGAAACATGTCAAGGGGAGTGAATACTTTCACAAGGCACTGTAGATTATGGAACGGTTAAGAACCTAAGATGTCCAGCAGACTAATCCTATTTCCCCACATCCTGGCTGTATCAATAAGATCTCAGGACCCTCCTAATTTACAACAGTATATTTCGACCTCTCCTAGACCCACCACTGGTTTAGTATAGTCTAACATCCAGTGACAGCGTAGATTCACTTTGATATAATATTCCTCCTCTGTATTGTTACCAACATTAATCCATAGTTAGAACTATGCCATTTACAGAAATTATACTCGAAAATGCTAAGTTGTACAAAATGTGGAATTAAGTGCTTGCATATATAACAGCATTATTAACTTTACATACATCCCCAAATATCTGGAAATGATCAGAACCTACTACAGATGAAAGGCATTCCTGTACGCAAGACCACAGTACGTAGCCACACAAGTATGGCACTTACTTTTAACCGATTCAGCTCTTCTGCTTCTTTCTGAATGGGGGAGTCTGAAGTGTTGCCAGATAATGGGGAAGATTCCTCATAGTCACTGATCTGCCTGGATAGCCTCATAATCACTTCATCCTTTGCTTGTATTGTCTCAATCATCATGTTGAGCTGCTCCTTCATTTGCCCAACGCTGCACTTTAGTTCCTCTATTCCCTGTTGAAGATTGTCCTTCTCCAAGGTCTTTTTCTCCAGAAGAAGGTTCAGGTCTCGAATGTGATCGTCTTTTTGTTGGAGCAAGTGAAAATGCTCTTTGGAGAGCTCGTCGGAGAAAGGCATAGCAAAGTACTTATCATACTGAGAAGACTTTAATGATTGTTGCAAAAGTTTTACAAGTTCCTGAAGAGGAAAGATTTTCATTAGATTTTCAAATTCTGTAACTCCAAGCAAAATAACGTAAATCATATATACAAATATGCATTAATGGCACGGTTCAAAAAGCTTCCCCTCAAAAGTTCAATAAAGGTGAAAGGGAGTTTTTAAAAGGCAACCTGTTACCAGGTTTTTCCCTTATGAGCTGCGGCAACCACCAGAAGTAAGCTCTTATATAGAGTATTCTAGAATGCTGTACATAAGAACCAAGGCCGCTTTGTAGAACATAAAAATCACCTTTATTATTATCACCTAGGGGGTTGTCTGATCCGGTCCGATGGGTGTCGCTCATTGTGGGTCTGGTGCCTCCTCTCTGCTGCAATCGCCATACTCCTTTCGATCCCAGTGTGAATGACGTATCCTGTGTCAACTTCACAAGCCGGCATTGCACTCCTGCACAGGCGCACATTGAGTTGCCCTGCTGAGGGCAGATCAAAGTACTGTAATGCGAAGATGCAAGGAATGGTCAAAGACCGCCACGCATGTGCACTACAGTCCTTTGATCTGCCCTCTGAGGTCGGATTAAAGTGCACCTGCGCAGGACCGCAATGCCAGCCGGTGCGGATGACGTAGGACGAATCATCCACACTGGGCTGGGAAGAAGGAGGATGGCAATCGCACAAGATGAAGGAGGCGCTGGATCGAGACCAGTGATACCCATCGGCCTGGGCTCTTATATACAGTATTCTATAATGCTGTATATAAGGGCTCACTGGTGGTGGCCGCAGCTTATAAGGGAAAAGCGTGGTGACAGGTCTCAATTACACAAAAAAGGCAAATGCTAGAGATTGCTTCAGATTTCACAGCATACTCTATTCTAAGCAGAGAGAAAACTTAGCTGTGTTTTTCACTTTTCAGATTAATAAAATAAATTATGTTCAAATGTCAAATTAAAATCCAACATTTTGTATTATTTTCTTCAGAAGATATGAGATTAACCCATGGATTTGCACTTTGTTCTCCTGCAGATCCACACATTAGACCCATTCAGTAGGGCAATTTACAGTTCAGAATCTGCAGGGAAAAAAGGAGAAAGATTCCTATACTATCAATTATTGTTTTTTTATTATTAACATTTCCAACTCATGTAGGTGGGGCTGAAAAACTCACATTCACATTAATAGAAATGCAGTTTCAAATGAATGTCTGAGTTCAATAAGTGCTGAAATTAGATAAAGATTGAGATCAAACGTCCATGAAACATGACATGCACAGAGACCGTGATGTATGGACTGGCCATATGTCTCCTGACCTGAACTCAACAGCCTCATACGCATATAGGAGGGTGCTAACTTCAAGATGGGCGCCCTACAGCAAGTCCCTACATAGAACTTGTTTCACAGATGTCAGAATTTGGCTTAAAATAGTGAAAGTGTGAACATGTCCTGAGGTGCAGTTACAATGATTCCCCCTGTCTTAAGAGATAGCCTTGCATGGCTTGCCTATGCTTCAGCAACGCTGCCATGAAGGATAAGATATACAGTCATGGCCAAAAGTGTTGGCAATTGTTTAATTGTTGTAATTATTCAACACAATGAGGAATTTCTCCCACAAAATTATTGCAATTACACATTTGTTTTATACACATGTTGATTTCCTGTGTGTGTATTCAAACAAGAAAATTAAAAAAAAAAAAAAAAAAGATTGGACATAATTTCACACAAAACTCCAAAAATGGGCTGCACCTTGGCAAAAATTGTAGGTAAACAACTTTGTTTCGATCATGTGATGCTCGTTCAAACTTACCTTTGGCAACTAACAGGTGTGGGCAATATGAAAAGCACACCTGAAACCAGATAAAAAGGGGAGAAGTTGACCCAATCTTTGCATTATGTGTCACACTAAGCATGGAGAATAGAAAGAGGACAAGAGAACTGTCTGAGGACTTGTAACCTTGAGTTTGTTTACATTTTTCAACAATTTCGGTTCTCAAGTCCAAATCCAGAGATCTTTATGTTCCTTTGTCTACAGTGTGCAAAATAACCAAGACGTTTACAACCCATGGCACTTGTAGCCAATGTCCTTGGATGTGGACAACAGAGTAAAATTGATGAAGATTGCAACACAGGATAATCCAGGTGGAGAATAATCAGCCCCAATCAAGTTACAAAGAAATTCAAGCTATCCTGCAGGCTCAAGGTGCATCAGTGTCAGCGCAAATATCTGTCGATATTTGAATGAGATAACACACTATGGTACGAGACCCAGGTGGACGCAACTGCTGACACAGAGACATAAAAATGCTAGTCTGCAGTTTGCCAAAATGTACATGAGTAAGCCAAAATTCTTTTGGGAAAGCGTCTTGTGGACAGAAGTCCAAGATAGTTCTTTGGTAAGGCAATTCAATCTACTGTTTACCGAAAATTGAATGAGGCCTACAAAGAAAAGTACCTATAGTCAAATATGCTGGAGGTTCAAAGATGTTTTGGGGCGGTTTTGCTGCCTCTGGCCCTCTGTGTCATGACATGTAGGGGTCATCATGAAATATGAAGGTTACCAATGGATTTTTAATCGCAATGTACTGACCAGTGTCAGAAAGCTGGGTTTGCATTCTAAGTCATGGGTATTCCAGTAACATATGTCAAGAAGCACCCAGAAATGGATGGGAATAAAACGCAGGAGAGTTTTGAAGTGGCCAGCAATGAGTCCGGATCTAAATCCGACTGATCATCTTTGGAGAGATCTTAAAATTGCTGTTGGGAGAATGCACCCTTCAAATATGAGAGGCCTGGTGCAGTCTGCAAATGAAGAGTGGTCCAAAATTCCCTTTGAGAGATGTAAAAATATCAGTTTATGTTAGAAGAGGAGATTGACTACAGTTATTTGTTCCATAGGGTGTGCAACCAAATATTATGTTGAGGGTTCCAATATTATTGTCCTTCCCATTTTTGGGGTTTCGTGTGAAATTTCGTCCAATTTACTTGCCCCCTCCCCTCTGTTTTTTTTTGTGCTGTTCCAATACACACAAAGGAAATAAACATATGTATAACAAAACATGGATAACTGCAATACTTTTCGGGGAGAAATACTTCATTTTCTGGAACAATTTTAAGGCTTCCAACACTTTTGACCATGACTGTATTATAACACATGCATCTGTTTTTGAGATCTGTATTCTAACATGCTGCATACACAAAGTGAGAGAACTACCTGCAGTGTACTGAGTGAGGCTGGATGTGCCTATCTGGAATGTGGGGCCGGCAGTATGCGCCAGACAATCGATGGCTGGAAGGATGCAAATCACATACCTGTGGTCACATGACTGCCCGCTCCCGGCACCAGAGAATCAGGATTCACAAGTCTGCAGACATAAAGAATGACTGTACACTTGTATGCTAAAGCTGGAGAACCCCTTTAAAAGGTTTTGATTACATTATAGAGAAAAAAAATATATATTACAAACTGTTTAGATGTTGGCTACAGTGTTCAGGCAGGTTTGGAGGAAGCAATGATTCTTCTTAAAGATGACAAATCACTTGGTCAAACAAATTGAGTTAAATACCTTGTAAAAATCCCTGAGCTCCCCCGATTCTGCCACTCTAAGTTTTGTGCTTTGCCCCCACTAAGTGGAGACATCACAGGTGCAGGAGGAGCAAAGTACTCTCACACTTCCAAAAAAATGGAGGCAGCGATTGCTGAATGATAAAACTGCACACTGATGGCTTAGCTGTATTCTGGTAGAGTACTAGTTTTTGGCCTTAGCGATGTACACACTGCAGCCCATCTTTGCTGTAAGTAATGGTTAATTTTTGGAGGATATTTATTCCTCTTTTTGTTGCTATTTCTATATTTAGTGTAGGGGCCTACAAGCATGAGGTTCTCGTTACGAGGGTTGTAGGCTTACGTATTCTGGCCATAATACCAACTAAAACCTCATTTTTTTTGTACAGGATACAGACAGGCCCCTTTCTGTCAGGCCTTGCATATTAAGATTTCCTGTCCCTGTATAGTGCACAGATGGAGTACGGCTTGGCAGCCTGCCTGATCTAATAGTATGGGTGTCACCTAATAGGCTGCAGGCTTGTGACTGTGCATCTGCATGTGTGAACAGAGCTCTATGCAAGCCATCAGTGTGCAGTTTTATCATCCAGCAATCGCCCCCTCCATTCTTTGGAAGTGTGTGTGATTTGCTCCTCCTGCACCTGTGATGCCTCCACTTAGTGGGGGCTTAGCTGTATCCTGGTAGAGTATTTGTCTTTTGGCCTGAAAGATATACAACTGCTGCCCTTCTTTGTTGTAAGTAATTCCCCACAACTGAGAAAAACGGATCCCACTCTGATGAAACTCAGTCTGATCAGCATAATCCAACCATTTTTCTCAGATGGAGAAAATACGCCCGTGTGATCTTAGTCCTTTAGTCCTGGGGGCATGCGTTATCACCTCTCCATTTCAGACTTTGCAAGCTACCCTAGCAGTCTAGCAACGGAGCGTTTATTGGAATTGTCTGATAGGGAAATTTTAAAGCACACACCCACACAAAAGACTTAGGAAATGCAAAGTTGGTCTGGGAGCAGAAATTACACATATCAAGCTCCAAAAGCAACAAATGTGAATATCTTGGGAATGGAGCGACACAGCACAAAACTGATAAAAGCAGCAGAATCAGTGGCGCTCATGGATTTTTACAAGGTATTTACAGTAGCTCTATTTTAAGAGTTTCAGAAAAAGAACCATCTCATCTCACTAAGCCATAAACCTGACAAAGTTGTCTTAAGAGGAGTCTCTGATTGGCTTTCATCCTTGTCATATTGCAGGCCTTGTTAAAGGTCTGGATATTAACTTATCTTTTAGCTACCACACCTAGAAAGTATATTTTGTTCTAATAATTCCATAATGGGCAGCTTTAGTAAGAATTTCATATGGTACCTATGTGATTTAACGGTAAACCTTACACAAGGATTATTTTTTCTCAATACCTTCTCAATAGTGTAAACTCTGTTAAAGGGGTGGTTCATCCATATTTTTTATTGCCTAGATCGACATTATATTGAGAAACAATGATTCTCTCAAATACCTTTTGTTGGCAATAGTGCCTGTGAGAGGCGCCATTGCGAACCGCTGTTCCTCGCTGCGCCGCTGACCCCCGGCCTCCGTGACCTCGGGGATCCGGTGACGTCACATCAAGTTACAGACACCGCGGCCGGCTGCAGTGTCTGTGAGTGATGGGCTGTGGGCGGTGTTTCACCGCTCGTCACAGCCCATCAGCTCCCTCCTCCCTCACAGCAGAGCGCTGCAAGCAGGAGACACACCGGGCTGTGACAAGCGGTGAAACACCGCCCTCCGCTCAGTGAGTCAGGAAGACTGGGACTGCCGCGGTGATGTCGTGTGATCCAGAACTTGACGTGACGTCACCGGATCCCCGAGATCACGGAGCCCCGGGGTCACGGAGCGGGGAACAGCAGTCCGCAATAGCGCCTTTCACAGGCACTATTGCCAACATAAGGTATTTGAGAGAAACATTGTTTCTCAATATAATATCCATCTAGAAAATAAAAAATATGGATGAACCACCCTTTTAAGGCATTACTGACATGTAGGTATTCCTATCTACGTTTTGGCCACCCTTGATTTTTGGCTTACAAATAGATGGAATACTGAATAGGTGGGAATTTTTCACCCATGAATTTGGCCTCTTAACACTGGTGCAAAAACGACCAGACCAAACACTAACATGTAAAGTAGACTTAAATTGTAGAGTTTCTCTAAATCAGGAGGAAGGTTTCAGTAAAAATCCTTGAGAACTAATGTGTAAGGGAGAAAAATATGTAATTCATTGATAATTAAATAGTAAAGATCTAAGTTGTGTCTATGAGAAACGCTCCAGAAAACAGCAAAAGTGATAGATCGATAGGATCGTAACTTTGGGTACATGAAATCCACTTTTTGTGTTGGTCTGGAACAAGGTTTATTTAATATATTCTAGCGAAACAATATAAAGCATATCAATGATAAAAAAGCCCTTTCCTGCAGCGAATAACCAATGCTGCCAAGAGATATATAGAAGTCACGAGATCATATAAAAGCTGAAACCTTGAACTCATCCAAAAGGAAAAGCGATTTGCTCAATGCTCACATGATCAGAAGACTATTAATAGTGTCCAGAAGTTAACAGCATCCAGCTGGGAAAGGAGTCGCATCTCGGGCTTGGCCCACTCCATGAAGATGATTAATGGCTGAGTATTTCCACTGCTTTGACCCAATATCACAAGACTAGCTTAGCTCACATTTCCTAATTTACCAAAGCTCAGCTAGAAATGGAGGATAATTCTGACAGATCCCCGAGGGGAAGACTCTGGGTGTCCAGAAGGTAATAAAAAAGAGAATTTTGTTTACTTACCGTAAATTCTTTTTCTTATAGTTCCGTCATGGGAGACCCAGACCATGGGTGTATAGCTACTGCCCCCGGAGGACACACAAAGTTACTACACTCAAAACGTGTAGCTCCTCCCTCCTAGCATATACACCCCCTGCTAGCCAGTCCTAGCCAGTTTAGTGCAAAAGCTGAAGGAGGACATCCACCCACAAGAAGAGAGAGTAAAATCCGGAAGAACCGGAACCTCTGTCTACAACAATAACAGCCGGTGAAGACACACGGAACAAGAAACCTGCCAACAGGCAATAGGGAGGGTGCTGGGTCTCCCATGACGGAACTATAAGAAAAAGAATTTACGGTAAGTAAACAAAATTCTCTTTTTCTTTATCGTTCCTATGGGAGACCCAGACCATGGGACGTTCAAAAGCAGTCCATGGGTGGGAATAAACAGACAACTGAGAAGCAGGCAAAGCTAACTTCACAAATGGGCGACAGACGCCGGAAAGATGCGTCTGCCCAAGCCCGCGTCTGCCAAAGCATGAGCATGCCTTGGGTAGTGCTTCGAAAAAGTATGCAGACTAATTCGAGCTGCAGTCTGACAGACCTACTGAGCCGTAACCTGGTGCCTGAAAGCCCAAAAAGGCGCCGACAGGTCTGATCAAATGTGCTCTGATCCCCGGCGGGGAAGGCACTTGAGTACACTTGTAGGTCTCCGAAATGGCCGACCTAAGCCAACGAACCAGGGTCGGCTTAGATGCCGAGAGACCGCTACGCTGACTAGCAGTCAGCACCAGAGAGAGGTGCACCGCCTAATAACGGCGGTGCGAGACACATAGATCCGGAGCGCCCGCACCAGATCCAGGATATGCAACGCTTCCTCAAGCGATGAACAGGAGCCGGACAAAAGGAAGGCAGGAAAATTGCCCCGGATAAGGTGGAAGCAGTAACCACCTTAGGGAAAAAAGTCCGGAGTCGGACGGAGACCACCTTGTCTTGATGCAAAAGACCAAAAAAAGGGGGTGACTCCGAGAGAGTGCAGCCAGAACTCTCTGGCGGGAAAATATAGCCACTAGAAAGACTACTTTCTGTGAAAGATGAAACAAAGAAACCTCCCCAAGAGGCGCAAAGGGGGGTTTCCGGGAACCGGGAGGACCGGATTAAGGTCCCAGGGCTCCATAAGCCGCCGGAAAGGCGGAATGATGTGAGATGCGCCCTTAAAGGAGCGCACCGGAGCCAGCCGGACGATACGCCGCTGGCACATACTGACAGAGCCGAGACCTGTCCCTTAATGAGGGATAGTCCTAGCTGTAGACCGGACTGTG
This sequence comes from Anomaloglossus baeobatrachus, assembly GCF_048569485.1. Lineage (NCBI taxonomy): Eukaryota > Metazoa > Chordata > Amphibia > Anura > Aromobatidae > Anomaloglossus > Anomaloglossus baeobatrachus. The sequence continues at coordinate 438,965,184 of NC_134356.1, read as the reverse complement.
GAAGGGACAGGAGGGTCGGCAAGGCCAAAAAGGTCAAAGGACACTTTGGAGCTCGAGTCATAGCGGAGATGACTTCAGGAAGGATACCAGAAGTCGCCAAGATCCGGGACTCAAGAGCTACGCCGTCAATCTGAGAATCCAGAATTCTGATGGAAAAAACGGACCTTTTGAGAAAAGGTCTGGACGGTCCGGAAGATGCCAGGGCAACCCAACGGACAGAAGGAGCAGGTCAGAGTACCAAGCCTGCCTGGGTCAGTCTGGAGTATGAGAATGACCCGACGGCCCTCTTTACTGATCTTGCGCAGGACTCTGGACAAGAGGTAGAGGGTGAAATACGTAAGAGACGAAGCTGGGGTCAAACATGAACCAGTGTGTCTACCGCAAAACCTGAGGATTGTGGACCACGGTTGGACAGCTGAAATAGTCTGCCTCGCAGTTTTCACATCTAGGATGTGGGCTGCGGATACGGTGGACTAGGAGTCCCTTGTCCACTGAAGAATGTTGAGCCGCCAAGATTGCCAGGCGGCTGAGTGTCCCGCCCTGGAAGCTGATGTAGGAAAAACGCTGTCACGTTGTCCGACTGGACTCGAATGTGCCTAGCCGCCAACAGATGGTGAAGGCTTAGAGAGCTAGAAATACAGCTCTGATTTCCAGCACATTGATCCAGAGGGCTGATTCGGACAGAGTCCAAGCGCCCTGCGCTCCACGGTGGAGATATGCTGCTCCCAAGGCGGATAGACTAGCATCCTGGTGAGGCTCACCCGGGACGGGGCCAGGAAGGAGCGCTCCTGAGACAGAGCGGCCGAAGCCACCACTGAAACGAGCCTCTGGTCAGTGGCGAAGCCACCACCCCGTGGGAGGAGGGAGTTCGCTTGTACAGCGGAAAACATCCAGTCTCAGAGGACGCAGGAGAAACTGGGCAAGGAATCGCTTCCATTGATGCCACCGTCTGACCAGCACCTGTATATGGTGTCTGATAGAACGACGCCGACCGCCAGCGGAGGGACTACTGATCGACTAAGAGCAGCTTCACAAGTGCCGATAGAGTCTCGAATTGCGTCCCTGAGAACCTCTGGTTCGAAGTCAGAGTGGACTTGGGCAGAAAGACAAGCCACCCGAATAGGTTAGAGTGGCGAGAGTGAGCGAAGCACTCTGCTAAGAGTCAGCACTGGATGAAGCCCCGACAAGAAGGCCGTCCAGGGCAAAAGATCACTGCCAATCCCTAGGGGTGCAGGACCCTAATCACAGCTGCCCCAAAGAGAATACTCGAGGGGCCGTGGCTAACCCCAAGGGAAGAGCCACGAATTGGACCACTCCGATTGTCAAAACGTAGTCAACGCTGGTGTGAAACTGCGATTGACCCCTGCAGATAGGCATCTCTGATGCCGATGGCTGCTAGGGAATCTCCTTGGGTTCTTGATTGATCCGGTGAAAAACACACGGAACAAGACCGAGACTCCATGTGAAAACGCCACACCTGACTATGCTTGAAAAGCTAAAGATCCAGGTCGGAAGGCACCGCCCTCTTCGGGGACTAGGAATAGATTTAAGCAAAAATCTCAGAACCGTTCCCAGTCGGGAACCGGTACAATTACTCCATTGGTCTGCAAGAAATGCCACGGCCTGTGAGAAGGCGGCGGCCTTGGAGCCGGGAGGAGTTGACAGAAAAAATCTGTTTGGCGGGTGGACAGAATTCCATCCTGTAGCCATGGGAGATATAATCCCGCCCCCACTGAACGGAGACGTGTTAGAACCATACGTCGCCAAGTGGAGAGAGCCTGCCACCGACCAAGGAGGTTGTTGGCGTGGCTAGATAACTCGGAGGAAGCTGGCTCAGTGGCAGCATCTCCTGCGGTCTTCTGAAGACGCAGCTTCGAGCCATTTGGTTCTATGAACCTAGGCCGAGCTAGAGGACGATCAGATGGAGGAACGGAAACCACCGAAACCTCAACTGATTCCTGCCCTGGACAGGTTCCCTGGTTTAGGATTGTGGCGAGGAAGCACACTCCCCGCCAAGAGCTTCCTTAATTTCACCCAGCTTGGTTCCGGGGAAACTGGGCCCACCAAGGGGGAGCCCAGCCAGGAACCTCCATAGAGGCATCTGCCTTCCAATTTCGAAGCCACAGGAGCCTGCGGATAGCGAGGAAGGTAGCCCAGACCACCGCCGTGCGGCGTCTAGCATGGCAGACCTGGCAGAGGATGAAAAGACTGAAGTCTGGAGTTCAGGCAACCGTTTTGGGCATAGAGTCCCTGTGAGAGAATGCATCTCCTCCAGAGAAGCAGAGAAGTTACAAAAAACCGCACTGCTGTAAGCTGAGGAGAATAAGCTCCTGCCGTTCCCATACCGACTTGGCCCAAAGGACAACCGGGCGGACCGCAGAACCTTAAGTGAGGAGCCATCAGCCACTGACATAACGGTCCGGGCTGAGCCACCTGAAGTGAATGAGCCCACTTCTTGACCACCATGGGTGGACAGGGGAAACACAGTCCTCAGAAACACGCTTCATCTCAGAGCGGAGTGAGGTCCAGTACAAAATTAATGTACGGTAGAATCCTATAGAGGTGCCGTCAGCCACTGATACAACTAAACGGGCAGTCTAGACCGGAGTGGCTACCCTCTCTGAAGGGAGGGGGAGACAGGCAGCAGAACCCCGCTGTGGGGTCTGCAGGATAGGCTGTGGGCTTGGACGCAGCGGGCTGAAAACTGGAGTGGTTAAGTAACACACTCCTTGACCTGCTAAAGGTAAACTGTGCCTTTCTGCCAGCGGGGAATACTCCCCTGATCAGGCGGACACAAGAATAATGGACGCAAGCCAATCATTCGCATCTGCGTCACCTACGGACGGATCAATGTACATAAAGTAGCGTCCGTGTCCGCGGTAGAGACATCTTCCTCGTCCGGTGAATCAGCTCGTAATCGGAGCTGCGGGACGGGGAGGACAGGGGACCCTGCGTCTCCCTGTCAGGAGAACGGGGTCTGAGCCCAGAAGGAGAGTCCCTTGTGAGCTTGGCCGAGCGAGCAGAAAACGCCCTGAGAGGGGAACTGCATGCTCAGCAGATGCCGGGACAGCCGACCCCTGGAAATAGGAATCCTATGGGGGTCAGCCACCAAAACCGGAGCAGCTGGAGGGACCATTAATGAGCCCCCATGCTGAGGGGCCACAGTGGTTAGGAGCTCGGTATAGCCGTACGAGACTACCTGCAGTGGATAATAAAGAAACAGCCTGCAGCCTCGCTCTGTGAGACATGCTGCAGAGGTGGGGGCTCTGTCCAGCATGCGTAGAACACCCAAGACAGGGGTTCAGCCTGGGGGGACTCCCACCTAAGAACCATTACAGTGTGCCGGTTCAGGCAATATGAGGTTACATGCAGCACATGTAGAGTACAGCCTTGTAGCTTTGCTGCTAGAGTGAGACATGCTGCTGAGGGGGAGATTCTATGATAAAGAATTAACTCCTTCAGCATGCCTGAGAGTGTCATGCTGCTGAGGAGGAGATTCTATGATAAAGAATTAACTCCTTCAGAATGCCTGAGAGTGTATAAAAAGTGCACAACCAGGGGTTGTGACTTATCAGGCCATATTAGGAGTGCCCTCCGGATTCCAAGCCTGGACCCTCAGCCAGTATTCCCTCCCTGTGCTGCAGGGCAGCCAGCGCCGACCAGTGTACTAAGACGCTGAGAAAATGGCGCCAGAGTGAGGGGGGGAGGCGGGGGTTAACCCAGGAGCGGGAATCGGAGGGCGAAGGAGATGTACAGGGGAGGGAATCATCACCTCAAAAAGGAGCGTCCTCCCCTGTGCAGAGCGGCCGGCGGGCGGCTCTGCAGCGTCCCCCTGCATGCCTGACATGCAGGGGAACGAAACGAAACTAGGCCGCGGCTGAAGCCGGGGCCTAAAGTTATGCATGCGGCCGAAAATCAGGCCTCATCGGCGCGGTTCTCAGTAAAAACTGTGGAACCGGCCGGAAACACAGTAAACAAAGCAGCATTATTCAGCAATCACTGTCCCCCCCAATAAAAGTGCCCCACATGCAGAAAGACCCTCTGAATAAACGTCTCTATACTTAGCTTTGAGACGCAGGGCCCAGTCCCTGTGGGGTGGGGGTCAGTGCTCCGTCCAGCAGGGTCCTGCACAAGGGCTGCGGATGGAGGCCGGTCTCCTGCAAGGCAGTGAGAACCGTGTTGGCTCCCACTTCAAATCAGAGCCCCTAAGGGATGTTGAAGGAGCGCGGCATGAAGGGCTCCTGCCCTGAAGTCAACCTTAACAGCACTGCCGCCAGGGGAGTGTGAAGGGACATGCCGGGGGTCCAGTGGACCCGCTTTTCTTCCAAATCTTTGTAAAAAATGAAAAATCAAAAAGGGATGCATGTGTGTGTGTGGATCCTCCTGACACAAAGCAAGAAACTGGCTAGGACTGGCTAGCAGGGGGTGTATATGCTAGGAGGGAGGAGCTACACGTTTTGAGTGTAGTAACTTTGTGTGTCCTCCGGGGGCAGTAGCTATACACCCATGGTCTGGGTCTCCCATAGGAACGATAAAGAAAACAACTTTGGAATGTGGAATATGCTGCACCAAGCCTGGGTACGTTTTAGAGACGTCTAGAAGCCAGCTCCAAAAGTAAAAGGCCAGCAGTGGCTACCTACAACACGAATAACTAGTAATTTGTTTACATAAAAAATAAAATATATGATATACAGTACAGACCAAAAGTTTGGACACACCTCCTCATTCAAAGAGTTTTCTTTATTTTCATGACTCTAAAAATTGTAGATTCACATTGAAGGCATCAAAACTATGAATTAAAACATGTGGAATGAAATACTTAAGTGTGAAACAACTGAAAATATGTCTTATATTCTAGGTTCTTCAAAGTAGCCACCTTTTGCTTTCACTACTGCTTTGCACACTCTTGGCATTCTCTTGATGAGCTTCAAGAGGTAGTTACTGGAAATGGTCTTCTAACAGTCTTGAAGGAGTTCCCAGAGATGCTTAGCACTTGTTGGCCCTTTTGCCTTCACTCTGCGGTCCAGCTCACCCCAAACCATCTCAATTGGGTTCAGGTCTGGTAACTGTGGAGACCAGGTCATCTGGCGTAGCACCCCATCACTCTCCTTCTTGGTCAAATAGCCCTTACACAGCCTGGAGGTGTTTTTGGGGTCATTGTCCTGTTGAAAAATAAATGATGGTCCAACTAAACGCAAACAGGATGGAATAGCACGCCGCTGCAAGATGCTGTGGTAGGCATGCTGGTTCAGTATGCCTTCAATTTTGAATAAATCCCCAACAGTGTCAGCAGGAAAACACCCCCACACCATCACACCTCCTCCTCCATGCTTCACGGTGGGAACCAGGCATGTAGAGTCCATCCGTTCACCTTTTCTGTGTCGCACAAAGACACGGTAGTTGGATCCAAAGATCTCAAATTTGGACTCATCAGACCAAAGCACAGATTTCCACTGGTCTAATGTCCATGCCCTGTGTTCTTCAGCCCAAACAAGTCACTTCTGCTTGTTGCCTGTCCTTAGCAATGGTTTCCTAGCAGCATTTTACCATGAAGGCCTGCTGCACAAAGTCTCCTCTTAATAGTTGTTCTAGAGATGAGAAGATGTGTCCAAACTTTTGGTCTGTACTGTATATACCCAATGGAGGGGTTTGGCCTTATAAGTCACTTGATGTACTTTTTTGTGTTCGAGGGTACTGGTTCTCACTATGGAGATCCACTAGAAGTAGAGAACCTTAACCTCTTTACAACACGTGACTCACATGATATTTTCCCAGAAACAAAATTTATTTTAAAAATTGATTTTAATCAAATATTAGAATAACAATAATTTCCACAATTAGATTTGTTTAAAAATAATGTTCCTGTGCTGGAATAATCTTCTATATGTGCCCCTGCTATGTACTGTGTAATGGCCGTGTATGACCGTACATGGACATGGTCTGATCATACCACAGCTCCGGGGAAGATGCAAAAGAGTATAAGACATTACAGCACAGGATCACAGCTGATTCTTTTTGTGAGGTAAAACATTTCTCTGCTTTGTTTAAAAAAAAAAAAAAAAATTAACTTCAAAGAATGAATAATGTTGTAATGTTTGTATATTGTATATTTTTTTTTTACTTCCTCCCCTGCCCAGGAGCTGTGGTATGATGAGACCATGTATCTGTACAGTCAAACGTGGCCAATACACAGTACATAGCAAAGACACATATATAACATTATCTCCACACAGGAACATTTTTTATTTATTTTTTTTTAAACACATCCAATTGTGGAAGTTATCATCATTCTAAGATCTATTGATTAAAAATGAACTTTTCAAGAGAACACGTCTTTAAAGCAGTGCTCCCTTGTGCATGAGTGTTCAGAATAGCTGTCTCCCATAAGGAAGAATACAGCTTAAGGCCCTGTGCGCACTGGAAAACAGAATTTTCTTAAGAAAATTCCGCTGGGTCTGAAAGATTACCGCACCCGCGGTAAAAAACCGCGGCAAACCACACCCGAAAACCGCATGCGGTTTGCTGCGGTATTGTTCGCGGTATTGCCGCGTGCGGGTTGGTACATGTGTTTTAATGCATTCAATGCAATAAAGCAGATTGAAGGAAAAAAAAAAAAAAAAGTGTTATTTCCTTCTGAGATAGATAGTAGATAGATAAATAGACACATAGAAGAATAGATAGAGGGATGGATAGAGTCCCTGTGAGCACACGCTGCATTTCTCCCGAGCGGTAATGTGTTGTTCACATTACCGGCCGTGGGAAATGACCTGTAATTACCTCTCTGCTGTCTCGTTGCGAGGCTGCATTCTGTAGTGTCAGTCGCGGCTGGATGCAAGCATCGCAGGACGTGGATTACGCCGGAGCTGTGTGTTTCGGGGGGGTTAATAAAGGGGTGAAACAGGGGCTTTTTTGTGTTTTATTTAAAAATAATGGATTTTTCGGTGTGTGTGTGTTTTTTCACTTTACTTACGGGTTGATCATGTAAGCTGTCTCAGACGCTGCCATGATCAAGCCTGGACTTAAATGGCAGCGATCCGCTGCCATTTAACTAATTATTACCTGAATAGCCACCGAATCACGGCATCTGGAAGAGCCGGGGACACTCCAGTACTGCCGCATAATGGATGCGACAGTCCCGGGGCAGCTGCGGGCTGATATTCTCGGCTGCGGGAGGGGTGCATTAATCCTAGCTCTCGCCCTCCCCAGCCTGAGAATACAGGGCCGCCGCTGTGTGTTCACCTCGGCTGGAAGGTAAAAATACGGTGGAGCCCATGTGTTTTTTTTTTTTATATGTGCGTTTGATTTCTATGTGTATTTCATATGTCTGTGTCTGTGTGTGAGTGCGATATGTGTGTGTGTTCTATGTCTGTGTCTGTGATGTGTCTGTGTGTGATGTGTGTGTGTTTACTCTCTGCTCAGCTTCCTCTTCCTGTCATAATGACATCACTTCCCTGCAAACCGCAGGGCAGCGATGAACATTAGGTCTCAAAACCGTGAAATACCGGAGGAAATAATGCAGGCAAACGCAATGAACCGCACAGAATTTGCTGCCTGCGTTATTCTCTGCGGGATTTCACGATTACATTGCAGTCAATGGAGTTAAATGCCGCAGCGACGTGCGGAAAAGAAGTGACATGCAATTGTTTTTGCTGCGGGAATCCCACAGCAAAACATGCAGCTGTCAAAATCCGCATAGTGCGCACAGCATTTTTTTCCCCATAGGTTTTGCTGGTGATTCACTGCAGAGATGTTATGAACATTTTCAGCAGCGAAACATGCAGCAAAACCACAGGAAATCAACGGCAAAAACCGGCAAGTGCGCACAGGGCCTAATACTCAGATTACAACCTATTTCCTGATGAGCGTAGTCTGTAAGACGTCATATATATGTTGGATCTACTTGAGAACCAGTCTACATAAGAACAGTGTCAAAGGCCTCGTACTCAGCCAATCAGTACCCTGGTCCTTACTGAGGATAGGCAAGTCACATATACTGACTTACTACAAATGGTGTGTGATTGGTTAATATTCCTTGTAATTTTTCAAGTTCTATTAAGGGTCACACATGGACTTCGCTTTCTTCCTTCTGGCAGAGAGATCTCCCAAGTATCACTTGAATACGATTTATATAGCACGCACATACTCAGCAGCATGGTGAAGAAAATATTGCTGTAGTAATTCCTGCCATATGGGTCTGAGAATCAAATTTTCTTGTCCATGAAAACATATTTCAAGGAAGTAAAATTTTAAGGCTTGGAAAGGAAACACACATGCAGGAAATCATGCAAACTTCATGTAGATGTTGATTCAAAACCAATCCCACCAGGATTTAAGGCAGGATTTAAGGCCACAAAAAACACTGCATTTTACTGTCCCAGCAAAGTGAATGAGATTAATGAAATCTTCAGTACACGTTGCTTATTTTTTCCTTGCAGATTTGAAAATCTGAAAGATTTCCTTTAAGGATTAAAAGTTTGTAGTTATTTTAGAATTACTATTTTGGCATTGTGGTTTCCTCACTTGTCTAAAGCCTGCTTTACACCTTACAATTTCACATACGATATCGTATGTGTTGTGACCCGCCCCTATCGTATGTGCGGCACGTTCAATTTGTTGACAGTGTTGCACAAATGATTATTTCCCGTCACACGTACTTAACTTCCATACGACCTCGATGTGGGCAGCGAACATCCACTTCCTGGAGTGGGAAGGACGTTCGGCAACACCGCAACGTCACACGGCAGCCGGCCAATAGAAGTGGAGGGGCGGAGATGAGCGGGACGTAAACATCCCGCCCACCTCCTTCCTTCCACATTGCCGGCGGGAGCCGCGGGACGCAGGTAAGATCTGTTCATCGTTCCCGGGGTGTCACACACTGCGATGTGTGCTGCCTCGGAAACATTGAACAACCTGACGTTCAATTTTTAGTAATTGAATGACATGCATGCGAATAACGTTTTAACGTTCAATCGCAATCGCACGTAGCTATCACACGCTACTACGTCATCAACAATGCCGGATGTGCGTCACTTACAACGTGACCCCCGCCAACACATCGTTAGATAATTTGTAGCGTGTAAAGCCCGCTTTAATTATGCTATACCTGTTGTCAAAGGGTAATAGTGTACACAATGCTAACCTTCTGGCTGGTCAGTTCCTGCTTTAGTCTTTCCAGGTCACCTTCCTGGCTCTGAAGTTTTATTTGAAGGTCACAATCAATCTTAGGATCACTTGAAGGTAAAGACTCTACAGAAGTGTTGTCTGAGCTGTATCGGTTCTTCAGCGCAACTAGCAATGGACGTTTACCTGTGGAAAGGAGGGTCCCAAAAAGGGAAAAAAAATAAAAAATGTGGAAGACAAAGAGTCTGTACATAAGATTCAATTAACAACATGCTTCTAGTATTAGAAGGATGCAAAGGACAAAATGACAGATCATTTAAATGGTTTTATCCCCTTTACAACATGGCAATTTTTTTTTCTCTTTGCTCCCTTTCTTCCAAGTGCCATAAGTTATTTATTTTTCTGTCAACACAGCCAGATGAGGGAAACGTTTTTTGTGGGACAAGACATTAATTTTCATTCAATGTACTGGAAAACAAGAAAGAAATTCCGGCATTTACTGATTTTGCTAAATTAATTTTATGTTTTGATAGATTACATTTTAATGAACACAGCGATACCAAATATGTTTATTTTTCAATTTCTTTATTTTTAAATTGGGTAAAGCGGGGCCACTGAAACTATATATTTTAAATAGCAAATAAGATAAGGATGAATACTGGGCAGTTCTTACTACGTGTACCGCCGATGTGTTATCACCGTGGAAAAGTTTATCTTTACTTGGAAGGAATCACTAGTATTCCACTGCTTCCCACTCACATTTGATTAACCGCTAGGAGGATTGCAAAGATCAAGGGTGCTCTCACCATAGGATAAGATCCAAAAGTTCATCAATGAATAGAGCAGTCAGCACTCACTTGATCCAACGTTGCTTTATTGCAGAAGTGTATACATCAAACAGGGGGAGGTGTGGGGGAGGGGGAACAGTGGACGACGGCACCGTTTCGCACCACTGAGGGCGCTTCCACGAGTCCACTGTCCACTCGTGGAAGCGCCCTCAGTGGTGTGAAATGGTGCCGTCGTCCAGCATGCCCCCTCCCCCGCGCCTCCTCCTGTTTGATGCATACACTTCTGCAATAAAGCAAGTGAGTGCTGCCAGCTCTATTCATTGAGAAACTATATATTTTATGTATTTTAAAAACCTGTTTAACATAGCAGTACATTGGCACCTAGCGATCACACTGCGACGTGGGTGGGCGAGAGGGGGTTGGTGGCTCTGTGGAAGGCCTAAGCCACACGGCGAGAAAAACAGTGCGAGTGGAGTGCGATAAAACATCGCATTCCCCTCGGACCAATTCTAGCCTGTGTGACAGCACACATGAGCGATTATTTTGTCAGCCCTAATCGGACCGAGAAAACAATCGCAGCATGCTGCAACTGTAATGCGAGACTCTTTCTCTCGCACCCATTCAAGTGAATGGGGTGAGAGAAAAATCGCACTGCACTCGCGCTACACTGGTGTACCGCTAGTGCAGTGCGAGAATGGCAATAGCCGGCTATGCAGGAGAGAGGGAGAGAAATCCCTCCCTTCCCTCCTGAGTGCCGGGCCGCCCTCTGCAGCTGAGGTCTGCTCGCACGAACGGACCTCAGTTGCAAGGACACACGCATGACACTCGGCTCTGCTGTACTGCCAGGACGAGCCGAGTGTCATGCAAGTGGATCGCAGTAGTCCCCGTGTGGCCCCAGCCGAACAGCGTACGCCGTGTTTGTGCGATTTAGCTGTTGCTTTCAAAGATCAACAGCAGCATTTAAGTAGTTAACAGCAGCAGAAAGGGCTTAGACTGCTGATAGAATCAGATGATGGCTGTGTCACACAGTCATTATCTGCTGAGAAAGATACAGGCTCTCTCCCTGAGCTTGCATCAAAGAAACAGATTAAGTATAACCCATACTATTTCAGCATGAATAGTACAGGGTGATTCACTTGCTAATTTACCTGGAAAAAATGCTGTAATATCTGAAAGAGACAATCTATCATAAAATTTAGACTGTACTGTGGGTCACGAAAAACTGATGTTTCAAAGCTCAAAGAACGCTTTGGCTCATAGCTTGATTTTCTCGCTGTATCTTCCCAGAGTGTCTGTATTGTTTGTGGCTTGCTACTGTACACCCGAGCTTTCAAATGCCCCAAAGGAACAAAATCCAGCTATGTAGGTGGCCACAGTCACTTGGAGATTACTCTGTGATTGAAGAAGGCTTCAATCTCTGTCATGGTAACCATTGACGTTTGACACAGTGCACAATCTCATTCTAAAGGCTGCTTTACACACAGCGACATCGCTAGCAATGTCTCTGGTGAAAGCACCAACCCAGTCGGTTGTGCGTCACGGGCAAATTGCTGCCCCTGGTGCACAACATCGCTAGGACCCGTCTCACATACTTACCTGCCTAGCGACGTCGCTGTGGCCGGCGAACCACCTCCTTTCTGAGGGGGAGGTTCGTTCGGCATCACAGCGGCGTCACTAAGCGGCCGCCCAGTAGAAGCGGAGGGGCGGAGATGAGCGGCCGGAACATCCTGCCCACCTCCTTCCTTCCTCATTGCCGGCGGCCGCAGGTACGATGTTGTTCCTCGTTCCTGCGGTGTCACACATAGCGATGTGTGCTGCCGCAGGAACGACGAACAACCTGCGTGCTGCAACAGCAACGATATTTGGGATGAAAATGATGTGTCAACGATCAACGATTAGGTGAGTAATTTTGATCGTTAGCGGTCTATCGTACGTTTCACACGCAACAACGTCACTAACGAGGCCGGATGTGCGTCACGAATTCCGTGACCCCAACGACATCTCGTTAGCGATGTTGTTGTGTGTAAAGCCCCCCTAAGGCTCGGGCTTAGGTTTCTCATCGTCGAGCTGATTGAAGGAAATTTGGAAGATTTCTGCGTACACTCCTGTGGGCACTGTTGCGTCAAGAAAATATGGGGCCAATTATGCGCCGTGTGGAAATGGTACAAAAAACACCAACTTTTTCGGGATCAAATAGCGTTTTGTGGCCCGTGTGAGTCTATAGGAAATGGATCGGTTAATCAGCAATATGTTTTTCTTTCATTTGTACAGCCCATGATGGTTTACAGTTAGATGCTGTCACACAGGCTGGGGGGCGCGTCTAACTGCAACCAATCAGACGCCAGGACGACCGGTGGGTGGGGAAAGCAGTGCATATGGATGAGCAATAATGAGCGGCTCAGGAGGTGAAGGAGAGGCTGCGGGAGCAGCGTACAGATGTGCTGGAGCCTTGGTAAATACAGCGCGCTTGCTCCCATCCCCCTGTTCCTTCTACCACCATTTTCATAGACTTATATGGGGATCAGATTTTAAAAACCGGTTTGCCTGGATTCGCCGGTCTTTGTTATCTGCGAGTACGCTCATCACTGTCAGTTATTTCAAAACGAACAAAATGTTGTGCCTGCACTACTATTTGTCAACGGATTGCTGTTGGATCCATTCTAACGGGTGATTACTGGACATGTGAACTTCATTTTCCATTAAACTAATCCAGCCCTTATGGACCCTCAATTTTCTGCATTTGTAGGTGTTCCAGAATTTAGACCCGCACAGATCATAAAGTGATTGTATATCAAAGTGATGTGCATTACTATATAATATAGAAATAAACCTTTACATTAAATTTACCAAAATCCCTACCTGTGCCCCATTTGCCTCCTTCCGTAGGAGGTCTTCTCCTTTCCTCATGCAGAAGCGATTCCTCCAGCTCCTTAGGGGTTGGGTTAAGCATCTCCCATTCCTCATTGGTGTAAAAGACGCTCTTCCTGCATTCATTGTTATTTCTGCCAGGTCGTAGGTTCTGCACAGAATTTCTAACACAAGGAGAGACCAGATAGCAGCATTTATCATTTATGCCGTGGAGATGAGTCTGCACTGGTTTGATAACTTAAGTGAAAACTAAGGGGTACTTTGCAGGCTGCGACATCGCTAGCCAATGATAGCGATGCCGAGCGCGATAGTCCCCGCCCCGGTCGCTGATGCGATATCTTGTGATAGCTGCCGTAGCGAACATTATCGCTACGGCAGCTTCACACGCACTTACCTGCCCTGCGACGTCGCTCTGGCCGGCTTGTGCGTCGTCACAGCAACGTCACATGGCAGGTGGCCAATAGAAGCGGAGGGGCGGAGATGAGCGGGATGTAAACATCCCGCCCACCTCTTCCGCATAGCAGGTGGGACGCAGGTAAGGAGATGTTCCTCGCTCCTGCGGCTTCATACACAGTGATGTGTGCTGCCGCAGGAACGAGGAACAACATCGTACCTGTCGCTGCAGCGAAATTATTGAAATGACCGACACTACACAGATCACCGATTTTTGACACTTTTGCGATCGTTTATCGGTGCTTCTAGGCTTTACATGTTGCGACGTCGTTACCGACGCCGGATGTGCATCACTTTCGATTTGACCCCGACGAGATCGCAGTAGCGATGTCGCAACGTGCAAAGTACCCCTAAGTCCAGCAGATCTTACAGCATAATCCACCAATACTCATTTATATGGAATAACGTTTATCCACATGCTACTCCTAGCCTATAAAAAAAAAAAATATAAAAAATCTTGAGAATATATGTTTAACTAAAACTTGCCAGAATGCCTCCTTTATACATTTCTATACACTACACAGGAAAAAAAAAACAAAAAACACAAAAAAAAATGTAACAGATTCTTTTATAGTATTAAACAGTATATAGTTATTGAAAATAGGAGTCTGAGTGAAATTTTTTTACAGTAATGAAAAAGCAAAGACAAAAAATATTTCTAAACTAAAATACCTTCTAAATCCAAGATACTGTATACAGTGTATAGTGAAGAGGATGGAATATTGGAAATGCAATAGTGGAATTATTCTGTAGTGACAAATTACAAAATAATTTAGCTTTTTTATTTATTATTATTATTATTGCTTTTGCTCAGCCAACAGCCTAATGTGTATGGGGCCCCCATTCTATCCCCTCACAAATAATGATGAGGGAGACAAGCATACAGCACATCCAATTTCAGACTTTGGATCCTTTCGCTCTCTAGAGAGAGGCCACCAATAGAGGAGTCTGGAAGCGGCTCTCTCACTGAGAACACAAGAGCGCTCGGCAAAAAGAGCGCTCCTGTGTATGGGATAGTAGAGTGAGCTTGTATGGGATAGTAGAGTGAGCTTGTATGGGATAGTAGAGTGAGCTAGCTGCCAGCTGAATCATTGTTTGGCCGTCAGGTATCTAAAGTGTATGGGGGCTTTAGGTTGCTTTCACACTTCCGTCTTTTTGTATCAGCCACAATCCGTCGCCTTGAGTAAATACGGTATCCTGCAAAATATTTTGCAGGATTCAGTTTTCTCCCCTTAGACTTCCATTAACGACGGATTGCGCCCGATGGAGCTGCGTCGCATCCGCCGTGCGACGGATCAGTCGTGGAGTGAGCAACGCAGAATGTAACGTTTTTTTCTGTGCGACAAAAAAACTGACAGCGACGGATATGTCGGCGTCCGTGGTGTGTTATAATGGAAGCCTATGGTTAGCGGAATCTGTCAAATGATGTATTCCGGTGATGTTTCCGTCTTTTAGCAACCGAGCATGCTCCGATGTGTAAATTCCTTTCTGGTTCGAAAATCTCGCTCTCTCGGGATGGCTTCGCATACATTTTCCATACCTTTCACACAGAAAAAAAACCCAAAGCATACGACAGATCCGTTTTTTTATTGGCTCCGTTACATCACTTTTACAACGATCTACGACACATCCATCCCATCAGTCATAAGATGGATTGTATACAAGGATAAGGCTGCACATCAAACATAGATAATGGTATAATGCCTCAAGCATATGGAAAAATTATTGGAATATACAATGAAAAATGCTACTTGCTAATTTGAACATGTGAATAATGAATTGCATACCTGCCATGAATATTAGGAAAAAGGAGATATTTAGCAATCGCATTGATCAATGTAACTGAGCCCCAAGACCTCGTCAAGGTATATCTCTATATTGGGGTCCCTAGCTCTGTGACCCCTCTCCACCCACAGCAGTTTTTAATTGCAATGAGATGACACACAGTTAGGGTCACAGACCTAGGGACCCCAATATAGAGATATACCTTGACGAGGTCTTGGGGCTCAGTTACATTGATCAATGCGATTGCTAAATATCTCCTTTCTCCTAATATTCATGGCAGGTATGAAATTCATTATTCACATGTTCAAATTAGCAAGTAGCATTTTTCATTGTATATTCTAATATTTTTCCATATGCTTGAGGCATTATACCATTATCTATGTTTGATGTGCAGCCTTATCCTTGTATAGTATGTATTTTTTGGCTTGCACTCATAATATATATATTAGTGCTCACTTCAGTTATCCTATTCAGTTATAAGATGGATTGTGACTGATGCAAAAAAAAAAAACGGAAGTGTGCAAGTAGCCTTCGAGTGAAGTCTGTCAGTCTAGTTTCTAGACACACAATGTCTAACTACTAACAGCTTTATGTGGCAGCTTGTCACAAGCAACTACACACACATGGGGCGGCACGGTGGCTCAGTGGTTAGCACTGCAGTCTTGCAGCGCTGGGGTCCTGGGTTCAAATCACACCAAGGACAACATCTGCAAGGAGTTTGTAAGTTCTCCCCATGTTGTGTGGGTTTCCTCCGGGGTCTCCGGTTTCCTCCCACACTCCAAAGACATACAGATAGGGCCCTTAGATTGTGAGCCCCAATGGAGACAGTGTATGTAAAGCGCTGTGGAATTAATAGCGCTATATAAATGAATACACTTCTCACTTAAGAAGGGTGGAGATTTTCTAAATGTTGCCCAGAGACAAGACCCCATGTTCTGATGTGATTCTAATAGTTTTTATCACTTGGATATTTGTCGATTATGGATTTTCTTGCACAGTGACTGAAGGGATTACAACTATATTGTATATCAGGAAAATAGTTCCCATACAGTGATGGGATATCCTTTGGTTAAAAATGTTTTCCCACAAAGTTAATTTTAATCAATAGATCTTGGAATAATAATTTCCACAATTAGATGTGTTAAAAAATGTTCCTGTGCTGGGATTATCTTATACAGTATATAAGAGTACACACCTCACATTTTTGTCAATATTTTATGATATCTTTTCATGGGCTAACACTGAAGATATGATACTGTGATATCATGTAAAGTAGTCAGTGTACAGCTTGTACAACAGTGTAAATGTGTTGTGCCCTCTCAATAACTCAAAGACATTAATGTCCAATCTGCTGGCAACAAAAGTGAGAACACTCAAGTGAAAATTGCCAAAATTATGCCCGATTAGCCATTTTCTCTTCCCCAGTGTAATGTGACTCATTGTTACAAGATTTCAGGTGTGAATGGGGAGCAGATGTGTTAAGGTACCGTGACACTAAGCGACGCTCCAGCGATCCCACCAGCAACCTGACCTAGCAGGGATCGCTGGAGCGTTGCTACACGGGTTGCTGGTGAGCTGTCACACAGGCAGATCTCACCAGCAACCAGTGACCAGCCCCCAGCCAGCAGCGACGCTTGGAAGCATGCTGCGCTTGGTAACTAAGGTAAATATCGGGTAACCAACCAGATATTTACCTTGGTTACCAGCGCACACCGCTTAGCGCTGGCTCCCTGCACTCCTAGCCACAGTACACATCGGGTTAATTACCCGATGTGTACTCCGGCTACGTGTGCAGGCAGCAGGAGCCGGCACTGGCAGCGTGAGAGCGGCGGACGCTGGTAACGGAGGTAAATATCGGGTAACCAAGGAAAGGGCTTCTTGGTTACCCGATATTTACATTGGTTACCAGCGTCCGCAGAAGCCGGCTCCCTGCTGCCTGCACATTCAGTTGTTGCTCTGTCGCTGTCACACACAGCGATCTGTGCTCCACAGCAGGAGAGCAACAACTAAAAATGGTCCAGGACATTCAGCAACAACCAATGACCTCACAGCAGGGGCCAGGTTGTTGCTGGATGTCACACACAGCAACATCGCTAGCAACATCGCTGTTACGTCACAAAAGTCGTGCCTCAGCAGCGATGTTGCTAGCGATGTTGCTTAGTGAGACGTGGCCTTTAAATTTGGTGTTATCACTTACACACACTCATACTGGTCACTGGAAGTTTATCATGGCTCCTCATGGCAAAGAATTCTCTGAGGATCTGAAAAAAATAATTATTGCTCTACATAAAGATGTCCCACGCTATAAGACGATTGCCAACATCCTGAAACTGAGCTTCAGCACGGTGGCCAAGACCATACAGCGGTTAACCAGACAGGTTCCACTCAGAACAGGCCTTGCCGTGGTCGACCAAAGAAACGGAGTTCATGTGCTCAGCGTCATATACAGAGGTTGTCATTTCAAAATAGATGTATGAGTGCTGCCAGCGTTACAGAGGTGGGATCAGCCTGTCAGTGCTCAGACCATACACTGCATCAAATTGGTCTGCACGGCTGTTCTGCCAGAAGGAAGTCAAGCATGGTGATGGGAGTGTCATGGTTTGGTCAACTGCTGCCAACTGTGGGGAGCTACAGCTCAATGAGGGAACTATGAATGCCAACATTTACAGTGACATACTGAAGCAGAGCAAGATCCCCTCCCCTCATATTCCAACCTGATAACGACCCCAAACACACCTCGACCAGCACTGCCTTGTTAAAGAAACTGAAGGAAAAGGTGCTGGGACATGGTCTGATCATACCACATCTCCTGGGCAGTGGAGGAAGTAAGGCTATGTGCGCACGCTGCGTTTTTTGTAACCACAAAGATGTAGCGTTTTTGGCCCTAAAAAAAAAAAAAAAAAAAAAAACCACAAGGACGCATCCGCGGCAAAAACGCATGAAAAAAAACGCATGCGTTTTGCTGCATTTTTTGCTGCGTTTTTCTCTATTCAATTCAATAAGTGAAAAACGCAAAAGGAATTGACATGTTGCATTTTTGAGGTCACCACAAAAACGCAGCAAAAAAAACTGCACTGTGCGGACAGCAAAAATAAAATCTCAGACTTTGCTGGGGAAGGAGATTCATGCAGTTTTTAAAGCAAAAACGCACCGAAAAACGTGGCAAAAAACGCAGCGTGCGCACATAGCCTAAGGCTATGTGCGCACTAGAGATGTGAAGTTTCTCGAGAAAATCTTCTCGAGAAACTTCTGGGAGTGAAGATTTGCTGAACTCCGGAAAAAATCCGCGGCAAAACCGCATGCGGATTTACCGCGGATTTGCCGCGGAATTGCCGCGAAATTGCCGCGAAATTGCCGCGATTTTCCCGCGGGTGGTTCCCTGCGGATTTTTGCAGGCTGTACTGCAGAAATCCGCGGGATACCTGCGGATTTAATGGACATGTTCATTTTCTCAAGAAAGTTTCTTGAGAAATTTCCGCACCGAAACTTTCTTGAGAAAAATCCGCACCAGTGCGCACAGCTTTTTTTTTTTCTCATAGAATTTCATGGGAAATGTCTGCACAAAGATTGCAGACATTTCTCAAGAAATTGCCGCGGCAAATCCGCGGGTATTTTGCTCTAGTGCGCACATAGCCTTATAAAGTATACAGACATTGCAGCACGGGATCACAAATTATTCTTTCCTTGAGGTAAAACATTTTTAAAAAACAGGCAGGGAAATGTTTTATCTCACAAAAAGACTCAGCTGTGATCCTGTGCTGGCATCAAAGGTGTCCGATCACATAGTGTTTTATCCTACTGTCGGCGTCTCCATTGGGGCTAAAGTCTGAAGTCTTACAAAACGGTGTTCGGGCATATGGGCTAATAGGGCAGTTTACTGTAATGATGCAGACAGTTACTGTATGCTCTGTCAAACATCGTTTTCAACAATCTATTGAATCTACTGCGCCGGTGAGTCAGCTCCACTTCAGTTATCGGTGCGCTGTTCTAAGTTGTCCTCCCGACTTTCTGGCTGCGAAATCTCCCAGGTATGTGTGTTTCTGTCTGTCTACCCCACCGCCCGCTTGCCCACTGGCAGGCTGGAGGACAACTTAGAACCTCGCAGAGAAATCTTAGTGTGTAAATGCACCCAAATAAGATTTTTTTTCTTTAAAAAGATGTATTTTGGCACTTTAGAAAACAGAAGTTATATAAATTTAGCACAGAAAATGTATAAATACAGCAGGTTCAATAAATATCATTACTGGCACTTACAGTTCTGCATTCTGCTGGTGTGAGGTTTATGCGAAAAAGTCACAGGAACAAAATCCATCTGACATACTGATATGACACACAATATCGCATTGTCCCTAGGAAGGCTACAAAAGGTCATCTTTGGGATGGTCAGTGTATTTGGATCCAGTCAAATATTGATGGCATGATTGTTTTGCAGACAACTAAAGCAGCCTTTAAACAGGTGGTCTCAAATATTTATGGCCGTCCTCAGACCACCAGGGAGTTGACAAGTGGCTCTATTCTGAACTCCCATCGCAATGATTGAAGAGAAATAATCAGCAAGAGGCCACCTCTCTAACCACAGGTGGTCGAGCCCCAGCTGAAACAAGAGGCGGCAAGAGGGGGGGAGGAATAAAGACCCCAGTTCTGGAAATGACATGCAGGCCCAGGCCGGGGTACACATTATCACTTTTATGGCATGTCCCTATGGGGGTGCAATAAATGTCTCGCCTCCAGTGCAAAGATCTTACAAGCAGAGCTCCAGTTCTCAGCGCCCTAGACCCCGGTGACATGACTCAGACGTGGTGGTAGAATACTAGTGACTGTTGAGGAGAGCCATAAAATGAAATACTTAATTAACCTCTGGACATAGAACATTGTGGGAAATATGTCGATTTGCCTTACATAATTCAGGTTTCAGATCATATACATGACACAGATATAAAGGTGGCTGTCATTGCCTGTTCTCCACACCTTGCCTGGAATGCAAGGAATGTCCAGGTGTAAGAAGATACCATATAAGAGAAGACCAAACCAAAGATCAGATGACATTACAGACCAGACCATCCAGCATGGATCCACCAGATGACGTCCCTCCCATCACCATCACCATGGATCCATCCAATGATGTCATAGACCCGCCTACAATGACGCCTACCAATCAGCTCATGGACTAATACATTGTTCGACCCACTGACCAATGAACACATCCGGACATGCCCCTTTGCAAGGTTATATCAGAGCAAGCTCAGTTGTAATAAAGCAGAGCATGGGCTGACTTCTGTCGAGGAAAGATGAATATCCGACTGTGTCTGATCTCATTTTTCAAGCATGCACTCGATCCACACCAATTAGACCAGGCAGTAGGCAACTAGTGATCTCTGGTTAAGAGTTCACCTTAACAGTGACAGACTGTGGCGAGTGCAGTTATAAGCGGGCTTTACACGCTACGATATTTATAGCAATTGCTAGCGATATCGTACGCAAAAGCACCCGCCCCCGTCGTGCATGCGATTTCGTGTGATCGCTGCCGCAGCGAACATTATTACTACAGCAGCGTCACACGCACTTACCTGGTCGTCGTCGTCGCTGTGACTGCCGAACAATCCCTCCCTCAAGAGGGAGATGCGTTCGGCGTCACGGCGAGGTCACTAAGCGGCCAGCCAATCAAAGCGGAGAAGCAGAGATGAGTGGGACGAACATCCCGCCCACCTCCATCCTCATTGCTGGCGGGACGCAGGTAAGGTGAGGTTCCTCGCTCCTGCGGTGTCACACACAGCGATGTCGTGACAAAATCGTCAATCTTGCCATATGAGGGCTTGTTTTTTGCGGGACGAGTTGTACTTTTAAAAGAAACCATAAGTTTTACCATATAGTGTACTGGAAAACGGCAAAAAAATTCCAAGTGCAGAAAAACTGCAAAAAAACCAATAGTTTTTGGGATATTTTATTCACGGTGTTCACTATATGGTAAAACTGATGTGTGGGTGTGATGCCTCAGGTCAGTGCGAGTTTGTAGACACCAAACATGTATAGGTTTACTTGTATCTAAAGGGTTAAAAAAAAAAAATCACACGTTTGTCCAATAAAAGTGGCGTACGTTTTGTGCCATTTTCCGAAACCCGTAGAGTTCTCATTTTTTGGGATCTCTGGCTCAGTGACAGCTTATTTTTTGCGTCTCAAGCTAACATTTTTAATGGTACCATTTTTGCGCAGATGCTACGTTTTGATCGCCTGTTATTGCATTTTGCGTAAAACATGCGGCGACCAAAAAACGTAATTTTGGCATTTGGAATTGTTTTGCCACTACGCCGTTTACCAATCAAATTAATTGATTTTATATTTTGATAGATCGGGCATTTCTGAACGCGGCGATACCAAATATGTGCATATTTATTTATTTTTTAACCCTTTAATTTTCAATGGGGTGAAAGGGGGGTGATTTGAACTTTTAGGTTGTTTTTTTTTTTTTTTTTAAACTTTTTTTTTTTACTTTTTTTATTTTACTAGTCCCCCTAGGGGGCTATAGCGATCAGCAATCCGATCGCTGTTATCTATCTGCTGATCACAGCAATACAGCTGTAAACAGCATTTTCAGTCACGTCCGGTTTCCCTCTGCTCCGTGCCGAGGAAAAACGAAAGTGAAACTTCGTAGCTGCAGGCGTCATCACATGACCCTGTGCTACGATGGCAACCACCGAACGTCACGTGATCACTCACGTGACTTCCGGTGGGGGCGGTGGTAAGTAAAAAACATGGCCGCGCGCATATAGATCTCGCTGCCAGACTTTGGCAGCGAGATTTAAGGGGTTAAATGCTGCGAGTGGAAGCGATTCCACTCGCAACATGCAAGCACACATGTCAGCTGTTGAAAACAGCTGATATGTGTGCCGACCGCCGCCTGCCCACGGCAGGGGGCGGGGCTTAACGGGACACGATCCTTGATGGATAGATCCGTCCAAGGTCGTGAAGGGGTTAAACACAAAAATGTTACTTTAGCCATAAAATTTTCATTTTTTACAAGGGAGAAAAGAGAAAGTGCACCAAACAATGTATTGTGCATTTTCTCCTGAGTCCGCTGATACCCCATATGTGGTAAAAATTAATTGTTTGGGCGCACGGCAAAGTTCGGATGGGAAGGAGCGCCATTTGAATTTTTGAACGCAAAATTAGCTGCACTCATTAGCGGATGCCATGTCGAGTTTGAAGACCCCCTGAGGTGCCTAAACAATGGAGTCCCCCACAAGTGACCCGATTTTGGAAACTAGAGCCCTCAAATAATTTTTCTAGATGTTTGATGTGCACTTTGAACCCCTGGGGACTTCACAGAAGTTTATAACGTTGAGCCGTGAAAAGAAAAATTTTTTTTTTTTAACCACAAAACTGTTGGTTCAACTAGGTAGCTTTTTTTTCCCAATGGTATCAGGAAAAAATGCACCATAAAATTTATAGTGCATTTTTCCTGAGTACGACGATACCTCATATGTGGTAGAAAGTAATTGTTTGGGCGCATGGCGGGGCTCAGAAGAGAAGGAGCACCATTTGACAGCAAAATTGGTTGGAATTATTAGCGGATACCATGTCACGTTTGGAGACCCCCTATGGTGCCTAAACAGTGGAGCTCCCCCACAAATGACCCCATTTTGCAAACTAGACCCCTCAAGGAATTTATCTAGAGGTTTAGCGAGCCCCAAGGGGCTCCACAGAAGTTGATAATATTGAGCCATGAATACAATTTTTTTTGTTTTAACCACAAAACTGTTACTTGAACCAGGTAGCTTTTTTTTTCACAACGTTATCAGGAAAAAATGCACCATAAAACGTATTGTGCAATTTCTCCTGAGTACGGAGATACCTCATATGTGGTGGAAAGTAATTGTTTGGGCGCACGTCAGAGCTCGGAAGAGAAGGAACGCCATTTGACTTTTCAAACGCACAGACGTGGTGCACTGATTGGCCGCTGCAGGACGCACAGTCAGATGAGATATAAAAAGCGTCAGGGATACGGGAATAAAAAAAAAAAGGTCCCGCCGAAAATTGAGCAGGGATGCCGATTCGTTATGTGCATCCCTGATCAGTGCTCGGCGGGACGCACGGACAGATACGATACAAAAAGCGTCGGGGATACGGAAAAAAAAAAAAAAGTCACGCCGAAAATTGACCACGTATGCAGATCTGTTATCTGCATCCCTGATCAGCGCTCGGCGGGACGCACGAACGGATGAGGTGTAAAAATGGACAGGATACAAGAAAAAAAAAAAAGTTATACTCTCAGTACCCAGAGGATTAGCAGGAGGATCACTGACCAGAGGAACTGCAGGAGAACAGGAGGAACAGAAGGCAGCGAGATGGACAGCTTTACAGGAGCAGCAGGCAGGAGGTTGGACAGCTCAGCAGAATACCCAAGAAGGACCCAGCGATGGAGGCAGATGTGATCGGGCTAGTGAAGACCTCGGACGACCCGGTTAAGACAGGTAAGAGGACGTTAGGGGGAGGACAGAGGGGGAGGGGGTGGGGGAGACTGGAGAAGCAGCTCCAGAAGAAGAATAGAGATCATGGGGGAGGCAGGCAGATCGCGGGGGGGAGCAGATTGGGATGTCAGGGGGCAGATCGGGGCGTGGGGGGGCAGATCGCGGGGGGGGGGGGGGTGCACGGGCAGGGGCCATCACGGGAGAGCGCAGGGGACACCGTGGGAGCGCGCAGGGGCCATCGCGGGAGCGCGCACGGGCTGCAAGGGGAGCGCAATACTCACGTGGAGCAGGAACGGTGACATCAGCGGTGCCAGCAGCAGCGTTGACGTGGTACTACAAGTACCAGCCAGTGCACGCTGCAGACATGTTGAGGGAGGGCTCGCAGATCAGCACAGGCCAGGGGAGGGGGGCCACCTGCAGATCAGACCGCCCCACTGCACACTGATTGGAGAGATTGCGCGTCATTGCACGATCGCTCCAATCAATGCTGCAGGGGCTGGGGGGCTGGTGTTTGAGCTCCAGCTATGATCTGCTGTAGCTGCTGCAGCACCTCATAGCTGGATCTCACAGTATCGCACTGATTTAGGCATTGTTTTAGCCGAAATCAGTGAGAACGCTGTGGTTGGCGGTTCAGATTTGAACAGCTAATCACAATGATCGTCGATGGGGGGTGGCGATCCCACTCCCCCCTGGGGTCAAGCAAAGGTCCCCTGCTGTAAGAAACAGCAGGGGACATCATTTGAAAGCCGTTGCTATGGCCACGGCAATCAAATGAACTTTATGAAGTAAAGTTACGTCCCTGGTTAAGTCATGTTAAAATAGGACGTAACTTTACTGCCCGCGGTCGTGAAGGGGTTAAACAATAGACCCATTTTCTACCCCCCACCCCTCCCTACTCCCCCTGAAAAGGAAATAGAAAGTATCTTTTTGTATAATGAGACAGACATAAAGCGGTTCCATCATCAGTTATT
Source organism: Anomaloglossus baeobatrachus (assembly GCF_048569485.1). NCBI lineage: Eukaryota > Metazoa > Chordata > Amphibia > Anura > Aromobatidae > Anomaloglossus > Anomaloglossus baeobatrachus. The sequence continues at coordinate 438,940,734 of NC_134356.1, read as the reverse complement.
TTACAGGAAGTTTACACTGCGATCCTTATCTAAACCACAGAGCTGAACCTGTGATAAAGCCTCTGGAGCTTTGCTGCCATATAGGCCGTTTTAAACACTAATGTTTTTTGTTTCTGGTAACAATTCACAAGAACAGGATTACGCCATCTCAAGCTTTATGTCGTAATCAGAAGTCCTATGTAAGATAGTATATACTAACAGTAACATGCTGCAAGGCTTGTGTAAGCCATCGCGCAGCCGCTCACCCACATGTACAATCTGCATTCTAGTAGCGGTATTCTGACCATGGAGTAAACCTTTTTTATGTTTTCATTGTGCTAGAATACATTTGGATTACCTGATATCATTACTCCATTGCCGGAGCAAGCCCTGCACTGCTCCTGACTGACTGGACCCATGGTCAGCCGTCTGATCTCCGAGGGCACCAGGGCACATGTCAGCTGTAAAGTGGACACGAGCCCGTTCTGCTGAATCAGTGATGCCGGGCACAGGTGCGATTTCTACAGCAAAATACAGATGGGAAAAAAAGGATATCAATGAAAAATAAGAGACAGTTAAAGCAAGATAAAGCTATTGCTTAGACTTCATTGGTTGAATGAGTACCTGTCATATGATTCACTATGCCCACGGTGCAGGCAGCATGAACCAGAGCCCGGCTGCAGTAAAGCACTATGAAACGCGCTGGGTTTTCAGTGAAAACCTAATTTGAAGAGCCGAAAGAGATAAGACTAATCCCACTCTGCCACTGTCCAGCTTCTCCTAGCACTGCTGCAGGCGATTGACAGGTCTCACATTAAGTACACACATACAACGGCATCTCAATTAATTAGAATATCAAAAAGTTAATTTATTTCAGTAATTCAATATAAAAAGGATAGTGCTTATATTATATAGAGAGTCATTAGAAACAGAGGGATCTATTTCAAGTGTTTATTTCTGTTAATGTTGATGATTATGGCTTACAGTCAATGAAAACCCAAAAGTCATTACCTCAGAAAATTAGAATAATTACCACAAAACACCTGCAAAGGCTTTCTAAGTGTTTAAAATGGTCTCTTAGTCTGGTTCAGTACGCTACACAATCATGGGGAAGACTGCTGACTTGACAGATGTCCAAAAGGCAGTCATTGACACACTCCACAAGAAGGGTAAGCCACAAAAGGTCATTGCTAAAGAAGCTGGCTGTTCACAGAGTGCTGTATCCATGCACCCTCCTGCTCTCTGGCCTCCCTTGCAACACTCTTGCACCCCGACAATCTATCCTGAACTCTGCAGCTTAATCCACCTCTCCCCTCGCTATTCCCCAGCCTCGCCACTCTGCCAATCCCTACACTGGCTTCCCATTGCCCAAAGACTCCAGTTCAAAACATTAACCATGACCTACAAAGCCATCCACAACCTGTCTCCTCCTTACATCTGTGACCTAGTCTCCTACCAACCCGCACGCAACCTCAGATCCTCACAAGATCTCCTCTACTCCTCTCTTATCTCCTCTTCCCACAATCCCATACAAGATTTCTCCCGTGCCTCCCCAATACTCAGGAACACTCTACCTCAGCATATCATACTCTCTCCCATCGTGAAAAACTTCAAGAGGAACCTGAAGACCCACCTCTTCCACCAAGCCTACAACCTACAATAACCCTCAGTCCAGTACACTACTGCGCAAACAGCTCTGTCCTCACCTACTGTACCATCACCGGCAGGGTCCTCTCTTCTCCTATACCAGTCTGTTTTGTACTGTTAATGATTGTTGTACTAGTTTTTATGTATACCCTTTTTCACTTGTAAAGCGCCATGGAATTAATGGCGCTATAATAATAATAATAATAATAATAATAATAATATTATTATTATTATTATTAATGGAAAGTTGAGTGGACGGAAAAAGTGTGGTAGAAAAAGGTGCACAAGCAACTGGGATAACCGCAGCCTTGAAAGGATTGTTAAGAAAAGGTAATTAAAAAATTTGGGGGAGATTCACAAGGAGTGCACTGCTGATGGAGTCAGTGCTTCAAGAGCCACCACACACAGATGTATACAGGACATGGCCTACAAGTGTCCCATGCCTTGTGTCAATCACGCTTATCTAATTTGGAAATCAAGGTCCCAGAGTCTGGAGGAAGAATGATTGAGGTCTAGTGGGAAGGTTCCACAATCAGTGATGGTTTGGGGAGCCATGTCATCTGCTGGTGTAGGTCCACTGTGTTTTATCAAGACCAAAGTCAGCGCAGCCGTCTACCAGGAAATTTTAGAGCACTTCATGCTTTCCTCTGCTGACAAGCTTTTTGGAGATGGAAATTTCATTTTCCAGCAGGACTTGGCACCTGTCCACTCTGCCAAAAGTACAAATAACTGGTTTAATAACCACAGTTTCACTATGCTTGATTGCCTTGCAAACTAGCCTGACCTAAACCCCATAGAGAATCTATGGTGTATTGTCAAGAGAAAGATGAGAGACACCAGACCCAACAATGCAGACGAGCTGAAGACTGCTATCAAAGCAACTTGGGCTTCCATAACACCTCAGCAGTGCCGCAGGCTGATCGCCTACATGCCACGCCGCATTGATGCAGTAATTCATGCAAAAGCAGCCCCGACCAAGTATTGAGTGCATTTACTGTACAGACTTTTCAGTAGGCGCCAACATTTCTGAGTTAAAAATATTTTTTTCAGTTGGTCTTATATAATATTCTAGTTTTCTGAAATAATGACTTTTGGGTTTTCATTGGTTGTAAGCCATAATCATCAACATTAACAGAAATAAACACTTGAAATAGATCACTTTTTGTGTAATGACTATATAATATATGTGTTTCCCTTTTCGTATTGAATTACTGAAATCATTTAACTTTTTGATGATATTCTACTTTATTGAGAAGCACTTGTAGTAGAGACTTGTCAATCACCTACAGCGGAGTGGGGAAAGCAGTCCAGGGGTGGATCCAAATCTCCAAACTACGTTTACTCGAAAATGCCAGGGCATATCAGGAAAAAATATATTGGGCTGCAATCATGGGGCCAGGCTCTGATTCGTGCTGCCCGTCGTTTGGGCAGCAAGAATTAAAGAGGTTTCCACTACGTTTACACTGATCGCCTATCCTTAGGATAGGTCATCAGTGTCTGATTGTCCGGTGTCTGACACCCCACACATCAGCAGTTTCCGGTCCTGGCGGCGGCAGCAGGAAATGTGGTGCAGTTTCACAGCTGCTCTAGGTTCTGATTATGGCACATCCACCTCCCATTCAGATCAATAGGAGGCGATTGTGCAGTATCCAGCAGCGGCCACAATCAGAAGACAGGGCAGCTCTGGAACTGACCATTTCCAGCCACTTGCTGCTGGCAGCACTGAAAACATCTGATCAGTGTGGGTGTCAGACTCTGGCCGATCAGACATTGATGACCTATCCTAAGGATACATAGTTACATAGTTACTTAGGTTGAAAAAAAGACCTCGGTCCATCTAGTTCAACCTTCCTCCACCAGTTCTACATTTGGTCACTAAGTAATTTATAGCCAACAATGTTGTATGTGTCGCGGGCGGAGGGGACGCGCTCGCCACGCTCGGGTCCGGGGCTTCTGCTGCTGCTCGGTGGCTCGAGCAGTGGGCCGGACCCGGGGACTCGAGCAGCGCTCCTCACCCGTGAGTGAAAAGGGATGGTTTGTTTGGGGAGAGAGTTCGTGACGCCACCCACGGGACGTGGTGATGATGGCACCACCGCTGCTGGTGACGGGGATCCCGGGAGAGATGGTAGGGAGCAGCGAGGATGTTGTCCACTCCGTGGGTAGGGAGTTTGTGATCCCGGGGCCCGGTGGTGTAACGAGGAGGCTGGATGGCTGGGGTGCAGGGACAGCGTGGCGCGGTGCCGGACGGCACTGGTGTACTCACTCAGACAATCAATGACAGAGTCTCTGGTAAACCAAAACGGCCGGATGGACGGGTCCCGCAGCCGGCTGCAGTGTTGTTGTGCTCTCCCCGGACGGCTGATGGTGGCTGTCTTTCCCTGCACCTGTTAGAATGTTCTGACTCCTGTGGTTGCCCACCGGTAGTCCGCTCCCCGGCGTATAGGTGCCGTAGGAGCCCGTTTTGCCCGCAGTCGCAGGCCCTTGGATCTCTAGCCTTTGGCGGTGGCTGTATATCCTCACGGTGTGGACTGTTGCCTTCTGTCGGGTATTGGTTGTTGGGAAACCCCTGGGGTTCCTGTCACACTCGGATTTGACTATTGTCGGCGGCTCCAAGCCTGGTCGGGGTCCGATGGCCCTGCCTGTGTGCTTAGCTTCACTCCGCTCCCCGGTTCGGTACCGGTGGGCCACCGCCCAACCCCGGTCCTACGGCTCTGCAGAGTTCCACTAACTCCTGCAGACAGCCACCACCGTCTGCCAACCTTGCTGTCAGTGCCTGGGCTCCGACCCAGACACTTGCAGTTCGTGTCCTCCTACTTTCACCTCCAAACTCTATCTACTGCTTTTCCCGCCTCCAGGCCTGTGAACTCCTCGGTGGGTGGGGCCAACTGCCTGGCTCCACCCCACCTGGTGTGGACATCAGACCCTGGAGGGAGGCAACAAGGGTTTTTGGTTGACTGTTGTAACTGTCTAGGGTGGGGGTGTGTATGTGTCTGTGACTACCTGGCTAGTCCAGGGCGTCACATATGCACTGAGGAAATCATCCAGCCCTTTTTTAAAAGCTGTTTTAGTATCTGCCATTACTACCTCTTGTGGTAGCGCATTCCACAGTCTGACTGCTCTAACTGTAAAGAACCCTTTCCTATTTAGCTGCCGTAATCGCTTTTCTTCCATTCGCAGTGAGTGCTCCCTGGTCCTTAGTACTGTCTTTGGAAGGAATAAGTCATGTGCCAGTCCTTTATATTGACCACACATGTATTTATACATATAAATGAGGTCTCCTCTGAGACGTCTTTTTTCTAAGCTAAACATATCTAGCCCATCAATGTTAAAGTAGTGGCTGACCTCTTTAAGTGACAGGCTCCCTTTAACTTATTTCAAAAGCTGTCTTATGGTTTCAATGCAATATCATATCCATTTGACGTGTCATTACAAGAACCCTGGAAAATGTATTCTTGCCAGAACCAGTAAGCAACCTATAAGAATGTGAATGTATTACTGCCAAAGATGCATATCTACAGGCTGAGTATATATACAGGCAGAAGCACAAAGAAAAGGCAGCATTTCTCTTCCTCTTTCTAGAACTTGTATTCTCTTCCTGGGTTCTTCCCTATATACACTACCCCTACTTAAACATTACAGCAAAACTATAAGCAGCACACATACTTCCCACATTGCCTCAGCTTACACAATGTGAGCGAGAATACAATGACAAAAAACAGTTATAGACAATAGAATGTTTACAGTGCCCTGTGATTTGTTCTTGTGATAAGGACTACAGACTGGTATTAGGCTATGTGCACACGCTGCCTTTTTACCGCGATTTGGTGCGTTTTTGGCTGCGTTTTGCAGCGTTTTTGATCTCTGCGTTTTTCTGCATTTTTCCAATGCATTGCATGGGGGGAAAACACAGAAAAATGTAGGAAAGAATTGACATGTCCATTTTTTTTTTTAAGCTCAAAAACACAGCTTAAAAAAAAAGTTGTGTGCGGACAGCAAAAATGAAAACTCAGACTTTGCTGGGGAAGCAAAGTCATGCAGTTTTGAGGCCAAAAACGCACCCGAAAAACGTGCAAAAACACCGCGAAAAACGCACTGTGTGCACATAGCCTTACTCTTATTAAACATGATACTTCACTATAAAGGATTACCGAGAACAATGATGGAATACCATAAAGTGTTACCTGAGCTTTCTTTAGCTACGAGGCCGGTGGGGACCTGCCCGGCAGGAGGGTGCACCATGCTGTCTCTCTTGCCTGCTGTCCGGCTGTTACAATACTCCCAACGCTTCTGCTGTAATTCCTGCAGCCAAAAAGTCATGGCTTGCCGGCTAGTAGCCTAAAATGTTAAAAGGTGAAAACAGAAGAACCATTCAGTGTAAATGTAACTTAACTCAATGGCGAAATGTTGTTTTTATACACAAATAATCTACATAAAACTTGACAGATGCCTATTCCATACACTCCCTGTCAGCAGCATTATATCAGTAAACAGTAGATAAAACTCCCCTCGGGTGTCTAATAACTAATGCAGAAAAAACAAAATAAACCGCTGCTTTCATGTACATTGTACTCACAGCAGAAAAGAGGGCAACCAGTCCAGTTAGCCCAGGCCACATCTAATGCACCAACAGGATGCAGACAAACCTCTCAACATGATGGACACTTCACAGGTACAAGGTAAAAGGACATTTTTGTGTACTCACCGTAAAATGTCTTCCTTGGAGCCTTTCATTGGGGGACACAGAAAGTGGGTATTATGGTGTCTCCAGGGGAGGCTTGACACTAGATTTAAAAAAGAGTTAGCTCCTCCTCCCACAGCATAACCCCAGCTAGGCGGGAACTAGCCCAGTTTGGTGTAAAAGCAGTAGGAAAAGGATAACCACAAGGGCGGGAGCTGTGTCCCCCAATGAAAGGCTCCAAGAAAGACATTTTACGGTGAGTACACAAAAATGTGCTTTCCTTTCTCGCCTTTTCATTGGGGGACACAGACATTGGGACGTCCCAAAGCAGTCCCTGGGTGGGAACTGAACTAACAACAGTGTATAACGTCAGGCTAAGAGCTGACTAACAACTGCAACAGCAGTGAACTCATATGAAAACACTGTCAGAACCGAGCAGTGGCCACTTATAAATGGGCCACTGCCGCCTGAAGAACTTGTCTTCCAAGAGCAGCATCCGCGGAGGCATGCGTATGCACTCTGTAAAATTTAGTGAACGTGTACACACTGGACCAGGTAGCGGCCTTGCAAAGTTGAGCTGCCGAAGCCCGATGGCGGATAGCCCAGGAGGCACCCACTGCCCATGTAGAATGGGCACGCACAGATTGAGGGGGAACGGCACCTCGTGCCTTGTATGCCTCACAGATGGCAGTCCTGATCCATCGGGAAATCGCGGATTTAGATGCTGGGTTGCCCTTCTTGTGTCCCACTGGGAGGACGAAAAGGGCATCAGATTTGCGCAACGGCGCTGTCCTGGAAATGTAGATCCGCAAAGCCCTGACAAGATCCAGATTGTGAAGGGCTTTCTCAAAGGGGTGGACCGGGGCCGGGCAGAATGACGGCAACACAATGTCCTCGTTCAGGTGGAAAGAGGATACGACCTTCGGAAGGAAGGCAGGGAAAGGCCGAAGAACCACCTTATCATGATGGAATATCAGGTAAGGTGAACGACAGGAAAGAGCTGCCAGTTCGGACACTCGCCTGATAGAGATGATAGCGACTAAAAAGGCAACTTTCCAAGATAGTCTTTGAAGAGAGATTTCTCTCAGAGGTTCGAAGGGAGGAAGTTGAAGAACTCCCAGAACCAGATTCAGATCCCAGGGATCAAAGGGGTGGCGATAAGGAGGGACCAAATGCGCTACCCCTTGAAGGAAGGTATGGACCTGAGGGCGAGAAGCCAGCTGCTTCTGGAAAAAGATCGACAAGGCAGAAACTTGTCCTTTAAGGGTACTGAGAGCAAGACCCGAGTCCAGACCGTCTTGCAGAAAAGCAAGAACGTTAGGGATTGAAAAGGTCAGGGGTGACCGACCATGACGGTCACACCAGGCAAGATAGGTCTTCCAGGTCCTGTGGTAAATGCTGGCGGAGGAAAGCTTCCGAGCATTAAGCATAGTATGAACTACCCTGGGAGAAAACCCCGATCTGGCTAGAATCAGGGATTCAAGCGCCACGCCGTCAAATGCAGCTGTGCCGTATTCTGGTGGAATATTGGCCCTTGCGACAGAAGATCCGGGCGGTCGGGAAGACGCCAGGGAGTGTCGCTGAGAAGTTGGAGGAGCTCTGGGTACCAGGCCCTCCTGGGCCAGTCCGGGGCCACGAGGATCACCGGAATTTCCTCCGCTTTGATTTTCTTGATTACTCTCTGAATGAAAGGAAACGGAGGGAAGATGTAGGGTAGGTGGAACTGCGACCATGGAAAGACTAGAGCGTCGGAGCCTAACGCTAGCGGGTCTCTCGACCGCGAAATGAAGGGACGTATCTTGGCATTCATTCGAGATGCCATGAGGTCCACATCCGGGAGCCCCCAACGAAGAGTGATCTGATGGAATACTTCATCGTGGAGGGACCATTCCCCTGCCACTAGACCTTGCCTGCTGAGAAAGTCTGCGGCCCAGTTGTCTACCCCTGGGATATGGACAGCTGAGATGATGGGAATGTGCTTCTCTGCCCAACGAAGAATTCTGGATACCTCCTTCATCGCTGCCCTGCTGCGAGTTCCTCCCTGACGGTTGATGTAAGCCACGGCCGTGACATTGTCTGAATGGATCCGAACAGGGAGGCCCAGTAATAAGGGTTGAAGATTCTGAAGGGCCAGAAATATGGCTCTGATCTCCAGAACATTGATGTGCAGAGAGCGCTCGGGAGGAGACCAGCGTCCCTGAACAGTGTGGTGGAGAAACACCGCCCCCCAGCCTATCAGGCTAGCATCCGTCGTGACAACCTGCCAGTGGACCAGGCGGAAGGACTTCCCTTGAGATAGGGATGAGACTTGAGTCCACCAGACGAGGGAGCTGAGCGCAGACCGAGACAGGTGGACTGACCGGTCCAGGGAAGCTGGATTCTTGTCCCAGGAGGATAGAAGATCCAGTTGTAGAGGGCGCAGATGGAATTAGGCAAAGGACACGGCTTCCATGACCGCCACCATTTTGCCTAACACTCTCATTCCGTTCCGAAGGGATGTGTGACGGCGAGAGCAGAGGGATTGGGCAGCCCGGATCAGGGAAGACCTCTTGTCCTCTGGAAGGAAAACCCGGGACTGAGCCGTGTCTATCAGCATACCTAAAAAGGTGATGCGTTGATGAGGAATGAGGGATGACTTGTTGAAATTGACAAGCCACCCTAGCCTTGACAGGGTGTCTAGGCAAATCTGCATGCTTTCTGAGCAAACGTGAGGAGAGCTCCCTTTGACCAGAAGGTGGTCCAAGTAGGGAACGACCAGGATGCCTCTGGGGTGTAAAATGGACATGATGGCCGCCATGACCTTTGTGAAGACCCGAGGCGCAGTAGCTAGTCCAAAGGGAAGGGCCCTGAATTGGAAATGACGGTGTCCTACGGCAAAGCGAAGGAACCGTTGATGAGAGACACATATGGGGATGTGTAAATAGGCATCTTGAACGTCTATGGAAGCTAGGAATTCTCCAGGTTCCATGGCGGCTAGCACTGCTCTCAGAGATTCCATTCGGAAAGTACGAATGCGTATGAATTTGTTTAGCCGTTTGAGGTCCAAGATAGGGCGGACAGAGCCATCTTTTTTGGGAACGAGAAAAAGGTTTGAATAGAAACCTTTGCCGCGCTGTTCCAGGGGCACTGGAATGATAACGTTTGCCTTTTGTAAAGAAGCTATGGCCTGAATTAAGGTCTGGTTTTGCGTCTTGGACTTTGAGAGACGAGAACGCAGAAACCTGGTGGCCGGCAGGGAATGGAAATCGATCTTGTAACCCGAGGTGACGATTTCTCGAACCCAGGCATCGTGAGTGTGTTCTAGCCAGATATCCCGGAAAAGCAGAAGCCGTCCTCCCACAGTCGGATCTGCGGGATACTCGGCGTCATGCTGAGGGGGCCTGTACAGATCGAGGTCCCTTGGATTTGGGCTGCTTGGAGTGGGAACGCCAAGAAGAGCCCCTTGAGGGACCGGATCCTTGATCTGAGCGCGTTGGGACGGTCCTTGGGCCGATGGCTTTTGGGGAGCCGGCCAAAAGGACTGCCTGCGCCAGGAAGATTTTTTGAAATTTCTGGCTAAAGGCCGCTATTGTGGTAGAATGGTACTTTTACCACCCGTCGCCTCAGATATGAGCTTGTCCAGGGATTCACCAAATAGACGAAGACCCTGGAAGGGAAGTGTGGACAGGGACTTTTTGGAGGCACTGTCCGCATTCCAGATTTTTAGCCACAGAACCCTGCGGGCGAAGACAGCATTGTCTGCCGTTAGGGCTGACCAGCTGGCTGCATCTAGAGAGCCGTGAAGAAGATAATTAGAGGCGAGAGAGAACAAATCAAGAATCTCAAGAGCCTCCGGAGGATATTTGCAAGGGCGAAGCAACTTGCGCAAGTTCCTACTCCACATGCTCATAGCTCTAGCCACCCATGTTATGGCAAACAGGGGGCGTAGAGAGGAGCCCGAAGCCTGAAAAATAGATTTGACCGCAGCATCAACTGCAACTGCGCGGTCAGACGAGTCCTTAAGAGACGCATTGTCTGAAACAGACATAACCGTGTGTTTAGCCAGTCTGGATACTGGCGGATCCACCACGGGGGGTACCGACCAGGGCTTAACCATTTCCGGGGGGAAAGGGATAAGCGAATGAAGAGGAGGATTTTTTATTAAACCTCCTATCAGGGTGATCCCACCGTTTAGATACGATTTGATGAAAAATCGGATCCTGGGCAAAGGACTTAGGCGGCTTCTTGGCTCGCTTGATTGCCGACTGAGAAGTCGGGTCCAAGGGCTGATCAGAAATCGACAGAGAGTGATTGACAGCCGCTATCAGAAGCATATGTCTTCCATATGCCTAGACTCAGAAGGGACATCTGAATCAGAGTCAGAGTCTCGGGAATCGTGACTACTAAAGGTCACGGAGTCTGAGTCAGACTGACCATCGTGTGAGTCAGATGAGGCGGAGCGGTCGCAATGGCGCCTTTTGGAGACAGCCTTTTTACATACTGGGGATGATACACCAGATGAAGGCGGGCTCCTCTGAGGGAGCTGAGCCGGGGGGAGGCTGTGGGAGCCTGTGGAAGGCTGAGATATCTGAGCGGCCAGATCATCTAACCTTTTAGACATCAGAAGAGCCCATGCAGGGATAGCCTCCTCAGATGGGGGTGCTGCCTGAATGGCGGCCGGCGCCGAACCCACAGATTGCACGACCCCCTGGTCCGGCAACGCCTGTTGTGACATTGTAGTAGGGGCATCGCAGCCTCGGCAGAGTGGATAGCTTCGCCCATTGGGAAACGAGCTTCCACAGGTGGTGCAAGCATAGTACAGGTCCATAGAGGATGCCTGGGAAGCTTTATCACCCTTGCGGTTTTTAGGCATGTCAGCAACAAACGCATAATTATACTGTGAGCCTTTAGCAGTATTACACTACTGTAGGTGAGGAGCTACTGGCAGTATTAGAAAGGGACTGCTATACAGAGCTGGTATATACCAATAGTAAAGTGGGACACACTGCCAAACAGTCAATATATACCTGCAGGCACAGTCAGTATATACCGCTGAAAGCTGATATACACCGCCAGCCAGCAGGCACACACCGCTAGGAAGACAGCGATATACCACTGAACAGAGCGGTATATAGTGCTGCAGAGTTGCAGAGCCAAGGAGGCGGTCTCACCCAAGTCTGCTCCCCACGTGTAATGGCGTCCAGGATTCTCTGGCAGCATGGAGGGAAGAGACGGTCCACTAGAGGGAGAGGCTTCTAGAGCAGTGGAGGGGGCGTTGCTAAACATGCAGGCCGACGCCAGGAGCTAAATTAATGATGCTTCCCCAGGATCACGGCCTGCATCGCCCCACCGGCGCCATCTCAGGCGGCGGTCTGAATGCAGGGGACTGACTCGTCGTCTCCCTACCTGCCCTTGCTCCGTCTGAAGACGCGTCGGTCCTGGGATGCGGGGATCTCGGGGACGCATCTTCGGCTCAAGGCTAGCAGGTACTCGGTTCTGCCTAGCCCTCTGGAGCTACCTCTGTGAGGTGCTTCCAGGGAGCCTGGAGGGGTACGCAGACCCGACCACTTGGGCGCGAGGGAAGACTGACGGCTGTTGCACGTCAGGTTTCCTCTGCCCGTACACGGGGGGAACGGGGGTGGCGAGGCACCCTGGTATTGCCCCATAGTCAAAAATAGGAGAAAAATAGAAATAAACAAACAAAAAAACATAAGCTGGCCTGTCAGGCCAAACGTGTCAGCCTCCTTGCTGACACTAAAAAGAACAGGTCTAGTTCCCGCCTAGCCGGGGTTATATGCTGTGGGAGGAGGAGCTAACTTTTTTAAATCTAGTGTCAAGCCTCCCCTGGAGACAACATATAACCCACTGTCTGTGTCCCCCAATGAAAAGGCGAGAAAGGAATTGCACACGTGGCGCGCATAGGGCACTGTTCACACTTGTATGCGCATGGTGTCCAGCAAGCAACCTATTATCAGGCCCTTACTATTCGATTAGGCGGGTTACTCGGACACTACTCACTGCAGCACACAAGGCTGGACACCATGCGCATACAAGTGTGAACAGCGCCCTATGCGCGCCACTAATGTGCAATTTACCTTGCACCTGTGAAGTGTCCATCATGTTGAGTGGTTTGTCTGCATCCTGATTGTGCATTAGATGTGTTGGCCTGGGCTAACTAGACTGGTTGCCCTCTTTTCTGCTGTGAGTATATTAAATTTTTGGAGGAGTTTTTATCTCCTCTTTTTGTTGCTATTTTTGATTTTCATGTACATTGCCTCCCCCTAAAAGTGATCAAAAAGTCAGATGTTCCCCAAACTGGTTCTGTTATAGCTGTTTAGTTCTGGCCCAGATTAGGCTAAAGTCACATTTCCAGTAACGGAACCATTCACATTCTGCTGGCAAAAAAGTTGGGCAACACAACATTTTTGTATATGTAATCCAAAGGAAACTGGGGTGGGGACATGGCCTGGTACCACAAGTCAAACAGAAAAAAGGAACAGTCCAGCACCAAAATGTGTATGCCTATGAGTAAGGCTAAGTTCACACATCCTGTGTTTTCAATCCGTCAGGTCCGTCAGCAACGGATCAGTCATTTTCAAGATGTCAACTGATGCAACTGATGTGTTTTTCACAGGATTCCTTTCACAGGAATCCTGTGAAAAAACCGATCAGTTGCGTCCGTTACATCCGCTGTGCGTCCGTTTTTTGACGGATCAGTCATGATCCGTCTGTGTTTGGGACAGCCCAGTGGGCGTGCCAAGCATGCTGGGCATGCTCAGTAGAGCATGACGGAATCCTGCGCAGGATTCCGTTGTAAGACGGATTACAACGGAATCCTGCACCATAGACATACATTGCAAGTGTGGCGGATGGCGACGGATTCCTGCGCGGCGCGTTAATTTTGACGGCCCGAAAAACGTTACATTCTGCGTTGCTCCCCGTTCAGCGGTCAGTCAAAAACGACGGACCGCGACGCAGCGGATGCAACGCAGGGTCATCAGTCGCAATCCGTCGCTAATATAAGTCTATGGGGAAATACAGGATTCCTGCAAAAAATTTTGCAGGGTACCGTAATTCCCCAAGGCGACGGATTGTGACTGATGCAAAACACAGGATGTGTGAACTTAGCCTAAGGAGTCATCTCCGAAACACGTAAGGAAGGGGTCTTATTAGGTCCACATCATGGGACATAATTGATGTTATCATGTATATGATTTCTCAATAAATAAGACACAACTTTTTTGTCGGCTTTGAAAAAATAGATTTTTTGCAAGATCCTTTTTTTTTTCTTTTTTTTACATGGGAGTCTGTGGGAAAAGGATCCGTTAACTGATTGCTATTTATCTTCCATTTGAAACTGATTCAGTAACGGATCTTTTACAAATGTAAGAAAAATGGTTGGCTAAAGAGCAATCAGTTATCGGATCAATTTCCCATAGACTCCCATGTTGAAAAACGGATCCTGTAGATATCAATTTTTTCAAAATGGACAAAAAAAAAAATAAAAAATTGCGCTTGTACAACTTTTTTGCCAAGGGATTTCTGTTGGATCCAATCTAAGGAATGATTACTGGACATTTGAACTCAGCCTTACGGGATTCACCAGTGAAGTCAGGATTGAATTGGGTAACCAGCAAAAAATATTAACCCTTCTATATCAGTAACAATGAGAAATATCCCCTCACACAGCCTAATCAGCAAATAAAGTTATGGCTAAAGGAAGATGGTGAAAGAAAACTCTATAAAAGGGGAGCAGCACTAATATCATACTAACCCACAGAATGAAGCCAACATGCCACTTATGAAGCACGGTGAATACCGTAAAAAGATCAAGTAAAAACAAATTCAGAAATTGCCATTTTCAATTTAATCTTGCCTTCCAAAAATACCATAACGTGATGTATGAAAGTTAAAATTGCATAATTGACAATTACAATTTGTCTCGCTAAAAACAAACACCCATACTGCGCTGTCAATAAAAAAAAAATATATAATATTATATATATATATATATATATATATATATATATATATATATATATATATATATATATATATATGGCAAAACAACTGGCTAATATTGTGCAAAAAGAATAGTCTATACAAATTTGGTATTGCCATAATTGTAGGGACAAATAGTACAAGGGTAATGCATTATTTAAAGGGAATCTGTCAGTCATCTATATAAGCCTTGAGGTCATAAGAAGCTGAATAAAATAATATCTTAAGGTCTGTAATCTTGTGTCTTATTCCAGAAAAAAAAACATGTTTTTCTTAATATGTAAATGAGCTGTTAATATTTATGGACCAGACACAAATCTCCCCAAGAATTTGCTCCAAAGCTTATTGTAAATGAGAGGCTGTGTTACAAGTGTGAGACATGTAATGACTGACAGTCTACTCTCCTGATCTACATGTCACAATGTTAAATCTTAAAACATACAATCAAAATAAAAAATTTACCCCCAATCTCCTTCAATAAGTTAATAAATTTTTTGCTTCTGGAAAAAAAAAAAAAAATTAATATTAATACACACACCATATCGCTTTATAAGACGCACCTGATTATAAGACGCACCCCCAGATTTATTTTTTTTTAATGTTAAATGGGGTCCATATTATAATGCCAGTGTCCGTCTAACAAATCATATAGGGTATATGTCCCTCATAGCCCCCCTTAAGCTGGATATGGCCTTCTTATATTGAATATAGCCCCCTTGTGCTGGGACACGCCCCCCTGTGCTGCCCATGGCCCCTATAATGGCACACCTCCCCTGTTTGATATGGCCCCCATGTGTGCTGCCCATGGCCCCTATAGATGGCACATCTCCCCTGTGTTTGATATGGCCCCTATACTGCTGCCCATGGCCACTATAGATGGCACATCTCCCCTGTGTTTGATATGGCCCCTATACTGCTGCCCATGGCCACTATAGATGGCACATCTCCCCTGTGTTTGATATGGCCCCCATACTGCTGCCCATGGCCACTATAGATGGCACATCTCTGTGTAAGATATGCCCCCCATACTGCTGCCCATGGCCCCTATAGATGGCACATCTCCCCTGTGTTAGAAATGCCCCCCATACTGCTGCCCATAATAAAATAAAACACTCTTTCCTTACCTTCTCAGCGCTGTAATCCCGGTGTCTCCCTCCGTGGGGTTGAGCTCCTCCTCCACTTCCTGGTTCTTGCTGCCGGTCATGTGATCGGCACGGCAGAGTGATATCATCTCTGCGTGCCTTATCACAGACAGCAGCAGCAGGAGACCGGGAGATCAGTGCTGGAGGTAAGTAAAGCTTTTTTTATTTTACTATGGGCAGCAGTATGGGGGCCATAACTAACACAGGGGGATCATGTGCGATCAAAGGGAGCACAGGCAGATATATGCCCTGCTGCCCCAGCCCATCAGCGCGATGCGGTTTCAGCACCACGCTGATGGACAGCGGCTGTGCATATTATATGAGCAGGAGCAGGAGATCCAACGCTGCCGCCCACAGCTTTCACCTGCCCCCAGCACCGCTCCAGAGCGGACCCTGCAGTAATATATATATTACTTGCTGATTAGTGGCTGTCTGATTATCGGGAATGCACAGGGTTAGCAGAACAGGGAAGAATATGTAGCATCAGTGCATATGAACGACATCCGATCAATTCATTTTTTATGGGACTACTGAGTTTTTATTTTGTAAGGTGCATTGTAGCAGTTAAAGGGAACCTGTCACCACTTTTTTGGCATATGAGCTGCAGCCACCACCACCAGGCTCTTATATACAGCATTCTAACATGCTGTATATAAGAGCCCAGGCCACTGTGAGAACATAAAAACTTTATAATACTTACCCAACGGTCGTGCGGTTGGCCATATGGGAATCTCCGTTCTCCGTTGCCAGCGCCTCCTCTTTCGGCCATCTTCGTCCTCTTTCTGAAGCCTGGGTGCATGACACGTCCTACATCATACACACTCGCCGGTCCTGCACAGGCGCACTACAATACATTGCTCTGCTCAGGGCAGATCAAAGTGCGCCTGCTCAGGACCTGAATGCAGGCATGTGTGGATGACATCGGACGCGTCATGCACCGCGGCTAGAGAAGGAGAACAAAGATGGCCACAAGAGGCGGCGCTGGCACCGGAAAACGGAGACACCCATATGGTCAACCGGGCGACTGTTAGGTAAGTATTAGAAAGTGTTTTTCATGTTCTCACAGCGGCCTGGGCTCTAATACATAGCATGTTAGAATGCTGTATAAAAGAGCCCGCTGGCCGCAGCTTATAGGCCAAAAAAGTGGTGACAGGTTCCCTTTAAGCAGGCTTTTCCAGACTATGACCTACTGCTTATATAAAGGGCTGGGGTATATAATTATATATATAATTAGGTTTTTTTCATCTGTGACTTAAATTTTATTTATACATGTCAAAAGTGTGAAAGTTTTCCTGGCTACTAGAAAAAGTGTCTAAAAATCCCTGGCAGCAAATTGTTAAAGGTTCTGCTGAGATGTAGAAGGGCAGTGTACATACAGACTTCTTGTTTCCATCTGTACATACGGTACTATTTAATGTATAACAAACAACAAGCTAATACTGAGGCCGAGGAGGCTGCTGTACACGGATTTCACATTACTTCTCATTGCTCTGAAGACAAGTGGTTCTCAGTCCCGTGTCCAGCCCACACATCTATAGACTAGTGTGACCTTGTCAATAAAAGCCACTACCTGTGTGTAGGAGGGTGTGAGATGTGTAACGGAGCCTCATTGTCTACAAGAAACAGGATGTAAAGAAGATCAGACTACAATTACACTTGTCACATGGCTGCTTATATTATATATATAATATAATATATATAATTGACCAACATAGGCACTGCAAGCCGAAAAGGGAAACTTGGCTTCCATTAGTTTTCACACTACAATCAATAGGGCAATAAGGCATTTATTTTACTCATTGATATACGGTAGCACCATTAATTCCACAGCCCTTTGCAGACATCAGCATCATCTCTGTCTCCATGGGAGCTTACAATCAAAATTTCCAATCAGTATGTCCCTATCATATGTCTTTGAAGTACCTGGAGGAAACCCCGCAAACACAGAGAGAACATACAAACTCCTTACAGATGTTATCTTTGGTGGGATTCAAACTTTTTTTTTATTGATTTACTCTCAATGGGGCAAGGGGGGGGGGGGATTTGAACTTTTAGTTGTTTTTTTTTTTAACTAATTTTACTAGTCCCCTAAGGAGACTTTATGACTGCACAATCTGATTGTTTCTCCTGATCAGAGTGGTGCTTCAGCATCTCTCTGATCAGGGAAAATGCTGTGTTACTGTGAATGTCGACGCTCTGACGCAACAGGTGTCATTATCTGACCCTGCTCTGTCATGGCACCCATTGGCACCCTGTGATCGCGTCACCGGGAACTATGCTATCCCGACTGGTGTGCTTTAGATCATGCTGTCAGAGTCTGACAGCGCAATGTAAGGGGTTAACAGGCACCTGTTAGCCGCACATGCCTGATCATCAGATCAGCAGACATGTGCAGGGAAACCGCACATATACGTCTTAGGTTGTGAAGGGGTTAATGTACAGAATATGCGTTTCCAGACGCATGAGCTGGGCACAATGTACGGGCACTACAATGTACTGGGAATTACAAGGGTTTATTTGCAATTTTTAATTCTGCAACATTCACTACGTTTGACACCATGGGTGTTTTCCAGAGACAAAAATCAGCACTACACCCATATATGAATTCCCAGAGGGGTGTAATTTCCAAAATGTGGTCCACTTGAGGGGGTTTCTGTTGTTCTGGCAGTTAGGGGCTCTGCAAATGGAGACCGCAAGCTAGTATATGAAAATCTGTGCTGCAAAAGTCAAATGGCGCCCTTTTCCTCCAGAGCCCTGGGCTGCAGCAAAACAGTACTGTACAGTCAGATGTGGGGTATTGCCACATCCAGGAGAAATTGTGTAACACATTATGAGGCCTTTTTACCTGTTCCCCTTGTGAAAATTGGAAATCTGAGGCTAAACCAATGTTCTACTGGTAAAAATGTAATTATTTTTTCTTCACCGCCCAATATTATAAAATTCTGTGACACACCTGTGGTATCAAAATGCTCACTGCACCGCTGGATGAATTAATTGAAGGGTGCAATTTGTAAAATGGGGTCACTTACAGGATGGGGGGGGGGTTCTGTTGCTCTGGCACATCAGGGGCTCTGCCATTGTGACATGGCACTAGCAAAGCATTACAACTAAATCTTAGCTCAAATATGGCGCTCCTGCCCTTCTTCACTTTGCACTGTTCCTCAAAAGTAGTTTTTTACCACCTATGGGGTATTGAAGAACTCAGGAGAAATTGCACAACAAATTATATGGTTCATTTGCTCCTATTACTCCTAAAATCTTTTTCTCTGAGCCTTCATTGGGGGACACAGGACCATGGGTGTATACTGCGGAGGAGGAGCTAACCTTTTTTCTTATGTTTTTGCATAGTGTCAACCTCCTGGCAACAACAGCATATACCCATGGTCCTTTGTCCCCCAATAAGGCGAGAGAGAAATGAAATCTTTGGGGGCCAAAGGAACATTTTAGTGGAAATATGTTTTTTTTTATTATTTTCACAACTCAATGTTCTACAATGTGAATCGCCTGAGGGTTAAAATTGCTCACTATACCCCTAGATATATACATTGAGAGGTGTAGTTTCCAGAATGGGGTCACTTGTGAAGGGGGTTTCTGTTGTTCAGGCATGTCAAGGGATCTTAAAATGTGACATGGCGTCTGCAATCTATTCCAGCCAAAATGGTGCTCCAAAAGTCATATAGTGCTCCTTCCCTTCCAAACTCTGCCATGCACCCAAACAGTAGATTTCCACCACATATGGAGTTTTGGTGGAATTGCTGAACAAACTGTATGGTCCACTTTCTCCTATTACCCTTGACAAAATTAAAAAAAAAAAAAAAAAAAAAAAAAAAAAAAAAGGTTAAAGTAACATTTGAAGTAAAATTAAAGTAATTTAATTTCTCTTTTTGTGGTTTTATTTTTAAATTTAGTGTAGGGACTCACAAGCATGAGGACCCTTGACGTTGGGTTGTGAAAATCTGTAGTTTGGCCAAAGTATCAACATATATTATATTATATATATATATATATATATATATACACACACACACACATACTTTTACACACACACACACACACACACACACACACACACACACACATATACATATACATATATATCTTTATACAGGGTGCAGACAGGCCCATTGATGTAGGCCTTGTAAACTTGGGTCTCTGTTTCTGTGTGGTGCACTTATATAGTGCTGGCCAGCCCGACTAGTCGAATAGGCTGTAAGCCAGACACTGTGCACCTACATGTGTGAACGGTGCCCTATACAAGCCATTTCTGTGCAATTTTAATACTAAGCAATCACCCCCCCCCCCCCCATTCCCTCTAGGAGTGCAGTGTTTGAGTGGATGCTCCATCAGTGTTTTGCGCCTGTTGCCTCCATCATTATAAGGCCGGTTTCACATTTGCGTTGAACTGCATCCGTTGCTATCCGCCGCCTTGAGGAATTACGGTAACCGTTGGAGAAAACCGTTTTATTCCTCATAGACTTCTATTAGTTATGGATAGCAACGGATGGTCTTGCGTTGCATCCGCCCCATGGCGCATCAGTTGTTTTGTCGCTGACAGTCAGTGACCATCGGGCGGAGGGAACGCTTAATGTAGTGTTTTTTTGTTGCTGTAAAAAAACGCACTCCGCAGGATTCCGTTCCGAGGCATAATGAATGTCTATGGTGCTGGATTCCGTCGCCATGTGTTTGGCAACGGATTCCAGTGCAGGATTCTGTCATGTTCTACTGAGCATGCTCAGCATGTCCAGCAGAACATTCTAAATCGTTTAAAATCACTCCTAGTCTCTCTCTCTGACGGTCCCTCTCTCATACTCACCGATCACGGGCGCAGCGCTGCACGGCTGTCACACTTCTCTGGCGGGTTCTCCTCTTTTGAAAATGCCGGCTGCTCATTATTCAATTTGGTATTCCCTGATTTCCCCGCCCACCAGTACCTATGATTGGTTGCAGTCAGACCCGCCCCCACGGTGAGCGACAGCTGTCTCACTGCAACCAATCACAGCCACTGGTGGGCAGGTCTATATCGTGCAGTACAATAAATAATTTTAAAAAACGGCACGCGTGGTCCCCCCTAATTTTGATACCAGCCAAGGTAAAGTCACACGGCTGAAGGCTGGTATTCTCAGGATGGTGAGCCCCACGTTATGGGGAGCCCCCCAGCCTAACAATATCAGCCAGCAGCCGCCTGGAATTGCCGCATCCATTAGATGCGACAGTCCTGGGACTCTACCCAGCTCATCCCGAATTGCCCTGGTGCGGTGGCAAATCGAGGTAATAAGGAGTTAATAGCAGCCCATAGCTGCCACTAAGTCCTAGGTTAATCATGGCAGGTGTCTATGAGACACCCACAATGATTAACCTGTGAGAGAAAGTAAATAAAATAAATACACCCGAAAAAATACTTTATTTGGAATAAAAGATAAAAAAAACACCCTCTTTCACCACTTTATTAATCCCCAAATACCAGCGTAATCCACACAAGGTCCCACGATGCATCCAGCTCTGCTACATGAAGCTGACAGGAGCGGCAGTAGAACACCGCCGCTCTATCAGCTCCAGGCAGCAACTGAAGTGAGTCGCGCTGTCAGCAGGGACGTCACTGAGGTAATGTGTGCGGCGATGATGGGAGCGGTAGTGCCGGTGTGTATGCGGTGATCAGTGCGGTAGTGCCTGCTTGTGTGCGGTGATGATGGGTGCGGTAGTGCCTGCGTGTGTGCAGTGATGATAGGAGCAGTAGTGCCGGTGTGTATGCGGTGATGAGTGCGGTAGTTCCGGGGTGTGCGGTGATGATGGGTGCGGTAGTGCAGGGGTGTGTGCAGTGATGATGATGAGGAGTGCGGTAGTGTCGGGGTGTGTGCAGTGATGATGATGAGTGCGATAGTGCCGGGGTGTGTGCAGTGATGATGATGATGATGATGAGTGCGGTAGTGCCGGGGTGTGTGCAGTGATGATGATGATGAGTGCGGTAGTGTCAGGGTGTGTGAAGTGATGATGATGAGGAGTGTGGTAGTGCCGGGGTGTGTGCAGTGATGATGATGAGTGCGATTGTGCCGGGGTGTGTGCAGTGATGATGAGGAGTGCGGTAGTCAGGGGTGTGTGCAGTGATGAGGAGGAGTACGGTAGTGCCGGGGTGTGTGCTGTGATGATGATGATGAGTGCGGTAGTGCCGGGGTGTGTGCACTGATTATGAGGAGTACGGTAGTGCCGGGGTGTGTGCAGTGATGATGGGGGCTCTCTCTCTCTCTCTCGGCTTAACGCAATGCATTATTTCACAGGAATCCGTTGCCTTTATATCACACTATTTACAACGCATCCGTCACATGCGTTACACAACGCATGTGACAAATGCCGTTCAACGCAAATGTGAAACCGGCCTTACGGGGTTTTGCTGCATCCTGTGAGTGTTTTTGATTGTGGCCTGGGCAGATAAACATTGTTGCTCTTTGTTGCTGTGAATTTCCATGGCTCAATGTTATAAAATTCTGTGAAGCACCTGGGGGTTCAACCTGTTCACCAAACATGTAGATAAACTCCTTGAGGGGTGTAGTGTCCAAAATGGGGTCATAGGTGTGTTTTATTTCACTGTTTAGGTATCAGGGTCTCTGCAAAAGTGAAACTGAATCCACTATCTATTCCAGCCAACTTTGAGTTCCAAGCTTGAATGTGGTTTTGAGCACTTTGAGGGGTGCAGTTTTCAAAATGGTGTAACTTGTGGGTATTTTCTGTCACAGAGGACCCCTCCAAGCAGTTTCAAATGTGATGTGGTTGTGGAGACATGGGGCTCAGTGGGTGCTCTCGTCCACTAAAACCCGCCGCCTTTAGAAAGACAGCGTGGCTCAGGGCTCATCCCAACTGAACGCCGGCCTCCTTAACCGTGGGCGAAACACTACTCAGACAACACAGGGTGAGGGAACCACAAGAATTAGACTTTATTGGATCCCCAAACAATTAACGGCACATAACACATAACCAGCAAAACACACAAATGTAACAGGCAACAGAGTCTCACCCTTCCGCTGGCTCACCAGGGATTTAGAATGTCCATGCCTCACAGGTTCCAAGCTGTCTGAGGTCTGCAAAGTCTGTAACAGGTGACCGAACTGTCCCAACCTGAGTGTCCTCCTTAGGTAGTCCTGGTTTGATGTTAAAATCCTGGCAGCCGGAGTCAAAATCCCTAGGCTGTGGATATGGTCTCCAACCGGGTCCGGAGTCCCTAGATTGAAGCCATAAGATATCCTGATCCTCTACTCAGCTCCAAAGAGCTTAGACTGGATCCATCAACCTTCATCAACCCTGGTGGCTTAAAGAAGTCCCTTTTATAGCCATAACTTTCCCTTAAGATACACTGCGTCCTCATCGATTGGTTGGACAAGATTGCTTCTCCCATTGGATGAATTTCAAGTTGCATGGATAATGTTCATTTAAATGATGTGCATAGAAAGACTGAGGGTGTACATGTAATCTGGTAGTCACCGACTAGACAATGGCTACTAAGGTAATTACATTAGCAATACACAACTACAATACAATGATTACTGGAAGAGACTGGAGATACAATAGCTAAGCAAACATGACTTAGCACACATAAGAACAATAGTCTGGCTGAATGTTGAGAAACTTTAACCCATGAGAGTCCATGTCGTCACAGTGGTCTCTAAAAAAAAAAATGAGTATTGTAAATTTTGCTGGAAATATGAGAAAATTACTGAGCTTTTTTTTTGTTAGGAAGTTAAAAGGGTTCAAAGTTTATGTTTCTAAAAAGATGCTGATGTGAAATAGACACGTGGGAAATGTTATTTAGTAACTATTCTGTGTGACATCTTTCTGATTTAAGCCGCTTTCACACTTGAGTTCAGCGCAATCCGCCACTATGGAGAATAGCGCAGTCCGTTAACGCACTGCGCTATTCTCCATTGACTTGTATTGATGACGCACTAACGCAAGTGTCTGTGTTGCATCCGCTGGACGACGCTGAGTCGTTATTTTGATGCAACGTCGGGCGGAGGGAATGCTACATGTAGCGTTTTTTGGGTCGTTAGAATCCGCCAAGGTGTCTAATAACTGTCTATCGTGGCGGATTCCGCCGCAATGCGCTAAGCAGGGGCATCCTCATGATCAGACGGGGAAGCCTGGAGTTTCCTCTTTTTAGTGGGGGGAAGGACCAGCTGCAGGGAGAGAGGCTAGTGAGGCCTGAATCTCCTGCTTCATTATGGACCGCAGCTCGTCTACCAGGGACAGTTGTTCAGCCCTAACAATCTGGTCCGTACACTGCTGGCAGAGTTTCTTATCCCAGATCGCAGGGAGATTTCTTATACAGACTGGGCACTTTTTAATCTTCTCAGTCTGTTCAGACCTCTCAGATTTGTCATATTTCCTAGCCGGCTTGTCCTCCTGGAAAACACATACTATAAGGAGCCATCAATATCAGCCTGTAAAACAGGCATAAGGGACCCCCCCTTTCCTACTTACTGTACTGTGGCAGGGGGAACACTGGGCTCTGCAGATGCAGAGGAAGACATTACGGCACGCACAGAAGAATCCTTAGTGTGGTTCTGATGCCTTCAGGGCAGCCTTTATGTGGAAAGGCCTGCCCCCCCAGTGGCAGGGAACGTTCCCCACCTCCCGCATCCGTCCCATGACAGGCCGCTAATTCGATGGCGTGTCTGACACGCTGCCTCCGCGACCGGAAGCGCCCACACAGGAAGGGCGCAGCCCTTCCGGGTCGCATCGGCAGCATGCAAACGGGAGGCGGCCGGCGGCTCAAGGAGGACGCCGGCCGAGGAGCTACACAGCCTGCATCGCCCCAGAGGAGCTCCGGAAGGCTGGAGCGGCGGTCCCTCACAAAGTGAGGGAAGCAGCAGGGGAGGAGCGGCGAAGGCCCGACCGATACTGCCCGGCTAAGGTAAGAGGGAAAAGAAAGGTACGCTTGTAGTTCACCGGCCACCACAGCATAGGAGAAAAAACAAAACCTCTCCATGCCCCATGGGGACAGGAAAGACACTGGCTATGGGAGGTGGGAGGGTCCTTTTAACCTCTCTTGTGCTTCCTGTCCCAATTAGGGCGTAGAGCAGGGGTCTCAAACATGCGGCCCGTCAGGCTGCTTCGTGCGGCCCCCAGGCCCGTGCCCTTGTTCACTATCGCGGCCAGTGCAGGGGCTGCAGCCACTGTCTGCACTTTGTTAGATGACTGTTTTGCTGGCGCTGCGCTCTCAGAGGCAAGGACTGTGCACGCGCAGCGCCGGCAAAACATTCATGTGACATAAATCGCTGCCAGTGGCTGCGGTCCCTGCACCGGCCGCGATAGTCACCGGGGCACGGCCTGCAGACAGCAAGAAGCAGAGGTGAGGAGCCGAGGGAACGCGGGTCAGGTGAGAAGAATGGTGTTTTTTTATTTTTTGTGTATGTGAAGGACGGCACATTAACCCCTTAGCGACCTATGATGTACTGGGTACGTCATGGCTCCCTGGTACTTAAGGACCCATGACATACCCAGTACGTCATGGCGAAATCGCAGCCCCAGTGGCTGCGATCGCCGTTTGCATTGCCAATAGCAAATACCTTAGATTCGGGGAGGAGGGAACCTCAGGAGGGGTGGTGTCTCCTCCCCGGACCTACGGAGGCCGTGATTGGCTGACGAACGCCGCACAGCCAATCACAGCCACTGTAATGTTACAGCCATTGGAAATGGCTGTAACATTGAAATCCAGCCCTGATCAGTGCAGCTGTAGCACCGATCATTGGCTGGAACTGGGTGACCTCAGTTTCACCCGTCCCCAGCTCTGATTGGAGAGACCGGCCTTGTGACCGATCTGTCCAATCACTGTGGATCTGGGGCCGGAGACCGCCACCTCACCTTTACTCCAGCGTCTGTGGGTGGAAGGAAGCCGAGAGCGATCGGTAAATTATAGCGCCCCCTTTCACAGGCCGCCGCCACTGCCCCCCCCCCATTACTACAGGATGGGGACATTACTATAGAATAGGGACAAGGTGGGCACATGACTATAGGATGGGGACAAGGTGGGCACATGACTATAGGATGGGGATAAGGTGGGCACATGACTATAGAATAGGAAAAAGGTGAGCACATGACTATAGAGTAGGGACAAGGTGGGCACATGACTATAGGATGGGGACAAGGTGGGCACATGTCTACAGGATGGGGACAAGGTGGGCACATGTCTACAGGATGGGGACAAGGTGGGCACATGTCTATAGGATGGGGACAAGGTGGGCACATGTCTATAGGATGGGGACAAGGTGGGCACATGTCTATAGGATGGGGACAAGGTGGGCACATGTCTATAGGATGGGGACAAGGTGGGCACATGTCTATAGGATGGGGACAAGGTGGGCACATGCCTATAGGATGGGGACAAGGTGGGCACCTTACTATAGAATAGGGACAAGGTGGGCACATGTCTATAGGATTGGGACAAGGTGGGCACATGTCTATAGGATGGGGACAAGGTGGGCACATGACTATAGAATAGGGACAAGGTGAGCACATGTCTATAGAATAGGGACAAGGTGGGCACATGTCTATAGAATAGGGACAAGGTGGGCACATGTCTATAGAATAGGGACAAGGTGGGCACATGTCTATAGAATAGGGACAAGGTGGGCACATGACTATAGAATAGGGACAAGGTGGGCACATGTCTATAGGATGGGGACAAGGTGGGCACAAGTCTATAGGATGGGGACAAGGTGGGCAACTTACTATAGAATAGGGACAAGGTGGGCACATGTCTATAGGATTGGGACAAGGTGGGCACATGTCTATAGGATGGGGACAAGGTGGGCACATGTCTATAGGATGGGGACAAGGTGGGCACATGTCTATAGGATGGGGACAAGGTGGGCACATGTCTATGGGATGGGGACAAGGTGGGCACATGTCTATAGAATAGGGACAAGGTGGGCACATGTCTATAGAATAGGGACAAGGTGGGCACATGTCTATAGAATAGGGACAAGGTGGGCACATTACTAAAAGATGGGGACATTACAAGGATGGGCATAATACTATTGGATGGGGACATTAGAATAGGGACAAGGCTAGGGTCATTACTATAGGATGGGGAACATTACTAAAAGATGTTGGCCAAAATTTCTATATAGTGATAATTGTAACACTATTAGTTACAAAAAAGGGATACAATGTAAAAGAAAAAAAAAAACAAAATAAGGCATGACTTTTTTTTTACCATCAAATTTTTTTTTTTTTTTATATTTAACCAAAGAATGTGCATATTTGTTATAATAAAGTGAAAAATGTTGAAAATAAGTGATCCAAAAGGTGTGTAAAAAAAAATATATGGTACCAATAAAAACGTCACTTTGTCCCGCAAAGAATGCGGCCCCCCAAATTATTTTTTTCCTCTGTGCGGCCCATACACCCAGCCGAGTTTGAGACCCCTGGCGTAGAGAAACAACCTCCTATGCTGTCGTTGAAGGGACTGGAGAAACCGCAGGTACCTGCAGAAAAGAAGTCACATGCTCATTCTTTTTCTCAAGAAATTTTGCAGAAAGAATTTTCTGGAGAAAAAAAACGCAGTGTGCGCACAGCTATTTTTTTTCCATAGGTTTTGCTGGGGAATGTCTGCAGAAAGGTTACAACCATATTCTCAAGAAATTTCTGCAGCAAAAACACAAAAAAAACCGCGAGTAAAAACAGTGTGTGAACATAGCCTTTCTTTGCTTGGATAAGACAAAATTTGGTGGTCCTTAAGTAAATGGGTTACTCCCAATAGGGCTTAGGACACCCACCTATGGGCTACAGCAGGGAGAGCTCTCATGCAGGTCAACCTACAAAACTCCCATGTATTACATGTAACCCTTTCTAGCTGCAGTTTTCATTTTTTCATTCTAGTGCAATTTTCATTTTTTGCACTTTGTTTTTCCCTCCTCTTCTTCCAAGAGCCATAATTTTTTTTAGCAGTCGACATAGCTGTATATTTTTGCTTTGTTTTTTTTTATGCAGGGCATCTCGTTGTTTTGAATGTCAACATTCACCATTTACATTTCCAAAGTCATATATATATTATATATATATATATATATATATATATATATATATATATATATATATATATATATATATATATATATATATATATATATATATATATATATATAGGAAAAAATTAAAACCGTAAAAAGGTGGAAAAAAAAAAAACCCCATGCGGTTCTGACATTGACTTTATTTTACCGTATTTTTCGGACTCTAAGATGCACTTTTTTACTGCGGGAAATGACGGTGCTGCGGTGGAGCAGGTCATCAGCGGCATGCAAAAGCTGTAGCAGCGCCTGCCGTGACCACGTGGGCCCGCTCATTTCATATGCATGCTCCCACCCATCATCTCTCAGCGCTAAAGCCGTCACTGACAGGTGGGCGGGATGATGGGCGGGGGATGCTCGTATAGTAAAGAGCCGGCCTGCGTGATCACCCCTGGCAACTACAGCCTGGATTGATCATGTGCAGCTATATTCACTGCTCCTCTCATCATCAGCGCAGGGGGCAGTGAATAAGTATACTCACCCGTCACCGTTGAATGCAGCATCGCGATGTCCTCCTGTCTGCCGGCCACTGCTGTGTATGGAGACTAGCTGTGCGCACAGTGATGACATCATCGCTGTGATCACCGCTCTCTACACACCAATGGGCCAGCAGACAAAGAGGACATCGCAATGCTGCAGGGAACGGTGACGGCTCCACACAGGTCAGCGGCGCTGCTGCTGGCACTGACAGGAGGACGAGCGATGCTGCAGGGAGTGTGGAAAGGTGAGTATAAATGTTTATTTTTTTGTGTGCCACAGGATGCAGGCCGTATAGCAGGATGGGGGTATATAGTAGGATGGGGGTATATAGCAGGATGGGGGTATATAGCAGGATGGTGCTATGCAGCAGGATGGGGGTATATACCAGGATGGTGGTATATAGCAGGATGAGGGCATATATCATGATGGCAGTATATAGCAGGATGGGGGTATATAGCAGGATGAGGGCATATACCAGGATAGTGCTATGTAGCAGGATGGAGGATATACCAGGATGGGGGTATATAGCAGGATGGGAACTATACCAGGATGGGGATATATAGCAGGATGGGGGCTATACCAGGATGAGGGACATATATACAAGGATGGGGATCATATACAAGGCAGGAGGATTATTACCAGGATGGGGTACCTTAGTAGAGAATTTGGGGACATTACTCCCATAATAGTGTCAGCAGCAAATCCTCGCCCCATAACAGTGTGTCATGACCACAATTTTTGCTTAAAATGTTATTTTCCTATTTTCTTCCTCTAAAACCAGGGTGCGTCTTATGGTCTGGTGCGTCTTATAGTCCGAAAAATACGGTATCATTTTTTTTCAGTGTTTATTGTGCAGTAAAAATAACCTGGCATCATGATTCTCCAGGTCGGTAATTTTTATATTTGATTTCTGTCACCATTTTCTGACATCTGATCTGGGTTTATATTCGATGGTGCTTTTTGGAGGACCTGTTGGGTGCTGATATTCTTATTGACACCAATGTGTTATATGTTACATATGATGATAGCTTTATTTGATTTCTTGTATTTTTATTTTAGGGAGGGGTGACAAGTGAAAAAACAAAACCCTCAGCAATTCCGGCATTTTGAGTCTTTATTTTTGCCATTTACATCATTTATCATATGGGTTGATTAACTTTAAATGTTGATAGATCAGACTTTTTTACCAATGCACCAATACCAAATAAGTTTTATTTTTTTTAAGTTGGAAAAACGGGAGAGATTTGAAATTATGTATTAAAAACGGAGTTTTTTAAAAACATTTTACTTTTTTGGTCTCTTTAGGAGACTTGATCCTGTGAAATTGTACTATATACTGCAATACTGAAATGTATCACAGGAGGGCCAAGATGGCAGCCCTAGTTGTAGCTATGAGTACCCAGAGATCGTGTAGTGCGGGACCAATAGGAGTCAGTGACTACCTGAATTGGCAATCGCATCATTGAAATGCCCATCAGTGGCTGAAAGTGATATTTAAATGATTAAATAGCAGCGATTTGAGCTAGCTCTGGTCACTGCTGTTACAGTAAGATGCCAAATGTGTAAGCCGACATTTCCTGGGTATGCTGCAGGCTCAGCTCCTCAGCCCGTTCCAGAACATAACAATCCATGTAAATGGAGTTGTAGAGCAACTAGTGACTGATGGGAGTGTCAACAATAATAGCTACCCTAGCCATTGTAGAAAGAGGAGTGTATCCAGCAAACAGATCCTCTATAAAAATCTCTTATTGGAAAATGTAAAAAAAACAAAAACAAAACACAATTGCCATCATTAATTAAAAACGCATTTCAGACTGAGTCCTTAAAGCGCACCAATCACCAGGATCATGTGACCAGAAGGGGCGGTGCCTCAGCCAATAATAATAATAATAATTATATTTATTCATGTATATAGCGCTGTAATTCCACAGCACTTTAGATACAATGGCAACACTGTCCCCTTCGGGGCTCACAATCTAAGTTCCCTATCAGTATGTTTTTGAAGTGTGGGAGGAAACCGGAGAAAACCCACGCAAACATGGGGAGAACATACAAACTCCTTGCAGATGTTGTCCTTAGTGGGATTTGAACCCAGGACCCCAGCGCTGCAAGACTTTAGTGCTAACCACTGAGCCACTGTGCCGCCCGTGATACAAGGAAGCAACATTTTTCTGTTGGCTGATGCCATGCCCCTTCTGGTCACATGGGTATGACATCAGCACAGGTCCTTCTAGCCCCTTAGTAAAACAATTCTATAATAGAATTAGCATAAATAACGGTGAGGACGACAGGCAGAGGGCGGGAATCACTATGAGTACCTACCCCAGCTATCACTGATCGGCAGCTGCTGTCATTCAAAAAGCTGCTCATTTTACATACTTTACTTGCTTGTGTTTCAAAACCTAAACATCCGAGCTGACCACTAAAGATATGTATAGAATCAGCCCGATTGTGCCAGTATAGCACTGGCTTGAGGTTATACAGGAAAATCCTGGTGACTGGTGCGCTTTAAAGGGCGTTCTGACACAATCTGAAGTTTTAGATTTAGTCATCTAGCAGAGCTGAGAGAGTTGCACTCGCCCACAATAGCCTCTCTACAGAGACTGTACATTGACAGTGAGGTGTCAATCAGAGGAGGGGGTGTGGCTGACTGTCCTGCATGTGACATTGTAGACCGATCAACGATAAGTCCTGCTAAGAAAACAAACAGCAAATAAAAAACAGATCGGACTGTGACAAGACAAGCATCCAGCTTACATGGCAAAAACCTGCTGATACTTACCTTTAATCACTGCAAAAATGCATTTGTGCTTTTTAATTGGTGATTACAATTCGGTTTTGTTTTACATTTTACAGTACACTGTGTGTAGAATTATTAGGCAAATGAGTATTTTGATCACATGATACTTTTTATACATGTTGTCCTACTCCAAGATGTATAGGCGTGAGAGTCAACTACCAATTACCGTATTTTTCGCTTTATAAGACGCACGTGATTATAAGACGCACCCCCAAATTTGGTGAAGGAAAAGAGATTTTTCTTTTTAATGTTAAATGGAGTCCGTCTTATAATACCAGTGTCCATCTAACAAATCATACAGGGTTTATGTCCCTCATAGCACCCCCATCCCAAAATTAGCCCCCTTAATCTGGATATGGCCCCCTTATATTGAATATAGCCCCCTTGTGCTGGCACACGTCCCCCAGTGATGCCACATGTCCCCTATTGCTGGCACACGTCCCCTATTGCTGGTACACGTCTCCTATTAATGGAACACGTCCCCTACAGCTGGCACACGTCCCCTACAGCTGGCACACGTCCCCTACAGCTGGCACACGTCTCCTATAGATGGCACACATCCCCCTGTGCTGCCCATGGCCCCCTATGGATGGCACACGTTCCCCTGTGTTCGATATGGCCCCCTATGGATGGCACACGTCCCCGTGTTTGATATGGCCCCCTATGGATGGCACACGTCCCCGTGTTTGATATGGCCCCCTATGGATGGCACACGTCCCCGTGTTTGATATGGCCCCCTATGGATGGCACACGTCCCCGTGTTTGATATGGCCCCCTATGGATGGCACACGTCCCCGTGTTTGATATGGCCCCCTATGGATGGCACACGTCCCCGTGTTTGATATGGCCCCCTATGGATGGCACACGTCCCCGTGTTTGATATGGCCCCCCTATGGATGGCACACGTCCCCGTGTTTGATATGGCCCCCTATGGATGGCACACGTCCCCGTGTTTGATATGGCCCCCTATGGATGGCACACGTCCCCGTGTTTGATATGGCCCCCTATGGATGGCACACGTCCCCGTGTTTGATATGGCCCCCTATGGATGGCACACGTCCCCGTGTTTGATATGGCCCCCTATGGATGGCACACGTCCCCGTGTTTGATATGGCCCCCCTATGGATGGCACACGTCCCCGTGTTTGATATGGCCCCCTATGGATGGCACACGTCCCAGTGTTTGATATGGCTCCCAATGGATGGCACATGTCCCCTGTGTTTGATATGGCCCCCTATGGATAGCACATGTCCCCTGTGTTTGATATGGCCCCCTATGGATAGCACACCTCCCCCTGTGTTTGATATGGCCCCCTATGGATGGCACACCTCCCCCTGTGTTAGATATGGCCCCCATGCTGCTGCCCATAGTAAAATAAAACACTCTTTCCTTACCTTCTGCAGCGCTGTCCTCGCGTGTCTCCCTCCGTGCTGCTGAACTCCTCCACTTCCTGGTTCTCTGTTTTCGGCCATGTGATCGGCACAGCAGAGTGACATCATCTCTGCGTGCCTGATCGCAGTGGCAGCAGAGAGATCAGGGAGACACCTGGAGACACGCTGGAGGAGGTAAGTAAAGAGTGTTTTATTTTACCATGGGCAGCAGTATGGGGGCCATATCTAACTCAGGGGGGGCATGTGCCATCAAAGGGGAGCGAAGGCACATATAACATGCACCGCTCCCCCAGCCCATCACCATGGTGCGGTTTCAGCACCACGGTGATGGACAGAGGCAGTGCATATAATATGAGCGGGAGCAGGAGATCTTTCACTGCCTCACCGCAGCTTTCACCAGCCCCCACCTCCCCTGGACCCTGTAGAGTGTGTGTATTTATATATATATATATATATATATATATATATATATATATATATATATATATATATATATATATATATATATAAAAAATACCCAGTGTATTCAGATTATAAGACGCACCCCCTACTTTCCCCCGAAATTTGGGGGAACAAAAGTGCGTCTTATAAAGCGAAAAATATGGTAAGTAAATCAGGTGCTGTGCATCTCTGTAATGAGGAGGGGTGTGGTGTAATGACACCACCATACTATATAAGGTGTGCTTAGTTATTAGGCAACTTCCTTTCCTTTGGCAAAATGGGTCAGAAGAGAGATTTGACGGGCTCTGAAAAGTCCAAAATTGTGAGACGTCTTGCAGAGGCATGCAGCAGTCTTGAAATTGCACTATTGAAGCGTGATCACCGAACAATCAAGCGTTTCATGGCAAATAGCCAACAGGGTCGCAAGAAGCGTGTTGGGCAAAAAAGGCGCAAAATAACTGCCCATGAATTAAGGAAAATCAAGTGTGAAGCTGCCAAGATGCCATTTGCCACCAGTTTGGCCATATTTCAGAGCTGCAACGTTACTGGAGTATCAAAAAGCACAAGGTGTGCCATACTCAGGGACATGGCCAAGGTAAGGAAGGCTGAAAAACGACAACCTTTGAACAAGAAACATGAGATAAAACGTCAAGACTGGGCCAAGAAAGATCTTAAGACTGATTTTTCTAAGGTTTTATGGACTGATGAAATGAGAGTGACTCTTGATGAATGGCCAGATGGATGGGCCAGAGGCTGGATCAGTAAAGGGCAGAGAGATCCACTCCGACTCAGATGCCAGCAAGGTGGAGGTGGGGTACTGGTATGGGCTGGTATCATCAAAGATGAACTTATGGGATCTTTTCGGGTTGAAGATGGAGTGAAGCTCAACTCCCAGACCTACTGCCAGTTTCTGGAAGACAACTTCTTCAAGCAGTGGTACAGGGAGAAGTCGATATCGTTCAAGAAAAACATGATTTTCATGCAGGACAATGCTCCATCACATGCATCTAACTATTCCACAGCGTGGCTGGCCAGTAAAGGTCTAAAAGATGAAAAAATAATGACATGGCCCCCTTGTTCACCTGATCTGAACCCCATAGAGAACCTGTGGTCCCTCATAAAATGTGCGATCTACAGGGAGGGAAAACAGTACACCTCTCGGAACAGTGTCTGGGAGGCTGTGGTGGCTGCTGCAGGCAATGTTGATCGTAAACAGATCAAGCAACTGACAGAATCTATGGATGGTAGGCTGCTGAGTGTCATCATAAAGAAAGGTGGCTATATTAGTCACTCATTTTTTTTGTTTTTGTTTTTGCATGTCAAAAATGACTTGAAATGAAATTATTTCTAAATTTTGTGCAGTTATATTGGTTTACCTGGTGAAAATAAACAAGTGAGATGGGAATATATTTGGTTTTTATTAACTTGTCTAATAATTCTGCACAGTAATAGTTACCTGCACAAACAGATATCCTCCTAAGATAGCCAAATGTAAAAAAGACACCACTCCAACCTCCAAAAATATTAAGCTTTGATATTTATGAGTCTTTTGGGTTGATTGAGAACATAGTTGTTGATCAATAATAAAAAAAATCCTCTAAAATACAACTTGCCTAATAATTCTGCACACGGTGTAAAATATATTTTTAATAGAGGATCCTGGTTACTGGTTACACTCATCTTTCTACATTTTACCTTTGAATGCATTGGCTCAGTGATTTTTCCATGCAATGAACCTCTGGTTGAGTGAGCTGACATTTTTTTCTGTCTTTCGTACACCCTAGCAGTATACCGTGACTACGATTTTCTGGGAAAGAGTTTTATTTTTCAGTGTTTAAATAACTGTATTGTTAATAGAAGTGTAATAAAGATCTGTCTCGCTCTTGTATATACTCACTACATCACCTGTCCGCACACATACAATGCCGACATTTGGCAGACCTTCACCCTGTGTTTATTAACCCTAAAACAAACACTTCCCAACATTTGCTGACTCTCTGAAAACACAATTTGGCAATTTGCTGTATATCATTTGGATTATTCTTAGTAATACATTTTCCTACTTGATGTAACAATTATATTTATTCAATTAATAGGATTCTGAAGATCTTAGCCCCTGGAGCTGCCGGAGAATCTCCCCTCACTGTTACTGGACGCCGTGTTGTGCAAGTTCTGGTGTAATAAAGGATTTCCTCTTGCAGTCTGAGCACAGAGAGCATTGATGGGTTATCAGCGGCACATCACACGTCTACAGGGGCAATGTGCTGCCGAGAGAGAGGATTTTTAAGTTGGCTAAAAGTAATTCCAAGGTTTTTGCTTGTTTTTCGGGTGATTGGCGGCCTGTTTAGACTGTCTGGT
Organism: Anomaloglossus baeobatrachus; assembly: GCF_048569485.1. Taxonomy (NCBI): domain Eukaryota; kingdom Metazoa; phylum Chordata; class Amphibia; order Anura; family Aromobatidae; genus Anomaloglossus; species Anomaloglossus baeobatrachus. The sequence continues at coordinate 438,905,782 of NC_134356.1, read as the reverse complement.
AATCAGGAAACAAGCGATGGCCTCCATTCCAGAAAGAAGGCAAGGAGGCTGAGAAATCTTGGAATCCCTACATAAATATATTCAGGAGTCTCATGTACCAGTACATTATCCCACGCAGTGTCTCCCTATATACCCGAGTGGGGCTTGCTATTGTATACCAATGCGTGCCAGGAACACTGGTCACTTCTAGCCTGAGGGCTCACATACATGGGTGCACCATTGTAGATGGCACACAGGCTCAGACTTCCTTCACATGTGCAGAAATATACATGGGGCGGCACGGTGGCTCAGTGGTTAGCACTGCAGTCTTGTGGTGGCTCAGTGGTTAGCACTGCAGTCTTGTGGTGGCTCAGTGGTTAGCACTGCAAGACTGCTGGGGTCCTGGGTTCAATTCCCACCAGGGACACCATCTGCAAGGAGTTTGTATGTTCTCCCTGTGTTTGCGTGGGTTTCCTCCGGGTACTCCGATTTCCTCCCACACTCCAAAAACATGCTGATAGGGAATTTAGATTGTGAGCCCCAATGGGGGCAGTATGACCAATGTATGTAAAGAACTGTGGAATTAATAGCGCTATATAAATGAATAAATTATTATTATATTTTTATTATTATCTCTACATTAAACTGAAACCAACAAAAAAACTCCTCTGCGTGCTTCTAGAGAAAATAGAAAGGACATAATACGGAGGCGACTCCTGAACCCTCTACAGCTGCTCTGTTGTGGCTTTGTTCAAAAAGGAGTCATAAAACAGCCGTGTGCATGAGCCATAGACCGGGTAAACACACACTACTCCTATATTCTGCACAATCCTCTCCATATGGAGGGCACTAGACACAGAAAAGGGGGATTCCCACATTACAAAATGATGGCACATCCACAGGATACACCAAATGTCTGATACAGGGCCAAGGTGTGAGAGCCACCTCTATGGTAGAACAAAGACGTCTTAACCCTTACACCATTCTGAAGCATAATCAGCTATTTCCGGGACTTAAAAAAAAATAAATAAAATAAAATAAACAGTGTGAAGACAGTTAAAAGCCATGTTCACAAGTTGCATTTTTTTTTGCTGATTTATGCAAATTAAAAGCTGAGTGATTGAGAATAGTTCCATGTACAATATACAATCGATTTCAACAGTTTGATTTTTCAACAATACACATTAAATACAAAATACAATGTTATTACTTGATAACTTACGTTACACAAAAAGAAACGTAAGTTACCAAGTAATAACGTTGCATTTTGTATTTAATTTCTATTGTTGAAAACATAAATCTATTGAGAATAGTTCAATGTACAAATACAATCACTCACTTTTGTGCCTGCCTTCAGAGAACAGTCTGTAGCCATTAGTAACGCAGTTTTTGGCGTGTGACTGTAACGTAAGTTACCACGGAGTGACCCAGCTGCTTTTTGTAGTACCAACTAAATTTATGAGGTTTCAGAAATCTCATGCACACAATAGCTTTTTATTTATTTTTTTTTTTTTTACTGATAAATTGAAAATTGCATTTTTGAAAGAAGCAGCAGGTCATATTTTCAGCATCTTTGCAGCATTTTTCCCCCATTGAAAGCCATGAGAGAGCAAAAATGCAGCAAAAACACAACAGATGTATTTTTGCTGCTTTTGCGATGAATGAAACTAGCTTTATTTGAACACATACTGTAGACAAATGACAAAAAAAAACAGCAAAAAAACAGAGCTTTTTTTTACTGCCAAGAGAGCAGGTTTTAGCTGCAGAAAGAACGCAACATGTGAACATAGCCTAAGGGGTACTTTGCACGCTGCGACATCGCTACTGCGATATCGTCGGGGTCAAATTGAAAGTGACGCACATCCGGCGCTGGTAATGACGTCGCAACGTGTAAAGCCTAGATGAACCAATAAACGATCGCAAAAGCGTCGGAAATCGGTGATCTGTGTAGTGTCGGTCATTTTCATAATGTCGCACCAATAGGAGATACGATGTTGTTCCTCGTTCTTGCGGCAGCACACATCGCTGTGTATGAAGCCGCAGGAGCGAGGAACATCTCCTTACCTGCGTCCACCACCAATGCGGAAGGAAGGAGGTGGGCGGGATGTTACATCCCTCTCATCTCAGCCCCTCCGCTTCTATTGGCCGCCTGCCGTGTGACGTCACAGTGACGCCGCACGACCAGCTTCCTTAGGAAGAAGACGGGTCGCCGGCCAGAGCAACGTCGCAGGGCAGGTAAGTGCGTGTGAAGCTGCCGCAGCGATAATGTTCGCTACGGCAGCTATCACAAGATATCACATGTGCGATGGGGGCGGGGACTATCGCGCTCGGCATCGCAAGCATCGGCTAGCGATGTTGCAGCGTGCAAAGTACCTGTAAGAGTATTTTTGGAGCAGATCCTCACCAAATCCTCCTCAAAACCCATGGAAATCTCTTCCAATGCATTTCTGTATGTGGAGTTTTTCCTAGTGGAAACAAAAAAAAAAAAAAGAAAGAAAGTGCACACTACTTGGAAACACTGAAGAAAGCCTCTCCAGACTAGGCATTGCCCAATTTAGAAAATAAAAAAACCTCTTAGGCTATGTGCGCACTAGAAAGTGCTTTTTTCTTAGGAAAAAAAAAAAAAAATGGACCCTCTGAAGAATCCCACCCCCGCGGTAAAAACCACGGTAAAACCGCACCCGCGGTTTTGCTGCGGATTTTCCGCAAGTTGGTCCCCGCGGTTTTTACCATTATCTATGGCAAAAACCGCAGGTGCCTGCGGAAAAGAAGTGACATGCTCATTAATTCCGCAGTGGAAAATCCGCGGGCAAATCCAAGGGTATAAAAAAAACGCAGTGTGCGCACAGCTTTGTTTTAAAACCCATAGGATTTGCTGGGGAATGACTGCAGCAATGTTAGACACATTTTCTGCAGCAAATCCGCGGCAAATCCACAGCAAAATCCGCAGTAAATTCGCAGCGTGCGCACAGGGCCTTAAACCAGAGTTTCCTGAATGTTTCTACCTGAAAAACTCAACGTTTTTGGATTGACTTAAAAAACCCCAAGTGTGAATATACCCCAAAAGAAATGAATGGTAAGAGCCAAGCACATATTCAACCATCTCTCCATTCATTCAATTGGATGTGCCAACCTGTGGCCATAGTGTCAGAAGGGGACCCGCAGCCATCATTTATTTATGGCATATCCTATAACACAATATACAGACATTATTCATTATTTAAAGGGAACCTGTGGGCCAGCTCATGCTATTGTAGGTGGATGGCAATCTAAGTTCCCGAATGATACAGAATAAACCTCTTGGCTTATACAGTCAGTGATTTCATAGCCCCAATCATCAGAGGATAAAGTGTCCTTTTGGTGTCTATCTGTAATGGTACAGCAGACCGAGGTTCTCTCCACACAAAGGATCCACCGCAAAAAAACATGCAGAGGGGATGAGCTCTGGTTACACTGGGCCCTGTGTAGGACAGATGGCGCTGCACCCACCAGGACCGTGCCCACTGTTGGGAATACACCTCATGTATAGGTCTATAGTCCCACTCAGATGGGTTTTTTTTTGGGAGGGGGGGGGGTTAAAGACTGTTTTTAATCAGTGCTGTAGTGATTTTTGTCCTATGTAGGTCCGTGTGTCCATCTTTGTTATCAGTGTGCCATCTGTTTATGTCGTTTTAAAAAAAATTCCAAGCTTTTTCTACAAGTTAAACAGTAAAAAATGGACAGCACTCACCCCTGGAGTGCTACGCTGAGCCATTCATGTAAATCATATACAAATAAAAAAATATATAATATGGACATGTTGATTTAATTTTTTTTTGTTGACAATTGGTTATTCAGAAAAAAAAAACAAAAAAAACAAAAACACACACACAAATAAAAAAAAAAACAGGGCACGTGAAAAAGGACTATAACTGGATACATTTTAACACAAAAAAAGTACATAGAAAACGTAATTCTGAATAAAGCCTTACAGTAAGTGCAAAAACCACGTGTCTTAATGACTGATCCCATAAACCAAGTGATCCATGATCCACCCTGCACTGAAGGACCACCATACATCTCATGTACTGTCACCCTATCTGCTGCCCATTCCTTTGCCTCCTCTGCTCAGGTTGTGTGCCACCACTAAGGTGATTATAAATGACAAATATACAATCACTTTTCAGTGCCAGGGTGGAGGGTCGCTTTAACTGTACAGAACTGTCCCCTTTTGCAAATGCATAGACTAAGGCTATGTGCGCACTAGACCAATTTACCCGCGGATTTACCCGCGGATTTGCCGCGGAAATTTCTTGAGAAATGTCTGCAATCTTTGTGCAGACATTTCCCAGCAAATCCTATGTGAAAAAAAAATAGCTGTGCGCACTGTGCGGATTTTTGTCAAGAAATTTCCTTGAGAAGAATTTCTTGATAAAATTTCTTGAGAAAATGAGCATGTCAATTCTTTTCCGCAGGTACCCTGCGGATTTCGGCAGTACAGCCTGCAAAATCCGCAGGGAACAACCTGCGGGAAAGTCGCGGCAAATTCGCGGCTAATCCGCGGCAAATCCGCATGCGGATTTGGTGCGGATTTTTTCAGGAGGTCCGGAAATCTTTCACTCCCAGAAGTTTCTCAAGAAATTTTCTTGAGAAACTTCACATTTCTAGTGCGCACAAAGCCTAACACTAGCTCAGGTTGGGGACATGTATCAGCATGTGTGATGGCGGTACCTACGCCTTTTACACAGAGGCACGGCGGTACCTACGCCTTTTACACAGAGGCACGGCGGTACCTACGCCTTTTACACAGAGGCACGGCGGTACCTACGCCTTTTACACAGAGGCACGGCGGTACCTACGCCTTTTACACAGAGGCACGGCGGTACCTACGCCTTTTACACAGAGGCACGGCGGTACCTACGCCTTTTACACAGAGGCACGGCGGTACCTACGCCTGTTACACAGAGGCACGGCGGTACCTACGCCTGTTACACAGAGGCACGGCGGTACCTACGCCTGTTACACAGAGGCACGGCGGTACCTACGCCTGTTACACAGAGGCACGGCGGTACGTACGCCTGTAGACAGAGGCACGGCGGTACGTACGCCTGTAGACAGAGGCACGGCGGTACGTACGTCTGTAGACAGAGGCACGGCGGTACGTACGTCTGTAGACAGAGGCACGGCGGTACGTACGTCTGTAGACAGAGGCACGGCGGTACGTACGTCTGTAGACAGAGGCACGGCGGTACGTACGTCTGTAGACAGAGGCACGGCGGTACGTACGTCTGTAGACAGAGGCACGGCGGTACGTACGTCTGTAGACAGAGGCACGGCGGTACGTACGTCTGTAGACAGAGGCACGGCGGTACGTACGTCTGTAGACAGAGGCACGGCGGTACGTACGTCTGTAGACAGAGGCACGGCAGTACGTACGTCTGTAGACAGAGGCACGGCGGTACGTACGTCTGTAGACAGAGGCACGGCGGTACGTACGTCTGTAGACAGAGGCACGGCGGTACGTACGTCTGTAGACAGAGGCACGGCGGTACGTACGTCTGTAGACAGAGGCACGGCGGTACGTACGTCTGTAGACAGAGGCACGGCGGTACGTACGTCTGTAGACAGAGGCATGGCGGTACGTACGCCTGTACACAGAGGCACGGCGGTACGTACGTCTGTAGACAGAGGCACGGCGGTACGTACGTCTGTAGACAGAGGCACGGCGGTACGTATGCCTGTATAAAGAGACCCATCAGTGATAGTACGCCAGAATAATCTAATGGTGAGGTGCCCAGTGGATACTCCTCCCCATGATTAACACTTAAAATGACAGAACTCATAAATCAGACATTGGGCTTGGAGAAATACAGAACAGTAAACTGGTTGGTACAGTTGTCACGGGCACTGTATGCCACCCTGGGTGCCGCTGCGTCTCTCCACGCCCGATGGTAATATGACTATTTTTTCTATACAACACATTTTAGGATCCTGGGCTCTGTGGCAGTCTCGCTGCCCACCCTTAGGGCACCATGTTCTTGCTGACAGTTTCCCATTAAGGTATGTATCCTGCATCTGAAGAAACCACAAATGCTAGTTTCCTGTGGCTCTCAGGCGCATACCATGATGGGAGTAGTAGTCTTACAACCTCTCAGGCGCGTACCATGACGGGAGTAGTAGTCTTACAACCTCTCAGGCGCATACCATGATGGGAGTAGTAGTCTTACAGCCTCTCAGGCGCATACCATGATGGGAGTAGTAGTCTTACACCCTCTCAGGCGCATACCATGATGGGAGTAGTAGTCTTAAAACCTCTCAGGCGCATACCATGATGGGAGTAGTAGTCTTACAACCTCTCAGGTGCATACCATGATGGGAGTAGTAGTCTTACAACCTCTCAGGCGCATACCATGATGGGAGTAGTAGTCTTACAACCTCTCAGGTGCATACCATGATGGGAGTAGTAGTCTTACAACCTCTCAGGTGCATACCATGATGGGAGTAGTAGTCTTACAACCTCTCAGGTGCATACCATGATGGGAGTAGTAGTCTTACAACCTCTCAGGTGCATACCATGATGGGAGCAGTAGTCTTACAACCTCTCAGGGCATACCATGATGGGAGCAGTAGTCTTACAACCTCTCAGGTGCATACCATGATGGCAGTAGTAGTCTTACAACCTCTCAGGCGCATACCATGATGGGAGTAGTAGTCTTACAACCTCTCAGGCGCATACCATGATGGGAGTAGTAGTCTTACAGCCTCTCAGGCGCATACCATGATGGGAGCAGTAGTCTTACAACCTCTCAGGCGCGTACCATGACGGGAGTAGTAGTCTTACAACCTCTCAGGCGCGTACCATGACGGGAGTAGTAGTCTTAAGGTCCCGTCACACTAAGCAACATCGCTAGCAACATCGCTGGTAACGAACAACTTTTGTGACGTTGCTAGCGATGTTGCTGTGTGTGACATCCAGCAACAACCTGGCCCCTGCTGTGAGGTCGTTGGTTGTTGCTGAATGTCCTGGGCCATTTTTTAGTTGTTGCTGTCCTGCTGTGAAGCACAGATCGCTGTGTGTGACAGCAAGACAGCAACAACTAATGTGCAGTGAGCAGGGAGCCAGCTTCTGCTGAGGCTGGTAACCAATGTAAACATCGGGTAACCAAGAAGCCCTGTCCTTGGTTACCCGATATTTACCTTTGATACCAGCCTCCTCCGCTCTCACTGTCAGTGCCGGCTCCTGCTCTGTGCACATGTAGCTGCAGCACACATCAGGTAATTAACCCGATGTGTGCTGTAACTAGGAGACTGGGGGCTGGTCACTGGTTGCTGGTGAGCTCACCAGCAACTTGTGTAGCCACGCTCCAGCGATCCCTGCCAGGTCAGGTTGCTGGTGGGATCGCTGGAGCGTCGCAGTGTGACATCTCACCAGCAACCTCCTAGCAACTTACCAGCGATCCCTATCGTTGTTGGGATCGCTGGTAAGTTGCTTAATGTGACTGGACCTTTACAACCTCTCAGGCGCATACCATGACGGGAGTAGTAGTCTTACAGCCTCTCAGGCGCATACCATGATGGGAGTAGTAGTCTTACAACCTCTCAGGTGCATACCATGATGGGAGTAGTAGTCTTACAACCTCTCAGGTGCATACCATGATGGGAGTAGTAGTCTTACAACCTCTCAGGTGCATACCATGATGGGAGTAGTAGTCTTACAACCTCTCAGGCGCATACCATGACGGGAGTAGTAGTCTTACAGCCTCTCAGGTGCATACCATGATGGGAGTAGTAGTCTTACAACCTCTCAGGTGCATACCATGATGGGAGTAGTAGTCTTACAACCTCTCAGGTGCATACCATGATGGGAGTAGTAGTCTTACAACCTCTCAGGTGCATACCATGATGGGAGTAGTAGTCTTACAACCTCTCAGGTGCATACCATGATGGGAGTAGTAGTCTTACAACCTCTCAGGTGCATACCATGATGGGAGCAGTAGTCTTACAACCTCTCAGGTGCATACCATGATGGGAGTAGTAGTCTTACAACCTCTCAGGTGCATACCATGATGGGAGTAGTAGTCTTACAACCTCTCAGGTGCATACCATGATGGGAGTAGTAGTCTTACAACCTCTCAGGTGCATACCATGATGGGAGTAGTAGTCTTACAACCTCTCAGGTGCATACCATGATGGGAGCAGTAGTCTTACAACCTCTCAGGCGCATACCATGATGGGAGTAGTAGTCTTAAAACCTCTCAGGCGCATACCATGATGGGAGTAGTAGTCTTACAACCTCTCAGGTGCATACCATGATGGGAGTAGTAGTCTTACAACCTCTCAGGCGCATACCATGATGGGAGTAGTAGTCTTACAACCTCTCAGGCGCATACCATGATGGGAGTAGTAGTCTTACAGCCTCTCAGGCGCATACCATGATGGGAGCAGTAGTCTTACAACCTCTCAGGCGCATACCATGATGGGAGTAGTAGTCTTACAACCTCTCAGGCGCATACCATGATGGGAGTAGTAGTCTTACAACCTCTCAGGCGCATACCATGATGGGAGTAGTAGTCTAACAACCTCTCAGGCGCATACCATGATGGGAGTAGTAGTCTTACAACCTCTCAGGCGCATACCATGATGGGAGTAGTAGTCTTACAACCTCTCAGGTGCATACCATGATGGGAGTAGTAGTCTTACAACCTCTCAGGCGCATACCATGATGGGAGTAGTAGTCTTACAACAGTTGGAGAGACATAGCTTAAGTTTTCCATCTTGGAGAACAGAACAAATAGGTGACAAGCAACTGTCAGATGCAGGTACAGCAGAGAGTGTCACCCCAGGGACATGACAGAGGCACACAACACAATCAGCCCATAATTACCCGCACGATGGCCACCCGGCCCGAGCTGTGGATCTCAAACTGCCCCTCTTCTGCCTCCATGTCGTAGCTGAACGAGGCATCGCCAATGTCTATGTGCCCCAGGGGCTGGGGGTCCTGGGGGCTTTTGAAGTAGTACAGATGGCACCTTCTTGGGTCAAACACAAACCAACGAGTCTTGAAGCTCCTCAAGGGTCCCTTCCCCGAGAGCTTGGCCAGATGTCCGCACAGCCTGGGCGCAGATCCTCTGGGGGGGTCCCCACAAGTCTTGTGATCCTCAGTGAGAGGGTCCTGGCTACCTCTTCTGCCCTCCACACCTGGCATGGCTGGTACCTCTGGCATCAGCCCCTCTTCCCATCAGCCAGTGGTGCCCAGTGCACTACTCCTGCCCGCAGACTCCGCTCACACCCTGCTTTATATCCTGCCAGCTGAGATGCCCTACATGTCCTCTGCTCCCTGCACGTACCCACTATGTGCCCACACTGCACCTCGGGGCTCCGTACGTGCAGCCTGCCTCCTGCCAGTGCCCACTACTTCTGCAGTTCATCACCAAGTTTCTCCAGCCTTCATTCACACTCTGTGCTCTCCTCACTGCACCCTCCGCTGCATCCCATGACTGCAAGCCACGCGGCTGCCTCATGGGAACTGTAGTTTGACACCAGGTAAACCGAAGCGTGCGTCCAAGGCTCAAAACTACATTACCCGGCATGCCTCGCGGTGCGATGAAGTTTGTGAGGGGCGTAAATTTCCCCTCAGTGAAAAAAAATGATAGTGACCAATTCCGAGCCAACGGGTCACGACCGTTACGAAATAAATATATTATTGCTGTTTCCACCCATAATATACAAAGCATTGCCACGTATGTGGTGGGGAGCACGTGCTCCAGGAAGTGTGAGGCGGTGTCACGTTGTAGCCATATTAATATTCCAGCAGGGGCAGCTTTATCAGTGGCCACTGCAGGAGCCAGTGCCCCATGTCTTGTCCTGAAGACCAGCCAATAGTGTGCTGGGTGTGAAAGTGGATCACTGACACATTGCCCTAAGTGAAGCGCAAAAAACCCAAGCGCTAAAGATGGCGCCCCCCATCATGGAGACAGAATAAGGATGTGATATCCGAAACGCGTCCTCCTGCTCTATGTTTTGTGTACTTGACGTGATGGAATTTTATCTAAGATGAAAATTTTTTACTTTTAAATTTTGGACCTGTTTGCTGGACAATCCTACAAATTTATCTCCTTATAATGTATAGAATACAGGCCGTACTGTATAATGTATAGCATACAGGCCGTACTGTATAATGTATAGAATACAGGCCGTACTGTATAATGTATAGAATACAGGCCGCACTGTATAATGTATAGAATACAGGCCGTACTGTATAATGTATAGAATACAGGCCGTACTGTCAGGGCCGTATTTACCATTAGGCACCCGTGGTCCCGTGCCTAGGGCGGCAGGATGCAGGGGGCGGCACCTTCTAGCAGTAAAAAAAAAAAAAAAAAAAAAATTTTTTTTTTTTTACACATTCATTAAATCCACTGTATTTTCGGAGGGGGGAGGGGGGAGAGGCGCACTTTATTTATTTGTATCCACGTCAATTAAGACGACTGCCGGCGCCTGCACTTCCGGGGTCACAGGCACGCCAATCAGCTCCTTCCTCTGTGCTGCGTCCAATGCTGTATGGATTTCACATGCAGAGCTCACAGCAGGACGCCGCAGTGAACGCCGCGATGGAAGCTGGTGTCAGAAGAGGATACTCACGTGAGCCAGGAAGATGACGGCGGGCCCTGGAGCAGGTAAGTGCTCGCAGAGCTGAAGATTCATAAGGAGCGTGGGGGTGTCTCTAATGCAGACTGGAGATCTGCATATGGGGTGGGAGGAGAGAGGCTGATACTGGGGGAGACTTGGGGGAAGAGAAGCTGAACTGGGGGAGGCTGGGAGGAGAGAGTATGATGCTGGGGGAGGCTGATGTTGCGGAAGGCTGGGATGGGGGGAGGCTGACGCTGGGGGAGGCTGGGAGGAGGGAGGCTGATGCTGAGGGAGGCTGATGGTGGGGGAGGCTGGGAGGAGAGAGGCTGATGCAGGGGGAGGCTGATGCTGGGGGAGGCTGGGAGGGGGGAGGCTGGGAGGAGGGAGGCTGATGCTGAGGGAGGCTGATGCTGGGGGAGGCTGGGAGGAGAGAGGCTGATGCTGAGGGAGGGGGAGGCTGGGAGGAGAGAGGGGGAGGCTGGGAGGAGAGAGGCTGATACTGGGGGAGGCTGATGCTGGGAGAGTTTGGGAGGAGAGAGGCTGATGCTGGGGGAGGCTGGGAGGAGAGAGGCTGGTGCTGGGGGAGGCTGATGCTGGGGAAGGCTGGGAGGAGGGAGGCTGATGCTGGGGGAGGCTGTGAGGAGGGAGGCTGATGCTGAGGGAGGCTGGGAGGGGGAAGGCTGGGAGGAGAGAGGCTGATGCTGGGGGAGGCTGGGAGGAGGGAGGATGATGCTGAGGGAGGCTGATGCTAAGGGAGGCTGGGAGGAAAGAGGCTGATGCTGAGGGAGGCTGATGCTGGGGGAGGCTGGGAGGAGAGAGGCTGATGCTGGGGGAGGCTGGGGGGAGAGAGGTAGATGCTGGGTGGGCTGGGGGGAGAGAGGCTGATGCTGGGGGAGGCTGATATTGGGAGAGGCTGTGAGGGGGGAGGCTGGGAGGGGGGAGGCTGATGCTGGGGGAGGCTGGGAGGCTGGAGGCTGATGCTGGGGGGGCTGATGCTGGGGGAGGCTGGGAGGAGTGAGGCTGATGCTGGGGGAGGCTGGGGGCAAAGAGGCTGATGCTGGGGGAAGCTGGGGGAGAGAGGCTGATGCTGGGGGAAGCTGGGGGAGAGAGGCTGAAGCTGGGGAGGCTGGGGGGAGAGAGGCTGAAGCTGGGGGACGCTGGGGGGAGAGAGGTTGATGCTGGGGGAAGCTGGGGGAGAGAGGCTGATGCTGGGGGAAGCTGGGGGAGAGAGGCTGATGCTGGGGGAAGCTGGGGGAGAGAGGCTGATGCTGGGGGGAAGCTGGGGGAGAGAGGCTGATGCTAGGGGAAGCTGGGGGAGAGAGGCTGATGCTGGGGGAAGCTGGGGGAGAGAGGCTGAAGCTGGGGGACGCTGGGGGGAGAGAGGCTGAAGCTGGGGGACGCTGGGGGGAGAGAGGCTGATGCTGGGGGGGCTGGGGGGAGAGAGGCTGATGCTGGGGGGGCTGGGGGGAGAGAGGCTGATGCTGGGGGGGCTGGGGGGAGAGAGGCTGATGCTGGGGGAGAGGCTGCTGGTGAAGGCGGGGGAGAGCGGCTGCTGCTGGGGGAATGGGAGAGAGGGGCCAATCCTAGAGACAGAGGACAAGGGTTGAGGGATAGTGCAATGACAAAATCGATGGCGGGGGAGTGCAAGGACTCAGAATGAGAGGGGGGCAGCATTGGGAGCTCATTATGGAGAAGGGGCAGCATGTGTGGGCTCAGTATGGAGTGGAGCAATGTAGGGGAGTCAATATCAAGAGTGGGGTAGTGTGTGTGTGTGTGTGTGTGTGTGTGTGTGTGTGTGTGGGAGGGGTGTCTCAGCATAAGCATTAGTGTGGTGGTCTTAGGATGAGTGGGGCAGCATGGAGGTGTCATTATGAAAAAGAGGAAGGCAGCATTAGGAGCTCATGGAGAGGGGCAGCATGCATGGGACATTGTGAGGAGGGAACAGCATGCATGGGAAACTGTGAGGAGGGAGCAGCATGCATGGGACACTGTGAGGAGGGGGCAGCATGCATGGGACACTGTGAGGAGGGGGCAGCATGCATGGGACACTGTGAGGAGGGGGCAGCATGCATGGGACATTGTGAGGATGGGGAAGCATGCATGGGACATTGTGAGGAGGAGGAAGCATGCATGGGACATTGTGAGGAGGGGGCAGCATGCATGGGACATTGTGAGGAGGGGGCAGCACGCATGGGACATTGTGAGGAGGGGGCAGCACGCATGGGACATTGTGAAGAGGGGGCAGCACGCATGGGACATTGTGAAGAGGGGGCAGCACGCATGGGACATTGTGAAGAGGGGCAACATGCATGGGACATTGTGAGGGGGAGCAGCATGCATGGGACACTGTGAGGAGGGGGCAGCATGCATGGGACATTGTGAGGAGGGAGCAGCATGCATGGGACACTGAGGAGGGGGCAGCATGCATGAGACATTGTGAGGAGGGGGCAGCATGCATGGGACATTGTGAGGAGGGGGCAGCATGCATGGGACACTGTGAGGAAGGGGCAGCATGCATGGGACATTGGGATTAGGGGCAGCATGCATGGGACATTGTGGGGAGGGGGCAGCATGCATGGGACATTGTGAGGAAGGGGCAGCATGCATGGGACATTGGGAGGAGGGGGAAGCAGCAAGCATGGGACATTGTGAGGAGGGGGCAGCATGATGTGAGGTCAATGTGCAGATCATATTTCATAATTGAGGAAGGTGTGGTGGGTATAATTTATAAGGGAGGGCAGTGTGGTGTTTATTAGGGGCAGTGTCACAGTCACAGTATATAAGTGGGGACGGTGTGGTGGGAATATTTTATACTCATGCTATGTTTTGAGGTGCCTGTGGTGATCCACATTGGGGGGGGGGTTAGTGCCCTTCGTTTCTCATTGATACTTTTTCAAGTGTTTTACAGAGTAGATCTGCCTTAAACAGATGTCGTGCGCGAAAACTCAGTGTTACATTGTCACTAAGGGGCGCGACCACTTAAAGTGCCTAGGGCAGCACGAAGGCAAAATACAGCCCTGCGTACTGTATCATGTATAGCATACATACAGGCCGTACTGTATAATGTATAGAATACAGGCCGTACTGTATAATGTATAGAATACAGGCCGTACTGTATAATGTATAGAATACAGGCCATACTGTATAATGTATAGAATACAGGCCGTACTGTATAATGTATAGAATACAGACCGTACTGTATAATGTATAGAATACAGGCCGTACTGTATAATGTATAGAATACAGGCCATACTGTATAATGTATAGAATACAGGCCGTACTGTATAATGTATAGAATACAGGTCGTACTGTATAATGTATAGAATACAGGCCGTACTGTATAATGTATAGAATACATACAGGCCGTACTGTATAATGTATAGAATACAGACCGTACTGTATAATGTATAGAATACAGGCCGTACTGTATAATGTATAGAATACAGGCCGTACTGTATAATGTATAGAATACAGACCGTACTGTATAATGTATAGAATACAGGCCGTACTGTATAATGTATAGAATACAGGCCGTACTGTATAATGTATAGAATACAGACCGTACTGTATAATGTATAGAATACAGGCCGTACTGTATAATGTATAGAATACAGGCCGTACTGTATAATGTATAGAATAAAGGCCACGCTACGAAATGTATAATGTACAGAATACAGGCCGTACTAGGAAATGTATAATATATAGAATACAGGCCACACTAGGAAATGTATAATGTATAGTATACAGGCCACACAAGAATATGTATAATGTATAGAATTCAGGCCACACTAGGAAATGTATAATGTATAGAATACAGGCCACACAAGAATATGTATAATGTACAGAATACAGGCCGCACTAGGAAATGTATAATGTATAGAATACAGGCCGCTCTAGGAAATGTATAATGTATAGAATACAGGCCACACTAGGAAATGTATAATGTATAGAATACAGGCCGCTCAAGGAAATGTATAATGCATATGTTAGGACCAGGAGGACTGGTAGGCCCAGGAGGTGGATCCACTGGACTGAGCACCCCACCGAGGGCAAGGTGCCCGGTAGCCGGAGCACTACGGGTAGCAGGACAGTCCGTTCAGAGGAGTGGAGTGAAGAAGTCCCTGGGACCACGGAATCTCTGAAGGTAGTCCGTGTGACGGAGCTCAGGTTCGGAGGCCGGGATGATGTCAGGCAGAGTCCGGAACCAGCTGAGCGAGGAGGTCGGTCACCACACGGATCCAGGGATCGGAGATGGTAGGGACTGACGAGATGGCGGACAGTCACCGTTCGGGGTTCTGGAACCGTCAGGACCGGTTGGCGAGACAGGAGCGGCTCTACAAGAGAGATAGGTGAGTACGGGACAAGGCACAGGGGGACCTGACTCCTAGCTTAGCAAACAGGAAGAACAGGCCCCGCCCACTTGGAAAGGAAACCCTTATATACCCTGTACCTGAGTCTTCAATATCCTGTTGGAGGACGCTGGCCCTTTAAGAGAGGGTCAATGACCGCGCACGCGCCCTAATGCGCATGCGCGAGGCCCGGGTGCCAGAAGCCAGAGCAGGAAGCGGTGCACAGGAGGCAGGAGTGCCGGTCTGGCTCAGCGTCGCAGACGGGCGCCGGGAGCGGGGACCGGGTTGCCTGGAGGACGCAGGTGAGGGAGCATGGAGGCTGTGGAGCGGGGGACCGGGGAGCGTGGCACGGGAGCAGGGAAGCGTGGCACGGGAGCCGGGGAGCGTGACACGGGAGCGGGGAAGCGTGGCAGGAGAGCCGGGGAGCATGGCAGGGGAGCGTGGCACGGGAGTCGTGGAGCGTGGCACGGGAGCTGGGGAGCGTGACAGTACCCCCTCCCCCACGCCCCCCTCCCCGCAACTGAGACAGGAAGGCACGTATCAGGAGAGTACCCACATTCTCCCGGGGTTCCCAGGACCTATCCTCAGGACCATACCCAGCCCAGTCCACCAGGAAGAACTGTCGGCCCAGCACGGTCTTCATGGCCACGATATCCCTTACCGCATAGATGTCATCGTCAGCAATAGGAGGAGGAGCAGAACTGGCATCAGCGGAGAAGGGACCAAGGACAACCGGCTTGAGCAGGGAGACGTGGAAAGAGTTGGGTATCCTCATCGTGGCCGGGAGCTGCAGCTTGTAGGAGACCTCATTGATCTTGCCGATGACTTTAAACGGCCCGATGTATCGAGAACCCAGCTTGTACGATGGTAGCTTCAATCGGACATATTTGGAAGCAAGCCAGACCAGATCTCCAGGAGAGAAACACGGAGGATCCAGACGCCTCTTGTCCGCGTGTCTCTTCATCCGTAGGGAAGCGCGTCCAAGAGACGTCTTGACAGAGTCCCTAATTGTTGAAAAGTCACGGACTATGGTATCAGCAGCAGGGACATCCGAGGAAGAAGATACAGGTAATGGGACGGAAGGCTGAAGTCTGTAAACGACATGGAAGGAAGAGCTGGGGGAGGACTCACTGACGTGATGGTTATGGGAGAATTCAGCCCAAGGAAGGAGTGTGGACCAATCGTCGTGATGGGTGTTAACGTAGTGACGCAAGAAGCAGGTCAGGATCTGATTGACTCGTTCCACTTGGCCATTCGACTGAGGGTGGTAGGCCGAAGAAAAGTCCAGAGCCACTCCCAGATGTTTGCAGAGAGCCCTCCAGAAGCGCGAGGTAAACTGAGTTCCTCTGTCGGATACAATGTGTGAGGGAAAGCCATGCAACCGGAAGATGTGCTGTATGTAGGCGTCAGCGAGCTCCTGGGCAGAGGGCAGTCCAGCCATGGGGACGAAATGAGCCATCTTGGAGAAACGGTCCACCACGACTCATATGACCGTGTGTCCGGAGGACAAGGGCAAGTCTGTAATAAAGTCCATTGCAATGTGTTGCCACGGAACGGAGGGAATTGGCAGCGGCAGAAGACGACCATATGGCAGGTGTTTGTTCTTGTTCCGGGCACAAGAGGAGCAGGCTGAGACAAAAGACGCAACGTCCGTGCGAAGGGATGGCCACCAATAGTGACGTACAATTGTACTCCATGTTCTCTTCTGACCAGCATGGCCGGCTATTTTCGAGGCATGGCCCCAGTGCAAGACTTTTTGTCTGTCCGTTTCAGAGACATAGGTCTTCCCAGGCGGTATCTGGGCCAGAGTGACAGGAGCCACCAGAATGACTTTACTTGGCCAGATGATGGGCTGGGATGTCTCCTCCTCCTGTTCCATGGGCACGAATGACCTGGACAAGGCATCTGCTCACACATTCTTATCCGCGGGCCGAAAATGGAGTTGAAAATCGAACCTGGCAAAGAACAAGGACCACCTGGCTTGTCGTGGGTTCAGTCGCTGAGCAGACCGCAGGTATTCCAGGTTCTTGTGGTCCATGTAAATGATCACGGGGTACACTGTTCCCTCCAGAAGGTAGCGCCATTCCTCCAGAGCCAGTTTGACTGCTAATAGCTCTCGGTCACCGATGGTGTAGTTGCGTTCAGGCGCCGATAAGCTCTTGGAGAAGAAACCGCAAGTGACCATCTTCCCGGTGGAGGACTTCTGCATGAGCACTGCCCCGGCCCCAGAGGAGGAGGCATCCACCTCCAAGGTGAACTGTCGGTTTAACTAAGGACGGTGGAGCACAGGAGAGGAAGCAAATGCCTCCTTCAGGGAGCCAAATGCGGCGTCGGCCGCAGGTGACCAGTCCTTCGGATTAGCCCCCTTCTTGGTTAAGGCAGAGAGAGGCGCAGTCAGGGCAGAGAAGTGAGGGATGAACTGACGGTAATAGTTCGCAAAGCCAAGAAAACGTTGAATTGCCTTCAGTCCGGAAGGAGGGGGCCAGTTGAGAATGGAAGAGACCTTCTCCGGGTCCATCTGCAGGCCGGTATCGGAGATTACGTAACCCAGGAAGGGAAGAGAAGACTGCTCGAAGACACACTTCTCATACTTGGCGTACAGGCGATTCTCTCTAAGCCTTTGTAGTACCAGCTGCACGTTCTCTCTGTGGGTCTGGAGGTCCGGAGAGAAGACCAGGATGTCATCCAAATATACCACCACACAGACGTAGAGAAGGTCACGGAACACGTCGTTCACTAGTTCTTGAAAGACTGCCGGTGCATTACACAGGCCGAAGGGCATCACACAATACTCGTAGTGCCCATCGCTAGTGTTAAATGCGGTCTTCCATTCGTCCCCCGAGCGGATGCGGACCAGGTTGTAGGCACCACGAAGATCCAACTTGGTAAACACACGAGCTCCTCTAAGCCGATCAAACAATTCGAAGATGAGCGGCAGGGGGTATTTATTCTTTACGGTGATTTGGTTCAATCCCCGGTAGTCAATGCAGGGGCGCAGGTCGCCCTCTTCCTTCTTAACGAAGAAGAAGCCTGCTCCAGCAGGAGAGGAGGATCTCCGGATGAATCCCCTTGCCAGGTTCTCAGTGATGTAGGCAGACATGGCCCTTGTTTCAGCAGGGGACAAAGGATATATCCGTCCTCGAGGTGGTATGGTTCCCGGGAGTAGGTCGATGGCACAGTCGTAAGGACGATGTAGCGGCAGTACCTCTGACTCTTTTTTATCAAAAACGTCCGCGAAGGACCAATAGGCCGAAGGCAGTCCTGGTAGGGACTCCGGGACCGGAGGTCGTCGGATGGGCTGTATGGACTTCAGGCAGTTCTCGTGGCAAGAGCCCCATCGGGTAATTTCGCCAGCACGCCAGCTGACCGACGGTTTGTGTGTCCGTAACCAGGGGAGTCCCAGCAGGATTTGATGAGACATGGGCGGGAGGACGTAGAGAGTGATTTTCTCAGTGTGCAGGGCACCGATACGTAGTACTACAGGCTTGGTGATCCACGAGATGGTGTCAGAGAGGGGTCTCCCGTCTACAGAGGCAATCACGAGGGGTTTGTCGAGTGGAGTAACAGGCACCTGGTACTTGTCCACCGTAGCCTGCTGGATGAAATTGGCTGCTGCCCCGGAATCGAGGTACGCGTCTGCCGTCAACCGTGTCTCTCCCACTGTCACTTGAACAGTCCACGTAACCGGGTCTGAGAGAGTCCCAGTACCTAGGGTGGCCTCTCCTACCAACCCTAGGCTTTGGAGTATCCCGGCCTCTCTGGACAGGAACGTAGCAGGTGTGTGCCCTCTCCGCAGTAGAAGCAGAGGCCCTTGGCGAGCCGTTCTGCTTGGCGTTGTTCGGACTGCCGCAAACAGTCAATCTGCATGGGCTCGTGGACAGAGACGCCAGACGACGCCGACTGAGGTACGGCGGGCTTCTGCGGAGGAGAGGAATGCCGTATCGGACGTCTCTCGCGGGACACCTCTTTGGATCGTTCCTGAAAATGGAGGTCCACACGGGTGGCTAGTGCGATCAGGGCATCCAGGGTGGAAGGAACATCGCGGCCGGCCAGCTCGTCCTTAATACGACCGGAAAGTCCTTCCCAGAAGGCGGCGGTTAGGGCCTCATTGTTCCACCCTAATTCTGAGGCCAAGGTGCGGAAGCGGATGGCATATTGACCCACCGTCAAGGTCCCCTGACGTAGCCTGAGGAGTGATGAGGCAGACGCGGCGGCACGTACGGGTTCGTCAAAGGTGGTTCTAAACGCCTGCAGGAATTCCTGGATGTTAGTAGTTACAGGGTCCTCCTTCTCCCACAAGGGGTTCATCCAGGCCAGTGCCTCACCCTCT
The DNA here is from genome assembly GCF_048569485.1 of Anomaloglossus baeobatrachus. Classification (NCBI taxonomy): domain Eukaryota; kingdom Metazoa; phylum Chordata; class Amphibia; order Anura; family Aromobatidae; genus Anomaloglossus; species Anomaloglossus baeobatrachus. The sequence goes on along the minus strand of NC_134356.1, from coordinate 438,886,516 downwards.
AGATGGGACATCACAAACGCCACCTTGGCTTGGTCGGAGGCAAACAGATGCGGAAGCAGCTTAAAGTGGAGGGAGCACTGATTCAAGAATCCTCTGCAGGTCTTAGGATCTCCGGCATACCGGGGTGGAGAGGCCAAGCGGAGTTTAGAGGCTTCCGAGGAAGCTGCCACAGGGGCTGTGGACGTGGACTGTGATGCTAGGGACGTGGCTGTTGCTTGCAGCGTATTCAGGCGGGTGTCCACTGAGGTCATGAAGGCTAGCATGCGGGATTGGGTCTCGCGTTGTCGGCCGAGTTCCTGCTGCAACCCGGCCAGCTGGGACGCTAGTGCTTCGGCGGGATCCATGGCCTGTTCTTGCTGTTAGGACCAGGAGGACGGGTAGGCCCAGGAGGTGGATCCACTGGACTGAGCACCCCACCGAGGGCAAGGTGCCCGGTAGCCGGAGCACTACGGGTAGCAGGACAGTCCGTTCAGAAGAGTGGAGTGAAGAAGTCCCTGGGACCACGGAGTCTCTGAAGGTAGTCTGGGTGACGGAGCTTAGGTTTGGAGGCCGGGATGATGTCAGGCAGAGTCCGGAACCAGCTGAGCGAGGAGGTCGGTCACCACACGGATCCAGGGATTGGAGACGGTAGGGACTGACGAGATGGCGGACAGTCACCGTTCGGGGTTCTGGAACCGTCAGGACCGGTTAGCGAGACAGGAGCGGCTCTACAAGAGAAATAGGTGAGTACGGGACAAGGCACACGAAGAACAGGCCCCGCCCACTTGGAAAGAACCCCCTATATACCCTGTACCTGAGTCTTCAATATCCTGTTGGAGGACGCTGGCCCTTTAAGAGAGGGTCAATGACCGTGCGCACGCCCTAATGCGCATGCACGAGGCCCGGGTGCCAGAAGCCAGAGTAGGAAGCGGGGCACAGGAGGCAGGAGTCCCGGTCTGGCTCAGCGTCGCAGACGGGCGCCGGGAGTGGGGACCGGGTTGCCTGGAGGACGCAGGTGAGAGAGCATGGAGGCTGTGGAGCGGGGGACCGGGGAGCGTGGCACGGGAGCGGGGAAGCGTGGCAGGAGAGCCTGGGAGCGTGGCAGGGGAGCCGGGGAGCGTGGCACGGGAGTCGTGGAGCGTGGTACGGGAGCTGGGGAGCGTGACAGTATAGAATACAGGCCGCTCTAGGAAATGTATAATGTATAGAATTCAGGCCGCACTAGGAAATGTATAATGTATAGAATACAGACCACACAAGAATATGTATAATGTACAGAATACAGGCCGCACTAGGAAATGTGTAATGTATACAATACAGGCCAGACTAGGAAATGTATAATGTATAGAATACAGGCCACATTAGGAAATGTATAATGTATAGAATACAGGCCACACAAGAATATGTATAATGTACAGAATACAGGCCACACTAGGAAATGTATAATGTATAGAATACAAGCCACAGAAGAATATGTATAATGTATAGAATACAGGCCACACTAGGAAATGTATAATGTATATATGACGCCCCAGGGTGATGATCCTGTTCGGGGACACCACAGGCCTTGTTCGATTTGGCAACAGGTAATGTCAGTTTTGTTATATGTCGTGACGCCACTCACGGCTTGCGGTCAGTGATGTGAATGATTGCCGCTGCAGGTTTTAGGAGCGTCTGGGGCTGATGGGGTCTGCAGCCAGATGGTGTAGCCTCCCGTGAGTGAGGCAGGCCCTAGGGGCTCAGGTGAGCAGGGTAGCGGGTCCCGGAATAATTCAGGGTCAGTCCAAAAAGTCTTTCAACTGGTTTTTACTCACTTCAGTTGTTAGGGTAAGGTGACCCGGGCGATACTGCGATAAACCAGGTAGAACCAGGGCTCCTTCGGGCCAGTCTGAGGGTAACCTGTTAGCTCGGCTTCCTAGCACTTCTTTATTCGCATAACCCCTGACTTGAAGTACCATGGGGTCTATCCAGGGAGTCGCAACTGCCTTTTCTCCCTTGTGTTTGGCCCATTTGCCGGCAGCGTAGACCAAGAGAGATGACTTCAGGCTCTGTCTCCTTATGGGTCCCTGCGTTGCTGATGAGGCTCAGACTCTGAGAAGTTGGTGAGGTACTTGTAGTTCCCCTCACCGACAGGTTTAGCAGATAGTTAAACTGGAGTCTGCTCTAGGGACCTGTTCCCCGTACGTGCCTAGTTACCAGGAGCTCCGTACTCTAATTACCAGGTGACCGTTCTCCCCGCCAACGGTTACTACCCTCGTGCAGGGTCTGACTAGTGGCTGCGCGCGTATCCCCTAGCGACCGCCGCTCACCACTACCAGACTGGCTCACTCCACTCCTTTCCTGACAACCTCTGCACTTTAGCTCCCAGCCCCTCCACTACACCCCTTGAAAAGATTTGAAAGCTAGCCCTCTCTGGGGACTAACCAAGGGTCCCCTCTAAAGGTGTGGGAGACCTGGTTGCTATGTGTCTGTGCGTACACACCTCATTCTGGCCCTTAGGAATACCTGGAAGTACTGTCCCAGCATGGGTGCAGTACTCAGTGGTGCCTGACCGGGTCAGGGGCGCCACATATAGAATACAGGCCACACTAGAAAATGTATAATGTATAGAATACAGACTGCACTAGGAAATGTATAATGTATAGAATACAGGCCACACTAGAAAATGTATAATGTATATGTGGCGCCCCTGACCTGGTCAGGCACCACTGAGTACTGCACCCATGCTGGGGACAGTACAATACAGGTAATCCAGAAGGCTGACCGAGGTGTGACTACACAGGCGCATAGTGATCAGGTCTCACACATGTACCTATGAGAGGACCCCTGGGGATCCCAGGAGGGGGAAAAGCCTTCACCTCCACTGGAATAGTGGAGGGGGCCAAAAGCCTCCATCTCCTCTCAAGGGGTGTGGTAAGAGAATCTGGTTGCTAGGTGGCGTAGGCAGGCACAAAAGGGAAAAGAGAAGGAGGAGTAAACAGTCTGCAGCAGAGTGTGGAGGAGTGAGGAGCAGGAAAGTGAAGCTCTGACAGGAGCAGCAGTGAAGGTCCCAGATGTGAGCCGGTTCAGAGCAGAGTCCAGGGAGCTCCGAGGAGAGCTGACCCCTTCCCCTGGGCTGCTGTAGTCTGACAGCGTCCGCGCAGTGGCTACCGACGGGGGAGAACGGTCACCTAGGAGTGCTACCCGAAACCCATCTCCAGCTAGAGAGAGAGCACAGAGTGGGAAGTAAGGAGACTGCTAGGGAGAACCAGGCCCAAACGGGCGGCAGATCCCGGAGCGGGGATAGATCCACCTTTCCCTGCTAAACCTGCCGGTGTGGGGCCCTCAAAGCTCACACCACAACACCACAAAAGCCGCAGCCACGTAGCCACAGTTAGGGCCCATAGCTCACAGGAGGCAAGCAGCTGGAGTGAGCTGGTCCAGGCCACAAGCAAACGGCAAACGAAGGGGAGTGAGGCTTCAGCAACTTCCCTGGGTGACCCCCATAGGGACTAAAAGTCGGGGTCACCCCAAACCACCAAGGGCTAAGGAAGGCGAGTTGGTAGTCACCATCAGAAGTCAGCCTGAAGGATACCTGGTTCCCGCCTGGTTCATCCCAGCTACGCCCGGGTTACTCACCCTGCCACCTGAAGTGAGTAAAAACCCTGAAAGACATTCTGCCTGTGTGGAGTTATTCTGCGCCTTGTGGTTCTACGCACCTACACAGGGCCCTGGGGCTTGCCTCACTCTCAGGAGGCTATTCCAACTAACTGCACTCACCATCAGCCCCAGGCGTCCCTCAACCTGCAGTGGCGGTCCCTACTGGCCGCAATACTGAGAGTGGCGTCACGACAAGAAGAAGATCTCCTACCTGTGACCAGATCCAGCTGAGTGGAGTCCCTGAAGGTAATGCACCGACACAACACCTGTGGGGCTTCACATATACAATACAGACTGCAGTAGGATATGTATAATGTATAGAATACAGGCCGTACTGTATAATGTATAGAATAAAGGCCGCACTAGGAAATGTATAATGTATAGAATACAGGGCGCACAAGAATATGTATAATGTATAGAATTCAGGCCTCACTAGGAAACGAATAATGTATAGAATACAGACTGCACTAGGAAATGTATAATGTATAGAATACAGGCCACACTAGAAAATGTATAATGTATAGAATACAGACTGCAGTAGGATATGTATAATGTATAGAATACAGGCCACACTAGGAAATGTATAATGTATAGAATACAGGCCACACAAGAATATGTATAATGTATAGATTACAGGCCACACAAGAATATGTATAATGTACAGAATACAGGACGCACTAGGAAATGTATAATGTATATAATACAGGCCACACTAGAAAATGTATAATGTATAGAATACAGACTGCAGTAGGAAATGTATAATGTATAGAATACAGGCCACACAAGAATATGTATAATGTATAGATTACAGGACGCACTAGGAAATGTATAATGTATAGAATACAGGCCGTACTGTATAATGTATAGAATGAAATACAAGGAAAAGTCCAGCTCACCTGTTGTGATTCATTGGAGACCAGCAATTTTTGACCGTGCACGGACTAGAAGGAGAAAGCCAACTTCAAGCAGATAAGGAGATAAATTTGTAGGATTGTCCAGCAAACAGGTCCAAAATTTAAAAGTAAAAAATGTTTTCTTTATTTCATCGTAGATAAAATTCCATCATGTCAAGTACACAAAACATAGAGCAGGAAGACGCGTTTCGGATATCACATCCTTATTTTGTCTCCATCATGGAGACAGAATAAGGTTGTGATATCCGAAACGCGTCCTCCTGCTCTATGTTTTGTGTACTTGACATGATGGAATTTTATCTATGATGAAATAAAGAAAAAAATTTTTACTTTTAAATTTTGGACCTGTTTGCTGGACAATCCTACAAATGTATCTCCTTATATTTTATAGAATACAGGCCGTACTGTATAATGTATAGAATACAAGCCTTACTGTATAATGTGTAGAATAAAGGCCGCACTAGGAAATGTATAATGCATAGAATACAGGCCGTACTGTATAATGTCTAGAATACAGGCCGTACTGTATAATGTATAGAATACAGGACGCACTAGGAAATGTATAATGTACAGAATACAGGCCGTACTAGGAAATGTATAATGTATAGAATACAGGCCGCACAAGAATATGTATAATGTATCGAATACAGACTGCAGTAGGATATGTATAATGTATACAATACAGGCCAGACTAGGAAATGTATAATGTATAGAATACAGGCCACATTAGGAAATGTATAATGTATAGAATACAGGCCACACAAGAATATGTATAATGTACAGAATACAGGCCACACTAGGAAATGTATAATGTATAGAATACAAGCCACAGAAGAATATGTATAATGTATAGAATACAGGCCACACTAGGAAATGTATAATGTATATATGACGCCCCAGGGTGATGATCCTGTTCGGGGACACCACAGGCCTTGTTCGATTTGGCAACAGGTAATGTCAGTTTTGTTATATGTCGTGACGCCACTCACGGCTTGCGGTCAGTGATGTGAATGATTGCCGCTGCAGGTTTTAGGAGCGTCTGGGGCTGATGGGGTCTGCAGCCAGATGGTGTAGCCTCCCGTGAGTGAGGCAGGCCCTAGGGGCTCAGGTGAGCAGGGTAGCGGGTCCCGGAATAATTCAGGGTCAGTCCAAAAAGTCTTTCAACTGGTTTTTACTCACTTCAGTTGTTAGGGTAAGGTGACCCGGGCGATACTGCGATAAACCAGGTAGAACCAGGGCTCCTTCGGGCCAGTCTGAGGGTAACCTGTTAGCTCGGCTTCCTAGCACTTCTTTATTCGCATAACCCCTGACTTGAAGTACCATGGGGTCTATCCAGGGAGTCGCAACTGCCTTTTCTCCCTTGTGTTTGGCCCATTTGCCGGCAGCGTAGACCAAGAGAGATGACTTCAGGCTCTGTCTCCTTATGGGTCCCTGCGTTGCTGATGAGGCTCAGACTCTGAGAAGTTGGTGAGGTACTTGTAGTTCCCCTCACCGACAGGTTTAGCAGATAGTTACACTGGAGTCTGCTCTAGGGACCTGTTCCCCGTACGTGCCTAGTTAACAGGAGCTCCGTACTCTAATTACCAGGTGACCGTTCTCCCCGCCAACGGTTACTACCCTCGTGCAGGGTCTGACTAGTGGCTGCGCGCGTATCCCCTAGCGACCGCCTCTCACCACTACCAGACTGGCTCACTCCACTCCTTTCCTGACAACCTCTGCACTTTAGCTCCCAGCCCCTCCACTACACCCCTTGAAAAGATTTGAAAGCTAGCCCTCTCTGGGGACTAACCAAGGGTCCCCTCTAAAGGTGTGGGAGACCTGGTTGCTATGTGTCTGTGCGTACACACCTCATTCTGGCCCTTAGGAATACCTGGAAGTACTGTCCCAGCATGGGTGCAGTACTCAGTGGTGCCTGACCGGGTCAGGGGCGCCACATATAGAATACAGGCCACACTAGAAAATGTATAATGTATAGAATTCAGGCCTCACTAGGAAACGTATAATGTATAGAATACAGACTGCACTAGGAAATGTATAATGTATAGAATACAGGCCACACTAGAAAATGTATAATGTATACAATACAGACTGCAGTAGGATATGTATAATGTATAGAATACAAGCCGTACTGTATAATGTATAGAATAAAGGCCGCACTAGGAAATGTATAATGTATAGAATACAGGGCGCACAAGAATATGTATAATGTATAGAATTCAGGCCTCACTAGGAAACGAATAATGTATAGAATACAGACTGCACTAGGAAATGTATAATGTATAGAATACAGGCCACACTAGAAAATGTATAATGTATAGAATACAGACTGCAGTAGGATATGTATAATGTATAGAATACAGGCCACACTAGGAAATGTATAATGTATAGAATACAGGCCACACAAGAATATGTATAATGTATAGATTACAGGCCACACAAGAATATGTATAATGTACAGAATACAGGACGCACTAGGAAATGTATAATGTATATAATACAGGCCACACTAGAAAATGTATAATGTATAGAATACAGACTGCAGTAGGAAATGTATAATGTATAGAATACAGGCCACACAAGAATATGTATAATGTATAGATTACAGGACGCACTAGGAAATGTATAATGTATAGAATACAGGCCGTACTGTATAATGTATGGAATGAAATACAAGGAAAAGTCCAGCTCACCTGTTGTGATTCATTGGAGACCAGCAATTTTTGACCGTGCACGGACTAGAAGGAGAAAGCCAACTTCAAGCAGATAAGGAGATAAATTTGTAGGATTGTCCAGCAAACAGGTCCAAAATTTAAAAGTAAAAAATGTTTTCTTTATTTCATCGTAGATAAAATTCCATCATGTCAAGTACACAAAACATAGAGCAGGAAGACGCGTTTCGGATATCACATCCTTATTTTGTCTCCATCATGGAGACAGAATAAGGTTGTGATATCCGAAATGCGTCCTCCTGCTCTATGTTTTGTGTACTTGACATGATGGAATTTTATCTATGATGAAATAAAGAAAAAAATTTTTACTTTTAAATTTTGGACCTGTTTGCTGGACAATCCTACAAATGTATCTCCTTATATTTTATAGAATACAGGCCGTACTGTATAATGTATAGAATACAAGCCTTACTGTATAATGTGTAGAATAAAGGCCGCACTAGGAAATGTATAATGCATAGAATACAGGCCGTACTGTATAATGTCTAGAATACAGGCCGTACTGTATAATGTATAGAATACAGGACGCACTAGGAAATGTATAATGTACAGAATACAGGCCGTACTAGGAAATGTATAATGTATAGAATACAGGCCGCACAAGAATATGTATAATGTATCGAATACAGACTGCAGTAGGATATGTATAATGTATAGAATACAGGCCACACTAGGAAATATATAATGTATAGAATACAGGCCACACAAGAATATGTATAATGTATAGAATACAGGCCACACAAGAATATGTATAATGTACAGAATACAGGACGCACTAGGAAATGTATAATGTATAGAATTCAGGTCTCACCAGGGAACGTATAATGTATAGCATACAGACTGCACTAGGAAATGTACAATGTATAGAATACAGGCCACACTAGGAAATGTATAATGTATAGAATACAGACTGTAGTAGGAAATGTATAATGTATAGAATACAGGCCGCACTTCAAAATGTATAATGTATAGAATACAGGGCGCACTAGGAAATGTATAATGTGTAGAATACAAGCCGCACTGGGAAATGTATAATGTATAGAATACAGACTGCACTAGGAAATGTATAATGTATAGAATACAGGGCGCACTAGGAAATGTATAATGTGTAGAATACAAGCCGCACTGGGAAATGTATAATGTATAGAATACAGGCCGCAGTACGAAATGTAGAAATGTATAATGAATAGAATACAGGCTACGCAAGAAAATGTATAATGTATAGCATACAGGGCGCACTAGAACATACCAATGCCGAGCTACGGCTGAACAATTCTTTTTTTTTTTTTTAATTCAATAAATTTTTATTAAGATTTTACATAATACAGGTTATACACCGCAACAAACATGCAGACAGTTGAAAAATTTGTCCTATAACAGCAGGACAATAAAATTCAAAGTAAAAACAGATAACAGCTGAAAATTCTGCATAGTAGGGTTAGGGCATACAATTTGCAACATAGTAAGCAAGGGTAGGGATGATAGGTAATAAGATAACAGGTCTACCAATCAGGACTGGAAGGACGAGAATTTGGACACCACCCAGGGGGACCAACGATTCCTTTTTTTATTTTTGGTAAATAGATCTGAGGTCAGAAGGAGCTCGTATTGGTAATGTTTATTGATTTTTTGGATAATTTCCAATTTAGAGGGGATAGTTTTTTCTCTCCAGTGGTCTGCCAGACACATACGTGCTACTATTAGAATGTGTGATACAATTGGTCTCAAATCGCCAGGGAATATATGTAAACCGATCCCCAAAACCGCTAGCGGACTGCTCAAACTTCCAGCCAGGCCTGTAACTGAGGTAATAATGTTAGACACTTCTTCACAAAAAGGCCGGATGAGCGGGCAATCCCACAACACGTGCCCTAGGGAACCCACAACCGAGCAGCCCTTCCAGTAGGATTGGGGATAGGAACCACGGAATTTGGAAATCTTCAGCGGGGTGTAGTACCAGTCAAAGTCAACTTTCTTAAGCTGCTCAAGATGATTGATACAGGAGAAATATTTCTGCAGGTCGCCAGAAGCGGACTACCATTGGTCTGGGGGTTGAGGAGAAAGCAAGAGCCCCTTCCCAGCGCCTCATATACGCTTGTTTAGGACCATTACTGGGGGAATTAAACACTTTAGATACTACCGAGAGGCCGTGTTTTTGAGAGGAGGAGGAACTAAAAAAACGCTGTATTGGCGAGCAAACAGCATCATGGCAGGATAAGAGAAATACACATGAATTTAAAAAATGCCAAATTTGCAGATACTGGTAGAAGTTATTTCTGTGAAGGCCAAATTCATCCATTAGGACAGAGAAAGGTTTCAACTCCTGAATTAAGAGGATATCTTTCATGACCATACCATTCCTCACCCAATTGCCTAACGTGAGGCCATCCACATGAAGCTCCAAGGCTCTAATAGAGATAGACTCAAATGTAATCACCTGACAAGTAGAGACCAGATCATACCAGTATGAAAATGCCACTTTCATTGTCTGCAGGGGAAGAGAGGGGGCAAAGGAACTAAGTACTCGCGCCTCCAGTAGAAATCTCAAAGTCCCACGCGGGGCCAAGTATTTCTCCACAAGCACCCATTTGTAAGTACTAGAATCATCATACCACTCCCTTAACGCCTCTAGAACCGCTGCTTTATGATACAAATAAAAATTCGGCACCCCCAGACCACCATGTGAATAACTATAAAATAAGGTAGACATACCAACCCTAGGTTTCTTTCCTGTCCAAATAAATCTGCTCACAACTGCCTGCAGGAGAGAGAGAACCCTCTTTGGGAATCTCAAGGGAAGACAGCGGAATAAATAAATAATTTTTGGTAGGAACTTCATCTTAACTATCTGAATGCGCGCCAACCAGGAAAGGAGTAAATGTATTTGATTGTCTATGTCCTTTCGAATGGAATCAAGCACAGTATTAAAATTCTGTTTGACAATATTGGAAAGTTTACAAATCCTTAGCCCTAGGTACGAAAAGCCGTCCTGGGTCCAAGTATATGGGACAAGTGAGGAGATTCTATCTCTAACAGATGGTGGAACATTAACTGACAAGAGAACCGATTTTCCTTCGTTTAGCTTGTAATATGAAATCTTAGAAAATTCAAGGAGAGCGTTTTTAATCCCTATCAATGATCTTTCACTATCAGTGCAAGAGAGTATTACATCGTCTGCATATAGACCGATCTTATGTTCTACAGGGCCTATTTTAACTCCAGAGATTTCCGGGTTGAGTCTAATGGACTCCGCCAGGGGTTCCATGACTAAAGCAAAATTTATAGGAGAAAGGGGGCAACCCTGGCGGGTCCCATTATTCATAGTTTCATAGTTTTTAAGGCTGAAGGGAGACTCTAAGTCCATCTAGTTCAACCCGTAGCCTAACATGTTGATCCAGAGAAAGGCAAAAAAAACAATGTGTCAAACAAGCTCCAATGGGGAAAAAAAAATTCTTCCTGACTCCACATACGGCAATCAGACTAGTTCCCTGGATCAACACCCTGTCATAAAATCTAATATACATAACTAGTAATATTAAATTTTTTAAGAAAGGCATCCAGGCTCTGCTTAAATGTTAGTAGTGAATCACTCATTACAACATCATGCGTCAGAGAGTTCCATAGTCTCACTGCTCGTACAGTAAAGAATCCTCGTCTGTGATCATGATTAAACCTTCTTTCCTCAAGACGTAGCGGATGCTCCCGTGTTCCAGTCGCAGGCCTAGGTGTAAAGAGATCTTTGGAAAGGTCTCTGTACTGTCCCCTCATATGTTTATACATTGTGATTAGATCCCCCCTAAAGCCTTTGTTTTTCCAAACTAAATAACCCCCAAGTTTAATAACCTGTCTTGGTATTGCAGCCCACCCATTCCTCTAATAATCTTGGTCGCTCTTCTATCTACCTGTAAGATTATGCTATTTATAACCTTCTATACTTTTGCTATCAAGAAAAGCATCCATTCCTCTCTTAAATTCATTCAGTGAGTTGGCCATCACCACTTCCTCAGGAAGAGAGTTCCAGAGCCTCACTGCTCTTACCGTGAAGAACCCTCTTCTATGCTGATGTAGGAATTTTTTTTCCTCCAATCCAAGAGAATGCCCCCTTGTTCTTGTCATAGTCCTTAGTACAAATAGATCATGGGAGAGATCTCTATATGGCCCTCTGATATATTTGTACATATTTATTAGGTCTCCCCTAAGTCTTCTCTTTTCTAGAGTAAATAGACCTAATTTTGTTAAGCTTTCCGTGCATTGTAATGCACCCACTCCATTTATTATTTTAGTAGCCCACCTCTGAACCCTTTCAAGTTCAGTAATGTCTTTGTTGAGCACCGGCGCCCAAAATTGCACACAATACTCCAAGTGTGGTCCGACGAGTGATTTGTACAGAGGGAGAATGATGTTTTCATCTCGTGTCCCCACCAGACCTCTTCTAATGCATCCCATCACCCTATTTGCTTTGGTGGCTGCTGCCTGACACTGGGCACTCCAATTTAGCTTCTTATTGATTAATATGCCTGTCTTTTTCCATGTCTGATTTCCCCAGCAGTTTTCCATTTAGTAAGTATTCGTAGCATCGTTTTCTCCTTCCCATGTGCATAACCTTACACTTATCTGTGTTAAACCTCATTTGCCATTTTTCAGCCCAATTCTCCAATTTACTCCATCCATCTGTAGTTGCAAACTGTCCTCCTTTGTGTTAACTACCTTACATAGTTTTGTATCATCTGCAAATACTGATATTTTACTCTGTAAACCATCCACCAGATCATTAATAAATATATTAAATAGTAGGGGGCCCAATACAGACCCCTGTGGCACCCCACTAGTAACTCTGGCCCAATCTGAGTATGCGCCATTAATAACCACTCTTTGTTTTCTATCACTAAGCCAGCTACCTACCCATCTACACACATTTTCCCCGAGCCCAAGCTTTCTCATTTTACTTATCAGTCTTTTATGTGGGACAGTGTCAAATGCTTTACCGAAGTCGAGATAAATGACATCCAATGTTTCTTCTCGGTCCATGTGAGAGCTTACATCCCCATAGACGCTGACAGGAGCAATCCTTCATAAATCCATGTTGATATGGAGTTAAACAATTATTAACATTGAGACATTCCATAATAGTATCCCTTAAAAACCCTTCAAACATTTTACCCACAACAGATGTTAAGCTTACCGGCCTATAGTTTCCAGGTTCCCTTTTACACCCTTTTTTGAATATTGGTACCACATTTGCTAGCCGCCAATCCAGTGGAACAGACCCAGTTTCTATAGAGTCTTTAAATATAAGGAATAGAGGCCTGTCTATCACATTACTTAACTCCCTTAATACCTGAGGGTGAATGCCATCAGGGCCTGGTGATTTGTCAATTTTAATGTTACTAAGTCGGTTCTGCACTTCTTCCTGGGTTAGGCAGGTCATACTTAATGAAGCGTTTACATGATCACTCTGCAATTCCCGTGGCATATGCTTTTCCTGTGTGAACACAGTTGAGAAAAAAGTATTTAAAACATTTGCTTTTCCCACATCGCTTTCTATGATTTTACCCTCATTGTTCTTTAACCCCTTCAGCCCCCAGGCACTTTCCGTTTTTGCGTTTTTGTTTTTTGCTCTCCTTCTTCCGAGAGGCGTAACTTTTTTATTTTTCCATCAATCTTGCCATATGAGGGCTTGTTTTTTGCGGGACGAGTTGTACTTTTAAATGAAACCATGAGTTTTACCATATAGTATACTGTAAAATGGCAAAAAAATTCCAAGTGCGAAAAAATTGCAAAAAAAGTGTGATCGTACAATAGTTTTTGGGATATTTTATTCACTGTGTTCACTATATGGTAAAACTGAGGTATCTATGTGATGCCTCAGGTCAGTGCGAGTTTGTAGACACCAAACATGTATAGGTTTACTTGTATCTAAGGGGTTAAAAAAAATTCACAAGCTTGTCCAAAAAACGTGGCGCACGTTTTGCGCCATTTTCCAAAACCCGTAGCGTTCTCATTTTTCAGGACCTGAGGCTCAGTGATGGCTTATTTTTTGCGTCTCGACCTGACGTTTTTAACGGTACCATTTTTGCGCAGATGCTACGTTTTGATCGCCTGTTATTGCATTTTGCGCAAAATTTGCGGCGACCAAAAAACGTAATTTTTTTGCCGCTACGCCGTTTACTGATCAGATTCATTGATTTTATATTTTGATAGATCGGGCATTTATGAACGTGGCGATACCAAATATGTGTATATTTTTTATTTTTTTAACCCTTTAATTTTCAATGGGGTGAAAGGGGGGTGATTTGAACTTTTAGGTTTTTTTATTTTTTTTAATTTTTTAAAACTTTTTTTTTAATTTTTTTTTTTATTTTACTAGTCCCCCTAGGGGGCTATAGAGATTAGCAATCCGATCGCTCTGCACTATCTGCAGATCTCAGCTACAGAGCTGAGAACTGCAGATTTGCTGCTTCATTTTCAATGCCGGCTGTATTCCGGCATTGAGAGGAAGTGAGTCATGTTAGCTACAGGCGTCATCACATGACCCTGTGCTACCATGGCAACCGCCGAAAGTCACGTGATCATGTCACGTGACTTCCGGTGGGGGCGGGGTAAGTCACTGTCATGGCGGCGCCCATATACATATCGCTGCCAGATTTTGGCAGTGAAATGTAAGGGGTTAATGGCCGCGGGTGGAAGCGATTCCACCCGCGGCTAGCAGGCACACATGTCAGCTGTTGATAACAGCTGTTATGTGCGCGGATCGCGGCCACCTGCCGGCGGCAGGGGGCGGGGCTTACCAGCACACGATCCATGACGTACCCAGTACGTCATGGGTCGTTAAGGGGTTAAAGGGCCAACACCATCAATTTGAATCTTTTTTCTGTTTATATAATTAAAGAATAGTTTGGGATTTGTTTTGCTTTCCTTAGCAATGAGTCTCTCAGTTTCTACTTTTGCTAAATGTATTTGTTTTTTACACATTTTATTTTTTTTCTCTATATCTTTTTAATGCTTCTTCGCTACCTTATTGTTTTAGCTTTTTAAATGTCTTTTTCTTATTATTCATTGCCCCTTTTACATCCTTATTTAGCCACATTGGTTTTCTCCTGTTCCTAATCCTTTTATTTCCGTATGGTATGGCTCGCTCGCAGTGGGTGTTTAATACTGATTGAAAAATTTCCCACTTATTTTCTGTGCTCTCATTTTTGAGGACATTGTCCCAATCAATTTGGCGAAGGTCTTCTCTAAGCTGATCAAACTTTGCTTTCCTGAAATTCAGCATTTTTGTAGCCCCCCTCCAAGGCACCTTACTGAAGGACAAGTGGAATTGTATTATATTGTGGTCACTATTCCCTAGGTGCCCATCTACTCGTACATCTGTTATTCTATCTGGCCTGCTGCTTAAAATTAAGTCGAGAAGGGCTGCCCCTCTAGTTGGGCCCGGCACAAGTTGGGACAGATAATTATCCTTAGTTACTGACAGAAGCCGGTTTCCTTTCTGAGATACGCAGGTTTCAGTTTCCCAGTCTATATCGGGGTAGTTGAAGTCCCCCATAATAATCACCTCATTGTGATTTGCTGCTTTGTCTATTTGTTTCAATAATACATTTTCAGTGGTTTCTGTTATATTTGGTGGCTTATAACAAACCCCTATGAGGATTTTATTAGTTTTCCCTCCTTGTATCTCCCCCCATAGAGACTCCACCTCTTCATTTCCCTCTTGGATATCTTCTCTTAGTCTGGGCTTTAAACTGGACTTATATATATATATATATATTGTGAGGTAGCACGGTCGGCTGCGCAGCAGAAGACACGGGATCCAGGCAGTAAGGTTCACAGCACACGGTGTTTAATGTCCAAACAAACGTCCACAGCAATATACATGTCTCTCCAGCAGAGAACCCAGGGAGTTGTGATCACTCCCCACATCCGGCACACCTGCCCTCGTTCCTGTTTCCTTTTAACCCTTCCTTAAGCCTGTAGGGAAACAGCATTAACCCTATAGTGGATTTACTTTCTATCATGGAGTGAGCACAACCTGGGCGAGACATACCGGCCGTCATAGATAACCCCGGTCACAGTCTCACATACCCCCCCCCTCAGTTCAAGCGTGCGGGGTTGAACTCCAGCCATCAAACACGGGCCGCGGGACAAGGCATCGGCGTTGCCCTGCAACCTACCGGCCCGGTGTTCAACCGTAAACCGGAAGTTCTGCAGAGAAAGGAACCACCGGGTAACCCGGGCATTCCGTTCCTTGGCGGACCTCATCCAGACCAGCGGAGAGTGATCAGTCACCAAGCGAAACTGCCGTCCCAGCAGGTAATAGCGTAGGGACTCCAAGGCCCACTTGATCGCCAGGCACTCCTTCTCCACTACGCTATAATTCCGCTCGGGAGGGGTGAGCTTCCTACTCAAGAAGGTGACGGGGTGTTCCTCCCCCTGAACCACCTGAGACAGCACTGCCCCCAGGCCGACCTCCGAGGCGTCAGTCTGTACAATGAACTCCTTCCGGAAATCAGGGTTGACCAGAACGGGCTGTCCGCACAGGACCTCCTTCAGGGCCCGGAAGGAGTCCTCGGCCTGCGGAGTCCACCGCACCATGACGGACTTCTTACCTTTGAGAAGGTCCGTCAAGGGGGCTGATAGTCCCGCAAAATCCATTACAAACCTCCTGTAGTACCCCACGATACCCAGGAAGGCCCTAACCTGCTTCGTGGTCAGGGGTCTAGGCCACTTCTGGATCGCCTCAACCTTGTTAATTTGGGGCTTAATCACCCCTTGGCCTATCACGTAGCCCAAGTAGCGGGCTTCCGTGAGTCCCAACGCACATTTCTTGGGATTGGCTGTCAATCCGGCTGTTCGAAGCGCGTCCACCACCGCTTGTACCTGTTCCAAGTGGGTCTGCCAATCGGAGCTGTAAATAATGATGTCATCAAGGTACGCTGATGCATACGCCTGGTGAGGTTCCAGCACCAAGTCCATCAACCTCTGGAACGTGGCCGGAGCGCCATGTAACCCAAAAGGCAAGACAACATAGTGGAAGAGACCCTCCGGCGTAACAAAAGCGGTTTTCTCCTTGGCGGACTCCGTCAGTGGCACCTGCCAGTACCCCTTGGTCAGGTCGAGCGTGGTAAAATATCGCGCCTGTCCCAGCCTATCAATCAGCTCATCCACCCGGGGCATGGGGTAGAGATCGAACTTGGATATTTCGTTCAATCTCCGGAAGTCATTGCAGAACCTTAAGGAGCCATCGGGTTTTGGTATTAGGACAATGGGACTAGCCCATTCACTCCGGGATTTTTCGATGACCCCCAGGCGTAGCATTGTCTTCACTTCCTCTGATATGGCTTGTCTTCGAGCCTCCGGCACGCGGTATGACTTCAGGCGTACCTTCAGGTGAGGCTCGGTGACAATGTCATGTCGTATCAGACTGGTCCTACCCGGCAACTCGGAGAAGACATCGGGGTTCTGCTGAACCAGTCGTCTGGCCTCTCGCCTCTGTTGCTTGGTGAGGGCTTCTCCGATCCTTACTTCCGGTTCGTCCTCTCCGGAGGTCGTTGAAGCCGGGAGTGAACGACCCGAAGAGGAGGGAGATGGGGGAAACTCAACCATCAGGCTTTCCCGATCCTGCCACGGTTTTAATAGGTTGACATGGTATATTTGTTCAGGTTTCCGCCTACCGGGCTGCAATACTTTATAGTTGACCACCCCGACTCTTTCCTTTATCTCGTAGGGGCCTTGCCACTGAGCCAGGAATTTACTCTCCGCCGTGGGGATTAATACCAACACCCGATCCCCGGGTTTAAAGGTCCGCACGGTGGCTTGTCTATTGTAGCGGCCGCTTTGCGCGGCCTGAGCCTCCTGTAAATGCTCCTTTACAATTGGCATGACCGCGCTTATGCGGTTCTGCATTCCTAAAATGTGTTCAATCACACTTTTATGGGGGGTGGGCTCTTGCTCCCATGTTTCCTTGGCCAGGTCCAACAATCCTCGGGGATGTCGCCCGTATAACAACTCAAAAGGCGAAAACCCCGTGGATGCCTGTGGCACCTCACGGATGGCAAACATCAAATAGGGAAGCATCATATCCCAGTCTTTCCCGTCTTTGGAGATCACCCTTTTTAGCATGGTTTTCAGGGTTTTATTGAATCGTTCTACTAACCCATCCGTCTGAGGATGATACACAGACGTACGCAACTGCTTGATCTGGAGTAGCCGGCACAGCTCTTTGGTCACTTTAGACATGAATGGGGTCCCCTGATCCGTAAGGATCTCCTTGGGCAACCCCACCCGGCAGAACACAGCAAACAACTCCCGAGCTATAAGCTTTGCTGCAGTATGTCTGAGAGGTATCGCCTCTGGATACCGGGTGGCATAGTCAACGATCACTAGGATGTGTTGGTGCCCTCGAGCAGACTTTACGAGGGGCCCCACCAGATCCATTCCTATCCGTTCAAAAGGGACTTCTATAATGGGTAATGGTACCAACGGACTGCGAAAGTGGGCCAGGGGTGCGGTAAGCTGACACTCCGGGCAGGTTTCGCAGAACCGTTTTACCTCTCCAAAGACCCCGGGCCAATAAAACCTTTGCAATATTCGCTCCTGCGTTTTCTTGACCCCTAGGTGACCACTCATCAGGTGTTTATGAGCCAAGTCGAGGACCCGCCGGCGATACGGCTGGGGCACCACCAACTGCTCTACCCCCACGCCCCGTATTTCATCTACCCTGTAGAGTAAATCCTGCTTGAGAGCGAAATGGGGGTACCTTACCTGGGCACCGGGCAGCTGTGCCACCCCGTCAATTACTATCACCCGATTCCGGGCATGTATTAATGTAGGGTCCTGGAGTTGGGCTGTCCCAAACGTATCCGGGGATGCCTCCAACTCCGGGATGGGCTCGACCATTTCAGCCTCTCCTGCCAATACCTCTAGGGGTGACCTATCGGGTTCACACTCTGTCCCTATCATGGTGACCCCTACGGCAGGCGTCCCAGATTCAGGATTGTAGGGTTCAGGTCCCGGACTGACCAATACCTGAGGGGACTTGGGGGGTCCCCTCCATAAAGTCCAAAAATAGGGCAGATCCCTTCCTAGGATCACGTCATAAGGAAGAGTGTTCAGAAGTCCCACTTCATGTTGCACCTGACCGCAAGGTGCTGTGATGGTGACCATCCCCGTGGGATAGTCTCGGCGGTCCCCATGTATGCAAACCACCCCCACGGTACGTCCTGTGGCCTTTACTTTAGCCCTCAAGGTGGCTCGCACAAGGGTCACTAAGCTTCCGGAATCCAACAATCCTGTAACCGGACATCCATTCACCTGTATTTGGCACAAGTGTGGCTCAGTCTCTGGGGGAACCAGGTCAGCGGTACACACCACCTGAGCATACATTGAACCCCGCCGGGTAACCCCACAATCCATGGGCTCCGTGGTCAGTGGACACTGGGCTTCCATATGTCCCACCCGCTGGCACCGCCAACATCTAATAGGGAAGGAAACCCCCTTGACAAGTTGTCGTTTGGGGTACAGAGCCTTCCGGACCTCAGGAACAGCGGGCGCGGCCTCAGCCGGGACGGTAGCGGACTCCTGTACCGTTGTCAGCGGTGGGTCCTTGGCCCTAGGCTTGGAGGGGCCGGACCGACGGGCGGTACGCAAAGTCTCAGTGTCCCGTATCAAGTCCTGCGTAGCCACATGCCGCTCTACCAGGGACACTAATTGGTCCAGGGTACTCGGGTCACCCTGTCCTACCCACCGTTGAACGGTGACGGGTAAAGTGCGCACAAAACGATCCACTACTACCCTTTCCACCATTTGCGCCGGGCTCAGAGTGTCAGGCTGCAACCACTTTTTTACAAGATGTAATAAGTCATAGGCCTGGGAGCGTACGGGTTTGGCTTCCTCATAGAACCACTGATTTACCTGCTGAGCCCGTACATAAGTATTCACCCCCAACCGAGCCAGTATTTCGGCTTTCAGGGTCACATAGTCAATGGCGTCCTCGGTACAGAGGTCCAGGTACGCTTTTTGGGGTTCCCCCGTCAGATAGGGTGACAATACCTCAGCCCACTGGGGGGTCGGCAGCTTTTCCCGCTCGGCCACCCGCTCAAACACTGCCAGGAACGCTTCCACATCATCCCCCGGGGTCATCTTTTGTAACGCTTGTCTCACCGCTTTCCGGACGCTGCTGTCGTCACCCGTTCCCGGGGTTGTTGCTGCCGGTCCGGCACGGATTGACTTGGCCAGGAGAACCATCTGTTCTTGGTGCCTTTTTTCCTGCAATATCAAGGATTGCTGGTGTTGTTGCCGCTGTGCATCAGCTTGTTGCCGCTGTGCATCAACTTGTTGCTGCTGTGCATCAGCTTGTCGCTGCTGTTGCTCCAACGTCCGGAGCAGGTGGGTATTCACCTGTTGTTGCTGTGCAGTAGCTTGAGCCAACTGCTTTAGTATGTCCTCCATGGCGTCACTGGGTTTGGGCCGTAGTATAGCTGCTTGAATCCAGGACATGTGCTACCGGGTTACCAGAAAAGGAAGGTACACCTCACCGGCTGGCATGCCCGCATTCTCCACCATATGTGAGGTAGCACGGTCGGCTGCGCAGCAGAAGACACGGGATCCAGGCAGTAAGGTTCACAGCACACGGTGTTTAATGTCCAAACAAACGTCCACAGCAATATACATGTCTCTCCAGCAGAGAACCCAGGGAGTTGTGATCACTCCCCACATCCGGCACACCTGCCCTCGTTCCTGTTTCCTTTTAACCCTTCCTTAAGCCTGTAGGGAAACAGCATTAACCCTATAGTGGATTTACTTTCTATCATGGAGTGAGCACAACCTGGGCGAGACATACCGGCCGTCATAGATAACCCCGGTCACAGTCTCACAATATATATATATATATATATATATAGACAGACTCCACCCCCTTTCCTTTTTTTACGATCCCTCCTAAACAATTCATATCCTTGCAGGTAAATAGTAAATTGCACATTGTTTAGTAGACCAATTAAAATGACATATCTCCCCTCAATGTCCCCCACCACCCTTTCAAGCTGGAAAGCTACAGAGCTTTTAATGAGGATTCCCACTCCCGCCCTTTTGTGGACATTATTGGCAAAAAACTGATGAGGATAATTAACATTTTTCATTCTACCATTATCCTGGGCTAATAAATGTGATTCTTGAATGCACAAAACATCACTACTTGTCTTCCCTGCCTCCTTCCAGACCCATAACCTTTTATGTGGAGAATTTAATCCCTTTACATTTAGAGACAATACCTTTAAACCCATGGTATGTAAGGCCAGAAGTGGCTGTGATAGCCGAGAATTTGCTTCCTTTGTAGTATTAACCCTGCAGAAAGAAACGGTATAAACAGGCAAGACCTATCAACAAATAACATGACATAACAATTAAAGAAAAACTGAGAAACAAGTTGCTCCTCACATAACATGACGGAGCTACACAAGGACTGACAAGCAGTCATAACAGTAAGAGCGAAAAAAAGACGCTCGTGGGGCAGGAACTGCAGGTGGGCTGGATGCGGCCACAAAATTTAGTAGCCAGCACCCTCTGCAGAAACTAAAAAAAAAAAATCCAGAAAAATGGAGACCACGACCTCAAAAGGCAAAAGTTATGGGAACTTCAAACTTTAAACCATTCAGGGTTAATTCTCCTGTTTTGGGGTGAATCTTTATCCAAGGTAGATGGTGGAGGGGGTGGAATATCCCAGTTTTCAAACACTTTCCCAAGTTGCGCAGTAGAGAAGCAAACCCGAGTGTTACCATTTTTACTGACAATGAGCTTGATAGGGAAACCCCAACGATATATAATGCCTTTATCTTGTAGAATCTTTGTAAAAGGGGTGAATTCCCTCCTCCTCGCAAGCGTGCCAGCTGAGAGGTCTGGGAACACCGAAAGGCGAGCAAATCTGTCTGGCAGGGAAGGTTTCTTCTTTAAACCAAGCAGGAAGGCCTCCTTTCTTTTATAGAAGTGAATGCGGGCAATAGTATCTCTGGGAATCGAAGGGTTAAGTCCTTGAGGCTTAGGGATTCTGTGGATCCGGTCCACTAAGATATCTCTCCCTTCTGCTTCAGGCACAACAGCTTGAATAAAGTCCCGTAACAGGGGGAGCAAATCTTTATCATGTACTTCTTCTGGTATTCCTCTTATTCTAACATTGTTTCTCCTGGATCTGTCCTCCAGGTCCAGCATTTTAGATGTTAATTTGCGGACTTCAGCTTTAAGATCCTCATGCTCATCTATCAGGGCATTGTGGGACCCTGTTAACTCCTCCATTTTGTTCTCCAAATGATATGTGCAGTTCCCTATGGCTCCAACTTCCCCCTTCAGCTCTACCAACATACTCTTTATATCATTTTGCATAGATTTCCTGAAAGCTGCAAAGAGGGATTTCATCTCCTTCTTTGTGAAAGGCTGGTTATCAGGGCTTTCCATTTCCACAGTGCCCGCAGTCTCCATGGAGCTTCCTCTGCTTGAGGCAGAGGAAGTAGCAGAGCGTGCAGGCCTTGCAGACTTTGCAGCATGAGGGGAGGCAGCACCCATCTTAGAAATCCTCTCCAACCCGGAGCCTCTGGCAGAGAAGTAAGATACCTTTCTGAGGGAGCTCCGGAGCCCGGTTTTGGACCACCTCATCTGATCCCAGGGTGATACTGAGTGCCTGGAGAATGATTCACCGCTGAAGGAACTGTCGGTAAGATGTGTGAGCCGCTTCACCGCCTGAAGTCGTCAGAGCTCCTGCTTTATGTGACCAGCACCATGCTCTGCAAGGCCACGCCCGGCTGAACAATTCTGAAGCCTCAGGTTGCTTGTCAGACTCTGTTGTGTGAACAGGGTTTTGCCACTAAGTGCGTGCAGAGCTGACCATCGCATTACACTAGCCCCACGTATGTACCCACAGCCACCCTTCATGTCCCCACAGTCAGTCTTTCATGTCCCCTCAGCTCCCCCAAAACCTTAAGGCGAAGGTTCAGGGGAACACATTTGTTTGCAGGAACCCCAGATGATGCCTCATCCTGGGCCTCAGTAGTCTCAGAATCGACCTCTGTACTGAGTGCCGACACTACCATTCTCTTTTGCAGGATGGGCACTGTTTCTGCATAAGGTTCCCTAAGGTTGGAAAACTCCTGGACAACGCCTCTGCCTCAGTGTTTCTTTAACCAGGATGATAGGTTATGAAAAAAATAACCCTGTTAAAGAACAACAACCACTGAGCTTGGCTTGGAGACAGGCGCTTTGCTAACTCAAGATACAGGAGATTTTTATGATCATGCACATGGCCACATCCTGGGAAAGAGGCAACCATTTTTTTTTGCCCACCCCCCCATTTAATATATCTTGCTTGAATATATTTTTTCTCATTCTTCACTCTTCTGAAGTCTTCCTCTTCTATCATTGAGCAACTGTATATGAATAAAGGCCACTTTACACACAGCGACATTGCTAGCAATGTTGCTGGTGAAAGCACCCGCCCCCGTCGGTTGTGCATCACGGCAAATCGCTGCCCGTGGCTCACAACATCGCTAGGACCCGTCACACTATACTTACCTGCCTAGCGACGTCGCTGTGGCTGGCAAATCGCCTCCTTTCTAAGGGGGCGGTTCGTGCGGCGTCACAAAGCGACCGCCCAATAGAAGCGGAGGGGCGGAGATGAGCGGCCATAACATTACGCCCACCTCCTTCCTTCCTCATTGCCGGCGGCTCGCAGGTACGATGTTGTTCCTCGTTCCTGTGGTGTCACACATAGCAATGTGTGCTGCTGCAGGAACGACGAACAACATCGTACCTGCATCAGCAACGATATTTGAGATTAGAACGACGTGTCAATGATCAACGATATGGTGAGTATTTTTGATCGTTAACAGTCGTTCCTGCGTTTCACACGCAATGACGTCGCTAACGAGGCCGGATGTGCGTAACAAATTCCGTGACCCCCAACGACATCTCGTTAGCGATGTCATTGCGTGAAAAGCGGCCTTTAGGCCCTGTGAGGCCGACACTTTAAGTTACTATCTGTCGCCAAAAAATAAAAACCACACTTGTTTTGCAAACAAACCTTTATTCTGTTTAATTGAATAAGTGAAAGATAAGAGAGTGCAGTGTTCACTTCTAGATATATGACTTGGACCCTGGTCCTCTCATTAGCACCTCTGAAGAAAATTCGGGCTGAGTGCACACCAATATTACATTGGACTAAAGTTTACTAAGTGACGGACCCTGAGACAAAACCGCCCCTACCCTTACTTCAGAAGTGTCAAACTCCACAGTAAAGGGAAGTGACATATTGGGTTGTATAAGTACCGGGGCAGACGCAAAGCATTTTTTCAAACAGTCAAACCAGAGGCGTAGCAAAGGGGGGGCGGAGGGGGCGGTCGACCTCAGGCGGCACGTGTCAGGGGGAGGCATTTTGGGGGTAAAAAATAAAAAATAGAAAAACAGAAGAAATTGTTGATTAACCTCTTAAGGACCCATGACATACTGGGTACATCATGGTGACCTGGTACTTAACGACCCATACCCAGTACGTCATGGTGAAATCGCGGCCCCGGAGCCTTGGTGGCTGCGATCGGTGTGCAAAAACCTTAGATTCGTGGAGGAGGGGACCTCTGCCTGACCTCAGGAGGGGTGGTGTCTCCCCCCTGGACCTACGGAGGCTATGATTGGCTGATGAACGCTGCTTAGCCAATCACAGCCACTGTGATATTTCAGCCATTGAAAATGGCTGAAACATTGAAATCCTGCCATGATCAGTGTAGCTGTAGCACTGATCACTGGCTGGAGCTGGGTGAACTTTGTTTCACCCGCCCCCAGCTCTGATTGGAGAGATCGGCCTTGTGACCGATCTCTCCAATCACCTTGGATCTGGGGCCGGTGACCGGTAGGTGACCACTCCCCTCAGCTTCACTTCATCCGTGAAAGCTGAGGAGAGTGATCCCTGCAAGTGCCATTTGGTAAGTGCCCCCGATCCACCGCTGCCCCGATCAGCCCCCGATCCACCGCTGCCGCCGCCACTGCCCCCTTTCAGCCGTGCCGCCGCAGAAGCAGTAGTCACCGCCCCGACCCCCCGCTCCTACTGCCTCCGATCTGCCACCGCCCTCCTCCATTTGCTGCCCCCCCTCCATCCGCCACCGCTCTCCCCATCAGCCGCTGCCCCCCTGCATCCACCAGCGCTCTCCCCATCAGCCGCTGCCCCCCTGCATCTGCCACCGCTCTCCCCATCAGCCACTGCTCCCCTCCATCCGTCACCCAATACCCAAGATACCCAAGTTATATATATTCTGGATTATCGATGGCCAATGGAGTGGGGCTGCAAATTTGCTACGCCACTGAATCAAACGCATGTAAAATGCTCTCAGACCAGTGAGAAAAGTCCGTACCTTTCTTCAACCAAAGGTCTCACTATAGCAGAAAAATTCTTAATAAACTTTCTATAATGGTTGGCAAACCCCAAGAACCATTGTAGCACCTTAAAAGTTTTAGAACGGTCCCATTTTAGAATAGCCTGCAGCTTGGAGGGATCCACCCTAAACCCAGCGGCAGCAATAATATAACACAAAAACGGAAATTCCTGAATGGCGAATACACATTTCTCAAGCTTAGCGTATAGCTTGTTTGCCCTGAGTATCTGCAATACCTCTCTAACATGTTCCATGTATGACCTGGGGTCTAGAGAATAAATGAGGATGTCAACAAACTTCCCCAACAGGTGAGCAAATACATTATTTAGGAATTGTTGAAACACCAAAAGCCCATTGGTTAAACCAAAGGGCATTACAAAATTTTCTAAGTGACCCTCAGGTGTATTAAATGTCATTTTCCACTCATCCCCCTGACGGACCCTTATATGATTATAGGCCCTCCTGTCCTCGAGTTTGGAGAACCACTTTGCACTGGAAATCTAGTTAAATAGGTCCGTAATCAGAGGCATAGAATACGGATCACGAACCGTAATCCAGTTTAATCCCGGAAATCCAGACATGGACATAATTCACCATCATTCTTTTTTACAAAGAAAAATCCTGCCGCTACTGGGGATGAAGATAGTATAATTGGCCAAACTCTCAGTTATGTACTCCTTGAGCGCTTGTCTTTTTGGACAGGACAGATTAGGTATTCTGAACCTGGGCAACTTGGCCCCAGGCTTCAACCTTTTGGTGCAGTTTTAAGGTTTGTGTGGAGGCAGCTCCTGACAACCCTTTTTCAGAGAAGACATCACTAAACTCTGATAAGGGCTCAGGTAAAACAGAAGTTAAACTGGAGACACAGATCCCCAGACAGTGTTTCTTTCAATAAGAGCTCCACTGAACAATGTCCTGGGTCTTCCAGTCCACTACCAGGTTGGGTAATGCAAACCATGGGAATCCTAATGTGGCACCCCTGCAGCTTCAGGCGCCACAAGGTACTGCACCTCACCTGAGGTGCAGTATTCATCTCGGATACGGAGGAGGTAGTCGCCAGTAAACAACCAACAACACACGCAACCAACACATAACACGGGAGCTCTTCCACTTGGGCTAGGGTAGGTGCTGGGGTGACCATCATGAAGAATGGGACCTCTTGCCCACTAGTTCAGGATCTCGGGTGGCGGGGCACCAACAGGGGTCATTAGAAGCCATCACACTAAGTAGTCAGTCTTTTCCGGGCGCCAGGTCGCACTCAGGAGGAGAATAGCAGAGACATGGACAGTTCGAGGCCGTGGTCTGGAGCTGGAAGCTCAACCTGTGTTCTTAGAAAAGAAGGGGGATCCCAAGGTTTGCAGGGAGTGCAGAAGGCACCCATGACCCATTCAACGGCCCAGGAGCTGGGGGTGGAGGGAAACCGATGAAAGGAGACACACAGTAGGAAACACCGGCCTCCACCTCTGAAGTATCCGGGATCAGCTGAAGCGTAGCTTGGTGCTCCAACGGCAGTGTGCTTCCAGTGAGTAAAGAACTTGAACTGCACCCTCTGTGTTGTCCCGTTACTGCCGGCGCTTCCAACATCACGCCCCTTTGCCATAGGCGACTACCACTCCCATCATCCTCCCTAGGGCCAAGCTCTACCTGTGGAAAGCTGCAACACCTGAGCAGCGTTACTATCCACCCTAGAAGAGAGAGACCCTCCGCAGCGGCGGCTCACATTATAGCCACACACCACAGGTGGCGTCACGAACAACTACTTCCATCATCACCATCCCCATCTTTATTGACACCGGCAGGGTCACGGCACCAGGCAAGGTCACCTTGACAACCTAGGAAAAGAACCGCGACCCAGTAACGGGTAACCTCAGACCCCGTGTGCGCGTCACTAACACTATTTGCGGAGGTAGGTCCTTGAGCACTTGGCCTGTAATAAACTCAAAATGGAGTACCCCAATGTGGCGTTCCAACCCCTGTACACACTCTTTGAAGTCCCCTTGGGAGAGAAGTGATGAGTCGATGGCAAAAATCGGTATAGGACTGAGTAAGTCGTCAACTCTTAAACCAGAGGAGCGAGCAAATTGTTCATCGATAATATTGACCCCAGAACCACTATCAAGAAACTCTTTAAACATAATAAAAACCTATTGCCCCCCCTATTTTTACTTTAGCAGGCAGTGAGACACCATGCTGAAGGAGATTCGTAGACCCAGGTGGAGATCGCCCAATCCCACTGGGTCTAACAGTTTTCCGACAGGCAACCTCTCTTCGGCATCAAGGTACAAGCGCTGACAATGTCCCTTTTTGCTGCAGAAAAACATACATCTCGCCTTTTAGGAGCGAGGAACTCTCTACTTGCTTGAGACTTCACATCAAGCTGTATGGGCTCGGACGAGGCCTCCAGAGGTGACGCAGGTGCTGCTGCCCCCTCTCAGATAGACTTAGTATTATGAGACCTCTGATGGAACCGTAATTTGGATTACGAAAGCCGTGGCACACTCCAGAGAGTAAGGAGTCTCATAAATAACCAATAGCTTCTTTATCCTCTCAGAAACGCCCTGAAACAATTTGCTCTTGAGAGTAGGGTCGTTTCACTGTGTGTCCACTGACCAATGCCGAAAGTCAGCACAGTAATCCTCAGCTGGCTGACTCCCTGTTGAAGTGGACTCGGCCAACGACACCTTATGATGATCATCGTATATGAGACCGAGTGCAGAAAAATTAACGTCCACAGACCCAGACACAGGAGAAGCAGAAGACAAGGAAAATGCCCATGATTTTGAGTCACCACTAAGACATGAGACCACAATACCCATGCACTGTGTCTCACTCCCAGAAGAAAGAGGACGCAGGCGGAAGTATAACTTAGATGCCTCCCGAAAGAAGACAAACCGACTGCAATCCCCAGAAAACTTCTCCGGAAGAGGCAGTTTATGTTCAGGTGCTCCGGTAACCAACCTGGACTGAGCTGAAGTAGCAGACTGAACCTGTAGCTGAACCGCCCCCTTAGCTCTGCTACCTAGAGCTACCTGTAGCTGCTTCGCAATTGAAGCTACATGATTCATGGGGATATTCTAATGGGCCAAATATAATGTCACCATAGTAACGGAGTGACTGGGAATCGGGACTCCTAAGCTGACCCTAGGGGAGCCACTAACTGTCTCTCTTCCCAGAGGAACGCCTGATGGTGGCGAGGTCTGGATTCCCAGCGTAACCCTAACTCCTGAGAAGCCCTGATCTTATATCCCCTCCCCCCAAACCCCGGGAGGGGGCCGGGATTGGTGTGATAAATCTCCACACAAATAGACAGACAGGGAGGAACTAAAACTCACATTCACTGCGGTCAATCACAGAGGTAAAGACAATATGTGAACAGGGGGGAAATAAAGAAAAGGAAGGAAATACACAATGACAAGGGTATCTCCACCATGCAACCACGATAGCATACAACAGTGCTCCAGCAGCTGAATCACCATGCACCAAGACCGATATTTCCTTTCACTATATTCAGCATGGAAGACCAGGATCTACCATCTTTTAAAGGGTGGAGGCAGCTGTGATAGGTCTTCAGTAACCTGTGACTCCAGCAGCAATTCACAGGCTAGCAGGAATTAACTCCTGCCAGACCAATCATCAGCGAGCACAAAACTGGTCGGCGCACGGCTCTGACTAAGCAACCCAGAATCACCAAGTGGTGTCAGACTCTGCAGTATATACAGCTCTGGCAAAAATTAAGAGACTACTGCAAAATTGTCAGTTTTTCTGATTTTTCTCTTTCTAGGTATATTTTTGAGTAAAATGTAAATTTTTTTTTATTCTATAAACTACTGACATGTCTCTGAATTTCCAAGCAATACATTTTGTATTTATTTTCTGAAAATGAGAAATGGTCAAAATAACAAAAAAATGCATTGCTTTCAGACCTCAAATAATGCAATGAAAACAAGTTCATAATCATTTAGAAACAACAAAACTAATAATGTTTTAACTCAGGAAGACTTCAGAAATCAATATTTTGTAGAATAACCATAATTATTAATCCACCAGTCTTTCACACTGTTTTTGGGTGACCTTATGCCACTCCTGGTGCAAAAATTTAAGCAGTTATTTGTTTGATGACTTATGACTATCCATTTTCCTCCTGATTACATTCCAGAGGTTTTCAATGGGGTTCAGGTCTGGTGATTGGGTTGGCCATGACAGGGTTTTGATGTGGTGGTGCTTCATCCACACATTGATTGACTGGATACCTTGACTGTGTGCAAGGCATCATGAAACCTGAAGATTACCAAAGGATTTTGAGTCACAATATAGTGCCCAATTTACATTTAGAAGGATAAGGAACACATAAAAAGACCATGATCCAATGTGTATGGGGCAACTCCCAAAAGATTGAGAAATATGCAATTAAAAAAAATGAAGTGTGTATTAAGCCTACTATAGTGCCCTGTGTCAGAAAGCTGTCTTTGCATCCTAGGGCATGGGTCTGCCAGCAGGATAAAGAACCAAACATGCTTCAAGATGCTCTCATAATTGAATGGAAACAAAGCACTCGAGAGTTCGGATGTGGACTGCAATGATTCCGGATCTAAATCCCATTAAACACCTGTGGAGAGATCTTATAATTGCTATATGAGAGACCTGGAGAATTTTCAAAAGACAGTCTAAAATTCTAGTTGAGAGGTTTAAGAAGCTTGTTGATGTTATAAGAAGCAATTGATTCCAGTTATTTATTCGAAAGGGTATGCAACCAAATATTGAGTTGAGGATGCCAACAATTTTGTCTGGCTCAGTTTGGGGGTTTTGTGTGATATTATGTCCAGTTTGCCTTTTTTCTATGTTTTTTTTGTGTTGTTCCAATACTCACAAAGGGAATAAAAGTGTATAACAAAATATGTACAATTGCCATCATTTTCTGAGAGAAATACTTCATTTTCTGGAACAACTTCAAGGGTGCCAACACTTTTTGGCCTTGAATGTAGCTGATACAGTCACAGAGTACTGTATTCAAGTAAGGAACTGAAAGCATCTATTTCTCAACCTTCATAATCTGATACAAATATTATCACACTTTGCTTCTTTCCTTGTTATAATACCGGTTACAATTTCTAAATCAGTCTATTGAAAAAACAGTGAAGTTGCTTATAACTTCCTTGAAACAAATCTTTGGGGTCAAATGCATATCTTAAGGCAATCTTTCCATTGTTTACAACAAAAAAAACCAACAACCAATAAATTCTATTTTGCTATTCTTGTGGCAGCAAAGAACACACCAAATGTTTCCTTTGAATTCATTATTTCATTTTAATTACTTAAAGAGATATTCCCAGTATAAATACAGTCATATGAAAAAGTTTGGGCACCCCTATTAATGTTAACCTTTTTTCTTTATAACAATTTGGGTTTTTGCAACAGCTATTTCAGTTTCATACATCTAATAACTGATGGACTGAGTAATATTTCTGGATTGAAATGAGGTTTATTGTACTAACAGAAAATGTGCAATCCGTATTTAAACAAAATTTGACTGGTGCAAAAGTATGGGCACCTCAACATAAAAGTGACATTAATATTTTGTAGATCCTC
This sequence comes from Anomaloglossus baeobatrachus, assembly GCF_048569485.1. Taxonomy (NCBI): domain Eukaryota; kingdom Metazoa; phylum Chordata; class Amphibia; order Anura; family Aromobatidae; genus Anomaloglossus; species Anomaloglossus baeobatrachus. Next base: position 438,856,264 of record NC_134356.1, on the reverse strand, counting down.
CTTTTGCAAAAATAACAGCCTCTAGTCGCTTCCTGTAGCTTTTAATGAGTTCCTGGATCCTGGATGAAGGTATATTTGACCATTCCTGTTTACAAAACAATTCCAGTTCAGTTAAGTTTGATGGTCGCCGAGCATGGACAGCACGCTTCAAATCATCCCACAGATTTTCAATGATATTCAGGTCTGGGGACTGGGATGGCCATTCCAGAACATTGTAATTGTTCCTATGCATGAATGCCTGAGTGGATTTGGAGCGGTGTTTTGGATCATTGTCTTGCTGAAATATCCATCCCCTGCGTAACTTCAACTTCGTCACTGATCCTTGCACATTATTGTCAAGAATCTGCTGATACTGAGTTGAATCCATGCGACCCTCAACTTTAACAAGATTCGAGCCGGTGCCGGCATTGGCCACACAGCCCCAAAGCATGATGGAACCTCCACCAAATTTTACTGTGGGTAGCAAGTGCTTTTCTTGGAATGCCGTGTTTTTTTGCCTCCATGCATAACGCCTTTTTGTATGATCAAACAACCCAATCTTTCTTTCATCAGTCCACAGGACCTTCTTCCAAAATGTAACTGGCTTGTCCAAATGTGCTTTTGCATACCTCAGGCGACTCTGTTTGTGGCGTGCTTGTAGAAACGGCTTCTTTCGCATCATTCTCCCATACAGCTTCTCCTTGTGCAACGTGCCCTGTATTGTTGACCGATGCACATTGACACCATCTGCAGCAAGATGATGCTGCACGTCTTTGGAGGTGGTCTGTGGATTGTCCTTGAATGTTCTCACCATTCTTCTTCTCTGCCTTTCTGATATTTTTCTTGGCCTGCCACTTCTGGGATTAACAAGAACTGTACCTGTGTTCTTCCATTTCCTTACTATGTTCCTCACAGTGGAAACTGACAGTTTAAATCTCTGAGACAATTTTTTGTATTCTTCCCCTGAATAACTATGTTGAATAATCTTTGCTTTCAGATCATTTGAGAGTTATTTTGAGGAGCCCATGATGCCACTCTTCATAGGAGATTCAAATAGGAGAACAACTTGCAAGTGGCCACCTTAAATACCGTTTCTCATGATTGGATATACCTGCCTATGAAGTTCAAAGCTCAAGGAGGTTCAAAACCAATTTAGTGCTTTAGTAAGTCAGTAAAAAGTAGTTAGGAGTGTTCAAATCAAGAAATTGATAAGGGTGCCCATACTTTTGCACTGGTCAAATTTTATTTAAATTCGGATTGTACATTTTCTATTAGTACAATAAACCTCATTTCAATCCAGAAATATTACTCAGTCCATCAGTTATTAGATATATGAAACTGCAAAAACCTAAATTGGTACAAAGAAAAAAGGTTAACTTTAATAGGGGTGCCCAAACTTTTTCATATGACTGTATCTTACCTAGCCTGACATTCTCTTCACATGCACAGATGATTCCTGTGAATTCAGCTCACATAGATTATGAAGCCTGCTCTGTCAGGATACTCTGCTCTGCAGTCTTTTGGGGAGATGCAAATTGCCACCTCCGTAGAAGGAAATTGGTATGAATAACCCATGTTTATTACAGTCCCTGACAAAAGTTCTGTTGCTTATCCATGTTATGTAAATAAAAGCTTAGAACCTGACTTAAATTAATCCATTGGTTTTATAAATGTCTCTTTTGAAAGCTGAAACCCTCCCAAATTTGGTTTAGGTTATGAAAATAAAGTTGCTGCAAAGCTGAAAAAGTTATTTTTGGGGTCTGGAAGGGGAGTCAGGGCCAAGGTGCACCTTCATAAAATGCAGCCCAGGAGCTGCAGAAGGTGATTCTTTTAGTTTAAAAGGGAAAAATCTGGTGACAGGTTCCCTTTAATGAGCACAGAAAGGTCAGATTTTGACAAGACAAACGTTTTGTCACCCTCAGAAAGTAATGTGAAATTCAAACAAATAATTAATTTCTAATACAAAGATATGTTGCATAATATTGGCGAATGAAGTTGGGGTGCTATTAGAGCCATATTTTGTGTGACTTACATGAGCTTGAAGGACTACATCCATGCGGTTCAACAATGATTCATACAATTTATTGATGAAGTCATGAGGAATAGCAAAGATGGTGGTTTTGTCTTCCATGCTTCCGCTTTCATCCTACCCCAAACATGCTCAATGATGTTCATGTCTGGTGAGTGGGCTGGCCAGTTCTTGAGCACCTTGATCTTCTTTGCCAGGAGGAACTTTGCTGTAGAGATGGATGTATGAGATGGAGCACCATCCTGCTACAGAATTTGACCCCTTTTATGATTGGGAATGTAAGAGGTAGCTAATACTTCTTGATATTTTAGGCTATTGATATTGCCTTCCACCTTGCAAATGTTTCACACACCCCCATACTGACTGTAACCCCAGACCATGATCTTTCCACCACCAAACTTAACTGTTTTCTGGATCCATACGGGCTCCAGTAGGTCTCCTGCAGTATTTGCGGTGGCTGTGGTGTAATTCAACTGAAGATTCATCAGAGAAATTCACCTTCTGCCACTTTTCCAGTGTCCATCAGTTTAGCAGGCTGTGGGACTTGGCAAATGCTACACGTTTTTTTAATTACCTTTTGTTTAGTGCTGGCTTCTGGGCACTGATTCTACCATGGAGGCCATTTTGAGACAGAATCCTACAAACTGTTCTAGTTGACACAGGGACTTGAGGTGACCAGGCCTTTTGGAGCTCTGCTGCAGTGGAAGAGGGGCTGGCTTTGGATTTTCTAACCAACAAACGTTCCTCCTAAGCAGTTGTCTTGCGGGGTCTGCCGGACTTGGGCCTCTCAAAAACATCTCCAGTCTCTTCAAATCTTTTTTTAATTCTTTGTACTTGACGCTGACACACATTAAAGGTGCCAGCCACCTCTGCAGTGGATCGGGTCTTCAGCCTCTTGATAATTAAGGCTTTGGTCGCAGGGTGGATTTTTGGCATGTTGTCAGAGGTCAAGTTGCAGTTCAATTGAAAGTCTGGGGTGCTGGGTTTCTTTTTATACACAGCCACTAATTAACCGATCATTTTGTGTGCACAGGTGAGGATGTAAACTAGGATTGGGTGCATTATATGACAAGGTGACAAAACTTTTGTCTTGCCAAAATATGACCTTTCTGTGTTCATTAAATGATCAATATTTCAGCTTTGCAGCAACTTTATTTTCATAACCTAAACCAAATTTGGGAGGGTTTCAGCTTTCAAAAGAGTAATTTATGAAACCAATGGATGAATTTAAAGTCAGGTTATAAGCTTTTATTTACATAACATGGATAAGCGACAGAACTTTTGTCAGGGACTGTACACATCCCTGCATACAAACACACACCTATTCACATATTTGAATATAGCCACACATATTAATATATGCACAGACATATATACATAAACAAATACTTAAACATATAAAACATACAGTTAGGTCCAGAACTATTTGGACAGTGACTGAATCTTCGTAATTTGGCCTCTGCATGCCGCTATTTTTGGTTTAAAGTCAAACAACTGAGATGCAATTGAAGTGGAGACTTTCAGGTTTAACTAAAGGGGTTGAATAAAAATATCCTATGAAAAGTTTAGGAATTGCAACCATTTTTCTACAAAGTCTCCTCATTTTAGAGACTCAAAAGTAATTGGACCAATTTACTTTACCATAAATAACATGTTCATTTTTAATACTTTATGGAGAATCCTTAGCCTGAAGTCTGGAAGCCACGGATGTCACCAAATGCTGGGTTTTCTCCTTTGTGATGCTTTGCCGGGCCTTTACTGCAGCTGACTTCAGTTGATGCTTGTTTGTGGCTCTTTCTGCCTTAAGTTTTTTGTTAAGTATGTGAAATACAAGTGCATCTCAATAAATTAGAATATCATCAACAAGTTAATTTATTTCAGTAACTCAATACAAAAAGGGAAACACATATATTATATAGAGTCATTACAAACAGAGTGATCTGTTTCAAGTGTTTATTTCTGTTAAAGGGAATTTATCACCCCCTTTGACCGTTTTAAGCTTACTATGGGCATACAGGTAATAGGATGGTGAAAGTAGTCTTACCTGTATGTCTCATAGCAGATGCTTTGTTTCAGAAATATTACTTTGAATCGCTATATGTAAATTAGCCTACCAGGCTACTGTGCGTTCTGCTTCAACTACTGGGTGTTGAAGAAATTCCCGCCTCCCTGCTTCATTATCCTTCCTGTCAGCTCCTCTAAGCGTCACAGTGTGTCTGTGATGTTTTTTTCATGCTACAAATTCTGCGCTTGCGCAATAAAGTCTTCTTCAGCCCGAGTTCATTGACCCACATTAAATCTACTGCGCAAGTAGTTCAAAAGTTTGGTGTCAAGCAGACAATTTTGTCTTTTCCATGAAAAATTCTACTTTTATTTATCAAATGAGTTGCATTATAAATAGAAAATATAGTCCAGACATTGACTAGGTAAGAAATAATGAGTTTTACTTGAAATAATAATTTTCTCCTTCAGACTTTGCTTTCGTCACAGAATGCTCCCTTTGCAGCAATTACCGCTTTTCAGACCTTTGGCATTCTAGCTGTTAATTTGCTGAGTTAATCTGGAGATATTTCACCCCATGCTTCCAGAAGCCCCTCCCACAAGTTGGATTGGCACTTTTTGCGTACAATACGATCAAGCTGCTCCCACAACAGCTCAATAGGGTTGATATCTGGTGACTGGGCTGGCCACTCCATTACAGATAGAATACCAGCTGCCTGCTTCTTACCTAAATAGTTCATGCATAATTTGGAGGTGTGCTTTGGGTCATTGTCCTATTGTAGGATTAAATTGGCTCCAATCAAGCGCTGTCCACGGGGTACGGCATGGCGTTGTAAAATGGAGTGATAGCCTTCCTTATTCAAAATCCCTTTTACAAATCTCCCACCTTACCAGCGCCAAAGCAACCCGAGACCATCACATTACCTCCTCCATGCTTGACAGATGTCATCAAGCACTCTTCCAGCATCTTTTCAGTAGTTCTGCATCTCACAAATGTTCTTCTGTGTGATCCAAACACCTCAAACTTCGATTCATCTGTTCATAACACTTTTTTCCAATCTTCCTCTGTCCAATGTCTGTGTTCTTTTGCACATATTAATCTTTTCCTTTTATTAGCCAGTCTCAGATATGACTTTTTCTTTGCCAATCTGCCCTCAAGGCCAGCATCCCGGAGTCGCCTTTTCACTGTAGATGTTGACACTGGCATTTTCCGAGTACTATTTAAAGAAGCTGCCAGTTGAGGACCTGTGAGGTGTCGATTTCTCAAACTAGAGACTCTAATGTACTTATCTTGTTCTCAGTTGTGCAGCAGGGCCTCACACTTCTCTTTCTACTCTGGTTAGAGCCTGTTTGTGCTCTCCTCTGAAGGGAGTAGTACACACCGTTGTAGGAAATCTTCAGTTTCTTCGCAATTTCTCTCATGGAATAGCCTTCATTCAAAAATAGACTGTCAAGTTTCACATGAAAGTTCTCTTTTTCTGGCCATTTTGAGAGTTTAATAGAACCAACAATTGTAATGCTCCAAATTCTCAACTAGCTCAAAGGAAGGTCAATTTTTTAGCTTCTCTAATCAGAAAAACTGTTTTCAGCTGTGCTAACATACGTGCACAAGGGTTTTCAAGGGATTTCTAAACATCCATTAGCCTTCTAATACAGTTATCAAACACAATGTATCATTAGAACACTGGAGTGGTGGTTGTTGGAAACGCACCTCGATACACCTATGTAGATATTGCATTAAAAACCAGATGCTTGAAGCTAGAATAGTCATTTACCACATTAACAATGTATAGAGTGTATTTCTGTTTAATTTAATATTAGCTTCATTGAAAAAAATGTGCTTTTCTTTCAAAAATAAGGAAATATCTAAGTGACCCTAAACTTTTGAACTGTAGTGTACCTACCCGTGGAGGGATCACCATCTGGTTGCCCCATTCCATTCATGGACAAAAATACACACACATGCATAGACAGACCGAGAGAGAGACAGACAGACAGATGCACACATGTGTAGACAGACACACAGACGCATACATACTTACCTGGGCAATGTTGCAGGCAGAAGGGGAGGAATTCGGGAGGACATCTTTAAATAGCGCACAGATAACAGAAGTACCACTGACTTCCCAGCGCATGAATAAATACTTGAAACAGATCACTATGTTTGTAATGACGCTATATAATACTGTATATGTGTTTCCCTTTTTGTATTGAATTACTGAAATAAATTAACTTTTTGATGATATTCTAATTTATTGAGATACACTTGTACATGCTCGGGGTTGAGATCTGGTGATTGACTTGGCCATTGAAGATCATTCCACTCTTTTGCTTTAAAAACTCCTGGGTTGCTTTTGCAGCATATTTTGGGTCATTGTCTATCTGTACTGTGAAGCGCCATCCAATCAATCTTGCTGCATTTTTATTTGAATCTGAGCAGAAAGTATAGCCCTGTACACTTTAGACTTTATCCGCCTGCTTCTGTCTTCAGTCACATCATCAATAAACACTAGTGGCCCAGTGCCATTGGAAGCAATGTATGTCCATGCCATCACACTGCCTCTACCATGTGATCCAAAGCACACCACAGAGGATGTGGTGTGCTTAGGAACATGAGCATTTCCAAGCCTTCTCCATGCTTTCTGCTTCCCATCATTCTGGTACAGGTTAGTCTTAGTTTCATCTGTCCAATATAATGCTTTTCAAGAACTGGGCTGGCTTCTTTAGATACTTTTTGACAAGTCTAATCTGGCCTTTCTATTTTTAAGGTTGATTAATGGTTTGTTCTTTGTGGTGAACCCTCTGTATTTGCACTCAGGAAGTCTCTTTATGGTAGACTTAGATACTGACATACCTACTTTCTTGAGAAGTATTCTGTGATCATCCACCACTATTGTCTTTCTTGAACTTCCAGGCCTCTTTGTGTTCCCATGCTCTCCAGTGTGCTCATTTTTTTCACAATATACCAAACTGTTGATTTGGCCACCCCTAACATTTCTGTTATCTCTCTTATGGATTTCTTCTTTTTTTCAGCCCAATAAAGTTCTGTTTCTCCTTCATTGAGAACTCTTTTGACTGCATGTTTGGGGTTTTCAACAGCTTCCAAATGCAGATGGTGCAGATGGCACATCTGGAATCAGCTCTAGACCTTTCAACTGCTTAATTGATGATAGATTAATGAGCGAATAGCCCACGGACCCAATTAAAGAGCTTTTGAGATAATTGTCCAATTACTTTTGGTCCCTTTAAAATGAGGAGCTACATGTTAAAGAGTTGTAATTCCTAAACCCTCACTCCAATTAGGATGAAACTACCCTCAAATTATAACTGAGAATATGCACTTAAAAAAAAACACATATTGATTACATAACTGTATATTGAAAATATCTTGGTAAGGCTACTTTCACACCTCCGGTTTTTGCTCTGCGGCACAATCCGGCACTTTGCAGGAAAATCGCAACCGTTTTTTTTTGCTGCCGTTTGCAATTTTCCTGCATAGACTTTAATTAGTGCCGCATTGTGCCGCATGGCCTTGCGTTCCATCCGTTTTTTGCCGCATGCGGCAGATTTAGCCGATGCGGCGGCCGGATGGAACGTTGCCTGGCACGTTTTTTCGTGCGGCAAAAAAAACCGCATCGCGCCGCATTCGGCCGATGCGGCGCATTTTTCAATGCATGCCTATGGCGGCCGGATGCGGTGCGATGCGGCAATAACCGCATCCGGCCGCCGCATGCGGTTTTTGCCACTGCGCATGCTCAGTAGCATGCCGCAAGCGGCAAAAACCGGACTGGCCGCATGTAAAAAACTTATGCAAAGGATGCGGTGTTTTCACCGCATCCGTTGCATAGCTTGCACAGCCGGATTGAGCCGCAGAGCTCAAGCCGGATGTGTGAAAGTAGCCTAAGCAGGTCCAATGCCAAAATTTGTGTCACTGTCCAAATATTTCTGGATCTAACTGTATACCATATTTTTTGTTTTATAAGACACACCGGATTATAAGATGCAACCCAAATTTAGAGAAAGAATAAAAAGGTTAAAAAAAATGGGTTAAAAATGGGATTTGTCTTATAATCTGGTTGTATGGGGTGGCAGTGGTAGTGTAGCGGGGTCACAGGAGGTAGGGGTGGTGGTGGAATAGGGCGATGATGTGGGCAGTGTGGCGGGTATCCCAGCTATGCTCGCTGTGGGCACTGTGAGGCAGGATGCCATCCAGGAAATGTCAGCTGTACAGCCATCAAAGAAATGGCACAAGGAGTTGGTGCGTGCCACTTCCAGGCACCATTTGCCTTAAGTCCACTGCTGGGAAATCAATGGGCCAAAGGTGGCATGTGCACATATGAGTTCTCGGCTCGTCATTGAGCCAAGAGCTCAATCTGCGCATGCAGCGACTCCGGGCACCATTTCTTTGAAGCCTGCCCCGCTGACATTTTCTGGATGGCTCCTGCCTCACAGCACCCACAGCAAGCATAGCAGGGACACCCATAGCACCAGCCTACTCCACCACCCTGCCTCCTGTGATCTTGCTCCACCACCCCCCAGTAGTAAGCTACCACGTATTATAATCTGCTCCCCCAGTTTCCTCCCAAATTTTGGGGAGGAAAAGTGCGTCTGATAATTCAAAAAATACGGTAAATATACATACATGTATACATACGAGGGGCGATCCAAAAGTAATGATAATCGGTTATTTCTATTGCACACAGAAATTAAAATAAAATGTTTTCTTCTCTCTTAGGTACCCACTAGTCCAGGAAAAAAAAAATCACTTAAATAGGCCACGATTCCCGGGAGCTACATTCATTTGAATATGAACTGCTGAGGAGTGAACATCAAAATGGAAAAAAACGAGCTCAGAGCTGTCATCAAATACCTCTGCTTGAAAAAAATGACTACCAAAGACATACACAGCGACTTGATGTAAACATTGGGGGACTCTTCTCCTCCATATTCCACAGTTGCACGCTGGGCCAAGGAATTTAAGCTGTGAAGAACATCGACGAAAGATGAACATCGTGAAGGACGCCCATCCACGTCCCTCAATGAAGAAAACGTGAAAAAAGTTGAAGACGTTGTATTGGCAGATCGAAAAGTGACTATCAGGCATGTAGCTGAGGTCACAGGGATCTCATATGGCAGTATTCAAAGAATCCTTGCAAAAGAATTGCATATGAGAAAGGTCTCCGCGCGTTGGGTGCCAAAAATGTTAACCGACGAGCATAAGAAGAAACGAGTTGACATTTCAATAGCAAATCTCGAAAAGTTCCAAGCAGACAAGGAGAATTTTTTGTCACGTTTTTTGACCTTGGACGAGACCTGGATCCACCACTTTCATCCCGAAACTAAAAAACAATCGATGACATGGAAACGAGCCGCCGAACTGACGCCGAAGAAATTCAAAGTGCCAAGCTCAGCAGGGAAGGTTATGGCGTCCGTTTTTTGGGATGCTGAAGGAATTATTATGGTGGACTATTTGGAGAAGGGAGCCACTATTACGGGCTCCTACTACGCAGAACAAATAAGAAGATTGCGGGAGGCTATCAAGGAGAAAAGGCGCGGCAAACTGCGGGCTGGAGTGCTGTTTCACCAAGATAACGTGCCGGCTCACAAAGCTGCAATTGCCATGGGAACCATTCAAGAAGTGGGCTTTGAACTGGTGGGAACACCTTCCCTATTCGCCAGAACTTGTTAGGAGACTATGTAGAATTTTTTTTTTTTTTTAATATATTCATTGTGTTTATTATTGATTATCATTACTTTCGGATCACCCCTCGTACATATGTAGACATACCTGCACATATTTATAGAGTCTATATATTTACCTTTTTAAATTCAACAGTAATATACCATCATCATATGTAGGGTACTAGAAGGAACATTTCCTCTGAGTCCTTATGACAAGGGGAGAATGTGGATAATCATCTACTGTATGGCCATGGTGCATTCAGTGCTGCACTGAACTGATTAGAGCCCACAGGAGGAACTGATTCCACAAGGCCCACCTTACTGCTACTCTACATAGATATTTTACCTGTTCATGCTGTGGAGGTGAGACTACAAAGGGTCTCTTAAGGTCTGACTGCCGTTTTCAGATTACCTGGAATGTCATGTGTGCACACGTGAAAGAAATAACAGACTAGATAGGTTATGAGCTTTCTTCCATGACGGACGCCAAAGAAATTCTGCTAGTTTATTGTTCACAAAACTTTTATATTTCTAGATAAGAAAAGGGTGTAGACAAAATATAGTCCAATCAAATATCGCAGGTCCGGCTCAGGGCGTGTAGCAATTTGCATAGTCTCTACTGGATTGGTTGTTCCAAATTTTGGATATTCTTCCTTGTGCTCATCATCTTGGGTGTTATCCAGGATGTAGGAGCCATCTTTAAGTTACATGTGCTTACATATTGTATTGTCAGTATTTTTGATCAGTAGTTCATCAGCATTTGTTGCCAAAACCAGATGTGTCTCGAAAATACAGAACAGGTGTTAATCTTTCAATTATAGTTTTTCTCTGTAAGTTCCACTCCTGGCTGTGGTATACAAACACTAGATTACAATTCTGTTGTATTTGCACAACGTTTGTGGAGGAGTAAATTATGTTGAATTTCTTGGTTGTGCTGGCCTGCTCCCCTTTCATGAAGATTTGCTCTCTTTTAAAAAAGTCTCTCCCACATATAGCCTATATACCCTAGTCCTCCTTCCCCACATATAGCCTATATAGCCAAGTCCCCCTCCCCTAGATATAGCATGTATAACCTAGTTCCCTTCTCCCACATATAGAATATACAGTGCCTTGCAAAAGTATTCGGCCCCCTTGAATTTTTCAACCTTTTCCCCCATTTCAGGCTTCAAACATAAAGATAAAAATTTTAATGTTATGATGAAGAATCAACAACAAGTGGGACACAATTGTGAAATTGAACAAAATGTATTGCTTATTTTACACTTGTGTAAAAAAGAATAAACTGAAAATTGGAGAGTGCAATATTATTCGGCCCCTTTACTTTCAGTGCAGCAAACTCACTCCAGAAATTCATTGAGGATCTCGGAATGATCCAATGTTGTCCTAAATGACTGATGATGATAAATATAATCCACCTGTGTGTAATCTAGTCTCCGTATAAATGCACCTGCTCTGTGATAGTCTCAGTGTTCTGTGTAAAGCACAGAGAGCATCATGAAGACCGAGGAACACAGCAGGCAGGTCCGTGATACTGTTGTGGAGAAGTTTAGAGCCGGATGTGGTTACAAAAAGATTTCCACAACTTTAAAAAACCCAAAAAGCATTGTGCAAGCGATCATATTGAAATGAAAGGAGTTTCATACCACTGCAAATCTACCAAGACCCGGCCATCCCTCAAAAATTTAATCTCAAACAAGGAGGTCCATGATCACTCTGGATGAACTGCAGAGATCTACAGCTGAGGTGGGAGAGTCTATCCATAGGACAACTATCAGTTGTACACTGAACAAATCTGGCCTTTATGGAAGAGTGGCAAGAAGAGAGCCATTTCTCAAAGAAATCCATAAAAAGTGTCATTTAATGTTTTCCACAAGCCACCTGGGAAACACACCAAACGTGGAAGAAGGTGCTCTGGACAGATGAAAGCAAAATCGAACTTTTTGGGCACAATGCCAAATGATATGTTTGGCGTAAAAGCAACACAGCTCATCACCCTGAACACACCATCCCCACTGTCAAACATAGTGGTAACTGCATTATGGTTTGGGCCTGCTTTTCTTCAGCAAGGACATGGAAGATGGTTAAAATTGATGGGAAGATGGATGGAGCCAAATACAGGACCATTCTTGAAGAAAACCTGTTGGAGTCTGCAAAAGACCTGAGACTGGGACGGAGATTTGTCTTTCAACAAGGCAATGATGCAAAATATAAAGCAAAATCTACAATAGAAAGGTTCACAAATAAACGTATCCAGGTGTTAGAATGGCCAAGTCAAAGTCCAGACCTGAATCCAATCGAGAATCTGTGGAAATAGCTGAAAACTGCTGTTCACAAATGCTCTCCATCCAACCTCACTGAGGTCGAGCTGTTTTCAAAGGAAGAATGGACAAGAATTTCAGTCTCTCGATGTGCAAAACTGATAGAGACATACCCCAAGCGACTTGCAGCTGTAATCGCAGCAAAAGGTGGCGCTACAAAGTATTAACCTAAAGGTGCAAAATATTATTGCACGCCCCAATTTTCAATTTATTATTGTTTATAAAAGTTTAAAATAAGCAATAAATTTCATTCAACTTCACAATTGTGTTCCACTTGTTGTTGATTCTTCACCATAAAATTTAAATTTTTTATCTTTATGTTTGAAGCCTGAAATGTGGGAAAAGGTTGAAAAATTCAAAGGGACCGAATACTTTCGCAAGGCACTGTATAGCCTGGCTCCCCCTCTCCCACATGTAGCATATATAGGCTAGTCCCCCTCTCCGACATATTGTCTATATATCCTAGTCCCCCCTCCCCCGCAAATAACATATATAACTTAGTCCTCCTTCTCCCACATATAACATATATAACCTAGTCCCTCCCCAACATAGCATATAAAACCTCGTTCCCCCTCTCCCACATATAACCTATTTAGCCTATTCCCCCCTTTCCCACATGTAGCATACATAGCCAAGTCCCCGCCCTCCCAAAATTGAGGCATAGAGATCCACTTTTCTATTGCACATATTTCACATAAAATAATTTTTAAAAATGAAAAGTGCTTCTCCTGCCAGACTTCTGAGCTCCAGAAAAGCGCCTTGTCAATGATAACATTAGCAGAAAAGGGAGGAGAGGGGGCTCAGGCAGCTACAATCCCCCAGCACAGATCAAAGCACAGCCTTACCAAGCCCCTACTCTGAGGCACAGAGAGGAGTGAAAGCGCACACCGCACAACATGTGGCTGCTCTGGTATCCTCACTTACCATCCCCCCCTCAGTGTCATTGCTCCAGGGGTGAGGATGGGGACAATGGAAGCTAGTCAGACTGGCACCTGTGCAGGAGAGCTGTCATTTGCCAACATGTTTCATTGCTCTGCTAATCTTCATCCATAGCAGTGAACTACCTCCTTCTAGTGCTGAGTGAGGTGTTGAAGTCAGACTAAAGGCCCCTTCACACAGCGATATTGCTAGCGAGCGTACCCGCCCCCGTCGTTTGTGCGTCACGGGCAAATCGCTGCCCGTGGCGCACAATATCGTTCGGAACCGTCACACGGACATACCTGCCTAGCGACGTCGCTGTGGCCGGCGAACCACCTTCTTTCTAAGGGGGAGTTTTGTGCGGCGTCACAGCGGTGTCACTAAGCAGCCGCCCAAAAGAAGCGGAGGGGCGGAGATGAGCTCCCGTAACATCCCGCTTACCTCCTTCCTTCCTCATTGCCGGCGGCCGCAGGTAAGCTGTTGTTCGTCGTTCCCGGGGTGTCACATGTAGCGATGTGTGCTGCCTCGGGAACGATGAACAACCTGCGGCCTCAACAATCAACGATTTTTTTAAAATGAACGATGTGTTAATGATGGACGATTTGGTGAGTATTTTCCATCGTTAACGGTCGCTCATTGGTGTCACACACAACGATGTTGCCAACGATGCCGGATGTGCGTCACGGAATCTGTGACCCCGGCGATATATCTTTAGATACGTCGTTCGTTGCGTGTGACGGGACCTTAACACCTGTGAAGAAGTGTTACGGAGTATGTCACTATGGATGCACATTAGTCGAGCTACAAATAGCTGTGATTTGTGCTATGATAAAAAGAGGTGGAGCTTTACATCTCTTGTCATTTTTAGTCCTGCAGCAAGACTCATCGGGAATTACCCGTTGTCCTGGGGAGCCAGTCCCAGCCTAGGTACATTTGTCCTTCATATTTTTGTGGAGGATAAGTACAAATTAGAATTTGTCACTGTTGGAAACTCTATAAAATATGGTATATATGAGCATTTCTGTTAAGGGGAAGGTGTCGTCAAAAAAAAAAAATGCAATAACTGAAAAAATGTAAAGTGTTAATGTTTTTTTTAAAATATTATTATTTGTTTTTAATTTAGCAAAATATAAAAAAAAAATGTAAAAGTTTCATATATTCCACTCTTAAACACTAGGGGGAGCAGCTCCTGAAATCCTACTGCAGAGCTACTGTAGAAATAGCCTGGATTACAGCTGCAGTAAAGTGGGCAGAATCTGCTCTCCTGTGTGTGATGTCATAGCTCACCCTCAAAATCTGAGTGTTTCCGAGAGGATAAGGGAAGATGAAGTTTAGGATCACATAGCACTCTGCACACCCCATACTAGCAATGCTCTGCCTCATGCACGCCCACCCGCAATGCTCTGCTGCATGAATGCTCTGCCACACGCACGATCGTAATGCTCTGCCACACGCACTCTCGCGCAACCCCAATGCTCTGCCGCATGTACACTTGCAATGCTCTGCCACACGTATGCTCGCAACATGCACACTCGCAATGCTCTGCCACGCACGCTTGCACACCCACAATGCTCTGCCACACGCACGCTCACAATGGTCTGCCACATGCACGCTCGCAATGCTCTGCCATATGCCCGCAATGCTATGCCGCACGAACACACGCACACCCGCCCGCAATGCTCTGCCGCACACCCGTCCGCAAGGCTCTGCCACATGCATGCAAGCCCGCCCACAATGCTCTGCCGCCCGCCCGCAATGCTCTGCCACATGCATACACGCCCTCCCACAATGCTCTGCCACACGCACGTTCGCAATGCTCTTCCACACGCACGTTCGCAATGCTCTTCCACACACACGTTCACAATGCTTTGCCACATGCACGCTCGCATTCCGTGCTCCTTCGTATACCGCGCTCTGCTGTATACCGCGCTCTGCTGTATTGCATGCTCCTCTGTTTACCGCTCTTTGCTATATACTGTGCACTATTATTAATGCAAAAATAAAAAAAACGCGAGACCTTACCTTTAATTTAACTACACAAAACTTGAATTATTATGTTGATAGATCTCTTCTGTGACATATATGTAAAAAAAAAAGTCTTTCATCTGCCTGTCATAGGTTTTTTTTCTGTTCATTCAATCGTAGAAATGAGTGTTATTTATTTGACTTGCAAATATGCATTTTTCCATAAGGTTTGCAAGTGATGTAACTTGCACCTAAGTATAGTGAAAGAATTTACATAACTGACATATAATCTATGTTTCCACCCTTCCAGCTCTTAGAAAATCTGCTTCTAGTTGTCAGTACTGTGTTTCATTTTTTCCATTTGAATATATAATAATCTTTCTGGAGATGGATATGCAACCTAAGATGGAAATTCCAAGCTGGGTCTGGCCATCAGGGAATTCTGGCCTCAGGATGCACTGGTATTGTTAATAGCTGTTGCAAACCACAGAGCAACGTTCTCCATGCTCCATCACGTACGCCAGCAGGATACAGGCTACTTCTGACCTACAGCTTGCACACAGGGCAGGATTGAAGAAGAGACACCTGTTGCGGGGGATGGGAAGTGTGGATATGATTAGTTTAATATTTTTTTTGTGGGCTTTGGAGATATCAACATACAGTATTGTGCCACCCACGGGCTAGCAGCCAGGCTGCTGCCGCCGCTCTGATCCGAATCCGCGGTGGCTCGAGGGGTCTCCGGACCCGGGGGTTGCGCAGCCACTCGATTAAAAGGAAAGGGGGGAGATATGTACAGGGGATTTTTGAAACTTCGTGATGCCACCCATGGTGCGTGGTAATATGAGAGACCACCGCTGCCATTGGGGAGCCCGGTGACGATGGTATGGCAGCCTGATGTTTAACCCCTCCGTGGGTAGAGGGGTTGGTGTCCCGGGAGCTCGTTGGTGATGAGAGATGTTTGGGGTGCCGTTGAGGGATAGATGCAGGGGATTTCCAAGGTACTCACTCAGTCTCAGAATAACCACACCGACAACTTGTAAACCAAAGTTCCGAGCACCACCGTAGTCTGCGGGGAGCACGCCTGGATCCGTGTCCTCAGTGTTGTTGTTGGTCTGTGGCCCTATCCCTGGCACTTTAGTCTCACTTGGACCCGTTGGTATGAAACTCTCCGGGTCCCGCTCACCCGTATGGCTAATGACGTGAGCTTGTTCTCAGGGTTCACGCGTAGGATTTCTTAGGACTGTAGTGAGAAAGTCCTATCCCATCGGTGCAATAGTACCCCGATTTTGTAGAGGGTTGGGGATGACACTTGAAGTCTTCACCCCTGTCGGGTAAATTACTGGAACGCGTGAAGGTACTTTTTGGTCTGGGGTCTACATACCCCATCGTGCCCTGGCCTCTGCCCGGTGATAGTTCAAGACCGCCGGCTGCCCTCCTCGGCAGTCCGTGCTCCTTGACACTGTCCCCCACGACCGGGGTTCCAGCTCCTACCAGGCCCAGACCAACGTCTGACACCTAGTATACAGGAGCTCTCACCCGTGGCCTCTCCTCACGAGAGCCACTTCACCTCCTCTCTCCTTCACTCTCAAGTCTCAACTCTCAACTGTCACTGTCCTCACTTTCCCCTTACCAACTCCCCATGTGGGCAGCCCTATTTCCTTCAGGCCCCCCAATGGTATGTCTGGTAGGTTTAAGTAGGAAGTGTTCCTAGGATTTTTATTGGACTAGCTGTTAACAACACCAGAGGACTGGGATCCGTTAACCAAGGAGGGTGGATACTGTGCAGAAGGGCAGGTTGCACAATACCCTGCGACGACCTGATAGGCCAGGGCGTCACAGTATGATTGCCCCTAATACAGTATGTGGGACTGTGAGAAGGACCATCATACTGTGTGCGGGGCTGTGGGGGACCATCATGCTGTGGGGGGACCATCATAATGCGTAGGGTAGTGCTGTGGTGGGACCATCATGCTTTATGTTGGGGTAGATTACCATTTTGTGTAGGGATGGCTATGGGAGAACCATGATACTCATGATACTGTGTGTGTAGAGGGTTCTGTATGGGGACTATCATACTGTTGGGCTGGGCTGTGGGTGGACCATTTTACAGTGTAGGGCTGGTGGGGCTGTGCAGGGACCATTATACTCGTGGATAGGGAACTGTGGAGGGACCATAATGCTGGGATTGTGAAATAACTATCATACTGTGAGATGAGGTGGGGCTATAGAGACATTACATTTTGCAGGGATGAGTGATTGATGGAAGAAGTGGTCAGGGGGTCTGGGCTAAATGGAAAAAAAAGGAAAATTAATGACTACGATCATCGGTCACTGGTGAGAACCTGCAAACCACGCACATACAGTATATAGTCTGCAGAACACTGTTGTACACCTAATATCATCATCATATGGGCTGTCCCATGTTGTTTAAAGGCATAGTACTTTTAATGTATGTAAACCTTTGACTTTTCAGAAAGTAATAAAAATGCTTTAAAACATTCTCTCTCTCTGTCTCTCTCTCTCATTATTCAGGCATTTTGTAAATATAAAGAATTTTGGCTCCTAATTGACCTAAAACAGGAAATTTTATTCTGATTCCATGTCAGATAGTGAGAAAAACATGCAGATGTGTCTTCTTAGGCTATGTTCACATTTCCGTTTTTTTGCATTAGTCACTGCGTTGCTTGACGATTGTGACTGATGCGTTGTATAATGGGTGACAAGAATTGTCATAAGAAAGCGTATTCCATTGGTGAAATGCTTTCAGTATAAAAACGAGAGAGAAAGCGATCAGCTGATCGCTCTCAAAAGCCGGCCGCCGGGAGATCAGCTGATCGCTCTTAAAAGCCGGCGGCCGGCTATTGTGAATGATAAGCTGATCGCTCGGCGGCCAGCTTTTGAGAGCGATCAGTTGATCTCCCGGCGGTTGTCTTTTGAGAGCAATCAGCTTATCTCCCGGCATCTGGCTTTTATGAGGGCGATCAGCTAATCGTTCACAATAGCCGGCCGCCGGGCGATCAGCTGATTGTTCACGGAAGTTCGGCCGCCCCGAGAGAGAGACATTGATTTGAATGATTAAACACAAGATCTGAGCATGCGCAGTGAAAACAAAAGGATTCCGCTGCTCAAAAAATGTTACATGTTGCGTTCCTGCCGCCTGATGGTCAGCCGATCAGTCAGGCGACGGATGCAACGCAAGGGCATCAGTCGCAATCCGCCGCGCATACAAGTCTATGGGAACATCGGAATCCACTAATCGGATTGCGCTGTTTATCACAGCGGAGGATTGTGACTGATCCTAAACAATGGAAAAGTGAACACAGTCTTAGATATTGTATGTAAACTTCTGGTTTCAACTGTATATACCATATACTAACAAATAGCCACCTAGCCTAACCTCTACAAGAGTTGGAGACTTTTTGCATTGTATATGTGCAGCCCCCACGTCAGCAGCCGGGCTGCTCAGATCCAGATCTGCGGTGGCTAGAGGAGCGTCCAGACCCCGGGGTCATGCGGCCACTCAAATGAAGGGGGTATTTACAGGGGATTGTATATTTAAAATTTGTGACGCCACCCGTGGTGTGTGGTAGGATGGAGTACCACCGCTGCTGTTGGGGAGTACCCGGGGTGATGACGGGGGCAGCCAAGTATTGCGACCCTCCACGGGTAGGGTGGAATGCCCCGGGACTCGGTGATGGCGTTGAGAAGTGGCGTTGGAGGTGAAAGGGTCAATTGCGTACTCACTCCATAAAGATGAAACCGACAACTTGGTAAACCAAAGTTCTGGACAGCACTGCCGCCGAGGGGAACTAGTTTGGGTCCCGTTCTCACTGGTGTTGCCTGATGATCTGTGACCTTTTCCCTTGGCACTGAGTTCTCTTACTTGTTGGCCCCTGTAGTGTAAAACTAGTCGGGTCCCGCTCCCCAGTGTGGCTAACTGTGGGAGCTTGCTCTCAGGGTTCACACTTGGGATTTCCTGGACCGTTTTAGTGGAAAGACCTATCCCCCTCATTGCGCTAGTACCCCGATTCTGGAGCGGGTGGAGAGCGGATCTTGAAGGCTCCATTCTCGTCGTGTGAATTGTCAGGTTGCCTGAAGCTACTCCCTGACCTAGAGTCCATGTACCCTGTTGTGCCCTGGTCCCAGTCCGGTGATGGTACAAGGCCGCCGGTTGTCCTCCTCCACAGTTCCGTGCCTCTTGCCACGATCCCCTGCGACCGGGGGTCCAGCTCCTACTAGGCCCAGACCACCGTCTGCCACCTAGTTACTTCCAGCTCCTGACCTCCTCTCTCCTTCACCTCCAACACTAAACTGGCCTACTCCTGACACTCCTGACCTCACCTTACCAACCCCCAAGTGGGCAACCCTATTCCACTCAGGCCGTCAACTGGTGTGTTTGGTGGGTGTGGTGCAGAGTGTTCCTAGGATTTTGATTGGCTGGTTTTGGCAACACCACAAGTTGGGGACCTGTAACCAAGAAGGAGGTGGATATTGCACAGAAGGGCAGATTGCACAATACCCTGTGACGACCTGATAGGCCAGGGTGTCACATATAACTACAGTAAATGAGTTTCATTAACTCTTAATAACCAAACTTAGGTATTTTAAGGTAGGATTGTGTCTGTAATGCCATATCTAGGAAGAACCTTTTTTATCATGTTATTTTATATGTACAGTGGTAGCTCGGTTTTCGTTGACATCGGTTATGGTTTTCGTTGATTATTTCCTCTAAAAGTTGGCCTCATTTTTTTTTGGTTGCCTCGGTTTTCGTTTGTTTTTGCTGCATGCCCACGTGACTACGCTGCTAATTTTACAACTGTGTCGCCCAGGGAAGGGGGTACTCGGTCCCAGGCAGTTGCAGTTGGGAATGTCACTCTGGTGGCCGTTGCCTGGTCCCGTACCCTGGGGACGCTTGATAAAAAGGGAGTATTTACAGGGGATAATAGAGTTAATGTTCGTGACGCCACCTGCAGATTGTGGTTAAGAATGGAGAACCGCCGCTGCTCAACGTGGGTACTTCCAGGGATGGTGGTAGTGGCAGCTGTGGTGGTAGGCCCTCTGCAGGTAGGGCTGTGCCTGGGAGATGTATGGTGTATAATGATGGAAACCACACCAGGTTAACTTTAACAGTCTATACTCACATGGACCCTCGGCCTGCTGGTTCCGGTCCCAGGAGTATCAGTGCCAATGTAGTGACCCAGGTTGCTCTATCCCCAGCACTCTCTGTAGATTGAGTCCCCGTAGCTTGAAGCGTTTGGGGGCCCCGACTGTCCCTTTTGGGGTACAGTCTCCTTCTCTGTACAGTGGGCAGTGCAGACCCTGTGGGGAGGTAAGTGTCCGAACTCTGATCCTAGTTTACTGCTTTTGCCCCGGATTATTTGGTTCGATGAAGTCCGTGAAGGTATCTTGTAATGCCTGCCTGGATCCACAGACTCAGACGGGCTTTAATGGACAGGATAGAGGGAAGTCACTCACCAAGCAGGATCCCAGAACCCTGAAACCCTTTAACCCTTATACAGGGATTTGGAATTACACAGGGCCCAAAGTGATCACTACCTGTGGAAGGCTGCAGTACGATGAGAGTAGTTGTCAGGCAGGGTCAAACCAGGAATTGCAGAACAGGGACAGAATTGGGAGGCAAGGACGTAAACAGAACACAAAGCAGAGGTCAAATCTGGATCGGGCAGTGAGGTACATAAATAGCAGGTAGAAGAGTAGTCAGGAAACAAGCAGAAGTCAGAACACCAGAATAACTAAACAGAACAGGGCAGAACAGGAGCCAGGAAATCATAACTATCTCTGGCAGTGGTCAGCAGACAGGAGGGGAAATAAGAAGGGTGTGGTGTCTTCCCATTGGTTGTAGCAATGATGGTACTTCAGCTGGAAGACACACGCCACCTACAGTCAGCCAATGGTACTGCTGATCCCAAGGAAACCCAGCACAGTGGATGAGTGGAACCTGCACCCACCAGCACAACTGGCATCGACTCCTCTCCCATCACTAGCACTATCCACAGCAGGGACACAGCGTCGCCTGGTGATCGAAGTAGAAGTTGCTGGAGCGGACTCCGGTGGGGACGTAACATATCCTCACCGTGCAGGTATTTATCAAACCGTTTGAAACTTGACATTTGACCTAGGGCCCTGTGCCCTGTTCGTGCTCTGGTCCCAGCAATATCTCGGCACCCGTCCTGGCGACCTCTCTCCTGTGCCCGGGGTCACCGTTACACGGACCCAGCTGAAGCACGTCCGCATACCTCTCCTGTGTGCTTCCTTCTTCAGACTGCCTCTGACTGACTGCTGACCCCTCCCACCAGGCTGGCTATACCCAGGGACTCGTTCCCATGGTGACCATCCCCTTACATGGTTAACCTTTTATGCCCAGTGTGGAGAGAACTAAGATTTTAGATGTGTGTTGTTGGTGGAATCAGCACTGGTACACCAGGTCACAGGGGGTAGGTCCTGCATCCCCAAGAGGATGCAGTTCTCTGTAGTGCCCTGAGGGTCTCAGGGATGCTACATTCCCCCTTGGTTAAACACAGCACGTCCTCGGGCTGTAAGCAAGTAGAGTTTTATTGAACCGGAATAAAAAAGTAAAAGGTTAATGCATAACATTCTTCCCGGGCAGGGGAGGCACATTTCTTGAGCATTACTGCGAGTGGTCCCCCCCATTAACCCACCACCCCAAAAGGTCCTGGTTCCCCAAAACCCCTTTGAGGAGGTAGGTCACCGGTGCCTGTGGTGACCAGGTCTGGGCCTTCTCTATCGCAGACCTTTCCTCCAACCTTCCTCTCCTGGTGGTGGGATTAATGTCCTGATGTTGCATAGGACTACTCTGTTAGGCACACTAGGTGCAACTATTTACACAAAGCACAAGTTCGTGCTGGCTGTTGCCAGCCCTGCAGCCATGGTCCATTTTTTTAAATTAACGTTGTAAACAGGTAAATCAGATGACTGTTCCTTGGATCATTCAAAATTTTTCAAAACTTTTTCTAATTATTAGCAGCAATATTATCAACAATTATAATGTTGCGGGTGGGGGCCGCTGCCGCTTCTCTCAGGGGCCTGCTTGGATTCGGGTTCGCTGCTGCGGCTCGAGTGGTCACCGGACCCGGGCTCGCACGGCCGCCCGTCCTCACAACCGTCGGAAAGGGGATATTTACAGGGGAGTTGTTGTGTCTGTGATGCCACCCGTGGGTTGCGGTGAAGGTTGGTGATGGGGCGCCCGGGGCTGATGGAGCGAGGCAGAAAGATGGTATCCCCTCCACGGGTAGGGGAGGTGTAGTCCCGGGGCCCGCGGTCTGAACTCGGGAGTGATGGCTGCTGGAGGTGGCGCGCCGATTGGACCGGGGGTCAATGATGTACTCACAGTTCAGTAATTTCACACAAGTCCAATAGTAAACCAAGTTGCCAGTGGCCCACTGTAGAGATAAAAATATAGCGCATATGAGAAGCACCCGTGGAGTGATTTCTGTATATTTATATTATAGAATTGCTCACCTGGTTAGGTTGTGCGCCCTCGCACAACCCCGGTGTTAGATGTATAATTCCTCTGGGGGATGAGGGACTGTCTCAGCTGGCGTTATCCGTTGTTTTGCTGGGTGGATCCAGGTTTGTTGCCGCTGCTGGCTTCAGATTGACCGACTTTTTGAATCCTGGAGCTCTGTGCGGACCTGTGTCCTCCCGCTGTTAGTTCAAATGATCTGATGGATTCTATTACTCGCAGCAGCTCTATCCGGATTCCCTTATGGGAGTAGGCATGTAGAAAAAAGATTCCGGTCTTTGTGAGTGCTAGTAATAGATCTTTGGTCTTTGATCTTTTAAGAAATTTGGCTTTATTATTAATAACATAAAGCTCTTGTATTAACAAAACAAGTTTCAGCAAGATACACTTGCCATCCTCAGGTGTAACAAGAGCACTTCACACACATTAAATTTATAGATAAAATGAAACAACCCCACAAGTGAGACTCATGGGTGTGTCATACAATCAGGTTATTTAACCCTTTAAATGCTAAAACTTTTATAATGGATTAAAAGTCGGATAAAAACTTATAAAAAACATATAAAAAACCACATGGAACATTATCATCTAAAAATCGATATCTATACAACTATTTCATAAATAAATAAATAAATAGTTGGGATTAAATTCATTAAAATAGAATTTACCATTTATAATTTTCTATGAGGACTACTTTTAGTGAAAACATTTATTATCAGGATTTTTTGCCCCCATTTGGCTTAATGGATGTCACAGTGATACTAAAATCTTTTAGTTAGGAAACCTTTTTAGTATTATTTCTTTAGTAAAAATTTTCCTTTTTTTTTTTTCCTTTTTCCCCTTCTTCTTTCTTTTCTCCTTTCCTTTTCCTTTTCTGAACCCAATTTATCCGATGCACATAAATCAATAATAAAATGCACATATATAGGGGCACTTAACACTTCAGCATATATATGCATACATGCATAAATATACATATACGCTCACATACGTACAATCAGATATGACTCTATCAGGTAAACCTTGTCATATTAATGTTTGGCGACATTATCTAGCATTACATTATGTCCTTCTGGGGCTAGTGTACCCAATTTGAAGATCCAATAGCTTTCTTTTTTGATGAGTTTATTTAATGATTGTGGATCTTTACTATCTATAGTGTCTATAATGGTAAGTGTCATTTTTGGGTCCCTATTGTGCACATGATTGTAATGTCTTGATACACTATGTAGTGGATAGCCACTTTTTATGTTGTGTCGGTGTTTATTCAATCGTGCATGCATTTCTTGTATTGTTCTACCTACATATTGGACACCACAAGGGCATTCCAGTAGATAGACTACATATGTGGAATGACAATCAAATGTATGTTTTATTATATAGGTTTCTCTTGTGGTCTTGGACGTAAAGGTTTTTGCTCCTTTAGTTATCACCTGACAGCATAGACATTTTGGTGTTTGACATGGGTAACATCCCCATTGATTTGGGTTGTTAACCTTGACTATTGATGGTTTTAAAGAGGTGTTACTGGGTGCGACCATATTACCTAGACTCCTATTTTTCTTATAAATAATGATGGGTCTGTGAGGTATGTGGTCTGATAGTATAGGATCACCTTTTAATATAAACCAATATTTATTGAGTAGTTTTTCAATATGGGTTCTAGGTTGACAGTAAGTAGTGACAAGACTCCATTTGGATAATTTGATTTTTCCTTCATTGTTTAGAATATTCGCTTGTTTTGGTTGTATACATGTTTCCTGGGTGAGGGGATTTGTTTTATTGTAGGCATCTTGTAACAGTTTTTTTGGGGTATCCCTTCTCCAGGAATCTGTGTTTAAGAATTTTGGATTCTTTCGCATAGTCCGTATCCACTGTACAGTTTTTTCTCATCCTTCTGTACTGTCCATATGGAATGTTCCGGATCCATCTTGGTAGATGTCCACTGTTATATTTTAAATAACTATTTACATCCACGGGTTTGAAGTGTGTGGATGTTGTAATCCTCCCTGTTTCATTCAAATTAATTTGCAGGTCTAAATATTGAATGGTTTTATTTGAATGAGTGGCCGTAAAGGATATACCCCATTCATTCTTATTGAGATCCTCTATGAATTCTTGTGCTATCCCCAAGGGGCCTCTCCATATCAGGAAGAGGTCATCAATGAACCGACGGTAGAGAACTATGTGTTCCTTATATTTGGATTGTGTGATGGAGACAGACTCGAACGCACCCATAAAGATATTAGCGTAACTTGGTGCGAATCGCGTCCCCATCGCACATCCCTTGGTTTGTTTGAAGTATGAGCCCTCAAATGTGAACACATTGTTCTCTAATATGAATTTTATTGCCGTTAATAAAAAATTCCTTTGTGGCGCTGAAATTTCTGAATCCTTTGCTCGTATTTCTTCTATGGCTAATAGGCCCCTAGTATGTGTTATATTATTGTATAATGAACAGACATCCAATGTGAGGAGTAAGCTATTATCCAATGGGGGTAGGATTAATAATTCCCTTATCAATTGACCACAAGAGAAACCTATATAATAAAACATACATTTGATTGTCATTCCACATATGTAGTCTATCTACTGGAATGCCCTTGTGGTGTCCAATATGTAGGTAGAACAATACAAGAAATGCATGCACGATTGAATAAACACCGACACAACATAAAAAGTGGCTATCCACTACATAGTGTATCAAGACATTACAATCATGTGCACAATAGGGACCCAAAAATGACACTTACCATTATAGACACTATAGATAGTAAAGATCCACAATCATTAAATAAACTCATCAAAAAAGAAAGCTATTGGATCTTCAAATTGGGTACACTAGGCCCAGAAGGACATAATGTAATGCTAGATAATGTCGCCAAACATTAATATGACAAGGTTTACCTGATAGAGTCATATCTGATTGTACGTATGTGAGCGTATATGTATATTTATGCATGTATGCATATATATGCTGAAGTGTTAAGTGCCCCTATATATGTGCATTTTATTATTGATTTATGTGCATCGGATAAATTGGGTTCAGAAAAGGAAAAGGAAAGGAGAAATGAAAGAAGAAGGGGAAAAAGGAAAAAAAAAAAAAGAGAAGAAAAACGGGAAAAAAAAAGGGAACATTTTTACTAAAGAAATAATACTAAAAAGGTTTCCTAACTAAAAGATTTTAGTATCACTGTGACATCCATTAAGCCAAATGGGGGCAAAAAATCCTGATAATACATTTTTTCACTAAAAGTAGTCCTCATAGAAAATTATAAATGGTAAATTCTATTTTAATGAATTTAATCCCAACTATTTATTTATTTATTTATTTATGAAATGGTTGTATAGATATCGATTTTTAGATGATAATGTCCCATGTGGTTTTTTTATATGTTTTTAATAAGTTTTTATCCGACTTTTAATCCATTATAAAAGTTTTAGCATTTAAAGGGTTAAATAACCTGATTGTATGACACACCCATGAGTCTCACTTGTGGGGTTGTTACATTTTATCTATAAATTTAATGTGTGTGAAGTGCTCTTGTTACACCTGAGAAACGCGTTGTGTTAATACAAGAGCTTTATGTTATTAATAATAAAGACAAATTTCTTAAAAGATCAAAGACCAAAGATCTAAGTTGCCAGTGGCTGGCTGCCTTAGGAGGGTGCACTCGGGTCCCACACCCAGGTTGATGAACAGGTGCTCCTTCCTCCTACACTCTGTGTTTGTCTTTCCTTTTGGACGACTTTGCATGGAACGGGGAAGTCCACTCTCGGTTCTGTGTTGGGAGCTGTGGCCCGCGAAAGCTGACACTTGGGATCTCAGTGGGTTTTGACGGACACCCTATTCTCCGCGTTGGGCTTCTGTTTCGCACTATCTGGGCAGTTGGTGGGACAAAGTCTGGAACCTTGTCCCCAGCTGGTTAATTGGAGAGGGGCTTGCAACCTTCCTCACCCTAGGGTCCAGGCACCCCGACTGTGCACAGCCCCGGTCCACTTAAGGTTTCCCGTGACCGGATCTCCGTCGCCTGTGGCCCTGTTCACCGTCTGCCACCTAGCCGGGTAGTCCAAGGGCTCCTACCCCTGACTACATTGCACAGTCTGCACTTGACTTCCACTACACTTCAACTCCTCCACTTATCTTCTGTGTTCCCGCCTCTGACACCTCAGGACCCCTAGGTGGGCGTTCTCATCCGCCTGATTCCAACCACTGGTGTGTCCCTATTATCACGAGGGGGTGGCTAGGGTTTAATGGCTGTGTGTTATGCCTAACTGTGGGTTTCTGGTGGTAGCAAGGAGGATGTACACTTTTGTGACTACCTGGTTTTGCCAGGGCGTTACAATAACATTTCAACAGTATAACGGTAACAACTTCTGGGGTAGCCTGGTTCAGCTACCACCATTGAATAAGGGGGCCAGCTGGATCGCCTGGCCTCCTAAGGTCAGCACTCGATGTCTGGGTGCACTGGGTGCACACATCTCTACCGCCCCCAAGCGGCCGCTGGGATGTCGGTGCTGTCGCAGGTACAGAGGCTTGAAAGGGCACCGCAGCAGGTTGGTGTACAGACTCTTCTGGCTTTAGGGCCTCCATATCAGACACCGTATATCGCTTTAGAACAACGCGGACGAACTCGCCCCCTGCATGCATCACCCATTCTAGCTTTGGGATCAGATCCGCCATTCCCTTTACTTGTGGATGATCTGGTCATCAGCATCAGCGGCAAACTTCCCTGTGACTCCCGACTCCAACGGGGCCTGGATTGCTGACCCTGAATCAGGAACTGATGCATGCTCCTTCACCAGCGGGGATGCTGCCTGGTCAAGGAGGGATCCTGGGGTCTGGGTCGATGCAGCCTGGTCAGGCAGCGCTCCACTCTCTCGAGCCCGCATGGCTGCCACTACCCCCATCATCTTCGCTTCCCATTCTGTGATTCGCCGCAGGTTCCCGTCCTCAGGGTCCAGTACAGCCGTTGGACCTCCACCTCCGCGGCCAAGCTGTCTGTGCTCGCGGACTGGAGGGGCAGACATCTTGCCGGTCACAGGCGTGCGAACACTTTTCGGCTCCCCGAGCCTCTGTCTCACCAGTCCCCCTTGGTCATTTCTCAGCACTCTCGCGGGGACTGGGGAACACTGAGAGCTTCCGGGTCCGGTTACTGCCGACTTCCGCCCATGCTCAGTGTTCATTGGCGGGGCTTACGTTTGCGTGCTTTTGCAGTTTCACGCTATTTTGGTTACAGTGATGGCGCAGCAGCTTTTTCAGCATTCAAGATGGCAACAGTCTTTACACAAACAGTCCATATAATACAGTTCTTTAAGGCACACGTCACCCATGTTAACAGGCTTTGTCCGTATCCTGTTCATGACGCCAAATTTAAGCTGTGTTGCCCAGGGAAAGGGGTACTCGGTCCCAGGCAGTTGCAGTTGGGAATGTCACTCTGGTGGCCATTGCCTGGTCCCGTACCCTGGGGACGCTTGATCAAAAGGGAGTATGTCCAGGGAATAATAGAGTTAATGTTCGTGACGCCACTTGCAGGTTGTGGTTAAGAATGGAGAACCGCTGCTGCTCAACGTGGGTACTCCCAGGGATGGTGGTAGTGGCAGCTGTGGTGGTAGGCCCTCCACAGGTAGGGCTGTGCCTGGGAGATGTATGGTATATAATGATGGAGACCACACCAAGTTAACTTTAACAGTCTCTACTCACATGGACCCTCGGCCTGCTGGTTCCGGTCCCAGGAGTATCAGTGCCAATGTAGTGACCCAGGTTGCTCTGTTCCCGGCACTCTCTGTAGATTGAGTCCCCGTAGCTTAAAGCGTTTGGGGGCCCCGACTGTCCCTTTTGGGGTACAGTCTCCTTCTCCGTACGGCGGACAGTGCGGACCCTGCGGAGAGGTAAGTGTCCGAACTCCGATCCTAGTTTACTGCTGATGCCCTGAATTATTTGGTTCGATGAAGTCCGTGAAGGTATCTTCACCATGCAGATATTTATTAAACCGATTGAAACTTGACATTTGACCTAGGGCCCTGTGCCCCGTTCGTGCTCTGGTCCCAGCGATATCTCGGTACCCGTCCTGGCGACCTCTCTCCTGTGCCCCGGGATCACAGTTACACGGACCCAGCTCAGACACGTCCGCACACGTGTCCTGTGTGTTCCCTTCTTCAGACTACCTCTGACTGACTGCTGACCCCTCCCACCAGGCTGGCTATATCCAGGGACTCGTTCCCATGCTGACCATCTCTTACATGGTTAACCCTTTATGCCCAGTGTGGAGAGGAGAACTAGGCCGTCCCCGTTCCCCTGCGGTTTGCGGCTCCACTCAGCAGCCACCGCACAGACAGGAGGATATCGCGGTGCTGCAGGGGAACGGGGATGGCTCCACTCAGCGTCCGCCGGCAGCCAAGAGGAGATCGCGCTACTGCAGGGGAACGGTGACAGGTGAGTGTACTGATTCACTGCACCCCGCGCTGATGATGATGCACGGGGGGCAGTGAATACAGCTGCACATGATCACTGTAGGCTGTATTTGCCAGAGGGGTGATCATATGGGCCAGCTGTTTGTCCCTCGCCCATCATCCCGCCCACCTGTCAGCGCTGAGAGATGATGGGCGGGAGGATGGGCGAGCATATTAAATGAGCGGGTCCACGTGGTCACGGTAGGCGCTGCTGCAGCCTGCTCATGCCCCTGATGACCCGCTCCACCGCAGCACCCTCATTCCCCGCAGCCCTACATTCAGACCATAAGACGCACCCCCCCCACTTTCCCCCAACATTTGGGGGAAAAAAAGTGCGTCTTATGGTCCGAAAAATACGGTACTTATTCCTTATATTAGTGTTTTATATTCATTTTATATTTATTTTTTATTGTTTTTAGTATTAAACACTATCTTTAATCTCTATAAAATGTGTTTTTTTGTACGTATTTTAGAGTGTCGTTAGCTTTATGAAATCTCATAGCATTTGCTGAGACTGTAAAATCAGCTTTTTGCATTAAACTCATTAAAAATGCTGCCAATAAATGCTGCAGAAATGCAACATGTGAATGTGACGCCCTGGACTAGTCAGGTCGTCCCAGGTAGTCCTATGCACACACCCCCCCTCCCCCTAGTAAGGTGACAGCAGCCAAACTTCAAAACCTTTGTAATCACCCTCCGGTTTTGATGTTCACACCAGGGGGCGGAGCCAGGCGGTTGGCTCTGCCCACCGAGGAGTTCACAGGTCCGGAGGCGGGAAAAACAGTAGATTAGCTTTGACAGTGGAGTGAAGTGGAGTCAAGTTCAAGGGCAGACCTGTGCTCAGGCCTGCCAAAGTCTACACCAGGTGTCTGGGTTGGAGCCCAGTCACCTCTGGCAAAGAGGCAGATGGCGGTGGGTGCCTACAGGAGCTGAGATTACAGCCGGTGGAACCGTAGGGACCGGGGACGGGCGGTGGCCCCCCGGTACCGAACCGGGGAACCGACTGGAAACCGGAGCACCAGGAGGGTACTCAGAACCAGTACCAGGCCCAGAAACAACTAGGCTAAGTCAAATCAACTGATTGAGGACTGGACTTTAGGACCTGTCCCACACAAGACCCGACTGAAGACAACAGCCCAACCATTAGGGTAAAGCCACCGCCAAGGCATAGAGATCCAAGGGGCCAGCGTCTGCGGGCAAACAGGGCTCTCCCGACACATAGCACGCCGGGGAGCGGACTACTGTTGCTTAGGCATAAGAGTCGCAACTTTTACACAAGAGAGGTGAAGGAGAAAGGCGGAAACCACAAACCTGTTAAGGGGAAACTGCAGCCGGCTGCGGGCACCATTCACCATCTTGTTTGGTTTACCAGAGACTCCAGCGTGTTTATCATAGTGAGTACACCAGTGCCTTCGGGCCGCGCACCGCGCCGCACCGCACCGACACCCCAGTACGCATCCATCCCGTCGCCTCAGCACCTCCCTTGGGCCCCCGGGACCATCATCCCCCTACCCATGGAGGGGGTCAACACCAAGCTGCGCAACACCGTCCCCGGGAGCCTAGTCAACGGCAGCGGTGGTGTCCATCCATTCACCACAACCCATGGGTGGCGTCACAAACTTAAATCCCCTGCAAACCACTGCGGCTCCGGCCGTGGACCACCCCACCGAAGTCCCTACGTGTAGCTCCAACCCCCTTTCAGAGTGACGTGACCTCCGGGTCCGTGGAGAGCTCGAGCCACCCACCGACGAACACGGATCCGAGCAGCCGGCCGAGCCCCAGGGCGGTACATGAACATAGCATTAATAGCCGAGCCATTGCTCACTGTATTGCCCCGTTACTTCTAACTACAGTACAAGACATAGTGTAGGGGTAAGTAAAACTACACCCACTAGTAGTCACCAGTAAATGAAATGTAATTTTACTGCCTGGTTTGGGCATGTGGTGTGTGACACATTGATAGACACAACCTGTTTAATATATGAAGGAGGGACTCTGAAACTCACAAAGCCCATGCAGACAATGCAAGAAATGCCAAAAATTAGTAAGAAGAGAGACTCTAATACAACCTAAATTAGACATTAACGATAGCTTTATACACAATCTGTTAAAATTGTTTGCTAGTGGGACTGGTACACTCATAAAGGCTATGCACTACGTGCAAGGGCTGACAAAAATTAGAATAAGAAACTGCAATACCCCCTGAAGATAAGTAGAGGAGGACCTCAGACAACATTTTATAACCATTTTTAAGGAGTAGGACTACTAAACTGGTAAAGGCTATGCGCTAAGTGCAAGGGCTGCCAAAAAGTAGATAAGTGACTGGAATATAGACAGCAAGAGATGTAGAGGAGAGACTCTGATTCAATTATGGTACAATATTACAAAGAATCTGACTCCTGGCAAAGGCTATATACTCAGTGCAAGACCCAGCTAGAATTCCAAGGACAAATTGTAATACACGCAGAAAGAGATGGAGAGGAGAGCCTCTGACTACATTTTGTGTCAATTCTAAAAAGATTCAGACTCCTACCCTGGTACATCCTATGCACTCATTGCAAGGACTATCTAGATTTTTAAGGAGGCATCGTACACGCAGCAAGAGACGCAGAGGAAGGTCTCTAATTAAATTCTTGTGTTGAAGCGGCGAGCAGGAGTGGACCCACAGGACCACACGGGGGACCCAAGCTCACCCTTTAGTGGGAAGGGCTTAACTAAGCGCCTGCCCTGAGGCGGACACAAGGTACCACTTCCAGGCAGTGACCTGGACTGTGGCAGCTGACCCCCAGGAAAGGAGTTGGACTCAGGTACAGACACAGGTGCAAGCAGGTACAGCCAGGATGGCTGAGGTAGACAGGGAGGAAGGTACGAACAGGTATGGTGGGCACAAAGACAGATAGGTATGGGAAGGCAGGCAGAGGTACAGGTGACGGACACAGGAACTACGGGACCTGACAACGAGGTAGCAGACTGGAAGACTGACTAATTAAGGACGTTGCACCAGCACCTCCCCTAGTGAGAGGGTACCAAAAATACATAGTGGCTCTCAGCCATAGGCTGAGAGGCATTTCTGGGAAATGGCACACCAGCCCTTTAAGAGGGGGGGCCAGTGTGTGCACGCATGTGCTCCAAGTGCAGTCCCGGGGAGCCGGTGTGGTGTACACAGGCCTGGGGGAGGAGAGAGCAGGAGCACACATGGATGGCCACAGAGCAGCAGGGAAGGACGCAACCCAGCCAGGATGGTGAGTAAGTTGGCGTCCCTGCAGGGATGCCGGCACTATAGTTCTGTGATAATTTTAAAAACATCTGCCATTCAAGCAACAACTTGTTGGCACTGTTCGGCCTTCAGGAGTGTTGTCTGGTACACCCCTGCTAAGTGGTACAGTAAGGTAGGGCTCGTGGATGAGCGTTTCTGTTGTGCTCATACAGCAGGCACAGTTTCACATGCCCAACGATCTCTACTTGTAGGTGTGCTATCAGCAGTATGTCCACTTTCCTGTCCCTGAGGAGATAACAAACGAGGACCGGAACTTGGAGCCAGATTTGTTGCCGGAGTAGGAACTGCAACCGGTACCGCGTTCAACAGAGACATGGCTTGAAAGCTGATGTCTAGTGACCGAAGATGAGTCAGCATCTGGTTCTGTTGTTCACATTGCCAGACCAACTCTTTGTGCAGGCTGGTGAATTGAACTGGACTGGGGCCTGTGGGATCCATGGCATGGGCAAACTGTTATGTTCCCCAGGCGAGCACGGGGTTAGTGGATCCACTGGACCAAAAGCACCAATCACTGGCCTGGAGGAGCGAAGTGAATCAGTCACCAAGTCTTCACTGAAGCCACTGGAGGTGGCGATAGGCACACACGCTGGTAGGTAGCCGACAGAGGACAGCCTCAGAGGATCATCAGTATCTCGCCAGCTGGCGCCACTGATAGAAACAGTCTATGGTTGGAGAAGCAGCAGCCGGTGTCGTGGATTTGGCCGAGATGGATGCAGCAGTGGATATTGTAGGAGGTGAGCGGCGAAGATACTTGCAGCAGCAAATATCATAGAACGCAGCCGGCGTGGATACTTGCAGCAGTGGCTGCGGACATTGTAGGAGATGGACGGTGGGGATAGGTGCAGCAGACTTGTAATGCACTGAAACACAGATCGGAATCAGCACACAGCATAATAACAGCAGCAGCAGCAGCACTAGGGACCTAAAAACTAGCAACATATAAAACTTGCTGCCCAGGCACCTCCCTTAAGAGGAAGGTGCCTTAAATACCTGATACCTCTCAAAAAAGCTAAGAGGCACTTCCAGGTCAGGGCATAATGGCCTTTTAAGAAAAGTGGTGTTTCCGCTCGTGTGTGACGCCCCTGGACTATCAGGTCGTCACTGGGTATTGTACACTCTGCCCTCCCCTACAATATCCACCTCCTCCTTGGTTATGGGTCTCCAACTACACGGTGTTGCCTACAACAGCTATTAAAATCCTAGGTACACTCTGCACCACACCCACCAGACACACCAGTGGACGGCCTGAGTGGAATAGGGTCGCCCACTTGGGGGGTTGGTTAAGGGGAGGTCAAGAGTATCAGAAGTAGAAGAGTGAAGTGTTGGAAGTGTACCGCCCCGCGGGCTCGGCTGCGACCGCCGAGCCGTTCAGATCCGTGCTCGCACTGCGGGTGGTGGCTCGAGCCTCTCACAGACCCGGGGGTCACGTCACTCTGCAAGGGAGTTGGCACTACACACGGGGGTTTTGGGTGTTTGGATTTGAGGTGATAGTTCATGACGCCACCCACGGGTTGTGGTGATTGTGGACACCACCGCTGCGGTGAAGGTGTAGGGGCCCCCGGGAGCGGTGTAGTAGTGCAGCTAGGTGTTGACCCCTCTGTGTGTAGGGGATGTTGGTCCCGGGGTCCGGTGGGCTGGGCCCCGGGTGCAGGGTGTAGTGGCGGCGCGGTGCCTGATGGCACTGGTGTACTCACTCTGACACAAGACACCGGAGTCACTGGTAAACCAAACAGAGTGATGAATGGGGCCCGCAGTCGGCTGCAGCTTTTCCCAGGTTAGGTTGGTAATGTCCGCTTTTCTCCTGCACCTCTGTATGTGAATCTTGACTCCTGTGGCTAGGCACCGGTAGTCCGCTCCCCGACGTGTATCTGTCGTAGGAGCCTGTTTGCCCGCAGACGCTGGCCCTTTGGATCTCTGGCCCTTGGCGGTGGCACTTATCCGGAATGGTTGGGCTGTTGCCTTCAATCGGGACTTAGGTGGGAATGAACCCCTGAGGTCCAGACCACAAACAGTTAATTTGACTATGGTGGTGGCTTCTAGCCTAGTTCGGGGTCTGAGTACCCTGCCTGGTGCTCCAGTATCCAGTTGGCTCACAGGTTCGGTTCCGGCGGGCCACTACCCTATCCCGGTCCCTTACGGTTCCACCGGTCATCTTCCCGGTCTCCTGCAGGCGGCCACTACCATCTGCCTCGTTGCCAATGGTGACTGGGCTCTGACCCAGCCACCACAGTAGTCTTTGGCAGGCCTGAGCACAGGTCTGCTTCTGGACACAACCTCCCTCCTTCACTGTCAAAACCACTCTCTCAACTCACTTGGACTTGACTACAAGGTTCCCGCCTCCAGGCCTGTGAACTCCTCGGTGGGTGGAGCCAACTGCCTGGCTCCACCCCCCCTGGTGTGGACATCAAAACTGGAGGGCGGTGACAAGGCTTTTAGTTTGACTGCTGTTACCTAACTGGGAAGGGGGGGGTGTAGTGATGTTGTGTCTACCTGGGACGACCTGGACAGTCCAGGGCGTCACAGAAGCGAAGGAGAAAGGAGGTCAGGAGCCGGGTTTCTTGGAAGCATCTAGGTAGGAGACGGTGGTCTGGGCCTAGTAGGAGCTGGACCCCCTGTCGCAGGGGATCATGACAAGGGGCATGGAACTGTCGAGGAGGACAGCCGGCGGCCTTGTACCATCACCGGGCTGGGACCAGGGTACGACGGGGTACGTGGACCCTAGGTCAGGGAGTAGCTTCAGGCAACCTGACAATTTACCCGACGAGAATGGAGCCATCAAGATCCGCTCTCCACCCGCTCCAAAATCTGGGTACTAGCGCAACAAGGGGGATAGGACTTTCCACTAAAACGGTCCAGAAAATCCCAAGCGTGAACCCTGAGAGCAAGCTCCTACAGTTAGCCATACTGGGGAGCAGGACCCGACTAGTTCCATACTACCGTGACCAACAAAGAAGTGAACTTAGTGCCAGGAGGAAAGTCACATATCACCAGGCAACACCATCGGGGACGGGACCCGAACTAGCTCCCCTCAGCGGCAGCGGTGTCCAGTTTATCCAGTTCTCGGTGCCAGCTTTATGGACTGAGTGGGTATGCAAGTGACCCAATTCACCCCCGACGGCACTCTCCAGCACCAATACCGAGTCCTGATGCATCCCCCCTACCCGTGGAGGTTCCTAACATCTGGCTGCCCCATTTCATCACCCCCAGGTACTCCCAACCGCAGCGGTGGTACTCCAAATTACCACATACTACGGGTGGCGTCACGAACTCTAAACACAATCCCCTGTAAATACCCCCTTCATTTGAGTGGCCGCATGACTCCCGGGTCCGGACAGCCATTGAGCTACCCCGGATCCGAGCAGCCCGGCTGCTGGCACGGAGGCGGCACACCTCAAATTCCTGGCGTCACAAACAGGATACGAGCAGTACCCACTTACCTGGGTGACGTGCGCCGTAGAAGTCGAAACCGCGAGTCAAGATCCCCTTTCCCGCCAATTCCGCCATCTTCCGGCGCCAAAACGCCGTCTTTTCCACAAAAGCGCGCGAAGCAGAAGCCCCGCCCTTCGTCCTGAGAGTGAGCCCGGAAACGGGAAGTTCCCAGAGGGCCACAGCAGTGAGAGAGTGCTGATTGAAAACCGAGGGGGCATGACGGCATGTAACAGCAGCGGAAGAGAAGCAGGGACGCCAGGACTCTGCCATAACGTTCCTGGACAGCGCAGAGTCAATATGGCAGAGAGGCGCGGCTGTTCAGCAGAAGATACAGCTCCTGGATCGGCGACATGGATCGAGATGCGGAGGGTGGCTGCGGCGGTGCAAACCCGTGAGATTGGAGTGCCACGAGAGGAGCGGGTAAGTGGTCACCCAGTCCCAGTTGATTTCACTAATCTAGCCGATGCGGCTGTGGGATCCGAGCCGCCCCCGCTCACAGCAATCACGCAGCTACCGTCGCCTCTGCCCTCTACTATGACTGACCCTGAGGCGATGCCCGCAACACTGGCAGCGGATCCCTCGACCCCTGATGGAGATGACCAGTACGCGGCTTCTGACCAGATTGACCTGGTTACCGTGGACTCGGAACCGGAGGAGATGGAGGAAGGCGATTCAGGTTCCAGTACCCCAGAAGCTGCATGGGTGCCACGTTTTGGAGGAAACGGCTGTCAGATGTCTCTGTCATCACAAGCACTAAGGGCGTTGGAGATAATGGAGGTGGAAGCAGAGTCCACTTCGGATGAAGAGAACTCGGTCAGTACCATGGATGTGGTGTCCATATGTCGTCGCTGTGGTTTACCAGGGCACTTTTCGAGAGTGTGCACAGGAGGTGCCCGACGTTAAAGGGACCGGAACTTGCAAGTTTTAAAGTTGTGTGTGGAATGTCACCTTTGTTGAACATTCTCCAGTGTTCTAAAAGGAGGAGGCTGTTGGGGACCGGCTGAAGGGTTCCTGATGGAAGGTGACAGAAACTTTCTGCTACAAATAGACTGCACCCTCCTTGTTGAACCTTTTTCCACCCTTTGTTCCAGGAAAAAGGCCACCAGGGCCTTGGACGGTGCAGTCTGCGCAATGGGCAATGGCTACCAGGTTGCTCAGGACTGTTACCAGAGTCGTCTATTACAACACCCGGGACGTTAACCTGGTCACGAACCCACAATAGGTATGCAGCGGGTCAGGTTGTTTGGGTGGCGGGTTGATGGGATCTGAGACATTGGGACTGGACTGTTGCAGGAAGAGGCTGCAATGGAGCAGGTTGAGCCTCCGCTTCTAACTAAACCGATAGCGTTCCATCGTTGGAATAATGAACTCTAAAGTTAAGCAACGTTTAAGTACCCAGCCTCCCTAATGTGGGAAGTATCTTGTAAATAAAAACGTTAAACCGGGTGGCTGGGAGTGAACATACAGATCGAGTGGGGGGGAAGGGTGTAGCACATACCGCTCGGTCACGGAGGAGAGGGGGCCCACACAGCGGCAGAGGGAAGCGCTGTGCTGGGGGTCACTGGCTGGCACTACACCTCCTTCATCTGTGGGACTGAGCAGGACGCCACGCAATAGCTCCGCCCACAGATGAAGCTGAAACCAGGAGGACGCAGCGAACGCTGTGGTCTGCGCACCTTAAAGAGATGGCAGCCACAGTTTCCTGCCGAGGACTGCGGTCCCCGAAACTCGGCTTGGTGGCAGCAGAACTGAAGGTGAGTGAACCCGGCCCGGGAGCAGCAGAACTGACGAAGGCGAATGGACCTCCCAGCTGTCCAGGGCCCCGGCATTTGCCCGGGTTTGCCGGGTGGTGACGCCAGCCCTGCCCAAAATGCTGTCTCCCTGGCACGTGCCGCCCAGGGTGAACCACCCTCTCCGCCTCCCCTTTGCTACACCACTGATTGCATGGGTGAAAAATGTTATAAAAAACGCAGAAAAAATTGACATGCTGCATCTTTGTGGTCACTACATAAATGCACCTAAAACAAAATTGCACTGCAAAAATGAAAACTCATACACTTTCCTGGGGAAGCAAAGTCATGCAGTTTTAAGACCAAAAACGCACCTGAAAAACGAGCAAAAACGCAGCAAAAAATGCACCGTGCGCACATAGCCTAAGGGCGGCGTCACACGCTACGATATATCAGGTGATATGTCGTTGGGGTCACGGATTCCGTGACGCACATCCGGCATCGTTAGAGATATCGTAGTTTGTGACAGCTGCGAACGACTGTGAACGAGCAAAAATACTCACTTTATCGTTGCCACGTCGTTCATTTTCATAAAGTCGTTCCTCCTTCTGCACGCCGGTTGTTTGTCGTTCCCGTGGCAGCACACATCGCTCAGTGTGACACCCCGGGACTGACGAACACAGCTTACCTGCGTCCCGCCGGCAATGCGGAAGGAAGGAGGTGGGCGGAATGTTACGTTCCGCCCACTCATCTCCGCCCCTCCACTTCTATTGGGCGGCCTCTGTGTGACGTCGCTGTGACGCCGAACGTCCCTCCCCCTTCAGGAAGAGGATGTTCGCCGCTCACCGCGAGGCCGTTCGGGAGGTAAGTACGTGTGACAGGGGTTAACGACTGGGGTTAACGACAAATTGCCCGTGACGCACAAACGACGGGTGTGGGTGCGATCGCTCATGCGATCGCACGATATATCGTCCCGTGTAACGCCGCCCTAAGAGGTTTTCTGAGCAATTGAGTGGTGTCAGGACCAGGTCCCCCACTGATCTGCTCAGGAAGGATTAACGTGCCTAAAAGCACGTTAAAAGGCTCCCCAGTATACTTACTCTCTAATATACATTTTCACATTTTATTCTCAATTATCTAAAAGGCTACAAGTTACCCAATACATACCCGTTGCTTAAATATCATCAGTCTCATCAGCAGATTGTCCTCTGTAAACATATGATGCCAAGGGCAATGCTATTTTATGTGCACAGAACAATAGGGGCAGTCAGCATGTCTAAACAGGCTTATAAATGATTGCCGATTGGCTCGCTATATCGGGTCAGCAGTTCATTTTAAGGCCATGATTCTAAAATGTACAGTACACTTAGATCCAGACGTATCCTACACAGTAGGTGACGTCTTCTGTGATTTGTAGTTGTACTAATCCCTTTCTTCTGTATTAGGACTTGATGCCATTAGGATTTTTCACAGACAGAGCCCATTTCTTCAGACTTCCCTCTTCTCTGGTCTACGTCAGCACGTCATTATTATAATGCCGCTGAATATAAAAAACAAAAAAAAAAAAAAACACCCACGCTGTGCCTCTGCTTACTGAGCCCGGTTGTCTCTTTCTATATTGAGCTCCCTACGCTTCCCATCTCCATACTGGGCACCCCATGCTGCCTCTTTACATACTGAGCACCTCAGGCTTCCCCTTCTCTATATTTGGCATCACACACATCCCTTGCCATACTGGGCCCCACATTACTACTCGCCATATTGGGCTCCCACGCTGTCCCTTCTCCATACTGAGCCCCCCACATTGCCCATCTCTATGCTGGGCCTCTCCCACACTGCCCATTTCCATGCTATGTCCCCCAGGCTGCCTATCTCCATACTATGCCCCCCAACACTACCCCTCTCCATATTTGGCCCCCATAGTGCCCTTTCACCATACTGAGCCCCCACGCCCATCTCTATTCTAAGCTCCCCATGCCGTCCCATTCTTGATACGGAGTCCCCCCATGTTGCTCTTCTCCATATTGAGATCTCCATTCTACCATGTCTTCACACTAAGTTCTCTACACTGTTCTCCCTCAATTTTATCCCTTGCACTATTCCTCACTTTTTAGGCCTCCCTTACCCCCAGAGTACAGTAAAAGCCCCCCTGAATCTTTGGCCCTTTGAGCATTTAACTGCGACCGCCTAGTCTCCTCCTATACGGTGCTCTGCATTGATGTCTGCAGCATCATGAGGTGATCTCATCAAACTATAGCGCCCATGCTTAGCATAAACCCTTGGCTCCTCATATAACAAAGACCAATATACCATGGCTATTATGTGGGTATATGTCTATTAGTGTTGTCAGTGCATCCATTCTTTTGAAATTCCCATTTAATTGAACTAGAAGAATATCTGAACTTTATTACTTATTAAAGGGAATCTGTCACCATGTTTTTGCCATGTAATCTGTGAGCAGCATAATGTAGGGGCAGATATCCTGATTCCTGTGATGTGTAACTTACTGGGCTGCTTAGTGTAGTTTTGATAAAATCACTATTTTAGAAGCAGGAGATTATCACTATATGACTATTAAACCTGTTGTAGTTGTTTTGCTCTGTGTAACCCCGCTGCCACCAGTGATTTGCAGTTTCTTGCCTATGCACAGTGTAGTATGGGCGGGGCTATACACAGTTCAGAATTCAAAGAACTGGCAGTTCTGCAGCAGATTAAACAGTAATTCTATCAAAATTGCAGCAAGTAGTCATTAAGTGATATACTGTATTGCTGGAATCAGGATTTCTGCCCCTACGTCTTGCTGCTCTAAGATGGGGTAGCAAAATCTTTGTGACAGATTCCCTTTAACTGACCAAAAGGATGTGATAGTGAAAAATGCAGGCTGGGAATAGGTAATCTAATTAATTTAGAAACCTGAAAGTATAAGTACATTTCATGGGTAGTCCATTTTTTTGTCTTTATGACAGCAGTAATACAGTACAATGGTAGCATACCTAAATTTTGGAAAAATTAGTTCTGTCCCATAAAGTACAGAGTTTCATGACAAACAAAAGCTAGATAAAGATAATATGGACATATACCCTGTAAGTAAAAGGCAATAGTGTATATAAATAACATAGGGTACTTAGTTAACACTGTTTTTGATAAAAAAAAGTATAAAGCCATTCCACCGCGACAAGGTGTACCCAAATCAGGACAGTACCTAACACTCTCTAATGTTAAAACCTTACCATGTGTCAAAACAGACCTCAATGTGAATAAGGGAGAGAGTTGCTGGGTCCCGACTATAGGCACACAGCCATGGAAAGCATTATAAAAGCAGAGTCACACTGGTATATGACCCGCACGAGTGCAATGCGAAAAAATCTTGCATTGTACTCGATCCCATGTAAGGCCTAAAACACACGTCCTAGAAAACCACGCACGTGTGATACGGGCCGTTTTTCGGGTCCGTTTTCCGTTTTTTAGGTCCGTTTTTATGGTATGTGTGGCCTGCGTGTGTATCCCGTATGCTAGCCGTATGTGTGTGTGGAATGTCCGTGTGTGCGTGAGTGAAATAACTGACATGTGTGTGTGTTGTCCTAGTGAAATGTACGTGTGTGATGCAAA
This sequence comes from Anomaloglossus baeobatrachus, assembly GCF_048569485.1. Taxonomy (NCBI): domain Eukaryota; kingdom Metazoa; phylum Chordata; class Amphibia; order Anura; family Aromobatidae; genus Anomaloglossus; species Anomaloglossus baeobatrachus. The sequence continues at coordinate 438,815,370 of NC_134356.1, read as the reverse complement.
ATGTCGTTACTACATGTCGGAAGACAGAGTAGCGGGATGAGAATGAACTCGGGTGAACTTCACCCGACTTCATTGTCATGCTGCGGCTCTGTCTGTGCCGTGTACTGATTAGCGGTCACCTGAGAAGGATTCAACGGTGACCGCTAATCCCCCGAGTGACTGAAGTTTCCCCCCCTCTCTCATACTCACCGATCCCCGATCACCGGCGCTGCACGGCGTTCACACTGCTCTGGCGGCTTTTTCTTATTTGAAAAAGCCGGCCGCTCATTAAACAATCTCGTATTCCCTGCTTTCTCCCCCCACCGGCGCCTATGATTGGTTGTAGTGAGACACGCCCCCACGCTGAGTGACAGGTGTCTCACTGCACCCAATCACAGCAGCCGGTGGGCGTGTCACTATGGAGTATAGAAATAAATAATAAATAATTTAAAAAAACGGCGTGCGGTCCCCCCCATTTTAATACCAGCCAGATAAAGCCATACGGCTGAAGGCTGGTATTCTCAGGATGGGGAGCTCCACGTTATGGGGAGCCCCAGAGCCTAACAATATCAGTCAGCAGCCGCCCAGAATTGCCGCATACATTATATTCGACAGTTCTGGGGCTGTACCCGGCTCTTCCCGATTTGCCCTGGTGCGTTGGCAAATTGGGGTAATAAGGAGTTATTGGCAGCCCATAGCTGCCAATAAGTCCTAGATTAATCATGTCAGGCGTCTCCCCGAGATACCTTCCATGATTAATCTGTAAGTGACAGTTAAAAAACACACACACCTGAAAAAATAATTTATTAGAAATAAAAAACACTAACAAAGTCCCTCATCACCAATTTATTAACTCCGACAAAGCCCTCCATGTCCGGCGTAAGCCACGGACCTCCAGCGTCGCTTCCAGCTATGCTGCATGGAGGTGACCGGAGCAGCAGAAGACACCGCCGCTCCTGTCAGCTCCACGCAGCAACTGAGGTGAGTAGCGCGATCAGCTGAGCTGTCACTGAGGTTACCCGCGGCCACCGCTGGATCCAGCGGTGGCCGCGAGTTACCTGACTGACAGCAGCTGATCGCGCTACTCACCTCATTTGTTGCGTGGAGCTGACAGGAGCGGCTTTGTCTTCTGTTGCTCCGGTCACCTCCATGCAGCACAGCTGGATGCGACGCTGGAGGTCAGTGGATTACGCCGGACATGGAGGGCTTTGTCGGGGTTAATTAATTGGTGATGAGGGACTTTGTTAGTGTTTTTTATTTCTAATAAATTATTTTTTCTGGTGTGTGTGTTTTTTAACTGTCACTTGCAGATTAATCATGGAAGGCATCTCGGGGAGACGCCTGACATGATTAATCTAGGACTTATTGGCAGCTATGGGCTGCCAATAACTCTTTATTACCCCGATTTGCCAACACACCAGGGCAAATCGGGAAGAGCCGGGTACAGCCCCAGAACTGTCGCATATAATGTATGCGGCAATTCTGTGCTGCTGCTGACTGATATTGTTAGGCTGGGGGGCTCCCCATAACGTGGGGCTCCCCATCCTGAGAATACCAGCCTTCAGCCGTATGGCTTTATCTGGCTGGTATTAAAATGGGGGGGGACCGCACGCCGTTTTTTTAAATTATTTATTTATTTATTTTACTGCACAGTATAGACACGCCCACCGGCTGCTGTGATTGGTTGCAGTGACACAGCTGTCACTCAGCATGGTGGGCGTGTGTGACTGCAACCAATCACAGGCGCCGGTGGGCGGGTAAAGCAGGGAATACGAGATTGATTAATGGGCGGCCGGCTTTTTCATAATAGTTTTTATAACAGCCGTGCAGCGCCGCACCGGAGATCGGGGAACGGTAAGTATGAGAGAGGGGGGGAACTGACCGACAGACAGCAAGAGGGACAGATAAGACAGAGAGACCGACCGACAGACAGAGACCGACCGACGGACTGAGGGAGAGAACAAAACAGAAAAAGAAAAAAGACCGACATCACATGAAAAAAGCACAAAACGTACAGGGAGCAAACAGAGATGCGTCCGTGTCACTCGGACGTGCGCACAGACCCATTGACTTTCATTGTGTCCGTGCTGCGTGTTGCATGCAGAAAACGGACATGCTTCCATGCAAAACGCACACAGGTACGGATCACGGACACGGACAAACGGACATGCATCAAAAACGCACGTGGAGCTTTTATCATACAATAAAATTGGTGCACGTTTGGCCGTGTCTCCAGTATACACGGAAACGGACCAAACACGCACGTGTTTCACGGATGTGTGTTTCAGGCCTAAGACAATACTGCAGCTCAGATCTGCGAGTTTTTCCTCAGCCTGAGGCCCCTTTCACACGTCAGTGAAAAACACTGACGTTTTTCACTGGTGTGTAAAACACGCACATGTCCCTCCGTGTTCCGTGAATCACGGCACACGTGGGTTGTCTAAGTGCAATCCGGGCTCCGTTCTCCGTGGCCCGTGATTGCACTTAGAGATTAACTCACCTGTGCGCGCTCCCGCTCTCCATGGTGCTGATCGCTCCCGCGGTGCAGCATCCGGCCGGCGCTGACCCCCGCAGCAGCTGCTTCCGGGTCGGCCGTGTCGTGCATCATGAATATGCGCGACAGTAATGAGCCGGCTCAGAAGCAGCAGGCAGCACAGGCTGCACAGGGCGTCGCTGAAGCCGGGTGAGTAAAAATGATTTTTATTTTAAAAGCACGTTTTTTTTCTGGCACGTGTCTCACGGATCACACCACTGCGTGGTCCGTGGGACATCAGTGATGCCAGAAAAAAATGGACATGTCTCCGTGCGGCAATCACGGACACGCGTGAACGCTGCATGGAGACATGGTCAGTGAAAAATCACTGATGTGTGAGCAGACCCATTCATTATAATGGGTCTGTGTATGTCAGTGATTCTGGTACGTTTAAAAAAAAGCACAAACGTACCAGAATCACTGACGTGTGAAAGAGGCCTTAATTGGACTGAGGAAAATAATTGCAGCATCCTGCGATTTCCTGCGAATCTCCCTATCACTCGCACCCATACAAGTCTATGGCTGAGAGAGAAACATCGGACTGCACTCGGATGTCATCCAAGTGCAGTGCGATATATGCACAGGCTGACAATGGCGGAGATGGAGAGATTGATCCCCCCCACTCCTTTGTAGCTGTTATCCGATCGCAAGATCGTATCACAGTTACATGACACTCTTCTCATGCTCGTTGTAGAGCAGGAGCCGAAGGTAATTAGCATATCGCATCCGATGCTCACGCATTGGATGCCATACGCTAATGTGACTCCAGCCTAAATGAAATGCCGAGCTCCGTGAAAAGCTTGTCACACATTTGTACTGAGTCCAAAAAACTAAAGCAAAACGAATGAGAAAAGGAATGAGCCAGAGTATGAGTTTTTATACATGCAAATTAAAAGTGCATGTTCAAACTGGCCAATAAACAAACAAAACCTAAGATAAAATCATGTGGACATTTACCCTGCTGTAAATAAGTAAAAAACAATTGTGCTTATACATAAACAACACAGGGTAATTAGTAAACACTGTTCTTGATCAAAAAAGGGTAAAGCCATCCCACCACAACAAGGTGTAGCCAAATCAGGAAGGTACCTACACTCTCTAATGTTAAAGCCTCACCATGTGTCAGAACAGACCTCAATATGAATAGAGAGTGACTGGGTCCTGACATGGACACACAGCCATGGGAAGCATGATAAATGAAATGCCCAGGTCAGTGAAAAGGGGGCTACACCCTATTTATACAAGAGACTAAAGCAAAACCAAAAGAATGAGCCGGAGTATGCGTTGGTATACATGCAAATTTAAGCGCATATTCATACTGGCCAATAAATAAAGAAAACCTAAGATAAAAATAATATAAACAAACAAGTACATCTCAATAAATTAGAATATCATCAAAAGTTAATTTATTTCAGTAATTTAATACATATAGGGAAACCCATACAATATATAGAGTCATTACACACAGTGATCTATTTCAAGTTTTTATTTTGTTAATGTTGATGACTATGGCTTACAGCCAATGAAAGCCCAAAAGTCATTATCTCAGATAATTAGAATAATTACCACAAAACACCTGCAAAGGCTTCCTAAGTGTTTAAAATGGTCCTTTAGTCTGGTTTAGTAGGCTACACAATCATGGAGAAGACTGCTGACTTGATAGATGTCCAGAAGGCAGTTATTGACACACTCCACAAGGAGGGTAAGCCACAAAAGGTCATTGCTAAAGAAGTTGGCTGTTCACAGAGGGCTGTATCCAAGCATATTAATGGAAAGTTGAGTGGGAGGAAAAAGTGTGGTAAAAAAAAGGTGCACAAGCACGCAAGATAAGCACAGCCTTGATAGGATTGTTAAGAAAAGGCCATTCAAAAATTGGAAGAGAGTCACAAGGAGTGCACTGCTGCTGGAGTAAGTGCTTCAAGAGCCACCACACACAGACGTATTCAGGACATGAGCTGCAACTGTCGCATTCCTTGTGTCAAGCCACTCATGACCAATAGACAACACCAGAAGCATCTTACCTGAGCCAAGGAGAAAAAGAACTGGTCTGTTGCTCAGTGCTCCACGGTGTTGTTTTCGGATGAAAGTAAATTTTGCATTTCATTTGGAAATCAAGGTCCCAGAGTCTGGAGGAAAAGTGGTGAGGCCACAATCCAAGCTGCTTGAGGTCTAGTGGGAAGTTTCCACAATCAGTGATGGTTTGGGAAGCCATGTCATCTGTTGGTGTAGGTCCACGGTGTTTTATCAAGACCAAAGTCAGCGCAGCCGTCTACCAGGAAATTTTAGAGCACTTTATGCTACCCTCTGCCGACAAGCTTTTTGTAGATGGATATTTCATTTTCCATCAGAACTTGGCATCTGTCCACACTGCCAAATGTACCAATACCTGGTTTAAAAACCACAGTATCACTGTGCTTGATTGGCCAGCAAACTAGACTGACCTAAACCCCATAGAGAATCTTTTGCGATATTGTCAAGAGGAAGATGAGACACACCAGACCCAACAATGCAGACGAGCTGAAGGCTGCTATCAAAGCAACCAGGGCTTCCATAACACCTCAGCAGTGGCACAGGCTGATCGCCTCCATGCCACGCCGCATTGCTGCAGTAATTCATGCAAAAGGAGCCCCGACCAAGTATTGAGTGCATTTACTGTACAGACTTTTCAGTAGGCGCCAACATTTCTGAATTTAAAATAATTTTTTCAGTTGGTCTTATATAATATTCTAATTTTCTGAGATAATGACTTTTGGGTTTTCATTGGCTGTAAGCCATAATCATCAACATTAACAGAAATAAACACTTGAAATAGATCACGCTGTGTGTAATGACGCTATATATGAGTTTTTATTTTTGTACTGAATCACTGAAATAAATAAACTTTTTGATGGTATTCTAATTTATTGAAATGCACTTGTATATTATGCTGTAAATAAGTAAAAAGCAATAGTGCATATAAATAAAAAATATAGCGTACTTAGTAAATGACGTTTTTTTATAAAAAAAGTGTAAAATGTGTAGATACCGTCTCGATTTGGGACTTGTGAACTTGTCACAGTGGGATGGCTTTACACTTTTGGGTCAGAAACAGTATTAACTAAGTATTCTATGTTATTTATATGCACCATTGCTTTTTACGTATTTACAGCATAATATATGTCCATATTATTTTATCTTAGGGTTTGTTTGTTTATTGGCCAGTGTACACATGTGCTTAGAATTTGCATGTATACCAACTCATATTAAAGGCTCATTCTTTTAGAGTTTTATGACATTAGATATTGGTGGATAAATTTTCCATATTCCCCTAATTAGCAAAATGACTGTTTATGTGAAGTTTTAGTGGTCTGAAGAAATAACATCAGCTATTCAAACATAGCAGCTACAGAGTAAATGAAAAGATGTTCCTCTGTTGTTGTACAAAGTTATGTTACACAGTTTTGTGCATTTTTGGAAATATTTGCATACATGAAAATCATTATGTACTCATAAACTCTGATACAATGAAGTACAGTATGTGCACTTTGGATACTGTTCAGTGTTGTTCTACGGAACCCAACGTAATATGAGTAGAGGGAGACAAGTCTTCTATGAATAGATTCATGGTCTGTTTCTAAAACAATAGATCCATTTAGATATTGAAGGAAAATAGGCAAATTATCTGTCCCCATAGTGTATATATAGGACACATTACCAGTCTTGGCATTCTTGCACAGAAAATAAACTCATCCAGGAATGTCAAAAAATGACTCAAAAGGGACATTAGGAAGAAGTCCAATGGAACTACCAGTGATGCAGGGTTCAGATGATGGTCTTCCCGACTGGTTTCATGGCATAATGTCAAGAAGGTGAGTACGTAAGAGATACAAAGGGGAATATTTTACCCTTGGAAAAATGGACCAGACTTCCCTTCCTCCCCATTCCCCCCCCCAAAAAAGAAACCCAAATGCAAAAAGAAAGAAAACTATAATGTACAGTATGTGTATATGAATCCATATGTATGTTTATTGATTGGAATTTTAAAAGTCTTCAGATACCAAATTATTGGAATTTCACTGTAGTTACCTAGTTACAGTGAATATTATTTTCAAATTTTGTGTACTTATAGGTAACAAAATATCAGACATTTTTACATACATACACAGCTTTATGAAACAAGGCTTATCGAGAGACCAGCTCCTTCTGCTTGACTGCATTACTAAAGGTAATTCAATGGGGCCAAGTCATTAAGACTAGCGTTGCTCATGCCAGTCTTAATGAAGGGTCCACTGATGAGGTGGACCAAAGAGGTGCACGCCACTCATTGAATTTGGCACATCTTCTCAGTGGCATTCGTCTCACCAGGGACTGGAGTAACATTTCTGGCATAAAGGACACAGGTACTTGTGTTGAGTTGACTTTGATGGGAAGGAATAGCCATGGCATGGCTAATGATGAGCTCCACTTATTTTGGCGGCGCTGCTTAAAATTAGAACGAAAAAGTCAAAACGCAATCGTTATTTGTACCATTCCGTAACTTTTCAAAGCGATTTACAATATTTTTCTGATAAAAACACTGACAAATTGCCCACAACGTATGCCAATTTATATAATACTGATTTCTAAGAAATAACAAAATGTACTGAATATGTCTCAATGAACCATAATGTATCGTAAAAAATATAATGGATTGAATCTAGGGCTCGGCAGTACTCTGTAGAAAAGCTCTGGAAACAGCTGCACTAAAAGCCTTTTTTCTGCTGTGTGTTGACATGCAAACAAACTAAAGTTGATGCATTTAGGTACTAATCTCACCTATAATCTCACCTACTGGACACCTATAATCTCTGCCCGAATACTGGACAAGTATCCCTAATGTCCCCAACAATCAACAATGCTCGATCAGTCACTACAGTCCCTTCTAGATGACCTGTAACAATGATCACTGCTTAAAAAAAGAGAAAAAAAATAGTCAAGAGAACATCTGATAGCAGAGGAAATTCCAGAGACAACAAATAAAAAGAGATTTCCTCTGAGAATTCCTGTGGTCACACGCTCAGTCATCGCAGAATATAATTCAGGGGCATAGGCAGAGGTCAGCCTGAGCAATGAGGGTGGTCACAGTATCAAGAATGCAGGTTAGGTAACACATTCCCTTATACACATTGGGGTACTGTGGATTACTATTAGTGGGCACTGTGGTTGTTGCCATTTTGGATTAGCTATTCTTTTTATATGGGCACTGATGTCGTTGGCACAGCAGTAATCATTGCCATATACCCTGTGGCTATTTTGGAGGCGATGTTTTATTCTCTTTTATATGGGAATAGGGTGATTGCCACTATTCTGGGGCACTGTGATTAGGTCTGTTACAAGAGCATTATAAATGTCACTGATAGGGTAGGTGCACACGATCATTTACTTTTCGTCTGAGAAAAATAGTCTGATGAAGCTAATCACAGTGGGATGAGTTTTTCTCAGAGGTTGGGAGAAAAAATAAAAATAAAAAACATTCCTCCGCTTTCTCACCTTTTCCATTATGTCAGTCCGTGAAAATCAGACCACAATCAGATGTCATCCAAGTGCAATCCCATTTTTTTCTAGAATCCATAAATTTGAATGGACGAGTACCATCCAATTCTCAGAAGCAAATAGTGTATGTTGCTATTTTTGTCCTCGGCCCACTCGGTCCAATGAAAAAATCTGGCATATGCTCTGCTTCATTGAATAACATTGGTCCAAGAGCGATTTGATTTTTTGACAGCTAGCACTTGGACTGCAAATTCGGCACAGGCCCTTACAGTATCTGTTATTGATGTGCTTAGATACCTTAGTCGCCGGCTTACTGCAGCAACTGGGGAGATCACATGTCCACTATTAAAGAAAATGTATATTTATTGCTTTCTATGCCCATAATCCTGCCGAAGTCAGTTGCTGGTATCAGAAGAGGACGCTGCTCACTGGAGGAGCAGATGGAAGTTGAGTAGAATCGTTTATTTTTTTTTTATGTGTGTGGCATAATGGGAGGCATATATACCAGGATGGGCCCATGATGGAGATCATACAGTATTATAAGAGGATGGGGAAGATATATACCAGGATGAGGGACATATACAGTTAGGTCCAGAAATATTTGGACAGTGACACAATTTTCGCGAGTTGGGCTCTGCATGCCACCACATTGGATTTGAAATGAAACCTCTACAACAGAATTCAAGTGCAGATTGTAACGTTTAATTTGAAGGTTTGAACAAAAATATCTGATAGAAATTGTAGGAATTGTACACATTTCTTTACAAACACTCCACATTTTAGGAGGTCAAAAGTAATTGGACAAATAAACCAAACCCAAACAAAATATTTTTATTTTCAATATTTTGTTGCGAATCCTTTGGAGGCAATCACTGCCAAAAGTCTGGAACCCATGGACATCACCAAACGCTGGGTTTCCTCCTTCTTAATGCTTTGCCAGGCCTTTACAGCCGCAGCCTTCAGGTCTTGCTTGTTTGTGGGTCTTTCCATCTTAAGTCTGGATTTGAGCAAGTGAAATGCATGCTCAATTGGGTTAAGATCTGGTGATTGACTTGACCATTGCAGAATATTCCACTTTTTTGCACTCATGAACTCCTGGGTAGCTTTGGCTGTATGCTTGGGGTCATTGTCCATCTGTACTATGAAGCGCCGTCCGATCAACTTTGCGGCATTTGGCTGAATCTGGGCTGAAAGTATATCCCGGTACACTTCAGAATTCATCCGGCTACTCTTGTCTGCTGTTATGTCATCAATAAACACAAGTGACCCAGTGCCATTGAAAGCCATGCATGCCCATGCCATCACGTTGCCTCCACCATGTTTTACAGAGAATGTGGTGTGCCTTGGATCATGTGCCGTTCCCTTTCTTCTCCAAACTTTTTTCTTCCCATCATTCTGGTACAGGTTGATCTTTGTCTCATCTGTCCATAGAATACTTTTCCAGAACTGAGCTGGCTTCATGAGGTATTTTTCAGCAAATTTAACTCTGGCCTGTCTATTTTTGGAATTGATGAATGGTTTGCATCTAGATGTGAACCCTTTGTATTTACTTTCATGGAGTCTTCTCTTTACTGTTGACTTAGAGACAGATACACCTACTTCACTGAGGGTGTTCTGGACTTCAGTTGATGTTGTGAACGGGTTCTTCTTCACCAAAGAAAGTATGCGGCGATCATCCACCACTGTTGTCATCCGTGGACGCCCAGGCCTTTTTGAGTTCCCAAGCTCACCAGTCAATTCCTTTTTTCTCAGAATGTACCCGACTGTTGATTTTGCTACTCCAAGCATGTCTGCTATCTCTCTGATGGATTTTTTCTTTTTTTTCAGCCTCAGGATGTTCTGCTTCACCTCAATTGAGAGTTCCTTAGACCGCATGTTGTCTGGTCACAGCAACAGCTTCCAAATGCAAAACCACACACCTGTAATCAACCCCAGACCTTTTAACTACTTCATTGATTACAGGTTAACGAGGGAGACGCCTTCAGAGTTAATTGCAGCCCTTAGAGTCCCTTGTCCAATTACTTTTGGTCCCTTGAAAAAGAGGAGGCCATGCATTACAGAGCTATGATTCCTAAACCCTTTCTCCGATTTGGATGAGAAAACTCTCATATTGCAGCTGGGAGTGTGCACTTTCAGCCCATATTATATATATATAATTGTATTTCTGAACATGTTAACAGCTAAAATAACAAAACTTGTGTCACTGTCCAAATATTTCTGGACCTAACTGTATACTAGGATGGGGCACTTATATAGCATGATACGACCATGATGGGGATCATATATAAGAGGATGGGGGACATATATTCCAGGAGGAGGGACATATACAGTCCCTGACAAAAGTTCTGTCGCTTATCCATGTAATGTCAATAAAAGCTTATAACCTGACTTTAAATTCATCCATTGGTTTCATAAATTACTCTTTTGAAAGCTGAAACCCTCCCAAATTTGGTTTAGGTTATGAAAATAAAGTTGCTGCAAAGCTGAAATATTGATCATTTAATGAACACAGAAAGGTCAGATTTTGGCAAGACAAAAGTTTTGTCGCCTTGTCATATAATGCACCCAATCCTAGTTTACATCCTCACCTGTGCTCACTAAATGATCGGTTAATTAGTGGATGTATATAAAAAGAAACCCCGCACTCCAGACCTTCAGTTGAACTGCAACTTGACCTCTGACAACATGCCAAAAATCCACCCTGCAACCAAAGCCTTGATTATCAAGAGGCTGAAGACCAGATCCACTGCAGAGGTGGCTGGCACCTTTAATGTGTGTCAGCGTCAAGTACAAAGAATTAAAAAAAGATTTGAAGAGATGGAGAAGTTTTTGACAAGCCCAGGTCCCGCAGACCCCGCAAGACAACTGCTCAGGAGGAATGTTTGTTGGTTAAAAAATCCAAAGCCAGCCCCTCTTCCCCTGCAGCAGAGCTCCAAAAGGCCCGGTCACTTCAAGTACCTGTGTCAACTAGAACAGTTTGTAGGATTCTGTCTCGAAATGGCCTCCATGGTCAAATCAGTGCCCACAAGCCAGCATTAAACAAAAGGCAATTAAAAAACCATGTGGCATTTGGCAAGTCCCACAGCCTGCTAAACAGAAGGATGCTGGAAAAGTGGCAGAAGGTAGATTTCTCTGATGAATCTTCAGTTGAATTACACCACAGCCACCACAAATACTCCAGAACTACTGGAGCTCGTATGTATCCAGAAAACAGTTACATTTGGTGGTGGAAAGATCATGGTCTGGGGTTACAGTCAGTATGAGGGTGTGCAAAACATTTGCAAGGTGGAAGGCAATATCAATAGCTTAAAATATCAAGAAGTATTAGCTACCTCTTACATTCCCAATCATAAAAGGGTCAAATTCTACAGTATGATGGTGCTCAATCTCATACACCCATCTCTACAACAAAGTTCCTCCTGGCAAAGAAGATCAAGGTGCTCAAGGACTGGCCAGCTCAGTCACCAGACATGAACATCATTGAGCATGTTTGGGGTAGGATGAAAGAGGAAGCTTGGAAGAGAAACCAAAAGAATCTAGGTGAATTCAGGGAGGCATGTAAGACTGCATTCTTTGCTATTCCTGATGACTTCATCAATAAATTGTATGAATCATTGTTGAACCGCATGGATGTAGTCCTTCAAGCTCATGGAAGTCACACAAATATTAAATATGGCTCTAATAGCACCTCAACTTCATTCACCAATGTTATGCAAAATATCTTTGTATTAGAAGGTAATTATTTGTTTGAATTTCACATTACTTTCTGTGGGTGACAAAACTTTTGTCTTGCGAAAATCTGACCTTTCTGTGTTCATTAAATGATCAATATTTCAGCTTTGCAGCAACTTTATTTTCATAACCTAAACCAAATTTGGGAGGGTTTCATCTTTCAAAAGAGTAATTTATGAAACTAATGGATGAATTTAAAGTCAGGTTATAAGCTTTTATTTACATAACATGGATAAGCGACAGAACTTTTGTCAGGGACTGTATACTAGGATGGGGCACTTATATACCAGGATACGACCATGATGGAGATCATATATAAGAGGATGCGGGATATACATACCAAGATGAGAGAAATTTATACCAGGATGGAGAACATATATACCAGGATGAGGGATATATACCAGGATTAGGGACATATATACCAGGATGAGGAACATATATACCAGGATGAGGGACATACTGTATATATCTGGAAAGTGCCCAGGATGGGGGACATTAGTACAGAATTGAGGGACATTACCTTTATAACAGTGTCAGCAGCATATCCCCCCATTAACAGTGCATCATGACCACATTTTTTGCTTCAATTTTTTTTTCCTATTTTCCGCCTCTAAAACCTAGGTGCATCTTACAGTACACAAAATTCTATATATTTTTGACAACACTGTTCTATTCTAAGAATGTACATTTTTATAGGGAATAACTACATGTATTACACAAATGCTTTTCAACTTATTTATGTAAACTCATTAAATTTTATTTCAGAGAATGTGAAGAACTTCTGAAAAACAAGGAGCTTGGACACTTTATTATTAGACTAAGCGAGAGAACATTTGGATACATTCTGTCATACAAGTGAGTTTAATATGAAAAACACAATAATGATTTGGACGTACTCCATCTTTTTAGTCAGTGTAATAATCACAATATAATTAGATACGACAGATAGTGGACTAATTGGTACAGTTAAATCTCTTTCAAAAAACACCTTCTGGAGAAAACCATCCCTTTATCTAGACCAAGTGTCATGCTACAGATTTTCATTTCCACCATATACAAGTGGATCTCAATAAATAAGAATACCATAAAAAAATTAATTTGTTTCAGTAATTCATTACAAAAAGGGAAACGCCATAATCATAAACATTAACAGAAATAAATACTTGAAATAGATCACTCTGTGTGTAATGACTCCATATAATATATGAGTTTCCCTTTTTGTATTGAATTACTGAAATAAATTAACGTTTTGATGCTATTCTAATTTATTGAGATGCACTTGTATTATATATCTTCTCAGGGAGGACTTCCTCTCTACAAGTATATGGGTGCATGACCATGATCAGTGTTTGCAGCGTTTTGGATGTAGCGTGTTTTCGCTGCGTCCAAAACGCTGCATTGTACAGTACAAGCACAGTGGATGGAATTTAGAGAAATCCTGTGCCCACTGTGCTTGTTTTTTCCGCAGCAAACACTGACCTGCGGTGCGTCTTTCCAGACTGCAGCATGTCAATTGTTTGCTGTGGATTCACATGTGTCCTCCATAGGAAGAACACAAATAAGAGACCGCAGCGCATTGAAGCCTGATCGTCGGTACAAGCAGCTGTGTTCTCCTGCGTTCTCCTGCGGAGGAGGCTCACGGCCCCGCAGGCCAGGACCCGCTGCGTCCAAGACACAGTGAGTCCTGATTGTGGACACATACCCTGTGTCTCAATTGTGTTGTTATATCTTTTGAGAGCTATCCATTTTTATTTTTTTTTTCTAGCTACTAGCTAACATAAAATAAGGAAATATATATTATATACAGCGGTAGCAAAAATTAAGAGAGCACTGCACATTTTTATAAAAATCAGCTTCTCAACAAACAGCCGTTCCATTCCAGTGTCAGTTGAATTCCAACCAGAGTACAGACCGGCAGAGGGCGAAAGCGACTCCCCACTGACCGGGATGACCGTCATCTTATTCGAATGTCACTCAGCAGCCGCAGGATGACATTAAGTGACCTACAAAAGGAATGGCAAGTGGCAGCTGGGGTGAAGTGCATGGCAAAAACAGTCTGTAACAAGCTCCTAGTGGCAGGGCTCAAGTCAGGTAAAGCTAGAAAAAAAAGCCTTTCATCAATGAGAAGCACAGGAGAGCCCGGCTGAAGTTTGTCAAAGTCCATAGGGATTGGACCATATTGGACTGGAGTAAGGTAATCTTCTCTGATGAGTCTAACTTTCAGCTTTGCTCAACACCTGGTCGTCTAATGGTTAGACTGAGATCTGGAGAGGCGTACAAGCCACAGTGACTTGCATCCACTGTGAAATTTGGTGGAGGATCGGTGATGATCTGTGGATGCTTCAGCAAGACTGGAATTGGGCAGATTAAACTTTGCAAAGGACGTATGAATCAAGCCGCATACAAGGTTATCCTAGAAAAACAGTTGCTTCCTTTTGCTCAGGCAATGTTCCCCAACTCTGAGGACTGTTTTTTCCAGCAGGACAATGAGCCATGCCACAGCTAGGTCAATCAAAACCCTGTCATGTCCAGCCCAATCTCCAGACCTGAGCCCCATTGAAAACCTCTGGAATGTAATCAAGAGGAAAAAGAACTGCTTACATTTTTGCACTATGGAAACTAGAAAAGAGAAGCGCTGATAGGGTTTTACCAGATTACACATACGGTTTAGCATATATCAAAATACACTCACCGATTCAGGTTGTGAGAGGTCACAACCACCATAGATAGCATCAGATAATGGCGGCTGCAGCGGCCCCACGTGTTTGCAGATCAAAGTGGAGAAGGAGAAGGGGTTAAACCCGCGCAATCCGCCAGATAAATTCAGAGGAGATGTTGATAATTCAGAACATTCTTTTATTCCATGGGTCTACGCGTTTCAAGGTCTGTGACCTCTTCTTCAGGACCAGTAAATCAACACTACATGTACATACAAATGAAGCTCTTTTATACCTGTGGTAACCACAAAGTACCGCCTCCCGGCACTTTGAAAAAAGTCAGAAGGGAAAGAAAAAAAAAAAATCTGCATGCATGATACAGCGTTTTTCACAGATATCATATACTTTGTAGAATGCTATTATACTGGTCATAAAAACAATTTATATGAGAAATACACATTCATAAAATGGAAAATTATAAAATAAAAAGAAAAGGAAAGAAAAAAAGTCAAAAATCAGGACACGAACTCCAAGAAAGTTGCCCATAAGGTAGCCTTTGATTTTTGTGGTGTACGCCACCAGTAGTTCTCAAAAATCTGTGTATCCCTAAAGTTATGTTCACAAGGTTGTGATATATGCGTACAATTAAACAAAACATATGTTTAATAAATATATTAAAAACATTTCAATATAGAAAAAATGATAAAGGAAAGAGATGAAATAAAATGATAATAAAAATGCATAATTTTCTGTGAACTTTTTATACAGAATAAAAATTCTTTCACCCAGGAGTACAAAGTGATGTGTATATAAATATATGTGAATAAAAATTTATAATATAATGTGTGCTATATTCTTTGTTTGTGTGTTAAAGAGGATGTGATATTTACTTTTTCTTTTTCAAAGAGGATCATAGTATCAACGAGCTTAAGGTTATTAGCGGGCATAAGCGTGGGAAAAAATATATATATGTGTGCGCATGCTCTTGACCCTACCATGAGGACACATAGTACAGCGGTACGGAGTAGATGCCAGAACTGGGACTGTGGGAATAAAATCTAAGGCGCCTGGGCCAGGGATATAGCTGGTTCAAGGTGGCTGTGTATGCAGTTATTTAAATTCTGAAGAGCAACATATAAATTAATAGATATAAAAACATAATATAAACAGTTGTTTCTCTAAAAAATATATATATATACATAGAGCCTATAAAAAGGGGACAATAATAAAAGGAGTCAGACTGAATAAAAACTCCCAAATGGCACAACAGATCAATAAAACAGGTCAGTTACTTCATTAAGTCCAGTTGGTTTCAATGTATCCAATCTATAAATCCAAAAAGTCTCTTTTTTATTTAAAACCTCTATTCTATTAGGAGTATCAATAGGGATTTGTTCAATTGGTGTTATAATGATGTCTGCCTTTTTTCCATGTACCAAAGTGCAATGTCGGGACAATCCACGTAAGAGGAACCCTTTCTTGATGTTATGTCTATGGGAATTTAATCTGTTATGTAGGGGCTGTCTAGTCCTTCCTACATATTTTTTACCGCATGCACAATCAATGAGATACACCACAAAATCAGAATGGCATGTGAGATGTCCCTTGACCCAGTAGGTTGAGAGTTCCTATTAATTCTAAAGAAGAGGAACGCTCTATTGGGGTCTCAAAATGCTACAGCAAAAATTGTCTATGCTGTACATCCATTGCACACAAAAGAAAGACTTTTGGTACAGCTGAGGAACCAGATAAATATACGATCAAGGGACATCTCACATGCCATTCTGATTTTGTGGTGTATCTCATTGATTGTGCATGCGGTAAAAAATATGTAGGAAGGACTAGACAGCCCCTACATAACAGATTAAATTCCCATAGACATAACATCAAGAAAGGGTTCCTCTTACATGGATTGTCCCGACATTGCACTTTGGTACATGGAAAAAAGGCAGACATCATTATAACACCAATTGAACAAATCCCTATTGATACTCCTAATAGAATAGAGGTTTTAAATAAAAAAGAGACTTTTTGGATTTATAGATTGGATACATTGAAACCAACTGGACTTAATGAAGTAACTGACCTGTTTTATTGATCTGTTGTGCCATTTGGGAGTTTTTATTCAGTCTGACTCCTTTTATTATTGTCCCCTTTTTATAGGCTCTATGTATATATATATATATATTTTTTAGAGAAACAACTGTTTATATTATGTTTTTAAATCTATTAATTTATATGTCGCTCTTCAGAATTTAAATAACTGCATACACAGCCACCTTGAACCAGCTATATCCCTGGCCCAGGCGCCTTAGATTTTATTCCCACGGTCCCAGTTCTGGCATCTACTCCGTACCGCTGTACTATGTGTCCTCATGGTAGGGTCAAGAGCATGCGCACACATATATATATTTTTTCCCACGCTTATGCCCGCTAATAACCTTAAGCTCGTTGATACTATGATCCTCTTTGAAAAAGAAAAAGTAAATATCACATCCTCTTTAACACACAAACAAAGAATATAGCACACATTATATTATAAATTTTTATTCACATATATTTATATACACATCACTTTGTACTCCTGGGTGAAAGAATTTTTATTCTGTATAAAAAGTTCACAGAAAATTATGCATTTTTATTATCATTTTATTTCATCTCTTTCCTTTATCATTTTTTCTATATTGAAATGTTTTTAATATATTTATTAAACATATGTTTTATTTAATTGTACACATATATCACAACCTTGTGAACATAACTTTAGGGATACACAGATTTTTGAGAACTACTGGTGGCGTACACCACAAAAATCAAAGGCTACCTTATGGGCAACTTTCTTGGAGTTCGTGTCCTGATTTTTGACTTTTTTTCTTTCCTTTTCTTTTTATTTTATAATTTTCCATTTTATGAATGTGTATTTCTCATATAAATTGTTTTTATGACCAGTATAATAGCATTCTACAAAGTATATGATATCTGTGAAAAACGCTGTATCATGCATGCAGATTTATTTTTTTTTTTTCTTTCCCTTCTGACTTTTTTCAAAGTGCCGGGAGGCGGTACTTTGTGGTTACCACAGGTATAAAAGAGCTTCATTTGTATGTACATGTAGTGTTGATTTACTGGTCCTGAAGAAGAGGTCACAGACCTTGAAACGCGTAGACCCATGGAATAAAAGAATGTTCTGAATTATCAACATCTCCTCTGAATTTATCTGGCGGATTGCGCGGGTTTAACCCCTTCTCCTTCTCCACTTTGATCTACATTTTTGCACTAGGAGTGGCATAAGTTCACCCAAAAGCAGTGTGAAAGACTGGTGGAAAACAGGCCAAGACGCATGAAAGCTGTGATTAAAAATCATGGTTATTCCACAAAATATTGATTTGTGAACTCTTCCTGAGTTAAAACATTATTAGTATTGTTGTTTCTAAATGATTATGAACTTGATTTTTTTTTTGCATTATTTGAGGTCTGAAAGCAATGCATTGTTTTGTTATTTTGACTATTTCTTATTTTCAGAAAATAAATACAAAATTTATTGGTTGGAAATTCGGAGACGTGTTGTCAGTACTTTATAGATTAAAAAGAACAATTTACATTTTACTCAAAAATATACCTATAAAGAGAAAAATCTGAAAAACTGAAAATGTTGCAGTGGTCTCTTAATTTTTGCCAGAGCTGGATATTGTTATATCCTTGGAAAGCATTTCAGTAAATGCTTTAACTTCAACACATTTTAAATTGATGTTATATGTAATGTGATTTCTATGCAATTTTCCTGCTTGTTTTTTTTCTTGCAAACTTCCTGCTCTCTCAGGATTACTCTAATATAATTCTGTTCTCAGTTGCTAATGGTTTGGAGAATGATAATATCAGTGATGGAGGAGACACTCAGGCTGTCATGAGCATACGATCACCTCTATGAAAACAGCTTCCCCATCTGTGCCTCACTACCTAGCTGGCGCCTCAATGGAGAGGCCACCTTACCAGTCTAAGAAGCATTCCTCCCAATATAATAATATCGCCTATACCCTAGAGACATTATAGACATAGAAGGTGACATTACCTATGCAGTACATATACAGTATATACAGTGCTCAGTATTAATATGTACATTCCCTTTGAAAAGTAAGATTTTAATCAATATCTCACTGAACTCAAGAACAATTGCCCAAATTTTGACGATACTGAGTTTCACAGAACTCTTTTTAACCCATAATATGAAAGTAAGGTTAATAAATCTAACTTTCATTACAAAAGCTTCAGTTTTGCCCTTGTGCCCACGTTGCTTTTTTCATGTTTTATTCATGCTTTTTTTTATCCTTTTTTCCTTGTTTCTTTAAATCAATGAAAGCAAGGAAAAAGCATCCCAACAAAATTTATGAGAATCCTGACTTGTGCACAGTTGCTTCTTTTTTCCTTGCAGTTTTTGCTGCTGAAAAAAGAAGCAACATGCCAATTGATCCTGCGTTTTTTTCCTGCTTTTTTCACCAATTGACTTCAATGGAGTCAGTGAAAAACGCAGGAAAAACGCATGTGTAATGCACAAGTTTCTCTTTTGTGCGTTTTTATGTGCTTTTTTTATGTCGGTGGGGTTCCCTGCAGCCATTTCCTTATCTCGTGGTCTTTACCGCAGGACCTTGCTGCAGGGATCTCCGGTGACGTGACAAGTTTATGCCAGCAGATCACCTGGGTCTCCTACAGATCCGCCATCATGAACTCGGTTCACCTTGTGACATCACCTTGGGTTCCCTGCACCTAAGCCTCGCGGTCTTTACTGTGGGACCTTGTTGCAGGGAACTCTGGTGATGTAGGTGCCCTGGTCTGTGAGGCGATCCGTACTTCGGTAACCCGGGGTCGTCATGGTGACGACCCATGATTACTATGGCAGCGATCGGGTCCCTGTGATCACGAATGCTACGATTGCACTGACTGCAACATATAGGGGGTTAAACTGCTGGGAGCGATGCGGGCACTACTCATGGCAGCGAGAGTCGGGTCCAGGCTGTAAGATCAGCCTGTGACTCAGCGGCGACCGAGGAGGTACGGCGCCTGAACCCCTGCCATCACCATGACTAAAAAATGTACAAAAAGAAACATGGAAAAAAAAACATGCAAATGCAATAAAAAATAGACTCTTTTTTTCTTGCCAAAACTTGTGTTTTTATGTGCAGATTTTCTGCACATAAAAACACAACGTGGGCACATAGCCTTAAGCGGGCTTTACACACTACGATTTCGCTACAGCGATCTCATTGGGGTCACGGATTTTGTGACGCACATCCGGCCGCTGTAGCGATGTCATAGCGTGTGACTCCTAGGAGCGATTTTGGATCGTTGCAAAAACGTCCAAAATCTCTCCTCGTTGACATGGGGGTCCGCTGCCAGTTATCGCTACTGTCGCAGGGGCGAAGTTGTTCCTCGTTCCTGCGGCAGCACAAATCGCTACATGTGACGCCGCAGGAACGAGGAACATCTCCTTACCTGAATCCGGCCACAATGCGGAAGGAAGGAGATTGGCGGGATGTTACGTCCCGCTCATCTCCACCCCTCCGCTTACATTGGGCGGCCGCTTAGTGACGTCACTGTGACGCCGAACGGACCGCCCCCTTAGAAAGGAGGCGGTTCGCCGGTCACAGCGACGTTGAAGGACAGGTAACTATGTGTGACGGGGGTGCGCGATATTGTGCGCGACAGGCAGCAATATGCCCGTTGCGCACAAACGATGGGGGCGGGTGTCATGCTAGCGATATCGGGCCGGATATCGCAGCATGTAAAGCCACCCTTACTCAAATTAGTTGAGTCAAAAAATATATACACCCCTCATCGAAAAGAACTACATCTAGCATTCTGTATGACCCCGTCAGAAAGTCTGTTAGGCATGGAATGAAAAAGTTGAACACATATTGTAACATCTATATTTTTCCATTCTTCAAGGACGACCTCTTTTGGAGCCTGGATGCTGGAGGCAGAGACATAATAACTTGTCTCTTCAGATTTCCCCACAGTTGTTGGATTGGGTTCAGATCAGGAGATATCCTCCTTAGCTACTGAATCACTTTCACATTGTTCTTCAGAAATGCAACAGATGTGTGTTTTGGATCATTATCATGTTGGAACAGTGCACGTCTACCAAGGGCATGGAGTGATGGGAGCATCTTCTCTTTCAATATAGAGCAGTATATCTGTGAATTCCTGATACCATTAATGAAATGTAGCTTCCCGACACCAGGAGCACTAATGCAACCGGGGCTAGTATTAGACATATTGTGGCCCAAGGATATTCAAAGTGTGGCCCCCAATCCTGAAATATTCCAGTAACAACACTGCAACAGTCAAATAATAGAAAATATTGGCAGAATTGCTGTGTTTTTGCACATCCTACCTCACAAAAAGCAGAAAAATGGCAATGGGAAAAACAAAACATATGTCCCTCAAACTACCCTGCTAAATCCCCTCTTTCTTTAATGCTATGCTCCAATGTCCCTGCTGGTCATTATTTAATTTGCAGCTCTAACACAAGGTAGAGCCACAAGGGGCTTCTGGAATATTGGTGCTGGAGCTGCAGGAATTTATCATTTCTATGGTAATTTATTTACATTCTCCGAAAACCAGGGTTTATTCACATGTACCATTTTAGCTGCAGGTTATCCAAACTAATGACAGGAAAAATGTGTGTGTGGAGGGGCAGTTTATTTTTACTTGCTTTTTGTCATATCCTTTCAACTAAAGGAAAAACAGTACAAAACTGCTGAAAGAAATGACCTGCTGCCGATTAAAAAACAAACAAACGCCCGGCAGCTCAAAAAACTTAAGGGAAAAAAAAACACAGCTTCTGAATTAAATTTTTGAAGTCTAATTTACTTTGCTGATACTGTAAACACACAAAAAAACACACAAAGAAAAAAAACTGTAAAAACACACGTGAACATAGTCTTAAGAGGGCTTTACACGCTGTGACATCGCTAACGATATATCATTGGGGTCACGTCGTTAGTGACGCACATCCGGCGTTGTTAGCGACATCGCAGCGTTTGACATCAAGGAGCGACAATCAACGGTCGCAAAAACATCAAAAAATCGTTGATCGTTGACATGTCGCTCCTTTTCATAATATCGTTGGTGGGACATGCCGCAGGTTGTTCATCGTTTCTGTGGCATCACACATTGCTATGTTTGACACCGCAGGAACAACGAACATCTCCTTACCTACGTCCACCGGCAATGAGGAAGGAAGGAGGTGCGCGTCATGTTCCGGGCCCCTCATCTTCTCCCCACCTCTGCTATTGGACGGCTGCCGTGTGACGTTGATGTGACGCCGCAAGAACCGCCCCCTTACAAAGGAGACAGATCGCCGGCCACAGCGTCGTCGCAGGGAAGGTAAGTCCGTGTGACGGGTGTAAGCGATGTTGTGCGCCACAGTCAGCGATTTGCCTGTGACGCACAACCGACGGGGGCAGGTACGCTCGCTAGCGATATCGATACCGATATCACAGCATGTAAAGCCCCCTTTACTGTCTGTCTTCAGGCAACTTATTTGCAAATTGGCAAAATACGCACCAATTTGAGTGGATTTTGCTGGGTAATTACTGGAGATTTAAGGCATATATTCATATATTATCCTTTGCAGCACAAAAGGTAAAAATAAGGGTAAACATTCACAGCATAAATTTGCAAACTGTAGATGTCAAATGCAGTGCTGTCAATTACTGCTACTAACATTCTCCAGGGTGACGAGACTTTGTAAAATTCTCATCCACAATGAACGTACAGTAATATATTGTGGATTTTCAGGACAGAAAACCTGTTGTGTATCTGACTTGTTTAGATGTATGCTTATAAGGAACCTGATAACAGGTTCCTTCTAAGCATACACCTACAGGTACCTACAGGTACCACTAGAGGTATCGGGAGCGCCTCATCAGCCGGTATTTTCACTAGTTCTGCTACAATGCATCTACATAAGAATTTTAATATTGTGCTGGTATCATGCACTCATTGGCAACTCAACATGTGCCAGCAGAGTAATTTTCATTATCTACAGTATACATGTGGCACCCCTGAGGCTTCAGTCCCCACAGGGTACGGCACCTCATTTAAGGTGCGGTAGTCATTCTGGGTAGGGAGGAGGTTATTCACCGGTGTTTATCACATTACATACAACATACAACATACTTACTAGCCAACCACTAGGACTGGGCTAGAGGTGGCCGTCATGGAAACGTGACTTTCCACTCACTGGTCAGCACCTGGGGGGTGGAGCTACAAACTGGGGAGTTAAAACACACATACACTCACACAGAACAGTCACAGACAGGGAAAATGTGAGATGCAGGAGAACATGGTACCTCGCTGGTATCACTGCCTTTATGTTTGTATTGCACTTCTAAAGAAAATAAAAATGTATCCATTGCTTGGCGCCGGAATATATATTTTTCATTTGGATGTTTGAACGGCCGTGGCAGGACCGGTTTCCGTGCTCAGCATTTGGATGTCAGGCGAGGGTGAGCTGGATTAAATTTTATCCATCAAACACAGCGCAAGGAGGAAGGGCTCACAATCCACAGTACCGGTTCTGGCTTCTGAACTATCCAGGATCGGCTGAGGCCCATGCAGTCTATGGCGCCATAGACTACTACGCCTATCATCTTCCCTGGGGCCAAACTCTGCCTATGGAGAGCTGTGACACCCGAGCTGCGTTACCATCCGCCCCAGAAGAGAGAAGTCCCACCGCGGCGGCTAATAATTGGCCACACACCACAGGTGACATCATGAACAACTACCCCCATCATCTCCATCCTCAGCTTTACTGACCCCGCCGGGGTCACAAAACAAGGTAAGGCCACCGCGGCGACCCAGTAGAAGCACCGCGTCCCGGTGACGGGTAACCCACAGACCCCGAGGGCGCGTCATACAGCTTACTATGAAAACTTTTAGGGTGGCCTATCACATTTCCTAATTTAAGTCTTTTATATTTATCCCTCTTCGATAATTTTCCTCAAAACCTGATCCCTTCATCCAACAGTCACCCCCTCCCCCTACACACACCATACACACAATAGCACTTTATATCTGTGCACAAACATATACTTGATGGTAACTAGCTTATACAGCTTTAGTGTATTATGTTATTTTATAAAAGATGACTGGACCATGGTGCCAAACAAGTAAAATTTACCTTAGCCTGTGTTGTTCCCATTCTTCATAAATTATAAGCAGAGTCCTCCTGCTTACTTCCTCAGAAAGATGAGAAAGATAGTCAAAACAGAGCATACTGTAGCCTGAAAATGTAACAACAAACGCTTTGATACAAATTTGCACAGAACCTTATTTTACTTCTCCTCGTTCGAACTCATTGTAGTGAATATCAAAGGATTTCACGTTTAACAAGAACTACAGTGCCTTGCGAAAGTATTCAGCATGGTGGTGGCAGCATCATGGTTTGGGCCTGCTTTTCTTCAGCAGGGACAAGGAAGATGGTTAAAATTGATGGGAAGATGGATGGAGCTAAATACAGGACCATTCTTGAAGAAAACCTGTTGGAGTCTGCAAAAGACCTGAGACTGGGACGGAGATTTGTCTTCCAACAAGACAATGATCCCAAACATAAAGCAAAATCTACAGTGGAATGGTTCACAAATAAACGTATCCAGGTGTTAGAATGGCCAAATCAAAGTCCAGACCTGATACCAATCGAGAATCTGTGGAAAGAGCTGAAAACTGCTGTTCACAAACGCTCTCCATCCAACTTCACTAAGCTCGAGCTATTTGCAAAGGAAGAATGGGCAAGAATTTCAGTCTCTCGATGTGCAAAACTGATAGAGACATACCTCAAGCGACTTGCAGCTGTAATCGCAGCAAAAGGTTGCGCTACAAAGTATTAACTTAAAGGGGAAGAATAATATTGCACGCCCCACTTTTCAGTAATTTATTTTTTTTAAAAGTTTAAAATAAGCAATAAATTTCTTTCAACTTCACAATTGTGTCCCACTTGTTGTTGTTTCTTCACCATAACAATAACATTTTTATTTTTATGTTTGAAGCCTGAAATGTGGGAAAAGGTTGACAAATTCAAGGGAGCCGAATACTTTCGCAAGGCACTGAATACATATTTTTTACCATAAGTGTTTTTCCTGCATATACGAGCTACCATGTAGATCCAGTTTCAGAATTTCCGTATTTTTTGTTTTATAAGACGCACCAGATTTTAAGGCGCACACCAAATTTAGAGACAAAAATAGGTAAAAAAATGGTTTCCATCTTATACTCCGGTGTTGTTTGTCCGGAGGGGCAGCGACAGCGGTGGTGGTATAGAGTCACAGGAGGCAGGGGCAGTGCTGGTGGGGTCTGTGCTGGCAGCGGAAGCTGAAGTGGCTGTGTAGAGCAGGCCTGTGCGGCGGGTGTCCCAGATGCTCTGTTGGTGGTCCGGGCTTCAAAGAAATGGCGCCAGGAGTGGCACATGCGCAGATGGTGTTCTCAGCCAAGAGAGCCATCTGCACACGCACTGATTCCGGGCGCCATCATTTGAAGTCAGAGGATCTGGGACACCCACCACACAGACACCGTAGCTTCTGCTGCCACTACAGCCATTACAGTCCGCATGGTCAGCCAACCGCCGCACAGTGAGGCAGCCAGCCATCCGGTCGCCTGCACGGAGAGGCAGCCGGCCGCCCACACAGAGAGGCACCCGGCCGCCCGTAAAGACAGCCAGCTGCAGAGAGAGCCCCTCGCACAGGGAGGCACCCGACAGCCCACAAATAAGGAACCCCGCGCCAATTCTCCACCTCCCGGTAAGCTATATTCGGATTTTAAGATGCACCCCTCATTTTCCTCCCAAATGTTTATAATCCGAAAAACACGGCATTGCGCAGCAGAGTATCTCAGCTGCTCTAAAGAAATCCGACTCAGTAAAAGTGGATGAAAAAAGTCAAAACAGGGAGCGCATGTGAAGAGTCTCAGGACAAGAGTAACGGTGAGACCGGTAATTAAAACTGCTCACCTAGAGTGGTTGTGCAGCCCTCGCACAACCATGGTGTTAGACATGAGTGTATTGTTCCGCTGTCAGGAGGATTATCCGTGAAATCCTTGAGATCCTTCCAGGGAGACGGATTCCTGTAAGCCTGATCCAGCCGCGGGTTAGTGGAGGGATTAGGCGTCCAAAAGATCCTGGTTTTGATGAAGCCTCCGTTTAAGCAGCTCTTGCCATGAACCCTGGAAGGGGGAAATAGGTATCAATAAAGGTGAACCATGGTCTAATAGAGCGCTAAGGAGGCCACAAAATCGTTTAGTAAGTTTTATTTGTTTTAACGGTCACATACTGCCAATAATTGATTGTTATGAACAAACTGGGAGAATTGTAAATGCTCATCTGGAAAATATTTGTAGATAAGGATTCTATACTTAGAGGATAAAATACATTGATTTTTTTCTTTCTTACAGGGGTAGAGACAGATGCCGACATTTTGTTATTAACCAGTTGTCAAATGGAGAGTTGGTAGTATCGGGGGATTGTTATTGCCATGAAAGTTTACCTGCTCTGATATCCTATTACCAAAGTACACCCATTGAGCCTTTTGGAGAGAAGCTGTCACAATATTATATTAAGGTATGTTATCAAAACAATATAAAACCTGTTTCCCTTTCCTCTTAACTATACATTACAATGGTGTTTTCACTTAAGTTGACTGTACCATTATTGTGAACTGACCGATTTCTCCTGACTTCTTATGCCTGCACATGAGGAGATGGAACAAAAAATAATTTTGAAATCCACCACGACCAACCCTTCTTTCTCTTGACATATGCCATTCTGGGAGTGTTGTGATACCACCATATACAGTATATCACAAAAGTGAGTACACCCCTCTCATTTTTATAAATATTTTATTATATCTTTTCATGAGACAACATTGAAGATTTAACACTTTGATACAATGAAAAGTAGTCAGTTTCCAGCTTGTACGAGTATAATAGTGTAAATTTGATGTGCGCTCTAAATAATTCAACAGACAGCTATTAATGTCTAAAACACTGGCAACAAAAATAAGTACACTCCTAGGAGAAAACGGTTAAATTGTACCCAAAGTGTCAATATTTTGTGTGGTCACCATTGTGATCAAGCACTGCCTTAACTCTCTCGGACATGTAGATCACCAGAGCATGACAGTAGCCACTGGATCCTCTTCCATCCTCCATGATGACATCACAGAGCTGGTGGATGTTAAAGACCTTGCGCTCCTCCACCTTCTGTTTGAGGATGCCCCACAGATGCTCAATAGGGTTTAGGTCCGGAGACATGCTTGGCCAGTCCAGCAACTTTAGCCTTAGTTTTTTTTAGCAAGACAGTGGTCATCTTGAAGGTGTATTTCATGTTGAAATACTGCCCTGTGGCCATGTTTATGAAGAGAGGGGATCATGGTCTGCATCAGTATGTCACAGTACATGTGGGCATTCATGGTTCCCTCAATGAACTGTTGCTCCCCACAGCTGGCAGTACTCATGCTGCCTCAAACCATGACACTCCCATCACCATACTTCACTGTAGACAAGACACACTTGGCTTTATACTCCTCACCTGGTTGCTGCCACACACGCTTGACACCATCTGAACCAAATGAGTTTATCTTGGTCTCATCAGACCACATGACATGGTTCCAGTAATCCATGTCCTTAGTCTGCCTGTCTTCAGTAAACTGTGGTCTTCCTTTTGCATCCACTTTAGAAGAGGTTTCCTTCTTGGACACCAGCCATGCAGACCAATTTGATACAATGTGTGGCGTATGGTCTGAGCCTTGACAGTCTTATCTCCCACCCTTTTAACTTCTACAGCAATTCTGGCAGGACGCATACATCTATTTTGAAAAGGCAACCTCTAGATATGACACTGAGCACATGCACTCAATCTCTTTGGTTGACCATGACGAGGCCTGTTCTGATTGGAACCTGCCTTGTTAAACCACTGTATGGTCTTGGCCACTGTGCTGTAGCTCAGTTTCAGGGTGTTGGCAATCTTCTTATAGCTTAGGCCATCTTTATGTAGATCAACAATTCATTTTATCAGATCCTGAGAGAATTCTGTGCCTTAAAATGCCATGTTGAACTTCCAGTGACCCAGTATGAAAGATGTGTAAGTGATAACACCAAATTTAACAAACTTGCACCCCATTCACCCATGAAACTTTGAAACACTAATGAGTCACATGACACCAGAGAGGGAAAATTGCTAATTGGGCACAATTTTGCCATTTTCCCTTAGGGATGTACTCACTTTTGTTGCCAGTGGTTTAGACATTAATGGCTGTGTATTGAGTTATTTAGAGGGCACACCAAATGTACACTGTTATACAAGCTGTACACTGACTGCTTTACATTGTATCAAAGTGTCATATCTCCAGTTTTGTCCCATGAAAATATATAATAAAATTTTTTAAATATTTACAAAAAATGTGTGGGGTGTACTCACTTTTGTGATATACTGTAGATCGCCTCCCAACTCTGCTGTGTTGAGTTCGTTCAGTGTAAGTTCATGTAATGTGCATGGTTACCTAAAGAGGCCATTTGCTTGATGGAGACCAAAGTTTTCTTGACTTTTACCTAATACAGTACTTTGTCTGTAGCGAAACGTCTTTAACTTGCAGAAACTACACATATAGTGTAGGTGGTGCTGTGTCTTGTAAAAGCTAAATAAGCTACACTGTGTGCAGAATTATTAGGCAAAAATTAAGTAAATCAGGTTCAGGTGATGTGCATCTTTGTAATGAGGAGGGGTGTGGTGTAATGACATCAACACCCTATATAAGGTGTGCTTAATTATTAGGCAACTTCCTTTCCTTTGGCAAAATGGGTCAGAAGAGAGATTTTATGGGTTCTGAAAAGTCCAAAATTGTGAGATGTCTTGCAGAGGGATGCAGCAGTCTTGAAGTTGCCAAACTTTTGAATCGTGATCACCGAACAATCAAGCGTTTCATGGCAAATAGCCAACAAGGTCGCAAGAAGCGTGTTGGGCAAAAAAGGCGCAAATAACTGCCCATGACTTGAGGAAAATCAAGTGTGAAGCTGCCAAGATGCCATTTGCCACCAGTTTGGCCATATTTCAGAGCTGCAACGTTACTGGAATATCAAAAAGCACAAGGTGTGCCATACTCATGGACATGGCTAAGGTAAGGAAGGCTGAAAAATGACCACCTTTGAACAAAGAACATAAGATAAAACGTCAAGATTGGGCCAAGAAATATCTTAAGACTGATTTTTCAAAGGTTTTATGGATTGATGAAATGAGAGTGACTCTTGATGGGCCAGATGGATGGGCCAGAGACTGGATCAGTAAAGGGCAGAGAGCTCCACTCCGACTCAGACGCCAGCAAGGTGGAGGTGGGGTACTGGTATGGGCTGGTATCATCAAAGATGAACTTGTGGGACCTTTTCGGATTGAGGATGGAGTGAAGCTCAACTCCCAGACCTACTGCCAGTTTCTGGTAGACAACTTCTTCAAGCAGTGGTACAAGAAGAAGTCGTTATCGTTCAAGAAAAACATGGTTTTCATGGAAGACAATGCTCCATCACATGCATCCAACTACTCCACAGCGTGGCTGGCCTGTAAAGGTCTAAAAGATGAAAAAGTAATGACATGGCCCCCTTGTTCACCTGATCTGAACCCCATAGAGAACTCGTGGTCCCTCATAAAATGTGAGATCTACAGGGAGGGAAAACAGTACACCTCTCGGAACAGTGTCTGGGAGGCTGTGGTGGCTGCTGCACGCAATGTTGATCGTAAACAGATCAAGCAACTGACAGAATCTATGGATGGTAGGCTGTTGAGTGTCATCATAAAGAAATATTGGTCACTAATTTTTTTGGGTTTTGTTTTTGCATGTCAGAAATATTTATTTCTAAATTTTGTGCAGTTATATTGATTTACCTGGTGAAAATAAACACGTGAGATGAGAATATATTTGGTTTTTATTAAGTTGCCTAATAATTGTGCACAGTAATAGTTACGTGCACAAACCGATATCCTCCTAAGATAGCCAAATCTAATAAAGCCCCACTCCAACTTCCAAAAATATTAAGCTTTGATATTTATGAGTCTTTTGGGTTGATTGAGAACATAGTTGTTGATCAATAATAAAAAAAATCCTCTAAAATACAACTTGCCTAATAATTCTGCACACGGTGTATTATGATTCCCCCTACTCTCAAGAACAGTGACACCATAGTTGTTGAAGCCATGGGGGTCTCAGTGTCTGGACCTACAGGATCACATAACACATAATTAAAGTATAAGTAATACCACTATTTTTTTTTTTTCTGTTTTTCAATAGCAACAGTCTTCTTTTAGAGAAAACTGACTTAAAAAAATAACAGATTCATTATGTATGATTACATTCCTCAGCACTTTGTGGTTAGGGATCACACATTTTATTATATTATTTATGTTCATTTTTGGACAAGTTTACTAATCAAAAATAATATTATAAATTTAATAAAAAAAAATTGTTCTACAGTTTTCGGAAAATAACAAGTACGACAACATTCAGGGACCAAATTCAAAGGCAGAAAAATCTGTTTCAAAGCATAAAGCAGGACTTCCTAAAAAAGGTGGGAATGGACAAAAGAAGCAAACAGAGGAAAGTACACAGGTACATTTCATATTTACCATAGTAGCAATCACAAAGGCTTTTCCAACGACATCCTTGTATTTGCTTATAGTCTTCTCATGTTTTCAAATTCAAGTTTACATAGTGACCAAAGCCAGATTCATACATACGGCCACAAATTAGTTGTTGAGTGGAAAGTTCTGTGGCACAGCTAATGCCCCTTGCCTTGATATGTTAAAATACAGCCTACATATAACAATAGTTTGACGTAAATATCCACATTCATAGAACGGTGATTTTTTTTATGTGCAAATTTACTTAAAGGGAACCAATCACCAGGATTTTCGTATATAACCTAAAGCCAGTGCTATACTGGCACTACCAGGCTGATTCTATACATACCACTAGTGGTGAGCTCGGATGATTTGGTTTTGAAATCCAAAAAAGTAAAGTTTATAAAATCGTCAAATTCTTGAGTGACAGCAGCTGAGGATCAGGTAATATCTGGGGGAGTATTCATGTGCCGCCCCCCGTGTCAGCAGCTGGGCTGCTTGGATCCAGATCTGCGGTGGTTCGAGGGGCGTCCGGACTCGGGGGTCGTGCGACCACTCAAATGAAGGGGATATTTACAGGGAATGGTGTATCTACAGTTCGTGACGCCACCCGTGGTGTGTGGTAAGGTTGGAGTACCACCGCTGCCGTTGGGGAGTACCTGGGATGATGACAGGGGCAGCCAGGTGTTGCAACCCTCCGCGGGTAGGGTGGATGCCCCGGGACTCGGTGATGGGGTTCAGAAATGCCGTTGAGGGGTGGAAGGGTCAGTTGTGTACTCACTCAGTCGAAGCTGACACTGACAACTTGGTAAACCAAAGTTCTGGACACCGCTGCTGCTGAGGGGAGCTAGTTTGGGTCCCGTCCCCACTGGGGTTGCCTGGTAATCCATGACCTTCCTCTGGCACTAAGTTCACTTGTCAGTTGGTCCGGTAGTGTAGAACTAGTCGGGTCCCGCTCCCCACTCTGGCGAAGTGAGGGAGCTTGCTCTCAGGGTTCACGCTTGGGATTTTCTGGACCGTTTTAGTGGAAAGTCCTATTACCCTCGTTGCGCTAGTACCCCGATTCTGGAGTGGATATTGAAGGCTTCGTTCTCGTCGGGTAAATTGTCAGGTTGCCTGAAGCTACTCCCTGACTTAGGGTCCACGTACCCTGTCGTTCCCTGGTCCCAGCCCGGTGATGGTACAAGGCCACCGGCTGTCCTCCTCGACAGTTCCGTGCCCCTTTTCACGATCCCCTGCAACCGGGGGTCCAGCTCCTACTACTAGGCCCAGACCACCGTCTGCTACCTAGTTGCTTCCAAGGAGCCCGACTCCTAACTTCCTCTCTCCTTTACCTCCTACACTTCACTCACCCTTTCTCTGACTGACTCCTGACACTTCTGACCTCCCCTTACCAACCCTCCCAAGTGGGCAACCCTATTCGACTCAGGCCGTCCACTGGTGTGTCTGGTGGGTGTGGTGCAGAGTGTACCTAGGATTTTACCTAGCTGTTGTAGGCAACACCATATAGTTGGGTCCCATAACCAAGGAGGAGGTGGATATTGCACAGGAGGTCAGATTGCACAATACCCTGTGACGACCTGATAGTCGTCACAGGGTGACAGTCTCGGTCAGACTGTGGAATACACTACCACAAGAGGTAGTAATGGCAGATACTATAACAGCTTTTAAAAAAGGGCTGGATGATTTCCTCAGTACACAAAACATTGTTGGTTATAAATGACTTAGTGACTAAATGTAGAACTGGTGGAGGAAGGTTGAACTAGATGGACCTAGGTCTTTTTTCAACCTAAGTAACTATGTAACTATGTAACATTCATACTTATCCCCTCCCCCTGTTAGAATTAGCAAAAGTATTATACAATCGATTCACTTTTTCACTTGCAGGACCTGTGCTGAGGTCATACCCATGTGGCCAGAAGGGGCGGGGCCTCAGCAAACAAAGCTGATACCACCAAGCAACATTTTTCTGTTGGCTGTGGCCGTGCCCCTTCTGGTCACATGGGTATGACCTCACAAAGGTCCTGCTAGTGAAAAAGTGAATCGATGGAATAATGCTAATTCTAACAGGGGGAAGGGATAACTATGAATTCCCCCACAGATATTATCTGATCCTCAGCTGCTGTCACTCAAGAAGCTGCCGATTTTAAAAAACTTTACATTCTTGGATTTCAAAACCTAAACATTCGAGCTGACCATTACAGGTATGTAAAGAATCAGCCTGATAGTGACAGTATGGCACTGGCTTTAGATTATATACGAAAATCCTGGTGATTGGTTCCCTTTAAATCTCGCTTCTTCCGCCATATAACTGAAGTGTAGAAAATGTAACTGAACCAGTACTTGTTGCTTAAAGGGGTGGTTCCCTACTCTGCAATAGTGGCCACCTACCTGTAAAACTGGCCTTAGAAGGCTTTTTATAAATACCTTGTTCAGCCAATTTTGCCTCTGAGCGGTGCTATTGCAGTCCGCTCTTCTCCATAAAGTGACCCCTTGGGGTCCGTGACCTCTGAGATCTGGTGATGTCACTTCAACTTTTAGTTGACCCGACATCACCCAGCCTGGCCCCAGTCTTCCTAAGTGACTGGGCTATGGGCGGCGTATCACCGCTCATCACAGCCCAGCATCTCCCTTCTCTCTCCTTCATTGCAGAGCGCCACAAGCATAATCGATGCTGGGCTGTGATGAGCGGTGAAACGCCACCCACAGCCCAGTCACTCAGGAAGACTGGGGTCAGCCGTGGTGATGTCAGGTCAACTGGAAGTTGACCTGACATCACCGGATCTCAGAGGTCATGGAGTTCGGGGGTCACATGATGGGGATAAGCGGCCACAATAGCACCGCTTAGAGGCAAAATTGGCTGAACAAGGTATTTAGAAAAAGCCTTCCCTATCAGTGTTAAAGGGATGTGGCCACTATTGCAGAGTAGTGAACCCCCTCTTTAAGACTAAATTCCATTAAAAAAATCAGGAAACTCAGCACAAAGTGGATTTAAAGGGGTATTCCCATCTCCAAGATCCTATCCCAATATATAGTAAGTGTAATAATAATAATAATAATAATAATAATAATATTAGCAAATACAGTGGCTTGCGAAAGTATTTGGCTCCCTTGAATTTTTCAACCTCTTCCCACATTTCAGGCTTCAAACATAAAGATAAAAATTTTAATGTTATAGTGAAAAATCAACAAGTGGGACACAATTTTGAAGTTGGACAAAATGTATTGCTTATTTTAAACTTTAAAAAAATAAATAAATAAATAACTGAAAAGTGGGGCGTGCAATATTATTTGTCCCCTTTACTTTCAGTGCAGCAAACTCACTCCAGAAGTTCACTGAGGATCTCTGAATGATCCAATGTTGTCCTAAATGACTGATGATGATAAATATAAGCCACCTGTGTGTAATCTAGTCTCCGTATGCACCTGCTCTGTGATAGTCTCAGTGTTCTGTTTAAAGTGCAGATAGCATCATGAAGACCAAGGAACACAACAGGCAGGTCCGTGATACTGTTGTGGAGAAGTTTAAAGCCAGATTTGGTTATAAAAGATTTCCAAAACGTTAAACATTCCAAGGAGCACTGTGCAAGCGATCATATTGAAATAGGAGTATCATACCACTGCAAATCTACCAAGACCTGGCCGTCCATCAAAACTTTCATATCAAACAAGGAGAAGACTGATCAGAGATGCAGCCAAGAGGCCCATGATCACTCTGGATGAACTGCAGAGATCTACAGCTGAGGTGGGAGAGTCTGTCCAAAGGATAACAATCAGTCGTACACTGCACATATTTTGCCTTTATGGAAGAGTGGCAAGGAGAAAGCCATTTATCAAAGATATTTATAAAAAGTGTCCTTTAAAGTTTGCCACAAGCCACCTGGGAGACACACCAAACATGTGGAAGAAGGTGCTCTGGTCAAATTAAACCAAAATCTAACTATTTGGGCACAATGCCAAATGATATGTTCGGCGTAAAAGCAACACAACTGTTACGAACCGGCGCCGCCATAGCCGCAAGCAGCCTGCTGCGGTTCCTGTTGCGCCCAGGCGCCGGCTGCCATTCTTGGCCGTGCCTCGGGTCGTCCAGTTGGCTGTTCCTTCCACCACGTCTAAGTGTGGAGAGGCGGCTAGTGCGCATGTGTGCGCCGATTTACCCCAGCCAGAGTTTAAGCCCGGTGTTTTGCATAGTGAGCATGCTCAGCCTGTTTGTGTTATGTCTGAGACTAAGTCCTCAGTTCAGGCTACTGAGCATGCTCAAACTGATAGTCTGCTTTCTAAGCCTGTGGCTCAGGCTACTGAGCATTCTCAGGCACTTAGTGCATCAGAGGCTAGGTCCGGTAAGGACCTCACTGAGCATGTCCGTGAGGTGGCAGGTCCTGATAGGGCAGAGGGTGTCAGGTGTCCTGATGACGTGGCAACTCCGGACTGGCTCGCAGAGGCCCGCCCCTATGATCTGGCACCTCAGTATTGGTCGTCAGACGATGACTGGTGAAGTGTTTGGGGCGTGGCTGTCATGAGGTCATCAATGACGTGGCGGTTCCGGATAGGTCGCATGTGACGTCACTGATGACATGGCACTCTGCTATTGGACCTTGGTGGTTCCACCCTGGGTTTGAGGCGGACCCAGGTTATAAAAGGGGCTGGAGACAACATGGAGGTGCGCAGTTTTCACTTTTGCTCAGTCAGAGCACACCTCCATGTTAGAGCCTCATTGTGGCATAAGCCTATGTTGGGAAGCGGTAGGTAGGGTTAGGCGAACGGTGCCTGTCACGCCAAGATTTGTGGCTCGGCACATCAGGGTCAGGCGCCGTGCTTCCCTCCTGCCGTTACAGTCTTGCTATAGCAGCCCAGTGGCGTTAACTGGGCTGCGGCTGCTGTGCTTCCTGTCCGATTGTGCCCCCTACGCACACGGACAACGCACCTGCTGCGCCACCTGTCCGATTGTGCCCCCTACGCACACGGACAACGCACCTGCTGTGCTTCCTGTCCGATTGTGCCCCCTACGCACACGGACAACGCACCTGCTGCGCCACCTGTCCGATTGTGCCCCCTACGCACACGGACAACGCACCTGCTGCGCCACCTGTCCGGTTGTGCCCCCTACGCGCACGGACAGCGTACCCCAGGACCCCTGTGGAGTTAACAGGGTGTTCCTTATCCTCCTCGGCTTCCCGGTCAACGCTACTGGTGTACCCATCTGGCCTGACGTGTCCTACACACACGTGGCCAGGCGAGAGGTGGCCAGAAACGCTAATCGGAGGACCGCTCGGCCTGACGTGTCCTACACACGTGGCCGACAGGGCGCTTTCGTGGCGGTCTTCCGGTCAACGCTACCTGGTTACCACCCGGCCTGACGTGTTTCCTGCACACGTGGTTGGTGTAGCGCTAGGTGCACCAAAACGCTAATCGGGTTGTCGTCCGGTCTGACGTGTCCCAACACACGTGACCGGTTCCCAGAGTTCCTGGGTTATCTCAGAGCCATCCAGCTCTATAGTCTCCGCCTAACCCTCAGGTGCCAGCAGCTCCTTTGTCATCTGGAGCATGGTGGGCCCCGACTGGCGATTAGGATATCTACCCCCTGGTCCTAATCTGCCGGTCCCCCCGTAACAGTAAGACTGCGCCAGGGTCTGGCTGGCATGGCGGAGATGGAGCAGCTACGTCAGTTCATGCTGCAGCTTGATGCCAGAGTGAGGTCTCTGGAGAAGTCTGCTCTTGCTGCTGATATGGATGATGTGGTGGCTCAAGCGGCTGCAATGGTGTCAGTCACCAAGCCTACTCCAACCCTCCCTCACCTCTCGCTGCCCAACAAGTTTACGGGGAACAGCAAGGCATGTAGGGGATTCGTGAACCAGTGCTCAGTCCATCTAGAGCTGTTGGCTGCACGGTTTCCTACAGAGAGGTCGAAGGTGGGGTTTATAATCTCCTTGCTCTCTGATAGAGCACTGGAGTGGGCTACACCATTGTGGGAGAGGAATGACCCCGTAGTACAGGACTCTAAGGAGTTTTTGGAGTCCTTGCGACAAGTGTTCCTGGGGCCTCAGGTCACTCATGACTCGGCCCTACAGCTACTGACTTTGGAGCAGGGGCGTACCTCCTCAAGTCAATATGCTGTGAGTTTCAGGACACTTGCTGCAGAACTGGGGTGGTCAGAGAGGACTCTCATTCCACTGTTCTGGAGGGGATTATCCTCGCACGTGAAGGACGCATTAGTGTCGCGTGAGGTACCAACTACCCTTGAGGGCCTCATGACTCTGGCTACCTGCATTGACCTGCGGACCTCCGAACGTCAGCTGGAGCGCAGGTCAGAGGGTTGTTCAGCCACTGTAGTGGTCTCTCCTACTGCACCTCCCTTAGAGGACATCTCTGTCCCTATGGACATCGCTAGGGTTGGTGTTGCTAGGTCTTCGAGTCGCAAGGGCATTTCCTGTTTCGCTTGTGGGCAGTATGGTCATTATGCCAACCGTTGCCCAAAGCGTCAGGATAAGCGACCACGATTGGTGACCATAGCTGGAAGTAGACTGGACTCTGCGTCATCCATTAGGGTGACGTTTCCCGCGTCCATTTCCTTTAAGGGGTCAACATGGTCCACAAGGGCAAGTGTGGACACAGGTGCTGGGGATAGTTTCATCTCCTCCTCTTTTGCCCGGTGGCATGCCATCCCGCTGGTGCAAATGCCAAGGCCAGTGAGAGTCCGTGTGGTGGATGGGTCCTTGTTGCCCAAGGTAATTCACCAGCGGACAGTGCCCATTACCCTTGCCATGTCATCTGGGCATAGGGAGACCATTTCATTTCTGGTTCTCCCTAAGGGTGCAGATGATATCCTGCTGGGTATTCCTTGGTTGAAGCGGCATTCCCCACATATCGACTGGTCGTCTGGGGTGATTACGCGGTGGAGCGAGTCTTGTAGCTCCCACTGCATGTCTCCATCTTCTGCCCGTCGCTCAGTGGTATCTGTGGCGACTATAGACCATTCGAGTGGGAGGGCCGCTAGAGGGGGGGGTACTGTTACGTACCGGCGCCGCCATAGCCGCAAGCAGCCTGCTGCGGTTCCTGTTGCGCCCAGGCGCCGGCTGCCATTCTTGGCCGTGCCTCGGGTCGTCCAGTTGGCTGTTCCTTCCACCACGTCTAAGTGTGGAGAGGCGGCTAGTGCGCATGCGTGCGCCGATTTACCCCAGCCAGAGTTTAAGCCCGGTGTTTTGCATAGTGAGCATGCTCAGCCTGTTTGTGTTATGTCTGAGACTAAGTCCTCAGTTCAGGCTACTGAGCATGCTCAAACTGATAGTCTGCTTTCTAAGCCTGTGGCTCAGGCTACTGAGCATTCTCAGGCACTTAGTGCATCAGAGGCTAGGTCCGGTAAGGACCTCACTGAGTATGTCCGTGAGGTGGCAGGTCCTGATAGGGCAGAGGGTGTCAGGTGTCCTGATGACGTGGCAACTCCGGACTGGCTCGCAGAGGCCCGCCCCTATGATCTGGCACCTCAGTATTGGTCGTCAGACGATGACTGGTGAAGTGTTTGGGGCGTGGCTGCCATGAGGTCATCAATGACGTGGCGGTTCCGGATAGGTCACATGTGACGTCACTGATGACATGGCACTCTGCTATTGGACCTTGGTGGTTCCACCCTGGGTTTGAGGCGGACCCAGGTTATAAAAGGGGCTGGAGACAACATGGAGGTGCGCAGTCTTCACTTTTGCTCAGTCAGAGCACACCTCCATGTTAGAGCCTCATTGCGGCATAAGCCTATGTTGGGAAGCGGTAGGTAGGGTTAGGCGAACGGTGCCTGTCACGCCAAGATTTGTGGCTCGGCACATCAGGGTCAGGCGCCGTGCTTCCCTCCTGCCGTTATAGTCTTGCTATAGCAGCCCAGTGGCGTTAACTGGGCTGCGGCTGCTGTGCTTCCTGTCCGATTGTGCCCCCTACGCACACGGACAACACACCTGCTGCGCCACCTGTCCGATTGTGCCCCCTACGCACACGGACAACGCACCTGCTGCGCCACCTGTCCGATTGTGCCCCCTACGCACACGGACAACGCACCTGCTGCGCCACCTGTCCGGTTGTGCCCCCTACGCGCACGGACAGCGTACCCCAGGACCCCTGTGGAGTTAACCGGGTGTTCCTTATCCTCCTCGGCTTCCCGGTCAACGCTACTGGTGTACCCATCTGGCCTGACGTGTCCTACACACACGTGGCCAGGCGAGAGGTGGCCAGAAACGCTAATCGGAGGACCGCTCGGCCTGACGTGTCCTACACACGTGGCCGACAGGGCGCTTTCGTGGCGGTCTTCCGGTCAACGCTACCTGGTTACCACCCGGCCTGACGTGTTTCCTGCACACGTGGTTGGTGTAGCGCTAGGTGCACCAAAATGCTAATCGGGTTGTCGTCCGGTCTGACGTGTCCCAACACACGTGACCGGTTCCCAGAGTTTCTGGGTTATCTCAGAGCCATCCAGCTCTATAGTCTCCGCCTAACCCTCAGGTGCCAGCAGCTCCTTTGTCATCTGGAGCATGGTGGGCCCCGACTGGCGATTAGGATATATACCCCCTGGTCCTAATCTGCCGGTCCCCCCGTAACAACAGCTCATCACCCTGAACACACCATCCCCACTGTCAAACATGGTGGTGGTGGCATCATGGTTTGAGGGACAGGGAAGATGATTAAAATTGATAGGAAGATCGATGGAATCAAATACAGGACCATTCTTGAAGAAAACCTGTTGGAGTCTGCAAAAGACCTGAGACTGGGACGGAGATTTGTCTTCCAACAAGACAATGATCCCAAACATAAAGCAAAATCTACAATGGAATGGTTCACAAATAAACGTATCCAGGTGTTAGAATGGCCAAGTCAAAGTCCAAACCTAAATCCAATCGAGAATCTGTGGAAAGAGCTGAAAACTGCTGTTCACAAACGCTCTCCATCCAACCTCACTTAGTTCAAGCTATTTGCAAAGGAAGAATGGGCAAGAATTTCAGTCTGTCAATGTGCAAAACTGATAGAAACATACCCCAAGCGACTTGCAGCTGTAATAGCAGCAAAAGGTGGCGCTACAAAGTATTAACTTAAAGGGAACGAATAATATTGCACGCCCCAATTTTCTGTTATTTTTTTTTAAATGTTTAAAATAAATTTTACTCAACTTCACAATTGTGTCCCACTTGTTGTTGATTCTTTACCATAACATTAAAATTTTTATCTTTATGTTTGAAGCCTGAAATGTGGGAAAAGGTTGAAAAATTCAAGGGAGAGGAATACTTTCACAAGGTACTGTACCTCCAGTTAGAAATGTAGTATAGTTCTTCTGAAAAGGTATGTCACTTGCCTCATGTCCAGGGTCTTACAGTAGCTTAGGTAACTAAGGTTATGGCCACGCATATAAAGAAGTAAGTTGTTAGTGGTCGTAACCATGGATACCTAAGCTCCTGCCATGCCTGCACATGAGGCAAGTGACATAGCTTTTCAAGAGAACTATACTACATTTCTAATTGGAGGTATTTGCTAATATTCCTATTACATCTACTTCATATTGGGATAGGATCTTGGAGATGGGACTGCCCCTTTAAATATGAAGAAAAATGGTGACATGATTAAAAACGTTAAAAGGGTTTTAAAGGGTTGTTCTTAAAGTTGGACATTACTTTTATCGATTTGATAAAATACAAACTTTAATGTTCTTTACATTACATGACATTAAAGGGAACCGGTCACCAGTTTTGTTCCTTATGAGCTGTGGCCACCACCAGTGAGCTCTTATATACAGAATTCTAGAATACTGTGTATAAGAGCCCTGGCTGATCTATAGAATGTAAAAAAGAGCTTTTATTATGCTCACCTGTCGGTCAGGTCCGATGGGCAACACTGGTCTCTGTCCAGCGCCTCCTATCTTATTGCAATTGCCGTCCTCCTTCTTGATTTGTGTGGATAATGCGTCCTACGTCATCCACACAGAGTCCTTTATTGCGTTCTTGCGCATCCGCACTTCTCTCTGCCCTGCGGAGGGCAGATCAAAGTATTATAGTGCACATGTGCATACGGTCTTTGACCTTTCTCCATACCTGTATATTTCAGCACTTTGCTCTGCCTTCAGCAGGGCAGAGAGAAGTACACAGAAGCACAATGGTGGACTTTGTGCAGATGATGTAGGACCAGTGGCGTAACTAGAGTTTGATGGGCCCTGGTGCAAACTTTGGACCGGGGCCCCCCTCCATGTACACAACACTTAGGGTACGGGATAATGATGCTGACACTTGGCTTTTACCCACAGCACCCAGGTTTCCCATGATCTAAAATACCTTTATCAGCACCCTGCTTTCCCATGCTCTGTCATACATCTTTCCCTCAGCACCCAGCTTTCCCATATCAGAGCATGGGAAAGCTGGGTGCTGAGAGATGTATAGCAGAGCATGGGAAAGCTGGGTGCTGAGAGATGTATAGCAGAGCATGGGAAAGCTGGGTGCTGAGAGATGTATAGCAGAGCATGGGGAAGCTGGGTGCTGAGAGATGTACAGCAGAGCATGGGAAAGCTGGGTGCTGAGAGATGTACAGCAGAGCATGGGAAAGCTGGGTGCTGAGAGATGTATAGCAGAGCATGGGAAAGCTGGGTGCTGAGAGATGTATAGCAGAGCATGGGAAAGCTGGGTGCTGAGAGATGTACAGCAGAGCATGGGAAAGCTGGGTGCTGAGAGATGTATAGCAGAGCATGGAAAAGCTGGGTGCTGAGAGATGTATAGCAGAGCATGGGGAAGCTGGGTGCTGAGAGATGTATAGCAGAGCATGGGAAAGCTGGGTGCTGAGAGATGTACAGCAGAGCATGGGAAAGGTGGGTGCTGAGAGATGTATAGCAGAGCATGGGAAAGCTGGGTGCTGAGAGATGTATAGCAGAGCATGGGAAAGCTGGGTGCTGAGAGATGTATAGCAGAGCATGGGGAAGCTGGGTGCTGAGAGATGTATAGCAGAGCATGGGGAAGCTGGGTGCTGAGAGATGTATAGCAGAGCATGGGAAAGCTGGGTGCTGAGAGATGTACAGCAGAGCATGGGAAAGGTGGGTGCTGAGAGATGTATAGCAGAGCATGGGAAAGCTGGGTGCTGAGAGATGTATAGCAGAGCATGGGAAAGCTGGGTGCTGAGAGATGTATAGCAGAGCATGGGAAAGCTGGGTGCTGAGAGATGTATAGCAGAGCATGGGGAAGCTGGGTGCTGAGAGATGTATAGCAGAGCATGGGAAAGCTGGGTGCTGAGAGAAGATGTACAGCAGAGCATGGGAAAGCTGGGTGCTGAGAGATGTACAGCAGAGCATGGGAAAGCTGGGTGCTGAGAGATGTATAGCAGAGCATGGGAAAGCTGGGTGCTGAGAGATGTATAGCAGAGTATGGGGAAGCTGGGTGCTGAGAGATGTATAGCAGAGCATGGGAAAGCCGGGTGCTGAGAGATGTATAGCAGAGCATGGGAAAGAGCCCTTTTCCCTCAGCACAAAACATTCCCATCCCATACTTGTATCTTTGTCCCCCTTGTATATAGTTCTCCAAATACTATAATGGCCCCCACATAGCCTTCCATATAGTATAAAGGGTCCCACATAACCCTTTATATATTAGAATGCACCCCCATAGTCATCCATGTATTATAATGCATTTCCCATAGTTCTCCATATTTTATACTGCACCACAGTCCCCCATGCTTTATAATGCACCCCTACAGACCATGTGTAAGGTAGCCTCCATAGTCCTCCATATATTATAATGTTTCATAGTTTCATAGTTTTTAAGGTTGAAGGGAGACTCTAAGTCCATCTAGTTCAACCCTTAGGCTATGTCCGCACGTTGCTTTTTACCTGCTTTTTTGCTGCTTTTTCAACTGCAGCGTTTAATGCCAAAATGGTTGTGTTCTGCTTTTCAAGCAAAGTCTATGGGAATTTGGGTTTCTTGTCCGCACTATGCAGTTCAAACTGCAGCCTTTTTGTTGCAGAACTTTGGTCAAAAACTCAGCTTTGCAGTGCAAAACCCAAATGGCAAAAACAATTGACATGTGAATTGTTTTTGCCATTTGGGTTTTGCACTGCAAAGCTGAGTTTTTGACCAAAGTTCTGCAACAAAAAGGCTGCAGTTTGAACTGCATAGTGCGGACAAGAAACCCAAATTCCCATAGACTTTGCTTGAAAAGCAGAACACAACCATTTTGGCATTAAACGCTGCAGTTGAAAAAGCAGCAAAAAAGCAGGTAAAAAGCAGGTAAAAAGCAACGTGCGGACATAGCCTTAGCCTAACATGTTGATCCAGAGGAAGGCAAAAAAAACCCAATGTGTCAAATAAGCTCCAATGGGGAAAAAAATTCCTTCCTGACTCCACATCCGGCAATCAGACTAGTTCCCTGGATCAATACCCTGTCATAAAATCTAATATACATAACTGGTAATATTATATTTTTCAAGAAATGCGTTCAGGCTCTGCTTAAATTTTACTAGTGAATCCCTCATTACAACATCATACGGCAGAGAGCTCCATAGTCTCACTGCTCGTACAGTAAAGAATCCTCGTCTGTGATTATGATTAAACCTTCTTTCCTCAAGACGTAGCGGATGCCCCCGTGTTCCAGTCGCAGGCCTAGGTGTAAAAAGATCTTTGGAAAGGTCTCTGTACTGTCCCCTCATATATTTATACATTGTGATTAGATCCCCCTAAGCCTTTGTTTTTCCAAACTAAATAACCCCAAGTTTAATAACCTGTCTTGGTATTGCAGCCCCCTCCATTCCTCTAATAATCTAGGTCGCTCTTCTATCTACCTGTAAGATTATGCTATTTATAACCTTCTATACTTTTGCTAACAAGAAATGCATCCATTCCTCTCTTAAATTCATTCAGTGAGTTGGCCATCACCACTTCCTCAGGAGCCCCCATAGTCCTATATGTATTATAATGCAGACCCATAGACCTCCATGTATAATGCACTGCTATAGTCTATGTATAAGGTGTCCTTCATGTTTATTATGCAGTCCCATAGACCTCCATGTATCATGCAGCCAGCACCCCAAGGCCTCCATGTATTATGCAGCCAGTCCCACCAGGGCCTCCATGTGTCATGCAGCCAGCCCCACCAGGTGTCATGCAGCCAGCCCCACCAGGGCCTCCATGTGTAATGCAGCCAGCTTCCCCCGGACCTATATGTGTCATGCAGCCAGCCCCCCCAGGGCCTCTATGCGTCATGCAGCTAGCCCCCCCAGGGCCTCTATGCGTCATGCAGCCAGCCCCCCCCCCAGGGCCTCTATGTGTCATGCAGCCAGCCCCCCCAGGGTCTCCATGTGTCATGCAGGCAGCTTCCCAGGGCCTCTATGTGTCATGCAGCCAGCCCCCCCCCCCCCAGGGCCTCTATGTGTCATGCAGCCAGCCCCCCCAGGGCCTCCATGTGTCATGCAGCCAGCAAAATAAAAAAACAAGTACCTCTCAGCTCCTTCTGACCCCTGCGACTGCGGTAGTTACGCCCCTGCCCCCATATGTCACACACCCTGCTCCCTATACAGCCTGCACCCCATATCACACACACACCCTGACCCACATATCTCACCCTGCCCGTACCCCAACTTACCCCTCTCAAACACTCTGCACCCTTCACATGCTTCTGTCACAGTCTGTAGCCCTAATATCCCACTCACCCTGCAGCCCCTCCCCTCATGTCCCCTCTTTTCTCATTACCACTCATGTGTTCGAAGTATCTTCTCCTGCTTTCTCCCCGGCATCCTGTGTCTCCGCCCACACAGTCACATGGGCGTGACGTCATCGCAGGTCCTGGTAGGGATGGTTTCCGTCTGCCGTGCAGGAGCACATCTCCTCTGCAGCAGGTCAGGAACGCCTGGTGGCCTCTCCAGGTCAGGGGCCCCTCTGCCCCCTGCAGACACTGGACCCCCCTGACTCACAGGCCGGTCCCCTAACGGTCGCGCAGTCGGCCACTACATAGTGGCACTACACATAGGGGCCCGGCAGCCGGCTCTGCAGAGCGGCTGCCGGGCCCCTATAACCCTGCGGGCCCGGTCGCAGTGGCGACCTCTGCGACCGCGATCGTTACGCCCCTGTGTAGGACGTGTTATTCACACAAAAAAGGTAGGACAGCGATTGTAAAAATAGATGAGGCACCAGAGCGAGACAAGCGATGCCCATCAGACCGGACAGCTGTTTTTTACTTTTATAATAAAAGCTGTTTTTTACTTTATATAGATTGACCTGAACACATACAGCATCCTAGAATGCTGTATATAAGGGTTTACTGGTGGTTGCTGCAGCTTTTGGGGACAAATCTGGTGACAGGCTCCCTTTCAATGGTTTGTTTCATGTTTGTTCTTCAAGAGTGCACCTCTCCATTGCCTCCTAGCTTCCTGCTTAACAGGGTGCTTTGAGCTCCTAAAAATTGACACATCGGGCTGTCATATGGCTGTGTCA
The DNA here is from genome assembly GCF_048569485.1 of Anomaloglossus baeobatrachus. NCBI lineage: Eukaryota > Metazoa > Chordata > Amphibia > Anura > Aromobatidae > Anomaloglossus > Anomaloglossus baeobatrachus. The sequence continues at coordinate 438,770,877 of NC_134356.1, read as the reverse complement.
CTGGCCCGAACTGTGTGCTCTCCAGTGCTTATAGTAGAGTTAGCTTTGTCTGCAACATCGGTGGAGCACAGGGGGTCTGGGTCCAGCAATCCAGCCAGCTTCTGGGCAACGCTAGCAAACTGTATAGCAAACAACGTAGAAGCACGGGCTCCATGCCTAGGAAACCAACCACTGTACAGATGTCCGGCAAACTAGGCAATGAGCTGAAAACTGTGAAATGAAAGGTGCACGAAGGGGCATGAACATAAATAAGATAAAGAGGTTATTTACAAAAATGAATAACTTTGCATTACTTGGAGAATAATTAAATAAAAAATTGAGTTAAGGGTGCTTTACACGCTGCGACATCGCCCTCGTCGTATGTGCGATATGTGTTGATCGCTGCCATAGCGAACATTATTGTTACGGCAGCGTCACACGCACATACCTTGTCAGCGACGTCGCTGTGACCGCCGAACAATCCCTCCCTCAAGGGGGAGGTGCGTTCGGCGTCATAGCGACGTCACTGCGGCGTCACTAAGTGGCCGGCCAATAGCAGCAGAGGGGCGGAGATGAGCGGGATGTAACATCCCGCCCACCTCCTTCCTTCCTTCTTTTCCGGTGGACCCAGGTAAGGAAATGTTCGTCGCTCCTGCGGTGTCACACATAGCGATGTGTGGTGCCGCAGGAATGACGAACAACATCGCTACTCACCAGACAACGATATTTAGTTTTTGGACGACCTCTCCAATACAAATGATTTTTACCACTTTTGCGATCATAGAAGGTCGCTCGTACGTGTCACACGCTGCGATGTCGCTAACGGCGCCGGATGTGTGTCACAAATACCGTGACCCCGACGATAGATCGTTAGCCATATCGCAGCGTGTAAAGCCCCCTTTACTCTGTAACAACAAGAAATATGAGGAGAGCAGGCATTTTTTTTTATAGCCAGTACAAGTGGTACTATGACTAACAACAAATATATTGTATAAATCGTTGTAGGACACTGCACCACCATTGCCAGAGAGAAATAGTTATCTTGACGAAGATGATGCTGATGAGCAAATCTATGCAAAGCCTAAAAGAGAGACAAGTGGAAATCCATATTCTCCGAGTACTAACAAAGATGTTCATTATTCCCATGTAAAAGAAACACAAATCAATAAGAAGAATATGGTGAAAACCAATCCACAAAATGTGCTTTATTCTGAAGTTAGATTAGACCATAGCCTGCCCTCAGCCCTGGCACATTTACAGGGCTCATCCCAGTTCTTAAATCAAGAAGGACTAAAATTATCAGCAGAAAGTAGAAAACCCAGACTGATTTCAAGCTTAAATGAACTTTCTGAATGTGAAGTTCTGGAAATGAGGTTTGCAACATCAATTCAGACAGTTAACAGTAAAACATCGTTCTTACATGCTAGACCCGAAAGTCCTGACAGCTCATTTTTGCTTCCTACTGCTATGTCCAACTGTGATGATGAGGAAACCTATGCACAAATACCCTTTAGAGATCCCCATTACACCAATGAATACCATACAGTGGACAAGATGTCAAACTTCTCTATGTGCACTACAAACACATTTGATCATATTTCCACTCGGACGTCCAAAGAAATGACTTCTAGAGAAATTAACAAGAAAGTGGCCAGTCCTGCACAAGACAATGCATATGAAACTATCTCAAGAGATATTTCAAAGCTAGCTGTGAGGAAACAGAATGCTGCAAAGGTATGTTTATTCCTAATTTTCTTTAAAAATGACCTTATGTTCTTAAAGAGATTGGCAACAACTTTTACATTGATGGCCTATCCTTAGGATAGGTCATCAATGTATGGTTTGGGGTCTGACACCCGGCACCCCACTGATCAGCTGTTCCCTGTCCTGGCAGTGGTAGCAGGAAGACAAGAATAGTTAGTTCCGGATCTGCCCCCGTTTTCTGATAGTGGTGGCGGCCGGGTACTGCACATCAGCCTCTTATTGATTTGAGTAGGAGGCGGATGTGCATTACCCGACCGCCTACATTTGATGGGCTGGCTCCGGAAGCATTTTCGTCTGCCTGCTGCCACCGCCGGGACCGAGTACAGCTGATCAGTATGTGTGCAGGGTGTCGGACCCCAGCTGATCAGACATTGATGACCTATCCCAAGGATAAGCAATAATTGTAAAAGTAGTGACCAACCTCTTTAACATTGGGTTATAATTACATGGGAAGCTTGACTGATGGTGCCCAAACTCCTGTGTACTTTAGACTGCCATTTATCTTTATATTGAAGAAAGACCTTGATTATTTGTTATAGCAGTAGATATGGTGCCTGGATCACTTTTTGTTGTTCTGAACATTCACAATGTTGTCAATCTTTAAAATAAGCAATGCCATACAGTTCCACAAGAAAAAGTGACCTCAAAAGAAAAAGATTTACATAGAATCATGTATTTATTAAAACTTCTCTTAATTAGTTAAAGGGCATTTAGGCTGCAAGATTATTGTGAAAGAGCATTGTTAAAACTGCTTGTTTCACGAGTATCTTGCTGTAAAAACAGGCTAAGGCCATGTGCGCACTAGAAATTGACTATTTCTTAACGAAAATCCGGACCCTCTGAAAGAATCCCGCACCTGCGGTAAAAAAACGCAACGAAATCCGCATGCGGTTATGCCACTGTTTGTTGCAGTTTTGGTGCGGATTTGCCGCGGTTTTTCTGCAGGTTGGTCACTGCAGATTTTTACCATTATCTATGGCAAAAACTGCAGGTACCTAGGTTTTGCTGGGGAATGACTGCAGAAATGTTACACCCATTTTTTGCAGCAAATCCGCGGTAAAATCCGCAGTAAATCCGCAGCGTAAACACATAGCCTAACAGTCACCAAATGAACGAGCAAAATGTTTGTTCATCAGGTGAAATTATCTTTTAAACAACATAAAAGATCATCGTTCTTGGCGGTGCATTGTCCTGTGTATACAGAACTCGCACTGCCAAGAACAATGGCGACATATGTGCACATATGTGCATATGAGTGATGTAGTATAGATCACTCAGTGCGCATCATTTACTGTACTTTGGTCTATCTGTGTAACTTAAACCATAGGGTATGTGAAGACGTTGAGCATTTAGATGCAGAAATGACTGCACCATTTCTGAATCTCTTGGCAGAAAAAAATACAGCTGCAAACACGTGTGTTTTTTCATTGTTTTCAATGCATTTTTCTAGAGTTTTGAACAGAAATGAATGCTACAGAGATACATAATAGCTAGAGATAAATAATAAATAAAGATATAGACAGACAGGCAGACATATAAATACTGTATATAATTACACAACCACCTGACATATAACAAAATAGATACATGAAAAAAACAATGTGAGGTCCTCTCTATTTTTGATATTCAGTCAGGGTAAAGCAGACAGCTGAGAGCTGATATTATCAGTCTGGGAAGGTTCTTGGTTATTGGGCCCTTCCCAGCCTAAAAATACCAGCTCACAGTTGCCTCAGAAGTGGCACATCAATTCAAAAGGATATTGTCATGGGTGTGTCATTGTGTCATGGGTGACAGACAGTCCTGTGGTGTCCGGCTATAGAAGGTCACAACATTTAGCTGCACAAACTGCTCCTTTTCTTTTATTTCTGCTTAGTTTTCATTCCTTTTCTTAAAAATACCTAAAAATACCAGCCCACAGCTGCCCCAGAAGTGGTGCATCACATCTATTCAAAGGGATAATGTCACAGGTGTGTCATGGGTGACAGACAGTCCTGTGTTGTCCGGTTATAGAAGGTCACAGCGTTTAGCTGCGTAAACTGCTCCCTGTCATTCTATTATTTCTGCTTGGTTTTTATTCCATTCCCTTTAGAAATCTGCGGATTTCCTCAACCTGTTAAATGCTGCTCATCAGTACTCCCCTTGTCTTTATATAACTTCACTTCCTATAACTTAGTGCTGGTTTTCATCCCTTTCATCCTTTTTCCTAAAAATACCAGCCCACAGCTGTCTCAGAAGTGGCACATTTTATCAGTTCAAAGGGATATTGTCACGGGTGTGTCATGGGTGACAGACAGTCCTGTGGTGTCCGGTTATAGAAGGTCATTGCGTTTAGCTGTGCAAACTGCTCCCTTTCTTTCTATTATTTGTGCTTGATTTTCATCCCTTTCAACCCTTTCCCTAAAAATACAAGCTGACAGCTGCCCCAGAAGTGGTGCATCACATCAATTCAAAAGGATATTGTCACGGGTGTGTCATGGGTGACAGACAGTCCTGTGCTTTCCAGCTATAGAAGGTCACAGCATTTAGCTGCACAAGCTGGTCCCTGTCCTTCTATTATTTCTGCTTGGTTTTCATCCCTTTGATCCCTTTCCCTTAAAATACCAGCCTACAGCTGCCCCAGAAGTGGTGCATCACATTAATTCAAAGGGATATTGTCACAGGTGTGTCAGGGATGACAGACAGTCCTGTGGTATCTGGCTATAGAAGGTCACAGCGTTTAGCTGTGCAAACTGCTCCCTGTCCTATTATTTCTGCTTGGTTTTTATCCCTCACCCTTTAGGGCCCTGCGGATTTCCTCAGCCTGTCAGCTGCTGTTCATCAGTACTCCCATTGTCTTTATATAACTTCCCTTCCTATTACTCAGTGCTGGTGATATTTCAGATATTTTTATCAAGTCCTCAGGGCTAGCAGTCAGTTTGCATTCATCTGGAGAATCTTAATGGTTGTTTCAGTTGCTCTCCCTCAGTCTACTGGAGATAGGTTGTGTTGTTTTCCCTTGTTATCTCTGTGTGTTCGTTAGGGGCCCTTTGCACACTACGACATCGCAAGCCGATGCTGCGATGCCGAGCGTGATAGTTCCCGCCCCTGTCACAGCTGCGATATCTTGTGATAGCTGCCGTAGCGAATATTATCGCTACGGCAGCTTCACATGCACTTACCTGCCCTGCGACGTCGCTCTGGCCGGCGACCCGCCTCCTTCCTAAGGGGGTGGGTCGTGTGGCATCACAGCGACGTCACACGGCAGGCGGCCAATAGAGGCGGAGGGGCGGAGATGAGCGGGACGTAAACATCCCGCCCACCTCTTTCCTTCCGCATTGCCGTCGGGACGCAGGTAGAAGATGTTCCTCGCTCCTGCGACTTCATACAGAGCGATGTGTGCTGCCGCAGGAACGAGGAACAATATTGTACCGTAGCTGCAGCCAAAATAATGAAAATGACCGACACTACACCGATCATACGATACCGACACTTTTGCGCTCGGTAATCGTAGTTAAAACGATTTACACACTACGATGTCGAGAGCGATGCCAGAAGTGCGTCACTTTCGATTTGACCCCCACTGACATCGCACCTGCGATGTCGTAGTGTGCAAAGGGCCCCTTAGCGGCTAGTGGGGTTGACGAAGAGCTCATCCCATCCCCTCCCTACCTAGGGCCCAGATCAGGTTCAGCCTAGGGCCATGTATCCAGCATAGGTGCGGAACCTATCTTGGGCGGTGAAGGAACCCAGGTCCCAGTGCTAGGCTTGGTTAGGAGTCACCATCTCCCCTTTTCCTAGACACAGGATTTCCCTTCCCTTTTGCTGTTTGCTTGGTACTTCCCCGTACATTATCACCAGCTACACACACACACAAAAAAAGAAAAAGATATTAAAAAATCCCAAAGAACTAACACTCTGGGTTTGTTTGTTGTTTGGTTGTTGTGGGTTTTTGTTCCCCATGGAACCCATCACTGTCCTGGCTCAGCGGCTGCAGGGTCTGTCCCTGGAGGTTGCAGACCTTAAGTTAGCTGTGCAGCAACAGCCATCACAGACTCCCGATTTTGGAGATTCTGCAAGCTCAGAGCTCAAGATTGCTCTCCCTGTCAGGTTTTCAGGGGGTAGCGATAAATGCTTAGTGTTCAAGGAGGCCTGTAGATTGTATTTACTCCTCTGGGGAGGAGGAGCAGCAGGTGGGGATTGTGATCTCGCTTTTACAGGAGGATCCACAATACTGGGCTTTCTCTTTGTCAAATTACTCTGGTTGCCTCCAGTCAGTGGATGGATTTTTTGAGGTCTTGGGTCTCATATATGACGATTCTGACCGAGTCTTTTTGGCAGAGTAAAGGCTGCGTCGCCTCCAGCAGGGGAGATGGTCGGCAGAGACAAACTGAATTTCGTAGATGGGGAAGCGACACTAAGTAGAACGACCCGCCTCTTAGAAGTTCTGTCGGGAACTTTCTGAGAGGTTGAAAGATGCCTTAGTTATTTATGAAACCCCTGAGACCTTGGAGGCCACCATGTCCTTGGCTATGTGGCGGCTAGATGCTGCTGAGAAAGAATGATTAGACCTCTTTCACCGGAGGCCCTACCTCGGGGCAGCACTCCATTGTTGAGGGAGAAATCTATGGGAGAACCATCATTCATGGGTTTGGAGGAGCCCATGCAGTTAGGGGGAGCCACTACTCAATATGTTTCCACTGAGATACGCTATAAAAAAAGGGGGTTTTTTTTGTGGTAAAGAATATAATTTTATTGGAGGCTGCCCCTCGATTCCTACTCAAAAATAAACATCTGGGGCTCAGCTGATCCTTGGTGGTGGAGGGGGTGGACAATCGGAGTGTGTGTTTGTCTTTTACATGTAATTCTCAGTTTGTCATGACAGCAGAGGTGGCGCTGTAGAGCAGGACTGAGAAATTTTCTGTTTGGTGGACTGTGGAGCACGACTCAGCATGGTGGATGCTCTGTTTTTTAAGACTCATGGGCTTAACTGCCGTATGTTGGCTAACCCCAACTCCATCTATGCTATCGACTCTGCTCTGCTTGCTCAGGGATGCGTGTCACAGATGGTACATGATATAATCCTGAGAGTAAGACCCCTGCATTGTGTAGTAATTTCCTGTGATGTCTTGGAGATCCTTCCTACTCCTATAGTACTGGGTCTACCCTGAATGGTGAAACATAATCCTGTGGTAGATTGGCAATCCAGGGAAATTGTGGAGTGGGAAAATTACTGTCTTGATAATTGCCTCAACACTTCTCTGCGGTCATTACGGAGGCCTTACCTGCATTTTTGTCAAGTTTTGAGGATGTATTTTCAGAGAGGGGGTGTCAAGATTTGCTGCCCCATCGTGTATATGATTGTCCCATTAATCTGCTTTCTGGAGCTAAACTACCCAAATCCAGACTGTATAATCTTTCTGGTCCAGAGAGACAAGCCATGAAAGATTACATTGCTGATTGTCTAGAGAAGGGACATATCAGGCTCTCCTCTTTGCCGGTGGCAGCAGGGTTCTTCTTCGTTAAGAAGAAAGATGGGGGTTTCTGCCTTTGTTTGGATTTTTGGGAATTGAATTCGATTGCCATCCGAGACCCATATCCTCTTCCTCTTATTACAGATCTATTCAACCAGATTGTGGGAGCTAAATGGTTCTCAAAGTTGGACTTAAGGGGGTCTTACCATCTGATTAGAATCAGAGAAGGGGGTGAATGGATAACAGTTTCCAATACACCTGCGGGGTGTTTTGAAATTCTGGTATATGCCATTTGGTCTCACTAATGCCCCTGCCATTTTCAAACATTTTTTGAATGATATTTTTCACCATTTGATGGGTAGGTTTCAGGTTTGTGGTGGTTTACGTGGATTATATCTTGCTCTACTCACCCAATATGGAGACAAAACAAATACATGTAAAACAGGTACTACAGATTTTAAGAGATAACAAACTGTATGCCAAACTGGAGAAGTGTTTTTTTTCTGTCCAAGAGGTACAATTTTAAGGGTATCTGTTGTCGTCATCAGGGTTTCCAGAGAAGGTTTGTGCGATACTTGACTGGAATCGTCCAGAAAACCCGAAAGCATTGCAGCATTTTCTGGGGTTTACCAACTTTTGATGGAAATTAATTCAGAATTATTCGGTTATTGTGAACCTCTCAGTAACATAACTAAAAAGGGTCGGATTTCGCTAATGTGTCGGACTCCACGCAGCAAGCTTTTTTCTCTTTAAAAGAGATGTTTTGCCACAGCACCTATACTCTTTCAGCCTGATGTTTCAAAGCCTTTTATTGTGGAGGTTGATGGATCAGAGGTGGGGGTTGGGCTTGTCACAAGGTCAGTCTCCTGGTAAATGGGGTGCATGAGCTTTTTTTCCAAGAAATTGTCTTCAGCCTAGAGAAACTGTGATGTTGGCAATTAAGAACTCTTGGTGATTAAGTTGGCTTTCAAGGAGTGGCGTAGTTGGTTGGAGGGGGCAGTCCATCTCATTACCGTAATCATAGACCATAAAAACCTGTCATATCTGGTGTCCAGCTATAGCAGGTCACAGTGTTTGCTGTGCAAACTGCTCCCTTGACTTTCTATTATTTCTGCTTTGTTGTCATTCCTTTCCCAGGACCCGATGGATTTCCTTAGCCTATCAGCTGCTGTTCGTCAGTAATTCCCTTGTCTTTATATACCCTCACTTCCTATTACTTGGTGCTGGTGATATTTCATATAGCTTTATCAAGTCCTCAGTGCTAGCAGTTGGTTTGCATTCATCTGGAGAATCTTGGTGGTTGTTGCAGTTTCTCTCTCTGAGTCTACTGGAGACAAGTTGTTTGTGGTTTTCCCTTGTTTGTTATCCCTGTGTGCACTTTAGCGCCTATTGGGGTTGACTAAAAGCTCATTCCCTTCGCCCTGTACCTAAGGCCCAACCAGGCTCAGCCTAGGGCCAGGTATCCGGCTCGGTGCATAGGTGTAGAACCTTTCTAGGACGGTGAAGGAGCCCAGGGAACAGTTGTAAACTTGATCAGGGGTCACCATCTACCCCTCCCCTAGACACAGGGTTTCACTTCCCTTCCCTTTCGCCGTTCATTTGGTACTTCCCTGTACCTAGAGTGACAGATATACATATAAATCAATTTCAAAAGAGAAAATAGGGGAATGTGTAGGATGCAAAAATCAGAAGCAGGGCACAATATAAAAACATTGTTGTCTGAACCAAACCACCACATTGGTTGTAAATATAAGATTGAAAAGTATACACACATAGAAAATAAATAACAAGAATGAATGGTAGTGTGATGCATAGAGTAAATAGATAAACATAAGAGAAAAAGAAATTAAGCAGAGTGCGTTTGACTAATCACCCCAAGTATAAGAGTCTCACAAAGGGAGAATAAGCCAGGGCTAACAAATGAGCAGACCAAGGTGTAAAATCAAATAACTACACATAACCATGATCATATGTTTAATACATCTGTAAACAATGCAGGAGGATAGTTACCATATGAATGTGCCCCAGGGATGCCAAGGGGCACGTGACACTCATATTGACATGGAGGCCAATTAGGTTTTTATTATCTATATCTATAGCATTCACTGCTGTCTACAGACGCTGGCAAAAACGCTACAAAAACGCAGAAAATCTGCAGCAAATTCACAATCATTTTTATCTGACTTTATTGAAGTAAATGGGTAAAAAAAATGCTGCAAAACCGCTGAAAGAATTGGCACGCTTCACATTATTTTCTGCACCAAATCTGTAACTCACAAATAAGCAACGTGTAGATGACACTTTGTGACAAATTTGCACTCAAAAACGCATAAAAAAATGTGATAAAAAGAAGCAGCGAAAGTCAGAGAATATTAGAAAAAGTATGTTTATGTGCGAAAAACAGACAAACTAATATTATTTTTGTTTATTGTTGTACAGGTTGAAAAACAAAAAAGATTCTTTTTTGGGGACAAGAAGAAATAATATTTTTGTCCAAAGTAGAGTTGTTCATCATTTCTCTTTGAAAATATTAGTAATGTATCATTAAAATGAGAACTTTACTCAAGGAAAAGAAAAAAAAAAAAAACAACCCATACACAACCAATGAGGACTCGTAATAATGTAAATATATAGCAGATAAAATGTGTTAGCTATTAAAATAAAGGCTGACTGAAACACAAATTAATCTTGGCTGCTTCTCTGATTCTCAATGATTTTATTCACAGTATATAGATATGTGCGCACAACGTCAATTTCAGGTGGATTCCGCTGTGGAAACCGCATGAAAAAAAAACGATCAAAAAAGTTTCAAAGAAGGTAAATAAGCACTTCCATGTAAAAACGACTTGCTGTGCATATGTTCAGTTTATTTGAACGTCTTAGTTATATGTTCGTTTTTCCAGCGATTCTGCTTGGAAGACACTGTGTAATCTCAAATACAAGTCAATTGAAAAGCTCAACAGAATCCTGATAGACCACTGGATGTTTTATTTTAGCATTTTGCCATAGTTTTTGTCCACCGTTATCCATGGGCCAGCATGATGAGCGATTGTGCCTAATACCCACATCTTGTCCCCTGAGGAATCCTTATGTATATGGAGCGGAGGAACGCGTTGGAACGGTACCCTCTAATCTCAGTGACCAGGAGTCCGGAATAAAGGATCTCTGCATCATACCTAAGCTAAGTATTCACTAATACTTTGCCCTTACAAGTAAAGGTACCATCTCACATAACGAGATCGCTAGCGAGATCGCAGCTGCGTCATGGTTTCTGTGACGCAGTTGCGATCCCGTTAGCGATCTCGTTATGTGTGACACCTACCAGCGATCAGGCCCCTGCTGTGAGATCTCTAGTCGTTGCAGAATGGTCCAGGCCATTTTCTTCAAAGGTGATGTCCTGCTGGGCAGGACACATCGCTGTATGTGAGTGACACTGTGTAACAGGATCACAGTGACTGCTGAGATCGTTATACAGGTCGCAACTGCGATCTGTATTGTTCTGCATCGCAGGTAAGATCTGACTGTGTGACATCTCACCTGCGACCTCACAGCGACTTACCTGCGATCCCTATCAGGTTTTCGGGATCGCAGGTAAGTCGTTATGTGTGAAGGTACCTTTACACAGTGTCAAACACAGCGATGTGTCCTGCCCAGCAGGACATCGCCTTTGAAGAAAATGGCCTGGACCATTCTGCAACGACTAGAGATCTCACAGCAGGGGCCTGATCGCTGGTAGGTGTCACACATAACGAGATCGCTAACGGGATCGCAACTGCGTCTCGTTATGTGTGACAGTACCTTTAATTAGAATGCCAACCTCTGCGTCTAGCAGGACACAGCTTCCAACTAGGACTTAAATAGGGAGTATTTGCATATAAGTCCTTATATTTTTACTCTTGGTTCCCTAATACACTAAAATATCTCCCCAGTCATACAAATTATATGCTACACGTCTGGGTCAACAGTTGACCCTATATGGGTAGCTTATCTATTTATTGTTTACACTAATCTTACTAATTATTTTGAGGTTATTTTTAAATAAATGTAAAAATAATTAATAAAAAAAAGTAAAGTTTTAAGCCGTGCACGACCTGACGTAACTTTACGTCATGGTTAGACAGGGGTACACAAGCTAAGAAGACGTAAACTTACGTCATGGAGATCGTGTGGGATCAGGAGCTATGCCCACATGATTGCTGTCGAGAGCTCAGCATAAATTATAGCCGAGCTCCAGCTGTCAAAGTCAAGGACGGTGCTCACGCTGTCTCTGGCTGTTTAACCCCTTCAAAGCCGCAAACAATAGCTATCACAGCTTTTAGGAGGCTCCCTGCGACTTGTTCTCAGGGACCATATCGTTGCCATAGTAACCTGAGGTCAAATAACGATCTCCAGGTTAGGTGGATATGGTTGGCTGTTAGACTATGTGAGGAGTATGGTCTAAAAGTCATTCTGTCAGTGTAAGACACCTCTCAGACGTCTTTGTTTCAAGTACGTGTGACATCCGTTTTTAACACGGATGCCACACGTACCTATGTTATTCTATAAAGTTACACACACGTCCGTGTTTTCACACACACTATGTGACACCGCGTGGCTCCGCATGCACACACTTAGACATGTCCGGTTTTTCTCTGGCAGCACTGATGTTACACGGCCTGCACACTGATGTGAACTGTGTGACATCAGTGTGACATGTAGTGGAGAAAACACGTGTCTTTGAAATAAAAAAGAAATAAAAAAATTTGAAACAAAAAGATTTTCTATACTTACCTGTATCCAGCACTGCTTACTTAGGCTCTGCTGTTTCCTGTTTCTGACCCCCGCTCATTATACACATAGAATATTCACTGCACCTTGGAGCTGGAAGCCGGAGCATCGCTCGGGACAGTGCCGGGTACCGCATCGCCGGGGACAGCGCTGGGGACAGGTCAGTATTCAGCAAGCAAGCAGTGTGTGTGCAGTTCCCAATGAACTCTGATGAACCCATGATTCACCATCGTGACACCTGCTGTAGCACGGATGTCACGGAGGTGTCATCAGGAGATCATCAGACTCCGATGACCTCCTGAACGTCACTGTGCACACATTGCTTGCTGGATACTCACCTGTCACAGGCAATGCGGTCCTCAATGCTGTCCCCAGCAATGTGGTCTCTGGCGATGTCCCCAGCGATGCTCCGGCTTCCAGCTCCCAGGTGAAGTGAATATTCAATGAGTATAATGAGCGGGGGTCAAAAGCAGGAGACAGCAGGGCCGAAGAACGCAGCGCTGGATACAGGTGAATATAGAAAATGTTTTTCTTTGAAAGACATGTGTTTACTCCAGTACGTGTCACACGTATGCAAACACAGATGTCACACGTGTGACACACATATGACAAACGTATGACCATCCCATGCGTGTGGTTTGTACCTGATTAAACACGGATGTCTGAAACCAGCCTAAGACTGACAGATATAATGTATTGCGATGGTTGTGTAACAAAGTGTATGGTTCATTTTCTTCAATTACCCTTTTTGAAAATTAAAACTCTGGAGCCAAAGAAACATTTTAGTGGAAAAATGGTAATTTTTAATTTTAACAGACCAATGTTATACAATTCCGTGACTCACTGGAGGGTTAAAATACTACACCCCTAGATTAGTTTCTAGAGAGGTGTAGTTGCTAGAATGGGTTCCCTTGTTGGGGGTTTCTACTGTTTTGATACATCAGGGGTTGTGGAAATGCGATATGGCGTCCACTATCTATTCCAGCCAGTTTTGTGCTCAAAAATTCAAATAGCGCTCCTTCCCTTCCAAGCCCTGCCATGCGCCAAAACAGTAGTTTTCCAACACATATATGAGGTATCGATGTACTCAGGTTTGTTTAAGAACAATAGGGATTGAACAGCATCATGAAAACAAAGGGACACACCAGACAGGTCAGAGATAAAGTTGTGGAGAAGAGTAAAGGAAGGTTAAGTTATAAAAAAAAATAGTCCAAGCTCTGAACATCTCACAAAGCACTATTCAATTCATCATTCAAAATTGGAAGGACTATAGTACAATTTCAAACCTACCAAGACATGGCCATGTCCATCTGAACTGACATCCCAAAAAGAGCACTAAATAGAGAAACAGCCAAGAGGTCCATGCTCACACTAGAGGAACTGCAGATATCCACAGCTCAGGTGCGAGAATCTATCCACAGGACAACTATTAGATGTATACTCCAATAATTTGGCCTTGATGGAAGATATACAAGAAGAAACAATAGAAAAAAAATTCTTCCAGCTGAAAATACAGTTAAAAAAAACAGAACTGTTTTCCAGTGGAATTAAAAAGTAGATGGCATCTTAAATTGCATTCAGCAATAGAGTATAAATGTCCTTGTTTTTCTGACTGTAAACCAGTCCTTAATCATAGATAACCAATTAAGGAGGAAGGACTGTTTTGCAGTCAGAAAGGCACAGGAAATGTATACTATATTGCTGAATGTAATTGAAGATGACATCTCCTTCTTAATTGCACTGGAATAAAGTTCTATGTTTTACCTGGATTTTCAACTAGAGGAAATTTTTACTATTGGATCTCTAAAGCGCTGAGTCTAGCAGGGGTGGCTTCCACTGTACAGAGGATCACAGTCAGGGCCGTATTTACCATTAGGCACCCGTGGTCCCGTGCCTAGGGCGGCAGGATGCAGGGGGCGGCACCTTCTAGCAGTAAAAAAAAAAAAATTTGAGGGAGGCTGATGCTGGGGGTGGCTGGGAGGAGAGAGGCTGATGCTGGGGGAGGCTAGGAGGGGGGAGGCTTTTGCTGGGGGAGGCAGGGAGGGGGAGGCTGATACTGGGGGAGGCTGGGAGGAGGGAGGCTGATGCTGAGGGAGGCTGATGCTGGGGGAGGCTGGGAGGAGAGAGGCTGATGCTGGGGGAGGCTGATGCTGGGGGAGGCTGGGAGGGGGAGGCTGATGCTGGGGGAGGCTGGGAGGAGAGAGGCTGATGCTGGGGGAGGCTGGGAGAAGAGAGGCTGATGCTGGGGGAGGCTGATGCTGGGGGAGGCTGGGAGGAGAGAGGCTGATGCTGGAGGAGGCTGATACTGGGAGAGGCTGCGAGGGGGGAGGCTGGGAGGGGGGAGGCTGATGCTGGGGGAGGCTGATACTGGGGGAGGCTGGGAGGAGTGAGGCTGATGCTGGGGGAGGCTGGGAGAAGAGAGGCTGATGCTGGGGGCAGAGAGGCTGATGCTGGGGGCAGAGAGGCTGATGCTGGGGGAAGCTGGGGGAGAGAGGCTGATGCTGGGGGAAGCTGGGGGAGAGAGGCTGATGTTGGGGGAAGCTGGGGGAGAGAGATTGATGCTGGGGGGCTGGGGGGAGAGAGGCTGATGCTGGGGGAGGCTGATACTGGGAGAGGCTGTGAGGGGGGAGGCTGAGGCTGGGAGGGTGGAGGCTGATGATGGGGGGGCTGATGCTGGGGGAGGCTGGAAGTAGTGGGTCTGATGCTGGGGGAGGCTGGGAGAAGAGAGGCTGGTGCTAGGGGCAGAGAGGCTGGTGCTGGGGGCAGAGAGGCTGATGCTGGGGGAAGCTGGGGGAGAGAGGCTGATGCTGGGGGAAGCGGGGGGAGAGAGGCTGATGCTGGGGGAAGCGGGGGGAGAGAGGCTGATGCTGGGGGAAGCTGGGGGAGAGAGGCTGAAGCTGGGGGAGGCTGGGGGGAGAGAGGCTGAAGCTGGGGGACGCTGGGGGGGAGAGAGGTTGATGCTGGGGGGGGGCTGGGGGGAGAGAGGCTGATGCTGGGGGAGGCTGATACTGGGAGAGACTGTGAGGGGGGAGGCTGATGCTGGGGGAGGCTGGGAGGGTGGAGGCTGATGCTGGGGGGGCTGATGCTGGGGGAGGCTGGGAGGAGTGAGGCTGATGCTGGGGGAGGCTGGGGGCAGAGAGGCTAATGCTGGGGGCAGAGAGGCTGATGCTGGGGGCAGAGAGGCTGATGCTGGGGGAAGCTGGGGGAGAGAGGCTGATGCTGGGGGAAGCTGGGGGAGAGAGGCTGATGCTGGGGGAGAGAGGCTGATGCTGGGGGAAGCTGGGGGAGAGAGACTGATGCTGGGGGAAGCTGGGGGAGAGAGGCTGATGCTGGGGGAAGCTGGGGGAGAGAGGCTGAAGCTGGGGGAGGCTGGGGGGAGAGAGGCTGAAGCTGGGGGGGCTGGGGGGAGAGAGGCTGATGCTGGGGGAGAGGCTGCTGGTGAAGGCGGGGGAGAGCGGCTGCTGCTGGGGGAATGGGAGAGAGGGGCCAATCCTAGAGACAGAGGACAAGGGTTGAGGGATAGTGCAATGACAAAATCGATGTAAGGACTCAGAATGAGAGGGGGGCAGCATTGGGAGCTCATTATGGAGAAGGGGCAGCATGTGTGGGCTCAGTATGGAGTGGAGCAATGTAGGGGAGTCAATATCAAGAGTCAGCATAAGCGTTAGTGTGGTGGTCTTAGTATGATGAATGGGGCAGCATGGAGGTGTCATTATGAAAAAGAGGAAGGCAGCATTAGGAGCTCATGGAGAGCGGCAGCATGCATGGGACATTGTGAGGAGGGAACAGCATGCATGGGAAACTGTGAGGAGGGAGCAGCATGCATGGGACATTGTGAGGAGGGGGCATCATGCATGGGACATTGTGAGGACGGGGAAGCATGCATGGGACATTGTGAGGAGGGGGAAGCAAGCATGGGACATTGTGAGGAGGGGGCAGCACGCATGGGACACTGTGAGGAGGGGGCAGCACGCATGGGACATTGTGAGGAGGGGGCAGCACGCATGGGACATTGTGAGGAGGGGGCAGCATGCATGGGACATTGTGAGGAGGGGGCAGCACGCATGGGACATTGTGAGGAGGGGGCTGCATGCATGGGACATTGTGAGGAGGGGGCAGCATGCATGGGACATTGGGAGGAGGGGCAACATGCATGGGACATTGTGAGGGGGGACAGCATGCATGGGACATTGTGAGGAGGGAGCAGCATGCATGGGACACTGTGAGGAGGGGGCAGCATGCATGGGACATTGTGAGGAGGGGGCAGCATGCATGGGACATTGTGATGAGGGAGCAGCATGCATGGGACACTGTGAGGAGGGGGCAGCATGCATGGGACATTGTGAGGAGGGGGCAGCATGTATGGGACATTGTGAGGAGGGGGCAGCATGCATGGGACACTGTGAAGAGGGGGAAGCATGCATGGGACATTGTGAGGAGGGGGAAGCATGCATGGGACATTGTGAGGAGGGGGCAGCATGCATGGGACACTGTGAGAAGGGGGCAGCATGCATGGGACATTGGGAGGAGGGGGCAGAATGCATGGGACATTGTGAGGAGGGGGCAGCATGTATGGGACATTGTGAGGAGGGGGCAGCATGCATGGGACACTGTGAGGAGGGAACAGCATGCATGGGAAACTGTGAGGAGGGAGCAGCATGCATGGGACATTGTGAGGAGGGGGCAGCATGCATGGGACATTGTGAGGACGGGGAAGCATGCATGGGACATTGTGAGGAGGGGGAAGCACGCATGGGACATTGTGAGGAGGGGGCAGCACGCATGGGACATTGTGAGGAGGGGGCAGCACGCATGGGACATTGTGAGGAGGGGGCAGCACGCATGGGACATTGTGAGGAGGGGGCAGCATGTATGGGACATTGTGAGGAGGGGGCAGCATGCATGGGACATTGGGAGGAGGGGCAACATGCATGGGACATTGTGAGGGGGGACAGCATGCATGGGACATTGTGAGGAGGGAGCAGCATGCATGGGACACTGTGAGGAGGGGGCAGCATGCATGGGACATTGTGAGGAGGGGGCAGCATGCATGGGACATTGTGAGGAGGGAGCAGCATGCATGGGACATTGTGAGGAGGGGGCAGCATGCATGGGACACTGTGAGGAGGGGGCAGCATGCATGGGACATTGTGAGGAGGGGGCAGCATGTATGGGACATTGTGAGGAGGGGGCAGCATGCATGGGACACTGTGAAGAGGGGGAAGCATGCATGGGACATTGTGAGGAGGGGGAAGCATGCATGGGACATTGTGAGGAGGGGGCAGCATGCATGGGACACTGTGAGGAGGGGGCAGCATGCATGGGACATTGGGAGGAGGGGGCAGAATGCATGGGACATTGTGAGGAGGGGGCAGCATGTATGGGACATTGTGAGGAGGGGGCAGCATGCATGGGACACTGTGAGGAGGGGGCAGCATGCATGGGACATTGTGAGGAGGGGGCAGCATGCATGGGACACTGTGAGGAGGGGGCAGCATGCATGGGACATTGTGAGGAAGGGGCAGCATGCATGGGACATTGGGAGGAGGGGGCAGCATGCATGGGACATTGTGAGGAGGGGGCAGCATGATGTGAGGACAATGTGCAGATCATATTTCATAATTGAGGAAGGTGTGGTGGGTATAATTTATAAGGGAGGGCAGTGTGTAGTTTATTAGGGGCAGTGTCACAGTCACAGTATATAAGTGGGGACAGTGTGGTGGGAATATTTTATACTCATGCTATGTTTTGATGTGCCCGTGGTGATCCCCATTGGGGGGGGTTTAGTGCCCTTCGTTTCTCATTGATACTTTTTCAAGTGTTTTACAGAGTAGATCTGCCTTACACAGATGTCGTGTGCGAAAACTCAGTGTTACGTTGTCACTAAGGGGCGCGACCACTTAAAGTGCCTAGGGCAGCACGAAGGCAAAATACAGCCCTGATCACAGTCATATAGCAGGGGTGACCTGGTTGTTCCTATTTATGCAAGAATTAAGCCATTTTTTTAAAGCAAGCCATAAGACGTGCCGTTTGCCGTTTGCAAAAAGCCATGTAGGGGCACAGCTAGAATGTGGAAGGTGCTCTGGTCTGATGAGACCAAAGTAGAACCTTTTGGTCCATTGGCGCACACAAACTGAAAATGGTCCCTGCGAAAGAAGCTCTTTTGAGCCCAAGAGCTAATAAAAATGCAAAATTGCACCTGCTTTGGAGGTAGAAATGGGCCCCCCTTAACTTTTGGGCCCCTGTGCGGCTGAACAGGTTACACCAATCGTATGTCCACATCTGTTTTGGTCAACAGTGCTGGCCAAAAGTATTGGCACCAATGCAATTCTGTCAGATAATACTCAGTTTCTTCTTGAAAATGATTGCAATCACAAATTCTTTGGTATTATTAACTTCATTTATTTTGCTTGCAATGAAAAAACACAAAAGAGAATGAAACAAAAATCAAATCATTGATCATTTCACACAAAACTCCAAAAATGGGCCAGACAAAAGTATTGGCACCCTTAGCCTAAAGGGGGCTTTACACGCTACGATATCGTTAATGTTTTGTCGTCGGGGTCAAGTTGTTAGTGACGCACATCCGGCGTCATTAACGATATCGCAGCGTGTAACACTGACCAGCGACCTTAAGCGACCTCAAAAATGGTGAAAATCGTTCACCATGGAGAGGTCGTCCCAAACTCAAAAATCGGTAAGGGTTGTTTAGCGTTGTGGTTCATCGCTCATGCGGCAGCACACATCGCTATGTGTAACACCGCAGGAGCGAGGAACGTCTCTTTACCTGCCGCCGGCCACAATGCGGAAGGAAGGAGGTGGGTGGGATGTTACGTCCTGCTCATCTCTGCCCCTCCGCTTTGATTGGCCGGCCGCTTAGTGACGTTGCGGTAACGTCGCTGTGATGCCGAACGTCCCTCCCCCTTGAAGGAGGGATTGTTCGGCAGTCACAGTGACGCCGCCGACCAGGTAAGTATGTGTGACGCTGCCGTAGCGATAATGTTCGCTACGGCAGGGATCACAAACAATCGCATGCGCGACGGGGGTGGGTACTTACACGCTCGCTATCGCTACAAATTGCTAGCTATATCGCTACCGTGTAAAGCCCCCTTAATACTTGGTTGCACAACCTTTAGCCAAAATAAATGCAAACAACCGCTTCCAGTAACCATCAATGAGTTTCTTAGGCTAGCATTGCGTTGTGTGACGGATGCAACGGATGCGTTGCATATTGTGGCACAACGGATGCTACGGATCGTGCAAAACAACGGAAGCTTTTTTTTTCTTTACAGTTTTACCGGCAGCAGACTATTGTGAACGATCAGCTGATCGCTCTCAATAGCCGGCAGCCGGGCGCTCAGCTGGGCGCTCTCACATGCCGGCGGCCGGGCATGCCGGCGGGCGCTCAGCTGAGCGCTCTCACATGCCGGCGGGCGGGCGCTCAGATGAACGTTCGGCTACTGAGAGACAAAATAAAGTTTGTGATTTAAAAAAAAAAAAGAGCATGCACAGTGAAATCCTACGGATTGCGCTGCTCAAAAAAAGTTACATGCTGCGTTTCTTCCACCCGACGCAGCGTCAAAATAACGACGCTGCGTCATCTAGCGGATGCAACGCTGACACTTGCGTTACAGTGCGTCGTCCATACAAGTCTATGGAGAATAGCGCAGTGCGATAACGGACTGTGCTATTCTCCATAGTGACGGACTCCGCTGAACGCAAGTGTGAAAGTACCCTTACAATGCTCTGCTGGAATTTTAGACCATTCTTCTTTGGTAAACTGCTCCAGGTCCCTGAGATTTGAAGGGTGCCTTCTCCAAACTGCCATTTTGAGATCTCTCCACAGGTGTTCTCTGGGATTCAGGTCTGGACTCATTGCTGGCAACTTTAGTAGTCTCCAGTCCTTTCTATCAAACCATTTTCTAGTGCTTTTTGAAGTGTGTTTTGGGTCATTGTCCTGCTGGAAGACCCTTGACCTCTGAGGAAGACCCAGCTTTCTCACACTGGACCCTTCATTATGCTGCAAAATTTGTTGGTAGTCTTCAGACTTCATAATGCCATGCACACGGTAAAGCAGTCCAGTGCCAGAGGCAGCAAAGCAACCCCAAAACATCAGGGAACCTCCGCCATGTTTGACTGTAGAGACCGTGTTCTTTTCTTTGCCTCTTTTTTTTTTTCCTGTAGACTCTATGTTGATGGCTTTTCCCAAAAAGCTCTACTTTTGTATCATCTGACCAGAGAACATTCTTCCAAAACGTTTTAGGCTTTCTCAGGTAAGTTTTGGCAAACTCCAGCCTGGCTTTTTTATGTCTCGGGGTAAGAAGTGTGGTCTTCCTGGGTATCCTACCATACCGTCCCTTTTCATTCAGATGCCGATGAATAGTACGGGTTTACACTGTTCTACCCTCGGACTGCAGGGCAGCTTGAACTTGTTTGGATGTTAGTCGAGGTTCTTTATCCACCATCCGCACAATCTTGCGTTGAAATCTCTCGTCAATTTTTCTTTTCCTTCCACATCTATGGAGGTTAACCACAGTGCCATGGGCTTTAAACTTCTTGATGACACTGCACACCGTAGACACAGGTACTTTCAGGTCTTTGGAAATGGACTTGTAGCCTTGAGATTGCTCATGCTTCCTCACAATTTGGATTCTCAAGTCCTCAGACAGTTCTTTTCTCGATGCTCAATATGGTACACACAAGGACACAGGACAGAGGTTGAGTCAACTTTAATCCATGTCAACTGGCTGCAAGTGTAATTTAGTTATTGCCAACACCTGTTAGGTGCCACAGGTAAGTTACAGGTGCTGTTAATTACACAAATTAGAGAAGCATCACATGATTTTTCAAACAGTGCCAATACTTTTGTCCACCCCCTTTTTTATGTTTGGTGTGGAATTATATCCAACTTGGCTTTATGACAACTTTTTTATTTTTTTTCATTGAAGACAAATTAAATGAAGATAATAATACCAAAGAATTTGTGATTGCAATCATTTTCAAGAAGAAACTGAGTATTATGTGACAGAATTGCAGGGGTGCCAATACTTTTGGAAAACTTACACTACACATCACTCTGAAAACACCATCCTCACCGTCACATATGGTGGTAACAGCATCATGCTGTGGAGATGCTTTTCTTCAGCAGGGACAGGAAAGCTGGTTACAGTTGATGGCAAGAAGGTTGGCTCTGAATACAGGGCAATCCTGGAGGAAAACCTGTAAGAGGCTACAAAACACTTGAGACTGGGACGTAAGTTCACTTTCTAGCACAAGGACTCTAAACAAACTGCTGGAGCTACAATGAAATGGTTTAGATCAAAGCATATTCATGTGTTTGAATGGCCCAATCGAAGTCTAGACTTTGACTGGGACATTGAGAATCCCATTGAGGATCTGTTACAAAATTCGAAAATTTCTGTTAATGCATTCTTTCCAGTCAATTTCACTGAGCTTAGAGCTATTTTGCAAAGAAGGGACAAGAATTCTGCCTCTCACAGACCTGTTACTTTTTCATTTACAAGCCCTCCTACTCTGTGCTCATTACCTGTATTAATTGCACCTGTTTGAATTTGTTACCTGTATAAAAGATACCTGACCACACACTCAGTCAATCACATTCCAATCTCTCCACCATGGCCAAGACCAAAGAGCTATCTAAAGACACCAGGGACATAATTGTAAATCTGCACAAGGCTGGGATGGACTACAGGACAGTAGGAAAGCAGCTTGGTGAGAAGGCAACTGTTGGTGCAATTCTTAGAAAATGGAAGATGACTGTCGATCTTACTCGGTCTGGGCTCCATGCAAGATTTCGCCTCGTGGGGTAAGGATGATTCTGAGAAAGGTCAGGAATCAGCCTAGAACCACACTGGAGGACTTGGTCAATGACCTGAAGAGAGCTGGGACCACAGTCTCAAAGATTACCGTTTATAACACACTACGCCGTCATGGATTAAAATCACCCTGCTAAAGTCAATACATGTCAAGGCCCGATTGAAGTTTGCCATTGGAAATCTGGATGATCTAGAGGAGGCACGAGAGAAGGTCATGTGGTCAGACGGGACCAAAATAGAACTTTCTAGTGTCAACGCCATTTGTTTGGAGGAAGTACAAGGATGAGTACAACCGCAAGAACCCTGTCACAAACGTGCAGCATGGAGGTGGAAACATCATATTTTGGGGGTGCTTTTCTGCAAAGGGGACAGGATGACTGCACTGTACTGAAAGGAGGATGGATGGGGTCATGTATAGCAAGATTTTAGCCAACAATCTCCTTCTATCATTAAGAGTATTGAAGATGGGTCTTCCAGCATGGCAATGACCAGAAACACACAGTAAGAACTAAGGATGGCTCTGTAAGATGCATTTCAAGGTTTAGGAGTGGCCTAGCCAGTCTCCAGACCTGAACCCAATAGAAAATCTTTGGAGGGAGCTGAAAGTCAATGATGTTCAGCGACAGCTCTGAAACCTGAAAGACCTGGAGAAGATCTTTATGGTGGAATGGGCCAAAATCACTGCTGCATTTTGTGCAAGCTTGGAAAATGACCGGCTGCTGTAAGGTGAGGTCACTGACCTTACTGAGGTCAGGGTACTTGCGATCACAGGTAAAGGACTGTGGGAACTGCCAGGTCTGACGGAAAATAACCTAACTGACGTCATCGGTCATAACGCAGCTCAGTCACTACCTGAAGCTCACAGTGGGCAGTCGTGTTCTAAGGCCACAAACTGTCAGCTCAGATGTAGCAGGAATCGTCATGAGAGCTCGTGAGTATTACATCAGACCTGAGCAATTTTGGGGTTAATAAATTGGTGAAAGAGGGTGTTTTTTGTACTTTTATTTCAAATAAAGGATTTTTCAGTGTTTGTGTTTATTTCTTTTCACTTACAGATTAGTAATAGGGGGGGTCTCATAGATGCCTCCCATTACAAATCTAGGGCTTAGTGGCAGTTGTGGGCTGTAATTAACGCCTTATAACCCCGATTGCCACCGCACCAGGACAATCGAGAAAAGCCAGGTAGAGTTAAGGGATTGTCATATCTAATAGATGCAACAATCCTGGTTGGCTGCAGACTGCTATTTTTAGGCTGGGTGGCCCAATAAGAATGGGTCTTCCCAGCCTGATAATACCAGCCCCCAGCTTTCGGGCTTTATCATGGCTGGGTATTAAAAATTGACGAGGACCACACACCATTTCTAAATTAAAAAAAAACCCACATGCGGTTGTTTTATTTTGATGCACAGCCAAGATAAGCACACATCTGGAGACTGCAGCCATCTGCTTTATCTGTGATGGGCAACATAATACGGGGAGACCCAGTGTCAATTTATTTATTTTTATACCACGATAGTGACCCCCAGAAAGGGTCTGTGTTGGCAAGCAGCTAGACACACTGTCACAAAGGTTGGGGGCACGTCTGACTGCAACCAATCACAGACGCCAGGACTGCCGGTGGGTGGGGGAAGCAGTGAATATGTGAAACTTTACGGATCTGGACTTTTACAGTCCGGGTCCACTTATCACTACTGCTGATCATGTGAAATTCGGAACCAAGAATTTTGACGTCTTTTTTTCTTGGCCATTTCCTGTGCAGTTGCAGCACACCTCCATTTATGTGGATAGAGCAGTGTTACAGTTCCTTGCACATTATATTTGGAATATTACTTAACTTTGTGACCCCCATCTTTCTCAGCATCAGTGTGGACACTCAGTCCCCACTGATCAGTTCACTTCTAATATTATTTCAGCACCAAATT
Organism: Anomaloglossus baeobatrachus; assembly: GCF_048569485.1. NCBI lineage: Eukaryota > Metazoa > Chordata > Amphibia > Anura > Aromobatidae > Anomaloglossus > Anomaloglossus baeobatrachus. The sequence continues at coordinate 438,747,159 of NC_134356.1, read as the reverse complement.
TGCTCCTTGTTGCAGAAAACCACATTGAAACAGTTATTTAAGTAATTTAAAAAAAAAGCCACATGCGATTCCTATTTTGATACACAGCCAAGATAAGCAGAAGGCTGGGTGCTTCAGCATGTATGCTTTATCTGTGCTGGGTGTCATAATATGGGGGGAACCTATGCCAATTTTTTAATTTATTTTTACACCGATATAGACACATAAGTAAGTATAAAGCGCTTGTCCCATTCCCTTATCCTGTCTACCACCATTTTTAAGCGCCTGATTCAGGTCTCCATAGACTTATATAGGGACCGGTGTCCGGCCAAATATCTGGGATCAATTCTGGGCCCAAACCGAGGTTTTTTTAAACCAGGTTGGACACACCGATCTTGGGTATCTGCAAGTCTGCCCATCTCTAATCATCATGAAGAATCATATGTTAAAAAAGAGTGATAATCGTGAACTTGTGCAACAGATTTTTCTTTACTTAGAACAGAAGATATATTTAATTTATTTAACCGAATACAATTCTTTCAGAACAAAACAAATGTGTCCATTCCTTGAAACGGACAAAAACTCACAATGATTATAAAAGGCACCTTGTTAACTCCAAGAGAATCTTTACTACCTCTATGTACATCGCCCATATGAGCAATGCCTCTTAGAAATCCACTGATTTGTCACGCTAGAGGCCTTGACGTTTTGTGACCTCCTTTTTCATAGACTGCATGGATGAGAATAACTGTCCTTGAATTCAAGCTAGCCCTTATAATTGTCCTTTCTTCCATGATAGGTAGAGTGAAGCTCCGAGAATACTGCTACTACGTCTATGAGCAGATTAGTGGCGAGGCCATCTGGCAATACTTATTCACCGAATCTTCTTTTGTCGGACACAAGATATGACACGGAATGATTAAAATCGGTATTGAAAACCCAAATGGAGTCTGCAGGGTTTTCAACATTTGTTTGCAACACATATACGTGACTATAATAAGCCACCAAATGTCCCCACATTCCAACATCATGCAATGTATGCATGATAAGTCTTATTAGATCTTCATATGAAATTGTTGGTACATTCATGACTTTCCTCCTGCAAGACTTTCTTTAAAGTGTTCCTCTATTTAATTGTTCCTGAGACGTCTTAAATGCCGGTCAACGACAGTCCAAAGCGGCATTTCCTTCCAACCTCCAGTTAAGTTCTTTTTTCCACCAGACATACTGTAAGCCCTTTGTATTTCATGTTTTAGCCTAAATTGACAGATTTACACTTCGTAAAAAAATGAGTGATCAAAAATACATTGAAGAGGTGGATGAATATATTGTGCAGTTCTATATGAACATCCATGTGTTAAGGCCCCCGCATAGTCAACTTTCATCCTTTTTCTGAAGTGACATTCTGTAGAAAATCCACTTTTTTTTTTTTGCTTTAACAATGACAAAAGTTTCACAATGCAAAAATGCAGGCAAATTTGTCATTCAATTCTAAGAAGACTAATCTTCCTGTTGTGACGTCGGCTTTCTGTGAAGAGACGCCAAGAAATTTTTTGCAGTTTGGGAAGGCTGGGTCCTATGGATGCCTGAGATCCAATTGTTCTGAACCATTCATTGAATTACGTTGCAGCATATTCATATTCTTATATGAAAGGTACTACAAGAAAAAGAAAAGGAGTTATTCAGATAGCAATAAATAGAAAAACTACAAAAAGGCCTAAAAAAGTAACTTTCCTTTTCATTTTCCTTTCATAAATCAATAGTACATATGAAAATAAGAAACTTTGTAATATATCTTCGCTTCTTTTCCCTCCTGGACTTATTAATTCCTCTGTAAACTCTGTATTCAGTGGTAAAATCTGTATACACTGAATACTGTATTTTTCGCTTTATAAGACGCACTGGATTATAAGACACACCCCAAATGTAGAGAAAAAAAAAGGTAAAAAAATATGGGGTTTGTTTTATAATCTGATGGTGTCGTACCGGGGAGGGGCAGCAGCGGTGGTCACAGGAGGCAGGGGTGGGGCTGGAGTACGGCGATGCTGCGGGTGGTGTAGAGGGGGCCCAGATGCTCACTGCGGACTGCGGCACTGTCCTGGGACAATGGGCACTGCTCTGTGTTGGAGCTTGCTGTGAGTGGTGAGGCACGGGCCATTCTGAAGATGTCGGCGGTGTGGGCTTCAAAGAAATGAAGGCTGGACTCAGCGCAAGCACTGATGAGCTGGTAGCTCCATCTGAGCATGCGCCGACTCTGGGCGCCATTATTTGAAGCCCTCACCACCGACATCTTCAGAATGACCCGTGCCTCACTGCCGACATCTTCAAAATGGCCTCACCGCCAGCTGCACAGAGCCTCACAGCCCGTTAAATGGAGCCTCACCACCCGCCGCACAGAGCCTAACCGTCCTTTGCACAGAGCCTCACCATCTGCCGCACAGAGCCTCACCGCCTGCCGCACAGAGCAGCGCCCACAGCCCCGGCACAGAGCAGCGCCCGCAGCACAGCATTGCCCCTGCCTCCTGTGACCCCTCTCCACCACCCCCCAGTAAGCTACATTTGGATTTTAAGATGCACCCCTCATTTTCTTCCCAAATGTTTTTGAAAGAAAAGTGCGTTTTATAATCCAAAAAATACGGTACATATTTTCACATTTCTGTGAGATGGCAGATGTCATTTCAGGAGAACCTGGAGCAGAATACCTGTCTCTTTCTCAAGTTCCTCCTTCCTTCCACCCTTTACTTCTCCATAGAATCTTACGAGCAGCCAATGTCATCTCAGTAATGTGAAAGTCTCTATTCATGGAATACAGATTGCAACCATGAACTAAAAATACTGAGAATAAAACATCAGTCTAGGAGAAGAAAGAAGCTATTTTCTTTGATAAAATATATTATAATGTTTCTTATTTTCACATATTTAAAAATAAAACAAAATGATTTCTGCATAAAAAATATGGTCCATGCAATCAACTCAAGGAATCTAAATTAATGGGACATTTTAAAGAAGGTCTAATTCTTTTTAATGAACTAAGTTATTTAGTAAAAAATAGATAATTTTCTGAAACAAGATATATATATATATATATATCTATATATATATATTTAATATAGTCATAAAGATAAATACAAAATATGTTACCCTATAGTTAAAGGAGAAATCACAAAAAGTTAAGCCACCACCACTGTTTTAAGAAAACTACTGAAGTGATAGTATTCCCATTTCAGCAACTTGAAGGATGGGACATCAGGATGTCACTGTACGCTGTCCACCATACATCCTGGTATCCCAACCATTCCATTTACCTAAACCCGACTGGAGGACCAGATAGGATGGATAAGGTGCAGCGGTCCTGAATGGAGGTGAGTGTGTTATTCACAATTTTGTACTCACCACCATAAACTATTCCCTTAGAGGTCCACCCTTCTATCTATCAATATTTAGGCCTCCCTAGTTATAACAACTTGCGTTATATACGACTTGCCTACTTTGGACACATCATAAAAACAGAGAAATCACTGGAGAAGAACATCGTAGTCAGAAGAAAAGAAGGAACAAGGCGATGAGGAAGACCATCAACCCTATGGCTTGTTACAATCAAGTAAGCGGCGGAGAAGATGTTGGTGGACCTATCTAGGCTTGCACAAGATCGATCTTCCTACCTAGTGTTCATTCCAGTCACCCTGGCTTATGATTGAGCTGAAGGCCGTTATATAATAATAGTTGTATCGGCTTACTCGTGCATATCAATTTGCAGGACCTGGTCCATTGGCTATGTAATAGTTTTTTTGCTATTGGACTAGGGCCCTGAGAACCACATACTACCTCATGGCATTCACAGCTCTTCTTTTGATTAGACAACCTGGTGCAATGTCATGCATATCATCCCACCAGCTGTGCCGGCTAATCGGCCGCAAATGCCAGGAGATAATAGGAGGCTTTCAGGGCTAATGTCCAGCAGCCACAGATTACTGATGTAGCCGATGGACTGGGTCCTGCAATTTTCAACTACTTTATAGCACACCCTTTGGCACTATGCTTCACTATCCTATTACATGGAGGCACAGCATGGGAGATCCTTACAAAAAAATTGTGATGCATAAATTATTATGGATGGTATTGCATTATTATGGCATTCTCCCTTAGTAGCATTGCTGGACAGTCATGTGGCAACAGAGCACCTAATGGTTTGTTATATGGATGATAGTGACTCCATTTGCTGCCGCACCCAGGCTATGCCTTTAGCATTATTTCACACACAACTCCATTGCATGTGTAAACAGCTTGATATTACTGTACATATTCACTGTTCTTTACACAAAAAAGTCAATTACCTGAGAAAATCTGGTGCTTTAGAGATCATGTTCTCAAAGTCTGCAAATGCCAGTTTTCCATCCCCATCCATATCTGCCTCCTCAATAACCTTCTCACAAACCAACGTCACCTCTTCCTCCTCCAGTTCTTCTCGTGTCAGCTTATTGAGAGTTTTCTCCAGATCAGATTTACAAATAAAGTTATCTGTGTTGAAATCTAAGAACAACAGAAGGGAAAACACATTTTCAATATTTAAGGCCACTTTAGATGGCTCAATTGTGTCCATTAAAGAAGCACTCCCATCAGACTTTTTATCTTCTTAAAGGGAACCTGTCATCAGAAATTTAGCTATAAAGCTAAAAGTTTCCCCCTCTGCAGCTCCTGGGCTGCATTCTAGGAAGCTTCCTATAGTTTTTGTGGCCCCTTTTATACCAAAATAAATACTTTATAAACTTGTACCTTTTCGTATGCAAATTTTGAAAATTATCCATGGGGGCGGGCTGCCTGGTGTCGGTTACTGTCCTCTTGCCGATTTACGCCGCCCCCGAACGCTGAATTTCAAACCTCAGGATGCCGCCCCTGGGCGCCCGTGGTCCCGCGCATGCGCTGTGCGACTGTAGCGGTGCCGTGCACTGTGTGCACGTGTGACCGCTGGTGACGCTTTGCGCGGGCACGAGGTTATGGGCAGCGCTGTGAGTGTCATCAGCAAGTGCCGCCCATAACCTCGTGACCGCACTTTCCCCTTTGCCTCCTGCGTTCTGCGCAAGCGTCTCCTCGTAACCTGTGGTGGCCTGATCCGCTCCTCCCATCTATTTCCTGCTGCAGGGCAGGATGGGAAGAAGGTGACGTCGGATCATTTGGCCAGCACTTGCGCAGAAAGCAGGAGGCAAAGGGAAGAGCGCGGCCACGGTATTATGGGCGGGCATTTGTGATGCATTCACAGCGCCGCCCATAATATCGTGCCTGCGACCACGTCACCAGCAGTCCTCGTGTGCACGGGACCTCGGGCGCTGTGGGCGGTGTCCTGATCTATGAAATGAAGCAATGGGGGATGGCGTAAACCAGAAGGAGGGACAGTAACCGACACCACACGGCCCGCCCACATGGAGAATTTACAAGAATTGCAGACAAAAAGGTACAACTTTATAAAGTGTTTAATTTGGTTTAAAAGGGGGCACAAAAAGTACAGGAACCTTGCTAGAATGCATCCCAGGAGCTGCAGAGGGGGAAACTTTTAGGTTTAAAGCTAAATTTCTGATGACAGGTTCCCTTTAATATATTGCAATCAAATAAAATTTAATTTTATTAGCAAAAAATATATATCTTGCAAGGACAAATCAAGGAATGGACAACTAGTGAGAATCGTGACAAATTACCAGCAGAAGAGGGATTACAATGGTGATATATATAAATATATGGACCCGTAGAAGCAAGGTTACTTGCGAAACGGCTGCCGTCGGCCGACGTGGCACCCCCTCATCCTCCCTCACTACCTGTACCCTGATGTGATCGTGGAATAAAAGAAATTCTTTATTTGACCATTGGAGTGCGACCTGTTCATCTCTACCTTGTGGATCTTGTATCGTCTTTGCTTTGGGACACGCACCCAGGTCTCCACCTGCACGGAAGCGCAGCTTTGTCAGCCTCAAAGGGGATCAGCGGTGCCCGGTATCCTCCACCCAGCTTTATATATAATAATGTGATATGACAAAATATGTGTGACAATATAAATCACTTATCTGAATGACCCGCCCTAAACATTAGGTTTTCAATGAAAAATAATTCTGCAATATGGAAAGAAAGCACATGAGACCTGAATCACCCGGAAAACAGCGAGTGCACAGCAATGCAAGGAAAGTACATTGTACATAAATAAGTGACATATGCATAACATAATATGTGGATATATGTATATGTATCAAGGATAAATATGAAAACACATTAAGTACATAGCATCTTTTCTGTTTGTTCTGTATATTCTCTATATTGCAATCATCATATTATAAGCCACTGGATACTTAAAATTGCTCATTTTGTTTTTCTACCCAGTAAATTCATTTCTTTTCTCTGCTCTATGTAGAAAGAGATAAGGGTGGCTTTACACACTACGAGATCGCTAGCCAATGCTAGCGATGGCGAGCGTGATAGCACCCGCCCCTATCGTTATGCCGATATGTGAAGATCGCTGCCGTAACGAACATTATCGCTACAGCAGCGTCACACGTACTTACCTGCTCGGCGACGTCGCTGTGACCGGCGAACCGCCTCCTTTCTAAGGGGGCGGTTCGCTCGGCGTCACAGTGACGTCACTAAGCGGCCGCCCAATCAAAGCGGAGGGGCGGAGATGAGTGGGACAAACATCCCACCCACCTTCTTCCTTCCTCATTGCTGGCGTGTGGCAGGTAAGGAGTGGTTCCTCGTTCCTGCGGCGTCATACGTAGCGATGTGTGCTGCCGCAGGGACGAGGATCAACTTTGCCCAAGCGACAGCAGCGATAATTGGGAGAGGACTCCCATGTCAACAAGGAGCGATTTTGGACGTTTTTGCAACGATCCAAAAATTGCTCCTAGGAGTCACACAAGAGATCGCTACAGCGACCGGATGTGCGTCACAAAATCCGTGACCCCAACGAGATCGCTGTAGCAATCTCGTAGCGTGTAAAGCCACCTTAAGTCTCTTGTCCCTGCATGAATCATCCCCCTCTTCAACCCATGACACAGCTGCACCCTCCTACCTTCTGCTATTTACTTTGGCAGTGATGACTCCTGTAGGGAAGAGATTTCCTGTTTCTACATAGAGCTTAGAAGGATTCAGCTAGTCTGTTTTTAATCACTTGAGGTCATATACCAAATGGAAAACAGAAGAATCGGTAGAATGGTAAAATGAGCAATTGCCAGTAGTGTTATATAACATGATCCCTGCAATAAGTTAAGAGGATAAAAACTTTGATGGGAGTGCTTATTTAAATGACTGCTGACCGGCTACATGCCAACTAATCGGTGGCCATTTAATGGCTTGTTTAAACAGACCGACACTACTTCTATGTTCAAAGGACGATCGTTGATGTTTCGCTGAATCTCTTCTGACTTCCTCTATATTAAGACATACACTGAGGTATACATTAATATGATATTACATATAAATTACCATAGATCTTAAAGGCATAGATTGCTTTCAGCTCACGGGGAGCCATCTCGCTCATCACAGAGAACATATCCACAAAGTCATTGAAGCTAAGGTTCCCTTCTCCATCTTCAGAAAAAGCCTGAACGATTCTCTCCTTGAATGGATTTTCCTGGAATAAAAAGGTCATTTAGATTTCACTCTGATGTATGAACTAAGCTCCTTCAGTTTTATGCCTCTTATATTGATTGCCTTTATAAAGACCTCATGCAATACATCACATGATATGTGCCGCAGACTGAAAAATCCAAAGCAAAGAATAGTAACTGCACAAAAATTGTCCACAGCACCTGGATGAGATTTCTAAAATTTTACTCTGCTGTTACTGTAATCCACTGCAGATTTTCCATCCCCAAATTTAGTCTGAAAATCTGCGTCAAATCTCCAATGCGTGAATGTGCCTCAAGAGTCACATGCGTGTAAGTGCATTTTAATGTGGTGCAATTTAACTAGTTTAAAAATGATCTTTTAGCACTTCTAAAGGGTTAGTATTAGTGAAAACCATGACCATGGCCACAATAGGTCTTCTGGTAATTTTCATACCATGTGTACCTGATTAATAATGAGGCAGTACAAGCTGCCCTATGTTAATGGAGTGTATAATGTAGCTATAATTTTTATATGCTAGTAAAATAAAGGCAGAAAGGAGGATGTTGCTGAATTTTAGAAATGTTAGAATCACACCGGACAAAGTCAAAGATGATTTGGACAATGTGAGAGAGATATAGGAAAGAGTTGCATTACTAATTTAAAGAGGTGGTCCACTACTCATCAGTAGTAGCCACAGCAATATAAAGCTCACACAGAAGGCTTTTCTCAAATACCTTGTGTTGTAAATTCTGATTCTACGCGGCACTATTGTGTTATGCTCATCCCCATCACGTGACCCCCATGCTACATGACCTGTAAGATCCGATGATGTCACGTCAACTTACAGTTGACATGACATCACCTAGGCGGGACCCAGTCTGCCTGACTGGGCTGTGGGCGAAGTTTCATTGCTCGTCACAGCCCAGCATCACTCCTGCTTGCGGTGCTCTGCAACGAAGGAGAGAGCACAAGAGATGCTGGGCTATCATGAGTGGTGAAACTCCACCCACAGCCCAGTCACTCACTGAGACTGGGGCCCGCATTGGTGATCATGGGTCAACTGGAAGTTGACGTAACATCGCTGGATCTCAGAGGTCATGGAGCCTGGGGGTCACATGATGGGGCTGAACGGACCGCAATAGCGCTGCTCAGAATCAGAATTTACTACACAAGGTATTTAAGAAAAGCCTTCTCTATGAGCTTCACATCAATGTGGCCACTAATGCTCAGTAGTGGACCACCCCTTAAATTATAGATTTTAATACTTGGAGCTAAAATGACCAGGAAAAAATAGAAGGAACAGTAGAAAGCAGAGTTCTACTAAAGTTTATTTCAGCATTATGAAGTCTTAGGGAATGCAGATGTGAAGCCCCGAGAACGCTGTGTCGGTGCATTACCTTCAGGGACTCCACGTAGCTGGATCTGGTCACAGGTAGGAGATCTTCTTCTTGTCGTGACGCCACTCTCAGTATTGCGGCCAGTAGGGACCGCCACTGCAGGTTGAGGGTCGCCTGGGGCTGATGGTGTGTGCAGTTAGTTGGAATAGCCTCCTGAGAGTGAGGCAAGCCCCAGGGCCCGGTGTAGGTGCGTAGTACCACAAGGCGCAGAATGACTCAACACAGGCAGGATGTCTTTCAGGGTTTTTACTCACAGTTGATGGCAGGGTGAGTGACCCGGGCGTAGCTGGGATGAACCAAGTGGGAACCAGGTGTCCTTCAGGCTGACTTGTGAGGGTGACTACTAACTCGCCTTCCTTAGCCCTTGGTGGTTTGGGGTAACCCCGACTTTGAGTCCCTATGGGGGTCACCCAGGGAAGATGCTGCAGCCTCTCTCCCCTTCGTTTGCCGTTTGCTTGTCGCCTGGACCAGGCCACTCCAGCTGCTTGCCTCCTGTGACCTATGGGCCCTAACTGTGGCTACGTGGCTGCGGCTTTTGTGGTGTTGTGGCGTGGGCTTTGAGAGCCCCACACCGGCAGGTTTAGCAAAAGAAAGCTGGATCTATCTCCGCTTCGGGATCTGCCGCCCGTTTGGGCCTGGTACTCTCTAGCAGTCTCCTTACTTCCCACTCCGTGCTCTCTCTTTAGCTGAAGATGGATTTCGGGTAGCCCTCCTAGTTGACCGTTCTCCCCCGTCAGTATCCACTGCGCGGGCGCTGTCAGACTGCACAGCCCCAGGGATCTGCTCCTCACTCGAGCTCCCTGGACTCTACACTGCTCTGGCTCACTGCCCCTCCTCTCCTGTTCTTGCCTATGCCACCTAGCAACCAGACTCTCTTACCACACCCCTTGAGAGGAGATGGAGGCTTTTGGCCCCCTCCACTATTCCAGTGAAGGTGAAGGCTTTTCCCCCTCCTGGGATCCCCAGGGGTCCTCTCATGGGTACATGTGTGAGACCTGATCACTATGCGCCTGTGTTCCACACCCCAGTCAGCCTTCTGGATTACCTGTATGGTACTGTCCCCAGCATGGGTGCAGTACTCAGTGGTGCCTGACCAGGTCAGGGGCGCCACATTCCCCCTTAGTTATCACCAGCACGTCCTCGGGCTGCAAGACAACATTTTAAAATGCATAAAACATTAAAACATGTAAAACATTTTTAAAAGCACCAGGTACCATACATCACCACCCTCCACCCACAAGTCCGTTAACCCACCCAAAACCCTTTCACGTTGGCCGCGACTTCAGCCACTTCTGGCAGGATGTAGAGGCGGCTTTCATGGGCTGGTGGTCTTCAGGGTATACCTAGCCTGGTGGATCCGCGCCTTCAGCCTCTTCTGGCAGGATGTAGAGGCGGCCTCCACAGTTGGTGCTGACCAGGTACCCTCTTTGTGGTGGAGAGCCAGGCCCCATAAACAGGCATGCTCTCTGGTCGCAGGTAAGCCAAGGCCCTATATACGGACGGGCTCCCCGGTTGCAGACGAGCCAAGCCCCTAAACAGGCTGACTCTGGTGGTGGTGGTGCCCTTTTGGTGTAACTATTTACACTGCGAGAGTTTGTGGCTATAGCCAGTTCATAGCCTTAAGGTTTATTTCTCACAATAGTTTATGTGGGCACATTCTTGAACTTTAAAACGTTGCAAAACAAACTTTCCAAACTGGTCAAAACTTTAACTTTTCAACTGCTGTACTTCTTACTTTAGGCAGATTCCTCTTCACCAGGGCTTGGGCCTGTAGGGCTGCGGCACCTGTTGCTTTCTTGACCTTTTTCCTCATCTGTAGTTGTCTCGTCAGTAGGTCCTTTGTCTTTTCTTTCTTCTTCTTTGGGACATGGCACTACATCTAGCGCATACCACCCTCTTTCTCCTTGGTGCATGGTGAACTGCACTGTGTCTCCCATCTTTAAGTTTCTGCCAGGGTGTCCTCTGGGCAGATTAGCTCTGACGTCTCTCCTATTGACAAAAATGCCTTCTTTGATACCAGGTGCTACGATGAACCCGTATCCTGACTTGAGGCTGAAGTCATCCACTACTCCTCTGCAAAGGGGTCCTCGGACCTGTGCTTTGGCTCTTCTCAGGAACCTTTTTTCTTGTAGGTCTCTGGCCGTGATGTCATCTCTCTGCTCTGGGGATGGCGGTGCAGGGGAAAACTGAGTTCTGCTGCGGCGCTGCGTCTTGCGGGCTGGATTCTGCGAAGTGCAGCTTACAAGCTCCCAGGTAGGGCGGTTGGGCAGGTCTTCTTCGTCAGCAGGAGGTGTCAGGTCTTCTTCGTCAGCAGGAGGTGTCAGGTCTTCCTCGTCAGCAGGAGGTGTCAGGTCTTCCTCGTCCCAGCGGGAATAGGGCAACATCTCCGGCTCGGGGTATGAATCCACTGCTGGTGGCTCCTGAGTCAGCTCCTCAGCTTCCTGGCCTCCTCTCCCCCTTAGTTCTTCGCTGCACTCTGGTCGTGGCAGCGCCGGGGATGAGTGTTCCTCAGCTGGCCCAGGCGGTGGACTCTTCAGCGTGGTTGCTGCAGGGGTTGCCTTAGGGGTGTGCGGAGGGAGCATGTATCGGTCCACCATCTCCTGTGGGAACTTGGCCTCCATGTCAGCCTTCAGCTGCCAGTATGCGGGGTCCTCCCCCAGCGTGGGCTTTCCAGCAGGGACCTCTTTGGACTGGGGAGCGGTGTCTGCTCTGGCCTTGCAGGCCGGGGTAAGTGGTGATGCAATCTCTTGGCGGGCCGCGCCCTGTATGGCGGCGGCCTGGTCTTGGCGGGCCGCGCCCTGTATGGCGGCGGCCTGGTCTTGGCGGGCCGCGCCCTGTATGGCGGCGGCCTGGTCTTGGCGGGCCGCGCCCTGTATGGCGGCGGCCTGGTCTTGGCGGGCCGCGCCCTGTATGGCGGCGGCCTGGTCTTGGCGGGCCGCGCCCTGTATGGCGGCGGCCTGGATCGGCGTCGCAGCTGCGATGGGATCTGTGCAGGTGGAGCTGGGCATCGCTGCAGTGATCGGGGCTTGACGGGCCGCACCTGGCGGGGCTGCGGCCTGGTTCAGCATCTCACTTGCGGCTCGGACGAGCGTCGCTGCTGCGGTGGGGTCTTGGCGGACTGGGCTCAGCAGGGTGGCAGCCTGGGTCAGCGTCACACCTGCGGCACGGATGAGTATCGCCGTGGCAGTCGGACCTTTGCGGGCCAGGCGGGGTGTCGCTGCGGCGGCCTGGATTTGGCGGGCCGCACCTAGCGTGGCTGCGGCCTCGCTCAGCGTCGCCGCGCCAGGCGCCTCTTCTGGGACCGCGGTCGTAGCAGCAGGGGTCGGAGCACTTGCGCTGGCCGGGGCAACTCTGGACTCACCCATCGGTGGCACCATCGGGATCTGAGTCGTCGCCGCTCGATCTGGCAGGCGTCGCGCGGCTCCCTCCTCGTAGGTCCGAACCGCCGCAGCCATCTCCAGAAGCTCCATGCGTTCCTCTCTGAGCTGTCGCATAATCCTGGCCTCCAGCTGATCGCAGAAGATAGCAAGCTCCCGGCACCACCAGGCAGCAGAGCCTGGTTCTGGGTATCCACGTCCGGACTCCATTTCTTTTCTCTGCAGCAGCAGGCTTGTGGCTCTCTTTCCTTCCCGCCGTCTCCGGACGCTTCCGCTTTCTTCACAAGCGAGGTCAGAACTCTGCAGGGGATCTCTGGGTAGCCACACCTCTTCGTGGGCGGTAACTTCTCCCAGCGCGGGCTGCTGTTGTTTTTCAGCGCGCTTTTCATGGTGGCAATATGGCGGCGCTTCCAATTTTTCAAGCGGACCGCCCAGGCACATGGTCACCTGTCTGAACAGGTCTAGTCCTTATCCTGTTCGTGACGCCAGATGTGAAGCCCCGAGAACGCTGTGTCGGTGCATTACCTTCAGGGACTCCACGTAGCTGGATCTGGTCACAGGTAGGAGATCTTCTTCTTGTCGTGACGCCACTCTCAGTATTGCGGCCAGTAGGGACCGCCACTGCAGGTTGAGGGTCGCCTGGGGCTGATGGTGTGTGCAGTTAGTTGGAATAGCCTCCTGAGAGTGAGGCAAGCCCCAGGGCCCGGTGTAGGTGCGTAGTACCACAAGGCGCAGAATGACTCAACACAGGCAGGATGTCTTTCAGGGTTTTTACTCACAGTTGATGGCAGGGTGAGTGACCCGGGCGTAGCTGGGATGAACCAAGTGGGAACCAGGTGTCCTTCAGGCTGACTTGTGAGGGTGACTACTAACTCGCCTTCCTTAGCCCTTGGTGGTTTGGGGTAACCCCGACTTTGAGTCCCTATGGGGGTCACCCAGGGAAGATGCTGCAGCCTCTCTCCCCTTCGTTTGCCGTTTGCTTGTCGCCTGGACCAGGCCACTCCAGCTGCTTGCCTCCTGTGACCTATGGGCCCTAACTGTGGCTACGTGGCTGCGGCTTTTGTGGTGTTGTGGCGTGGGCTTTGAGAGCCCCACACCGGCAGGTTTAGCAAAAGAAAGCTGGATCTATCTCCGCTTCGGGATCTGCCGCCCGTTTGGGCCTGGTACTCTCTAGCAGTCTCCTTACTTCCCACTCCGTGCTCTCTCTTTAGCTGAAGATGGATTTCGGGTAGCCCTCCTAGTTGACCGTTCTCCCCCGTCAGTAGCCACTGCGCGGGCGCTGTCAGACTGCACAGCCCCAGGGATCTGCTCCTCACTCGAGCTCCCTGGACTCTACACTGCTCTGGCTCACTGCCCCTCCTCTCCTGTTCTTGCCTACGCCACCTAGCAACCAGACTCTCTTACCACACCCCTTGAGAGGAGATGGAGGCTTTTGGCCCCCTCCACTATTCCAGTGAAGGTGAAGGCTTTTCCCCCTCCTGGGATCCCCAGGGGTCCTCTCATGGGTACATGTGTGAGACCTGATCACTATGCGCCTGTGTTCCACACCCCAGTCAGCCTTCTGGATTACCTGTATGGTACTGTCCCCAGCATGGGTGCAGTACTCAGTGGTGCCTGACCAGGTCAGGGGCGCCACACAGATATTCGATATTCACTAATTCAGACCAGTCAGCAGAGCCTATAAGAGCCTCCATTAGGCCGGGTTCAGATCACTGTATAAATAAATTGTCACTTTTTCAACCAGTAATAAGACAGTTTTTCATAGAAACTGTCATCCATATGACAGCAGTATGTCTGTTTTTTTGTTATTCCTATGTCTTTACCTTTCCATCATGTACTTTGCAGTGGTCCATGATAACTTTCCAGGATCCATTCATTTCCAGGGCCATAGTTGGGGCACTGACATTTATGTTCCTATGTGCTGCTTCCTATGTGTCAGCAGACTAATTCTTAAATGCATATCTATCAATGTGTGATATTTCTCTTTCCATCACTTACATCTTCAAAGGAGTATACTCCCCTGTCAATAACATTTATTTTTCTTTCCTTTTTCTTATTTTTTCTGCCTCATTAAACATTGACATTTCAGCTGATTTTTGCCATGGTGCACATTGTTAAAGAGAAGGTGTCGCATTTTTTTATTTTGTATTAATAATAGTGATTATGAAATCAAGTATTTATAATACAAAAGTATATTAATTGTTTATTTAGTTTTTATTTAATTCTAGTTTTACTGAAGCCCTGGGCGCTGCTATCTTGAATTTGCTGTGAGTAACTCACCTCCTTTACGGCAGCCCCCAGGGCATAAAAGACTCTTGTCGGGCTCCGACTCTATACTGCAACATAGAGGAGGCATCTGCTGTGAAATGGACGCACCTCCTGGGCTGTCCAGATCACAGCAGAGGGAGGAGATCAGCGCCATCTTTGTGGAGCTCACAGAGTATGCTGTGTGCTCCACTTTCCCCCTGTCAACTGTCGGGATGTGTGACTAAGGGCCGCCCCTTCCCCCGCTACCATCTCCAATGACACCCCCTCCCCCCGCTCTACCCAGCCCCACTCCCCCACCCCACCGCCGCCGCTGCCGGCGTGCATGCAGCAGAGCATTGTGTGTGTGCGCATGCAGAGCATTGTGTGTGTGTGTGTATGCAGCAAAGCATTGTGTGTGTGTGTGTGTGTGTGCGTGAATGCATGCAGAGCATTGCGTGCAGGCGTGCGTGCATGCAGAGCATTGCGTCCACGTGTGCGTGCATGTGGCAGAGCATTGCCGCCCTCATGCTGCTCGGTCACACACACAGTACACACAGTATATAGTATATACACACACTGGCTCCGCCGCCCTCATGCTGGTCGGTCACACACACAGTATATACACACAGTATACATGGTATATAGCATATACACACACTGGCTCCGCCTCCCTTATGCTGCTCGGTCACACACACAGTATATACACAATGTACACACGGTATATAGTATATACACATGGTATATAGTATATACACACACCCACTGGCTCCGCCGCCTTCATGCTGCTCGGTCACACACACAGTATATACACACAATACACACAGTATATAGTATATACACACACACACTGGCTCCGCCTCCCTCATGCTGCTCGGTCACACACACAGTATATACACACAATACACACAGTATATCGTATATACACACGCTGGCTCTGCTGCCCTCATGCTGCTTGATCACACACAGTATACAGTATATAGCATATACACACTGGCTCCACCTCCCTCATCCTTCTCGGTCCCACACACAGTATATACGCACAATACACACAGTATATAGTATATATACACACACTGGCTCCACCACCCTCATGCTGCTCGGTCACACACACAGTATATACACACTGTACAAACACACTGTGTGCGTGCGTGTGGCAGAGCATTGAAGGCGGGCGTGTGGCAGAGCATTGTATGTGTGCGTGCATGTTGCACAGCATTGTGTGCGTGCATGTGGCAGAGCATTGTGTGTACATGTGTGTGGCAGAGCATTGCGGGCGTGCATGTGGCAGAACACTGCAAGTGGGCGTGCATGTGGCAGAGCATTGGTGGACTTGGGCATGCAGAGCGCTATGTGGGGAGCACTATGCAGCTGTCCTTGGTGACACGTTAGACATTTGTGGTCACCAACAAAATGGCTCCGCACTGTGTCCATAAATTTCATCTTCCCTTATCCTTTTGGCAACACCCAGATTGGGAGGGGGAAGTGACATCACATACAGATTCTGCCCACTTTTACTGCAGCTGTAATGTGAGCTAGTTCTACAGTAGCTCTGCAGCAGGATTTCAGCAGCTGCTCCCCCTAGTGTTTAAGAGAAGAAAATATCAAACTTTTTAATTGTTTTTTATATTTTGCTCAATTAAAATTTAAACAAAACATTAAAAAAGATTAATACTTTACATTTTTTTAGTTATTGAATTATTTTTTTTTTTGGACGACACCTTCCCTGGTTTTCCTCTAGTCATTATACATGGTTTATAAGGGGTTGTCCAGTGAAAACAAGTTATCACCTATCACTAGGATAGATGATTATTTACGGATAGTTTGTGTCACATGTATAGGGACAAGCTCAGGGCTAGCTCTCACCTGAGCATCTAGGCCATGCACTTTAAACGGGTTCTTTTCATTTAGGCACTCGTGGGGTTAATGCACATTCTGTTGCAGCAGCAGACTGGCTCAGCTGGCAGCAGTTTATCAATTGCTGGCCGGAATTTAAGCCCTCTGCTTCCTGGACTTGTTGCTGGTTATTTTTTCAGTTAGGATCTAGCCAGGGAGCAGAGAGGATGGCTTGTTAACTACTACTGCTGCTATCTGGTCTTTGTTGTAAGTTGTTCTACTACCTCCTTTCCTTTGTACCCTTACCCGTACACCTTCTATTATCCCCTGGTGCAGGTTTTTGGGGTGTATGTTTTTTGTTACTTCCGTCTGTTGTTCTCTGTTGGTGAGTTGTTGGGCTCCTTTCGGGTCAATCTCCTGGGTGGAGGGGACACAGTTGTTAGGGCCTGGACAGGAGACAGGGTCACGTTGGAGGCTCGACCCTGTTAACCATTAAGTCTACCGTTGGGATAAGGGGCAGCTCAGGGTCGCTAGTCATAGGGTCAGCCTAGGAGTCCCTGTACCATCCTATCCCCCTGTTGTTATAATTTGGGTCTGACTGCTGGGACCTTCCCCGATCAGCAGAGCAAGATATTTTATTTCTGTGACTTGGAACTTTTATCCATTACAAAATACAGGGGCAGATCAGCCACCCAACCACCACTACATTCATTCTCTAGAAGCTGGACAAAGCTGAAGAGTATAGCACTCCACATCCCCATGGGGTCAAGCATGACAATTACCACTCAAGGCTAGAAAGGATAAAAGAGACCAGCCTATTGGTGTGGTTTCCAGCAGTAGGATCCCCACAATCAACTTGTTATCACCTATCTTGTGGTCAGGTGATAATTTTTCACTAGAAAGCCACTTGAAGCTGAAGTGTCAGATATCCATTCATAGTATAATTAGGATATCAAACTCATTACAAGAAGACCCTTTGTGGTAATGCTATGTAAAACATGTTGACAAATCTATGACATTCAGTCACAGTCACGGATACATTTTATAGATTTTTCCAGTAGTATAAGAAACTTTCTAGTGAGATTGTTTCAGTAATAAAACCTTGAGAATCAATCAGCGTTATTTCCTCCATTCTATGGCATTCATTCATGATTCAGCAGCTAAATCTCACCATTAGTTCTGGCATATTAATGATCAGTTGCATGGGTAGCTTGACATCAGGGTCATCTGTGTAATCCATTGGGACTATACTAGGCGCCAGTTCATAAAACCTTCCGTGCAACCTGCAAGAAACCCATAAATATCTTCTGTGAAACGTTAAAAC
The DNA here is from genome assembly GCF_048569485.1 of Anomaloglossus baeobatrachus. Lineage (NCBI taxonomy): Eukaryota > Metazoa > Chordata > Amphibia > Anura > Aromobatidae > Anomaloglossus > Anomaloglossus baeobatrachus. The sequence continues at coordinate 438,729,415 of NC_134356.1, read as the reverse complement.
ATATTAGCTAATTCAGGTGTCATTTCTAAGTGTTTATCATAATTCCAGGAAGCTATTGCCACTGTATACGGCAGAATAAAGAACGAGATACAGCATGTGCCAATATATCACCTGAATAGGACTATTTATCTTACATAATGGAACCTGTGTCAGATGTCAGTGTAACCAGTGTCACATGCAGTAGATGTCAATAACACTGAATTGCTGGCCGTTCATCTCATTGTCATCCACCAGCAAGCTAAAAGTGTGTCCTTGGATAAATCTTACATGTTTTAGATATAGCAGCCATAATATTCGGTTCTTGGTGTACCGGAACCAGGAAAAATTGACACGTGCGAGGATCTGAGCATCCTTGACACATGCAAATTGTGATGAACAGACAACTGTATCAGAGCATCTCTAAAACATCATGTCTTGTTGGGATATCATAAGATCATTGTTGTACTATACCAGGATCCACAATATAAAGGATATCAAGGAAGACCAAAAGTTGAAATGGAAAAAGGGACAGGGATGGATGCCACAGGCTTATGGATGCCCATGAACAGCAATGCTTATCCCATCTGCTCTTATCATTCTGCAGAAAGCTACTGTAGAAAAAAATTCTGAGCATCACAACTGGATTTTTGAATAATGGAAGAAGGTGGCCTGATCTGATGAATCCAGTTTTATACACCATGGGGATGGCTAGGTGACTACTTAGGAAATAGTTAGTACCAGGATGATATATAGGAAGCAGGCAAGCCAATCGAGATATTGTGATGCTCTGGGCAATGTTCTGCTGGGAAACATTGGGTCATGGAATTCATCTTGATGATACCTTAACACATACATTTTCCTTAAAGATGCCAGAAGCCACGTTTACCCTAATAAACATACAGTAGCTACTTCATACAGTGTAACAAACACTGCCAAGCTACAAAATTTGTTCCGGAATAATTTGAAGAACATGACAAAGCACTAAGGATGGTAACCTGGCCTCCAAATTCCCCAGATCTCAAGCTGATTGAGTATCTGTAGGCTGTGCTGGAACACAAGTCTGCTCCAGAAAGGCCTTGGCCTCACCTCACAGGACCTGAAGTAAACCTGTCACTCGATTCATGCTACCCAAACCATGGGCAGCCAGGTATGGTTTACTTTGCTGTGGTATGTCAGAGAAATTAAAGTTTGAAGCACTAACTGGGGGTTATATGGAGAGACCAGATTGGGTTAGCGTCAGCTTCTCCTTGCACCGCTCATTGATTGACATCTTTCCAATGTAAGTACAAAGCCAGAGACTTATCAAAAAGTGGAGTGGGGTGGGAAGCTGTCTGGTGGCCATGGTGGACTAGTCACATCTGTCCCTATAGTTCCCAGATGGATCCTCAAATTATGTTTTCTCTGAAAGGCCAGAGCCTTTCAAAGAAAAACTTAAAGCACCACTCCATTGGGTTTTTTTTCACCACTGGTGTGATGCTTTTAATCTAAGGTTTTTGTCCCCTGCCTTATTCTCACCTTCTGGCATCTTTGCCTTCTATCGCTGAAACTACAGTCGGTCTCCTACAGTTGACTTTTTGATCGCTACAGTGTTTCATGGAGAGAACCGAAGGTCACTGTTCTACGCAAGTCTATGATATCCTCGTTCTGACTTTCTTTAGACTTGCATTGAGAGCTTGTGACGTAACGTCTGACTTCTGACCATTCAAAAGTTGCGATTACAATATGGCACAGCAGGACCACAGCTGTGTTGATAAAAGGTGAAAACGCAGGAGAGTGAGTAAATGACAGGGAAGGGGGCTTAGATTTAAAGCACCACTCCAGTGCTGAAAACAAACAAACCACTGAGGTGGTGCATTAGCTAGTAGCAATAGTGCAGCAAGACTCTGATTCATGCTACCCATGGTTTGGGAAGTATGATTCAAGTGACAGTTTCCCCTTAAAACATCTTCTCCTAACATCCTGGCACCACATACAGATGTATCTCAATAAATTAGAATATCATCAAAAAGTTAATTTATTTCAGTAATTCAATACAAAAAGGGAAACACATATATTATATAGTCATTACACACAGAGTGATCTATTTCAAGTCTTTATTTCTGTTAATGTTCATGATTATGGCTTACAGCCAATGAAAACCCAAAAGTCATTATCTCAGAAAATTAGAATATTATATAAGACCAACTGAAAAAATGATTTTAAACTCAGAAATGTTGGCGCCTACTAAAAAGTATGTACAGTAAATGCACTCAATACTTGGTCGGGGCTGCTTTTGCATGAATTACTGCATCAATGCGGTGTGACATGGAGGCGATCAGTCTGTGGCACTGCTGAGGTGTTATGGAAGCCTAGATTCCTTGATAGCAGCCTTCAGCTCATCTGCATTGTTGGAACTGGTGTCTCTCATCTTCCTCTTGACAATACCTCATAGATTATACTGTTTAGGTCAGGGGAGTTTGCTGGCAAATCAAGCACAGTGATACTGTGGTTATTAAGCCAGGTTTTGGTACTTTTGGCAGTGTGGACAGGTGCCAAGTCCTGATGGAAAATGAAATCTCCATCTCCAAAAAGCTTGTCGGCAGAGGGAAGCATGAAGTGCTTTAAAATTTCCTGGCAGACGGCTGCGCTGACTTTGGTTTTGATAAAACACAGTGGACCTACACCAGCAGATGACATGGCTCCCCAACCCATCACCGATTGTGGAAACCTCACACTAGACCTCAAGCAGCTTGGATTGTGGCCTCTCCACTCTTCCTCCAGACTCTGGGACCTTGATTTCCAAATGAAATACAAAATTTATCTTCATCTGAAAACAATACCTTGGACCACTGAGCAACAGTCCAGTTCTTTTTCTCATTGGCCCAGGTAAGACGCTTCTGTCTCTGTCTATTGGTCATGAGTGGCTTGACACAAGGAATGCAACAGTTGTATCCCATGTCTGGGATACGTCTGTGTGTGGTGGCTCTTGAAACACTGATTCAAGCAACAGTCCACTCCTTGTGAATCTCCCCCAAATTTTTGAATGGCCTTTTCTTAACAATCCTATCAAGGCTGCAGTTATCCCAGTTGCTTTTGCACCTTTTTCTACCACACATTTCCTTCCACTCAACTTTCCATTAATATACTTGCATACAGCAATCTGTGAACAGCCAGCTTCTTTAGCAATGACCTTTTGTGGCTTACCCTCCTTGTGGAGTGTGTCAATGACTGCCTTCTGGACAGCTATCAAGTCAGCAGTCTTCCCCATGATTGTGTAGCCTACTGAACCAGACTAAGGGTACCTTCACACTTAGCGATGCAGCAGCGATCCGACCAGCGATCTGACCTGGTCAGGATCGCTGCTGCATCGCTACATGATCGCTGGTGAGCTGTCAAACAGGCAGATCTCACCAGCGACCACTGAACAGCCCCCAGCCAGCAGCGACGTGCAAGCGACGCTGCGCTTGTACGGAGCCGCCGACTGGAAGCTGCGGAGACTGGTAACTAAGGTAAACATCGGGTATGGTTACCCGATGTTTACATTAGTTACCAGCGCTGTGTGCAGGGAGCAGGGAGCCGCGCACACTGAGCGCTGGCTCCTTGCTCTCCTAGCTGCTGTACACATCGGGTTAATTAACCCGATGTGTACAGCAGCTACATGTGCAGAGAGCCGGAGCCGGCAGCACAGGCAGCGTGAGAGCTGCGGAGGATGGTAACTAAGGTAAATATCGGGTAACCACCTTGGTTACCCGATGTTTATCTTGGTTACAAGCTTACCTCAGCTGTCAGACGCCGGCTCCTGCTCCCTGCTCGCTTCATTTGTCGCTCTCTCGCTGTCACACACAGCGATCTGTGTGTCACAGCGGGAGAGCGGCTTTGAAGAAAACGAACCAGGGCTGTGTGTAACGAGCAGCGATCTCGCAGCAGGGGCCAGATCGCTGCTCAGTGTCACACACAGCGAGATCGCTAATGAGGTCACTGCTGCGTCACAAAAAGCGTGACTCAGCAGCGATCTCGGCAGCGAGCTCGCTGTGTGTGAAGCACCCCTAAGGGACCATTTTAAATGTTTAGGAAGCCTTTGCATGTGTTTTGTGATAATAATTCTAATTTTCTGAGATAATGACTTTTGGGTTTTCATTGGCTGTAAGCTATAATTATCAACATTAATAGAAATAAACACTTGAAATAGATTACTGTTTGTAATGACTCTATATAATATAAGCATTTCACTTTTTGTACTGAATTACTAAAATAAATTAACTTTTTGGTGATATTCTAATTTATTGAGACGCTCCTGTATCTCAAGACACATTTAGAAGTCTTTTGTACTTCATGTTGCCGATTCATTAAGGTCTGAAAAGTTGTGTAAAAGCTTTGAAAAATTACAAAAAAATGTTGCAACGTTTGGCGTTTTCATGCCAGTTTGAAGTAGCTCCACCAAAGTTGGCAGAGCTGGTGAGGGAGGCTGTGTGGTGGTGAAATCTGCTTGAGTCCCCGAATAGACACCTACCCAAAATTAGGTGGGAGGTTTTAATGTTGTGACTGATCAATATATGGGGTATAAGACCTGCTTCATCTACATGCAATTATTCTGCAGTTACCTATAGACCCTAGGGAAAGCCAACTGTATACAGACTTCCACAGTTCCCATTGAGTTCAATGCGAGCTGTATAAAATTATCTACAGTTCAAACTCCTTTCTCAGAACAGCCCTGTCCCCTGACTGCACTTTATTCACCCCCGTCAAGCTCTGAGTCTCCACCACTGTCTGTTATTGTCTGCAGCGTTCAGGTCATGTTGAAAGAGCTGCAGCCCATCAGTGAGCTCATTGGCTCTGAGGAGCTTGTGTTGTCACCTCAGACAGAGCTGCTGAGCTCACTGATTGGTGCAGCATTGCAGACATTAACAGACACCATGAGCAGCGGAGGAGACTCAGCACTGGAGCTTCGGACTTTGATAAAGGACAAGTTTTTTTTTAAAACAAACTACAGAAAGAAGGCAGGGTCTTTCTAAAAACAGAAGACCCCGTTAATTTAAAAAAAAGTGTAGTATAACTAGAGATGCTGGCAGTGGGTAGTAAAGCCCAGTTTTTAGGGCCCTTTGATTTCTGTGTATATGCTTGAGCAATACTTACCGGAGGATCTCTTTACGTGTGAAAAATGTACAGTCCTAAAAGATAAAATCAAAAACGGTTTGCATTAATTTGTAAAAAAAAAACACCTCAATTGCAGCAGAGTCAAATTGTGTTATTTATATAGTTGGTACTTCTGCAAAAAGTACTGTTGTGAAAGTTCAGAAGTTTAGTGATGAGACCAAAGTACTGGATAAATATAAGAGATAATAAGACATACATACACATTATATCAGTCATAGAAAAACATGTAAATATAATTAGCCCATATTGAATAGGGGACACTGACTAACCATTTTGGATTATAAATAGATCCTAATACTAACCATCCATTAGTGTGAACGTAGTGCTACAATATTTAGTTACAACTTTTAAAAGGACCCTATAATCAGAAAATGACCTATTGTTTAACCCCTTAAAGGGAACCTGTCATCAGAAATTTCGCCCAAAAGCTAAAAGATTCCCCCTCTGCAGCTCCTGGGCTGCATTCTAGGAAGGTCCCTGTTATTATTGTGCCCCATGTGAGACCAAAATAAAGCCTTTATAAAGTTCTACCTTTTTGTATGCAGCTTCTGTAAATCCGTCACGGGGGCGGGCTCTCTGCCGTCCGTTATTCTGCCTCCTGGTCCTGTATGCCGCCCCCCATCGCTCCTTTCCATATCTGATGCACCGCCCACTGCTCCAGCCATCCCCACGCATGCCCAGTGCCAGTCTCACAGGACTGAGCAGTTTGACCGCTGGTGACGTGTGCGCAGGCAAGTGATTATGGACGGGGCTGTGACTGTTATCAGCAAGTACCCGGCCATAATCTCTTGAGCGCGCAAACCTCTCCAGCATTCACACTGAGCTCAGTGTAGATGCTAGACTGTATGGGCTGCTTCCAGGAATGACGTCCCTTTGTCATGTGATAGGGGCGTGTTCGAAATACTATCACGTGACAAAGGGATGTCATTCCTGGAAGCAGCCCATACAGTCTAGCATCTACACTGAGCTCAGTGTGAATGCTGGAGAGGTTTGCGCGCTCAAGAGATTATGGCCGGGTACTTGCTGATAACAGTCACAGTCCCGTCCATAATCACTTGCCTGCGCACACGTCACCAGCGGTCACACTGCTCAGTCCTGTGAGACTGGCACTGGGCATGCGCGGGGATGGCTGGAGCAGTGGGTGGTGCATCAGATATGGAAAGGAGCGATGGGGGCGGCATACAGGACCAGGGGGCAGAATAACGGACGGCAGAGAGCCCGCCCCCGTGACGGATTTACAGAAGCTGCATACAAAAAGGTAGAACTTTATAAAGGCTTTATTTTGGTCTCACATGGGGCACAATAATAACAGGGACCTTCCTAGAATGCAGCCCAGGAGCTGCAGAGGGGGAATCTTTTAGCTTTTGGGCGAAATTTCTGATGACAGGTTCCCTTTAATGTTTTTGTTTTTTGAGATCCCCGCATCCAATCAGCGCCAGCTTCCTTCTTTTAGCTACTTGACATCTTTTTTAAAAGCAGATAAAAGACACTCAAAAGCCTGAACCTATGCACAAAAAAGCAAGTAAAAACGTGGCTAAAACACACAGTAAAAATGCCTTAAAAGGTGTCAAAACCAAGTGTATTGTATGCAGCATTTTTCCTGCTATGGCCGCCTTCACGCTGCGTTCCTCTCCCTGTTCAGTGGTCCCATTCTGTACGACCCCCCCCCAAAAACGGGTTTTAGAGGTATGCGCATACGGTGAAACTGACTATAATGGTGCAGACGGAGCCACACTATGCTCTGTCTGTACCATATTCAGGAGTATACGGCTACTGGAGGTGGATACCCAGACGTAGTAGATCACATCCAGGTGTCCACCTCCAGTAGCCGTATACCTCCGAAAATGGTGCACGACAGAGCACAGTGTGACTCCATCTACACAATTATGGTGAGTAGTCCCTTTGGCACCTACGTCCGAAACCGGTTTTGCGGGGGTTCGGACAGAAGCCCCAATGGGACTACTGAACGGCGAGAAGAACGCAGTGTGAAAGCGTCTTAAGGGTACTTGCCCACTATCAGGACCTGCTGCATCCTGACCTGCGGGGCCGTGAGTCTCCTCTGCAGGAGATTGTAGCTGCCCAAGTCCCTGATCAGGGTTTGGGGTGCTGCGGTCTCTCGCTTGTGTTCTCCCTATGGAGAACACTTGCGACTCCACAGCAAAGAATTGACATGCTTGTGGCTTGGAAAGCCACACACCACAGGTCAGTGTTCGCTGCTGGCCATACACGCACTGTGGTCATGGGGTTTCTATAAATCCCATCCACTTTGCTTGTACTGTACATTGCAGCCTTTTGGAAGCAGCAAAAACACACTGCATCCCAAATGCTGCAAACACTGATTGTGGGCATGGGCCCTAATACTCTGGGTTTTGGTGACAGCAAGCTCAGAAGTGTCAGGGTGTGGTTACAGCTATCGCACACACTGTACTAGGCAGTGACTATAGTCATGCAGGCTATGTTTCTATGACTGAAAGCTGCTGGGAGGCATATAGTTCATCTCCTCCCAGTAGCCGAGCTTTCAGTGTGGCGGACGCGTAATGTTAGAACGCTATTAGCTAGCAGATTAACCCCATATCTGCAGATTAGTAGAGTTCTTTTTACATGACAGGTTCCCTTTAAGCCTACTTCATTATAAATTAGTAGCAGAGAACTGTATTGTAATATAATTATAGCGCTGGACACAGGCTAATAATATCATTGGAGCTGCTGAAATGAAAAGTGTCAAATCCCAGAGATCCATTACTTAACCAGGTAAATATGGATTTGTTTTTGTTTATTCCATGTACAATACTTTCTATGTCGTCATGACTTAAAACCTAATCACAAAGAAGTCTATCACACATGCACACAGTGCATTTAGGGACAAGAGCTAAGGCTGACTGCACTGTATCTGAGTCAGGCAGGAAGAAAGAATTTGTGAATGATGAAAATAGAGATTTATTGCTAATTTCCTTCCAAATCCCCATCTCTTTGTGATAAGCCTTTCCAAAATCCAAGAAATGAAACGCATGCAGTACAACAAGAACTGGCGGTGACCTTAGAAGCAGCAGTGTGTTAATCACAGCACAATCTGAGACGATATCACTGTGCTGCTTCAGCAAAATCCAAGGTAAATGAGCGGGCCAAAAAATGCCTCGTCATATTCCAGCGGCTTGCTGACAGAGTATACATGCTTCACCGGAACGTGCATGAACTTGGTCTCACAATAAGAGAAAATTGGCTGTCTTCAAACTTTGGGGGTAAGAACTCATTATGGAGCTTTTTTTGTAGAATTCTGGTGTGAAACGGTTTGAAAATCTTTGCACAATTTGTAGTTGCATAAACGTTTTACGACTTCTGGCATCTATGCCAATTCTTTCTTAAAAAAAAAAAATAGGTAGAACTTTGCCAGAAGTGGCATGGCCAAACGTGGCTGGCAAATTCATAATTTATGCCCCAGTAGTGTCATAAATTATGGGTACGTCACTTTTTGACTCAATGCACTGCTTGCAGTGGTGAAGATTGATTTCCACACATGAGATGAATGTTGCTTTATAGAAAAAGAATTGCATGTTTGCAATGTGCAAGGCCGTGGAAATAAACTAAAAAAAACAAAAAAAAATACTAAGCCAGGGTTTTCCTACTTTTTGTGCCCTCCCTAGTTTGGGCTCCTGCTGTCAGTCCTTGCCATCGCTCCTCATTTTGGCTCTTTCACGTTTTCATCATTACATTGGTTACGAAAACAATATTTGATTTTCATTTTAAAAGTATACACCAATAAAAGAGAAATAAGTTATCAAAAACAATTACATTTTAACTTGGCGGTAATAGATACATCTCTGCCCAGTCGACATTATTAGACTCTGAGGATCCATGTAAAGTCCTGACGTGCAGAGTACTGTCAGACATGAGGACGCTAAGGCCACGCGTTCTCGTTCAGAATTTGGAGAGTTTTTTACCTCAGTATTTGTAAGACAAACCAGGAATGGACCAATCAAATGGAAAGTAGAATAACAACACGGGCATCACAAGTCCTGGGTAAAAAAAAATCACCAAATAGTCAACGTGTGCATGTGGCCTATAGTAGTCACTGGAGCTCTTGTTGTCTTATCTACTGATGACCAGATTTGGTGCTCTTTGTTCGTTTATGTGCTGTTTTTAAAAATGGACCTAGGTCATTTTTAGTGATAAATTTATTAAGTTATTTTTTCGGACTTTTTCTTTCTTTCTATATACCTGTTGCTATATTTGGTTTACTCTACCCAGGTATTTTTCTGGAACTATGGTTAGTGGTATCCTGCCATTTAGTCAGAAAGTGATAAGAGCTTGGATGTGTGGTTTGATTACAGATGACTTTACACAGTTAAGGTGGATTTAGACACTGCAACATCGCAAACGACATCGCTGTAACGTCACCGGTTTTGTGACGTTATAGCAACCTCCCCAGCGACATTGCAGTGTGTGAAACGCATCAGCGACCTGGCCCCTGCTGTGAGGTTGCTGATCACTACACATCTCTCAGGACCATTCTTTGGTCCTTTGTTTCCCACTGTGCAGCATGATCGCTAGAAAGTCTCAGTGTGTAAAGGGGCCTTTACAGCGACTTCGTTAGCGACTTCCCTTTCAAAAAGCTGCTTTACAACGTCCCCAATAACTAGCTAGGTCGTTCTGCAGGTCCGGATCGCTGTTGCGTCGTTGGCCAGGTTTGCCTGTTTGACAGCTCACCAGAGACTTTGTAGAGATCCCGGCCAGGTTGGGATCGCTGGTGGAATCGCTAGAAAGTCTCAGTGTGTAAAGGGGCCTATACCCATCATCCATACCTCCTTCATTCAACAAGAACATAACAAAACATGCTATTTATGTATATGTAGACTCTGTCTCCCAGTTTCCCTCATTTGCTCACATGTGGGGATATCTGATTGGCTGCCTAAAGACTGATTGGATTATTCTTTGATATTGTCTCTTGTTTGAACTTTTCCTTTGAAATGTAGTGGTCAAACCACAGGACTCCAACACTCATGATTAGAGGCTTGGCATGCATTAACTGTTAGGGTACCTTCACACTTAGCGATGCAGCAGCGATCCGACCAGCGATCTGACCTGGTCAGGATCGCTGCTGCATCGCTACATGGTCGCTGGTGAGCTGTCAAACAGGCAGATCTCACCAGCGACCAGTGAACAGCCCCCAGCCAGCAGCGACGTGCAAGCGACGCTGCGCTTGCACGGAGCCGCCGTCTGGAAGCTGCGGAGACTGGTAACTAAGGTAAACATCGGGTATGGTTACCCGATGTTTACATTAGTTACCAGTGTGAGCAGTGAGCAGGGAGCCGCGCACACTGAGCGCTGGCTCCTTGCTCTCCTAGCTACAGTACACATCGGGTTAATTAACCCGATGTGTAATGCAGCTACATGTGCAGAGAGCAGGGAGCCGCGCACACTGCTTAGCGCTGGCTCCTTGCTCTCCTAGCTGCTGTACACATCGTGTTAATTAACCCGATGTGTACAGCAGCTACATTGCAGAGAGCCGGAGCCGGCAGCACAGGCAGCGTGAGAGCTGCAGAGGCTGGTAACTAAGGTAAATATCGGGTAACCACCTTGGTTACCCGATGTTTATCTTGGATACAGCTTACCTCAGCTGTCAGACGCCGGCTCCTGCTCCCTGCTCGCTTCATTTGTCGCTCTCTTGCTGTCACACACAGCGATCTGTGTGTCACAGCAGGAGAGCGGCTTTGAAGAAAACGAACCAGGGCTGTGTGTAACGAGCAGCGATCTCGCAGCAGGGGCCAGATCGCTGCTCAGTGTCACACACAGCGAGATCGCTAATGAGGTCACTGCTGCGTCACAAAAAGCGTGACTCAGCAGCGATCTCGGCAGCGAGCTCGCTGTGTGTGAAGCACCCCTTACAGAAAATAATGGTCTACTATTTAACATATTGAAAGAAAGGCATAAACTGTTCCTACCTGCCACAGCCAGGGGTGTTAGCTTTTCAAACTAAACAAAGATACAGTCAATCTCTAAATTCTTGCATAGAAAATTAGATCTTATTGTCTCCTTCCCTCATCTACATATGCAAAAGAGACTTTGTAGGTGTCATATTGTGGACTTCATTGTTAGGGCTAAGCCACACGGCGAGAAAATCGGTGCGAGTGGAGTGCGATAAAACATCGCATTCCCCTCGGACCAATTCTAGCCTGTGTGTCAGCACACATGGGCGATTATTTTCTCAGCCCTAATCGGACCGAGAAAACAATCGCAGCATGCTGCGATTGTAATCCGAGACTCTCTCTCTCGCACCCATTCAAGTGAATGGGGCGAGAGAAAAATCGCACTGCACTCGCAGTACACCGGTGTACTGCCAGTGCAATGCGAGAATGGCTATAGCTGACTACGCAGGAGAGAGGGAGAGAAATCCCTCCCTCCCCTCCTGAGTGCCGGCCCGCCCCCCGCAGCTGAGGTCTGCTCCCACGAACGGACCTCAGTTGCAAGGACACACGCATGACACTCGGCTCTGCTGTACTGCCAGCACGAGCCGAGTCTCATGCAAGGGGATCGCAGTAATCCCCGTGTGGCCCCAGCCTTATGTGAAGTCAAAACAGAGGTGGTTGCAAGGGAACTGGCTGATTGTATTTACGTAAAGTTAGATATCCCCCACTGTAAAGCTGGCTTTACACACTGAGACTTTCTAGCGATCCAACCTGCGATCTCAACCTAGCCGGGATCGCTACAAAGTCTCTGGTGAGCTGTCAAACAGGCAGACCTGGCCAACGACCTAACAGCGATCCGGACCTGCAGAGCGACTAGCTGGTCGTTGGGGACGTGTCAAAAAAGCAGGTGAACTTCACCCGACTTCATTTAATGCCGCGCGGCTCTGTGTGCCGTGTAAATAAATAAATAATTAAAAAAATCCGGCGTGCGGTCCCCCCTATTTTAATACCAACCAGATAAAGCCATACGGCTGCAGGCTGGTATTCTCAGGATGGGGAGCCCCACGTTATGGGGAGCCCCCCAGCCTAACAATATCAGCCAGCAGACGCCCAGAATTGCCGCATACATTAGATGCGACAGATCTGGGACTGTACCCGGCTCTTGCCGATTTGCCCTGGTGCGTTGGCAAATCGGGGTAATAAGGAGTTATTGGCAGCCCATAGCTGCCAATAAGTCCAAGATTAATCATGTCAGGCGTCACCCCGAGATACCTTCCATGATTAATCTGTAAATTACAGTTAAAAAACACACACCCGAAAAATCCTTTATTAGAAATAAAAAACACTAACAAATTCCCTCATTACCAATTTATTACCCACAACAAAGCCCTCCTTGTCCGGCGTAATCCACGGTCCTCCAGCGTCGCATCCAGCTCTGCTGCATGCAGGTGACAGGAGCAGCAGAAGACACAGCCGCTCCTGTCACCTGCACGCAGCTAATGAAGAGAGCCGTGTGATCGGCTGAGCTGTCACTGAGGTTACCTGGATCCAGCGGTGGATGCAGCGGTGGCCGCGGGTAACCTCAGTGACAGTTCAGCTGATCGCGTTACTCACCTCATTTGCTGGTGATTTCCCCCCCTCTCTCATACTCACCGATCCCCGATCACCGGCGCTGCACGGCGTTCACACTGCTCCGGCGGCTTTTCCTTTTTTGAAAAAGCCGGCCGCTCATTAAACAATCTCGTATTCCCTGCTTTCCCCGCCCACCGGCAAATGTGATTGGTTGCAGTGAGACACGCCCACACGCTGAGTGACAGCTGTGTCACTGCACCCAATCACAGCAGCCGGTGGGAGTGTGTATACTGTGCAGTAAAATAAATAAATAAATAATTAAAAAATCCGGCGTGCGGTTCCCCCTATTTTAATACCAGCCAGATAAAGCCATACGGCTGCAGGCTGGTATTCTCAGGATGGGGAGCCCCACGTTATGGGGAGCCCCCCAGCCTAACAATATCAGTCAGCAGCCGCCCAGAATTGCCGCATACATTAGATGCGACAGTTCTGGGACTGTACCCGGCTCTTCCCGATTTGCCCTGGTGCGTTGGCAAATCGGGGTAATAAGGAGTTATTGGCAGCCAATAGCTGCCAATAGGTCCTAGATTAATCATGTCAGGCGTCTCCCCGAGATTCCTTCCATGATTAATCTGTAAGTGACAGTAAATAAACACACACACACCCGAAAAAATCCTTTATTAGAAATTAAAAACACAAACACATTCCCTCATTACCAATTTATTACCCACAACAAAGCCCTCCTTGTCCGGCGTAATCCACGGTCCTCCAACGTCGCATCCAGCTCTGCTGCATGCAGGTGACAGGAGCAGCAGAAGACACAGCCGCTCCTGTCATCTGCACGCAGCTAATGAAGAGAGCCGTGTGATCGGCTGAGCTGTCACTGAGGTTACCTGGATCCAGCGGTGGATCCAGCGGTGGCCGCGGGTAACCTCAGTGACAGTTCAGCTGATTGCGCTACTCACCTCATTTGCTGCGTGGAGCTGACCGGAGCGGCGGTGAGTAGCGCGATCAGCTGAGCTGTCACTGAGGTTACCCGCGGCCACCGCTGCATCCACCGCTGGATCCAGGTAACCTCAGTGACAGCTCAGCCGATCACACGGCTCTCTTCATTAGGTGCGTGGAAATGATAGGAGCGGCTGTGTCTTCTGCTGCTCCTGTCACCTGCATGCAGCAGAGCTGGATGCGACGCTGGAGGACCGTGGATTACGCCGGACAAGGAGGGCTTTGTTGTGGGTAATAAATTGGTAATGAGGGAATTTGTTAGTGTTTTTTATTTCTAATACAGGATTTTTCGGGTGTGTGTTTTTTAACTGTAATTTACAGATTAATCATGGAAGGTATCTCGGGGAGACGCCTGACATGATTAATCTAGGACTTATTGGCAGCTATGGGCTGCCAATAACTCCTTATTACCCCGATTTGCCAACGCACCAGGGCAAATCGGGAAGAGCCGGGTACAGTCCCAGAACTGTCGCATCTAATGTATGCGGCAATTCTGGGCGGCTGCTGGCTGATATTGTTAGGCTGGGGGGCTCCCCATAACGTGGAGCTCCCCATCCTGAGAATACCAGCCTTTAGCCGTATGGCTTTATCTGGCTGGTATTAAAATTGGGGGGGACCTCACGCCGGATTTTTTAATTATTTATTTATTTATTTTACTGCACAGTATAGACACGCCCACCGGCTGCTGTGATTGGGTGCAGTGACACAGCTGTCACTCAGCGTGTGGGCGTGTCTCACTGCAACCAATCATATTTGCCGGTGGGCGGGGAAAAGCAGGGAATAAGAGATTGTTTAATGAGCGGCCGGCTTTTTCAAAAAAGGAAAAGCCGCTGGAGCAGAGTGAACGCCGTGCAGCGCCGGTGATCAGGGATCGGTGAGTATGAGAGAGGGGGGGACACTTCAGTCACTCGGGGGATTAGCGGTCACCGGTGAATCCTTCACCGGTGACCGCTAATCAGGACGCTACACAGACAGAGCCGCGGAGTCGCTGTAAAGTCCCCTTTACACACTGAAACTTGCTAGCGATGCATGCTGCACAGCGGGAAACAAAGGACCTAGGAATGGTCCTGAACGATTTGTAGCGATCACAACTTCACAGCAGAGGCCAGGTCGCTGATAGGTTTCACACACTGCAATGTCGCTGGGGAGGTCGCTGTAACGTCACAAAACCGGTGACGTTACAGCGATGTCGTTTGCGATGTTGCAGTGTGTAAACCCAGCTTTAGTTCAATCCAGAAAATTGGGAGTAAAAAGTCAAACACTTTGAATAGTTGCAAAAACTTAGCAACTTTCATGTTTTCACATCAGTTTTCAACCCGCCAAATTAATGGAAAGAGGCAGTGTTTTTTTACGCCGGAAATGTCACCTTGGCCTTCCTGGGGTAACATTTCTGACAAGGCACACACCACTTATGACATGCGCTGAATTCATTATTTCGGGAAATCTTAATCCTGCACACCCATCATCAAGATCGGTGTATGAAACGCCAGTCTTGAGGAATCAGGGGCCTATGTCCTTTATGGCAGGTCTAGTATAGCGTTTTACGGGGGATCAGAAATGTATGCATGATTGGCAATCCTGACTGAAATGAGGAGATAAAGTTTGGTGTAATGTTAGTGAATGCGTTTTTATCAGTGATTGGGCTTGTTCACACACTGCAATTTTCCCCACACGCTTATGCCATGGAAAAAAAGTACAGCGTCTTCCAGTTTCTGCACAGTAATGAGCATGTGCTACTTATTTTTTTCTTGCGGATTTGAAACAATAAAGCGTTTTTTCAAATCCGCAGCATGCACATTTTTTCAGTGTTTTTCACCAATTCCAATGATTGGGGAAAAAAAACCCAAATAAAAAATATGCCAACCCGGCATGAGACAAAAACCCAGCAGATAGGCACTGCCCCATTGTTTAACACTGGTGTGAGTGCAATCCAATATTTTATCGTATTGCAATTGTCCATGTAAAATGCAAGTGGAACCGAGGCCTAACATAAACTGTTCTTTCTCGGGCTGTTAGTTCAGGTCAGGAAACCCAAGGTCAGGTGGGAAATAGTGACTGTAACATGGGCTTTTCTTTATGAGGCTGTTAGATCAGGAGACCCAAAGTAAAGTGGGGAATAGTGACTAATATGGATTTCTTTTTGAGGCTGTTATTTCAGGTCTTGTGGGGAATAGTGACTGTAATATGGACTGTTCTTTTTGAGGCTGTTAGTTCAGGTCATGTGGAGAATAGTGACTGTAATATGGACTGTTCTTTTTGAGGCTGTTAGTTCAGGTCTTGTGGGGAATAGTGACTGTAATATGGACTGTTCTTTTTGAGGCTGTTAGTTCAGGTCTTGTGGGGAATAGTGACTGTAATATGGACTGTTCTTTTTGAGGCTGTTAGTTCAGGTCTTGTGGGGAATAGTGACTGTAATATGGACTGTTCTTTTTGAGGCTGTTAGTTCAGGTCTTGTGGGGAATAGTGACTGTAATATGGACTGTTCTTTTTGAGGCTGTTAGTTCAGGTCTTGTGGGGAATAGTGACTGTAATATGGACTGTTCTTTTTGAGGCTGTTAGTTCAGGTCTTGTGGGGAATAGTGACTGTAATATGGACTGTTCTTTTTGAGGCTGTTAGTTCAGGTCTTGTGGGGAATAGTGACTGTAATATGGACTGTTCTTTTTGAGGCTGTTAGTTCAGGTCTTGTGGGGAATAGTGACTGTAATATGGACTGTTCTTTTTGAGGCTGTTAGTTCAGGTCATGTGGGGAATAGTGACTGTAATATGGACTGGGTTTTTTTAGGCTGTTAGTTCAGGTCATGTGGGGAACAGTGACTGTAATATGGACTGTTCTTTCTGAAGCTATTAGTTCAGGTCAGATGACCCACGTCCCAGCTGCGACATTATAAACAGCAACTAAAAACCATCAACTTTGTTCATATGAAAGCACTAAGACAAAGTCATAGTGGTCCAAGAGGATGAATAATCACTAAACCACTTCTCAGCAGATAAAACCAGGTGAACATCACCACTACACTCAATAATGGGCCACAGCGGTCACATGCCACATACTTTACTGGTGAACATTATCGCTAAGGGCACTAACTGGTTGCATTGGTCATGTGTTGGCCGCTAGTAAAAAAAAAGAACAATAGATCCATTAGAGGTTCAGCTGTGGCTCTATGGGGAAAGAAAAGGTGAGTGGTGTTTCTTTTTATTTCACATCATTTGTATTTATTTTTTTTAAACTGGATAAATTAATTGACTAGTCACTATTGTTTTGGAATTGGTTTCCTATAAAATTGGTCCTAGATTGTTTATGCCCTATTTAGAGAAGAAAATGATTTTATAAGCATATTGAAATAGATGACTACTAGTGCATTCTATGCAGCCTGGATGAAATGTGTTGGGTGTTAATAATAACTGCAAATAAATGCATAAATAATAACCGTGCATCATAAAATCTAAATATAAATGTACTTCCCAGAACTCGAATAAGGCCAGGGTCTGATGGCTGTAATACTAATGAAAGCGGCCTAATATAATAGTCATTAGCTTCAGCGCAGGTTTATACTGTCATTACTACAACATATATTACTATGCTATGTGTTCTATTTAACTTCCATTACTAGCAGTCACAGGGTTAATGACCGGAGGGGGATGGGTAGGGAGGCTGTCAGAATGTTCTGGAGGATATGTTATCATTGTCTAGAGTTCCAGGTTTGTTCTCTAGAGTCTCTGGGATGAATAATTCAGGCCTGTGCTAAGGATAAGATGGCACTCTGTATATATGGCAAAGCATTGACGGCTCTCTAAACATATTAGATCTTCTTATCTGTATTCGGCATCGCCGCTCTTCTCCAAGATCTCTATGGTTCAATGACCCCCCCCAGAATCCCACTGGAATAGTGTCTTGCTCTAAATTAGGATTCCTGACAATTAAAAGTAATAAAACCTACAGAATACAGGGGATGTAGTATAAATATTGTGGTATGATAGAATGATTAAAATATAAGACAACACAGTAGTAAATATAAACGTAACAATATAAACTCTAAAGTCTAAACTGACTCAGAAGCAGCGTGTAGATGCTGCAATGATAACCGTTCTCTCCTCAAACGCCCCCCGTAGGTCATGAATTGTGCCCCTGACGGAATATACTCCCCTCATTGCCGGATATTGTTTGTCTGAAGAAAGTATAAGTATTTTGTCAGCTCCAACTCATAATCAGTTCTAAGGCTAGATCGCTTCTCTGACCCAGTCTTGGATATTTGGCCAAGCGTGGTCAACCTATGCTAACCATTTTCTTACATATGCTGAGGATAATAAGACACATATTAATAAAGAGGGAGATTATGTGCAGAATTTGGTGTTTTTCCTGTTACAATAATAAGGTTTTTTTACATTAACGTTATATACTGGTGATCTGGTCTCAGGCTTCACAATCCATAGAAAGCCTTGGCATGCCTCAGAGGATGTCTATCAGGACAACTCCTGGGAAAAACTGATAGTAGGGGACACAGGTGCTAGGACCCTATGTGATTTGGGGACAATGTATATGTTTAATCTTTGCATTCTGAAGCAAAATGGTAGTGATCAGTGGCGTAGCTTGGAACTCATAAACCCCAATGAAAAAATTCCAAAGTCGCCCCCAGTAATTGCAAGTCTTTAATAGCATTGGTCTTTTCATATAGACCAAATGACTTTTGGGGCCCCCTAGGCTCTAGGGCCCGGGTGCGAAAATGCATAGATATTATTTTAGGTAAACCAGCCTCAATCTATACCATTTCTTATCAGCAGTCTTAACATATCCAATGCTCCAACCATGTATCATTCCAACTTTCCAAACTGCGGCCCCTAATCCAGTCCACAAGTTCACATATAGATTTGTCATTCATTCTGCTTTTTTCTGTTATTCTCAACTAACAACAAAGACAACAATTATGACCCGCACTCACCATTGCCTAGTACAATCGCACTGGACAATGCCTCGCAATGCTCTGCCATCCCCTCTGTAGAGGATTTATGGCAAGGCCATAATGACCATTCTATGTGAGTCACACAACAGTAACATATCATTTCCTGTGAGCTGGGTCTGCGCATCACAACAACTTAATGGAGTTGGAACACAGTTCATATACAAGATTAATGAAATCACACTATTTACAGGTCAGAAGAAAAATATAAAAGAGGATATATATAATATTCACACCAGAAATAATCTGTGAATAAGAGAATTTAGATGTGTGTATTACAATCATACATACTGACTGCACTATATAAATGCATAAATAAATATATATATATATATATATATATATATATATATATATATATATATATACTGACAGATGACCGTTAAACCTTACCTGATAGGCATCTAGCTGTTCATCAGTAAATATGGTTTGCTTATTTCCCATGATAGATGAGGGATCCTTAGTCTCCTGAAATTCATCACACAGGGAGGAGTAGGATGACTACCTGGTGCAGGCATTGGCATTTACACTGGGGCAATGAGGGGCATTGGCTTCATCTGAAAGCTTCTTTAAAGCATCAAGCAAGGCCTTAGGAGACATCCATTCGCTACTGTTCAAGGGTTAAAGTGGCTTTAATTCAATGCTCGCAGCTCCTTGCCTCCAGATCTTCTGTGCATGTTTTATGTGCTTCTCTGGGCATCAATAAGGACAAGACACTCCCTCTGAGATAACACATCTCAGCAAATCTCCAAGAAGGCACTAGGGGGCGCTAAGAAGGCAGATTGTAAATACAGACTTTCAGTCTTTTCAAATGCTGAAAGAGTAAATGCAATAGGCAACATTACAAGCAGAAAGAACTATATATATGTATTATCTTAGTGGAAAAGTAAATTTAATCTTATGTATTTTCTGTTAGAATCAATGCACAGAGGCATAAAAACAGATAATACATTACATTATTGATGGTTAAATGGTTACCCTCACCTACTGTATCCTCACCTATCCCTTGTAGACTGTGAGCCCTCGCGGGCAGGGTCCTCTCTCCTCCTGTACCTGTCTGTGTCTTGTATTGTTTATGATTATTGTACTTGTCCCTATTATGTACACCTCTTTCACATGTAAAGCGCCATGGAATTGATGGCGCTATAATAATAAATAATAATAATGATGAAGGGGTCATATGGTTAAACAATTGTAGGATAGGTGATAACTTGACTGTTGGGATCTGCACAAATTAGGGCACCTTTCCCCAGTCAGAATGGAGGGGCAGTGGTACACCGACCTGCAATCCATTCACTCCACTTACGGTTGTCGGGCACTGCGCTTGGCTTTTTCCACACAGCCCAATAGGAAATGAATGGCGCAGGGGTCGGGAGCCCATCGGATGCTTTATTTTGTAAAAAGGTTAAAAGTGTGCCCCATTGGGGATAAAAATTCAGATCAATGCGAGTTCCAGCAGTGAGAAATCCACCCATCAGAAAATTATCATCTACCATGTAGCTATGTGATAACTTACTTTACCCAGAGCAGCCCATTAGGAATGTTTTCAGCCCATCAGATTTCTTGACTCCAAAATTAATAATATACCTGGAGGGTACATTGTTATATATACAGAGATATTTCACATGTGTTCAAATGTCTTAGACCCCTCCAGGGCTGCCATCAAAAAATGTCTTGCAGTTTCTTATTGCATTATATCTTTTGCATTGTTTAGTCTCATTGACTGTGTTGTATTTACGCTGCAAGTCTTACTATTATTTTTTTCTTCCCTTTATTGATTTACTGCCACAAAACCTTTTAAGGGGAGGCTCTACAGCCAGGTATTGTGTGTTTTGTGTTTATATTATTTATCTGCATTGTTTACATATTTATTGTGTATTCTATTATCAGTGCTCTAATAGTTCATTGGGGATATGTACAGAATAATTATGTCCATTCACTTATTCCATCTACTCTTTTTCTCTTGTTTTTGTTTTTAACCTTTGTTTTTTGTCAGCCTTATATGTTTTGTATCAATAAAAGCAATGTTTATATATATATATATATATATATATATATATATATATATATATATATATATATAAAACTGGGTATGCACACTTTTACTATGCAGTTTTTTTCCTCTCATGTTGCAATTCATTTTTTTGCATAGTTTTTGTTAGCAACCCTCCCTCCCTTTATTTATATTTATTACCATGTGCCCACTACTTATTTCTTAACAAAGTATTGTGAGGGGGATATTATACAGAAGGGCAGTGTGTGTGTGTGGGGGGTATTATACAGAGGGGCAGTGTGGGTGATTGGGTATTATTCAGAGGGGCAGTGTGTGGGGGGTATATTATACAAAGGGGCAGTATGTGTGAGGGGATATTATGCAGAGGGGCAGTATGTGGAAGTATGTGGGAGGTATAATATAGAGCGGGGCAGTATGTATGGGGATATTATACAAAGGGGCAGTGTGTGTGTGGATATTATACAGAAAGGCAGTGTGTGGGAATATTATACAGAGGGTTAATGTGTGGGGGATATTATACAGAGCGGCAGTGTATAGTGTAGGGGAGAGATATACAGAGAGGCAGTGTGCGTGTGGGGATATTATACAGAGAGGCAGTGTGTGTGTGGGATATTATAGAGGCAGTGTGGGAGAGATATTATGGACAGGGGCAGTGTAGGTGTAGGGGGTGTATTAATTTTCTGAGGTAAATACTTTATTTTCTGGAAACATTTCAAGGGTGCTAACACTTTTGGCCATGCCTGAGTGTATATATACATTTATACAACCAGCAGCTTCTATAATAAATATATATTTATATTATATAAATAATATTTTCACCCAGCAGATGGTATTTGATGGGAACTATTAATATGTGATTGGGGAGGATGTTGGGAGCATGTAGTGCAGAAGTGGATTTTTTCCAAGAGTGGCGGTGAGACTGTGGAAGGTTTGAGGTGTGGTGGCGGAGCTGAGTCCTGTGTCCTATACAAAATCCAGCTCTACTACCAAATCAGCTCTGCTGTTCATGGCGCTGTCCACTCCCTCAACTCTGCTGTATCAAGCAACCTGCCGACCTTCTCATCTCTGCTAATCCAAGGTGCTGCCAGTACTGTTCACATGTGCTATATTTGTGGAGAAACCTCAGTAATAGCAATTTAGTGTATGCCTATGCTGTATAGCATAAATACAATGCTGTTGTGTATTTGTCTTATTTATTATTTAACTCAACTCTTCTATATCCTATGTGAAGTAGTCTCTTATAGCAGAAGCCTGGTGATTGCAAGGGGCAGAGCTCATGAATAAATGATAGCACTAGAAGTGAAACAGTAGAGCTGACTGTCCAGGGTTATCTTCCATTCAATTAAATCCTATAGCTATTTACTTAACATTTGAATTCTACTGATAAACAGCTATGCTAATGCTGAATAATTAACATTCAGTTTCAAAAAGCGTTTTATTGACATGTTGATGACAATTTAACAAAAGAGCATTCTGTGCAATTTCCCCACACCGGGGGTCTGATATACCTAAGTAAAGAAAAGGGGGAAGGGGTGGAGGGAATGGCAGACCCCCTGTAGGAAACCGGAAATAAAGTAAAATATACAATCACCAAAAAATATAATGTAAGAAAATAAAATACAAATTCATATAATCAAGAGTCAGAGAAATCATATGCTACTAACAGAAAACCAAATGATACCAGGCTATTTATATTTTGGGGATAAAGTCAGGGTGGAAGATTTAAAGGCCCCTTTACACATTGCAACATCGCTAGCGACATTGCTGTAACGTCACCGGGTTTGTAACGTAATAGTGACCTCCCCAGCGACATTGCAGTGTGTGACACGCATCAGCGACCTGGCCTCCGCTGTGAGGTCACCGATCGCTACAAGTCGTTCAGGACCATTCTTTGGTCCTTTGTTTCCCGCTGAGAAGCATGCATCATTGTGTTTGACACCGTTACAACGACTTTGTTAGCGACTTCCCTTTCAAATAGCTGCTTTGACACGTCCCCAATGACCAGCTAGGTCGTTCTGCAGGTCCGGATCGCTGTTGCGTCGTTGGCCAGGTCTGCCCGTTTGACAGCTCACCAGAGACTTTGTAGCGATCCCGACCAGGTCGGGATCGCTGGCAGGATCGCCAGAAAGTCTCAGTGTGTAAAGGGGCCTTAATGCATGGTTTAATCAGGGATCTGGTTGGAGGTCAATCCAAGGAGTAAACACATTAAAGAAATGCTCTAGAGTTTCATTTCTCGTAGCTTCAATATCCTCATACAACATCAAGGCATTAATTTTACCTTTACCGTCTGACAAACATAAAACGGAGGATTTCCAATTTGAGGCTTTATGTACCCGTGAAACAATAGTAATTATGTAGTTAATTATAATTAACTTACAAATCGTGTTTGTAACTATGAAAGGGTTTATCTCCAAAGAACAAAACCTTTGGACCAAGTTGGATACTCATAACAATTATATTTAGCTATTAAAGTGTTGACTTGTTGCCAAAACGTTTTAACTAATAGACAAGTCCTCCATATACTGTATGTTTCATATCTCCTGGCAGATCACATCCCCTGAAACAGCTAGTTGCATTAGGACATACAGTTGAAACCAGAAGTTTACATACAATATCTAAAAAGACACCTATGCATGTTCTTCTCACTATCTGACATGAAATCGGGATAAACCTTTCCTGTTTTAGGTCAATTAGGAACCAAAATTATTTATATTTGCCAAATGCCAGAATAATGAAAGAGAGAATGGATTAAGGCATTTTTATTACTTTCTCCAAAGTCAAAAGTTTACATACATTAGTATTTGGTACCATTGCTCTTAAACCGTATAACTTGGGTCAAACATTTTGGATATCCTTCCACAAGCTTCTCACAATAGTTGGTAGGAATTTGGGCCCATTCCTCCTGACAGAACTGGTGTAACTGAGCTGTTTTTGTAGGTTGCCTTGCTCGCACTGTTATTTTCAGTTTTGCTCATACATTTTCAATAGGATTGAGATCAGAGGTTTATGATGGCCACTCTAAAACGATGACTTTGTTATCCTTAAGCCACTTTGTAACCAGTTTGGCAGTATGCTTCGGGTCATTGGCTATTTGGAAGACCCATTTACGCCCAAGTTGTAAGTTCCTGGCGGATGTCTTGATATATTGCTTCAGTATTGCCACATAATCTTATTTCCTCATGATTCCATCTATTTTGTGAAGTGCACCAGTCCCTCCTGCAGTAAAACAAGCCCACAACATGATGCTACCACCCCTGTGTTTCACAGTTGGGATGGTGTTCTAAGGCTTCAAAGCTTTTCCCTTTTTCCTCCAAACGTAACTGTGACGCCCTGTCCTATCACGTCGTCACAAGGGTGCCGTGCAATATGCCCTTCTGCATGGTACCCGCTCCTCCTTGGTTACGGGTCCTGTCAGTTTGGTGTTGCTACCAACAGGTGTACACAAATCCTGAGGAACACTCTGCACCACACCCACCAACCACCCATTGGACAGCCAGAGGGGAATAGGGCCACCCAAATGGGGGGATGGAAGAGATGTCAGTAGTTGAGTTGAGTAGAGTTGAGCAGTGAGACAGCGGTGACAGTGCAGGTCACGCTGTGGAGCTGGGCTTCTGTACCCGTCCCAGGTGCCAGACGTTGGCCTGGCCAGAAGGAGCTAGAACCCCAGTCGCAGGGGGTAGTGACAAGGGGTACGGTGCTGCTACAGAGAGCAGGCTGGCTGCCTTGTGCTACAACCGGGCAGGGGCCAGGGCACAACGGAGTACACGGACCCTAGGCTGGGAAGTAGCTTCACGCAGCCCAGTAATTCATCCGACGGGAACGGAATCTTTAGGAACCGTTCCCCACCCGCTTCAGAATCGGGGTACTAGCACAACAAGAGGGATAGGACTTCCCAAAATTGTCCAGAAAATCCCAAGCGTGAACCCTGAGAGCAGGCTCACCTTGCTAGCCACGCAGGTGAGCGGGACCCAAGTAGTCTTAGGTGAAAGGGATCCACCAAGTTACACACAGTGCCAAGGGACAAGGCTTCAGACCAACCAGCAACACCAAAGGGGCACGGACCCAGCGTGCTCGACCAAGAAAAGCAGAGCATTTCAAGAGTTTGGTTTACCTGGTGTCAGCGTCAGTGACTTTGGACTGTGTGAGTACCCGACATCCCTTCGCCCCGACGGGTTCCCCACTCCATCCCATCACCGGGCCCCAGGACACCAAGCCCCCTACCCACGGAGGGGTTAAAACATCCTGCTGCTTCAACATCGTCACCGGGCTCCCCAACAGCAGCGATGGTCTCTCCTATTACCACGCACCGTGGGTGGCGTCACGAACATTATCCCATTCACCACCCAAAAAAATTCCCCTTTTTATTTCCGAGGTAGCCGTGCAACTCCGCCTCGGATCCGGAGACCCCTCGAGCCACTGCGGATCCGGGTCCGAGCAACCCGTTGGCTGTTGCGGGGGCGGCACATAACAATGGTCATTATGGTCAAACAGTTCAATATTAGTTTTGTCAGACCACAGGACATGTCTCCAAAAATTAAAATCTTTGTTCCTGTGTGCATTTGCAAACACTAATCTGGCTTTTTTTTTTACTTTCCAAAATGTTTTATTGAATTTTTTAACAACATAAAATATAACATTCCCAGCAGAATTATTTCCCATCACATATGGCTTTTTATGTTTCTTCTGGAGTATTTGCTTCTTTTTGGCAAAATGGCCTTCCAGCCCATGTTGATACAGTACTAATTTCACTGTGGATAATGAGACAATCTTACCAGCTTCCACCAGCATATTCATGAGGTATTTTGCTTTTGTTCTTGGGCTGATATGCACATGTCTGACCAAAGCATGTTCATCAGAACTCGTCTCCTTCCTGCGTGGTATGATGGCTGGACATTACCATGTTTTTGTACATGAGTTTAATTGTTTGTACAGATGAACGAGGCACCTTCAGGTATCTGGAAATTGTACCCAAGGATGAACCAGACTTGTGCGAATCCATAATCCTCTTCCTGAGATCTTGGCTGATTTCTTTTGACTTTCCCATGATGCTACACAAAGAAGCAGTGTGTTTCAGGTGTGCATTAAAATACATCCACAGGTGTGTCTCTAATTAACTCAGATTAACTCAGACGTTGCCAATAAACCTATCAGAAGCTTCCAAAGACAGGACATCATCATATGGGCTATCCCATATTGTTTAAAGGCATAGCACTCTTAAGCCTGCTTTACACGGTACGACCGATTGTGCGATTTCACAAGAGTATTTCATTACAGTACAATACATTTTCAACAGACTGTAATGTTAAAAAAATGTTAATGTTTAGTGTACAGTTTTTTGGGAAAAGGCAGAAAGACGTAGTAGTATATGTTTTCATTTACGTTTTACTAAACGTATATTTAACAAACGTATGAAATTTTTGACATGCGTTAGCATCCATTTATGTACTTGATGAAAGTCTATGGATGCGTTGACATATTCGATAGAATCCGTTTTGAGTGGTTTCTAATGTATGCATCTGACGGACTGCACAAACACCCTAAGGGTACCGTCTCACTAAACGACGTACCAGCGATTCCGACCATGATACGACCTGGTCAGGATCGCTGGTACGTCGCTACATGGTTGCTGGTGAGCTGTCAATCAGGCAGATCTCACCAGCGACCAGCCACAAGCAACTCGTGTAACGATGCTGCACTTGGTAACCAGTGTAAATATTGGGTAACTAAAAAAAGCACTTTGCTTGGTTACCCGATATTTACCCTGGTTACCAGCCTACACCGCTTACAGGCTGCCACTGCTGGCTCCCTGTATACGTAGCTAGGGTACACATTGGGTTACTAAGCAAAGCGCTTTGCTTAGTTACCCGATGGTTACCAGCGTACGCTGCTTACACAGAGCCGTGCTCGCTGGTCTCCCGCCGTCAAACACGCCGATGTGTGCTGCACAGCGGGAGCCCAACGACCAAAAAATGAACCAGAACAGTGTGTAACAATCAGCGATTTCACAGCAGGGGCCACATCGCTGCTTAGTGTCACACACAGCGAGATCACTGATGAGGTCACTAGTACGTCACAAAACCTGTGACTCAGCAGCGATCTCACTAGTGATCTCGCTATGTGAGAAGTACCCCTAAGAGATGTTTCAGTGAGTGAAGTCTGATTACTTCCCTTTTGTATTGCAGCAATTATACCACTATCACTGGACATTGTAAAACCTATATCTTCTTCTTATTGTTCCATAAACCCCATTTTTTCTTCTTAGGGGGAATTAAAAGTAGAATAAAGATATGAGATTTTCCCTCTTCCCAAGGATCAAAGAAGCATTTTTGTTCAAAAGCTTTGGCTTACCAGAGAAGTCAATTTTTCCACAAAGTTAAGAAAAGGAACATGTATGGAGCATTCATAGGCATATTGGGAAGTATCCGTGACCACATGAGACCCAACATGGATTATGGTGATAGAAGTAATGACTCTAGGTTTACCCATCTAGGTGCATTATTGTAAAGCTCACCGCCAGGGATGGTACTGCGGTGAGCAAAAGTGGACCCACTGGACCACAGGAAGACCCCGGGCCTACCCTAACATGAGGTAGAGGACTGGGACTGTAGCAGCTGACCCTCAGGACAGGGGCGAACACAGGAGCAGACATGACTGAGTCTCAAGTGCAGACAGGAACCACGAGGGTGGCTCAAGACAGACAGCACAGGCAGGATTGACAGGCAAAGTGTCTAGTTCCAGCAGGGCAGGACGGGCTGGCAAAGTCACTAGCAAGGCAGATGGCACAGCCAGGTTGGACAGGCTGAGTCAGTAACAAGGTAGATGGCATGGCCAGTACAGACAGACAGAGTTTCTAGCACCAGCAAGGCAGGACGGACTGGTAGCAGATAAAGGCAGGGACAGGATTGAACCAGGTGCCAACAGGGCAGGATGGGCTGGTAGCCAGGTATGGGCAGGACAGGACTAGAACTAGATGCCAATTGGCAGGAAGGACAGGGATCAGATACAGGCAGGAACATGACTGGAACCAGGTGACAACAGACAGGACAGGCTTGGACCAGGAACAGGCAGGGACGGGACTGGAAACCAGTTACCAATAGGCAGGACGGCTAGGACCAGGTACAGGCAGAAACAGGACTGGAACCAGGTGCCAATAGGCAGGACAGGCTGGGACCAGGTACGGGGCAGGACATGACTGGAACCAAGTGCCAAGAGGCAGAACGGGCTAAAACCAAGTACAGGGCAGGACCGGACTGGAGCCAGGTGCCAACAGGCAGGACAGGCTTGGACCAGGTACAGGGCAGGACAGGACTGGAACCAGGTGCCAACAGGCAGGACGGGCTGGGACCAGGTACATGTGTGTCGCCCTGGGTAAGCCAGGGGACACGGGTCACAACACCACCACACCCCACACTCCAGGTAGGCACACCAATGCTAACCACAAATCCTTGTTGCCTTCCTCCAGGAGTTTGATGATGCACACCAGGGGGTGGGCCAGGTGGTTGGCTCCGCCCACCGAGGAGCTCACAACTCTGGAGGCGGGAAAACCAGGCAGATTAGCCCAGGCAGGGCAAGTGTGAGGAACTAAGAAGAGGAGTTAAGAAAGTGAAAGTAGTGAAAGTGGAAAAGGAGGAAAGCAAGTGGAGTGACGGTAAAGAAAGAAAGCCTGAAGGTCCAGCTAAGTGTAGGGCCAGATCAACAAGGTCAGCGACGGCGGTGACTGTCTGGAGGGGGACCGTTTGGAAGTTCCTGGAAGGACCCCGTTGGCTGTGTGCCCGGTGGTCTGGAGCAGTGTTCCGAAGGACAGTCAGCACCAGGGCAGGGGCCTCTCGGACCCCGGCAAGGCTAGGAGTCGCCAAATTTGCCGAATCCGTCAGTGACGGGGACGCAGATCCCCCAACAACCAAGTCCCGATTGAAGGCAACAGCCCAACCCGTATTGGAGAGACACCGCCACCGCCACGGCACCAGTTTCTCAGGGCCAGCGCCTGCGGGCAAAGTGTAGAGCTCCTCCGGCCCAGATTGCAGTCGGGGAGCGGGTAACCGGAGGGAATCCACCGCTACCACAAGTCAAACATAGGTGCAAGGAAGAGGGACATCACCGTCACCTACCGGGAGTGCAGGTGCAGCCGTCTGTGGGACCGTCCTACCAGCCGTTTGGTTTACCGTACAAACTGTGTCCGTGTCTCAGGCTGAGTAAGTACCACAGTGCCGCAAGGCACAGCGCTGCCCCCCGCGTCCCTGCGCCCATCAGGCCCCGCACCTACTTCTCCATCACCGGGCCCCGGGATCACCAACCCCTACCCACGGAGGGGCAACACAACAACTGGCTGCTCCGCATCACCATCCCCGGGAGCCCCATATTGAGCAGCGGTGGTGAAATCACCACAACCGTGGGTGGCGTCACGAACTATAACAATCCCCACACCCAACCACAAAACCCCCCTTTCACTCACGGGCGAGGAGTGTCGCTCGAGAAACCCCGGGATCCGGCCCACCGCTCGAGCCACCACTGAGCAGCTGCCGCACCCGAGCAGAAGGGGTGAGCGCGGTGTGCTGACACCCTCCTCCCCGCCCGCGACAACTTGGCGTCACGAACAGGATCTTACCGCTCTGCCGTCAGGTAGAGGTGCGCCTTGTTACCGCCGGAGGCATCCGGCAGGAAAATTTCAGAAGCCGCCATCTTTGGCGCGAAAAGTTCCCGCTCGAGCGTCTTCTCGAGCAGTAGAGGCGCGAAGGCCAAAACTCCGCCCCGAGAGAGGAGGGGCCGGAAAGAGCTAAGGGGGACGCGATGTCGGCTGGCGGCATGTAGTCGCGAATATAAAAGCAGGGACGCCAGGACTCTGCAAACATACTGGGTTCCTGGAAGGCACGATTGCCAAGATGTACGACCCAACTCCCAACGAAGAAGCCCCTGCGCCCGGCACGGCGACGTGGTTGAGGGACCGGACTGTACCGCTGAGTAACCGTCTGCAGGCCCATATGCAACTCCTCCTGGAGGAGTGGGAGACCGACATGGCGGACGTGGTGGCTTCTATGTGGAGACGCGAGGCAGAAGAGGATTTGGAGGAGCGGGTAAGCGACCCACGCCCCTGTATTCCTGAGGGATCGGCCGTTGGAGCTGAGGGGCCCGGCCGGCTTCCGCTCACCCTGCCTCTCTCCCTGCTACCCGTAGTAGCTGCTGCCGCCCCGCCATTAGGCCCGCTACCTGCCCAACCGGTAGCGATACCCTGCCCAGCCGCTCCGGCGGACCTGCCGGCTGCAGACGTCCGGGACATCCCTGAAGTATGTCAGGGGGAACCGCTGGAACCGCGACCCCTTAACAGCATGGTGCCAGAAGTCCCGGTAGAGACTGTGCCAGACCCTGAGCCCAAGACCGTGGCCTGGATGAAGGCCCGGGTGATGCAATTCCACCAGCGTCAACAGGATCAGATCTTCCGGAAGATGGAGCAGTGGACCAACGAGGTGGAGGAGCTGCTTACAACTGCCCCGAGGTACGGAGGGGGAATGGATGTAGCAGAGCCGACTGGTGACCCACGTCCCTATGTCCTACCAGGACCGGCCGCTGCGGCTGAGGGGCCCGGCCTAGTTTCGGCCTATGCATCACCCTTGCCGTTACTTATGAGGCGCCTTAATGTCAGCTCGCCTAATCTGCTGCTCCGTGCTACCGCAGAAGGGGCTGAAGTGCTGGATGTGGGAGGCCAGGAGGCTGCGACAGCTGGCGGCAACCCGCCTGACGCAGAAGCACGAGATGACGACTCCGGCTCTAGTCCCGGGTCTGCTGCTGAGTTTGAAGAGGCAAGTGAGCGTTCCCGCTATGTGCGGGACCCCGTGGTTGTCCATACCCCGTGTGCCGGTGGAAATGGGTATCGGGTGCCCCTGTCACCGCAGGTATGTCAGTGCATGTTTGACGTGCCGGTGGCAGAGGATGGGTCCGCCTCAGCAGAAAAGTATGAGTAGGGCAGCGGAGGCCCGTTGCACCGTCCCCGTTGGGACCACCATTGAAGTTGTTGTTTGTTTGAAAAGTTGAGAATGATGAGAAAATGATGATTACCGAACAGTAACCTGATTTGCTTGTGATTGAACCGGCCGGAGCCGGCACCGTTGTCCCCGTGGGGACCGTTTAAGTTTTGCATGGGAACTATCCATGGACAAGCCCGTGAACTTGCAGGGCACCACAAACGTTAAGTGGCTTGTAAATATGTTGGTTACCGTTACCGTTTCCGCAATACCGTCTCCGGAGAGGCAGGTTGGAGGGAGGGCCCTGAGCGGAGCAGGCTAGGGCCCAGCCACCAAAGGAACCGGTGGCCACCCTCTGGAGGGGAAGGACAGATCCCGCTCGGGTGACTTGTGCTGGACTGTGGGTCAAGGGGTGCTGCCTGGGTTTTAGGGGCAGCATCAGGGCCAGGTTGCTTGGGTGGGAGAGAGCGGAAACCGTGACCGTAAACCGTTGCAACGTTTAAGTAAATGTGCCTCCCGTCTTGGGAAGAGTTTTGATTAAAAATGTTACTTATGTTTGTTTAACCTTGTTACCCCTTTTTACAGAAAAATAAAACCGGTGTAGGACGGCAGCCCGCGGACGGTCTGCATTTTGCTAAGGGGGAATGTGTCGCCCTGGGCAAGCCAGGGGACACGGGTCACAACACCACCACACCCCACACTCCAGGTAGGCACACCAATGCTAACCACAAATCCTTGTTGCCTTCCTCCAGGAGTTTGATGATGCACACCAGGGGGTGGGCCAGGCGGTTGGCTCCGCCCACCGAGGAGCTCACAACTCTGGAGGCGGGAAAACCAGGCAGATTAGCCCAGGCAGGGCAAGTGTGAGGAACTAAGAAGAGGAGTTAAGAAAGTGAAAGTAGTGAAAGTGGAAAAGGAGGAAAGCAAGTGGAGTGACGGTAAAGAAAGAAAGCCTGAAGGTCCAGCTAAGTGTAGGGCCAGATCAACAAGGTCAGCGACGGCGGTGACTGTCTGGAGGGGGACCGTTTGGAAGTTCCTGGAAGGACCCCGTTGGCTGTGTGCCCGGTGGTCTGGAGCAGTGTTCCGAAGGACAGTCAGCACCAGGGCAGGGGCCTCTCGGACCCCGGCAAGGCTAGGAGTCGCCAAATTTTCCGAATCCGTCAGTGACGGGGACGCAGATCCCCCAACAACCAAGTCCCGATTGAAGGCAACAGCCCAACCCGTATTGGAGAGACACCGCCACCGCCACGGCACCAGTTTCTCAGGGCCAGCGCCTGCGGGCAAAGTGTAGAGCTCCTCCGGCCCAGATTGCAGTCGGGGAGCGGGTAACCGGAGGGAATCCACCGCTACCACAAGTCAAACATAGGTGCAAGGAAGAGGGACATCACCGTCACCTACCGGGAGTGCAGGTGCAGCCGTCTGTGGGACCGTCCTACCAGCCGTTTGGTTTACCGTACAAACTGTGTCCGTGTCTCAGGCTGAGTGAGTACCACAGTGCCGCAAGGCACAGCGCTGCCCCCCGCGTCCCTGCGCCCATTAGGCCCCGCACCTACTTCTCCATCACCGGGCCCCGGGATCACCAACCCCTACCCACGGAGGGGCAACACAACAACTGGCTGCTCCGCATCACCATCCCCGGGAGCCCCATATTGAGCAGCGGTGGTGAAATCACCACAACCGTGGGTGGCGTCACGAACTATAACAATCCCCACACCCAACCACAAAACCCCCCTTTCACTCACGGGCGAGGAGTGTCGCTCGAGAAACCCCGGGATCCGGCCCACCGCTCGAGCCACCACTGAGCAGCTGCCGGACCCGAGCAGAAGGGGTGAGCGCGGTGTGCTGACACCCTCCTCCCCGCCCGCGACACATGCAAGAACAGGACTGGACAAGCAGGATGAGGTGGGTGACCTAACAATAAGCTAGACAGAGTAAAACCGAGTAGGAACTGATGGTGTTAAACAGGCACCTTCCCTAGTGGGAGCGTGCATTACATACCCAGTACCTCAGCAATAGGCTGAGAGGCACTTCCTAGGAGTGACGCGCTGGCCTTTTAAGAGAGGGCCAGTGGCACGCATGTACTCTCTAGAAGGGCTCCCAGAGGTCCTGTGATGCACACAGACTCCGGGAGGGGGAAGGAGGAGGCACCCATGTTGAGGAGCGCAGGGACGCCGAGCAGCATGGTGGAAGCCGGCCGCGGCAGTGAGTGACAGCATGTCCCTGCAGAAGGGGAGAGCAAGGAGTGCAGGGAGGCAGCGTTACAATTATGCTGGAAAGAGACCCAGTTTAATTGAGCAAACTGTGCAGCTTTATAATATAGAGCAGTAACTCTGTAACCTGTAACTCGGGAGCCACATGTGGCTTGCGGGCCCATTATGTGTGGCTCACATCTGTTTGCCAGCTTAGGGCCTTAACACCACATATAGCAAATAACTATGGACAGCAGGTCTTCACATGGTGACTTTTGTAATTAGCCCCGTACAAAAGAGCTGGTCTGAAAAGGGGTAAGGTAGGAACCAATGAATCTTGGCGTACCGCCTCATTGTGATTTCTGAGGAAAAGCTTTGGCTGTCATTATACCAGTAGTCGAGGCTCTGAATGTGGCTTGCAACGATCTCTCAGAACTGAATGTGGCTCTCATATTCAAAAAGGTTTGGGACTACAAAATTGGGAAGAGACATCCCTCCTAGTCATCTCTGTAGAAACATGATTCGCTGAGGAATTCTAGGAGGTTTACCCTGCCATACAAACCTTGAAATCATAGAATTAATATTGAGGAAAGCTTATTAGTAATTGCTATGGAGAGGGATCTAAATAAGTAGCGGGAGTGAGCTAGTGTCACCGTTTTTATGAAATGAATACAATATCAACAATCTCAAGGTTATATGTCCATCTCCAGAGATCTTGATGTTCCTTTGTCCACGGTGCGTAACAGAATCAAGAAGTTTACAACTCATGGCACTGTAGCTAATCTTCCTGGACAAGGACGGCAGAGAAATATTAATGAAAGATTGCAATGCAGGAAAGTCCGGATGGTGGATGAGCAGCTTCAATTAAGTTCCAAAGAAATTACAGCTGTCCTGCAGGCTCAGGGTGCATAAGTGTCAGCACCAACTATCCGTCGACATTTGATAAAATGAAATGCTATGGCAGGAGAACCAGGAGAAACCTACTACTGACAGAGACATAAAAAGCTAGATTGCATTTTGCAAAAATGTACACGTAACTCAAAATCCTTCTGGGAAAGCATCTTGTAGACAGATTAGAGCAAGATAGAACTTTTGGGTAAAGCACATTATTCTACTATTTACCAAAAACGGAATGAGGCCTACAAAGAAATGAACACAATACATACAGTCACATATGGTGGAGGTTTAAAGCTAGTTTGATGGTTGTAGGAGGAATTCCAGCACGCCCACTCAAGCAATTATATTAGTAAAACATTTTATTTTATTTAGGCATCATTAAAAAACATGAAAAGACAAAACCATGGAAAAAGTTAATAAAAAAGCATAATACATCTCAAGCACAACTGCCTTTAATCATACCATGCTATGAATAAAGGTAATCTGTCACCAGGATTTTCCAACCTAATCTGAGAGCAGCATAACATAGTTATAACAGAGATCCTGATTCCAGTGATGTGTCACTTACTGGGCTGCATAGTGTAGCTTTTATAAACTCACTGTTTATTTAGCAGGAGATTACCATTAGGGTACATGCCCACAATCAGGACCCACTACATCCCGGACGCGGTGGGTCCTGACCTGTGGGGCCACGAGTCTCCTCTGCAGGAGACAACAGCTACTTATGCCCACGATCAGGGCACTGCTGTCTCTCGCTGCTGCGATTCCGCAGCAAAAATTGACATGCTTGCAGCTCGGGAGGCCAAACTGCAGGTCAGTTTTCACTGCGGGCCGTACACGCACAGTGGGCATGGGATTTCTAGAAATCCCATCCAGTGTGCTTGTACTGTACAACGCAGCATTTTGGACGCAGCTGAAACACGCTGCATCCAAAACGCTGATAACACTAATCGTGGCC
This sequence comes from Anomaloglossus baeobatrachus, assembly GCF_048569485.1. Classification (NCBI taxonomy): domain Eukaryota; kingdom Metazoa; phylum Chordata; class Amphibia; order Anura; family Aromobatidae; genus Anomaloglossus; species Anomaloglossus baeobatrachus. Next base: position 438,694,853 of record NC_134356.1, on the reverse strand, counting down.
ATGTACCCTTAGAGGACTACTTGGTGTGCTGCCAAGTAATACAGCAGATGCATGAACTCGTTATAACCCTGCTCTACATTCAAATAACTGCTAGATCTGCAGCAGAGAAAACGGTGAGTTTATCAAAATGACAGGAAACAGCTCAGTGACACATCACTGGAATCAGCGTCTCTGTCTCTACATTATTTTGCTCTCAGATGGCGTAGCAAAAACCTAGTGACAGATACGCTTTAAGGTTAGTTGTACTCGAAATACATCATGCTGTTTTATTAACTTTTTCCATGGATTTATTTGTCTTCTCATGTTTTTTAATGATGCCTAAATAAAGCAAAATATTTTTTACTAAAATAATTGCCTCAGCAGAATTCCTTTTCCTTCTACTGTTTCTGCTATCTTACATCAGCAGGATGAGTACCCGCCAGGCCTGGATCCCATTCAAATTATGGACTTTAAGGCTGTGTGCACACGATCAGTGTTTGCAGCGTTTTGGATGCAGTGTATTTTCGCTGTGTCCAAAACGCTGCGTTGTACAGTACAAGTGTGCCGCCCCTGTTCCAGCAGCCGCCGCTGCTCCGATCCGGGCCTTCAGGGGTGGTGGCTCGAGGGTCTCCGGATCCGGGGGTCTTGCGGACACGCCGAATAAAATGGGGGGACGTAGATGTACGGGCTAGGCCGTAATAGGTTTGTGACGTCAGCCACGGTGTGTGGTGAGGTGGGACATCACCGCTGCTGTTACGGGGCACCCGGGGGAGATGTTGTGCAGCAAGATGTTAACCCCTCCGTGGGCAGGGATGGTGGCCCCGGGACCCGATGGCTCTGGTGCAGGGGGAATGACGACCGCAGGGAGTGTTGGTGTACTCACTTTCAGTAAAACACACAAGTCTCTGGTAAACCAAGGTGATGGTGGCCGGTGCTGTGGCCGGTTGCGTTCGGGATCCCCCACCCGGCTGGTGGTCTCTATCCTTTTCCTGCACTGTTTAAGTAAAAAAGACTTCCCAGAATGAAACGTAGGAGTCCGCTCCCAGCTGGATGTGGCCTAACGAGCCGAGCCCGCAGACGCTGGCCCGTGGGATATATGGGCCTTGGCGGTGACCTCTTATCCCTAATCGGTGGGCTGTTGTCTTCTATGAGGGACTTTGGGAGGGACAGGACCTCTAGTCCTGGCCTCAATCAGTTAATTAACCAGTTCCAGTAGGTTCTGGTTCCTGGCTTCAGGGTCCGAGTGCTACGGTTTCCGGGTCGGTTTCCCGTGTCGGTACCGGCGGGCTACAACCCTGGCCCGGTCCACCTCAGTTCCACCGAGCCGTCTTCCCGTCTCCTGCTGACGGAGACCACCGTCTGCCTCCTAGCCAGTGGCACCAGGGCTCCTACCCTGGTACCTGTCAGTCAGCTTCAGGCCTGACACACAGGCCTGACCTCCACTCTACACTCCTCTGTCCTTGAACTCCAAGACTGAACTGCTGGTTTTCCCACCCCCGGGCTGTCTGGACCCCTGGCTGGGTGTGTCTCAACCGCCTGATCACGCCCACTGGTGTGTCTATCTTTCCCTAAGGGGGGGGGTGACTAGGGTTTAATGGTTGGCTGTGTGTTTCCTAGTGAGGGAAGGTGTTATGCAGGGGCCTATTTGTGGCTACCTGGTTTTGCTAGGGCGTCACACTCCCCCTTGGTTGAACACAGACCGTCCGCGGGCTGTCCGACCACCACCGGTTTATTTTTACTGCAAGAAAATAAAAGAATCAAACATTTTACAAGCATAATAACGTATTTACATTTCAAGAATATTTGGATTTCTTCCCTTACGGGAGGCAGGTTACTTAGACGTTGCATAACATAACCGGGACGGCACGGACCAGGTCCTTTCCACTTCACCCACCCAAAACAACCTAGCCCTGGTGCCACCACTAAAACACAGGTTGGCACCCCTTGCCCAAGTCCAGGCTAGGTTCGGGTGTTGCCCAAACGGGCTGGGTAAAAAGTTCCTTACCCGGCAGTCCTTTTCGGGGTCCCCACGTTCAGGGGACCCCTGACCCGGAGAGTAGTCACCGGTCTCGTTGGTGACAGGGCCTCGGCCTACTCTACTGCAGGCCCGTCCTCCAATCAGCCTCTCCAGAGACTGCAGTTTGGTGAATAGGAGGTCTGGGGGCTATTTACAAAGCCCAAAGGTTTATGGGTTGGCCTGCAAGTTCTCAGCCATTGTCTTTGGTTTTAACTTTTAACTGCAACGGGAAATATCAAAGGCACACTGTCCCAACGGGGAACTGAACTGTGGGTAGCCGGGAACCACTACCTAAACATCTTAATCTGGTGACAGCCTCGGTTGATTGGTATTCATTCACACTCGTATTTACACAATCCACAGGCACCACTCACTAGATTGCGGTCTCCGTGTACCTAAGTGGTGGCTGGCCCAAGTTAGGGCGCGTGGACCTTCTGGGCCCTCTAGGTTCACATAGAAACGGTGGGGGAGCTGGGGGTGCAGACCCCTCTTCCCCAACGTCAGGTATGGCTGGCAGAGACCTATGGGGTCGGGGTGTAGGTGCTTTTCTGGGCGCTGGTGTGGGTACACTACTGACAGGCTCTTCTGGTTCGCTTTCCTCCACAGGTTGTGGGAACATGATAAAGGGAACAATCACTGCTCCATTCTGCATAGGCCAATCAGCTGGAAAATCACCCATCACGGTGTGGATCACCTCTTTCTTTTGCTCCACGTTCGGTGTAGGAGGGAGGACCTCTTCCATCCCCCTTAGGGGTTCTGGGCACTTCTTCAGGTGGTCCCTGGAAACAGTGGCCGTAGTTCTTCCCTGATCTCGACTGACAAGGTATGTTTTCTGGTCTTCCCATCCAGTGGGTTGCATAACGTAAGGGGTTCTTTCCTACTGGTCGTCCAGCTTGTGCTTCCTTCTCTTTCTCTTCAGTACCACATCTCCGGGTCCAAAGGGAGCAGCCCGAGCCCGCCTGTTAAAACGCTGCTCTTGCCTCTCTCTGTTCTGGCGCAGGTTCTTCTCTACATATTTCTGAATCTGCCGATACTGCTTCTGGCGTGACATCCCAATTGGCAGTGGGGGAGATGTTCTCAGGCACTTCGACGTCCAATTCTAGGTCCACCGGCAGATTCCCAGGCCGGGCTCTCATCAGGTATGCAGGCGTGCACTTCGTGGAACCGCAGGGAATATTATTGTACATGTCCACTAGGTCGGGCAGTTTCTCGGGCCACAAGTTTCTCTCTTCCAGAGGAAAGGTCTTGAGGAGATTGAGAACCAAATGATTAATTTTCTCACACATTCCGTTAGTTTGGGCATGGTAGGCCGTGGTCCTGATTTTCTTGCACCCGTATAAGTTGCAGAATTCTTGGAAAACCTCTGCCTCAAAGGCCAGGCCCCAATCCGTAAGCACCTTCTCCGGGTACCCGTGCGGTCGGCAGAAGTACGCCTGGAAGACTCTTGCTGCAGTGCGACCTGTTAAATCCTTGACAGGGACTACCACCATAAACCGGGAATAGTGGTCTACGATGGTCAAGGCGTACATATATCCGCTCCGACTAGGCGTGAGCTTCACATGGTCCAAGGCAACCAGCTCCAACGGCTGGTGAGTAACAATTGGCTGCAGTGGAGCCTTGGCTGGTTTCGTCCCGTCTTCTCAGCGCACAGGGACCACATTCTCTACACCACGCCTCTACGGACTCTCTCATCCCGCTCCAGTAGAAGCTCTCCCTCAGCAGCATCTCCAACTTCTTCCAGCCGAAATGTCCGGCCCCATCATGATAAGCCTTCAGAACCATAGGTACGTATGCTTGTGGTACCACCAGCTGGCGGACTTTCTCATGCGTCTTCGGGTTGATCAATCCCCGGTACAGCTTGCCTTGTTGCAAGTAGAGGTGGTCCCTCTCTTTCCATAACTGCTGCGCTTCAGAGGGGGCAGTAGGCTTTAGCCTGGAAACATCTTGAGAAATCATTGTTTTGAGTAACTGGACTGCGGGTTCCTGATCTTGGGCTTTTCGCCACCTATGGCGGGGTAACGGGTCAAAGTTCGCCTGCTGCTGGCCAACATAAGGCCTTTTATCCCTTGGTTGGTGGAACCCGGGCAGCTCGGTCTCTTCCAACCCATCTTCATCCACCCCTTCATCTGGTAGGTGCGGCATCCGGGACAAGGCATCCGCGTTGGTGTTCTTGCGGCCGGCTCTGTACTTAATGGTGAAGTCGTAGTTAGCTAGCCGGTCTACCCAGCGCTGTTCCAGGGCTCCCAGTTTTGCCGTGTCCAGATGTGTCAGAGGATTGTTGTCTGTATAGGTCGTCGACGCCAGGTAGTGTTTGAACCTCTCAGTTATCGCCCAGACGAGTGCCAGGAACTCCAACTTAAAAGAGCTGTAGTTCTCGGGATTTCTCTCTGTCAGCCGGAGCTTTCTGCTTGCATAGGAAATCAGTTTTTCCCTGCCATCTTGCATCTGAGACAGGACAGCACCCAAGCCCAGGTTGCTGGCGTCCGTGTGGAAAATGAACGGGAGGCCATAGTCAGGATAGGCCAGGATCTCTTTTCCAGTTAGGGCCGTCTTCAGTTGCTGGAAGGATTCCTCGTGCTTCTCACCCCAGGCAACCGGGGGTCCGGGAATCTTGCCATTCTTAGTCTGTCCCACGAGGAGGTCCTGCATGGGAGCAGCCATCTTGGTGTATCCCTTGATGAAGCGACGGTAGTAGCCCACCAGGCCCAGGAACTGTCGCACCTCCCTAACCGTGGTGGGCTGCGGCCAACTCTGGATGGCAGTGATCTTCTCAGGGTCCGGGGCCACACCTTCGGCACTCACCACATGTCCGAGGTACTGTACTCTGCACTTCAAAAGGTGGCACTTAGAGGGCTTCAATTTCATCCCGTACTTGGAGAGGGCTTCAAAAACGTGCGCGAGGTGTTCTAGATGGGCTTCATACGTCTTGGAGTAGACGATAACATCATCCAGGTACAACAGGACCGTCTCGAAGTTGCGATGTCCCAAGCAGCACTCCATGAGCCTCTGAAAGGTTCCCGGGGCATTACACAGCCCAAAAGGCATGCTCTTGAACTCGCAGAGTCCCATCGGGGTAGCGAATGCCGTCTTCTCGCGGTCTAGCCACTAGTGAGGTTAAGAGTAGAGAAATAATTAGCTGCCTTCAACGCGGCCAACGACTCTTCAATGTGGGGGAGAGGGTACGCATCCTTATGCGTTATCTGATTAATTTTCCGGTAATCCACACACATTCTCATAGTGCCATCCTTCTTCTTTACCAGGACCAACGGAGCTGCCCAGGGACTACAACTATCACGGATGACCCCTGCCTCCTTCATGTTCCTCATATCTTTGGCGCACTGGTAATGTGCGGGTGGGATTGGCCTGTACCTCTCCTTGATAGGTGGGTGTGTGCCGGTGGGAATATGATGCTGAACCCCCTTAATCCTCCCAAAATCTAACAGGTGTTTGCTTAATACCTGTTCATACTCATGCACTACTCTGTACACCTCTTCCTTGTGATGTGTGGATGTGGATTCGGTGCCTACATGTAACGCCTGGCACCACTCCTCTAACTGTCTGGATCGGGTATCACTGCCTGGCTGGGGTGCGGTCATAGTGGAGGTTGCCGCTTGGATGGCATCTGCATATACAGTGAATAACTTAGCAATGGTGGCGTAGCGGGGTAGCCTGACATCTTCCTCTCCGCAGTTCATTACTCTCACGGGCACCCGTCCTTTCTTGACATCAATCACTCCTCTGGTTGCCATTACTGTGGGCCAATGGTCGGAAGGCAGAGGTTCCACCACTGCCGGGTAATCCTGTCCACGGGGTCCCACTGCCACTCTACACAAGATCATCATCTCGCTCCACGGAGGCACCACTAGAGGCGCCACATCCATCACTCACACACCACCAATCTCTCCACCTGACATGTTCACTTGCTGCCTCTGCAGTAGGGACCGGATTTCACGTTGTAAAGCCCTCTGCTGCCCCCCTCCTGCTGTGACGGACAGTTTTTGCAATAGGTGCAGCACTTCCCCCATGCAGTTCTCGATCACGTTGGTCCCTAGGACCATTTTTGGGGTACGGTCACTAGGGTCATTTTGCACCATGATTAGCCCTTGGTGTTTCAGCTCTACCCGCCCCACCTTCAAGGTTACCTCCTTAAACCCCACCTGGGTCATAAGGAATCCGTTAGCTTCAATGGTGGTCAAACTGGGGTCTGGGAGCGTGAGCTCGCTATCAGACCAGTATTGCTTGTACAGTATATAAGGCATAGTTGTTACCTGCGGACCGGTGTCGAGAAGGGCGTAGGTCGGGATACCTTCCACAGCAATGGAGATGATGGGGTGGCCTCCAACGTATCAATCACGCCAGTCGGCTGGGCCTTGAGGGTCTATTCCTGAGGATTGGCCCTTGGCCTCAGGGGTTACTCGTTTAAAGGGCACCGGCGAGAGTAGTGACCAGTCTTGTTACACTTATAGCAAACGGGTGGTCCATACTGGCTGTCGTTGTTCTTCCTCCACTGCATCCATGGGACGTCCTCCGGGCTGTCAGCGAGCTGTATCTTCTCCGCTGGCTTGGCTTTCGGTGGTAGCTGTAAGGCGGCGAGGATCCTGGCGACGTCATCACTCAGGCACTGTACTTGCGATGACAGGTCCTTCAGGGTCCCAGCTGCTGCTGCAGGAGCTGGCAGGGCCAACAAGGGGGGCGCCACCGAGACGGGAGCAGTGTCAGCTGGCCAGGGTGGTAGGTCAGCGGTAACGGCATCGACCGTCTGCAGCGCTTTAGAGGCTCTTTCTTTCAGAACCGCAAAGCTCAAGTCCGCGTGTTCCAGAGACCACAGCCGTAGTTGTTTACGATCTTCGGCGGACCCCAGTCCTTGCAGGAACTGTTCCACCAGCATTTTGTTGCTCTCAGCCTCATTAATAGTGTCCACCTGCTTTAGGGTGCGTAGGGCCGTCTGCAGCCTCAGGGCGTAGTCTCGGATGCTGTCCTGCGGGCGCTGTCGGCAATTATAAAACTGCATCCGCAGCTCCGCTTCAGTACGGGTCTCAAAAGCGACTTGCAGTTTGTCGAAAATGGCGGTTACCGAGACCAGGTCGGCGTCTGCCCAGGTCTCCACCTCCTGCTCAGCGGCGCCGGTCAGCTGCCCGAGTACCACAGATGCACGCTGCTTGCCGGTCATTGCATACAAATCAAGGATAGTACAAATTTTCTTTCTGAACATCTGCAGGGCATTGGGCTTCCCGTCATACTGGGGTGGCCAGGCAGCACCAGGCACATATGGCAAGGAGATCTGCATTACCTGAGTGACCGCCGGGGCCACTGCTCCCCCCACTCCTGTGACCAGAGCGAGAGCCGCCACATTTCCGTCATCTGCCCCATCCGCTGGCGCCGCCACTTCAGCGGCCGGCGCCACTCCGCCATCGGGGTTAGGCGCAGACATCTTCCCGCTTCTCCCCCTTGGTCTTTTTCTGGCACTCCTCTTGCAGGCCTTTAAGTTTCGTTTTGCGACTTCCGGCCTCGGTTTCCGGCCGCGTTCCCAGAGGGCGGGGCTTCGGCTTTCGCACCCTTTTCGCAGGGAAGAAGATGCTAGGCTGTAATTTTTGTGCCCAAAAATGGCGACAAGATGGCGACTTCTGAAAATTTTGCAACGGATCACCGCTGACTGTCCAATACAAGGCGCACAAGGTAAGTGGATGGGTAAGTATCCTGTTCGTGACGCCAAGTTTTGAGGTGTGCCGCCCCCGTGCCAGCAGCCGCCGCTGCTCAGATCCGGGCCTTCAGGGGTGGTGGCTCGAGGGTCTCCGGACCGGGGGTCTCGTGGACACGCCGAATAAAATGGGGGGACATAGATGTCCTGGCTAGGCCGTAATAGGTTCATAACGCCACCCACGGTGTGTGGTGAGGTGGGACACCACCGCTGCTGTTACGGGGCACCCAGAGGAGATGTTGTGCAGCAAGATGTTAACCCCTCCGTGGACAGGGATGGTGGCCCCGGGACCCGATGGCTCTGGTGCAGGGGGAATGACGACCGCAGGGGGTGTTGGTGTACTCACTTTCAGTAAAACACACAAGTCTCTGGTAAACCAAAGTGGTGGTGGCTGGTGCTGTGACCGGTTGCGTTCGGGATCCCCCACCCGGCTGGTGGTCTCTATCCTTTTCCTGCACTGTTTAAGTAGAAAAGACTTCCCAGTATGAAATGTAGGAGTCCGCTCCCGGCTGGATGTGGCCTGAGGAGCCGTGCCCGCAGACGCAGGCCCGTGGGATCTATGGGCCTTAGCGGTGACATCTTATCTCTAATTGGTGGGCTGTTGTCTTCTATGAGGGACTTTCGGTGGGACAGGACCTCTAGTCCTGGCCTCAATCGGTTAATTAACCAGTTCCAGTAGGTTCTGGTTCCTGGCTTCAGGGTCCGAGTACCCCCTTTATGCTACGGTTTCCGGGTCGGTTTCCCGTGTCGGTACCGGCGGGCTACAACCCTGGCCCGGTCTACCTAAGTTCCACCGAGCCGTCTTCCCATCTCCTGCTGACGGAGACCACCGTCTGCCTCCTAGCCACTTGCACCAGGGCTCCTACCCTGGTACCTGTCAGTCAGCTTCAGGCCTGATACACAGGCCTGACCTCCACTCCACACTCCTCTGTCCTTGAACTCCAAGACTGAACTGCTGGTTTTCCCGCCCCCGGGCTGTCTGGACCCCTGGGTGGGCGTGTCCCAACCACCTGGTCACGCCCACTGGTGTGTCTATCGTCCCCTAAGGGGGGTGACTAGGATTTAATGGTTGGCTGTGTGTTTCCTAGTGAGGGAAGGCGTTATGCAGGGGCCTATTTGTGACTACCTGGTTTTGCCAGGGCGTCACACAAGCACAGTGGATGGGTTTCTAGAAATCACATGCCCAATGTGCGTGTATAGCCCACAGCGAAAATTGATCTGTGGTGCGGCTTTCCGAGCCTCAAGCATGTCAATTCTTTGCTGTGGAGTCACAACCGTTCTCCGTAGGGACAATACAGAGAGAGATCACAGCGTACCAAACCCTGATCGTGGACACATACCCTAAGTGTGGGTGGGCTATTTTTTTTTCTTTAACCACATGTTTTGGGGATGTTTTGCAGCCTCTGGCGCTGCATTTCTTCACTGTGTGCACGGCATCATGAAATCTGAAGATTACCAGAGGATTTGGGATCACAATGTAGTGCCCGGTGTCAGAAATCTGGGTTTGCATCGTAGGTCATGGATCTTCCAGCAGGACAATGATCACAAACATACTTCAAAAAGCCCCCCAAAATGGATGGGAACAAATAGCTGGAGGCTTGTGGATTGGCAGCAATGGGCAAGATCTAAATCCCATTGAACGCCTGTGGAGCGATCTTACAGTTAGGGCGGCGCCACACGCTACGATATATCGGACGATATGTCGTCAGGGTCATGGATTCTGTCGCCTTCAAATATGAGAGACCTGGAGCAGTTTGCAAAGGAAGAGTGGTCCAAAACTCCAGTTTGTTGATGATTATAGGAAGCGATTGATTGCAGTTATTTATTACAAGGGGTGTGCAATCAAATATTAAGATGAGGGTGCCAATAATTTTGTTCAGCCCATTTTTGGGGGGGTTTGTGTGAAATTATGTCCAATTTGCCTTTTTTTTCTTTTCTTTGTGTTGTTCCAATACACAAAAAGGAAACAATGTGTGTATAACAAATACAGAGAAAAATATTTCATTTTTTGGAACAATTTCAAGGGTGCCAACACTTTCAGCCATTACTGTTGTGGCGCCCTGGACTAGCCAGGTAGCCACAGACAAAACACACGCACACCCCCACCCCCCAGACAGTTACATTAGTCAGACAAAAATCCTTGTTGCCTCCCTCCAGGGCCTGATGTCCACACCAGGTGGGGCGGAGCCAGGCTGTTGGCCCCACCCACCAAGGAGTTCACAGGCCTGGAGGCGGGAAAAGGAGCAGTTCAGTTCAGGAGGTGAAAGTGAGAGGTCACAAACTGCAGGTGTCTGGGTCGGAGCCCAGGCACTGACAGCAAGGTTGGCAGACGGTGGGGCTGGGCGGTGGCCCACCGATACCGGACCGGAACGGAGTGAAGCTAAGCACACCCAGGCAGGGCCATCGGACCCCGACCAGGCTTGGAGCCGCCGTTAATAGTCAAATCCGAATGTGACAGGAACCCCCGGGGTTCCCTAACAACTTGGCTTCTATCCCCATCACTGCTTTCTGCTCCCGGAACTTTCGCACTTCACACAGGACTCCTGGGAGCGCGCTTAGGATGCATGCGCTCCTTCCCTCTCGAAGGCTATGTGTCCACCTTGCTTTTTAACTGCTTTTTACCTGCTTTTTCAACTGCAGCGTTTAGGCTGTGTCCACGTTGCTTTTTACCTGGTTTTTTGCTGCTTTTTCAACTGCAGCGTTTAATGCCAAAATGGATGTGTTCTGCTTTTCAAGCATAGTCTATGGGAATTTGGGTTTCTTGTCCGCACTATGCAGTTCAAACTGCAGCCTTTTTGTGGCAGAAATTTGGGCAAAACCTCTGCTTTTCAAAGAAGCAACATGTCAATTGTTTTTGCCATTTGCGTTTTGAACTGCAAAGCAGAGTTTTTGCCCAAATTTCTGCCACAAAAAGGCAGCATTTTGAACAGCATAGCACAAGAAACCCAAATTCCCATAGACTTTGCTTGAAAAGCAGAACACATCCATTTTGGCATTAAACGCTGCAGTGGAAAAGGCAGCAAAAAAGCAGGTAATAAGCAACGTGGACACATTGCCTTAAGGTGCCAGGGTGCCATAACTCAGAAGTGCCTCTCAGCTTATAAAGGCACTGGGTATAAAAGGGATCCTACCCCTTTGGGAGGTGCCTGTGCAACGTGTACATTCACTTGATGCATGTTTGCTAGTATTCAGGTCCTGTATCCTGTGCCCCCTAACCTGTACCTGTGTTCCAGGACCCATCCAGTGTACCTGTCCTGTTAGTACCTGTATCAGCCTGTATCAGTCGTCCAGCCTGAACCTGAGTCCGTCCCTGCTTCCCTGACACCTGGGGTCAGCTGCTACAGTACCGAGAGTTCCCCTGGAGTGGTACCTGGCGGCTACCTTCAATGACAAGCTTAACCTCGCCATCATCTCTAGCTTAGTCACACCCCTCCAGGGTGAGCTCGGTCCCGTGGCGCAGTGGTTCCACACCCACCAGTGTGACATAATGACAATCAGTTAGTTAGCTGCTAGTGGTCATAACCATGGGGATACCTAAGTTGCAGTGTCCTACACATGAGATAAACAACATAGCTAATTAGGAGAACTATACTACATTTCTAATTGGAGGTATTTGCCAATATTAGTATTATTATACCTACTACATATTGGGATAGGATCTTTGAGATGGGAAAAACCTTTTAACTCTCCATATTAATGTCACGTGGACAATAATTTATCATTTATTATGTGTCTGTAGTTATAGGCACTGTACTGCTTCTGGCTGTGAATGTGAGGGGACGTTTGCCTTCCACCATGTTAATTATGTGTTAAAAAATGTTTTCAACTCATTACAATAGAACATAGCCTATTTGAAAGGGCCATCTTTTGTAAAGGGTGTTTGCATGATCTTGCTATTCTGTGCACCACATTTTGGTGGATATTGTAGGACCAAGTAAGACAACTAATAGATGATGTTAAGCAGCTGGAGCCAATGTGATAAGTTCTGTGCATTTTAAGACATTCTAGGCTAAGGGCCCCAATACACATCAGACTAACCTAGGTTGCCCCCCCTGATGTCAGTGAGCTTAAACAAGTCTAGTTTGTATAGGGGCCTCACGACTCCCCTACAACAAATGATATTGGGGCAGGTAATATCCGGCATGTCCAATTTTGAGGATATGTATGGAATAGTTGGGAGAAATAGCTGCCAGCCGAACGATCAGCCAAACCACTGCTTGGCCCACAGCTACTTAAGCGGGCTTTACATGCTGCGACATTGCTAATGCGGAGTCGTTGGGGTCACGGAATTTGTGACGCACATCCGGCCACATTAGCGATGCCGTTGCGTGTGACACCGATAAGCGATTTTGCATCGTTGAAAAAACGTGCAAAATCGCTCATCAGTGACATGGGAGTCCATTCTCAAATCTCGTTACTGCAGCAGTAACGAGGTTGTTCCTCGTTCCTGCGGCAGCACACATCGCTCCGTGTGACGCCGCAGGGACGAGGAAGCTCCCCTACCTGCCTCCCGGCCGCTATGAGGAAGGAAGGAGGTGGGCGGGATGTTACGTCCCGCTCAGCTCCGCCCCTCCGCTGCTATTGGGCGGCCGCTCAGTGACGTCGCTGTGACGCCGCACGGACCGCCCCCTTAGAAAGGAGGCGGTTCGCCCGTCACAGCGATGTTGCCGGACAGGTATGTATGTGTGACGGCTGTTGTGCGCCACGGGCAGCGATTTGCCCGTGTCGCGCAACAGATGGGGGCGGGTACCCACACTAGCGATATCGGGACCGATATCGCAGTGTGTAAAGTAGCCATTATTGTATATCGGACCCTTTTTTATTAACGGCCTTTTATGGCTCCGTCATTTCTATAGTGGCTGCACATTACAGATGCCCTCCCAGTATAAATTAATAGACATGGATCTGTAGTTCCTGGCCACGGCCACTATGGATCTGACAGTGTCCCGGCAGCGTCTGAGAAATTCCAGCCGGTGACAGTACCAGCGGCAAGCCGGGTGTGCCGGGCGTCTGACCCCACCGATCAGATACTGATGGCCTACCCTGAGGATATTATCTATCTACTGCCGTACTGTTTTGTAGTAAACCTTAGCTATATAATCACGTATAATGTGACTACACCGTGGCCCGGTGATCAGCGCTGTGCTGGGACTTTGACATGTCCTTATCAGAGAGGTCAGTGAATTGCCTTATGACATAATACTGGTGCCAATCTTCGCATCCTGCCAGTGCTGTTTATTTGTAGATCGGAGGATAATCATTATTATGGCTGCCATCCTCAGTTTTGGATACGGCTCACTGTCAATATTATTTTTGGAACATGAGTATTCCTCTCCAGCCTCCGAGGAGCAAGTGGATGAATAAGACTAGAGCCCTTTTCCCTTCTCATCAGCGCACTATGGGTTCATGTTTCTGCTGGATTTACATTTTTATCCTATAATTGATTGCCGGATTATCAGATTCCAGACTCTTATGAGCAGAATTAACGTCATTACGTATCTGGATTACATTTTGTTTCCACCAGCCGGCAGCCAATCGGTGAATAATCATTGATCGGTGGATGTTTGGATGTTTACACAGATCTGCACTGAACGATCTGTGATAAATCGGCCGTGCACATAGGAGGCCATTGTTTTTGGCTGCACGGTTCTTGTTTACACTGGACAATGTGCTGCAGACCATGTCACCCACATCCTTCCATCCATCCGTGCAGCCTGTTTACACTTCACATCACCATGAATTGAGTGTCCTAATCTGGACCTATAGTGACAGAACACCACGTTCCCCTAAGAGCACTGATGCCACTTTGCACTTTTTGGATATCATATTCTAGTGGATCCTAATCTGAGTTTTTGATAATCCAGAATATGATAATCCAGAGCTGGTTTATAACACAAAACTGCGTCATTACACAGAATATGCTGCAGATAAGTGCTGGGAGAGTCCTCTATGGCACAGCACACACTCCACCCTCCCTGCACGCAGAAACCCTCGCTAGCTGATAGCCCCTCTAGTTAGTTACTAAGCAACATCCACTTCCGGCGCGCTAAAGCCGCTTCCGGTGGGGGCGTGGGCGTGTGCTGGAAACGTCACTTGCTCACTCCGCCCCTCACGGTCCCGCATGAACATGGCTGGCAGCGCCTGGAGGTCACTGGTGAGTGGTGGTGCCTGGAGGCAGCGGGCACAGCCGGGGTGGGCAGGCCGGGGAGCGGTGCCCTCTGTGCGGCTGGTGAAGGTCACCGCACCCCTGTACTCTGCCGTCACGGTCCCTGGCAGCAGGGGCAGATCTGGTTTCCTCCTGCCCCTCAGATGACTGGTAGGTGCTGGCATTGACCCTGCAGCTGCCTTGGCTGATCTGAGGCTCCTGTATAGTGTGGCGGCTCCGCATAAGTTCCCACCAGCGGAGCCTGTATCACGGGGGCAGAATTAGGAGTGGGGAGTGCTGGACTCTCGTGGAAATTCCTGCAGATGAAGTGACTGGCACTATTTGGGTGGCTCAGTGGTTAGCACTGTAGTCTTGTGGCGGCTCAGTGGTTAGCACTGCACTCTTGTGGCAGCTCAGTGGTTAGCACTGCACTCTTGTGGCAGCTCAGTGGTTAGCACTGCACTCTTGTGGCAGCTCAGTGGTTAGCACTGCACTCTTGTGGTGGCTCAGTGGGTAGCACTGCAGTCTTGTGGCGGCTCAGTGGTTAGCTCTGCAGTCTTGTGGTGGCTCAGTGGTTAGCACTGCAGTCTTGCAGCACTGGGGTCCTGGGTTCAAATCCCACCAAGGACAACATCTGCAAGGAGTTTGTATGTTCTCCCTGTGTTTGCGTGGGTTTCCTCTGGGGTCTTTCCACACTCCAAAAACATAATTTAGATTGTGAGCCCCAATGGGGACAGTGTTGCCAATGTGTGTAAAGCGCTATGGCACTAACAGCGCTATATAAATGAATAAATATTATTGTTATTTGAAATGCATCTTCCATGCTGCAGATGGCATGGATATAAAGCATGTAGCCCCCAGCAGGGACCCCAGCCCGCCATCCACATCAGTTATTCCAAAACACGCAGCTTCAGGGGAAAACACCTGAAGGCTCCGTTGGGCTGATGGGCATCTTCCTTTCCATGGCTCGGGCAGCATAAATCAGCAGATGGTCCCTATAAGAGTATGTGCCAGATTGTGAGATCCCTACCCTTATAATAAGGGTTCTCAGGCGTCCGTGATCCTTGGATCAGTCTCGGATGGCACCGCACGCAGTGGCTGCGCCTCGTATGTCTGAGGCTGTCCCGGAGAAGTGGCCGGTCCATGCAGTGCCATCAGAGATCGGATGTCACGGGCATCTGAGAGCCCTAAGGGATAACAGAAGGGGATTGGCTTTAAACAAGCTGGAAATATTTAGCAGTTCTATACAGACAGGCCGCACCTATCCACAGGCACAGAACAATCTGTAGTAGATGGCTCAGTGCACATAGGCTGCCATTGTTCTCAGCTGTGCAGGTCCTCTTTACACAGGACAATGTGCTGCCAAGAAGCACAAAAGGTAATACCCCTGAAGAAGGAACGTGCTAAGGAGTTACTGTTCTCGGTGTAAATGCCCCTCTTCTAACACCTGGAGCCCCCTTCACTGGGGCTGAACATGTAGGGGGCATTTTTTATAGAAACCTGTCCACACTTCCAGCTTCCTTCCATTCTGTGTTCTCTTCTCATCATCACACCCCTTGTGACCTCTCATCTTTGTGGGGCCAGTCGTACTCTTAGAAATGTCGTGTTACACAGAGTCTGGGTCTCGGAGATGGAGCCTCCTCCCATTTATGTCAAGCATTTGGGCAGGGTCTGCCAAGTCTGTAGTCGTGTGTACATTCCTTAGTTTCCACTTTAAGAAATAATTGGGAACCTCCTAAGATTTTATTTTCCATTTAAACAAATGTATATTGAGCTGTTGTGCTGAAATTATAGCTCTACTGTAGCCGTACACTTTAGAGAAGAGGCTGATTCCCACACAGATTGATAGAAGGGTCTCCCAACTGACCCCAAAGGTAAACTGACATGCACTAGGGCCTAGGTAACATTTGTACATGCCATAAGATGGACCCATTTCTTGCACCAGTTCTATATTTCTGTTTTCAAAATGGAACAGAAAAAACAGAAAAACTTAGCTCATAATGTCAGTGTGAACCTAGCCTTAGGGTACCGTCACACTTTAGTGACGCTCCAGCGATCCCACCAGCGATCTAACCTGGTCAGGATCGCTGGTGCGTTGCTACATGGTCGCTGGTGAGCTGTCAATCAGGTAGATCTCACCAGTTACCAGCCACCAGCGATGCGTAGTTACCTGATATTTACCTTGGTTACCAGCGCACACCGCTTAGCGCTGGCTCCCTGCACTCGTAGCCAGAGTACACATCGGGTTAATAAGCAAACCGCTTTGCTTATTTACCCGATGTGTACTCTGGCTACGTGTGCAGGGAGTCGGCACTGGCAGCCTGAGAGTGGCGGACGCTAGTAACCAAGGTAAATATCGGGTAACCAAGCAAAGCGTTTCGCTTGGTTACCCGATGTGTACCTTGGTTACCAGCATCCGCAGCTTCCAGACACCGGCTCCCTGCACATTCAGATTGTTGCTCTCTCGCTGTCAAACACAGCGATGTGTGCTTCACAGCGGGATAGCAACGTCCAAAAAATGAACCAGCACTGTGTGTAACGATCAGCGATCTCACAGCAGGGGCCAGATCGTTGCTCAGTGTCACACACAGCGAGATCGCTAATGAGGTCACTGCTGCGTCACAAAAAACGTGACTCAGCAGCGATCTTGCTAGCGATCTCGCTATGTGTGAAGCACCCCTTACCTTTCAGATCACTCAAAATGCCCCCCATGGTGTTTAATTTACTGATTGCATTATCTACTGTGTTTCTACAGATCAATCGCTTGGCAGGAGCCATCAATACTCCCCAGAATGGAGTCCGGGCTTTCTCTAATCATGTGAGTATACGTGAGGCATTCTGTAATATTACTTAGAATATATATTTCAGGAGTCTGAGTCATGGAGATGGTAGAAATGTTCTAACGTTGGCTTTAGGGCTCATTCACATGACCGTTGTGTTTGTCCTGGTCAGTTCCTGGTGATTGCGGACCTACTGACAGGAGCATCTTTTCAATGTCTTTTGTGTAGGTTCGGATGGCACATGTAAGCACTTCCGTTTGCATCCGATCCTATAAAAGAAAAACAGATTGGATGCCATATGTTCGTTACGTTATTATGGAACATGTCCCATTCTGTTCCGTAAGAATGGACCGTGACTCAATATAAGTCAATGGGTCCGCAAAATCCCCGGAAGCCACATGGAAGCACTTTTGTTGGGTGCCCGTGCAGTCTATGTCCCTTTCCAGCCCCGCAGCTGCTCGCACTGCAGTGTGTCAGTGTCTGCCCGCACTGTAGTATCAGCAGCTTCTCACACAGCAGTGCGGGCAGCCGTGGGGATGACGAGCGCTGCTGTCAGAAGGTTAGATGAAATCATTATTACCTGCTATGACGATCTCCTACACTCCTGACATCAGCGCTCGTCACTGACTTCTATGCTAGCCGCGTTCTCACATTAAGTCTCGCGGGTGGCCTGAGACTGTGACTAGCGGTGACGTCACGGACTCCCGCGATACTTCGCTGTGAACACCGCAGACAATGGAAGTCAGTGACGAGCGCTGACATCAGGAGTGCAGGAGATCGTCACAGCAGGTAATGATCTCATCTAATCTGCTGACGGCAGCGCTAGTCATCCCCTGCAGTGACCTGGGCTGACCTCATGATGTTAGCTCAGGTCACTGCACTGCTCTCCCAGCCAAAAGGGAAGATTTTGTTCCTCATTGACTGGGACAGTGAGTATGGAGCGTCGTGGGACCCCCTTATTGGATTACACCGGACCTAGATTTGATTGTTCTTTCCAGTAAATGGGTGAAAGAGGGAATGTTTTGGGGAGTGTTTTTTTTTTTCCCAAATAAAATTTTTTTGTTATACGTTTTTTTTTTTATTATTATTATTAGTGACTGCATAAGTGATGTTGGGTATCTGATAGACGCCGTGACATCACGAACCCCAGGATGCCAGGGGACACTACACATCTGGCATCCACCCCATATATTACCCCGTTTGCCACTGCACCAGGGTAACTGGATGAGCCGGGGCGAAGCGCCAGGTTTGGCACATCTAATGGATGCGCCACTTCTGGGGCGGCTGTGGCCTACTGTTTTTAGGCTGGGGAGTGTCCAATAACGGTGGACCTCCCTAGTCTGAGAATAAAAGACCACAGCTGTCCGCTTTACCTTGGCTGGTGATCCAATTTGGGGGGACCCCACGTTTTTGTTTTAAATTATTCATTTAATTTAAAATAACAGCGTGGGGTACCCTCTGTTTTGGATTACCAGCCAAGGTGAAGCTGCCAGCTGTGGCTACAAAAGATAGGGGGACCCCACAGTGTTTTTTTTTTTTTTTTTTTTTATAATTTATTTTTTGTCTAAATACAAGGCTAAGCACCCTTTAGTGCCACATGAAAGGCACCAAAGGGTGCAAGATTACAAAATGCTGGGGAGTGGGACATTATATGTCTTTCTCATCTATCTATTTATCCCTCTGTCTCTCTATTTATCCCTCTATCTCGATATCTATCCATCTATTTATCTTTCTAGCTGCTTCCGTTTTTTGTGGTCCGCAAAAAAAATGAAAGGCACATGGCTGAGGCACGGAAGACACACGGCCCATATACGGAACGGATGTCACACGGATGCCACACGAATGCATCCGTGAAAAAACAAGGACTGTTTTTTGCGGACTGCAAAAACAGGACGGTCGTGTGAATGTAGCCTTAATAAGAACAATTTCTATTATTGTGTAAAAACAAAATAAATAAAAACTTTAATGTAAGTTCAGAAGTGTTAATACATATTTATTGTGCTACGGTATCAATCTACGTCCCCAATTCATAAAAGAGGCAGTGGAAACGGGAATCTGTCACCAGGTTTTTGCCACCTAATCTGAGAGCAGCATAATGTAGGGAAACAGATCCTGATTCCAGCCATATGTCACTTACTGGGCTGCTTAGTGTAGTTTTGATAAAATCACTTATTATTCAGCAGTAGATTATCATTAGGACTACTTGACCTGCTGCCAGATAGTCCAGAATATTCATGAGCTCTGTATAACTGCTAGATCTGCAGCAGAGGAAACATTGATTTTATAAAAATGACAGCAAACCGCTCGGTAAGTGACACAACGCTGGAATCAGGGTCTCTGTCTCTACATTATGCTGCTCTCAGATGGGGGAGCACAAACCTGGTGACAGATTCTCTTTACCCAGGAAGTTCTAGTGGTGATAAAAAAAAGTTATTCCACCTCTTGTCCTTTAGGGTATGTTCCCATGACAGTATTTTTGGTTTGAGCTCTCTCCATATAAAATTTGACCACACATACAGCATTTGAACCAATATTATTTAATTTTGTTTTCAGTTGAGCTTTTTCATATTGATCGAATGTCTGTGAAAAAAATCACATCAACTGTCTGGGTTGCGCAACCAGCACCTGGGTCAAGCAGCAGCAACCAGAGCTAGCTCCCGTCGCATACTTTACAAAGTGGCTATCGAATGGATTAGTGTGTGTGTGTTTTTTTTTTTTTTTTTTTTATCAGATGCTTTTTTTTTTTTTTTATTAAAGATTTTTCTAATACTTAGAACAATAACCAAAAATATGATCCCGTATGAATCACATAAACCAATACAAAAAAGCATTTCTTTGTCGCTCCATTGGGAGACCCAGACAATTGGGTGTATAGCTTCTGCCTCCGGAGGCCACACAAAGTATTACACTTAAAAGTGTAAAGCCGCTCCCCTTCTGCCTATACACCCTCCCGTGCATCACGGGCTCCTCAGTTCTAATGCTTTGTGCGAAGGAGGCACACATGCACGCATAGCTCCACTGTTTAGTCAGCAGCAGCTGCTGACTATGTCGGATGGAAGAAAAGAGGGCCATACTAAAGGGCCCCCCAGCATGCTCCCTTCTCACCCCACTCTTGTCGGCGGTGTTGTTAAGATTGAGGTACCCATTGCGGGTACGGAGGCTGGAGCCCACATGCTGTTTTCCTTCCCCATCCCCCTTAGGGCTCTGGGTGAAGTGGGATCCTAATCGGTCTCCAAGCACTGAGACCGTGCTCCATCCACAGCCCCTGGGGATTCTGCTGGACAAGGAGCCGAGTATCACAGGGACAAGGCCCTGCTACTTTGAGGTACTCTGTGTCCCCGTGGGGACCGCGCACAGACACACTGCAGCACTGCTGGGTGTGTTAGTGCACCGGGGACGGCGGCACTGACCGCGCTTGTGCCATTACACACTGCAGCGTAGCTGGGTGTGTTAGTTTATTGGGGACTGCCGCGCTGACCGCCGCTGCCATTTTTACACTGCGGCGCGGCTGGGACTGTTAGTGCGCCGGGGACTTCCGCGCCGACCGCGCTTATACGCCGGCCGCGCTTATCACTTTAGTCCCCGGCTTTTGCGGCCTAGTCTCACTGTTTCCCGCCCACAGGCCTGCCAGTCAGGGGAAGGGCGGGACGCTGCACAAGACGTCAGCGCTGAGAGCTGGAGCATGCTTTGCATACTCCACCCCTCTCACTGAGCACAGTGGGGACGCCGGATTCCCGCACTTTCTGGAGCACGCCCACGGCCCCCTCCTCTACACAGGACGCCGGCAGCCATTCCTGTCAGCTTTTCTGTTGCTGGAGAGGGGAGACAAGCTCTGGGGGTCCCAGACAGGAATTCTGGTGATCACATAAGCAGCACCTGAGGTGCTGACCCCACTAGTGCCGAAGTGTACATATATATTTATATGCTTGTATGCTATACATTGCACTGTACGGTCGCACTATTGATTTTTGGCTATATACCATCCTGGATTGCTCAGAGGAGATAACAGCATGTTGTCCCCGAAAAGCAAAGGTGCCAAAGCACAGGTTTACTATGCTGCCTATACCGCATGTACGGCTATACTACCGGCAGGTTTCACAGACCTTCATTGTGTGCAATGCACGGCCCCTGTAGCACTTACTAAGCCGGAGCCTCTTCTAATGGTGGCCCAGGGAGACCCACCTGTTAACACTGTCCAGGTGACGGGGACGGAGTTGGCAGTTTTTTGCTGATAGACTTTCTGAGACTATGGCTGGGATGCTCGAAACCTTGCAGTCCAGACCGGTATCTCAGACCATGGGCACCGTTGAATCTTGCACCCTGGTCCCCCCCGTTGGACCGACAATGTGCTCCCGGGGTGTCTCATAGGTCCCAGGGTGAAGGCTCTGACACGGACCGCAGTCCCAGACCTCCTAAGCGAGCTCGCTGGGAGCTTCCCTGGACATCATCACATTGTTCAGGGTCTCAGCAACTCTCTGTATGATGAAGCGGAGGTAGCTGATCAGGATTCTGATCCTGAGGCCGCTCTCAACCTGGATACACCTGATGGTGACGCCATAGTGAATGATCTTATAGCGTCCATTAATCAAATGTTGGATATTTCTCCCTCAGCCCCAACGGCTGAGGAGTCAGCTTTTCAGCAGGAGAGATTCCGTTTCAGGTACCCCAAGCGTACATTGAGTACGTTTCTGGACCACTCTGACTTCAGGGAGGCAGTCCAGAAACACCGAGCTTGTCCATAAGCGTTTTTACAAGCGCCTTAAGGATACACGTTACCCTTCCCCTCTGACGTTGTCAAGGGCTGGGCTCAGTGTCCCAAGGTGGATCCCCCAATCTCCAGACTGGCGGCTAGATGCATAGTTGCAGTTGAAGATGGGGCTTCACTCAAAGATGCCACTGACAGACAGATGGAGCTCCGGTTGAAATCCATCTATGAAGCTATCGGCGCGTCTTTTGCTTCAGCATTCGCAGCCGTATGGGCACTCCAAGCGATCTCAGCGGGTCAAGCGCAAATTGACGCAGTCACACGTACGTCTGCGCCGCAAGTGGCGTCTTTAACCTCTCAGACGTCGGCATTTGCGTCCTACGCCATTAATGCTGTCCTGGACTCTGCGAGCCGGACGGTGGTTGCGTCCGCCACTTCGGTGGCAATACGCAGGGCCTTGTGGCTGCGGGAATGGAAGGCAGATTCTGCTTCCAAAAAGTGCTTGACCAGTTTGCCATTTTCCGGCGACCATTTGGTTTGGTGAGCGATTGGATGACATCATCAAACAATCCAAGGGAAAGGACACATCCTTACCCCAGGCTAAACCGAACATACCCCAACAGAGGAGGGGACAGTCGAGGTTTCGGTCCTTTCGGGGCGCGGGCAGGTCCCAATTCTCCTCGTCCAAAAGACCTCAGAAGGATCAGAGGAACTCCGATTCATGGCGGTCTAAGTCACGTCCTAAAAAGACCGCCGGAGGTACCGCTACCAAAGCGGCTTCCTCATGACTTTCGGCCTCCTCACGCCGCATCCTCGGTCGGTGGCAGGCTCTCCCGCTTTTGCGACTCCTGGCTGCCACAGGTAAACGACCGTTGGGTGAGAAACATTCTGTCTCACGGTTACAGGATAGAGTTCAGCTCTCGTCCTCCGATTAGATTCTTCAGAACATCCCCGCCTCCCGAGAGAGCCGATGCTCTCATGCAGGCGTCGGGCACTCTAAAGGCAGAAGGAGTGGTGGTTCCGGTTCCTTTTCAGCAACCGGGTCACGGTTTTTTACTCCAACTTGTTTGTGGTTCCAAAGAAGGACGAGTCTTTCCGTTCGGTCCTGGACCTAAAACTGCTCAACAAACACGTAAAAAACAGGCGGTTCCGGATGGAATCCCTCCGCTCCGTCATCGCCTCAATGTCCCAAGGGGATTTCCTGGCATTGATCGATATCAAAGATGCTTATCTCCACGTGCAGATTGCACCAGAGCATCAGCGCTTCCTGCGTTTCGCCATAGGGGACGAACACCTTCAGTTCGTGGCACTGCCTTTCGGCCTGGCGACAGCCCCATGGGTTTTCACCAAGGTCATGGCAACGGTAGTAGCGGTCCTCCACTCTCAGGGACACTCGGTGATCCCTTACTTAGACGATCTGTTTGTCAAGGCACCCTCTCAGGAGGCATGCCAACACAGCTTCAACGCTACTCTGGAGACTCTCCAGTGTTTCGGGTGGATCATCAATTTTCCAAAGTCAAATCTGACACCGGCCCAATCGCTGACATATCTTGGCATGGAGTTTCATACCCTCTCAGCGATGGTGATGCTTCCGCTGAACAAACAGCGGTCACTGCAGACAAGGTTGCAATCTCTCCTTCAAGGTCAGTCACACACCCTGAAGCGCCGCATGCACTTCCTGGGGAAGATGGTGGCAGCAATGGAGGCAGTCCCTTTCGCGCAGTTTCACCTGCGTCCTCTTCAATGGGACATCCTACGCAAATGGGACAGGAGGTCGACGTCCCTCGACAGGAACGTCTCCCTCTCTCAGGCAGCCAAAGATTCCCTTCGGTGGTGGCTTCTTCCCACTTCATTGTCGAAGGGGAAATCCTTCCTACCCCCATCCTGGGCGGGGGTCACGACGGTCTGTCAGGGTGGGGAGCAGTCTTTCTCCACCACAGGGCTCAGGGTACGTGGACTCAGCAAGAGTCCTCCCTTCAGATCAATGTTCTGGAGATCAGGGCAGTGTATCTTGCCCTAAAAGCTTTCCAGCAGTGGCTGGAAGGCAAGCAAGATCCGAATTCATTCGGACAACTCCACAGCGGTGGCTTACATCAACCACCAAGGCGGAACACGCAATCGGCAAGCCTTCCAGGAAGTCCGGCGGATTTTGATGTGGGTGGAAGCCACGGCCTCCACCATATCCGAGGTCAGATGCCGCCGCGCCATTCTCGTCGCTCCAGAATGGCCGAGGAGGTCGTGGTACCCGGATCTGTGGCATCTCACGGTGGGCCAACCGTGGGTACCAGACCGACCAGACTTACTGTCCCAAGGGCCGTTTTTTCCATCTGAATTCTGCGGCCCTCAACCTGACTGTGTGGACATTGAGTCCTGGATCCTAGCGTCCTCAGGGTTATCTCAAGAGGCCATTGCCACTATGAGACAGGCCAGGAAACCAACGTCTGCCAAGATCTACCACAGGGCGTGGAAGTTATTCTTGTATTGGTGCTCTGCTCAGGGAGTTTCTCCCTGGCCATTTGCCTTGCCCTCTTTTCTTTCCTTCCTTCAATCCGGATTGGAAAAAGGTTTGTCGCTCGGCTCCCTTAAGGGACAAGTCTCAGCGCTCTCTGTGTTCTTTCAGAAGCGCCTAGCCAGGCTTCCTCAGGTACGCACGTTCCTGCAGGGGGTTTGCCACATAGTCCCTCCTTACAGGCGGCCGTTAGAACCGCGGGATCTAAACAGGGTTCTGATGGCCCTTCAGAAGCCACCTTTCGAACCTTTGAAGGATATCTCTCTTTCTCGCCTTTCGCAGAAAGTGGTCTTCCTAGTTGCGGTCACATCACTTCGGAGAGTGTCTGAGCTAGCAGCGCTATCATACAAAGCTCCTTTCCTGGTGTTTCACCAGGACAAGGTGGTACTGCGCCCGGTTCCGGAATTTTTTTCCGAAGGTGGTATCCACCTTTCATCTCAATCAGGATATCTCCTTACCTTCTTTTTGTCCTCATCCAGTTCATCAATGTGAAAGGGATTTGCATTTGTTAGATCTGGTGAGAGCTCTCAGAATCTACATTTCCCGTACGGCGCCCCTGCGCCGCTCGGATGCACTCTTTGTCCTTCTCGCTGGGCAGCGTAAGGGATCACAGGCTTCCAAATCCACCCTGGCTCGGTGGATCAAGGAAACAATTCTCGAAGCCTACCGTTCTTCTGGTCTTCCGGTTCCCTCAGGGCTGAAGGCCATTCTACCAGAGCCGTGGGTGCGTCCTGGGCTTTGCGGCACCAGGATACGGCTCAGCAGGTGTGCCAGGCGGCTACCTGGTCGAGCCTGCACACTTTCACCAAACACTATCAGGTGCATACCTATGCCTCGGCAGATGCCAGCCTAGGTAGACGAGTCCTTCAGGCGGCGGTTGCCCACCTGTAGGAAAGGGCCGTTTTATGGCTCTATTACGAGGTATTATTTTACCCACCCAGGGACTGCTTTTGGACGTCCCAATTGTCTGGGTCTCCCAATGGAGCGACAAAGAAGAAGGGAATTTTGTTTACTTAACGTAAATTCCTTTTCTTCTAGCTCCAATTGGGAGACCCAGCACCCGCCCTGTTCCCTTCGGGCTGTTGTTTTTTCGTGTACACATGTTGTTCATGTTGAATGGTTTCAGTTCTCCGATAATTCTTCGGATTGAATTTACTTTAACCAGTTTATTAGCTTTCCTCCTTCTTGCTTTTGCACTAAAACTGAGGAGCCCGTGATGCACGGGAGGGTGTATAGGCAGAAGGGGGGGGGCTTTACACTTTTAAGTGTAATACTTTGTGTGGCCTCCGGAGGCAGAAGCTATACACCCGATTGTCTGGGTCTCCCAATTGGAGCTAGAAGAAAAGGAATTTACGGTAAGTAAACAAAATTCCCTTCTTCCACCACCCTGTCTTGCCGGACCACAGGACCAGGAACTATTTTTATAGGGAGAAACTGAAAAGTAACTCCTGCAATACACAGGGACAATACAATATATTCAGTAAAGTCAAAGAGTAGTTCAATATGCAATAATCTGTCAAATGGAAATTATCTTCCAGCAAAAGTCCATTTACAAAATCCACATTTTGCCTAGAAAGGGAAAGTTAGTTTGCTATTCTTACACGGGATGGTCATGTCTTTAGAGCAACTACCACAAGGCAACTGCTTAGTAAAGTAGCGCGGAGTTTGTGCAAAGAGCGAGCTCTTTCGATAAGACGTGAGGTTTGCGGGATCCTTTTCTGTATGCCTCGAAGCCACAACCCTGAAGTTCAAATGCGACCTTTGCCGGAAAGTCAGTTCCTTAAGGGTCCACTAGGGATCCTGGCGACCACTTATTATATTAGGGGATAGTTGGAAAAATCTCCGGTCTGAGGGTACCCCCTTCTCATAAATGTAAAGGGCAGCCTGAAACTGGTGATGGGAGCGTTTAAGGCTATGTTCACACAGTGCATCTTTTACTTATTTTTTGCTGCGGTTTTGAGGTCACAGAGATGCACCTACATGCATGCATTTCCTTCCCCCAGCAAAGTCTATGAGATTTCTATTTTACTGTCCACACTGGGCATCTTTTGTTGGCTGCATCTTGGCTGCGTTTTTGAAGATGCAGCATGTCAATTCTTTTTGTGTTTTTGCCTGCGTTTTTGAGCCCTTCCAGGCAATAGATCTGACTTAAAAAACACATTGGTCAAAAGGCGTAAAAAAAGCATGAGTTTTTTGATGCGTTTTTGGGGCCAAAAACGCTGCATCTTTGTGGTTAGAAAACGATGCACTGTGTGAACTTAGCCTTAAGGGTACTTTACATGCTGCGATATCGGTACTGATCTCGCTAGCGAGCGTACCCGCCCCCGTCGGTTGTGTGTCACGGGCAAATCGCTGCCCGTGGCGCACAACATCGCTTACACCCGTCACACATACATACCTTCTCTGCGACGTCGCTCTGGCCGGCGAACCGCCTCCTTTCTAAGGGGCGGTTCGTGCGGCGTCACAGCAACATCACACGGCAGCCATCCAATAGAAGTGGAGGGGCGGAGATGAGCTGACGTAACATCCCGCCCACCTCCTTCCTTCCGCATTGCCAGTGGACGCAGGTAAGGAGATGTTCGTCGTTCCAGCGGTGTCACTCATAGCGATGTGTGCTGCCGCAGGAACGACGAACAACATCGTACCTGCAGCAGCAACGATATTAAGTAAATGAACGACGTGTCAACGAGCCACGATTTTTCATGTTTTTGCGCTCGTTGATCGTCGCTCATTGGTGTCACACGCTGCGATGTCACTAACGACGTGACCCCGACAATATATCGCTAGCAATGTCGTAGCGTGTAAAACACCCTTTAGTGTGTTATGAAGTGGCTTCATCCTTGCTGGCTGTGGTGGTGGTGGTGGTGGTGGTATACCTTTTACCATATGGATGAGTAGTCCACGAATGGTTAAGCTATAGTTAGCAGACAAACATCCTCCATTAGTTTTAAGTCACTATAGCTGATTAAAAACAAAGTTTGTTTTCTGATTTTTGCTTCCATGTTGTAGTTAAGACCCTCTGGGCAGGGGAAAGGAGAAGCTTTATGTGTGATTTCTTTTTCGCAGATGCAGACTGTCACCCTAATACCAGGCGATGGGATAGGACCTGAGATTTCGTCTGCAGTAATGAAGATTTTTGAGGCAGCCAAAGTAAGTGTGATGGGTAACGATACACATTTGTAATGAGTGACATAGTAAAATGTGTTGCATCAGGTATGTGTGCATGCTTGTGAAGATATGTAGCATTGTGTCTGTATAGGCCACAAAGGCCTGTATGTTTATACTCACAACATGAATATTCTGTTCTAAGATAAGCCAGGGTTTAGCATGTCGGCCATGTTTGGTGTACTAATATTTTAGTATTCGCACATAAGGGATATTCACAAGTTGTCTCTCGGTTGCTTTATATCATCTTACTTTTTTTATTTTTATTTTGGAGTGCACTAGGTTTTTCTACTATATTTACATGTAGAAATAACAGGGCATTTAGATCAAGCACAAGACTCAGGAAAGTGAGAGCCATGATTAGAACTGCTCTAGACCATGCGAGGCCTGATAGGGTTCTGATAAGAGTCCAATCAGGAGCTGAGAGGGAAGTGAGCAGCTAATTGCTGTATAGATATCGGTGGGCTGGATCTCACGGAGATTTTAGGAGATACCTGTGGGAGGAAGCCTTGTGATCTTAGCATTCATGTGGGTGGTGACATATACCACATACAGTTGTGCTCAAAAGTTTACATACCCCAGCAGATTTTTTGCCGTCTTGCCTTTTTTTTTCAGATGTCAATGATGACACAAAATCTTTTTTTCCACTCATAGTTAGTGGGTGGGTGAAGCCATTTATTGTCAAACTACTGTGTTTTCTCTTTTTAAATCATAATGACAACCAAAAATATACAAATGACCCTGATCTAAAGTTCACATACCCTGGTGATTTTGGCCTGATAACATGCACAGATGTTGACACATATGGGTTTGAATGGCTAATAAAGGTAACATCCTCACCTGTGACCTGTTTGCTTGTAATTAGTGATGGGCGAACCCCCCAATGTTCGGTGTTCGGGAGATTCGCCCGAACATTTTGTAAAGTTTGGGTTCTGATATAACGCGAACTTGCGTCCGAACACCGAACTTGGACTTTACAGTTATGGGATGGGGCGGTGGGGGCTGTAAAATAAAGAATATAGTTAATAATAAACATTGTCATCATACTTACAGGTCCCACAGTGCGTCCTGCAGACTCTGTCTCCTGCCGCTTCTCCTTACAATCATCGCTGTGCCCTCCCGGTAACCAGCACTGATGATAGGACCTTCCGTGACGTCATAGCATGTGACCAGTCACGTGTGTGTTATCTCATTGGCTACAGACTGGTCACATAGCTATGACGTCATTCTAGGTCCTGTCGGTGCATCTCGCCAGTATGCGGTGCTCGCCCAAGCATCTCAGTATACTCAGCGAGTGCCGTGTACCAGCGAGATGCTCGGGTACATGCTTGGCTCCCCGTCCCTGCATGTCGGCGCTCTTTACAGAGTTAGCCCACATGCAGGGACTGGCTGCCACAGCCGGTGAATTGCGGCGTCGGGAATTAGGTGATTGGAGATCACCGTTGCTATAGTAACCCGCCTGTCAGGTTACTATTGCAACGGTGGCAGCGGTGATGTCACCGCTCACCAACCCGCAGCTTCTGCTCCCTCATTGAGTGATTAGACGGCACGTGGGAGCAGCAGAGGCGTTTTCTTCCCATGCAGTGCTGTCTGATGTAGCAGAGCTGCATGGGTTGAAGGAGAAAGAAGACATGGAGTCTCTAAGTGTGTATGTGTATTATTTCTAGTAAAGTATTTTTTCTCTGTGTGGTGTCTTTTTTTTTTTTTTTTTTTTTTTTTTCTTTTTTAAACCCTTTATTGGAGATTCTTAATGGCCGGGTCAAACTTGCCTGACATTAAGAATCTCTGGCTTAATACTAGCTTGTAAAACTAAGCTAATATTAACCCCTCATTACCCAGCGTGCCACCCGTCACCAGGGCCACTGGAAGAGTTGGATACAGCGCCAGAAGATGGAGCTACTATGAAAGCGCCATTTTCTGGGGCGGCTGCGGACTGCAATTCGCAGAGGGGGGGGGGTGTTGGGGGCAGAAAGCTTGGGCCAACTGCGCTGCGGATTCCAATCCCCAGCTGCCTAGTTGTACCTGGCTAGACAACAAAAATGTGACGAAGCCCATGTCGTGGTTTTTTGTTTTTTTTTGTTTTCTTTTTTAAACTCCTGAAATAATTAAAAAAAAAAGGCTTCCCTATAGTTTTAGTTCTGAGCCGGGTACATAGGTAATAGGCAGCTGGGGGTTGGGGGCAGCCCGTACCTGCCTACTGTACCTTGCTAGCATACAAAAATATGGCGAAGCCCACGTCAATTTTGTTTCGTTTTTTGGCAAAAAAAATGCTTCCCTGGATTTTCCATTGCCAGTGAAGGTAACACCAAGCAGTTGGGGTTAGCAGCCAGTAGCTGCTTGGATTACCCTTGGCTAGCAATAGAAAAAAATGCAGCGGGAGTCCGCACATTTTTTTTTAAAATTATTTATTTAAATAACTAGAAAAAAAAAAAAATATGGGCTTCCCTGTATTTTGATTGCCTGAGATCACAGTACTGTAAAAATAAATCATTAAACAAAAATGACGCAGTTCTTTGTGGTATTTTTGATTCTCAGCACAGATAAAGCAGACGGCTACAGGCTGCCACCCCCATCTGCCTGGCGTTACCTTAGCTGGCAATCAAAATACAGGGAAACCCATGAATTTTTTTTTTTTATTTAAAATAATTAATAAGAAAAAATGCCTGGGTTCCTGCCATATTTTGATCGCCAGTCAGGTAAAGCCAGGCAGCAGGGGGCTGGGATTCTCTGCAGCCCGCAGCTGCCCCTGGAAATGGCGCATTGTTTCTTGGCGCCATTTCCAGGTGCTTTACCCAGCTCGTCCAGCGGCCGTGAATGCGGTGGCTTGCTGGGTAATAAAGGGGGTAATACCAGCTTTGTATTCTCAGATGGTACTAAGCCCGAAATTCATGGTGTCATGCCAAAATAGACATAGCCACCATGAGTTTCTAGGAAACAGTAAAAAAAAAACACAACACAGAGATTTGTTTTTATTAGAAATAAAACAAAAAACATTTAGAGACTCCATCTTTATTATATATATATATATATATATATATATATATATATATATATATATATATATATATATATATATATATATAAAAAATCCTTAGTCCGACGTAATCCACAGGGACAGCCATGTCAGCTTCATCACTGTGCACAGACAGTCTATACACAGTGAGAAGCAAAGAGCAAAGTCAACTCTGCTTCATCTCGTGCACAGACAGTGCCTATGCACAGTCAGAAGCACAGAGAGCCATGTCAGCCTGCTACATCTTTCTAGTCAGAGCGATGCAACAGGCTGACAGTGACGGGATGATTCCACTTGCGCCTCGCCGTGTATCACCCCACTCTCCCGACAGTAGCACCGCAGCTGTGGAAATACATGCAGCTGACTCGCTGCTGTTGGGTGATTGGGTGCCGTAATGCGATGACACTCGCATCATGGCACACCAGGACCTGTTATGACGTCATACTCACGTGACCAGTCTGTAGCCAATGAGGTAATACAACATTCATACGTGACTGGTCACATGGGTATGACGTCACGGCAGGTCCTTTTAGCCAGAGGTGCTTACCGGGGGGAACAGCAATGATCGGACGGACACGGAAGCCGAAGCGTCTGCAGGACGCGTCGTAGGACCTGTAAGTATGATCAGAATATTTTTTTAATAACGTGCTTTTTTTTTTTTTTTTTTTTTAACAGCTTCTGGACCCGTATGGTTACATGAACTGTAACACAAACGTCCCAGAAAGCTCGTGTTCAGGGTCATGTGCATGAACACCATGTGTTCGGTACGGACACCGAACTTTATAGTTTGGGTTCGCCCATCCCTATTTGTAATCAGTGTGTGTCAGCATAAAAGCTGAGTGAGTTTCTGGGATCCAGACAGACTCTTGCATCTTTGATCCAGCCACTGACGTTTCTGGATTGTGAGTCATGGGGAATGCAAAAGAATTGTCACCTGATCTACGGGAAAAGATAGTAGAACTGTATAAAACAGGAAAGTGATAAAAAAAGATATCCAAGGAATTGATAATGCCAGTCAGCAGTGTTCAAACTGTGATTAACAAAGGGAAAATCAGGGACTCTGTAGAAACCAAACCATGATCAGGTAGACCAACAAACATTGCCACAACTGCCAGGAAATTTGTTCGGGATGCAAAGAAGAACCCACAAATAATACCAGCTGAAATACAGGATTCACTGAATATAGTGGTGTGGCTGTTTCAAGATGCACAATAAGAAAGCACTTGAAGAAAAATGGGCTGCATGGTCGAGTTGACAGAAGAAGGCCATTACTGCGCAAATGCCACAAAGTATCTTGCCTACAATACACCAAACAGCACAGAGACAAGCCTCCAAACTTCTGGAACAAGGTAATTTTTGAGTGGTGAGACCAAAATTGATCTTTTTGGCCACAACCATAAACGTTACATTTGGAGAGGTGTCAACAAGGCCTCCGATGAAAGGAACACCATTCCTACTCTAAAGCATGGAGGAATATCACTGATGATGTGGGGATGTGTGTGCTACAAAGGCACAGGAAACTTGGTCGAAGTTGAAGGAAATATATATATGCAGCACTTTATCAGCAAATACTGGAGGCAAATTTTCACTCATCAGCCCGGAAGCTGCTCATGGGACGTACTTGGACGTTCCAACATGACAACAAGCCAAAACATAAGGCCAAGTTGACCTGTCATTGGCTACAGCAGAACAAAGTGAAGGTTCTGGAGTGGCCATCTCAGTCTCCTGACCTCAATATCATTGTGCCACTCTGGGGAGAACTCAAGCGCTCAGTACATGCAAAAAAAAAAAAAGCCCAGGAATTTACAGGAACTGGAGGCTTTTTGCCAAGAAAAATGGGCAGCTTTACCATCTGAGAGAATAAACAGCCTCATCCACAACTAACGCAAAAGATTTCAATCTGTCATTTATGTTAAAGGGGGCAATACACGGTATTAAGAACTGGGGTTTGTGAACTTTTGACCAGGGTCATTTGGATGTTTCTGGTTGTCATTATGATTTAACCCTAGAACGCATACTTGGGGCCTCGCAGGCCTGCTAGGTTACTTGTTTTCTATGGTTGATTTCTATGGTTGTGCGTTCTAGGGATAAAAAAGAAAACACAGTAGATTGACAATAAATGACTTCACCCAACTAGGAACCCTTAGTGGGAAAAAACATTGTGTTATTAATATTCCCTGAAAAAAAAAAGGCCAAGAAAGCAAAAAATCTGCCGGGGTATATAAACTTTTGAGCACAACTGTATCTAAACATTACCAAGAGATCAAATGCACCCCTGATGGCAATACTATCCCTAATGGAAATTGCCTATTACAGCAGGATATTAATCTTTGACACAACAGAAACTGTCCAGGAATGGATTGATGAACTCCATCCTGCTTCCTTCTGCTCAGGCAATGTTCCCCAACTCTGAGGACTGTTTGTTTTTTTTCTAGCAGGACAATGTTCCATGCCACACAGCTAGGTCAATCAATGTGTGGATGAAGGACCACCACATCAAAACCCTTTCATGGGAAGCCCAATCTCCAGACCTGAACCCCATTGAAAACCTCTGGAATGTAATCAAGAGAAAGATGGATGGTCACAAGCCATCAAACAAAGAAGAACTGATTAAATGTTTGCACCAGGAGTGGCATAAGGTCACCCAAAAGCAGTGTGACTGGTGGAAAGCATGCCAAGACGTATGAAAGCTGTGATTAAAAATCATGGTTATTTCACAAAATATTGATTTCTGAACTCTTCCTGAGTTAAAATATTATTAGTATTGTTGTTTCTAAATGATTATGAACTTGTTTTCTCTGCATTATTTAAGGTGTGAAAGTAATGCATTTTTTTTTGGTTATTTTGTCCATTTCTCATTTTCAGAAAATAAATATAAAATGTATTGCTTGGAAATTCGGAGACATGTTGTCAGTAGTCCACATATAGTGACAGTAGTGAACACATCACAGGTGCACCGATAGGTGTGTGAAATGATGGGTACCCCTGCTGGCGTTCGTTAAATGCTGATGTCACAGATTGACCTTGGCATTTAAAGGTTAACATCTCTCCTCCACCCGTTTCTTTTAGAGGCTGATAATGGCTTAATAATTCAGCCATCATCTGCTGGTGTGAGAGTGTGGGTCAAAGTCAGTGACACAGCATGTCTTCAAGGGGTTAATAAATACATCTCTGTGGTGTATATACAGTATATCGCCCCACCACCGTGCGGAGCTGCCGCCCCACCACCGTGCGGAGCTGCCGCCCCACCACCGTGCGGAGCTGCCGCCCCACCACCGTGCGGAGCTGCCGCCCCACCACCGTGCGGAGCTGCCGCCCCACCACCGTGCGGAGCTGCCGCCCCACCACCGTGCGGAGCTGCCGCCCCACCACCGTGCGGAGCTGCCGCCCCACCACCGTGCGGAGCTGCCGCCCCACCTACACCCCACCTACTGTCTCCTCCCCAAAATCCTTTAGGATGTAAGCCCGCAAGGGCAGGGCCCTCTTCCCCCTGTGCTAGTCTGTCTATTGTAACGTGTACATGTATTCTGTATGTAACCCCCTCATGTACAGCACCATGGAATCAATGGTGCTCTATAAATAAACAATAATAATAATAATAATAATAATAATATATCTATATATTATATAGATAGATCTCTTCCATGAAAGAACAGAACAAAAGGTCAAAATTTTTTTTATAGAACAATAGAAGCACAGGTCTGGTTTACCTTCTTTGATGGACAATAGATGTGGCAAAAAAAAAAATGGTATAGATTAGTCTCATGCTATTATATTCCTAAGTGCATATACATCATACCATTGGGTATGACACATAGATCAATGTAAATGGTAAATGTTGCATTGGTGTAATCTAAAGTTCAATGTGCAAAAAGTGCATGAATCAATACCACGATAAGGCAGAGCCACAGTATTTAGCGATTGTATAACAAAGACCAATGTAGTATCTGCATCAGTGATGTCCAGAATACAATGTAGGTAACAACACCAAAGGAGATCCAACCACATATACTTATAACTAGCCTATACGCTGAAATATATTAGGGTAGCTGATAATGGATCATCATGTGTATTAAGGCAAGAAGATAATAAACTCAAGGAGAACAGTACAGAGTGTGGTGCCCTTTCAAAATGAATACAGATTCCACACTTTCTGTGGGATACCATACTACAAACTACTCCCACAAATGTGGGCCATTGATTGCAAACAAGATTTGCTCAGTAAGAGCATAAAAGATGGGTCGTGGCTGGGTCTTCCAGCAAGACAATGACCCAAAACACACAGCCAGGGTAACTTAAGGTGTGGCTCAGTAAGAAGCATTTCAAGATCCCAGAGTGGCTTAGCCAGTCTCCAGACCTGAACCTAATAGAAAATCTTTGGAGGGAGGTGAAAATCAATGTTGCTCAGCGACAGCCCCGAACCTGAAAGATCTGGAGAAGATCTGTATGGAGGAGTGGCTGAAAATCCCTGCTGTAGTGTGTCCAAACTTGGTCAAGAACTACAGGAAACATCTTTCCTGTGTAATTGCAAACAAAGGTTTCTGTACCAAATATTCTGTTCTGTTTTTCTATTATATCAAATACTTATTTCATGCAATAAAATGCAAATTAATTATTTATAAATCATACAACTCACAGATCTGCTCTGCCTCATTCACTAACGTTGGTCCGAGTGGAAAGGTGTAATTTTTTCACATTGCACTCGTTTGATTTATATGCTCATGTGAGTGTACTCTTACACAATGTTCTCATATATGTGTGCATCAGTCATTGTCTAAATTGTGTGTGTAAATATCTAAAATGTGTAATTAACTTAGTGTGTTTATTACAACTGTTGGGAATATATACTGCTATATCGGGTATTAGGCTTTGTTTCCACATTGCATTTTTCTTTATCGTTCCTATGGGAGACACAGACATTGGGTGTATAGCTTCTGCCTCCGGAGGACACACAAAGTACTACACTAAAAAGTGTAGCTCCTCCCTCTGAGCATATACACCCCCTGGATAACCAGATCTAGCCAGTTCATTGCTTTGTGTTCAGGAGGCATACATCCACACATGCATCTCATCTGATTTTTCATTTTTGGAAAGATTTTGAAGAAAAGCGGGTCCAAGTCTGGACCCCCGGCATGTCCCCCTTCTCACCCCACTGTGTCGGCGGTGTTGTTAAGGTTGATTCCAAGGCTGGAGCCTTACATGCCGCGCTCCTTCACCATCCCTCGGGCTCTGGCTTGAAGTGGGAGCCAGCACGGTTCTCCATGCTTTGCAGGAGACCGGTCTCCATCCGCAGCCCTTCAGGATCCTGCTGGACGGAGCACTCATCCCCAGGGACGTGGCTCTGCGTCTCAGCAAGCTAAGTACCTGAGACGTTTATGTTCTGGGGGTCCCTGTACTTTTATTATGTGGGGAGAGTGTGCTGAGTGTTTTTTGTGACATTTCCGGCGGGTTCTCTGGCTGTCGCCTGAGAACCGCGCCGATGGTGCCTGCGCGCCGGCCGCACCGCTCAAATTTAGGCCCCGGCTTCGCCGGAGGCCTACTTTCGGTTTCACTGCCCCCGTCATGTCATTCATGCAGAGGGACAGTGTGGCTCCGCCCAGCGGCCGTTCTTCACAGAGGAGAAACACTCCTCACTGAGTACATGTCTCCTCCCCTGTAAGTATCATAGTATCATAGTATCATAGTTTTTAAGGTTGAAGGGAGACTCTAAGTCCATCTAGTTCAACCCGTAGCCTAACATGTTGATCCAGAGGAAGGCAAAAAAAACCCAATGTGGCAAACAAGTTCCAATGGGGAAAAATTTCCTTCCTGACTCCACATCCGGCAATCAGACTAGTTCCCTGGATCAATACCCTGTCATAAAATCTAATATACATAACTGGTAATATTAAATTTTTCAAGAAAGGCGTCCAGGCTCTGCTTAAATGTTAGTAGTGAATCACTCATTACAACATCATGCGGCAGAGAGTTCCATAGTCTCACTGCTCGTACAGTAAAGAATCCTCGTCTGTGATTATGATTAAACCTTCTTTCCTCAAGACGTAGCGGATGCCCCCGTGTTCCAGTCGCAGGCCTAGGTGTAAAAAGATCTTTGGAAAGGTCTCTGTACTGTCCCCTGCAATGTTGGAGGTTCAACGCATCCTTCAGTGGACGGAGGACTCCAAGTCCACCATATCCGCAGTCCACATCCCAGGCGTGGAAAACTGGGAAGCAGATTATCTCAGCCGTCAAACCGTGGACAGTGGCGAGTGGTCCCTGCATCCGGCAGTGTTTCAGTCAATCTGCCGCAAGTGGGGCACTCCGGAAGTGGATCTAATGGCATCCCGGCACAACAACAAGGTTCCGGTTTACGTGGCTCGCTCCCACGATCCTCAGGCCTTTGCAGCGGACGCTCTGGTTCAAGATTGGTCCCAGTTTCGTCTGTCCTACGTGTTTCCCCCTCTAGCTCTCTTGCTCAGAGTTCTGCGCAAGATCAGAATGGAGGGCCGTCGGGTCATCCTCATTGCTCCGGACTGGCCCAGGCGAGCTTGGTACCCAGACCTGCTCCATCTGTCCGTAGAGGTGCCGTGGCATCTTCCGGACCGTCCAGACCTTCTCTCACAAGGTCCGTTTTTCTGCCAGAATTCTGCGGATCTCAGATTGATGGCGTGGCTCTTGAGTCCTGGATCTTGACGGCTTCTGGTATTCCTCCTGAAGTCATCTCCACTATGACTCGGGCTCGGAAGTCTTCCTCGGCCAAAATCGATCATAGGACCTGGAGAATTTTCCTGTCCTGGTGTCTCTCTTCCGGCCATGCTCCTTGGCCTTTTTCCTTGCCGACCCTTCTGTCCTTTCTACAGTCCGGTCTGCAGCTAGGACTATCCCTCAATTCCCTCAAGGGACAAGTCTCGGCTCTGTCAGTGCTGTTCCAGCGGCGTATCGCCCGGCTGGCTCAGGTCCGCACCTTCATGCAGGGCGCGTCTCACATCATTCCGCCTTACCGGTGGCCCTTGGATCCCTGGGACCTCAATTTGGTCCTCACGGCCTTGCAGAAACCCCCCTTTGAGCCTCTTAAGGAGGTTTCTTTGTTTCGTCTTTCACAGAAAGTGGTCTTTCTAGTGGCCATAACTTCCCTCAGGAGAGTCTCTGATTTGGCTGCGCTCTCTTCGGAGTCACCTTTTTTGGTTTTTCATCAAGACAAGGTGGTTCTCCGTCCGACTCCGGACTTTCTCCCTAAGGTAGTTTCTCCTTTCCACCTTAACCAGGACATTTCCCTGCCTTCCTTTTGTCCGGCTCCTGTTCATCGCTTTGAAAAAGCGTTGTATACTCTGGATCTGGTGCGGGCGCTCCGGATCTATGTGTCTCGCACCGCTGTTAGGCGGTGCACCTCTCTTTTTGTGCTAACCACAGGTCGGCGTAAGGGCCTCTCGGCTTCTAAGCCGACCTTAGCTCGTTGGATTAGGTCGGCCATTTCCGATGCCTACCAGTTTACTCGGGTGCCTACCCCGCCGGGGATCAAGGCACACTCGACCAGAGCTGTGGGTGCCTCTTGGGCTTTCAGGCACCAGGCTACGGCTCAGCAGGTCTGTCAGGCTGCCACTTGGACTAGCCTGCATACCTTTTCAAAGCACTACCAAGTGCATGCTCATGCTTCGGCAGATGCGAGCTTGGGCAGACGCATCCTTCAGGCGGCTGTCGCCCATTTGTGAAGTTAGGCTCTGCCTACTTCTCAGTTTTTCTGTTTATTCCCACCCATGGACTGCTTTGAGACGTCCCAATGTCTGGGTCTCCCATAGGAACGATAAAGAAAAAGAGAATTTTGTTTACTTACCGTAAATTCTTTTTCTTATAGTTCCGTATTTTAGAGACCCAGCACCCTTTCTGTTGCCTGTTGGCAGTTTCTTGTTTCGCGTGTTATCACCGGCTGTTGTCGTGGACAGAGTCTCCGGTTGTTCCGGTTCTTGCTCTGTCTTTACTTGTGGGTGGCTATTCTCCTTCAGCTTTTGCACTAAACTGGCTAGATCTGGTTATCCAGGGGGTGTATATGCTCAGAGGGAGGAGCTACAGTTTTTAGTGTAGTACTTTGTGTGTCCTCCGGAGACAGAAGCTATACACCCAATGTCTGGGTCTCCCAATACGGAACTATAAAAAAAAGAATTTACGGTAAGTAAAAAAATTCTCTTTTTTTGCCACGGTTACAGTAGAATCATAAAACTTTTGCAGCGATGTTTGAAAATTGTGGTAAAAACAATGCATTGGTGCAGCAATTACAGAATAAAATGCACTGTGAACGCCCACTTAAAAGCGGTTGTCCCACAACGTTCATTTTAAAGTGCATTGTAATCAATAGATCTTGGAATAATAATAATTTCCACAATTGGATGTTATATAAAGTGTTCCTGTGCTTAGATAATCTTATATATGTGTCCTGCTATGTACTGTGTAATGGCAGTGTCTGACCGTACAGGGACATGGTCTGATCGTACCACATCTCCTGGGTCGAGGAGGAAGTAAAGTATACAAACATTACAGCACGGGATCACAAATAATTCTTTATTTGAGGTAAAACGTTTTATTTTAAAACACGGAAATGTTTTACCTCACAAAAAGAATCAGCTATGATCCCTTGCTGTAATGTCTTTATACTATTTTAATTCCTCCCTGGCCCAGGAGCTGTGGTATGATCAGACCATGTCTCTGTACGGTCACACTGCCATTACACAGTACATAGCAGGAACACTTATATAAGATTATCTCAGCACAGGAAAAGTTTACATAACACATCCAATTGTGGAAATTATTAATATTCGAAGATCTGTTGATTAAACTAAGTTTGTCCGTAGGAAAACCCCTTTTAATCAATATTTTTCTAAATGGATCACTGTTATTCTAGGCACCTGTCCAGTGGGAAGAGAGGAATGTTACTGCTATTAAAGGACCTGGTGGCAGGTGGATGATCCCTCCAGAAGCCAAAGAATCCATGGATAAAAATAAGATGGGGCTTAAAGGTAGCTTCAAGTTCCAAAATCATTTTCATAAACTTATGCATTAAATTCTGTCCCATAACTTAACGACTCTTGCCATGTGCTCATCAGGGCCCTTGAAGACGCCAATTGCTGCTGGACATCCCTCCATGAACTTGTTACTTCGAAAAACGTTTGACCTTTATGCTAATGTGCGACCATGTGTTTCTATTGAGGGCTACAAAACTCCTTACACTGATGTGGACCTGGTGACCATACGGGAGAACACTGAAGGAGAATACAGTGGGATCGAGCATGTGGTACGTCACACCGTACTGTAATCTGGCGTGGATTTTCCTCTATGTGCATTGTAGTTTATTTGTTTCTGCTGGACATTAGCACTAATACATTTTGTAGCAGCAGGTTGCACAACTTTTTTTTTTTCGGCGGGGGTGGCGGTGGGGGTCCATGAGGGACAATTTCAGATTCAAACAATCCTAAAGTGTGCTTTAAACGCTGCGAAATCGCTAACGATATATCGTCAGGGTCACGTCGTTAGTGACGCACATCTGGCGCCGTTAGCGACATCGCAGCATGTGATGCCAAGAAGCGACGATCAACGATCGCAAAAACGTCCAAAATCGTTGATCGTTGACACGTCGCTCCTTTTCATATTATCGTTGGTGGTGCATGCCGCTGGTTGTTCGTCATTCCTGCGGCACCACACATCGCTATCGCTATGTGTGACACAGCAGGAACGACGAACTTCTCCTTACCTGCGTCCACCGGCAATGCGGAAGGAAGGAGGTGGGCGGCATGTTCCGGCCGCTCATCTCTGTCCCTCCTCTGCTATCGGGCGGCCGCTTAGTGACGTCGCTATGACGCCGAACGCACCTCCCCCTTGAAGGAGGGATTTTTCGGCGGTCACAGCGACGTCGCTGAAAAGGTATGTGCGTTTGACGTTGCCGTAGTGATGATGTTTACGGCAGCGATCACCAAATAGCACCCGCCCCCCGTCGTTCGTGTGACATCGCGCATGACATCGCTAGTGATGTCGCAGCGTGTAAAGCACCCTTAACACGAAGTCCCAGAGAGGGGTCATTTAACATTTCTACCATTGGAACCCTATAGAGCTCGAAATTCCTGGGACTTCTAGTGTTAAGAGTCAGAATAATACAGAAAGAGGCATTACTATGCAAAATATTTATGGCATATTGTTGTCCTGTGCCATAATATGTATGCTAGGTGCCGTTTTCACTTCCAGGATTCCAACGTATCCGAGAAATGGAATACCCGGTTCAAAGTTCAGAAAAAGAAAGTCATTTATTTGTTTCTTCTCCGTCGTAGTCTGTGAGGGTTACTGAAATGGCCGTTTCCTTAGCACTATGAATATAGCTGCAGATATGCACGACTACATCTCCACCTCATCCACTCTCAAGGCTGGGGCTGACACAAGTTACACGGCCAAAGATCGCTACGTGTTGATGCTACGAATAGGGTTGCATTATGACTCCTACGTTACAGCGACTGCAACAAGCAAGTTCCACAAAATTCAATCTGTCTCAGTTTTTTAAATTTTTTTTGTTAATTTTTCCATATGTCCATGTGAAAAAATAAATAACATTTATGGTCAAAATAATTGCACAAGAACTAGTCTGGACTGCTCTGTTGACTAGAATAGGAGGCAGGACCTACCCCATTCTGCGATTTGGATGAACACACAGTGGTGTACATGTTTCTAGTCACTTCTGGTATTTGTGGATGAGACTGGACTAATCTTAACAACAGTGAAACGGGAGTCAGGAGATGCCCATTATCCCACAGATGGCCACATTCCTGCTTCCACTTATGCACCACATCTCTTCTCTCTGATATGGAAATGTGAGCGTACATTAATAAGGATGGTTGGGGCAGCACAGAGTGGCTTGTAGGCTGCGTGCGGTTCCTGGGCAGCGGTTTGTGCAGCCCTGTAATTAAGTAGTTTAATTGCATAACTCTTTGAAACATCGGACCCTAAGGAAGCTGGAATAATTGGCCTATTTGTCATTCTTGGGTAACTCCAGTGTTGCAGGTATCCATCTGACCATCAGCCAGCACACTTTAGATCTGTGTATTTATATCAGAATATTCTCTTTCGATCTCTTTGTTGGTGTTACGTTTATTTGTACCTAATGCTATTTGGTTTCTTTTAGATTGTGGATGGAGTAGTGCAGAGCATCAAGCTGATCACAGAGGAAGCCAGCCACAGAATTGCAGAATTTGCCTTTGAGTATGCACGGAACAACCAAAGAAGCACGGTGACTGCGGTGCACAAAGCCAATATCATGTGAGCTTCTCTGTTCACAAAGGGGTATAACATTGGAGACCACATATGCCGGCTTGGCACTTTCCGCAAGGAAGAACATCCCCCTTCCTTAGAAACCTTTCTTGAATTATATTTGTTGTGTTCACTGTCTGTTTTGTTTTGTTTTTTTTTTTCCCCAGGAGAATGTCTGATGGACTTTTCTTGAAGAAATGCAGAGAAGTTGCTGAAAACTACAAAGATATTAAATTTAATGAAATGTACTTGGATACCGTGTGTCTCAATGTGAGTTCTTAAGTAAAAGCCCAATAGAGTTAATGCATTTATTCTGATTTCTGGACTCCAGTCACGTGTAATTGTTTCCTTGAGCTTTTTTTTCTGTCTTTAGATGGTCCAGGATCCTACACAGTTTGATGTTCTTGTTATGCCTAACTTGTATGGAGACATTTTAAGGTTTGTCCTTCATATATCTAAATGTGACCCTATTATGTAGAATTTCCCTGGATTACCATAACCTCTGCATTGCAAGGCACGCCAGATATTTTTTTTATCAGGTCTTTATCCCCCCAAAATTGTTTTTATATGGAGATCATATTTAAAGGGGCTGCCCCCTGTTTTGTGAGAGGGTATTAATGGGCTATTGATTAGCTGCAGCGCCACTTGACGCCCTCTACATAGACACCAATGGGGAAACAGGCAGCAGTAGAGGAACAGTCAGTGTCTCATTTTATTTTATTTTTTAATTCATTTAATATATAGTTATATTTCTATATTATGGAAGAAAAAGAGAAACCGGGCACAGCCAAAATCTTGTGACCAAACTCTGTCAGATCGCATGAGAATCGCAAAGTACAGGTGCACATCCAAAAAAGAGAAAGTCCAAATAGCTTTATCCATGAGAAGGTAGAAGAGGCAGCACTCGCCGTAACTTCAATGCGGCTTTATTGAATCTTGCAGGGGATGAGTACAAGCGGAGGGTAGGGTGAGGAGCTTGCAATGCTGGACGACGGCGAGCCGTTTCTCACTGCTTGTGCGTCAGATCCCGTTGAAGCATAAGCTGTGCGAAACGGATGACGGCGAGCCGTTTCGCACAGCTTATGCTTCAACGGGTCCTGACACACAAGCAGTGAGAAACCAGTGTTGCAAGCTCCTCACCCTACCCTCCACTTGTACTCATCCCCTGCAAGATTCAATAAAGCCGCATTGATATTTCTATAGTATAAGTTTTCTTTATTCTTACACCACACAGGATATGTATTTGCTTGCCTTGGTAATAGTTGTGGTAAAATGATTCTTTTGATGTCCTAATCCTACTTCATATTAGTTTTCCCTTTGTATTGGAAACTCCCCATAATACTGCAGCCTGTTTTTGCTTTTTAGCAGTGACCTTTCTTGGCACGAGATGAGGCTAAAGTTTTTTCCTACTATTCACTGATCACATGTTTCGACGTGGTCACCTACCTAGTGTTATTAGGGGTCTAAAATCTTCATCAAATCTCAATTTACTAATAAGCCATGTGCTCAGGGAGCCCATTATTATTATTTTAATTATTTATTTATTTATAGAGCACCATTAATTCCATGGTGCTGTACATGAGAAGGGGTTACATACAAAATAAATAATAAAGTACATCACTCCTTTGTTATGTATATTGTTTTCAAAGTGCTACTGCTAATAAACTTACTAATAGGGATGATTGAATACCTCAAATATTCAGCTTCGCGAATATTTTCCGAATACCTCGCCGCTATTCGACTATTCAATGTGCAATGTAAGTCTATGGGAAGCCCAAATAGTTTTTATTCGGGTTTCCCATAGACTTACATTGTGCATCGAATATTCGCAAATAGTTAAATAGCGGCAATATATTCGGAAAATATTCGCGAAGCCAAATAATTGAAGTATTTGATCATCCCTACTTACTAATCATTGAATTCTCTCATTGTTCTCATCCGCACCATGTGACCCATGGACTGCCAGTCACTTTTCATTGCATTCCCTTTTGACCTCCAATATGAGTCTTAGAGGAATGCAGAGAAAAAGTGACTTTCCATCCACACAAGACTATGTGATCTGGGTAGTTTCATTGCAGGTCACTTGCTACAGATTGACGAGATCTGATCTAATGGGAGAATGCATCAATTGGTAAGTTTACAGCCCTAAGGTTTAATTATTTCTTTTTTTTTTCTCTACAGTGATCTGTGTGCAGGGCTGATCGGTGGTCTTGGGGTGACGCCAAGTGGAAACATTGGTGCTAATGGCATTGCAATATTTGAGTCGGTAAGTAAACAGTTAATATTAATCCAGATGCATTCATTTTCACTTATTGGTACAGGTGTCAATGCATTAAGGAATTTTGCTTAAAGCGACACTCCGTTTTCTTTTTCTTCACTGGTGGAGTGGAGCTTTTTATCTAAGATCTCTGCCCCTAGTAATATACTTACCTTCCAGCGTCTTAGGCAGTTTAAGAAAGAATACAGAGATGCATCTCTATGTTGGAGGTAATAAAAGTGAGTGAAATAAAGCAACACTAAAGCTAAAATCTGCTTCTAATGGTATGAGATATTTGTTTTAGATTTTCTCTTCGGGCTATTTCCTATATTCATATATATCTGAAAAATACTGTATAACCCCTTCTTAAATGCTCAAGTATCTCCGATAAAATAACAGTAATGCATGGTGGCTCAGTGGTTAGCACTGCAGTCTTGTGGTGGCTCAGTGGTTAGCACTGCAGTCTTGCAGT
Source organism: Anomaloglossus baeobatrachus (assembly GCF_048569485.1). NCBI lineage: Eukaryota > Metazoa > Chordata > Amphibia > Anura > Aromobatidae > Anomaloglossus > Anomaloglossus baeobatrachus. The sequence goes on along the minus strand of NC_134356.1, from coordinate 438,650,854 downwards.
GCTGGGGTCCTGGATTCACATCCCACCAAGGACAACATCTGCAAAGAGTTTGTATGTTCTCGCCGTGTTTGCGTGGGTTTCCTCTGGGGTCTCCAGTTTCCTCCCACATTCCAAAGACAAACAGGGACTCTAGATTGTGAGCCCCAATGGGGACAGTGTTACCATTGTATGTAAAGCGCTGTAGAATTAATAGCACTATATGCATGAATATATATAAACATATATATTATATACTCCCCTCCTAGAGCGGTGCTGTGTCTTAGCCACAGCCTTTACTGTTCTATCTATGAAGCCTTCAGCCCTATTGTTCTGAAGTAGTCATAAATGACCGGTAAAGGCTTTAACCGTGAGACAGTGTCGTTCTAGGAGGCGAGTATGAATTCTTCATTGTTCTGGTGACATAATGTTGCATGGCCGCCAGGAGGCACTGAGCCAAAATTGCTGGTCTGGGAGGTGAGTATGGGTATTTTATCTGGGGTACTTTAGCATTTAAGAAGAAAATGTGAGGTAGAGGACAACCCTTTTTAATCAAAGAAAATAATATTTTATGTACTAATGGAAACCTCTGGCCTGAATTTAGAAGTTTTCATTTTTAGGTCCACGGTACTGCCCCGGATATAGCTGGTAAGGACTTGGCTAACCCTACTGCCCTGCTGTTAAGTGCTGTGATGATGCTGCGACACATGAAGCTGCAGGACCATGCACGAAAAATAGAGAATTCCTGCTTTGAAACCATAAAAGCTGGCAAGGTAAGAGAAGATATCTGGTACTAATTGGAAGAGACAGTGGTGTTAAATAAACCAAAATTCTCAGCCTAGGGTGTGTGTACCAGAGGAGTTACAGGCCACACTTGTAATCTATGGCCGCCGCCCTATGAAACTCCAATCTGCATTCCTAGCGCCTCTTCTGATTAGTAGGCCGAATGCAGCTACTGCGGATGTTGTGCTGGGCTTACAAATCTAAAAAGGCAACCTGGGATGCCGGGAGGTAGTAAGAGACTTACCGAATCCGGTCTAGGGGCCATGGACTCCTGACTTGGCTGATGGATCTGGCATACCTTTAGGTACTTGTTTTAGAATATTAAAAGGTTTGGTTGAGCAGGTATGCCCTCTGCTGTTTTGTAATAGATGCCATCTGCCCTGTTGGAACACATTTTTACCAAATAGTTTTCTTTTTTTTTTTTTTTTTTCTCCTTTTGTAAATGTATGTTTATTTCTCACAGGCTCTAACTAAAGACTTAGGTGGTAACTCAAAGTGCTCGGATTTTACAGACGAGATCTGCCGCAGAATACGGGACAGCGAGTAAGCCTCTGCCTCTGTCCCCAGCTTGGCCAGCTGATTCCACACGCACATCCTGTTCTGCTGACCCCAATTTCAGTCTCCCCCCTATCCCTTCATTTACAATAAGCAATGGAAAATACAAAGATGTGAGGCAATGTGCTGGAGATCTCTCTGAAAGTGAAGGGAAGACAATATCGTCACCAATCGGAATTCCCTGCAGCTAATGGATCCTTCAAATCCACAAAGAGGAGTTTACGGGTTTATAGGTTTAACCCAACACGGCTTTAATATTAAAGAAGAACTCTACGTTTGCTTTAAAATAAGGTTGATGGTCCTGATATGTTCACCAATATATACTGTGCCCCTTTTCTTGAATTGTTTCCTCTACTGGTAGTTTATTTGGAGGGAGGCCAAAGATTCCTTATATATTCATTACTGCTGCATTATCTCTCCATTTAATCTTTTCTGCAGTGCATATCTAACATTGAACTATCAATTCCGTTTATTTCAAGTTACCACTTTATATTTGCATCTTATTTTCCCACTTAAAGGGAATCTGTCACCAGGTTTTTGCCCCCCCACCATCTGAGCAGCATAATGTAAAGCCCGAGACCCTGGTTGCATCAATGTGTCACTTACTGAGCTTTTTGCTGTTATTTTGATAAGATCACGTTTTCTTAATTGCAGATCTAGCAGTTTTTTGAATGATGGACTACCTGGCAACACACCAAGTAGTCCTCTAATGATAATCTACTGCTGATTAATCAGTGATTTTTATCAAAACTACACTAAGGAGCCCAGTAAATGAGACATTGCTGGAATCAGGGTCTCTGTATTAACCCGCTCTCAGATGAAGGTGCAAAAACCTGGTGACGGATTCCCTTTAAGGACTATATGGGCAGCTTGTTGAGACTGCCTTTGTGGCTTCTTTCTCCTGAATTCTTTATGCAGGCTTGCAAAATTAATCATTCATTTAAGGCGGGTGCAACCTAATGGTTTTGCATGTCTGCATCTGGATTGCCTTTGTCTGTATCGTTATTAATATGTTGTATCATCCCACATTGGATTGCAGGCCTTGCTGAAGAGTAGTGTTTCCATCAGCCACTAGAGGGTGCTGCAGCACATTGTTCACTTGTGGGATAAAGCACAGTCCAAATCGGAGCCCACCTTTATGAATGTCTTGTCTTGCCTTAATCTTTTTATTTTTGGAATTCTATTTATTATACTGTTTTGGGGAACTCATCCTGTACTTGTGATATATGCGCTGCTCTGTGTTCCTATTGCACTTCTTTTTTTACGCAAATTCATTAAATGTGCAAGGTGTTTAAAAATATAAAAAATCCAACAAGTTGTTTTTATGTCATTTCTTTCTGGTTAGAATTCCTACTGAGGACCAAGACATTCCTTCTTGGGCTTCATTCACACATCTGTCTATACTGTTGGGGTTTTGTTTTTTTTTTCGTTTTTTTTTTTTCTTGGGCAGCACATGGACCATTCCATTGATCCATATACACGTGTTTTAAAAATGGATCCGTGTCGCTAGTCCGAGATTCCGAGCATGTCCTATTCTCATCCATTTTGCAGGTCAACCTTTTATTAACTCCTTCACGCCGCAGACTATTTCCATTTTTCGTTTTTTTTTCCTCCCCTTCTCCCAGGGCCACACTTTTTTTTTTTTTTTTTTTTTTTTTTTTTTCATTTTTTTGACTACATAGACTTGTCTTTCTTTTTTTTTCCTAGTATGAATTGCATTTTTGAATGGCGCCATCCATTTTACCACATAGTGTACTGGAAAATGGACAAAAAATTCCAAGTGCTGTGAAATTGTGAAACCCCCCCCTCAATTTGAGTTTTTTTTTTTTTTTTTCAGGGGGAATTGTTTATTCATTGTTCACTGTGGTAAAACAGCCTGGCCATGTGATCCTACTTATCAGTACGATTGCGGAGATACCAAACATGTCCAGTGTTATTATTTTAGTAAAGAGAAGAAGAAAAATCTGAATTTGTAAAAAAAAAAAAAAAAATTAAGAGGTCGTCGCCATGTTTCATAATAGTTTTAATTTTTCGGTTGATGAAACTTGATGTGGCTTATTTTTTGAAGGGCGAATGATGTTTTGATCCCTTTTTACAGCAGGTTTTTGTGGTATTGTAGTGGCCCCAAAAATTTTAAAATTTAATGTTCTTGAATTTGTTTAAAATGTTTACCAATTGGGTTAATTATTTTAATATTTCGATCGAATTTTTGTGAACACAATGTTTAGTTGATTTTTTTTTCTATGGTAAAAAGGCAGGTGATTTGACATTTTTCTAAAAAAACCTGTTTTTATATAACTTTTTACTGTATATGTTAGCCCCTTGGGGAACTATAATCTGTGATTTGTCTGATTGCTTGTGTTATATACAGCACTGATGATATATATAGATAGATAGATAGATAGAGAGAGACAGAGAGAGATTTAGAATCTCATGGTCTCCTTTGAAGCCTGGCCACAGGCAGGAAGCTCTGTAATGAAAGGCACGAAGGTTTTCAATAGATCCTCTGCTGTCTTAACCCATCAGAGACTCGCACTCATGTCACAGGGACACTGATCGGTGCATAGAATCACCCCAGAGTTTGACAGCGACATTTGACAGGTTCATAATCGCACCGCCCAAGATTGTTAGAGGTAAGTAGTGCACAGCCATTGCTTGCTGAGTATGGAGAGAGCTCACCCTGTGAGGCCGCAGCATACACCCACTTCTGAACTTCACCATACATGTACAGAAGGTATCGTGATGGGGTTAAAGTTAAGGGGACTTTAATGAAACGTGGAAGATACTAAAGTGTGCAAAGTGTTTTTACCTGATCAATGGATAAAGACTCTGCCTACCTGCTTTAGTGGAAAGATAACAGATGCAATTAGGATGACACCCGTGGAAAAAAAACCTACTTATTTTTCTTGGATGATCACATTAACATTGTGAGAATGGAGCCTAAACCACACAAAGAAAAAGCAAAGCATTTCTATCCAACTCTGTAAATCTTTTTATTTGTTAAAGGATCGTTTTGTTTTTCCATCTTCGGGCCACACAATTCAGACAAAGCTGCTGGTTTCTGTGTTACCAGTATTGATGCCAAGGGAAAGAACTCGGCGAATTTTAATGTCTGATCCTTTTTTACCCAGGGATGATCAACTGCCACCAGAATTGTTTGGCTGCAGCTTCTTCTCTTTCCATTCAAAATGCATGCATGCTCAGGCAAAGCGGGAGTGCATGTGTCTTGGTGGGAAGGATTGTAAGAAATAGCAGATGGCCAGACGAGCATTTGGCTGACATGACAGATATCTGATGTGCATGGCCAGGTTGAGGGAGTTCTTATTTAAAAGATTTCTACATTACATTATTTGTAAAAACATTAAAAAAAAGTAAACTTTTTATAACATTTTAACTCAAATATTTAATTTGATATTATGCTACAAATGTATTTTGTCATCAGCTCAGAAGGTGGCTTGTTCGTATTGTTGGACTGTGCTGTTCTCGGGTAGATGTACAGATTGCACAGCATTTTGGCTTCATGTTTGGACATTTCTAATGTTCTGATGAATAGAAAGCTTCTACATCTTGCTTGTACTTGTCTAAGATGGCGTGTCGTTTTATCTTCATTGTGGGTCCTAAAGAGTTGGGAGAAAAAGCATATAAGTATAAAATAATGAAATGTTCACAGTCTTAAAGGGGTTGTCCTACATTTAGTACAGTTTAGGTGACAGGTGTTTGAGCGCTGCGGCACTGCTGTGGTCCCCGGTTGGGATGGAGTGTTCCATACCTTTTGAATAGAACATGGTTGAGTGCCATTTTCTGTGGGAACCCAAGTAATTGGACTAGTAAACTGTATTGCGACACAACTCCTTTAATGCTAATCTGTACAGATTATGATGATGTCCTATTATAAGGTGAATTCAGAATGATCAGATAATGCGATTAATAAGCTATTGACGTCTCACCCATTTCACCACCCGCGATTGAGAAGTCCTTGGGGAGTATTGTCCACTTCTGGATACGCTGAGCATTGGACACCGCTTCACTGTTGACCTTGTCTAGGCCTTCTTGAATAGCTCTGTACACAGCCTTGTCATTCTGAGCCACAATCTCGGATACTGTTGTTGCCTTACTGCCAACTTCCTGGCAGAATTGTATTGCTTCTGAGGTAAGTTGATCCAATGGTTCCAAAGTGTCTAGGTCCACCGTGCTCTGGTAAGGAACAGAGTAAGTATTATGCTGTAAATGTTATATTTGTTATCCCATTTCAGAAAACCCCTAGCTGCTAAAGATCCAAAAACTGCTTTACTCCCCCTCCCTGAGTCTAGCTCAGAGTATCGCCTTCTGCTCCCAGTGGCTTATTATCTGTATAGCTGACGTCATGTTGACAATGCTGCAGCCAATAACTGGGCTTAGTTGACACTCCCTGAGTTGACGGCAAGAGCTGCTCCGAGCAGTTGAGCTCACTGATTGGCTGCAGCACTGTCGATGTGATGTCAGCACTGCAAACAATAAAGGCACAAGAAGCTGGTGTGACGACTCCGCATTGGACTCACGAAGGGGGAGTAAAGCATTGTTTGTTTTTTTGGAGAACTGGAAACCCCTTTAATATCTCCCCAGTATCTATTAATTACAATACCTTGAGAGTAAGCAGCATAGAAAGGAACTTTCTTCTATCTCCAATCAGCACTGCATTGCTCACAATTGGTAAATGTCTTTTCACTGCATCTTCAATGAGGATTGGAGGAATGTTCTCTCCACCAGCAGTAATAATCAGCTCTGCTTATACAAAATACAACTATAAAAATATTACAGTGGCCTAAAGAGGACTTCTTAAATAGAAAGCCTGCCTATAGAGCTGTATAAAGGTATACAGCAGCACCAGCCGTATGCATTTTCAAGAATTTAATTGCTCAGGGAGGGGTCAAATAATTTGGTGCACCTTCCCACCTGCTTGTTTTCAATCTATGGCTAGTTTCACACATCCGGCTTTTCGCCGGACTCGGCGCACTCCAGTACAGTGTGATACAGTACAATGGCAGCGTGACAAGCTCCGGTCACGTTGTCACGTGACCGGAGCATGTGACCCGGAAGTTGCCGCGCTGCCATTGTACTGTATCACACTGCACTGGAGTGCGCCATATCCAGCGAAAAGCCGGATGTGTGAAACTAGCCTAACTGCCTATTTTTGTCTTTATAAAGCCAGAGGTGTCCAACAAAGGAGGGTGTGAGGGGGGAGTATGGTGAAAATGAAGGAAAACAAGTGGGGAAAGTGCACTTTAATGTTTAGCTACACTAAGGGTGTGCCCACGATCAGTATTTGCAGTGTTTTGGACACAGCATGCTTCAGCTGCATCCAAAACGCTGCGTTGTACCGTACAAGCATAGTAGACGGGATTCCTAGAAATCCCATGCCCACTGTGCTTGTTTTTTCCAAAGCAAACACTGACCTGCGGAGCGTCTTTCCATACCGCAGCATGTCAATTGTTTGCTGCATCCTCCATAGGGAGAACACAAGCGAGAGACCGCAGCGCACTGAATCCTGATCGTGGACAGTCAGCTGCCGGTTCGGACCCGCTGCGTTCTAAATGCGAGTCCTGATGGTGGGCACATACCTTAAGGCAGAGGTCTCAAACTCTGCTGGGGGTATGGGCCGCACAGAGGAAAAAAATAATTTGGGGTGCCACATTCTTTGCAGGACAAAGTGACATTTTTATTGGTACCATATATTTTTTTTTTCTTTTTTACACTCCTTTTGGATCACTGATTTTGAACATTTTTCACTTGTTTATTATAACAAATGTGCACATTCTTTGGTTAAATATATATAAAAAAATAAATTTTGATGGTAAAAAAAAGTTTTGTTTTTTTTTTGTTTTTTTTATACATTTTATCCCTTTCTTGTAGCTAATAGTGTTACAATGATCACTAGAAATTGTGGCCAACATCTTTTAGTAATGTTCCCCAACTTGTTGTAATGTGCCCATCCTTGTCCCCTTGTAGTATTTTGCCCCATCCTACAGTAATGTGCTCATCCTTGTCCCCATCTTATCGTAATGTGCCCATCCTGTAGTAATGTGTCCAGCCTTGTCCCCATCTTATAGTAATGTTCCCCATTCTTGTCCCCTTGTAGCAATCTCCCTATCCTGTGGTACTGTCCCCATCATATAGTTGTCCCATTCTATAGTAATGTGCCCATCCTACAGTAATGTCCCTATCCTATAGTAATGTCCCTTGCCTTGTCCCCATCTTATCATAATGTGCCCATCCTGTAATAATGTGTCCATCCTTGTCCCCATCCTATAGTAACGTCCCCAGCCTTATCCCTTTCCTATAGTAATGTTTCTCATCCTTGTCCCCTTGTAGTAATGTCCCTGTCCTGTAGTACTGTGCCCATCCTTGTCCCCATCCTATAGTAATGACCCCAGCCTTGTCCCCATTCTATAGTCATGTGCCACCTTGTCTCTATTCTATAGTCATGTGCCCACCTTGTCTCTATTCTATAGTCATGTGCCCACCTTGTCCCCATCCTATAGACATGTGCCCACCTTGTCCCCATTCTATAGTAATGTTCCCATCCTGTAGTAATGTGTGTGGGGGGGGGGGGGCTATAACTTACCGAATCCGATCGCTCTCCAGTCCTCAGCTCTCACAGACACCGGAGTGAAGTTGAGGGGGCGGTCACCAGCTCCAGATCCACAGTGATTGGAGAGATCGGTCACAAGGCCGGTCTCTCCAATCAGAGCTGGGGGTGGGTGAAACAGAGATCACCCAGCTCCAGCTAATGATCGGTGCTACAGCTGCACAGATCATGGCTAGATTTCAATGTTTTAGCCATTTTCAATGGCTGAAACATTATAGTGGCTGTGATTGGCTGAGCGGCGTTCGTCAGCCAATCACAGCCTCCGTAGTTCCGGGGAGGAAAAACCACCCCTCCTGAGGTCAGGCAGAGGTCCCCCTCCTCCCTGAATAGAAGGTATTTGCAAAGCAATCGCAGCCACCGGGGCTCCGGGGCCACGATTTCGGCATGACGTACTGGGTACGTCATGGGTCCTTAAGTACCAGGGAGTCATGACGTACCCAGTAAGTCATAGGTCACTAAGGGGTTAATGTGCCGTCCTTCACATACACACAAAACCCCCCCAAAACATTCTTCTCACCTGTCCCGCGTTCCCTCGGCTGCCCATCTCTTCTTCTTGCTGGCTTTAGGCCGTGCCCCCGGTGACTATCGCGGCCCGTGCAGGGGCCGCAGTCCCTGGCAGCGATTTCTGTCAGATGATTGTTTTGCCGGCGCTGTGTGCAGAGCCCTTGACTCTGAGATCAGCGCCGGCAAAACATTCATCTAACAAAGTGCAGACAGTGGCTGCGGCCCCTGCACCCGCCGCGATAGTGAACAGGGGCACGGGCCTGGGGGCCGCGTGTTTGAGACCCCTGCCCTAAGGGTTCTCACACTGGTATATAAATCGGACAGGGGCAATGTGAGAAAAAGAAATCGCAAGGCCCTCGGACCAATGTGAGTCAATGAGGCAGAGCAGATCTGCAAGTGTTTCCTCAGCGGAGATCGGACTAGTGAAAAAAAAAACCCGCAGAATGCTGTATTGCACTCGTCTATCAGACATGACTCGTCAATGTGTGTGAAAAAAAAAATCTGACCATCCGTATGCTGGTTGTTATTTATGGATTCATTATCATTCTGTAGCATAGGACACTGTAAATGATTGTAGAATAATAGTTGCTGAGAAAAAAAACACATTGCATATGGATACTAGAGGAGAAAAAAAATGCATACCGGTACTCGCATAACAAAGTTACCCATACGGATTCCACTCATCCAACTTTTCAGGAGCGGAATGAGACCAGATTTTTACACACTAATGTGAGAATACCCAAGGTTGCACCTAGTGCCTGTGCTTGATTTGAATAGTCATTCTGTGCTGACAGACCTCCTTTAAAGGAGCACAGGATGACTGTTCAAACCAAGCACAGGAGCTTGTGCATTATGGAGGGGTTAATCATTTATATACACCTTCCCACCTGCTTGTTTTCCATGTACTTCTGCCCTTCTTTGGCTCTATGAAGCAAGAGCTGTCAATCAAAGACAGGGAGGAGATACATGGGGAAACAAGCAGGTGGAAAGGTGCACTTAAATGTTTCGCTACACAGGGTGAAACAAGCGCTTGTGGTTGGTTTGAACAGTCATTCTGTGCTGACAGAATCCCTTTAAAACAATTTATTGCGAAGGTGCAGTGATAGGCAAGCCAAGACTAAATGAAGTGTCTACTTTGAACAGTCATTTTGTGCCGACAGACTCTAACTTTTAGGCCAATTGCACATGCTAAGTATTTGATCAATATTTTACCTCAGTATTTGTAGCCCAAACCAGGAGTGGGTGATAAATACAGCAGTGGTGCCATGTTTCTATTATGTTTCCTCTGATTGTTCCACTCCTGGTTTTGACTTACAAATACTGAGTAAAAACGTCACTAAATGCTCAATGTGTGCGTGTGGCTTCAGCTTTTCTTCATACGTTTCCAATGTACCTTTGATTCTGCCTGTCACTTGTAGAAAGCCTTCAGAATCTATCTTCCCAATGTCTCCTGAATGTAACCAACCATCTTTGTCAAAAACCTCTCTTGTTTTATCCTCCATATTCAAGTAGCCCATGAAGACTGTCCGCCCCCAGAAACAGATTTCTCCATTTTCATCCAGGTCCTTGTTCTCAAGCTTCATTTGACATCCAGGGACGGCCTTGCCACAACTGTAACAATACCAATGGCATAATTATTACAGATATGAAAAATGGGACAATCTTATTGGCACCATGTTGCTGTGATAAGATAATTGTGAATATGATGCTATGGAAATACATAATCCATCATGAAGTATTTTGAACAAGTGCCCATTAGTGATGAGTGAGCACTACTATGCTAGATACTGGTAATGAGTGTTCGGATGGGCTTGACTCGTTTACTAAGTATAATATAAATCAAAGGGAAATTCGAGCATGTTCCTTGAAGATCTTCAGGAAAAATGCTAGCGTTCCCCTTGACTTCCATTATACTTAGTACACAAATCGAGCCTGTCAAAGCTCGTTACGAGTACCCGAGTATTCTAGTGCTCGCTCATTACTAGTGCCCAGCACTATAGGCATGAGAAAAGTCACCCTTGTTTTAGTAACCATTCTCATGGTTTGGATCCTAATAAAGAGTGAAGGGTCAAGTGTTCCTTAGGGAAGCCAGTCCTTTCTTATGTCTGGTTCTTTCCAAGTATATTTGATTTTTCTTTTGACACCATCATGACTGAAATGTTTTGCTGTATTTTTTCCTGGCAGTTTATATTTCCCCAATGTGCTGCAACCAAATACTAAACTGGAAACTAAAATGTCTAGAGCAAAATGGAGAAAACTCTACATACAACACACCCTATAGACCGAGATCAGTGTTGCTCATGCCAGCCTTAATGAGGAGATGGGCTGGAGTCAGACACTCCTGATTTATGAAGCAGGGTATGGATGAGGGTGTGTACCTCAACAAAAATGCTACTCCAGTCCCTGCTGGAGTAAGATTTGTGTTGTAGCAAATACCACCACTTATGCATTTGATGAGCAGCGGTCATCATGCCCTGCTCTGCCCAAGCAAGGCAACTTTGTCAGAGCCAAGTGAAAACAGCATGAGTGCCAAAAGTCACAAAATTTTAGAGCAGTTTCAAGTTGAACCAAACCTTTGCAACTTTTTAAGCCAGAATTCTGGTGTAAGAGCTTTAATGAATTGGGCCCATTATGTTTTTTTTGTGGTGTTTTTGTGGTCTTGTAGTATTTTTTCCCAAAAAGCCAGTGTGCCCATACATTACAAGACCTCCTTTTCTTAAGTATGAACACAGACAGCCTGGGAGATCATGAATTTTAACTAAAAAAAATTCTAAAGGTCCAGTCACACTAAGCAACTTACCAGCGATCCCAACAACGATAGGGATCGCTGGTAAGTTGCTAGGAGGTTGCTGGTGAGATGTCACACTGCGACGCTCCAGCGATCCCACCAGCAACCTGACCTGGCAGGGATCGCTGGAGCGTGGCTACACTAGTTGCTGGTGAGCTCACCAGCAACCAGTGACCAGCCCCCAGCGCCGCGTGGAAGATGCTGCGCTTGGTAACTAAGGTAAATATTGGGTAACCAACCCGATATTTACCTTAGTTACCAGCGCACGGAGCTACACGTGCAGGGAGCAGCGCACACTGAGCGCTGGCTCCCTGCTCTCCTAGTTACAGCACACATCGGGTTAATTACCCGATGTGTGCTGTAGCTACATGTGCACAGAGCAGGAGCCGGCACTGACAGTGAGAGCGGCTGAGGCTGGTAACAAAGGTAAATATCGGGTAACCAAGGACAGGGCTTCTTGGTTACCCGATGTTTACTGTGGTTACCAGTGTCCGCAGAAGCCGGCTCCTGCTGCCTGCACATTTAGTTGTTGCTGTCTCGCTGTCACACACAGCGATCTGCGCTTCACAGCGAGACAGCAACAACTAAAAAATGGCCCAGGACATTCAGCAACAACCAACGACCTCACAGCAGGGGCCAGGTTGTTGCTGGATGTCACACACAGCAACATCGCTAGCAACGTCACAAAAGTTGTTCGTTAGCAGCGATGTTGCTTAGTGTGACGGGGCCTTAAAGGCTCTGGAGAGGCCATAAAAAGGGCTGATAATAGTGAATGAGCATTATGTGTAAATGGCCAGTAAACATCCAAAGCGCTAGCAAATCACTCATTGATCAGCAGGTTTAAAAAAAATCAACATCGGCACCACATCACCCAGAGATTTGCATCCAATAACATGATATCTTATGCACACAGAATCATTGTATCGACAATCAATCTGTGCGCACACAATTCTGATGAGCTTGTCTAAACAGGCCAGTAAATGAGCCCCATTTGACTTGTATATAGCAAGCAGCGGTCGTTTAAAGGTACTGTCCAGTCTAAATACACAAGTCTGCAGTGCCTCCGTGTGACTGCAGACTTGTGAATCCTCACATCACACACCCTGTACGCTGTGAGGATTCGCCAATGACAAAACCGGGAACAGTGGTCATGTGGCCGGAGTATTTGATGTGCATACTCCCAGCCAGAATCCGACTAGATGGGCCCCGTCTCACTCAGTGCAAGCGTTTATACTCCCAGTGTATAGTAATGGAGTACAGACAAGCCAGTCAACCAGACTTGGAGGTCTTTCACACATCTGTGCAATTTGGTCCAATGATGGATCACAATGCATGGAATGTTCTCCAGACCTGAGTGTGACAGCTGCATAGCAATACATCAGATTGAATTGCACGGATGTGCGAAAGAGCCCTAAGGAGTAAGCAGTGGTATGCAGGCAACCTAGATATGTTTTTTACAGCACTGAAAACAAATGACTCAATAAAGTGATATGCAAAATTAAAGGGGTTGTCCAGTAATTTTATATTGATAACCTATCCTTAGGATAGGTCATCAATGTGTCATCGGCTGGGGTCCGACACCCCACACCTCCTCCAATCAGCTGTTCTTGGTGGCGGCAGCAGCAGGGAGTTGGAAATGCTCCGTTCCGGAGCTGCTCCGTATTCTGATAGCGGCCATAGCCGGGTACTGCACATTCGCCTCCAATTCAAATCATTAGGAGGCGAATGTACAGTACCCAGCCGCGACCACTATCAGAAGATGGGGCAGCTCCGGAACTGAGTATTTCTGGCCACCTGCTGCCGCCGCTGACACCGAGAGCAGCTGATCTGCAGGAATGTGCGTTGGCAGACTCCAGTCTAGCAGACATTGATGATTTATCCTAAGGATAGGTGATCAGTGTAAGAGTAGTGCACAACTTTTTTAAACAACTTTCAACTCTGCAAAGCAAAAAAAAAATAAAAAAAAAAAATATATAATATGTATATAAAAATAAATTAAGGTTCAGCTGTTCTTTAAAGGGAACCAATCACCAGGATTTTCGTATATAAGCTAAAGCGAGTGCTATGCTGGCACTATCAGGCTAATTCTCTACATACCTTTAGTGGTCAGCTCGGATACATAGGTTTTGAAATCCAAGAAAGTAAAGTTTATAAAATTTGTTGCTTGTTGAGGGACAGGACCTGTGTGAGGTCATACCCATGTGACCTGGTTTCCAGCTTTGTTGGCTGAGGCCCTGCCCCTTCTGGTCACATGGGTATGACCTCACACAGGTTCTGCAAGAGACAAAGTGAATGGTTTGTATAATACTTATGATAATTCTAACAGGGGGAGGGGATAACTCTGAATATATTATCTGATCCTCAGCTGCTGTCACTCAACAAGCAACTCATTTCATAAACTTTACTTTCTTGGATTTCAAAACCTATATATCCGAGCTGACCACTAAAGGTATGTAGAGACTCAGCCTGATAGTGCCAGTATTGCACTGGCTTTAGGTTATATACGTAAATCATGGTGATTGGTTCCCTTTAAGTATGACATATTTAAAATGTATGTGATAGGGGAGCAAAGGGGTTTTCCTGAAGAAAAAGCTGGTTAGCTTTAAAATGGGTAGAATAAACTGTATGTTCTGCTCGTGTGTGTTTTGGAATCCTTCCTCATGGCTCATCCTTCACAGCAGCGCAAAGCAAACACACTACTTTCCATTTCATCTCTGCTTTTGTAAAACGTTGGCATTCACATGTTCGCGTTTCACAGTCTGTGTACACAACCATAACCATAGTCTCTGGACCGACCAGAGGACTCCTGACAAGAACTAACAACCTCACATGTTGTTAGTTTGGGTCAGTTGGCCCTGGAATTGTCCATATACAGACTATGAAACATGCACATGTGAATATAGCTTTAAAAGGTTATCTGATTGTTTTAAAAACATCACCTAAAAAAATGATACTCTGTGTTAGGCCTTATGCACGTCCTGCGGGTGACACACCAGTTCTTTCTATGGTGTTATTTCCATCTCTGCATCATACATTACCCACTAAAGTCTTTCAACAGCCATAAAACTGTATTTATGCATTGCCAGGAATTTTTAAAGGATTTAGCCAGATTATCTGCAGAAAAGGGAACGGATTGTTTACAGGTGTGAAGCTACAAGTGGTACGGGAACTACATAGAAGCAGTAGCTTAAGAGGCTGCAAAATCAAGTAACTGAATTTAGAAAACTAAATCAGAAGCAAAATTATCCAAAGACTTTTGTTTTTGCACTTTTTAAAATTGTGGTAGTTCAACATGATCAATGGCATGAACACTAACAAGAAACTGCTCCTAAGGCAACCCTCTGCCTGCACACCCCTGATGGTGTCATATTGTGGCGTCAAATAGTGCTCAATAGGTGTCAAGCACATAGCGCAGTATTACACCTACATGAATCAAACCCGGGGCACCCAACCTGTTAGAGCAGGAAAACTGCACAAGCTCCCACCTTCCAACCTGGCCATTTTAACACTAGAAGTCCCAGAGAGGGGTTATTTGACATTTCTACCATTGGAACCCTATGGAGCTCGAAATTCCTAGGACTTCTAGTGTTAAAACACATTTTCCCTGCAGAAATTTGTGCGAGTCAGTTTCCTCTGATCACAACCACTCATCAATAATGATCAAACAGGCAGGCGTAAACTAATCTTTAAGTTTACATTTTGAAATAGGCTTGCAATTGCAACTACTGATCTGGTATTAATTACTGAAAATATATAGTACCTTAAATAAGTATTCATACCCTTTGAACTTTTCCACATTTTTTTCACATTATACCCACAAGCAAATGTATTTTATTGTAATTTTGTGTGATATACCAACATTAATTTGCAAGTGTTTGTGAAGTGTAAAAGAAATGATTCACGGTTTTCTAAATATTTAGAAAATATAAATTTGAAAATTGTGTCGTGCATTTGTAGTCAACCCCCTGTAGTATGATACTTCTAAACAAAATCTTGAGTGACTAATTGCCTCCAGAAGTACCCTAATTAGTAAATTGTGTACACTTGTGTGTAATTTATTCTAAGTATAACTACAGATGTTCTGTGAAGCCCTATGAGGTTTGTTTTTGAACATTCGGGATTAAACCACATCATGAAAACCAAGGAAAACACCAGACAAGTGAAGGATAAAGTTGTGGAGAAGAGTAAAGCAGAGTTTGGTTATAAAAGAAAAATAGCCCAAGCTCTGAAAATTTCATGGAGCACTGTTCAATCCATTATCCAAAATTGGAACGAGTAAGGCACAGCTATAAACCTACAAGATGTAGCCATCCACCTAAACTATCCCAAGCAAGGAGAGCACTAATTAGAGAAGCCATCAAGAGGCCCATAGTTACTCTGGAGTAGCTTCTAAGATCCACAGCTCAGGTGGGAGAATCTGTCCACAGGCCAACTAGTAGTCATATATCCCACAAATATGACCTATATGGAAGAGTGGCAAGAACAAAGCCATTTTTGAAAGCAAGCCATAAGAATTCCCTTTTGCAGTTTGAAAAAAGCCATATAGGGGCACAGCTAGCATGTGGAAGAAGGTGCTCTGATGAAATGAGACCAAAGAAAAACTTTTTGGGCTAAATGCAAAATGCTATGTGTGGTGGAAAACTATCACTGCACATTACCCTGAAAACACCATCCCCAATATCAAACATGGTGGTGGCAGCATCATGCTGTGTGGATGCTTTTCTTCAGCAGAGACAGGGAAAATGGTCATATTTGATGAGAAGATGGATGGATCTAAATACAGGGCAATCCTGAAAAATAACCTGTTAGAGGCTGCAAAAGACTGGGGCATAGGTTCACCTTCCAGCAGGACTAGGACCCTAAACATACTGCCAAAGCTACAATGGAATGGTTTAGATCAAAGCATATTCATGTGTTTGAATGGCCCAGTCACAGTCCAGACCTAAATCCCATTGAAAATTTGGGGCAAGACTTCAAAATTGCTGTTCACAGATGTTCTCCATCCAAATTTATTGAGTTAGAGCTATTTTGCAAAGAAGAATGGGCAAACATGTTAGCCTCTATATGTGAAAAGCTGAAAGAGACATACCCAAAAGACTTGCAACAATAATTGCTGTGAAAGGTGGTCCTACAAAGTATTGACACAGGGGGGCTGAATACAAATGCATGTCATAATTTACAGATTTAATTTTTTTTTCTTTACACGTCATATATACTTGCTACTTAGTGTTGGCATATTACATAAAAGCACAATAAAATATTTAAAGGGGTGGTTCACCCATATTTTTTATTGTCTAGATTGATATTATATTGAGAAACAATGTTTCTCTCAAATACCTTATGTTGGCAATAGTGCCTGTGAGAGGCGCTATTGCAGACCGCTGTTCCCCATTCCATGACCCCCGGGCTCCGTGACCTCGGGGATTCGGTGACATCACGTCAAGTTCCTGATACCGCAGCCGGCCGCAGTGTCCGTGAGTGATGGGCTGTGGGCTGTGTTTCACCGCTCGTCACAGCCCATCAGCTCCCTCCTCCCTCACAGCAGAGCGCTGCAAGCAGGAGACACGCTGAGCTATGACAAGCCGTGAAACATCGCCCACAGCTCAGTGAGTCAGGAAGACTGTGGCCGGTTGCAGGGATGTGACGTGTCCGGAACGTGACATGACATCACTGGATCCCCGAGATCACGGAGCCTGGGGTCACAGAGCAGGGAACAGCGGTCTGCAATAGCGCCTCTCACAGGCACTATTGCCAACATAAGGTATTTGAGAGAAACATTGTTTCTCAATATAATATCGATCTAGACAATAAAAAAATCTTTAAGTTTGTAGGTGTAATGTGAAAAAATGTGGAAACATTCACAGGGTATAAATACTTTCTCACGGCACAGTAGGAAGTTTAAGAAGGGGAGATATCATAAGGCCTGTCACGCTGTACTCTAAGATGTACAATAGCAGTACAGCGCAGTAATGTGGGACTGAGAGTATTCCTGAAACTATCTGAGAAGGTAGTTAGCTGGTAAACCACTAGGGGGCGTAAAAGTGGAGGAAACGTATGAGCAGGGAATTCCCTAGCAGAGGTAATACTAGTCAAGCCCACCAGATGGCAGTAGAATCGTCAGAAAGCCGTGTCACAACATGAGGTCTTTGTAAATACACAAGGGCAAAGTCTAAACGTAGTCAGAGGGAAGCAAATAGTCAGTAGCTGGGAAATCAGAGCCTAGAAGCGAGGGGGAGTGGGAAGACAAGACAGAATTAAGGTAAACAGATAAGGAACGAACAGGGAGACAGCGGGAGAGACACTGATGGAAACAGACAATAGAGGAGGTTAACAGGTCAGGTGAACACGGAGGTCAGGAGGGGGCAGGGCTGACAACAGGTCACTCAAGAGCAGAACACAGCAGTGCCAGAAGTATCACTGGCGAAGTCCAAGAGAAACAGTGCCCTAATAAAGCAGCCTGACCTCCAGAACGAGGCAGGAAGGATTAACCCCTAACGTGACCTGCATCAGAAGTGAAACTAAAAAAAGGCTCAGCTCCAGCTGAGCCAGAAGTCAATCATAACAAGGCCTTTGAAAATGACATGACAATGTGAATGTTCATATGTAGGATTGTTTGTTTTCACCTAAACACTGTGTATATATTACAGGGGTTTTCCACTGTTTGTTTGTGTTAAATCTGACCAGAGAGAGCAGATCCTTATAACATAACATAATGAAATAAATGTTACACTTCCAAAATCCTACTACTTCGGCCTCTTGTGCCAGGACTAGAAGTCCCAACAGCCCTTCTATTAATCAGTATACACTGTAGATCTCAGGGGTCAGAAGACTCAATGGACGAGACATCATTACCTCAGTCCTAGCAGAGATCAATGCCGTGGGGGTAAGGTAGCCAAATTTTTAAATTTTATTAAAATTGTTTCCTCTTGGCCAGTTTTCAAAAAGTGATGGAAAACCCTATTAACATTCAGGGTATTTGAAGCATAAAAATATTTTATTGCATTGTTAGGCTGGGGCCACACAGGGACTACTGCGATCCCCTTGCATGAGACTCGGCTCGTGCTGGCAGTACAGCAGAGCCGAGTGTCATGCGTGTGCCCTTGCAACTGAGGTCCGTTCATGCGAGCAGACCTCAGCTGCGGGGGGCGGGCCGGCACTCAGGAGGGGAGGGAGGGATTTCTCTCCCTCTCTCCTGCGTAGCCGGCTATAGCCATTCTCGCACTGCACTAGCAGTACACCGGTGTACCGCGAGTGCAGTGCGATTTTTCTCTCGCCCCATTCACTTGAATGGGTGCGAGAGAAAGAGTCTCAGCTTACAATCGCAGCATGCTGCGATTGTTTTCTCGGTCCGATTAGGGCTGAGAAAATAATCGCTCATGCGTGCTGACACACAGGCTAGAATTGGTCCGAGGGGAATGCGATGTTTTATCGCACTCCACTCGCACCGATTTTCTCGCCGTGTGGCTTAGGCCTTACCTTAAGTCATGTTTACAGAGCATTATGATGAAACGAGGGTGTGGACACATGTTGAAAGCCTATGCACACCCATCCAAAGGTCTATTGGTTTAGCATTAGGGTATGTGCGCACGTTGCTTTTTACCTGCTTTTTACCTGCTTTTTTGCTGCTTTTTCTTCTGCGCTGTTTAATGCCAAAATGGATGTGTTCTTCTATTCAAGCAAAGTCTATGGGAATTTGGGTTTCTTGTTCACACTATGTTGTTCAAAATGCTGCCTTTTTGTGGCAGAACTTTGGTCAAAAACTCAGCTTTGCAGTGCAAAACCCAAATGGCAAAAACAATTGACATGTTGCTTCTTTGAAAAGCTGAGTTTTTGACCAAAGTTCTGCCACAAAAAGGCAGCATTTTGAACAACATAGTGTGAACAAGAAACCCAAATTCCCATAGACTTTGCTTGAATAGAAGAACACATCCATTTTGGCATTAAACAGCGCAGAAGAAAAAGCAGCAAAAAAGCAGGTAAAAAGCAACGTGCGCACATACCCTTACATGGCAGAGCCATATGCAGAGTATGGGTATATTCCCATCTCACATTTTTGCTGTGTTTCCCTATATTTTTTCTATGGATTTTCTTTGTGAATAATTGCATTTTACTGTCCCAGATTTCTGACATCTCATGCACGTAACTTATTTTACACATCACTTAATATAGAGCAGAATTAAGTATGTTGAGCAGCAGCTACAGTTAATACATGTTACAATATGCCTTATTGTTACATGTATTTTTACTGGTAGCAGCTAATCAAAACCTTAAAATGTTTCATAAAGTTTAAAAAAACTATACTGCTCCTGTTAGTCAGCCTTAAATGAATGCAATAATTATGATATCCCCGCAACTCCACATACAATATGATGTCCCCACAGCCCACACACAGTATGATGTCCCCATACACAAGTGCAGTATTTTGTCCCGCACAGCCCCTCACACAGTATAATGTCCCCACAGCCTCTAACATACAATGATGACCCCACAGCCCCTCACCATCATAGCCCCTCAAACAGTGTTTTGTTCCCACAGCCCCTAACACAGTATAATGACTCCACACACAAGTGTGATGCTCCACAGCCCCTAACACAGTATAATAACATGACATAGAAGTATTATGTGCCCACAGCTCCTCACACAATTATGATGCCCCCACAGCCCCTCACACAGTATGACGTTCCCATGAACAATTATGATGTCCACTGTCCCTCAGACAGTATGATGTCCCCACACAAGTATGATGTCCCCACAGCCCCTCATACAGTATGAGGTACCCAGAGCTTCTCACATAGAATGATGGCCTCACAGCCCCTCACACATGCATGAGGTTCCCACAGCTCCTCACAGAGTATTTTGTTCCCATAGCCACTCTCACATTACGATATCCCTATACACAAGTATGATGTCTCCACAGCACCTCACATAGTATAATGGCCCCATAACCCATCCCACAGTATCATGTCCCCATACACAATATGATATGCTCACAGCTCCTCATATACAATGATGTCCCCTCACACAGTATGATGTCCCCACAACCTTTCATATGTGTATGATGTCCCCAAAGCCCCAGACGCATTATTATGTCCCCACAGCCCCTCACACAATTATGATGTCCCTACAGCCTCTCACACATTATGATGCCCCCACAGCCTTTCACGCAGTATGATGTCCCCACTGTCCTCAAAGCCCCTGACACATTATGTCCCCACAGCCCCTAACACAATTATCAAGTCCCCACAGCCCCTCACGTAGTATAATTCCCCCACAACCCATCCCACAGTATGATGTCCCCATACACAAGTATCTGTTGAAGACAGATTTTTCCTGTGAGTTGAGAACATTGAAAGTTAAAGACAGTAACCTTTAAAAGGATTGTGGAGATCTGTGCATGATCAGTAAGTATCAGGCATATGTTGTCTACTAATGAACATGACAAGTGCATAATACCTCCTGACTGTGTGAGTGTCTTAGAAGGTGTGTGGAGTCATAACATCGTCAGCACTGCTTAGGGCTGCTTCACACACAGCGAGATCGCTGCTGAGATCGCTGCTACGTCACGGTTTTTGTGACGCAGCAGTGTCCTCATTAGCAATCTCGCTGTGTGTGACACTGAGCAGCGATCTGGCCCCTGATGTGAGATCGCTGCTCGTTACACACAGCCCTGGTTCGTTTTTTTATTGTTGCTCTCCCGCTGTGACGCACAGATCGCTGTGTGTGACAGCGAGAGAGCGACGAAATGAAGCGAGCAGAGAGCAGGAGCCGGCATCTGGCAGCTGCGGTAAGCTGTAACCAGGGTAAACATCGGGTAACCAAGGTGGTTACCCGATATTTACCTTCGTTACCAGCCTCTGCCGCTCTCACGCTGCCTGTGCTGCCGGCTCCTGCTCTCTGCACATGTAGCTGCAGTACACATCAGGTTAATTAACCCGATGTGTACTGTAGCTAGGAGAGCAGGGAGCCAGCGCTAAGCGGTGTGCATGGCTCCCTGCTCTCTGCACATGTAGCTGCAGTACACATCGGGTTAATTAACCCGATGTGTACTGTAGCTAGCAGAGCAGGGAACCAGAGCTAAGCAGTGTGCGTGGCTCCCTGTTCTCTGCACATGTAGCGACGTTATGATCGCTGCTGCGTCGCTGTGTTTGACAGCTAAGTAGCGATCATAACAGCGACATACAAGGTCGCTGCTACGTCACAGAAAATGGTGACGTAACAGCGACATCGTTGTCGCTGTCGCTATGTGTGAGCCCAGCTTTACTTTCAGTGTGGAAGTGAGCAGCTTTGGAAGGAGCTGTAAAATCCTTTAAAGATTAACTACACTTGTCATAACAGTTGCTCGGCAGCACTAATTAGAATTATTACATTGAAAATACTGTAATGTTTTACTAACAACATATTTAAAGGTGTAAAGGCCGCTTTACACGCTGCAATATCGGTACCGATATCGCTAACGTCGGTACCCTCCCCCATCTGTTGTGCGACACGGGCCAATCGCTGCCCGTGCCGCACAACATCGCCCAGACCCGTCACACTACTTACCTGCCTGGCGACGTTGCTGTGACTGGCGAACCGCCTCCTTTCTAAGGGGGCGGTTCGTTCAGTGTCACAGCGACGTCACAGCAGCATCACTAAACTGCCGCCCAATAGAAGCGGAGGGGCGGAGATGAGTGGGACGTAACATCACGCCCACCTCCTTCCTTCCGCATAGCGGCCGGGAGGCAGGTAAGGAGAGGTTCCTCGTTCCTGCGGTGTCACACGGAGCGATGTGTGCTGCCGCAGGAACGAGGAACAACCTCGTTACTGCTGCAGTAACGATTTTTGAGAATGGACCCCCATGTCACCGATGAGCGATTTTGCACGTTTTTGCAACGATGCAAAATTGCTCATAGGTGTCACACGCAACGGCATCGCTAATGCGGCCGGATGTGCGTCACCAATTCCGTGACCCCAACGAGTTTGCATTAGCGATGTCGTAGCGTGTAAAGCCCCCTTAAAGGGAACCTGTCAGCAGAAATTTCCCCTAAAACCTCACAGATTCCCCCTCTGCAGCTCGTGGGCTGCATTCTAGAAAGGTCCCTGTTAGTATTGTGCCCACTTTCTGACCAAAAAAAAGAGTTTATAAAGAGGTACCTTTTTGGCTTCGGATTCTATAAATCAGACACGGGGGCGGGCAGCCTGATGGCCGTTATTCTGCCCCCTGGTCCTGTATGCCGCCCCCATCGCTGATTTCCATACTTTTGGACGCCGCCCACTGCTCCAGCCATCCCCGCGCATGCCCAGTGCCAGTCTCACGGGACTGAGCACTGTGACTGCTGGTGACGTGTGCGCAGGCAAGTGATTATGGGCGGGACTGTGACTGTTATCAGCAAGTACCCGCCCATATTCTCGTGCGCGCGCAAACCTCTCCAGCGTCACACTGTGCTCAGTGTAGATGCTAGACTGTATGGGCTGCTTCCAGGGATGACGTCCCTTTGTCACGTGATAGGGGCGTGTTCAAAATACTATCACGTGACAAAGGGATGTCATACCTGGAAGCAGCCCATACAGTCTAGCATCTACACTGAGCACAGTGTGACGCTGGAGAGGTTTGCGCGCTCACGAGATTATGGGCGGGTACTTGCTGATAACAGTCACAGTCCCGCCCATAATCACTTGCCTACGCACACGTCACCAGCAGTCACAGTGCTCAGTCCCGTGAGACTGGCACTGGGCATGCGCGGGGATGGCTGGAGCAGTGGGCGGCGTCCAAAAGTATGGAAATCAGCGATGGGGGCGGCATACAGGACCAGGGGGCAGAATAACGGCCAAAAGGCTGCCCGCCCCCGTGTCTGATTTATAGAATCCGAAGCCAAAAAGGTACCTCTTTATAAACTCTTTTTTTTGGTCAGAAAGTGGGCACAATACTAACAGGGACCTTTCTAGAATGCAGCCCACGAGCTGCAGAGGGGGAATCTGTTAGGTTTTAGGGGAAATTTCTGCTGACAGGTTCCCTTTAAGTCCATGGTTAACATGTTCTATACTAAATCTCGGGCCAGTCACATCTACTGATGGCAAATGTGACTGTCTCTGTGTGCTTATCTGCATAATGTATAGGTGCATGAGTCTGGTCCATAAAACAAACCGGAGTTGTACATGCTGCCACTTTATTTACATGGACCATTGTTTCATATGAAAATTCACCCCTGTGCCCTTACCCAGCAGTTATTGGATGAGTGTCTCTAATATAGGTGTAAGGGGTGGGCAGACCCCTTACAAGGAGGTACAGTTTCCCCAGAGTGTTGATGTGATTTAATAAAAATGTTTTATGGTTATTACACTGTTTTAGTGGGATCCCCTGGTGGCCGGGTGGGACGGCTGTCTCCACAGAAACAGGGCAGAGGAAAGGAGGAGCCGGCAGAAGAAAGGGGAGGGAGAAGGAGAGTTGTGAGGGAAAAAGTTAGAGCCAGCAGGCAGTCGAGTCCGGGACGGGAGAGAAGAAGCAGAGAAGGGGCAGAGTGTGGGAGCTGGGTGAATAGGAAAGCCAGAGAAAGGAAGAGGAGAAGTAGCCTCAAGTGCGAGCAGTACTGGTGTGGGTCCAGTTTATGTTAGCCGGAGTGGGAGCCAGGTGAAGAGGATTAGCCGGGCACATCCCCACTGGAGGATACGTCAAGGAACAGGTTTTTCCCCTTAGCAAAAAGTGTGAAGTCACCTGAAGTGTTGTGCCTCTGTGAAGAAGAAGTGCTTAATAAAAAATGCCTGCTGGTTCAATTGATCCATGTCTGCAGAGTCTCTGTACAACTGACGACGGCGTCTGCACCGCCACACTCTGCCCCACCAAGTCATCTCCTGTCCCCAAAGTGACGGCGGCACCAGGGGTAAGCCTAGCAGTAGGGGCCACGACTACAATCCCCGAGGCACCCCTGGCACCCCGTTACATAGGCTCGTCTGAATGATCCCTAGAGGCCAGCCTTTTGTATCATTTCATGAAAAAATTAAGCATTCTTACCACTGAAAGCGATGGTTGTGAGGGCCAGACATAACATGGGGCCCTGATGTCTCACTCATGCCATAAGCTTCATATAAAGTAATATTGAGTCCCAGGAAAAATTCCAGTGTCTCTGCAGAGATTGGAGCCGCACCTGAGAAGTGTTTGTGGCAATGAGAAAACCCCAACATCTTGCGAATTTTGGATAAGACCAAGAAGTCAGCCACGGTTGGAAGAAATGTCTTCAGTTCACCACTGAGAACAAATAAGCACACCAATGATTAATGTTTTGTATATTTTCTTATGGGCTTGTTAATAATACTCAAATATTACTACTGATTATAGTTTTATAGATGAAAGGAGTATGTCAATTATTGTTATAGCCAGATGTACAAATATTTTTTTTATTAAAACTGGTTTTCCACTTTTATTATTCTTAAGAAAAGCAAAATCATATTCAAGAGAGAAGTGATTAATAAATATTTCCCTCATCATCCTCTGAGATTTGTTCCCACTCCTCTAAGTTGAGCGCACAGCTTTAACATCCCTTCTGTTACAACCTAAAGGGTGTTTTACACGCTGCGACATCGCTAGTGATAGCACCCACCCCCGTCGTATGTGCGACATTTGGTGCTCGTTGCTGTAGCGAACATTATCGCTACGGCAGCGTCACACGCACATACCTTGTCAGCGACATCGCTGTGACCGCCGAACAACCCCTCCCTCAAGGGGGAGGTGCGTTCGACGTCATAGCGACGTCACTGCGGCGTCACTATGCGGCCGTCCAATAGAAGCAGAGAGCCGGAGATGAGCGGGACGTAACATCCCGCCCACATCCTTCTTTCCACATTGCCGGTGGATGCAGGTAAGGAGATGTTCGTCGTTCATGAGGTGTCACACATAGCGATGTGTGGTGCCGCAGGAACGGCGAACAACATCGTACCTGCAGCAGCAACGATATTAAGGAAAGGAGCGACATGTCAACGATCACCGTTTTTGAACGATTTTGCAATCTTTGATCGTCGCTCCTTGGTGTCACACCTGCGATGTCGCTAACGGCGCCGGATGTGCGTCACTAACGACGTGACCCCGACGCGACGATCTATCGGTAGCGATGTTGCAGCGTGTAAAGCACCCTTAAGGCCCCATATTGTCTCTTCACTTAACATTATGTATAGTTCTATATAAAGTGTTGTATATTTCTATGTAGACTCTCCATAGTCCTTATAACACTGGATATTTATATGGCAGTATACATGGCTCCAGTGAAATGCATGAGGCTTAAGAGAAAGCTTTTAATGTCTCTCTTTTGGATCAATTCCCAATTTTTGCATGGAAAAACCTCACCAAAATGCACTCTATGGCTATGTGCGTACGTTGCGTAATTACATGCAGTTATGCTGCGCTTTGTAGCGCAGCGTAACTGCATGCGTCCTGCGTCCCCTGCATAATCTATGAAGATTATGCAGGAGCCGTGCACACGTGGCGTCTTAGAGCGCAGTGCTTCGGCTGCTGCCCGAAGCGCGCGTTCTAAGAAGTGACATGTCACTTCTTCCGTGCGCTTTGCCTGCAGTCCCTGCTCTGTCTATGGGAGGAGCAGCAGGCAGAGCGCATGGAATCGGCTTTTTTTTTTTTCACTACGGACATTTTCTGCAGCGATTTGAAGCGCACGTGTGCTCTTCAGATCGCTGCAGAAATTTCTGCAATGACTGTACGCAACGTGTGCACATAGTCTATGAGCTAGGAAAACAATGTTGGCAGTTACATAGTTTACTGTTTTTATGGCTCATTAACCTCTACAACAAGAAATGATTCTGGTGCCATAAAGCCTTTCATGGCTGCATAAAATAGCATTTTATAACCAAATAAACTATTCTACACTGAGGAAGATATGGGTAACAGGAATAAGCATGAGCTAAAAGGGAATGTCCGATACATAAAATGTCCTGTATAAATATCTATCTTTAAACCATAGCCACATTTGTACTTTGCCTTGATTAAAGATTCCCTACTGTTCTCCCTGTCCTGCCAATCCCTATATCTGTTTTTTTATTTACATTACTTGACACATTTTATTTGAGGGGAGTCTTAAAGGGAATCTGTCAGCAGGTTTTTGCTCTTCAATCTGAGGTCAACACAATATAGGGCAAGAGAGCCTGATTTCAGGGATGTGTCAGTTACTAGGCTGGGTGTTGTAGTTTCAGTACAATCAAGTGGTGTTTATTGCTCCATTACTAGGTCTCACATGCTCAGCAGTCAGGCTAATCTGTATAACCCTGCCCACATCACAAATTTGATGCTTGCTAACAGTTCACAGTGTACATGGCCAATCTGGAGTGTGGGCGAGGTAGTAATAAGCCCAGAAGTCTGAGCTCTGCCACATTTACATTAGGTAAAACAGAAAACTACACCAAGCAGTCCAAGTGATACGTCCCTGAAATCAGGCTGTCACTGACTGGAAGTGACCTATGGAGCTTTGTTCTGAGAATGTTCTCAGAACAAAGCTCCATAAGCATCAATTGGCATCGTGGGACATTACTCCACTGGATTACATCGGAACTGCCAGGATTTCTTTTTACTGGGGGGAGTGTTTATTCACCAATTGGATTACGTCGGAAGTGCAATGATTTTTTTTATTCAATAAATTGGTGAACGAGGAAGTGTGGGGAAGTGCTTATCCAACTAAACTACTTTTCCGTGTGTGTGTGTGTGTGTGTTTTTAACTCTATACTTACCGGGTCAGTAATGGGGGTGTCTGATAGATGCCTCTCCATTACTAACCCCTGGCCTTGATGTCGGCTGTCAATTCACAGTTGATATCAATACCAATAGTATTACCCTGATAGCCACTGCACTAAAGCAGGGCAAAGCACCAGAATTGGCACATCTAATGGGTGTGCCACTTCTGGGGCAGCTGTGGGCTGCTATTTTTAGGCTAGGAGGGGCCAAATAACCATGGGCCTACCCAGCCTGATAATACCAGCCCTCAGCTGTCCGCTCATCCCTATCCCTAACTTTACAGATGAACATTCACCATTGTGGGTGCGGCATGCAGGAAGACGAAGACAAAGACAGCAGCCAGTGAGCACTCTTAGTCTGATGAGGAAGCTGTCATCAGCCAGCATTCCTCTCTTCTTGTATGACACTCAACCTTTTTGAATGCCTGCCGCTATCAGCATTACGGCCCTGAATTGAGGATGCAATTTTGTGGAACTTCCATATGACAGGTTCTCCTCCTGCATTTATTTGTGCAGCTTTCCTCATAAACCTCATAAATTGCTTGTCAAAGGCTCAAAATTGGAGAAGGCTGATGGACTAGTCTGATCACAAGCTTCTCCTCCACACCAGTAGCCATTTATTGGACAAGTGAGCAGTACAATTTGTGAGGAAAAGTGCACTAATAAATGCAGGAGGAGTAAAGGTACCGTCACACTTAACGACGCTCCAGCGATCCCACCAGCGATATGACCTGGCAGGGATCGCTGGAGCGTCGCTACATGGTCGCTCGTAAGCTGTCAATCAGGCAGATCTCCACAGCGATCAGAGCTCAGCCACCAGCGACCCGTGTAACGACGCTGTGCTTCGTAACCATGGTGCAAATTGGGTTACTAAGCAAAACGCTTTGCTTATAGTTACCTGATGTGTACCTTGGCTACAAGTGCAGGGAGCAGGGAGCCGGCTTCTAGAAGCTGCGGACGCTGGTAACCAAGGTAAATATCGAGTAACCAAGCAAAGCCTTTACTTGGTTACCCGATGTGTACCTTGGTTACCAGCGTCCGCAGAAGCCGGCTCCCTGCACATTCAGATCGTTGCTCTCTCGCTGTCAAACACAGTGATGTGTGCTTCACAGCGGGAGAGCAACGAGCAAAAAATGGTCCGGGACAATCAGCAACAACCAGCGACCTCACAGCAGGGGCCAGGTCGTTGCTGGATGTCACACACAGTGACATCGCTAGCAAGATCGCTGTTGCGTCACAATAAACGTGACTCAGCAGCGATGCCGCTTAGTGAGACGTGGCCTTTAGTGCCACACCATTATGTCCTCAACATATCTGTTACCTTAAAGATAACGTGGCCAATTCTTTAAGCCGGATGAAACAACAGTGACAATGTAAACAATTTTCATTAAAAGATAATATCGATGATAATAAAATTAGATAAAAAAAAATAACCAAGGCGTACCACTGGCATAAAAGCTTCGCCTTTCTATCTTTCTGATTGATAATGGTTCTGGCTGCTTTTACTGAACAGAATAATCTATCCTGCCTGTCAATGTAAAATATTTGTAATCCAATAGACGACTGAGCGGCAGTGGTGTAATGTTGGTGGCCAGCACTCGGGGCAGGGCAAGAATTTTGTGCTCCCTAGCTCATGGACTATTAGCACTCTCGAAGTCTAATATGGGCTCAGAGTAGGCACTCACTACACCAGCAGCAGAAATATATAATCCCTGCTTTTCTCCCTTGATAGCTCTTCTTCTTATGGCTTATTCTTGGAGCCCCTGCAGATGCCTGAGATCCAAGTAATAGTTTTAACAATAAAAACATTGTCCTTTCTATGCCAGGTTTACACAAGCATATTTAGCCATTAATATACGGACCGCAATGCTCGATGTGGAGGTGGATCTCCCAGCCCAAATTTACAACCTCATAAGAACCTCAAAATTTTAGATCAGGAGACCTGCTGCCAGACCAGGCCATGTAGTCTGCAAACAGACTGCAAAATAAGCCACCCTCATAACAGTATCCTAAAGGACAATACCACTTGAAGCTTTTTAGGTCCACTTAAAAAAGCAAAAAAAGTAATTTTTTTGTACCAAAGTATAAAGTTTCTAAAAGAAATATGTTTTATGTATTTCATACTTCCTTGATAGATTCAAGTTTCTTTCCAGGCTGATGGACATTGCCCAGGACAGCATCTTTCTCTTGACTATTCCTGCTTGTGCCGACACCTCTTTAATACGTTCCATGATCTTCTCCCAAACTCTTGGGACTCCCATGTGTGATGTGGGTTGTGCCTCCTTCAGTGTATCCACCAAGGTACCCTGTTATCAAAACACAGCACAATAACTACTAAAACACAAAGGTCTAATAGGCTATATCAATCTTTTAGAGATGACATATGCTATGGTATGTCATTCTTGCATGATCAATACAAGTTCAACCACTGGCATCGCCATTTATTCTGGGAATTAAGAAAGGAATTCCCACAATTAAAGCGGGCTTTACACGCAACAACATCACTAACGAGATGTCGTTGGGGTCACGGAATTCGTGACGCACATCCGGCCTCGTTAGCGACGTTGTTGCGTGTGAAACGCACGAACGACCGTTAACGATCAAAATTACTCACCTAATCGTTGATCGTTGACACATCCTTTTAATCCCAATTATCGTTGCTGTTGCAGGACGCTGGTTGTTCGTCATTCCTACGGCAGCACACATCGCTACGTCGCTGACACCGCAGGAACGAGGAACATCACCGTGCCCTGCGGCCACCCGCAATGAGGAAGGAAGGAGGTGGGCGGGATGTTCGGCCCGCTCATCTCTGCCCCTCCGCTTCTATTGGGCGGCCACTTAGTGACGCCGCTGTAACGCCGAACGAACCGCCCCCATAGAAATGAGGCTGTTCACCGGCCACAGCGATGTCGCAAGGCAGGTAAGTATGTGTGATGAGGACTAGGGATGTTGTGCGCCGCGGGCAGCGATTTTCCTGTGACGCACTACCGACGGGGGCGGGTGCTTTCACCAGCAACATCACTAGTGATGTCACTGCGTGTAAAGCAGCCTTTATTCTGCATAGGTGCAATATGAAAGAGAAGTATAGGAACAGGGCGAGGAGGGGGAAGAATACAAATGTACAGTACTTATACTGACATTTAGAGTTTGCTCATCTTGGTGATGATTCTATTATGCGAGAAAATCGGATGCATTATGCAATTTAATACTAGGATCAAATTGTGCTCTCATTAGGAACTGAGTGTCATTCACTGTGCTCCTCTTCTCTCGCATGTATCGGCATATATTGTATCGCACTTGAATATCATCCAAGTGCTGTCTGAGGTTTTTCATACATCCATAGACTTGTATGGGTATGCACCGTCCAATGTACGCTGCCAATTACAGCATGCAGCAATTTTTTCTCATGCCAAATCAGGCTGGGAAGGGCCAAATAACCATGGACTTTCCCAGTCTGATAATATCAGCCCTCAGCTGCTTACTTTACCTTTCCTAGTTATCAGAAAATGGAGAGACCCCATAGCCTGTTTTTCATTTAATTTTTTATTTATTTGGTCACTATCTGTACAATCTATCTAGCTATCAGCTACCTATCATCTATCTCTCGATATAATTTCTCTCTAGGTATGTAGCTAATATCATTTATCGTCTATCTATCATTTATGCATGTATGGATTTCTTTATCTATTTATCTATCTATCTATCTATCTATCTATCTATCTATCTTATCTACCTACCTACCTATCTATCTCTCTCTCTATCTATCTATCTTTCTATCTTTGCACATCATTAACACATTCATATCAGTGTCATGCTTTTTTTTTTTCCAGTATGTGCAATATGGATGACACATGGATTACATACTCGTACACGTGGATGACATGTGGATAGCACACAGATGACACATGTACACACGGATTGCATATGGATAGCACGCAGATGACACACGTAGACACAGATGTCACACACACGGCACACCATGTCATACACACGGATGACACATGGGTGGCACACAATGTCATACACACGGATGGCACACGGACGGCACAAACATACACACGCATGGCC
This sequence comes from Anomaloglossus baeobatrachus, assembly GCF_048569485.1. Lineage (NCBI taxonomy): Eukaryota > Metazoa > Chordata > Amphibia > Anura > Aromobatidae > Anomaloglossus > Anomaloglossus baeobatrachus. The sequence continues at coordinate 438,619,850 of NC_134356.1, read as the reverse complement.
GCACTGATTGTCAAATCGGAATGTGCCACACTTGCATTTTCTTGTGCACAGGTGTGAAGGAGCCTTAGCATCAGGAGAATATAAATGCACAGGTATGGGAGCCAGTCTGGGGACGTATCTATGAGGCAAGATGTGCCTTGATTTAATACGATTCCTTCGCAGTATGAAATATCTTGTAATATGAATGTATAATACCCTTAGAGCATCAGGGTTTGCAAAGTACACATGTTCTCCCCACTTGATTCCTGTCCACAGGTCGTATATCTGAGCTGCGATGTGACTAAGTGGCAGGTAACTGACAATTGACTCTTGTTGGATTTCTGCAGGCTGCATGTCTCCGGCACGGCTGGCATGGGCGGCTGTCCAGGTGATCTGTGTGAGAATAATGCATTTTTAAACCAAATTAGAAATATAATTTTTTTTGTTGTATAAGTCAATCGCAGTGTTAACTTTCATCTGAAAAATACATGTAATGTTTTGCAATCAAATGTCAGAAGATGTTAAATCCCTTTCCGCATTCTCTGTCTCTGTCACTTTAGACTATGTGAAGGACATTTTACACTAAGGCAAATAATAAACTGGTTTTGCTCCATTCCATTGTGCTATTTTGTTTTCTGTATACCCCATATGGTCTGACTTTTTCTGTAACTTATAAAAATAACCTATTCCTTCTAGAAGTCTATACATATAGTGCCCTTGAGAACCTGTCCATTAGTCATTGAGGCTGTATATAGTCATATAGCCAATGGACTCCACCATAAAGACATCAGCCATTGGGCTGTGTTGTGTGAATGAGTTCTAAAGGTGCTCTTAAGGCCACGTCTCACTAAGCAACATCGCTAGCAACATCGCTGCTGAGGCACGACTTTTGTGACGTTGCTAGCGATGTTGCTGTGTGTGTGACATCCAGCAACAACCTGGCCCCTGCTGTGAGGTCGCTGGTTGTTGCTGAATGTCCTGGACCATTTTTTAGTTGTTGCTCTCCCGCTGTGAAGCACACATCGCTGTGTGTGACAGCGACAGAGCAACAACTAATGTGCAGGCAGCAGGGAGCCGGCTTCTGCGGACGCTGGTAACCAATGTAAATATTGGGTAACCAAGAAGCCCTTTCCTTGGTTACCTGATATTTACCTTCGTTACCAGCGTCCGCCGCTCTCACGCGGCGAGTAACGGCTCCCTGCTCCCTGCACACATAGCCAGACTACACATCGAGTAATTAACCCGATGTGTACTCTGGCTAGGAGTGCAGGGAGCCAGCGCTAAGTGGTGTGCGCTGGTAACCAAGGTAAATATCGGGTTGGTTACGCGATATTTACCTTAGTTACCAAGCGCAGCATCGCTTCCACGCGTCGCTGCTGGCTGGGGGCTGGTCACTGGTTGCTGGTGAGATCTGCCTGTGTGACAGCTCACCAGCAACCCATGTAGCGACACTCCAGTGATCCCTGCCAGGTCAGGTTGCTGGTGGGATTGCTGGAGTGTCGCTTAAGCGGGCTTTACACGCTACGATTTTGCTACAGCAATCTCGTTCGGTCACGGAATTTGTGACGCACATCCAGTTGCTGTAGCGATCTCGTAGTGTGTGACTCCAATGAGCGATTTTGGATCGTTGCAAAAATGTCCAAAATCGCTCCTCGCTGACATGGGGGTCCGCTCCCAATTATCGATACTATTGCTTTGCCGTTGTTGTTCCTCATTCCTGTGGCAGTGCACATCGCTGTGTGTGACCCCCGTAGGAACGAGGAACATCTGCTTACCTGCCGCCGGCCACAATGCGGAAGGAAGGAGATGGGTGGGATGTTCGTCCCGCTCATCTCCGCCCCTCCGCTTTCATTGGGCGTCCGCTTAGTGACGTCGCTGTGACGCCGAACGGACCGCCCCCTTAGAAAGGAGGCAGTGCGGCGGTCACAGCGACGTCGCTATGCAGGTAAGTATGTGTGACGCGGGTGAGCGACGGGCAGCGATATGCCCGTTTCGCACAAACGATGGGGGCGGGTCGCATGCTAGAGATATCGGTACTGATATCGTATCATGTAAAGACACCCTTAGTGTGACGGTACCTTTACACCTCAGATAGCCTTTGGTAAACGTTCTCCCGACTCCCCCATACACATGAACACAATGCCGAGCGTTCATATGTTCTCAATGAGGAGAAAGGAGAAAGCTGCTGGTAGACATCTCTGACAGCAGGTTATTTATTGCTGAAACAAAAGGATCAGGCTTTTGAATACCACTACCCATTCCTTCTCTCCTATTAGACCCCAATACACATTAAATATTGACCACTTTGACCAATATTTGTCCTAATGCCGTCCCAGAAACAGTACATTAAAAAAGTGCTAGAACAGAGATTTGATTTGCAACATGTGTGATGTGTTAGTGCCTACAAGTACTGTGTAATTATTCATGCAATCGAAGGCTAAAGAGAAGACTACATTTTCTGCTTTACTGATGATTGCACAGTTATCAGCCCTTCCATCCCCTCAATAAGCACGATCAGCTCGGATAAATATTTCTATTTTGTCTGTAAATGAAGGACAGTTGGGATACTGTCTGACATTCCATAATGCGGTCTGAAAGAGATACACGGTTCATTAAAAATAGATCAGATGCCTTGAAGGGAAGCTGACATCAGAAGATTATTGAGCTCATCCTCCAGCATTTACGTGATAACAACAATGATGTCTATAGCTAAACTGTGTGTAGTGGTTTTGCTATAGTTAGAACGTAAAAACTTTCCTCCGTGAATGGAAAACCTTTACCCAGAGTCATCAGGGCAGTACAGTATACTGACAGAGTCACCGAACCATGGATTGAAAAAACATCCTTTCCCTTTGTCCGATTGATCCAGGCTCAGAACGCTTCTGTCTTGCGCAGTTGTATACAGCTCAGCCTCCCCACACTTGTGACAGAGGTGTTCTGAGGCCGGATCTATCACCCAAAGGGAAAAGATGCTTTTTAAAACCATGACCCGGTGACTCGGACAATATACCGTACTGCCCCGATGACTCGGTAACTGTTTTCCACTCAAGGAGACAAGTTATTAATTTCTAACTATAGCAAAACCACTACACACATAGTTTAGCTTCATAGCTTATTGTAATTATCACTCAACTGTGCAAAAGCTTGGGATTAGCTTAATAGGAAATTTTATGATGTCAGGTTCCTTTTAAATGCCAGATATATGAATGATACATCCAATTCACACATATGGTTGGTGAGAAGTGCAATCTCTCTCAGACCATCTCTAGAGCTGTTGGGCCATTAGAATAAGATTTTCCAAGTTGTTGGTAAAATCTTATTGTATTGATCAATTCTAAAAAATATTAAATCTCTCTGGGGCGGACATATTATTGGTGCAACATGGGTCAGGTCAGGGGGGCCATTTCTGCCTCCAAACCAGGTGGAATTGTGATATTGGACTGCAAGGGACCCTCTACTGTCTGTATCCGCCAGTGATATCTCTGTTACGAGGGGGACCCGGGGAAGCGTGCCAAGATGGGAAATGGACTGCTTCCGCCGGTCAAGGTCCACTGTGCGGTGTAAGGGACCGCCGCTATGGTGGGTGAAGAGTGAGCGGGTTGCTGCTAGCGATCGTCTGGAATGTCACAGACGATCTATGTACACCGATCTGCCCTAACCCGTGAGGGTTGTATGGCACAGATCTCACGGCTCGGTGTACCTGTTGCACGGGGAAGCACAGAGGTGCCCACGCACGTGTGCCAGTGGAAGTCACGAGAATATGGCACGAGGGTAGCACAGAGGTGCCCACGCACGTGTGCTTTCAATAACCAGGTGAGTCCAATGGAGACCTGAGGAGCTCACCTGGGACAGGAACACGGCCTGTTGACGGGGGTACTGCCGGAGCAGCAAGGCAGGAACACGGCCTGCAAACGAGGTACTGCCGGAGCAGCAAGGGCCAAGCCCACAAGAGACAGTAATGCCTGAGCAGTGGCGTGGCAGCACGCTGCCAGACATCCAAACATAGAAGGACGGTCGCGCGCCGCCATGATGACAGGGGGAGCTTTTAAGGAGGTGCAGCTCCACCCGAGGGCGGGCGCGAGGCGGAGATGACGGACTTGACCCAATCAGGGTCCACGACGTCCCAGCCTGGCCAGTCAGGATTCACCACGTCACCAGCCTTGTCATCAAGCCGTGTGACGTCAGTGAGCGAATCAGGACCCACCACGCATTGCACATGCTCACCCTCCTGCCTCTGGGAAATAGAGGCGGGATCCTCGGTCTCACAATGTGGAGAGATAACGGGAATCTCACTGCTTCCCTGAGCAGTAAACCTCTGCACATTGCGCAGCCTCGCAGACCTTCGGGGCCGCTGAGCAGGAGAGTCTGCGGCAGGCCAGGAATGGGAGACCGCTTCACTCCTTGTAACAGGAGAACCACTAGGTGTCACCCTTCTGCTGCCTCTCTGAGAAGGTATCTCCTGCCCACTGCGCAGTCTGGCAGACCTTCGGCGCTGCTGAGCAGGAGTGCTCGTGGCAGGCAAGGAATGGGAGACTGCCTCAGTCCTTGCCTCAGGAGAGCCACGAGATGTAACATTACCCCCCCGTCTAGGCCCCCCCTCCTGTCCGTGCTCGAAGGCCGCTATCAAACCCGGGGTGCGGATATGATCCTCCAACTCCCAGGATCTATGCTCCGGACCACGGCCGGCCCACTCCACGAGGTAGTACCTCTTGCCCTGTATGACTTTTGTCTCCACAAGTTTTGCCACCTCAGGGTCGTCGGACGGGGAGTCGGTTTGAGCCGGCAGGGACCCCGAGAATTTATTAAGTCGTACGGGTTTCAGGAGGGACACGTGAAAGGTGTTGGCTATAGCCCAGCGTGGAGGGAGCTGGAGTCGATATGCCACTGGGTTTACCTGCTGTAGTACTTTAAACGGACCCAGATACCTAGGGGCGAATTTGGCTGCCTGTACCCGTAGGTTAACATTCTTAGAGGACAGCCATACTAGGTCACCAGGGGCGAAGGATGGTGCAGGGCGGCGGCGAACATCAGCCGTTGTCACCATCCGGTCTTTAGCCCTTTTAAGAGCCTCTTGGGTTGTCATCCCAGATCTCCCGGGCCTTGGTCGCCCAATCCTCCACTCTAGTATCGGGTGACGTAATGGGCATCGGAACCGGGATTCTGGGATGTTGTCCGTTATTGAGTAGGAACGGAGTCTGGCCAGAGGATTCATGGACCGAATTGTTAATGGCAAATTCGGCCCAAGGAAGGAGGTTAGCCTAGTTGTCGTGGTGCGCGGATATAAAATGGCGGAGGTAAGTTACCAAGGTCTGATTAGTCCTCTCCACTAGTCCATTGGTCTCGGGATGGTATGCGGAGGAGATGTTCAGCTCTATCTGCAGGAGCTTACAGAGCTCTCTCCAGAAGCGAGACGCGAACTGGGGACCCCGGTCGCTCACCACCTTGTCAGGCATGCCATGCAACCTAAATACATGCCGAATGAACAAGGTGGCGAGAGCACATGACGTCGGGAGTCGTGGGAGAGGCACCAAGTGGACCATTTTAGAAAAGTGGTCCGTGATGACCCATACGACCCTGTGCCCTGCTGACTTGGGCAGATCTCCCAGGAAGTCCATCCCCACCACTTCCCAGGGACGATCCGGCACTGGCAGTGGGTGAAGAAGACCTGCCGGTCTCTGCCGGGACGGCTTATTCCGAGCACACGACATACAGGCTCCCACATATTCCTGTATGTCCTGGGGTAGTCTCGGCCACCAATAATGCCTGGTCACCAGGTCTCTGGTCCTTTTGACCCCGAAGTGACCCCCGACCTTGGAGGCATGGGCCCACGATAGCACCTCGTTCCGTAGTTCAGGGGGAACGAGGGTTTTGCCAGGTGGCAACTGGTCCAAAGAAGTGGGAGTGACCATCCTCAAGCTGTCCGGGGGTAGTATAAGACGAGGCTCCTCCTCGTCCTCCTCCAACACAACCATACAACGTGACAAGGCATCGGCCCGTACGTTCTTCTCACCGGCCAGGTGGCGGATAATAAAGCGGAACCGGGAGAAGAATAAAGACCAACGGGCCTGCCTTGGGTTCAGGCGTTGTGCTGTCTGGAGGTATGTGAGGTTTTTGTGGTCAGAAAATACCTCAAATGGATGCTTCGCACCCTCCAGGAGATGCTGCCATTCCTGGAATGCTAGTTTCATCGCCAGTAACTCCCTATCCCCTATGGAGTAGTTCCTCTCGGCCGGAGAAAAGGTCTTGGAGAAAAAGAAACACGGATGTTTCCTTCCTCGTTCGTTTTTCTGGTACAGGACTGCACCTGCACCGACCGAAGAGGCGTCTACCTCCAGTAGGAAGGGTTTGGAGATGTCTGGACGATGAAGGATGGGAACTCTGGAGAAGTGAGTTTTGAGAGTGTGAAATGCCTCTACCGTTTCCCGTGTCCATGCTTTGGGATTAGCGCCCTTGCGGGTAAGGGCAATGATGGGTGCTGCCACCGTCGAGAAGTTGGGAATGAACTGGCGATAATAATTGATAAACCCCAAGAATCGCTGGATCGCCTTCAGCGAGCGGGGCTCAGGCCAGTTCATCACTGTCTCCAACTTCCCCGGATCCATTGCTAACCCCTGACTGGACACTATGTACCCCAGGAACGGCAAGGATTCCTGTTCAAAAACGCACTTTTCCAGCTTAGCATATAACGAATGGGTGCGGAGCCTCTTAAGTACTCGGATGACATCCCTCCGATGGGTGGTAAGATCGGGGGAGAAGATAAGAATGTCATCCAGGTATGCAACCACGGAAAGATACAAATCCCGGAAAATGTCATTCACAAAGTCTTGAAATACGGCGGGGGCATTGCAGAGTCCGAAGGGCATTACTAGATACTCGTAGTGACCGTCCCTGGTGTTAAAGGCGGTCTTCCACTCATCGCCCTTTCGGACTCGCACTAGATTATACGCCCCGCGTAGATCCAGCTTTGTGAAGACCTTTGCCCCGCGGAATCGAACAAATAGCTCAGTAATGAGGGGCAAAGGGTATTTGTTCTTGATTGTGATTGCATTTAATGCCCTGTAATCGATACAGGGGCGCAGATCCCCTTCCTTCTTCTGCACAAAAAAGAACCCTGCACCAGCCGGTGAAATAGACTTGCGAATGAACCCCTTCGCCAGGCTGTCCTGAATATATTTGGACATAGCCTCCGTCTCTGGAGCAGAGAGTGGATACACTCTGCCCCTAGGGGGCTCGGAGCCTGGCTTCAGGTCTATTCGGCAATCATATGGCCGGTGGGGAGGAAGAGTATCTGCGGCCCTTTTGGAAAAGACATCCCTGTAGGCCTCATAAGGTGTTGGTAAACCCGGCCCCTCAGTATTCCCTGAGGACCCAACCGACCTAATGGTAGCGGGTGGTTCGGTAGTCACGAGGTGCTCTCTACAGGATCCTGCCCAGGATGAGATCTCCCCTGTTGCCCAGTTGAGAATAGGAGCATGCTGTCTCAACCAGGGAAGGCCCAGTAGGATCTCATCCGTCCCCCCTGGAAGCACCAGGAAGGACACCTGCTCATGGTGTCCCGGTGGTACATCCATCCTGAGAGGGATGGTGATCTGGGTGATAGGATCGAGTAGTATGGACCGGTCGACTACCCGGACCCTGAGTGGCTTGGGCAACAGAACCAGGGGAACTGAGTATCTGGTTGCCAGGGAGGTCGAGATGAAATTGCCTTCAGCGCCTGAGTCCAAGCAAGCCAGGGCAGAGAAGAGAGTAGTGCCGAACTGCAACTGGGCGCTGATAGTCAACCTAGAGGGAGAAGTAGCGTCTAGAGTCCCCCCTCTGATAGAAACTAGACGCTGTCTTTTCCAGACGGTTTGGGACATAGGGTAGCTATGTGTCCCCTCTGCCCACAGGAAAAGCAGATGACACAAGACCGAGAACCTGGGGCAGAGGAGACCACCTTGGACACCTCCATTGACTCCACGGAGTCGCCTACAGGACTGGCTGGGGGACCTGTCTGATGGAAGACGGGAGTCAGACGCTTTTTAGGCCGAGAAGACGTGGGTGCTGAAGAGACCTCGAGCCTTCGCTCCGCCTGGCGGATGTCTATGCGAGAGGCAACCTGAATCAAGGACTCTAAAGTGGCAGGCACCTCACGTGTGGCCAGTGCGTCTTTGACAAACCCTGCCAGGCCCTCCCAAAACACAGGGACAAGGACCTTATCCGGCCAGTCCAGCTCTGCGGCCAGTGTCCTAAAGTGTACAGCAAAGTCCCCGACTGAAGCAGACCCTTGCCGAAGTCGTAGGAGGCGCAGCGCGGAATCGTGGGTGACTTGAGGCCCGAGGAACACCATTCTCATGGCCCCAAGATAAGCTGCTAAGTTATTCACCACACGATCTCCGCGCTCCCACAACGGCGTGGACCACTTCAGCGCTCTCCCTGTGAGCAGGGACTGGACGAAGGCTACCTTCGCCTTCTCGGTAGCGTAAAGAGTCGCGGACAGCTCTAAGTAGGTGGTAACCTGGTTTATAAAACCACGGCACTCAGAGCTGTTGCCGCTAAAGCGCTCTGGAAGCGCAAGGCGAGGAGACCTTCCGCCCAATAGCACAGCCTGGGTAGCCACCTGGGTGGCGACTGTCGTCTAAGTAGTCTTATCGGAGGAAGACTGCTCCACTGCTGCCAATCGTGACTCCAACTGCTGCACATAACGCAGCAACTGCTGCTGCTCTTCAGCCATAGCCAGACCTTTGGCGCGACCGTAATGTTACGAGGGGGACCCGGGGAAGCGTGCCAAGATGGGAAATGGACTGCTTCCGCCGGTCAAGGTCCACTGTGCGGTGTAAGGGACCGCCGCTATGGTGGGTGAAGAGTGAGCGGGTTGCTGCTAGCGATCGTCTGGAATGTCACAGACGATCTATGTACACCGATCTGCCCTAACCCGTGAGGGTTGTATGGCACAGATCTCACGGCTCGGTGTACCTGTTGCACGGGGAAGCACAGAGGTGCCCACGCACGTGTGCCAGTGGAAGTCACGAGAATATGGCACGAGGGTAGCACAGAGGTGCCCACGCACATGTGCTTTCAATAACCAGGTGAGTCCAATGGAGACCTGAGGAGCTCACCTGGGACAGGAACACGGCCTGTTGACGGGGGTACTGCCGGAGCAGCAAGGCAGGAACACGGCCTGCAAACGAGGTACTGCCGGAGCAGCAAGGGCCAAGCCCACAAGAGACAGTAATGCCTGAGCAGTGGCGTGGCAGCACGCTGCCAGACATCCAAACATAGAAGGACGGTCACGCGCCGCCATGATGGCAGGGGGAGCTTTTAAGGAGGTGCAGCTCCACCCGAGGGCGGGCGCGAGGCGGAGATGACGGACTTGACCCAATCAGGGTCCACGACGTCCCAGCCTGGCCAGTCAGGATTCACCACGTCACCAGCCTTGTCATCAAGCCGTGTGACGTCAGTGAGCGAATCAGGACCCACCACGCATTGCACATGCTCACCCTCCTGCCTCTGGGAAATAGAGGCGGGATCCTCGGTCTCACAATGTGGAGAGATAACGGGAATCTCACTGCTTCCCTGAGCAGTAAACCTCTGCACATTGCGCAGCCTCGCAGACCTTCGGGGCCGCTGAGCAGGAGAGTCTGCGGCAGGCCAGGAATGGGAGACCGCTTCACTCCTTGTAACAGGAGAACCACTAGGTGTCACCCTTCTGCTGCCTCTCTGAGAAGGTGTCTTATTTCACACACATATATAGCTTGGTCCCTTGCTTCCCATACAGAGCAAGTTTTTTAACTGCAGGTGAGGTTACACATAGGTTAGGGACCCCAAAAATAGAGATTACCTTGGCGTTTGGTTTTGGGGCTCCTTTGCATTGATCAATACAATGGCTAAATATCTCTCATTCCTATTTTTCATAGCAGTTATGCAGATACCATTTTCATATTTTTCACTTATTTCACATAGTCCATTGTATTTTTCAGTCTAGTATTCCTATAGCAGTTATGCTTTTCATTATTCCCCTATACATTGTGACTGGTGTGCAACTCTTTATCCTATTGTTTAGTTGTATATTTTTAGTCTTGCACCCTGTTCACACCATTGGTGTTCCAGACATACATTCTTTAGTTAGTATGCACTTTTTGTCTGAGAACCCTGCCCCACCCATAGCCATGTGTCTTATTTCACACACATATATAGCTTGGTCCCTTGCTTCCCATACAGAGCAAGTTTTTTAACTGCAGGTGAGGTTACACATAGGTTAGGGACCCCAAAAATAGAGATTACCTTGGCGTTTGGTTTTGGGGCTCCTTTGCATTGATCAATACAATGGCTAAATATCTCTCATTCCTATTTTTCATAGCAGTTATGCAGATACCATTTTCATATTTTTCACTTATTTCACATAGTCCATTGTATTTTTCAGTCTAGTATTCCTATAGCAGTTATGCTTTTCATTATTCCCCTATACATTGTGACTGGTGTGCAACTCTTTATCCTATTGTTTAGTTGTATATTTTTGAGTCTTGCACCCTGTTCACACCATTGGTGTTCCAGACATACATTCTTTAGTTAGTATGCACTTTTTGTCTGAGAACCCTGCCCCACCCATAGCCATGTGTCTTATTTCACACACATATATAGCTTGGTCCCTTGCTTCCCATACAGAGCAAGTTTTTTAACTGCAGGTGAGGTTACACATAGGTTAGGGACCCCAAAAATAGAGATTACCTTGGCGTTTGGTTTTGGGGCTCCTTTGCATTGATCAATACAATGGCTAAATATCTCTCATTCCTATTTTTCATAGCAGTTATGCAGATACCATTTTCATATTTTTCACTTATTTCACATAGTCCATTGTATTTTTCAGTCTAGTATCCCTATAGCAGTTATGCTTTTCATTATTCCCCTATACATTGTGACTGGTGTGCAACTCTTTATCCTATTGTTTAGTTGTATATTTTTGAGTCTTGCACCCTGTTCACACCATTGGTGTTCCAGACATACATTCTTTAGTTAGTATGCACTTTTTGTCTGAGAACCCTGCCCCACCCATAGCCATGTGTCTTATTTCACACACATATATAGCTTGGTCCCTTGCTTCCCATACAGAGCAAGTTTTTTAACTGCAGGTGAGGTTACACATAGGTTAGGGACCCCAAAAATAGAGATTACCTTGGCGTTTGGTTTTGGGGCTCCTTTGCATTGATCAATACAATGGCTAAATATCTCTCATTCCTATTTTTCATAGCAGTTATGCAGATACCATTTTCATATTTTTCACTTATTTCACATAGTCCATTGTATTTTTCAGTCTAGTATTCCTATAGCAGTTATGCTTTTCATTATTCCCCTATACATTGTGACTGGTGTGCAACTCTTTATCCTATTGTTTAGTTGTATATTTTTGAGTCTTGCACCCTGTTCACACCATTGGTGTTCCAGACATACATTCTTTAGTTAGTGAGCGAATCAGGACCCACCACGCATTGCACATGCTCACCCTCCTGCCTCTGGGAAATAGAGGCGGGATCCTCGGTCTCACAATGTGGAGAGATAACGGGAATCTCACTGCTTCCCTGAGCAGTAAACCTCTGCACATTGCGCAGCCTCGCAGACCTTCGGGGCCGCTGAGCAGGAGAGTCTGCGGCAGGCCAGGAATGGGAGACCGCTTCACTCCTTGTAACAGGAGAACCACTAGGTGTCACCCTTCTGCTGCCTCTCTGAGAAGGTATCTCCTGCACACTGCGCAGTCTGGCAGACCTTCGGCGCTGCTGAGCAGGAGTGCTCGTGGCAGGCAAGGAATGGGAGACTGCCTCAGGAGAGCCACGAGATGTAACATATCTCCCCATGCACATTCTAGACCTCAGGCCGAAAAATCGAACTGTGTGTCACAGCTTACGGTCTGTCATCATTTTCTCATACATTATCATGACTCAACATCACTCCTTTTGGGTTTCCAGTGGTCCCAGAGGTATAGATAAGGACACAGCATTGATTCGGTTTCTGGGATTGTATAATGTCATCCAGGAGCTCATCACTGACGTCATTTCCCAGCTCCATGAACTCTTTCCACTAGAAAATCATAAAAAAGCAGAATTACTGAATAATTGTTCATAACACCTTATATATCTTATGTATCTTGTATATTATACTATATATACTGTGTATATACTATATATATACATATATATATATATATATATATATACATACACACAGTCATATGAAAAAGTTTGGGCACCCCTATTAATGTTAACCTTTTTTCTTTATAGCAATTGGGTTTTTGCAACAGCTATTTCAGTTTCATATATCTAATAACTGATGGACTCAGTAATATTTCTGAATTGAAATGAGGTTTATTGTACTAACAGAAAATGTGCGATCCGCATTTAAACTAAATTTGACCGGTGCATAAGTATGGGCACCTCAACATAAAAGTGACATTAATATTTTGTAGATCTTCCTTTTGCAAAAATAACAGCCTCTAGTCGCTTCCTGTAGCTTTTAATGAGTTCCTGGATCCTGGATGAAGGTATATTTGACCATTCCTGTTTACAAAACAATTCCAGTTCAGTTAAGTTTGATGGTCGCCGAGCATCGACAGTGCACTTCAAATCATCCCACAGATTTTCAATGATATTCAGGTCTGGGGACTGGGATGGCCATTCCAGAACATTGTAATTGTTCCTCTGCATGAATGCCTGAGTAGATTTGGAGCGGTGTTTTGGATCATTGTCTTGCTGAAATATCCATCCCTTGTGTAACTTCAACTTCGTCACTGATTCTTGCACATTATTGTCAAGAATCTGCTGATACTGAGTTGAATCCATGTGACCCTCAACTTTAACAAGATTCCCGGTGCCGGCATTGGCCACACAGCCCCAAAGCATGATCGAACCTTCACCAAATCTTACTGTGGGTAGCAAGTGCTTTTCTTGGAATGCCGTGTTTTTTTGCCTCCATGCATAACGCCTTTTTGTATGACCAAACAACTTAATCTTTGTTTCATCAGTCCACAGGACCTTCTTCCAAAATGTAACTGGCTTGTCCAAATGTGCTTTTGCATACCTCAGGCGACTCTGTTTGTGGCATGCTTGCAGAAACGACTTCTTTTGCATCACTCTCCCATACAGCTTCTCCTTGTGCAACGTGCGCTGTATTGTTGACTGATGCACAGTGACACCATCTGCAGCAAGATGATGCTGCAGGTCTTTGGAGGTGGTCTGTGGATTGTCCTTGACTGTTCTCACCATTCTTCTTCTCTGCCTTTCTGATATTTTTCTTGGCCTGCCACTTCTGGGCTTAACAAGAACTGTACCTGTGTTCTTCCATTTCCTTACTATGCTCCTTACAGTGGAAACTGACAGTTTAAATCTCTGAGACAACTTTTTGTATCCTTCCCCTGAACAACTATGTTGAATAATCTTTGTTTTCAGATCATTTGAGAGTTGTTTTGAGGAGCCCATGATGCCACTCTTCATAGGATATTCAAATAGGAGAACAACTTGCAAGTGGCCACCTTAAATACCTTTTCTCATGATTGGATACAACTGCCTATGAAGTTCAAAGCTCAATGAGGTTACAAAACCAATCTAGTGCTTCAGTAAGTCAGTAAAAAGTAGTTAGGAGTGTTCAAAACAAGAAATTGATAAGGGTGCCCATACTTATGCACCTGTCAAATTTAGTTTAAATGCAGATTGCACATTTTCTGTTAGTACAATAAACCTCATTTCAATTCAGAAATATTACTCAGTCCATCAGTTATTAGATATATGAAACAGAAATAGCTGTTGCAAAAACCCAAATTGTTATTAAGAAAAAAGGTTAACATTAATAGGGGTGCCCAAACTTTTTCATATGACTGTTTATATGCTATCTTATATTAGAGGTTGCAGTATATACAATATTTTGCATTTCTTACATGTGCTAAAGTGTATTTCTTATTAACCTCTTAATGACCTGGGAATTTTTGCGCTTTCATTTTTTCCTCCCTATTTTCCAAGAAGCATAATGCTTTTATTTTTCCATCTACATAATTGCATAAGGGATTTTTTTTTTGCAGAACAAGTTGTAGTCTTGAATAACAGCATTAATTTAGCCATTAAATGTACTGAAAAGTGAAATGAACTTGTAAAAAAAAATGGAATTCTGCCATTCCTTTTTGGGTTTTGGTTTTGTGGCATTTATAATATGGTAAAAAGGTTATTCTCGCAATCATTTCAATTACAATGTTTATTACCAATTTCTTCACATATGTTTCTTTTAATGGTAAAAATGTTTTTTTAAATTTGTACAAAAAAATAAAATCTTTTTTTTGCTTACTCCTGGTTTTGGCTTACAAATACTGAGGTAAAAAACTCACCAAACACTCAATGTGTGCACGGGGCCATGGAAATCAGCCATTCACAACGACATTTAAATGGTTACCAGCAACAGCTGAAGCTTAGCTCCAGTCTCTGGTGTTAGAGGTAGTGCCTGGTTATTTAAAATATCTAATATTTTCTATGTGAGGAACAGATTAGTTCCTAAACCTGCTCCACACATCTTGACCAACTCCATGATGGATACATCTGTCATGGTGCATTAAAAGGAACCTGTCAGGTCCCTTATGCATTCTAATCTAGAAGCAGGGTGATGTGTGGCCTAGTAACCCCTTCCTACCCATCCCTATGTTGTAATAGTGTGTAATATGAATGTATAAAAATGTTTTATTACTTATGTGTTCTGTATATAAATGAGCAGGGGTTCTAGTCTCCTGGGCATCGCATCATCCTGTGGGCATTTGCATGTTTTCCGTGGTATCACGCCCCTGTGGGCATGATACCATGGATTTATATGAGTGATGTCCCCGTCGCTCCTTGAGATCCCGTGTGTGCGCACTTACCATTTCCGCAGCCTTCTTATCCAGGCGCTTGCTTCTCGGCTTCAGACGCGCACTGCACATGCTGAGAAGACTCCTGCGGTTCCGGTCATGCACAGAGCGTGTCTGAAGCCGGCAAGTAAACAGCCGAGACAGTGCATGACCGGAATCGCAGGAGTCTTCTGAGCATGTGCAGTGTGCGTCTGAAGCCGAGAAGCAAGCACCCAGATAAGAAGGCTGCGGGAATGTTAAGTGTGCACGCGCAGGATCTCGAGGAGCAACGGAAACGTCGCTCATGTAAATCCATGGTATCACACTCACAGGGGTGTGAGACCACGGAAAACATGCAAACGCTCACAGGGCAATGCGACGCCTATGGGGATAGAGCCCCTGCTTATTTACATACGGAACACATAAGTAATAAAACATATTTTTATACATTCATATTACACACTATTACAACACAGGGATGGGTAGAAAGGGGTTACTATGACACACATCACCCTGCTTCTAGGTTAGAATGCATAAGGGACCTGACAGGTTCCCTTTAAGAGGTTAACACAATCATGTATAGCTTATATGTACTATACTGTAATGGCCCATCTAAACAAGTCAATAATCGGTGACTCCACAGGCTGGCTTTAACCTGATGAATGAGCAAAACGTGCGTTCATCAGTTGCAATGACTTTTAAGCCAGCTTAAAAATGATAGTCCTGTGTAAATAGGTGACGTGCTTACGATAACATATTATTCTACAGAATGATCTATTAAAGATCGTTCTGTGCCCATAGAATGTTCATCTAACCAAGCCAATAAATAAGCACTAAGTGGTTTGTATATAGATTTGTAAGATTTATACTCTTTTACAGGGCCGATCTAGGCCATAAACAGCCACCGATTTGCTATAGACAAGGGGTACAAACAATGTGATGTCTTATTGGTGATAGATCGTTTTACAGACATTGTTGTATGTACAGTACAAATCTGTGATCTCTTACATGAACTGTGGCAATAGAGTGTTCAACTTATAACAACTTCTACTTTACCTCCTTATGTAAAGTGTGAGCACAGCTGTAGACAAAATAGCTATGCTGATATTGCTTACTGGAAACTGAATGTTTGAACTTGATGTCCTTGATGTAACCTGAATTTATGACATACCGTGTACAGATCTGAACGCTTGACTTGTAAACTGCCTTTGTATTGCACAACAGCTTTAAGATGTGGCAACTTTTCCCATATCTGTGAATAAATTAATATCTGTTATTAACAAGGTTTTATTGACTGTTTAAAACATTAGTCAAGACACATTCCAATTGTCATGAAACACTAAATATATACTCACATGAATGTGATCATCCACACAATGGACTCTAACATTTGACCTAATCTCCTACAAACATGCATACACATATGTTGCGGACGGGGGCCGCTGCCGCTTCTCTCGGGGGCCTGCTCAAATCCAGGTTCGCTGCTGCGGCTTGAGTGGTGACCGGACCCGGGCTCGCACGGCTGCCCGTCCTCACAACCGTCGGAAAGGGGATATTTACAAGGGAGGTGTTGTGTCTGTGACGCCACCCATGGGTTGCTGTGAGGGATGGTGGCACCACCGCTGCCTGGTGATGGGGCGCCCATGGCTGATGGAGCAGGGCAGCAAGATGGAATCCCCTCCACGGATAGGGGAGGTGTAGTCCCGGGGCCTGCAGTCTGAACACGGGAGTGATGGCTGCTGGAGGTAGCGCGCTGGATTGGACTGGGGGTCAATGCTGTACTCACAATTCAGTAATTGCACACAAGTCCAGTAGTAAACCAAGTTGCCAGTGGCCGGCTGCCTCTGGAGGGTGTATTCGGGTCCCACACCCAGATTAATAAACAGGTGTCCCTTCCTCCTGCTCTATGTGTTTTCCTTTCCTTTTGGACAACTTTGCATGGAACGGAGAAGTCCACTCCCGGTTCTGTATGTATTTGGGAGCTGTGGCCCACGAAAGCTGACCCTTGGGATCTCAGTGGGTTCTGACGGACACCCTATGCCCCGCGTTGGGCTTCTGTTTCGCCCTATCTGGGCAGTTAACTGGACAAAGTCTGGAACCTTGTCACCGGCTGATTAATTGGAGAGGGGCTTGCAACCTTCCTCGCACTAGGGTCCAGGCACCCAGACTGTGCACGACCTCCGGACCGGATTCCCGCTGTCGGCACCGGCGGGCTACAACCCTTCCCCGGTCCACTTTAGGTCTCCCGCAACCGGATCTCCGTCGCCTGTGGCCCTGTTCACTGTCTGCCACCTAGCCGGGTAGTTCAAGAGCTCCTACCCCTGACTACACTGCACACTTCGCTCCTCTCACTTCAACTGTCCAAACTCAACTGTTCTCTTCCCGCCCCTGACACCTCAGGACCCCTAGGTGGGCGTTCTCATCCACCTGATCTAGCCCACTGGTGTGTCCTTATTATCACGGGGGGTGGCTAGAGTTTAATGGCTGTGTGTTGTACCTGAGTGTGGGTTTCTGGTGGTAGCAAGGAGGATGTACACTTTTGTGACTACCTGGTTTTGCCAGGGCGTCACACATACACAGATGTATATGAAAATCTGTACATTAAGGGTACATTCCCGAGAAGCTTCTCCTGAATATATCATTGTAGGAACGATGCAGCTGAGCAGCACATATAAATCCGTGGCAGCGGCATAAAGTGATATACTGCTGATCTCGCATCCACAGAGCGAGCCAATGTATGCTGCTGATATTTTCTGCAGGAAGTGCATGAGTTTTCTTAAAGGGAACCTGTCACCAGATTTGGCCCCTATAAGCTGCGGCCACCACCAGTGAGCTCTTATATTCAGCATTCCCGAATACTGTATATAAGAGCCCAGACCCTTTGTATGATGTAAAAAACACTTTTATTATGCTCACCTATGGGGCGGTCCGGTCCGATGACTGTCGCTGCTCTCCAGTCTGGCGCCTCCTCTCTGCAGCTTTTGCCATCCTCCTTCTACCCAGCCCAGTGTGGATGACGTGTCCTAAGTCATACAAATAGGCCGACATTGTGCTCCTGTGCAGGCGCACTTTGATCTGTCCTGCTGAGGGCAGATCAAAGTACTGTAATGTGCAGGCGCGAGTAAAGGTGAAAGACCGCCCATGCATGCACGCTACAATAGTTTGATCTGCCATCAGCAAAGATTGTATACATTGCCTAGGTATTCTATAGAATGTCGGGTTTTCATACATTGCCTGTAAAATATATTAGAAGATAGACTGGTCAAAAATACAATCAATCAGAACATCCCAGGCCACAATATATGTGGGCAAATGCCACTGTGTTTGCCTATGGGGAGCCAGTGTATTTACCACAACTCCCTGATGAAGGCTACACGCCGAAATACGTGTAGGGTCCTGGTGTCGGCACAGCAGTGATGGATCGTGGCCTTAGGTATACACCTTTGACTGTGGACATGTGTCACGCTCCCCGGGTCCCCTGCTCTGATCCCCGGCTCACCTGCCACGCTCCCCGCTCTCCAGCCGCCATGTCCTGCAATCCCCAGGCCTCCTGGTCCCCGCTCCCGGCGCCCGTCGGTTTCCCAGCCCCAGCCCGGCTCTGCTGCTTCCTCCTCTCAGCTTCCTGCTCTGGCTTCTGGCACCCGGGCCGCGCGCATGCGCATTAGGGCGCGCGCGCGGTCATTGACCCTTTCTTAAAGGGCCAGCGTCCACTGACAGGAAATGAAGCACACAGGTACAGGGTATAAAGGGGTTTAGTGTCCAAGTGGGCGGGGCCTGTTCTTCGTGTTTCCCAAGCTAGGAGTCAGGTCTCCTTGTGTTCCTGTGAGATACTCACCTCTCTCTCTTCTAGAGCCGATCCTGTCTTGCCATCCGGTCCTGCCGAATCCCAAACACCGAACGCTGTCTATCTGCCATCCTGACCGTTCGTACCATCTCTGATCCCTGCGGTGACCCGTCATCTCGCTCCAACGGTTCCGGACTCCGCCTGACATCATCTCGGCTTCCGAACCTGAGCTCCGTCACCCGGACTACCATCAGTGACTCCGTGGTCCCAGGGACTTCACCATTATACTCGTGTGCTCGGACTGTCCTGTTATCTGTAGTGCTCCAGCTACCGGACCCTTACCATCATCAAGGAGTTCGGCCCAGTGGATCCACCTCCTGGGTCTGCCCGTCCACCTGGCCCTAACAGTAAGAACAGGCCATGGATCCCGCTGCAGCACTAGCAGCCTTACAGGAGGAACTCTCACGCCAGCGTGAGACTCAGACCCGCATGCTGCAATTCATGTCTTCTGTGGACGCCCGCCTGAACACGCTACAAGCGTCAGTGACATCTTCAGCATCTCGGGCTTCCACTAGTCAATCCACGGCTCCAGCTCCCGTGGCAGCCTCTTCGGATGCTTCCAGACTTCGTTTGGCCTCACCACCCCGGTACGCCGGAGATCCCAAGACCTGCAGGGGATTCCTAAACCAATGCTCCCTCCATTTCACGCAGCTGCCGCATTTGTTTGCCTCCGACCAAGCCAAGGTCGTCTTCATCATGTCCCATCTAGAGGGTGAGGCACTGGCGTGGATGAACCCCTTGTGGGAAAAGGAGGATCCGGTGACCAAGAACATCCAAGATTTCCTGCAGGCTTTTCGTGGCACCTTTGACGAGCCCGGACGCGCCTCCGCGTCTGCCTCATCTCTTCTCCGGTTACGTCAGGGGACTCTGACGGTGGGTCAATACGCCATCCGTTTTCGCACCTTGGCTTCGGAACTCGGGTGGAACAACGAGGCCCTAACCGCCGCCTTCTGGGAAGGACTCTCGGGTCGAATTAAAGACGAGCTGGCTGGTCGTGACGTACCGTCCACCCTGGATGCCCTGATTACCTTAGCGACTCGAGTGGACATTCGCTTTCAGGAGCGATCCAAAGAGGTGTCCCGTGAGAGACGTCCGGTACGACATTCCTCTCCTCCGCAGAAGCCCGCCGTACTCCAGTCAACGGCATCTGGTGTCTCCGTCCACGAGCCCATGCAGATCGACCGCGTGCGGCAGTCTGAACAACGTCGAGCAGAGCGGCTCGCCAAGGGCCTCTGCTTCTACTGCGGAGAGGGCACACACCTGCTACGCTCCTGTCCAGAGAGGCCGGGAAACTCCAAAGCCTAGGGTTGGTAGGAGAGGCCACCCTAGGTGCTGGGACTCTCTCAGACCCGGTTACATGGACTGTGCAAGTGACAACGGGAGAGACGCGGTTCACGGCTGAGGCGTACCTCGATTCTGGGGCAGCAGGCAATTTCATCCAGCAGGCCACTGTGGACAAGTACCAGGTGCCTGTTACTCCACTCGACAAACCCCTCGTGATAGCCTCTGTGGATGGGAGACCCCTCTCTGACACCATCTCCTGGATCACCAAGCCGGTCGAACTGCGTATCGGTGCCCTGCACACCGAGAACATCGCTCTCTACGTCCTCCCACACATGTCCCATCAAATCCTGCTGGGACTTCCCTGGTTACGGACGCACGAACCATCCGTCAGCTGGGGCACTGGTGAAATCACCCGATGGGGCTCTTCTTGCCATGAGAACTGTCTGAAGACCATACAACCCATCCGGCGACCTCCGGTTCCAGAGTCCCTACCGGGACTGCCCTCGGCCTACTGGTCCTTCGCGGACGTCTTTGATAAAAAGGAGTCAGAGGTACTTCCGCCACATCGTCCTTACGATTGTGCCATCGACCTGCTCCCGGGAACTACACCACCTCGAGGACGGATATATCCACTGTCTCCAGCCGAAACAAGGGCCATGTCTACTTACATCACAGAGAGCCTGGCAAGGGGATTCATTCGGAGATCCTCCTCTCCTGCTGGAGCAGGTTTCTTCTTCGTGAAGAAGAAAGAAGGCGACTTACGCCCATGCATAGACTACCGGGGATTGAACCAAATCACCGTGAAAAACAAGTACCCCCTGCCGCTCATCCCCGAATTGTTTGATCGGCTTAGAGGAGCTCGTGTGTTCACCAAGTTGGATCTTCGGGGTGCCTACAACCTGGTCCGCATCCGCTCTGGGGACGAATGGAAGACCGCGTTCAATACTCGCGATGGGCACTATGAATACTGCGTGATGCCCTTCGGCCTGTGTAACGCACCAGCGATCTTTCAAGAATTGGTGAACGACGTTTTCCGGGACCTTCTCTACGTCTGTGTGGTGGTGTATCTGGATGATATCCTTGTCTTCTCTCCGGACCTCCAAACCCACAGAGAGAACGTGCAGCTGGTTCTACAAAGACTGAGAGAGAATCGTCTGTACGCCAAGTACGAGAAGTGTGTCTTTGAGCAGTCTTCTCTCCCCTTCCTGGGTTACCTCATCTCCGATACCGGACTGCAGATGGATCCGAAGAAGGTCTCCTCCATTCTCAACTGGCCTCCTCCTTCTGGACTGAAGGCAATCCAACGCTTTCTGGGATTCGCCAACTATTACCGCCAGTTCATCCCTCATTTCTCTGCTCTGACTGCTCCTCTCTCCGCCTTGACCAAGAAAGGGGCTAATCCAAAGGACTGGTCACCTGCGGCCGACGCCGCGTTTGGTTCTCTGAAGCGGGCATTTGCCTCCTCTCCTGTACTCCACCGTCCGGAGTTAAACCGCCAGTTCACCTTGGAGGTGGATGCCTCCTCCTCGGGAGCCGGAGCAGTGCTCATGCAGAAGTCCTCCTCCGGGAAGATGGTGACTTGCGGTTTCTTCTCCAAGAGCTTCTCAGCGCCCGAACGCAACTACACAATCGGTGACCGAGAGCTATTGGCAGTCAAACTGGCTCTGGAAGAATGGCGCTACCTTCTGGAAGGAGCAGTGTACCCCGTTATTATTTACACGGACCACAAGAACCTAGAATACCTGCGGTCTGCTCAGCGACTGAACCCACGGCAAGCCAGGTGGTCCTTGTTCTTTGCCAGATTCGATTTCCAGCTCCATTTCCGACCCGCGGACAAGAATGTACGCGCTGATGCCTTGTCCAGGTCTTTCATGCCCATGGAGCAGGAGGAGGAGACATCCCAACCCATCATCTGTCCTAGTAAAATCATTCCGGTGGCCCCTGTCACCCTGGCCCAGATACCGCCCGGGAAGACCTATGTCTCTGAGACTGACAGGCAAAAAGTGTTACACTGGGGCCATGCCTCGAAAACAGCCGGTCATGCTGGTCAGAAGAGAACTTGGAGTGCGATTGTACGTCATTATTGGTGGCCATCCCTTCGCACGGACGTCGCCTCTTTTGTCTCTGCCTGCTCCTCTTGTGCCAGGAACAAGACGCCCAAACACCTGCCATATGGCCGTCTTCTGCCTCTGCCTATACCCTCAGTTCCGTGGCAACACATTGCGATGGACTTTATTACAGACTTGCCATTGTCCTCCGGACACACAGTCATATGGGTCGTGGTGGATCGGTTCTCTAAAATGGCTCATTTCGTCCCTATGGCTGGACTGCCCTCTGCCCAGGAACTCGCGGACGCCTATATACATCACATCTTCCGCTTGCATGGCTTTCCATCACACATTGTGTCCGACAGAGGAACTCAGTTCACCTCCCGCTTCTGGAGGGCTCTCTGCAAACATCTGGGAGTGACTCTGGACTTTTCTTCAGCCTACCATCCTCAGTCGAACGGCCAAGTGGAACAGGTCAATCAGATATTGATCTCCTTCTTACGTCACTACGTCAACGCCCATCATGACGACTGGTCCACGCTTCTTCCTTGGGCTGAATTCTCCCATAACCACCACGTCAGTGAGTCCTCTTCCAGCTCTCCCTTCCATGTCGTTTACGGACTTCAGCCTTCCGTCCCATTACCTGTATCCTCTTCCTCGGATGTCTCTGCTGCTGATGCTGTAGCCCGTGACTTTACAACCATTTGGGACTCTGTTAAGGCGTCCCTTGCACATGCCTCCCTGCGGATGAAGAGACACGCAGACAAGAGACGTCTGGACCCTCCGTGTTTCTCTCCTGGAGATCTCGTCTGGCTTGCTTCCAAGTATGTCCGATTGAAGATACCATCCTACAAGCTGGGACCTCGCTACATCGGGCCGTTTAAAGTCCTCAGCAAGATCAATGAGGTCTCCTACAAGCTGCAGCTCCCGGCCACGATGAGGATACCCAATTCCTTCCACGTCTCCCTGCTCAAGCCGGTTGTCCTTGGTCCCTTCTCCGCTGCTACCAGTTCGGCTCCTCCTCCTATTGCCGATGACGACATCTATGCGGTAAGGGATATCGTGGCCATGAAGACCGTACGGGGTCGACAGTTCTTCCTGGTGGACTGGGCAGGGTATGGTCCTGAGGATAGGTCCTGGGAGCCCCGGGAGAATGTGGGCACTCCTCTGATCCGTGCCTTCCTGTCCCGGTTGCGGGGAGGGGGGCGTGGGGGGCGGGTACTGTCACGCTCCCCGGGTCCCCTGCTCTGATCCCCGGCTCACCTGCCACGCTCCCCGCTCTCCAGCCGCCATGTCCTGCAATCCCCAGGCCTCCTGGTCCCCGCTCCCGGCGCCCGTCGGTTTCCCAGCCCCAGCCCGGCTCTGCTGCTTCCTCCTCTCAGCTTCCTGCTCTGGCTTCTGGCACCCGGGCCGCGCGCATGCGCATTAGGGCGCGCGCGCGGTCATTGACCCTTTCTTAAAGGGCCAGCGTCCACTGACAGGAAATGAAGCACACAGGTACAGGGTATAAAGGGGTTTAGTGTCCAAGTGGGCGGGGCCTGTTCTTCGTGTTTCCCAAGCTAGGAGTCAGGTCTCCTTGTGTTCCTGTGAGATACTCACCTCTCTCTCTTCTAGAGCCGATCCTGTCTTGCCATCCGGTCCTGCCGAATCCCGAACGCTGTCTATCTGCCATCCTGACCGTTCGTACCATCTCTGATCCCTGCGGTGACCCGTCATCTTGCTCCAGCGGTTCCGGACTCCGCCTGACATCATCTCGGCTTCCGAACCTGAGCTCCGTCACCCGGACTACCATCAGTGACTCCGTGGTCCCAGGGACTTCACCATTATACTCGTGTGCTCGGACTGTCCTGTTATCTGTAGTGCTCCAGCTACCGGACCCTTACCATCATCAAGGAGTTCGGCCCAGTGGATCCACCTCCTGGGTCTGCCCGTCCACCTGGCCCTAACAACATGTTTCTTTCTATATACATTGTGGTGTTCTGCATGATTATCTTACTCTGCCATGTCTACTCTATGAGCAGTTGATATGTCTTTTGGTAAATGCACATTTTGGATGTTAATTTGAGTGTCAATTTATAAGATAATAAATCTTTAACTCTTCCATATTTCTCAGTGATTCTGAGACTGTTTTTTCGTGACACATTATACTTCATGTTCGTGGTAAATTATGCTCGATATCTTTTGCACTTATTTATGAAAATTATGAAAATTTGTAAAAAAATAAAAAAAAGTATCAATTGTCAAACTTTTAATTTTTATGCCCTT
Organism: Anomaloglossus baeobatrachus; assembly: GCF_048569485.1. Classification (NCBI taxonomy): domain Eukaryota; kingdom Metazoa; phylum Chordata; class Amphibia; order Anura; family Aromobatidae; genus Anomaloglossus; species Anomaloglossus baeobatrachus. The sequence goes on along the minus strand of NC_134356.1, from coordinate 438,595,600 downwards.
AAACTAAATAGTTATATCACGCAAAATAATTAATAAAATTTCCCACATACAGTATCTATTTTACATAGGCACCATTTCTGAAAGAATATATAGCGGACTTTTTTTGTTAAAAAGTTAGAAGGGTTAAAATTTTATCAGCAATTTCTCATTTTTCCAGCAAAATTCACAAAAATATTTTTTTAGGGACCACATTATATTTGAAGAGACTTTGAGGGTCCTGTGTGAGAGAAAATACCCAAAAGTGACACCATTTTTAAAAACTGCACCCCTCAAACTGCTCAAAACCACATCCAAGAAGTTTATTAACCCTTTAGGTGCTTCACAGGAACCAAAGCAATGTGGAAAGAAAAAAAATGAACATTTTACTTTTTCCTGCAAAAACATTGATTTAGCCTCATTTTTTTCATTTTTACAAGGGTAAAAGGAGAAAATGTACCACACATTTTGTTGTTAAAAGAAAAAGGTTTTGGTACCGTGTTAGCCAGTTGAAAAATGATTGATTGCTCTCAGTGAGAGAAACAAAATTTTAATGGCTAACTAAAATAAAAATAAATTATTTAATTTAATTATTTAATAAATTATTTTTATTTTAGTTAGCCATTAAAAGGTATCAAAACTACAAAATTTTAATTTTGTTTCTCTCACTGAGAGCAATCAAACATTTTGTTGTGTAATGTCTCCTGAGTACGCTGATACCATGATATCATGGTAGAAAATTATTGTTTGGGCGCACTGCAGGGGTTGAAAGGGAAGGAGCACTATTTTAATTTTGAAGTGCAAAATTGCCTTGAATAGATAGCAGACACCATCTCGTGTTTGCAGAGACCTTGATGTGCCTAAATTGGGGAAACCCCCCACAAGTGACCCCATTTGGGAAAATATAGCCCTGAAGCAATTTATCTAGAGGTGTGGTGAGCACCTTGAACCTGCATGTACTTCACAGAATTTTAGAACATTGAGCCATAAAAATGAAAACATACATTTTTACCACAAAAATGTTATGACAACCCCAATTTTTTCATTTTCACTAAGTTACAGATGAAAGAGGACCATACAATTTGTTGTGCAATTTCTCCTGAGACCAGGGATACCCTGTATATGGTGGGAAATTGCTCTTTGGGCACACGTAGGGTTTGGAAGGAAAGGAACACTATTTGAATTTTGGAGCTGAAAAATTGGCTGGAATAAATAGTGGACAACATGTCATGTTTGATGTGCCTTTATAGTGGAAATCCCACAGAAACGGCCACAAAATTGGCTGGACAAACGTTGAACCTGCATGTGCTTCACAGAATTTTATAATAATGAGCCATGAAAATAAAAAATATATTTTTACCACAAAAATATTGCGTTAGCCCCAATTTTTTCATTTTCACAAGGTAAAAGGAAAATGTGGACCATACAATTTGTTGTGCAATTTCTTTTGAGTACACCAATACACCATCAGAGGTGGAAAAAACTGTTTGGGAGCACGGCGGGGCTTGGAAGGGAAGGAGCACAATTTGAATTTTGGAGCAACAATAGTCTGGAATAGATTGTGAATGCCATGGCCAGTTTAAAGAGCCCCTTACATTCGAAAACAATAGAAATCCCCCACAAGTAAATCAATTTTGGAAACTACACCTCTTAAGGAATTCATCTAGGGGTGAAGTGAGCAATTCTAATCCTCAGGTGATTCACGGAATTGTATAACTTTGGGCTGTGAAAATAAAAAATTACCATATTTCCACTAAATGTTGCTTTGTTTTAATTCTCAAAAAGGGTAATAGGAGAAAATGGACCTTACAATTTGTTATATAATTTCTCCTGAGTTCACCAATACCCCATATGTGGTCATATATATGTGGTCATATATATACTGTCGATGTGCATATATATGTATATATATATATATATATATATATATATATATATATATATATATATATATATATATATATATAGATAGATACCTTGCCTTCCCTCCCCTGGAAGTGCTTTGCTTATGGCTAGCTATATGTAAGCGGAGAGCCAAACTGTCAATCAGTGACTTCCATTGGGGTTCAGGTCAAGTCTAAAACAGAACTTCATCTAAAGTCCGGCTGAACCGAGCAAAGCCGAACTTCAACTGGTTTGGTCATCTCTAGTCTTAACGTAGGGGCAAACATACCATTGGTGTAACCTGTGTAGACGCACAGGAGCCAAGAGAGGAATATAGAGCACCTCCAAAGCAGCTTCTGTCACTGACACATAAAGGGGGGCATTACAGTCATGGCCAAAAGTTTTGAGAATGACATCAAAATTATATTTTCACATGATCTGTTGCCCTCTGGTTTTTAATTGTGTTTGTCTGATGTTTACATCACATACAGAAATATAATTGCAATCATATTATGCGTACCAAAAGGTTATATTGACAGTTAGAATGAGTTAATGCAGCAAGTCAATATTTGCATTGTTGACCCTTCTTCAGGACCTCTGCAATTCTCCCTGGCACGCTCTCAATCAACTTCTGGATCAAATCCTGACTGATAGCTGTCCATTCTTGCATAAGCAATGCTTGCATTTTGCCAGAATTTGTTGGTTTTTGTTTGTCCACGATGTGTCTTGATGATTGCCCACAAGTTCTCAATGGGATTAAGATCTGGGGAGCTTCCAGGCCATCGACGCAAAATCTCTATGTTTTGTTCCATGAGCCATTTAGTGATCACCTTTGTTTTATGGCAAGGTGCTCCATCATGCTGGAAAAGGCATTGTTGGGTGCCAAACTGCTCTTGGACAGTTGGGAGAAGTTGCTCTTGGAGGACATTCTGGTACCATTCTTTATTCATGGCTGTGTTTTTAGGCAAGACTGTGAGTGAGCCGATTCCCTTGGCTGAGAAGCAACCCCACACATGAATCGTTTCAGGATGCTTAACAGTTGGCATGAGACAAGACTGGTGGTAGCGCTCACCTCTTCTTCTCCTAAGAAGCTGTTTTCCAGATGTCCCAAACAATCGAAAAGGGGATTCATCTGAGAAAATGACTTTACCCCAGTCCTCAGCAGTCCACTCCCTGTACCTTTTGCAGAATATCAGTCGGTCCCTGATGTTTTTTCTGGAGAGAAGTAGCTTCTTTGCTGCCCTCCTTGAAACCAGGCCTTGCTCAAGCAGTCTCCGCCTCACAGTGCGTGCAGAAGCATTCACACCAGCCTGCTGCCATTGCTGGTAGTCCGATCCCGCAGCTGAAACAGTTTTAAGATACGGTCCTGGCACTTGCTGGTCCTTCTTGGGCGCCCTGGAGCCTTTTTGGCAACAATGGAAGCTCTCTCCTTGAAGTCTTGATGATGCGATAGATTGTTGACTGAGGTGCAATCTTTGTAGCTGCGATACTGTTCCCTGTTAGGCCATTTTTGTGCAGAGCAATGATGGCTGCACGTGTTTCTTTAGAGATAACCATGGATAACTGAAGAGAAACAATGATACCAAGCACCAGTCTCCTTTTAAAGTGTCCAGTGGTGTCATTCTTACTTAATCATGACTGATTGATCGCCAGCCCTGTCCTCATCAACACCCACACCTGTGTTAATGGAACAATCACTAAAACAATGTTAGCTGATCCTTTTAAGGCAGGAATGCAATGATGTTGAAATGTGTTTTGGGGGTTAAAGTTAATTTTCTTAGCCAATATTGACTTTGCAAGTAATTGCTGTTAAGCTGATCACTCTTTATGACATTCTGGAGTATATGCAAATTGCCATTAGAAAAACGTAAGCAGTAGACTTTGTAAAAATTAATATTTGTAGCATTCTCAAAACTTTTGGCCATGACTGTACAATGAGCTATTGGACTACAATGGGCCCCATATGCTATTCTTGTACAGGGGCCTTCTTCTATCTGTGAAATGGCAAATACTGCTTCTAAAATAGCTACAATAGAGGCAGTCATCATTTTAGGCTACATTTTTTGCAGAACAATAATGCGTCCAGTAACATGTAACGTAATCATGTGACCAAACCAAAACTGTATTTTTATACTTTGTGTTATCACTGTTTCTTGCAAACATTTGCTCCAATTATACATTTGTTGTCTGTTTCTAAAAGTTTGGTGGAATGACCTTGCTAAACTGCATAGGATGAAGAAACAAGAAAATAATGTTTACCTGTAAAATCTTCTCCAACTGTTTGTGATTTTCAACCACAATAACATTGGCTCTGCAGTCATTCGCAACATAGTGGCACGCTTCAGGGGAGTTAGTTGTATAAATCCCAGTTGTAATTCCCCTAAGGCATAAAAAAAGAAATAGTTATAGCTATGTGAAACAGCATTCATTAAAGCTTTTTTTTTTTTCAAATCATTATGGCCCTCACGTGCATGGCCATATAAAAAAATCTTCTAAAATCTCTGGCATGTGCATAAGCCTTTTATGTTTGTTATAATAAAATAGTAGGAAAATGGCCTACGAAATAAAATATATTTACTGACACGATAAAATGATATTTTCTAGTATGCAGGAAAGACACTGAGGATATTAAATGCCCCTGATACTTATCAAGGTTTACAATAGCTCTAGTGTTTGTGTGGTGTATTTGTGTGTGTGTGTATATATATATATATATATATATATATATATATATATCTCAATCAGTGCCTTGCAAATGTATTCGGCCCCCTTGAATTATTCAACCTTTTCCCACATTTCAGGCTTTCAACATAAAGATAAAAAGTTTAATGTAATGGTGAAGAATCAACAACAAGTGGGACACAATTGTGAAGTTGAACGAAATGTATTGCTTATTTTAAACTTTTGTAAAAAAGAATAAACTGAAAATTGGGGTGTGCAATATTATTTTGCCACTTTACTTTCAGTGCAGCAAACTCACTCCAGAAGTTCATTGAGGATCTCTGAATGATCCAATGTTGTCCTAAATGACTGATGATGATAAATATAAGCCATCTGTGTGTAATCAAGTCTCCGTATAAATGCACCTGCTCTGCGATACTCTGTGTTCTGTTTAAAGCACAGAGAGCATCATGAAGACCAAGGAACACAACAGGCAGGTCCGTGATACTGTTGTGGAGAAGTTTAAAGCTGGATTTGGTTACAAAAAGATTTCCACAACTTTAAACATCCCAAGAAGCACTGTGTAAGTGATCATATTGAAATGGAAGGAGTATCATACCACTGCAAATCTACCAAGACCCGGTCGTCCCTCAAAAATTTAATCTCAAACAAGGAGAAGACTGATCAGGGATGCAGCCAAGAGGCCCATGATCACTCTGGATTAACTGCAGAGATCTACAGCTGAGGTGGGAGAGTTTGTCCATAGGACAACAATCAGTTGTATACTGTACAAATCTGGCCTTTATGAAAAAGTGGCAAGGAGAAAGCCATTTCTCAAAGATATCCATAAAAAGTGTTGTTTAAAGTTTGCCACAAGCCACCTGGGAGACACACCAAACATGTGGAAGAAGGTGCTCTGGTCAGATGAAACCAAAATCAAACTTTTTGGGCACAATGCCAAGCGATATGTTTGGCGGAAAAGCAACACAGCTCATCAGCCTGAACACACCATTCCCACTGTCAAACATAGTGGTGGCAGCATCATGGTTTGGGCCTGCTTTTCTTTTGCAGGGACAGGGAAGATGGTTAAATTTGATGGTAAGAGGGATGGAGCCAAATACAGAACCATACTTGAAGAAAACCTGTTGGAGTCTGCAAAAGACCTTAGACTAGGACGGAGATTTGTCTTTCAACAAGTCAATGATCAAAAACATAAAGCAAAATCTACAATGGAATGGTTCACAAATAAATGTATCCAGGTGTTAGAATGGCCAATTCAAAGTCCAGACCTGAATCCAATCGAGAATCTGTGGAAAGAGCTGAAAACTGCTGTTCACAAACGCTCTCCATCCAACCTCACTGAGCTCGAGCTGTTTGCAAAGGAAGAGTAGACAAAAATTTCAGTCTCTCGATGTGTGAAACTGATAGAGACATACCCCAAGCGACTTGCAGCTGTATTCGCAGCAAAAGGTGGCGCTACAATATATTATCTTAAAGGGGCTGAATAATATTGCACGCCCCATTTCAGTTTATTATTTTTTATAAAAGTTTAAAAAAATCAATACATTTCGTTCAACTTCACAATTCTGCCCCACTTGTTGTTGATTCTTCATCATAAAATTTAAATTTTTTATCTTTATGTTTGAACCCTGAAACGTGGGAAAAGGTTGAAAAATTCAAAGGGGCCGGATACTTTTGCAAGGCACTGTATGTATATATATATATATATATATATATATATATATACATACACACAGTATATATATATATATACACATATATATACAGTATATATATATATATATATATATATATATATATATATGCAGTACAGACCAAAAGTTTGGACAAACCTTCTCATTCAAAGAGTTTTCTTTATTTTCATGACTCTAAAAATTGTGGATTCACATTGAAGACATCAAAACTATGAATTAAAACATGTGGAATGAAATACTTAAAATAGTGTGAAACAACTGAAAATATGTCTTATATTCTAGGTTCTTCAAAGTAGCCACCTTTTGCTTTCATTACTACTTTGCACACTCTTGGCATTCTATTGATGAGCTTCAAGAGGTAGTCACCGGAAATGGTCTTCCAACAGTCTTGAAGGAGTTCCCAGAGATGCTTAGCACTTGTTGGCCCTTTAGCCTTCACTCTGTGGTCCAGTTGACACCCAAACCATCTTGATTGGGTTCAGGTCTGGTGACTGTGGATGCCAGGTCAGCTGGCGTAGCACCACATCACTCTCCTTCTTAGTCAAATAGCCCTTACACAGCCTGGAGGTGTGTTTGGGGTCATTGTCCTGTTGAAAAATAAATGATGGTCTAACTAAACGCAAACCGGATGGAATAGCATGCCGCTGCAAGATGCTGTGGTAGCCATGCTGGTTTAGTATGCCTTCAATTTTGAATAAATACCCAACAATGTCACCAGCAAAGCACCCCCACACCATCACACCTCCTCCTCTATGCTTCACTATGCTTCACGGTGGGAACCAGCCATGTAGAGTCCATCCGTTCACCTTTTCTACAAAGACACGGTGGTTGGATCCAAAGATCTCAAATTTGAACTCATCAGACCAAAGCACAGATTTCCACTGGTCTAATGTCCATTCCTCGTGTTCTTTAGCCCAAACAAGTCTCTTCTGCTTGTTGCCTGTCCTTCCTTAGCAGTGGTGTCTTATCCGCAATTTTACCATGAAGGCCTGCTGCACAAGGTCTCCTCTTAATAGTTATTCTAGAGATGAAGAGATGAGAAGATGTGTCCAAACGTTTGGTCTGTACTATATATATATATATATATATATATATATATATATATATATATATATATATATATATATATAAATATATCCTTCTGGTTCCTTTAAAATTAAAGATACCTGTCATGTCCCTAAATGATATTAACCTGCAGGTAATAAAATTCAAAAGCTGTGTGGCTGCAGTACTGAAAGTGCATCTACTGAGGGAGTACATTATCTTTATTCCTCCCAGTAGTACATTAATGCTGAGGTGGATATCTGTCAGTCCTGGTGCTAACTTGCAAGCACTGTGCTGGTTGGTGTTAGGAGGTAACAGCCCATTCCAGGGATCCTAGATAGCTTCCAAACATTGCTTACAACCTCAATAGAAAAGAAGTTGTAAGAACTGCGCATGTTCTGCTGTCTAGCAGTAGTGGTCGGCCTCCGAGGCAACAAGCTGTATACAAAACAAAAGTGTTATTTACCCCAAAATAAGACCTACCCCAAAAATAATCCCTAGCATGATTTTACAGGAGTTTTGGAGTTGACCTGAAATATAAACCCTACTGCAAAAAGAACGAATTACAGTCAGTGCCAGCGTTAGAGGGAGTCAAACTGCAATTTCTCAGGGCTGCAGCTCTCTTAGAGACAGCAACATTTATATTCTGAGGTTAAGATTGTTTAAAGACATTTGATGACTTCACAGTGATGTGACCAAAAGTCTCTTAATTGCAGAGACCTTTGGTCACATCACTGTGAAGTCATCAAAGGTCTTTAAAAGAACTGAACAGGAGAAAGACTGGCATTAGGAAGAAGGAGAGCAAACTGAGCAATATCACAGGGCCTCCACTCACCTATGGCTCCAGCGTTTATATTCTGATGATAGGACTGCTTAAGGACCTTTGTGACATCACATCATGTGACCAAAGGTCTCTTAATTGCAGGAGTCTGAAGCTGAAGAGGAGACAAGCGCGCGCACGCGCGTGTGTGTGTGTGTGTGTGTGTGTGTGTGTGTGTGTGTGTGTGTGTGTGTGTGTAGATAGCAGATAGATAGATAGATATACAGACAGACAGACACACGTGTTACACACAGGGTTATGTTGATGTTTCAGAATGCAATATGATTTATTTATATTTATAAGACCTGGTTTAATTTTCTGAGAAACACGGGTATGTCAAGAACATCCAAAAATTTTAAGATGCAGTAAATTGCAAAATTAGAAGCATTATCTAATAATACCCATTTTTGAACATTGCAATAACCCTTTAACATACTTCAAGTTATACATATTGGTTATAGCCATCATCACATAACCAAACAGGCAGCATTCCATCCCATAGCTGTAGGGCAGGGTTCAGCAATCTGCCGAACTCCCCAGCTTCATGGCATGCTGGGAGTTTTAGTTTTACAAGGGCACAAGTCCTGCAGGTTGCTGAGCAATGAAACGCTAACTTATTATGATAGTAACCAAAAACAGTAGAAAGGACTATAAAAAAGAAAGCGCTCCAGGTGAGCTTGTATTTATCATGTGCTTAGAATAAATTGTGATAAAAGCAGAATTCAAAGGATGTTTGTTGTTATCCTAAATAAATCCAGATACTTGTGGAAGTGACTTGATAATTTATATTTCATTGTGTATTTGACCATTAAAGTAGCCAGAAAAATGTGCCATGGACCAGGAAGAAAGTTTCTTCTTTGTAAATGAATCTAAAGCTGTTTTGCAGGATTCAGAAGTTTATATTGACAACAACCATACAAAATAGGTAAAAACTTCTCACATCCACATTCAAGCCCCTTTTAGTCATCAAGTTTCCCTTAAACATGATTATCATGTCTATTAAATTAATAATCAGGTTTAGTTTAACACCAAGAGTTGAGTTCATCACACTTGTCCCTTAGAGGGAACCTGTCAGGTATACTATGCACCCAGAGCCACGAGCAGTTCTGGGTGTATATTGCTAATCCCTGCCTAACTGTCCCTGTATACACTAGCATAGATAAAGGAATCTTTAGAAACAGTATTTCTAAAGATGGTTTATTATATGCTAATGAGGCCAGTGACTAGTCGCAAGAGCATGAGTTCCCTTGGCTAGTCGGTCCCCTTAGCATGTAAGCACAGCCCCTGTGGACGTACTAACATGCGACGCCGCACATACCTCACTCTTGATGACGGCTGGTGGAAGATGGATGCGCACTGCGCATGATCCGGAGTACCCGGGAGTTCTGGTCATGCACACTGTACCTCACTGAAGCTGGGAAACTTACAACCAGCATCAATTTAGTGTGCATGATCGTCCGATCATGCACACTAAATTGATGCTGGTTGTAAGTTTCCCAGCTTCAGTGAGGTACAGTGTGCATGACCAGAACTCCCAGGTACTCCGGATCATGCGAAGCGCGCATCCATCCTCCACCAGCTGCCATGAAGAGTGAAGTATGTGCGGTGAAGCTGCGCATTCATTAGCATGTTATTATATCCACAGGGGCGTGCTAACATGCTATGTGAGCCGGCTAGCCAAGGAAACTCACGCTCTTACGACTAGGCGTGGGCCTCATTAGCATATAAGAAACGATCTTTAGAAATACTTTTTCTAAAGATCTCTTTATCTATGCCACTGTATACAGGGATGGTTAGGCAGGGATTAGCAATATACAGCCAGAACTGTCCGTGGTTCTGGGTGCATACTGCACCTGACAGTTCACTTTAAAAAAAGTTAGTACTGCTCTTACTGTATATTTCAGAAGTGATTAATGGGATTATCCTCTACCTTTATTTTGATGACCTATCTTTAGGATAGGTTATTGTGGCGCCCCTGAGGATTCAGTCGCTACAGGGTACTGCATTTCACTTAAGACACAGTACTGATCCCGAGTAAGGAAGAGGTTATTCACTGGTGTCTCTCACATTCACAAACCACACACAGTTAGGTGCTTTACCACTGGGGGATGGCCTGGGATAAATAGGGGGGGTGGCCATCACGAAGCATGGGACTTTCCCGGTCACTAGGACAACCACCTGGGGGGGGGGCGGGCACCACTTGGGGAAAGGGAAGGAGCATCTACACACTAGAGCAGTTATCCTGGGCACAGGTTTGGGTGAGGAGCATGGTCAGGACCTCGGTCCAGGCATCACCATCTAGTTCCTGAACACCACAAGACCCGTGGCTTGGAGCAAACAGCTCAGCCAGGCTCTTTACAGCTACCGGGGATTCCAGGGTCTGCAGAGAGTGCAGGAAACTTCTGCAGCCCATTCCACATTCCATTCACGGGATTGGAGGGACCCCAACCAGAAAGGACACACAGTGGGAACATCGGTGGTAACCTCCGAATTATCCGGGATTGGCTGGGGCCCATCACGGCAGAGACCGGTACTCCCAGGGCAACAACTGGACAGTGAGTAAAAACCTTGAACTGCAACTACTGAGTCCGCCCTTCCTTGTGGTCACCACCGCCCCATCATCCTCCCTGGGGCCTAGCTCTACCTGTGGGGAGCTGAACCATACTGGCTGTGATACCATCCGCCCCAGAGGATATCACCTGCAGCGACGGCTAATCCCTGGCCACATACTACAGGTGGTGTCACGAGACAACTCCCAACATCCTCAACCCCTTCATCCCACTATCCATCATCCATCTCCTTTTTGTGGACACCTCGGGGTCACGAAACCAGACAGGGCCGCCCGTGACAACCCCCTGACCCTTCACCGGCCCAGTGACTAGTATTCCCAATGCCCCGTGGGGTGCTCCATTATCAATATAAGTCCTGGGGGACTGACATGCCAGATGTCATCTCCTTCAGGAACACAGCTTCATACACTACTTAGTTGTAATAAGAGCTGAAGATTTGTCTGGAGACCACACTGACAAATCATAATCCGTGCTCCCTGATTATACTTTGGGCTGAGATGGTAGCCAGACCGACCCCTCTAGCCTTCATTCCAGGAATACTAACTGCAGTGTTACATTGATTTGATCGTGGAACCAGTCATACGGCCAATTCTTAAGTATCCCATGATCGGTTTTCAATACAACAATGTCAATCCACATGTTTATATTGAACAAATAGATTGGGTAACAGATGGATATTCAATGCAAAATAAAGGGCCACTCAAAATAGCAATGAGGAAATGTAGAAGGTTGAGTTTCATATGGCCAAACATAGTTCCAAAGAGATGACAAGTACACCCACGTAAATAACAATTATTTATTACAGATAATTCACATATAAATAGGGGTACTGTTATTAGAAAAAGCTGGATTCATAAAATACAAAACAGTGAAGGATTAAAGAACAAACAGAGAAACCCTTCCAGGGACCCAGACAGCATTAGTAAATATTCTATATAGGCAGACATACTGCACAACCCATGGGGTAAAGTCTCATTCATGAGGCCCACCAAAGGGTATAACACACAGAGAAGCCCATAGGTTGTGCATAATTTAGAGCAACTGCTTACCCATATTAAATGTCTATATAGTAGCCGTGTCCAAGGTCCGGTAAGGAGAGGGAGAAACGCCCCGACGCGTTTCGCTTGTGGTGCTTCCTCGGGGGGCGATGTGACCCAATGTGATGCGTCCCAGGTATATATACCCACTTTAATTGTCTTCAGATAGCCGCCGTCTAAGTGCCGCATGCGCTGTGACTACGCCCGCACCACGCGCGTCACTTCCGGGTCTCCCGGCGGAAGTGACGTTCACAATGGGAACGTCACTTCCTACCGTTCGGAGCACCTCAGTGCGCGCGCGTCTGCAGGCAGCACAGGGCATGCGAAGCCCGCGCGGCCATCTTAAGTGGTGGTAAAGTCCCCATGTAAATAGCGGGTTTTTGCCCATAGTGTGGAGAGGATATTATGTCATCGTCAATGCACGTAAAGTACGCGCGGCCATCTTATGTGCTGGTAAAGTCCGGATATTAATATAGGGATTTGCCCATAGTGTAAAGAGAAAATCACGTCATAGTCAGGTGGAAAGAAGAAAGTATTATAAATATCTTAGGTGTAAAGATGCTAGCCACCATTCTACGGTGATACCCACAGTGGGGAAAACCAATAGGGAATATATGGGAAGAGAAATAGTAATAATAATAAAGACCCCCCCGGGGTCCACCACATGTCCCCACCCACTACAAAAGATAAAAGGACATAATACGTGCCCGTGTTTAAAGCCCTGGCACCAGCACCAGAATGTAGAGTTTCATCCACAATGGCCTGAGATCACGCAATCCATACATGGAATTTACATAAATCAATTGCCGATCCCAGGTCATAGAGACATATCCACTCTCGCATGCCAGTACCACAGCAAAAGTCAGGCGCAATGAATCAGGGACATGAGGGTGGATCCAAGGGGGAACACTGGGACAATAGACATTCCTATACAAAACAATGTCATCACACGGAAGATGACCCAGTAACATGGACCAAGAAATCCCATGTAGTGACATACAGCGTACTAGATATCCCATATAATCCATAAACTAGATATCCCATATAATCCAAGAAGTAACATATATTATAACAGATGTCCCCATTCACAAGAAATAGGTAAATTTATTTCACATTAGCTTATAATACTATCTATCTCAATAAACACTATTATATCACAGTGCAATTATACAATTTGAACAGTATAGACATAAATATATGCTGTCAGGAAGGGGAATCCATAATCTTGACCATGGATGGCATAGGTGAGATGAGATTCAGTGTCCCCGCATCATATGATCCAGTATGGCAGGGCAATCAACGCATATAGGCATACAGGGAAACAGCCTTATGGGTCACGTCTCAGAAAAAGGAGAGAAAAAAGAAGGGAATTAAAATCACAATAAATTAAAAAACAGCGGGACACAAAAGAGTGAACCGCTACCAGAGAGACAGTTGCGAATCTATAAAAATGAGGAGAAACTCATTTTCTCATTCAAACCAGAGGGTGATAAGGTGCCCAGGCGCACTATCCAGTTGCATTCACGCTGAGACAGCATCTTGGTGTAGTCACCGCCTCTAGTCCCCAGGTGAACGACATCAATACCCCTGACTCTAAATTCCTTGGGATTACACCCATGTTCCAGTTTGTGATGTCGGGGCAGAGTCTTCATCTGGGGATCATCAAGACCGATGTCCACGGCAGCCAAGATGCCCCTCACATGCTCACGTGTGCGGAACCTCAATTCACGAGTGGTGAGGCCCACGTAGATTTTACCACAGCCACATGTGGCGTAGTATATAACATTGCATGTTCGGCACGTAATATGATGTTTTATTGTGAATTCAGTATTGCCATCAGCTGATAGGAAAGAGGATGCCCTTACCATATTGCGACACGCAATCCAAGAGCCGCATGGGAAGAATCCTTTTAAGGGTTCCCCCCCACCAAAAATACGGGGTATACTAGCCACATAGTGGCTCTGAACCAATTTGTCACGTAAGTTGGGTGCACGCCGAGAGGTCACTAGGGGAGTAGGTTGTAATAAATCCCCAATGGATGGATCCATTTTCAGAACACCCCAATGACGTCTAAGTACTGTACACATCTCCTGCCAACGATCATTAAAAGTAGAAATGAAACGTACGGGCGGAAAAGACTCTTCCTTCTGTTTAGGTTTAGGTACCAGAAGGTCAGTGCGTACTGCCTGCCGCGCACGTTCAAAACCACGGCGCACACTCCTCCCACTATAACCTCTGGATGTAAATCTCTCCTGGAGATCTAGGGCCTGCTCCTTAAAGAGGGCATCGGTGGAACATACCCTCTTTGCCCTCAAATATTGCCCAATAGGGATTGCAGAGATCGTGGAGGGAGTGTGCGCCGAGGATGCATGCAGGAGGCTATTGACTGACGTTTTTTTACGACATATGGTTGTTTGGATCGAGCAGTCGGGATGCACCATGATACGAATATCCAAAAAATCTATTGTTTTCTTATCACAATTAAAAGTAAGTTTAATGTTAGAGTCATTCAAGTTTAAATCATGAATAAATAATGAAAAATCAGAAAAAGTGCCCTTCCAAAAAATCAAAATGTCATCAATAAAACGGAGCCAGCACTGCGCCTGGGACACGGCGGGCACGCCCTCGCCGAAAACCTCCCTCTCCCAGTAGCCCAGAAAGAGGTTTGCGTACGAGGGCGCGCACGCTGCGCCCATCGCAGTGCCACGCTCCTGTAGAAAAAAACGATCTTTAAACAAAAAATAATTGTGAGTCAAAATAAATGAAAGTAACTCCAAAATTAATTCGACCAATGGTGCATCCAGACTGCTCATCTCCAAAAAGAATCTCACCGCCCGCAGTCCATGCTCGTGTTTTATCGAGGAGTAGAGAGATTCCACATCTACTGTGGCCAGAATGACGTCAGGGTCCACAAAGATCCCATCGATCTGCCGCAGGACGTCCATGGTGTCCCTGATATAGGAGGGCAAAGTCTGAACCAAAGGATGCAGGTAATATTCAATGAACCTGCAAACCGGTTCAGACAGCCCCCCAATGCCAGAGACAATGGGACGCCCCGGGGGGACCAGGGGATCTTTGTGGACTTTAGGTAATAAATAAAAAGTAGGAATCTTGGGGTTCTTTACTAATAGTCCATCCATGATTTTTTTGGGGATGATCCCTTTTTGAAAGGCCAAATCAATAATTTTAAAAAGATCCGCCATGTAGTTATTCGTCGGGTTAGAGGCTAAGGAGGAATATGATGATCTGTCCCTCAACTGTCTAAAGGCTTCCCGTTCGTACATCTTAACGGGCCAGAGCACCACGTTCCCCCCTTTGTCTGCTGGTTTAATAACCACCTCAGGCAGATTACTCAGTTCTCTAAGAGCTCTCCTCTGCCCAGCCGTCAGATTATCCCTCCTCCTACCACTGCCTTCCAAGGTCTTAAGATCATTGGCTACCAACTTGTGGAAGATCTCAACGGCCGGGCATAGGGAGAAAGGGGGAAAGGTGGTCGACCTCGGGTAGATGGATTTTGGGAAACTGCCCTTACTGACAGAGGGGGAGGGATCCTCCAACTCCTCCAAGATGGCCAATGCCTCACTCTCCGACACACCTACATTGGCTCTATGTATGTCCTTATTTGCGTGCAATTTTTGTAAAACCAGCTTACGTGAGAATAGGTTCAGATCCTTCAATGCTGTGAAGTAGTTGAAGGGACTATTGGGAACAAAAGACAGCCCCAATTCCAACACCTCAATTTGGGGCCCAGTGAGTGTAATACTTGAGAGATTAATTACCTCCAAGCTGTTACTTTTGTTCCTACTCTTCTTCTCAAGGGGTTCAGGAGGAGTAATCTTCCTCTTTGTAGCGGCCACTACAGATTGCTTCATTTTATTGGGATTCCACTTACTAACAAAGGGAGTCACGAAGCCTATCCTTTCAGATCCGTCCTCATCCATAGAGGAATGAGAGGACACAGACGCAGATCTGATTTGATTGGAGAATTGAGAGGGTTTCCTCCTCTTTTGGGAGTGTTTCCATTTATATACAAAGTTGCTGCGGTAGTCTCCCATGTCACGCTTATATTTTTTAGTTTTAGCTTCAATTATATCTTTCTCCCATTTGGTGAATGATTTCTCCAAATCAGTATTTAATTTCTTAAGGGAATCCTCAGATAATTTAACAGAGAGGTCTTTTCTGAAATCCTCAATGTCGCCCTCTAGTTTGGAGAGTGTTCTGTCATTCATTTTGATCAACAGCCCCATGAAGCCCCTTGAACATTTAGTGGCCAGTTCCTCCCACTCCCCCTTAATGTCCTCATCTTCTACATTGAAGGAGGGGAACACCTGGACTCTCAGCCCTCTTGGTATAAGTCCTTTAGCTAGGTAGCGTTCCATGAACGCCTTGTTCCACCATACTCTGGTTTTATGGTTTAATGCAAATTTTAATTTTTCAATAGAGCTATCTGTCTCTCTGGAATTCTGTATATCAACATTCTCTGGTTCTTCACCAAACACTTGTTCCAATTTGTTTTGCCACGTGCTTTCACGCGCTATGTCCATCTGTCCCTTAGAAAATGCTGTGGATACACACAGTATATAAGTTAATGAACAAATAGATAGGGTAACAGATGGATATTCAATGCAAAATAAAGGGCCACTCAAAATAGCAATGAGGAAATGTAGAAGGTTGAGTTTCATATGGCCAAACATAGTTCCAAAGAGATGACAAGTACACCCACGTAAATAACAATTATTTATTACAGATAATTCACATATAAATAGGGGTACTGTTATTAGAAAAAGCTGGATTCATAAAATACAAAACAGTGAAGGATTAAAGAACAAACAGAGAAACCCTTCCAGGGACCCAGACAGCATTAGTAAATATTCTATATAGGCAGACATACTGCACAACCCATGGGGTAAAGTCTCATTCATGAGGCCCACCAAAGGGTATAACACACAGAGAAGCCCATAGGTTGTGCATAATTTAGAGCAACTGCTTACCCATATTAAATGTCTATATAGTAGCCGTGTCCAAGGTCCGGTAAGGAGAGGGAGAAACGCCCCGACGCGTTTCGCTTGTGGTGCTTCCTCGGGGGGCGATGTGACCCAATGTGATGCGTCCCAGGTATATATACCCACCTTAATTGTCTTCAGATAGCCGCCGTCTAAGTGCCGCATGCGCTGTGACTACGCCCGCACCACGCGCGTCACTTCCGGGTCTCCCGGCGGAAGTGACGTTCACAATGGGAACGTCACTTCCTACCGTTCGGAGCACCTCAGTGCGCGCGCGTCTGCAGGCAGCACAGGGCATGCGAAGCTCGCGCGGCCATCTTAAGTGGTGGTAAAGTCCCCATGTAAATAGCGAGTTTTTGCCCATAGTGTGGAGAGGATATTATGTCATCGTCAATGCACGTAAAGTACGCGCGGCCATCTTATGTGCTGGTAAAGTCCGGATATTAATATAGGGATTTGCCCATAGTGTAAAGAGAAAATCACGTCATAGTCAGGTGGAAAGAAGAAAGTATTATAAATATCTTAGGTGTAAAGATGCTAGCCACCATTCTACGGTGATACCCACATCCACCCTCATGTCCCTGATTCATTGCGCCTGACTTTTGCTGTATCCACCCTCATGTCCCTGATTCATTGCGCCTGACTTTTGCTGCATCCACCCTCATGTCCCTGATTCATTGCGCCTGACTTTTGCTGTATCCACCCTCATGTCCCTGATTCATTGCGCCTGACTTTTGCTGTGGTATCCACCCTCATGTCCCTGATTCATTGCGCCTGACTTTTGCTGTGGTACTGGCATGCGAGAGTGGATATGTCTCTATGACCTGGGATCAGCAATTGATTTATGTAAATTCCATGTATGGATTGCGTGATCTCAGGCCATTGTGATCCACCCTCATGTCCCTGATTCATTGCGCCTGACTTTTGCTGTGGTACTGGCATGCGAGAGTGGATATGTCTCTATGACCTGGGATCGGCAATTGATTTATGTAAATTCCATGTATGGATTGCGTGATCTCAGGCCATTGTGGATGAAACTCTACATTCTGGTGCTGGTGCCAGGGCTTTAAACACGGGCACGTATTATGTCCTTTTATCTTTTGTAGTGGGTGGGGACATGTGGTGGACCCCGGGGGGTCTTTATTATTATTACTATTTCTCTTCCCATATATTCCCTATTGGTTTTCCCCACTGTGGGTATCACCGTAGAATGGTGGCTAGCATCTTTACACCTAAGATATTTATAATACTTTCTTCTTTCCACCTGACTATGACGTGATTTTCTCTTTACACTATGGGCAAATCCCTATATTAATATCCGGACTTTACCAGCACATAAGATGGCCGCACGTACTTTACGTGCATTGACGATGACATAATATCCTCTCCACACTATGGGCAAAAACCCGCTATTTACATGGGGACTTTACCACCACTTAAGATGGCCGCGCGGGCTTCGCATGCCCTGTGCTGCCTGCAGACGCGCGCGCACTGAGGTGCTCCGAACGGTAGGAAGTGACGTTCCCATTGTGAACGTCACTTCCGCCGGGAGACCCGGAAGTGACGCACGTGGTGCGGGCGTAGTCACAGCGCATGCGGCACTTAGACGGCGGCTATCTGAAGACAATTAAGGTGGGTATATATACCTGGGACGCATCACATTGGGTCACATCGCCCCCCGAGGAAGCACCACAAGCGAAACGCGTCGGGGCGTTTCTCCCTCTCCTTACCGGACCTTGGACACGGCTACTATATAGACATTTAATATGGGTAAGCAGTTGCTCTAAATTATGCACAACCTATGGGCTTCTCTGTGTGTTATACCCTTTGGTGGGCCTCATGAATGAGACTTTACCCCATGGGTTGTGCAGTATGTCTGCCTATATAGAATATTTACTAATGCTGTCTGGGTCCCTGGAAGGGTTTCTCTGTTTGTTCTTTAATCCTTCACTGTTTTGTATTTTATGAATCCAGCTTTTTCTAATAACAGTACCCCTATTTATATGTGAATTATCTGTAATAAATAATTGTTATTTACGTGGGTGTACTTGTCATCTCTTTGGAACTATGTTTGGCCATATGAAACTCAACCTTCTACATTTCCTCATTGCTATTTTGAGTGGCCCTTTATTTTGCATTGAATATCCATCTGTTACCCTATCTATTTGTTCATTAACTTATATACTGTGTGTATCCACAGCATTTTCTAAGGGACAGATGGACATAGCGCGTGAAAGCACGTGGCAAAACAAATTGGAACAAGTGTTTGGTGAAGAACCAGAGAATGTTGATATACAGAATTCCAGAGAGACAGATAGCTCTATTGAAAAATTAAAATTTGCATTAAACCATAAAACCAGAGTATGGTGGAACAAGGCGTTCATGGAACGCTACCTAGCTAAAGGACTTATACCAAGAGGGCTGAGAGTCCAGGTGTTCCCCTCCTTCAATGTAGAAGATGAGGACATTAAGGGGGAGTGGGAGGAACTGGCCACTAAATGTTCAAGGGACTTCATGGAGCTGATGATCAAAATGAATGACAGAACACTCTCCAAACTAGAGGGCGACATTGAGGATTTCAGAAAAGACCTCTCTGTTAAATTATCTGAGGATTCCCTTAAGAAATTAAATACTGATTTGGAGAAATCATTCACCAAATGGGAGAAAGATATAATTGAAGCTAAAACTAAAAAACATAAGCGTGACATGGGAGACTACCGCAGCAACTTTGTATATAAATGGAAACACTCCCAAAAGAGGAGGAAACCCTCTCAATTCTCCAATCAAATCAGATCTGCGTCTGTGTCCTCTCTTTCATCTATGGATGAGGATGGATCTGAAAGGAGAGGCTTCGTGACTCCCTTTGTTAGTAAGTGGAATCCCAATAAAATGAAGCAATCTGTAGTGGCCGCTACAAAGAGGAAGATTACTCCTCCTGAACCCCTTGAGAAGAAGAGTAGGAACAAAAGTAACAGCTTGGAGGTAATTAATCTCTCAAGTATTACACTCACTGGGCCCCAAATTGAGGTGTTGGAATTGGGGCTGTCTTTTGTTCCCAATAGTCCCTTCAACTACTTCACAGCATTGAAGGATCTGAACCTATTCTCACGTAAGCTGGTTTTACAAAAATTGCACGCAAATAAGGACATACATAGAGCCAATGTAGGTGTGTCGGAGAGTGAGGCATTGGCCATCTTGGAGGAGTTGGAGGATCCCTCCCCCTCTGTCAATAAGGGCAGTTTCCCAAAATCCATCTACCCGAGGTCGACCACCTTTCCCCCTTTCTCCCTATGCCCGGCCGTTGAGATCTTCCACAAGTTGGTAGCCAATGATCTTAAGACCTTGGAAGGCAGTGGTAGGAGGGGGGATAATCTGACGGCTGGGCAGAGGAGAGCTCTTAGAGAACTGAGTAATCTGCCTGAGGTGGTTATTAAACCAGCAGACAAAGGGGGGAACGTGGTGCTCTGGCCCGTTAAGATGTACGAACGGGAAGCCTTTAGACAGTTGAGGGACAGATCATCATATTCCTCCTTAGCCTCTAACCCGACGAATAACTACATGGCGGATCTTTTTAAAAATTATTGATTTGGCCTTTCAAAAAGGGATCATCCCCAAAAAATCATGGATGGACTATTAGTAAAGAACCCCAAGATTCCTACTTTTTATTTATTACCTAAAGTCCACAAAGATCCCCTGGTCCCCCCGGGGCGTCCCATTGTCTCTGGCATTGGGGGGCTGTCTGAACCGGTTTGCAGGTTCATTGAATATTACCTGCATCCTTTGGTTCAGACTTTGCCCTCCTATGTCAGGGACACCATGGACGTCCTGCGGCAGATCGATGGGATCTTTGTGGACCCTGACGTCATTCTGGCCACAGTAGATGTGGAATCTCTCTACTCCTCGATAAAACACGAGCATGGACTGCGGGTGGTGAGATTCTTTTTGGAGATGAGCAGTCTGGATGCACCATTGGTCGAATTAATTTTGGAGTTACTTTCATTTATTTTGACTCACAATTATTTTTTGTTTAAAGATCGTTTTTTTCTACAGGAGCGTGGCACTGCGATGGGCGCGGCGTGCGCGCCCTCGTACGCAAACCTCTTTCTGGGCTACTGGGAGAGGGAGGTTTTCGGCGAGGGCGTGCCCGCCGTGTCCCAGGCGCAGTGCTGGCTCCATTTTATTGATGACATTTTGATTTTTTGGAAGGGCACTTTTTCTGATTTTTCATTATTTATTCATGATTTAAACTTGAATGACTCTAACATTAAACTTACTTTTAATTGTGATAAGAAAACAATAGATTTTTTGGATATTCGTATCATGGTGCATCCCGACTGCTCGATCCAAACAACCATATGTCGTAAAAAAACGTCGGTCAATAGCCTCCTGCATGCATCCTCGGCGCACACTCCCTCCACGATCTCTGCAATCCCTATTGGGCAATATTTGAGGGCAAAGAGGGTATGTTCCACCGATGCCCTCTTTAAGGAGCAGGCCCTAGATCTCCAGGAGAGATTTACATCCAGAGGTTATAGTGGGAGGAGTGTGCGCCGTGGTTTTGGACGTGCGCGGCAGGCAGTACGCACTGACCTTCTGGTACCTAAACCTAAACAGAAGGAAGAGTCTTTTCCGCCCGTACGTTTCATTTCTACTTTTAATGATCGTTGGCAGGAGATGTGTACAGTACTTAGACGTCATTGGGGTGTTCTGAAAATGGATCCATCCATTGGGGATTTATTACCACCTACTCCCCTAGTGACCTCTCGGCGTGCACCCAACTTACGTGACAAATTGGTTCAGAGCCACTATGTGGCTAGTATACCCCGTATTTTTGGTGGGGGGGAACCCTTAAAAGGATTCTTCCCATGCGGCTCTTGCATTGCGTGTCGCAATATGGTAAGGGCATCCTCTTTCCTATCAGCTGATGGCAATACTGAATTCACAATAAAACATCATATTACGTGCCGAACATGCAATGTTATATACTACGCCACATGTGGCTGTGGTAAAATCTACGTGGGCCTCACCACTCGTGAATTGAGGTTCCGCACACGTGAGCATGTGAGGGGCATCTTGGCTGCCGTGGACATCGGTCTTGATGATCCCCAGATGAAGACTCTGCCCCGACATCACAAACTGGAACATGGGTGTAATCCCAAGGAATTTAGAGTCAGGGGTATTGATGTCGTTCACCTGGGGACTAGAGGCGGTGACTACACCAAGATGCTGTCTCAGCGTGAATGCAACTGGATAGTGCGCCTGGGCACCTTATCACCCTCTGGTTTGAATGAGAAAATGAGTTTCTCCTCATTTTTATAGATTCGCAACTGTCTCTCTGGTAGCGGTTCACTCTTTTGTGTCCCGCTGTTTTTTAATTTATTGTGATTTTAATTCCCTTCTTTTTTCTCTCCTTTTTCTGAGACGTGACCCATAAGGCTGTTTCCCTGTATGCCTATATGCGTTGATTGCCCTGCCATACTGGATCATATGATGCGGGGACACTGAATCTCATCTCACCTATGCCATCCATGGTCAAGATTATGGATTCCCCTTCCTGACAGCATATATTTATGTCTATACTGTTCAAATTGTATAATTGCACTGTGATATAATAGTGTTTATTGAGATAGATAGTATTATAAGCTAATGTGAAATAAATTTACCTATTTCTTGTGAATGGGGACATCTGTTATAATATATGTTACTTCTTGGATTATATGGGATATCTAGTTTATGGATTATATGGGATATCTAGTACGCTGTATGTCACTACATGGGATTTCTTGGTCCATGTTACTGGGTCATCTTCCGTGTGATGACATTGTTTTATATAGGAATGTCTATTGTCCCAGTGTTCCCCCTTGGATCCACCCTCATGTCCCTGATTCATTGCGCCTGACTTTTGCTGTGGTACTGGCATGCGAGAGTGGATATGTCTCTATGACCTGGGATCGGCAATTGATTTATGTAAATTCCATGTATGGATTGCGTGATCTCAGGCCATTGTGGATGAAACTCTACATTCTGGTGCTGGTGCCAGGGCTTTAAACACGGGCACGTATTATGTCCTTTTATCTTTTGTAGTGGGTGGGGACATGTGGTGGACCCCGGGGGGTCTTTATTATTATTACTATTTCTCTATATATTCCCTATTGGTTTTCCCCACTGTGGGTATCACCGTAGAATGGTGGCTAGCATCTTTACACCTAAGATATTTATAATACTTTCTTCTTTCCACCTGACTATGACGTGATTTTCTCTTTACACTATGGGCAAATCCCTATATTAATATCCGGACTTTACCAGCACATAAGATGGCCGCGCGTACTTTACGTGCATTGACGATGACATAATATCCTCTCCACACTATGGGCAAAAACCCGCTATTTACATGGGGACTTTACCACCACTTAAGATGGCCGCGCGGGCTTCGCATGCCCTGTGCTGCCTGCAGACGCGCGCGCACTGAGGTGCTCCGAACGGTAGGAAGTGACGTTCCCATTGTGAACGTCACTTCCGCCGGGAGACCCGGAAGTGACGCGCGTGGTGCGGGCGTAGTCACAGCGCATGCGGCACTTAGACGGCGGCTATCTGAAGACAATTAAGGTGGGTATATATACCTGGGACGCATCACATTGGGTCACATCGCCCCCCGAGGAAGCACCACAAGCGAAACGCGTCGGGGCGTTTCTCCCTCTCCTTACCGGACCTTGGACACGGCTACTATATAGACATTTAATATGGGTAAGCAGTTGCTCTAAATTATGCACAACCTATGGGCTTCTCTGTGTGTTATACCCTTTGGTGGGCCTCATGAATGAGACTTTACCCCATGGGTTGTGCAGTATGTCTGCCTATATAGAATATTTACTAATGCTGTCTGGGTCCCTGGAAGGGTTTCTCTGTTTGTTCTTTAATCCTTCACTGTTTTGTATTTTATGAATCCAGCTTTTTCTAATAACAGTACCCCTATTTATATGTGAATTATCTGTAATAAATAATTGTTATTTACGTGGGTGTACTTGTCATCTCTTTGGAACTATGTTTGGCCATATGAAACTCAACCTTCTACATTTCCACATGTTGATATTGCTACTATGAGCAGCTTGCAAGGACTAAACAAGCTACCATGGCCTGCTTTGTGTCCAGATTTGTCTATCATCAAACACAGCTAAGACGTCATTAGCTGTCAATTGCAAAGAGAGATGCCAGCTTCGGATTTTGATGATTTGCGTACCCAAGTACATTAGGCATGACAGAACATTCCTCACACAACAATTGAATCTGCCACCAAATATTTACTATGTTACCTGAGAGTCACATAATGTGGGGGCAGAGACCCTGATTCCAGCGATAGTATACGCAGAAAGCTGCCAATTAGTGGAGTGAGAGGGGTTACACAGAGCTCAGCATTCTAAATATTGCTAGATTTTCAGCTGAGAAAACAGGGATTTTATCAAAACTGCACCAAACATTATAGTAATATAATGGTTGTTGCAGTTTTAATAAAATCACTGTTTTCTCAGCTGAAGATCTAGCAATGTTTAGAATGCTGAGCTCTGTGTAACCCCTCTCACTCCACTAATTAGCAGCTTTCTGTGTACACTATATACTGGCAAAGAGCTGTCTACCAGTGATTGGGGTGGGGTTACACAACTACATGGCAGGAGACAATGAGTCCTGTAGTGTGTCACAATTACTATGGGATAGCGGGGGATCGGGCCTCCTAGGCTGTCCCTCAAGCTAGGGGGCCCTATGCTATCCCTAACCTCAGTGATACTCCTGATGGGGGAGATGCTTGAGTCTTCTTCCCGGCTCTGCTCCTGACCAGTCTTGATCTGATTCCCCCTTAAAATTCCCCCAGGTAGGGACAGGACAGGATTGTGATGAAATCCACAGAAAAAGACAGACAGGGCAAAATCAAAACTCTGTCAAACAGCATGTACACACAAAGGTAAAGGCAATAAGAGGTTCAGGAGGAAAAACAAGAGCAAGGAGGAAGCGACAAAACAATAGAGGTAAACTTCACAACAAGCAATGAGCACAACTTTCACAAGCAATTCTTGGACATCACACCTCTCAGACCAACATAGAACAAACTATAGCTGTCATGGGTGTAAGATTTCAACCAGCATAAATAGGAGGGGAGCAGATGTGATAGACCTCCCACAACATGTGACCAAAGGAGCAAGCAGACCAACAGAGATTAACTCTTGCCAGCCTGCCTATGAATCAGCACACAGCAGGTCGACATCCGAGTCTGCCTGTGTTGATCCCAGACACCAGAGATACCATCGGGCGGAGGGTTCAAAATCTACAATTTGAACAGAGCCCAAAGCCGCCATGACAGTCAGCGAAGTTTCTGCAAAACTCTGTGTGATATAGTGATGATCTCCTGCTGATAAAACACTGATTGTATTGAAACTACTCTACACAGGTTAGTAAGTGACATACTACTGGAAACAGGATCTCTGTCCTTACATTATGCTGCTCTATGCTGTCAAATTCTCTTTAATAACGTCACTGATAGCATGACAAGGCATGAAAGTGTGTGTGTTTCTGCACAAGACACTCATACTTGATACTGAATAAATCTACAGGCTTTGAAAAATGTTGTTACCACTCGTTCATCATTAACATGTCTATTGATTCTGTGATTTCCATAATGCCACAATATTTCCTTCGCAGTTTCGTTGTTGAGGGGTGTATATGTCACATGACTAAAGGATACTGTACATCGCTTGGAGTTTTTTCTTGCATGTATATAAATGAATTTGTATTTAACACTTTGTTGTAACACTCATCTGTTATACTTTTTTATGAAAAGTTTAACATTGATTAAAGAGATACTTCCTAACCCACGCATGAGCGATCGCACCCGCCTTCATCGTTTGTGCGTCACGGTCAATTCGTTGCCTGTGGCGCACAATGTCGTTAACCCCTGTCACACGTACTTACTTCCCTAACGACGTTGTGTGGGCGGCGAACATCTTCTTCCTGAAGGGGGTGGGATGTTCGGCGTCACAGCGACGTCATACAGCGGCCGCCTAATAGAAGCGGAGTTGCGGAGATGAGCGGCCGGAACACCCCGCCCACCTACTTCTTTCCTCATTGCCGTCGGCCGCAGGTAAGCTGTGTTCGTCTTTCCCGGGGTGTCACAGGTAGTGATGTGTGCTGCCTCAGGAACGACGAACAACCGGCAGAAGGAGGAACGACATTATAAAAATGAACGACGTGTCAACGAGCAACAATAAGGTGAGTATTTTTGCTCGTTAACAGTCGTTCGGAGGTGTCACAAGCCACAACATCTCTAACGATGCCGGATGTGCATCACAAATTCCGTGACCCCGACGACATATCGTTAGATATATCGTAGCGTGTGACGGGGCCTAAAGAGGAATGGCACAATGCACAGTCCTATGAAAAGATATTACAGAATTTTTTATTGAAAAATAGAATTATTGACTAAAACAGTTGTCAGAAGAGCTGACAAGTCTTTTTTATCCTCTTTAACCGAGTTGGCTCATCATCAGCTGGCTAGACAATCTGCTGATAATCAAGGTCGGGTTCTCGGCATCCCTGGCAAACTGCTGCGGTCATCGAGGCAGGACAAATATTGTACAAGGGCATATACTACGAGGATGGCTTGAGCCTGCCAGAACGTGACCTGCTCGCAGGAAGGAACTCTGCTCTGGATTATGGAATGATGTTCGTATACTATTCATGTTCATGAAAAAACATCTACATCTAAGTGTGTTTTTGCACATTTTGCGAGACGATTAGAAATGGCGACTTTTGTTTATAATTTAATCTTACAGGTTTAGATGTCAGCAGGAAGTTACTGATATTTACACAACTTTCTAGTGTCATTCTCTTGACTATAGCTTGTCACTTAGTTCTGTATGAAATCCTGTCCATTACTTATCTGGTCTTGTTAAATCCTATCATGTTTTATTCTGTGCATTGTCATACAGTTGTCATTAAATGGAACCTGTCAGGTGAAATATGCACCCAGAACCAGGAGCAGTTGTGGCTGCATATTGCTAATCCTTGCCTAACCTTCCCTGTATATACTAGCATAGATAAAGGGATCCTTAGGAAAAGTATTTCTAAAGATCTTTTACCGTATGCTAATGAGTGAGGGCAGTAATCCCCTAGGCGTTAGTTCCTCTTGCCAGTTGGCTCCATTAGCATGTTAGTACACCCCTGTGGGTGTGCAAACATGCTAATGAATGCGCAGCATCAGAGGATGATCTCACTCACCTCTCCGCTGCCTTTGCGTCCAATGAGGGATTTCGGCTCAGTGCGCATGACCCCAGAGTTTGGGTCATGCACACTATGAAGCCAGGTGTACGCATCCTGGCTTCAAACTGAAATAGTGCGCATGACCCAAATTCCAGGGTCATGCGCACTGACTGCAAAAGTGGCTGGAATCATTAGCGGACTCAATGTTGCGTTTGGAGACCCCCTGAGGTGCCTAACCAATGGAGTTCCCCCACAAGTGACCCCATTTTGGAAACTAGAGCCCTTAAGAAATGTATCTAGATGTTTGGTAAGCACTTTGAACCCCTGGGGGCTTCACAGAAGTTGATAACGTTGAGCCATGAAAATAAAAAAAAACTTTTTTACCACAAAATTGTAACAATTCAACCAGGTAGATTTTTTTTTTTTACAAGGGTATCAGGAAAAACATGCACCATAAAGTTTATTGAGCAATCTCTGTGGAGTACGCTGATACCTAATATGTGGTGGAAATCAATCAGAATGCTACGAGTGCCATTTGAATTTTTGAAAGCAAAATTAGCTGGAGTCATTAGCAGATGCCATGTCACGTTTGGAGACCCCCTGAAGTGCCTAATAGTGGAAACCTCCCACAAGTGACCCTAATTTAGAAGCTAGACCCCCCCAGTAACCTATGTAGATGTGTACTTAGCACTTTAAACCCCCAGATACATCAGTGAATTTTATAAGTTGCACCAGGAAAATGATGTAAAAATTTTTTTTACCACAAAAAATGTTCTCTTAGTCTTTATTTTTCATCTTCACAAGGGCAACAGGATAAAATGGATCAAAATGTGTTGGGAATTTCTCCTCAGTATTCTGATACCCCATATGGGGGGGGGGGAACCACTGTTTAGGTTGTCAGAGCTCAGAAGGCAAAAAGCGCCATTTGAATTTTCAAATGCAAAATTGTCTGGCATCATTAGCAGACGCCATGTTTTGTTTGAAGAGCCCCTAATGTGTCTACATAGTGGAAAGCCCCCCACATGTGACCCCCCCAGGAACCTATCTGTGGGACATTGTGTAGCGTGTGTGAGGTGTGTGAAAAAATAAAAAAAAACAACACAGAAAACTATACTTTGTGTGTGTGTTTCTCTGAATCTATTTTCTTTGAGTAGAAAAAAACTAGAAAGAAAAAAAGAAAATAGAAAGGAGATTCAAATTTGGTAACATAAAAAAGAAACAAACTAAACACTCTAAAATGTATGTTTTTTTATTTAGTTGCGTAATATAGATATTTTTCTAAGAAAGACAAAACCTTACTTTTATTTTTTTAAATATTCAGATTTCTTAAAGTGGTTGACCGGTTTAAATCTAGAAGTCTGCAGTCTCTCTATGTGTCCCTCTATATGACTACGGACTTGTGAATTGTCACATGCACTGCAAGGATTCTCTGATGCCAGAGCAAGGAGCAGCGGTCTTGTGGCCATGAATATGCAATATATATATATATACATTCCTGCCACATTTCGTCTAGAGGGGCGCAGCCTCACTCAATGAAAATATATTGAATGAGGCCACTACCCCTCAATCAGATTCTGGCCAGGAGCATGTATATCGCATACTCTGGGCCACGTGACTGCCATTTTCCAGCATTCTGGCGGATCTTCAAAGTGCACAGTGCACAGTGCGTGCAATGTGAGGATTCTTAAGTGTGCAGTCGCATAGAGGGTCACAGAGTGACTATAAACTTAACCCCTTTAACCTTTTGGACTGAACGACAAAACTGCAGTTGTTCATAAATAAAATGATTCATTAAAAATACAAACTGAGTAATATTTGTACACACAGTGTACCATGCCTGTTGATAAATCGGCTGAACACTGTTCCTGCAGTACTGTTGACCATCATTGCTGTGCATCCTGTGAGAGTTATGATGGTACTTACCCAGCAAACACTGTTCCAATCGCTGAAATAAACCATTCTGGTGAATTAAAGCCAAGAATACCGACGCTATAAAATTTCTTCAATCCCAGCTGCAAATAGAAAATATAAATGGCTAGTAAGGCAGATACTGTCACATGGGATCATACACATTAAACTCTAAAATGCAGAGGTTGTTGAAGGTTATATATATTTATGAAGGAGGATTCAAAATGCATTGAGCAAAATAGAATGTCCCTTGAAGCACAGAAAAGTATGAGCAAAGCTAATAAAAAGAATTTGCTTGAGAAAATCTTCTGTCCTGGTTGGTACCCTGTGTTAGTCTCCTAACACCCCTGGCAATAAGCCAAAAGAGGTAACTATCCTAAGACAGAATCACATGAATACACATACAGTATAGTCAACTGATTGACAAAAATGTATTAAGCCCGCTTTACACACTACAATATATCTTACAATATGTCGGCGGGGTCACATCGTAAGTGACGCACATCCGGCATCGTAAGGTACATTGCAGTGTGTGACAGGTTTGTGCGATTGCGAATGAACGGTAAAACGTTCATCGCACGCACGTCGTTCATTCCTCATAAATTGAACGTCAGGTTGTTCATCGTACCCGGGGTAGCACACATTGCAGTGTGTGACACCCCGGGAACGATGAACAGATCTTACCTGCGTCCTGCGGCTCCCGGCCAGCAATGCGGAAGGAAGGAGGTGGGCGGGATGTTTTCGTCCCACTCATCTCCGCCCCTCCGCTTCTATTGGCCGGCTGCCGTGTGACGTCAATGTGACGCTGAACGTCCCTCCCACTCCAGGAAGTGGACGTTCGCCACCCACATCGAGGTCGTATGGACGGGTAAGTACGTGTGATGGGGGTTAATCGTTTGTGCGGCACATTCAACAAAATTGAACATGCCGCGCATACGATGGGGGCGGTTACGATCGCATACGATATCGTATGAGAAATCGTAACATGTAAAGCAGGCTTTAGGTTGAAGAGTTGTACAGATCTGACTTGGTTCACACATACAGTATAGAGAGTGCTCTCTCCTCAGGACTTGTTTGGGGTTTCCATCAGAATCCCTGAAAAACAGCAATGGAAACTTAACAGAGCCATTTACTATTATGAGGCCAACAAAGGGAACTCCATCTCTGGCCTCCATCCCAGCAGTCTGTTTTTACAGACACCATCACATGTTTCTCAACGCTGGCAGGTAACTAGCCAGGTCTTTCACCGGGAAGGAACAACCACGGGAAGGGCAGTCTCCAGTCAAGGAAACCACCTATGCCAAAACATGGTATCCATCCACAGACAGCTGTTTCGGGGTATTTGCCCCTCATCAGTGTGGAGTAGGAAACTGACTAGTGGGAGCAATACCTAGTAGAAGACTACATAGGTAAGGATGGTTGACCTTAGGGAGATCAACATCCAGCACCGCGGAGCACCATCACGTGTTTCTCAACGCAGTGATTCTAAAGCAATGCCCCCTGTGAAATATGTAAAACAAGGAAGCCGCGGAGACACCATCACATGTTTCTCAACGCTGGCAGGCAACTAGCCAGGTCTTTCACCGGGAAGGTGAACATGTGATGGTGTCTCCGTGGCTTCCTTGTTTTGCATATTTCCCAGGGGGCATTGCTCTAGAATCACTGCATTGAGAAACACATGATGGTGCTCCGTGGTGCTGGATGTTGATCTCCCTAAGGTCAACCATCCTTACCTATGTAGTCTTCTACTAAAAATTGCTCCCACTAGCCAGTTTCCTACTCCCCACTGATGAGGGTCAAATACCCCAAAACAGCTGTCTGTGGATGGATACCATGTTTTGGCATAGGTGGTTTCCTTGACTGGAGACTGCCCCTCCCCTGGTTGTTCCTTCCCGGTGAAAGACCTGGCTAGTTACCTACCAGCGTTGAGAAACATGTGATGGTGTCTCCGCGGCTTCCTTGTTTTGCATATTTTCCAGGGGTCATTGCTCTAGAATCACTGAATCACTGCGTTGAGAAACACGTGATGGTGCTCCGCGGTGCTGGATGTTGATCTCCCTAAGGTCAACCATCCTTACCTATGTAGTCTTCTACTAGGCATTGCTTCCACTAGCCAGTTTCCTTCTCCACACTGATGAGGGGAAAATACCCCGAAACAGCTGTCTGTGGATGGATACCATGTTTTGGCATAGGTGGTTTCCTTGACTGGAGACTGCCCTTCCCGTGGTTGTTCCTTCCCGGTGAAAGACCTGGCTAGTTACCTGCCAGCATTGAGAAACATGTGATGGTGTCTCCGCGGCTTCCTTGTTTTGCATATTTCCCAGGGGGCATTGCTCTAGAATCACTGCGTTGAGAAACACGTGATGGTGCTCCGCGGTGCTGGATATTGATCTCCCTAAGATTAACCATCCTTACCTATGTAGTCTTCTACTAGGCATTGCTCCCACTAGCCAGTTTCCTACTCCACACTGATGAGGGGCAAATACCCCGAAACAGCTGTCTATGGATGGATACCATGTTTTGGCATAGGTGGTTTCCTTGACTGGAGACTGCCCTTCCCGTGGTTGTTCCTTCCCGGTGAAAGACCTGGCTAGTTACCTGCCAGCGTTGAGAAACATGTGATGGTGTCTCCGCGGCTTCCTTGTTTTGCATATTTCCCAGGGGGCATTACTCTAGAATCACTGCGTTGAGAAACATGTGATGGTGCTCTGCGGTGCTAGATGTTGATCTCCCTAAGGTCAACCATCCTTACCTATGTTTTTACAGATGTGCACCAAACTGTGGCAGACTACTCTTTCATGCACAGTTGCGGCCCTTGTCTTTTCTACTCTTATTCACATTGAGGTCGGCTGACACAGGGTAAGATTTTAAAGGGAACCTGTCATCAGGTTTATCCCCTATGAGCTGCGACCACCACCAGTGAACTCTTATATACAGCATTCTAGAATACTGTATATACTGTCAGAATTAAACAAGAGAACAAGAGTATAGCGTGCACATAATATAATTTTATTGAACAAAAGGAGGATCTCTTTCCCTGATGAAGCAATAAATACCCTTGCGAAACGTACGTTAGGGGTCTCCAGGTTCTCTAGGGGATAGCTGTAACTGATCGGAACATTTTCTGGATACCATTCTGCACTAGGCACTTTAGGTAATATATACATCCTACTTCCTTTTGTTATATATAGTGCTGTGCCGTGATGGGTTTTGGCCAGGTACTTTTTACCATCTTTTCCACCCACTGTGTTCTAAGCTCTTCTGCACTTAGCACTTCAGATCAAATTTTTCTTACATTTGCATTTCATTACTGTGCCTGAGGCAGGAGGTGTTGATGATATTTATATTGATACATATCTGTTTGATAGCACTTTTGCTCTTATCTTTCCTCCATTGTGTTACTTATATATGTGTGTGTATTACACTCATTACTGACCCTATATTCTGTATATTTAATACACAGTGTTTTTATTGATTGTTCTATTTGTGATCCACCTTTTGTTCAATAAAAGTACAGTGCCTACAAGTAGTATTCAACCCCCTGCAGATTTAGCAGGTTTAGACATTCGGAATTAACTTGGCATTGTGACATTTGGACTGTAGATCAGCCTGGAAGTGTGAAATGCACTGCAGCAAAACAGAATGTTATTTCTTTTTTTATTTTTTTTTTTAAATTGTGAAAAGTTTATTCAGAGGGTCATTTATTATTCAACCCCTCAAACCACAAGAATTCTGTTTGGTTCCCCTAAAGTATTAAGAAGTATTTGAGGCACAAAGAACAATGAGCTTCACATGTTTGGATTAATTATCTTTTTCCAGCCTTTTCTGACTAATTAAGACCCTCCCCAAACTTGTGAACAGCACTCATACTTGGTCAACATGGGAAAGACAAAGGAGTATTCCAAGGCCATCAGAGACAAGATCGTGGAGGGTCACAAGGCTGGCAAGGGGTACAAAACCCTTTCCAAGGAGTTGGGCCTACCTTTCTCCACTGTTGGGAGCATCATCCGGAAGTGGAAGGCTTATGGAACTACTGTTAGCCTTCCACGGCCTGGACAGCCTTTGAAAGTTTCCACCCGTGCCGAGGCCCGGCTTGTCCAAAGAGTCAAGGCTAACCCAAGGACAACAAGGAAGGAGCTCCGGGAAGATCTCATGGCAGTGGGGACATTGGTGTCAGTCAATACCATAAGTAACGTACTCCACCGCAATGGTCTCCGTTCCAGACAAGCCCGTAAGGTACCTTTACTTTCAAAGCGTCATGTCAAGGCTCGTCTACAGTTTGCTCATGATCACTTGGAGGACTCTGAGACAGACTGGTTCAAGGTTCTCTGGTCTGATGAGACCAAGATCGAGATCTTTGGTGCCACGTGACGTTTGGAGACTGGAGGCACTGCATACGACCCCAAGAATACCATCCCTACAGTCAAGCATGGTGGTGGCAGCATCATGCTGTGGGGCTGTTTCTCAGCCAAGGGGCCTGGCCATCTGGTCCGCATCCATGGGAAGATGGATAGCACGGCCTACCTGGAGAGTTTGGCCAAGAACCTCCGCTCCTCCATCAAGGATCTTAAGATGGGTCGTCATTTCATATTCCAACAAGACAACGACTCAAAGCACACAGCCAAGAAAACCAAGGCCTGGTTCAAGAGGGAAAAAATCAAGGTGTTGCAGTGGCCTAGTCAGTCTCCTGACCTTAACCCAATTGAAAACTTGTGGAAGGAGCTCAAGATTAAAGTCCACATGAGACACCCAAACAACCTAGATAACTTGGAGAAGATCTGCATGGAGGAGTGGGCCAAGATAACTCCAGAGACCTGTGCCGGCTTGATCAGGTCTTATAAAAGACGATTATTAGCTGTAATTGCAAACAAGGGTTATTCCACAAAATATTAAACCTAGGGGTTGAATAATAATTGACCCACACTTTTATGTTGAAAATTTATTAAAATTTAACTGAGCAACATAACTTGTTGGTTTGTAAGATTTATGCATCTGTTAATAAATCCTGCTCTTGTTTGAAGTTTGCAGGCTCTAACTTATTTGCATCTTATCAAACCTGCTAAATCTGCAGGGGGTTGAATACTACTTGTAGGCACTGTATATTATGTTGCATGCTATACTCTTGTTCTTTTGTTTAATTGTTGTTCTCTGAGCAGTGCAAAGCAATGGTCTAGCCTTACCTGGCATACCAGTTGCTATTATGTTTGGCATCAGTTTGAGAATTTTTGTATTGATACTGTATATAAGAGCCCAAGGTGCTCTGCATGACATAAAAACACCTTTATAATACTACCCACAGGGGCAGTCCGGTCTGATGGGTGTTGCTGCTTTCTGTCTGGCGCATCCTTCATCTTGTGTGATCACCGTCCTCCTGCCTAGCCCCATGTGGATGACATGTCCTATGTCATACACACAGAGACCTTCATTGCACTCCTGCAGTTTCATCTGCCCAGCTGAGGATAGATCAAAGTATTGTAATGAGCATGTGCAGGCGTTCTTTCACCTTTTCTTGTGCTTGTGCATTACAGTACTTTGCACTGCCCTCAGTTGGTGATGGTTCACTACCACATTATGGGTGTCAGGTCCGAGCATTCCTACATGAACAGTGTTCTGGAAAGTGGATTGGTCTTTAAGGGCCAGTTGAATGGCCACCAAGGTCTCCCGATCTGGTCCCCTATCTTTGGGGTCATCTGAAGGCAATTGTCTATGCTGTGAAGATACAAGATGTGCAGCATCTGAAGCAACGGATACTGGAAGCCTGTGCTAGCATTTCTTCTGTGGTGTTGCTATCAGTGTGTCAAGAGTGGGAGAAGAGGATTGCATTGACAATCCAACAAAATGGGCAGCATTTTGAATACATTTTCTAAGTGGTCATAAAATTGTAAATAACTAATTAACAAATAAAGTTACGTTAAAACCAAGCACACCATTGTTTTTCTTGTGAAATTCTCAATAAGTTTGATGTGTTACATAACCCGTTGGAAAAAATAAAGTTGGATCCAAAATGGCCGACTTCAAAATGGCCACCATGATTACCACCCATTTAAAAAAGTTTCCCCCCTCCCATATACTAATGATCCACAAACAGGAAGTTGATATCACCAACCATTTCCGTTTTATTTAGGTGTATCCAAATAAATGGCCCACCCTGTATATTCCAAAAGGTACCTTTTTATCTAATCTTGGAAGAAAAACAGCACTTACAATAATCTCACCTTCAAAAATGCCTTGGCAGATTGACGACATAGCTGATAATACTCCTTGAACTTAATATGTTCCCACAGACCATCTTTCTTACTTGACAGTGCATTTAGAGAGCCATATTTATCCACGCAGTCCAAAAACATTTCATGCACTGTTACGGGAGGCTGAGGACAGGAGGAGTCCATTCGCAGTCGAACTGACCCATCAGCTACTGTGGTCCATAATTTCTCTTCTGCAAAATGAAATAGGATGTATTATGGTAAAAAGCATGCTGAAAATGCTCAGCTTATACACAAAATAGCACAGATAGATACATAGTGGAAGCAAACATTTCCCTTCCCAAAGATCTGCAGGATGAGGGGTAAGTTCCTGATCATGTTGGTCCTACTGCCCCATCATGATTGAAGCAGAGGTGCTGATATTCTGTCTTCGAGACATCAAATCGCATATTCAGAGAGACGGTGCGATTAAAATTTGAGCAAAACTGGCCTCTTGTGACCAGGTGACAGGTCCTCTTTTTTTTTTATGTTAATCCTCACAAGGATATGGTAGTCATTTCCCAGTTTGGAAGACCTTTCTTCTTAGGTCTCACTAAGGCATCCATTTTCAAATAAGTGTTCTACCCAATTTTTTCACAGCTAGAACACATCCTCATTATAATCTATGGAGCTATATATATATATATATATATATATATATACTAGCTGTACTACCCAGCTTCGCCCGGGTTAATAAATAATGTTAACAAAATAGAATGTATTAACAGAAATTTAATTATTAAAAGGCAAAAACTAAGCTAATAGAAGCATTTCACGACATATATTTCAACACCCCATATATTCCACACAGATTTAACTAAATTGGCCAAGTAATGTGCTCCGTCTGTCTCTTTCCAGGTCTGTCTCTTTCCCCGTCTGTCTCTGTCTGTCTCTTTCCAGGTCTGCCTCTTTCCAGGTCTGCATCTTTCCAGGTCTGCCTCTTTCTCCGTCTGTCTCTTTCCCAGTCTGTCTCTGTCTGTCTCTTTCCCAGTCTGTCTCTTTCCCAGTTTGTCTCTGTCTGTCTCTTTCCCCGTCTGTCTCTGTCTGTCTCTTTCCAGGTCTGCCTCTTTCCAGGTCTGCATCTTTCCAGGTCTGCCTCTTTCTCCATCTGTCTCTTTCCCAGTCTGTCTCTGTCTTTCCCAGTCTGTCTCTTTCCCAGTTTGTCTGTGTCTGTCTCTTTCCCAGTCTGTCTCTTTCCCCGTCTGTCTCTGTCTGTATCTTTCCCCGTCTGTCTCTGTCTGTCTCTTTTCCCGTCTGTCTCTTCCCCATTTGTCTCTTTCCCCACCTGTCTCTTTCCCCATCTGCCTGTCTCTTTCCCCATCTGCCTGTCTCTTTCCCCATCTGCCCGTCTCTGGATGTCTCTATCTCTCTGTTTCTTTCCCCATCTGTCTCTTTCCAGCTCTGTCTCTTTTCCCATCTGCCTGTTTCTTTCCCCATCTGCCTGTCTCTTTCCCCATCTGCCTGTCTCTGTCTGTCTCTATCTCTCTGTTTCTTTCCCCATCTGTCTCTTTCCAGGTCTGTCTCTTTCCCCGTCTGTCTCCCCGTCTCTTTGTCTGTGTCTTTTCCTGTCTGTCTCTTTCCCTGTCTGCCTGTCTCTGTCTTTCCTTGTCTGTCTCTATTTCTCTGTCTCTTTCCCCGTCTTTCTCTATCAAGGTCTGTGTCTTTCCCCATCTATCTTTGTCTGTCTCTCTGGCTGTCTCCGCCTTTCTTGTCTGCCTGTCTCTGTCCCTGTCTGCATGTCTGTCTGTCTCTTTCCCCATCTGTCTCTTTCCAGGTCTGCCTCTTTCCAGGTCTGCATCTTTCCAGGTCTGCCTCTTTCTCCATCTGTCTCTTTCCCAGTCTGTCTCTGTCTTTCCCAGTCTGTCTCTTTCCCAGTTTGTCTGTGTCTGTCTCTTTCCCAGTCTGTCTCTTTCCCCGTCTGTCTCTGTCTGTATCTTTCCCCGTCTGTCTCTGTCTGTCTCTTTTCCCGTCTGTCTCTTCCCCATTTGTCTCTTTCCCCACCTGTCTCTTTCCCCATCTGCCTGTCTCTTTCCCCATCTGCCTGTCTCTTTCCCCATCTGCCCGTCTCTGGATGTCTCTATCTCTCTGTTTCTTTCCCCATCTGTCTCTTTCCAGCTCTGTCTCTTTTCCCATCTGCCTGTTTCTTTCCCCATCTGCCTGTCTCTTTCCCCATCTGCCTGTCTCTGTCTGTCTCTATCTCTCTGTTTCTTTCCCCATCTGTCTCTTTCCAGGTCTGTCTCTTTCCCCGTCTGTCTCCCCGTCTCTTTGTCTGTGTCTTTTCCTGTCTGTCTCTTTCCCTGTCTGCCTGTCTCTGTCTTTCCTTGTCTGTCTCTATTTCTCTGTCTCTTTCCCCGTCTTTCTCTATCAAGGTCTGTGTCTTTCCCCATCTATCTTTGTCTGTCTCTCTGGCTGTCTCCGCCTTTCTTGTCTGCCTGTCTCTGTCCCTGTCTGCATGTCTGTCTGTCTCTTTCCCCATCTGTCTCTTTCCAGGTCTGTCTCTTTCCAGGTCTGTCTCTGTCTGTTTCTTTCCCCGTCTGTCTCTGTCTGTCTCTTTCCCTGTCTGTCTCTGTCTGTCTCTTTCCCTGTCTGTCTCTATCTCTCTGTCTCTTTCCTGTCTGTCTCTCTCTGTCTCTCTCTGTCTCTCTATATCCGTCTCCCCACCGATATCTTATTACCTCACATATAAGCTTCTTGCACTATGAAAGTCGTTTGTTCCTATAGCAACCAATCACAGCTCCTACTAATAACCTGTAGTTCCAGGCTCCATTAACTTTAATGGAGGCATGTTTTTTGCAGAGTAACTGTAAAGCATGGGGTTAAATTTTCCTGTCAAAACATAGTCTACGACGTTCCCTGGGTCAGATGAGGTGTCTGTGCAAAATTTTGTAATTGTAAATGCGACGGTGCGGATACACTTTTCATTTCACTTTTTCCCCATTATGTAGATAGGGGCAAAATTGATGGGTAAATTGGAACGCGTGCGTGGGGTTAAAATTTCACCTCACAACATAGCCTATGACGCTCTCGGGGTCCAGATGTGTGAGTGTGCAAAATTTTGTGGCTGTAGCTGCGACGGTGCAGATGCCAATCCCGGACATACACACATACATACATACAGTGGTACCTCGCTTAACGAGAATTTCGCTTAACAAGCAAAGCTTTCTGTAAATTTGTAACCCGCTTTACGAGAAAGCTTTGCTGTACGAGCAAAATTCTCACCGCACACACTTCTGGTTCTGTACATCCACCGCGCTCTGACCCGTACTTGCAGTCCACACAAACACACACATGTACGCACAAACACACACGCACACACACACATACAGTA
The DNA here is from genome assembly GCF_048569485.1 of Anomaloglossus baeobatrachus. Lineage (NCBI taxonomy): Eukaryota > Metazoa > Chordata > Amphibia > Anura > Aromobatidae > Anomaloglossus > Anomaloglossus baeobatrachus. The sequence goes on along the minus strand of NC_134356.1, from coordinate 438,557,167 downwards.
TTATGCTCACCTTACCTTCCATTCCCCCGCAGGTCTCATGGTTCTTGTAGTTCCCGGGTACATCGCGACGTCCTCGCGGCGAACTACAAGTACCATGAGGCCGGCGGTGGAACGGAAGGTAAGGTGAGCATATAATATGTGTACCTTCCATTTCATCGCCGGCCTCCTGGGTCCTGTAGTTCGCCGCTCCACTCCACTCCAGGCTGTGCATCGGCATCCATAGCGACGAAGCAGGACCTTCCTTTCACCGCTACTCAAAGGCAGCGCGCTGGCCAATCAGAGGCAAGCGGCTCTGCCTTTGACGTCAGTGCGCTGGGAGCGGAAGTTCCTCCCTCATCGTTATGGTAACCCGATACACATCCCGTACTGGAGAACAGCAAGTCCAAGGAGACCGGCGATGGAACGGAAGGTAAGGTATGCATATAATATGTGCATGTGCATGCGTGCTTGTGTGTTTGTGTGAGTTTGTGTGTGTTTGTACGTGTTTGTGTGTGTTTGTGCATGTGTGGAATGACAGAATAGGGGACCAGGATGGGACATTTAACAAGTTGTGGAACGAATCGTCTGCATTGCAATGATTTCCTATGGGAAATCTTGCTTTGCTGAACAAGTAACTTGGTTAACAAGCACACTCCCAGAACGGATTGTTCTCGTTAAGCAAGGTTCCACTGTACACACATTCAGCTTTATATATTAGATATACAGTACAGACCAAAAGTTTGGACATACCTTCTCATTCAAAGACTTTTTTTTATTTTCATGTCTCTGAAAATTGTAGACTCACATTGAAGGTATCAAAACTATGAATTAACACACGTGGAATGAAATACTTACCAAAAAAGTGTGAAACAACTGAAAATATGTCTTATATTCTAGGTTCTTCAAAGTAGCCACCTTTTGCTTTGATTACTGCTTTGCACACTCTTGGCATTCTCTTGATGAGCTTCAAGAGGTAGTCACCGGAAATGGTTTTCACTTCACAGGTGTGCCCTTTCAGGTTTAATAAGTGGGATTTCTTGCCTTATAAATGGGGTTGGGACCATGAGTTGTGTTGTGCAGACGTCTGGTGGATACACAGCTGATAGATATACTGAATAGACTGTTAGAATTTGTATTATGGCAAGAAAAAAGCAGCTAAGTAAAGAAAAACGAGTGGCCATCATTACTTTAAGAAATGGTCAGTCAGTCCAAAAAATTGGGAAAACTTAGAAAGTGTCCCCAAGTGTAGTGGCAAAAACTATCAAACGCTACAAAGAAACTGGCTCACATGAGGACCGCCCCAGGAAAGGAAGACCAAGAGTCACCTCTGCTGCGGAGGATAAATTTATCCGAGTCACCAGCCTCAGAAATCGCAGTTTAACAGCAGCTCAGATTAGAGACCAGGTCAATGGCACACAGAGTTCTAGCAGCAGACACATCTCTAGAACAACTGTTAAGGGGAGACTTTGTGCAGCAGGCCTTCATGGTAAAATAGCTGCTAGGAAACCACTGCTAAGGACAGGCAACAAGCAGAAGAAACTTGTTTGGGCTAAAGAACACAAGGAATGGACATTAGACCAGTGGAAATCTGTGCTTTGGTCTGATGAGTCCAAATATGAGATCTTTGGATCCAACTACCGTGTCTTTGTGCGACGCAGACAATGTGAACGGATGGACTCTACATGGCTGGTTCCCACTGTGAAGTATGGAGGAGGAGGTGTGATGGTGTGGGGGTGCTTTGCTCTTGACACTGTTGGGGATTTATTCAAAATTGAAGGCATACTGAACCAGCATGGCTACCACAGCATCTTGCAGCGGCATGGTATTCCATCCGGTTTGCATTTAGTTGGACCATCATTTATTTTTCAACAAGACAATGACCCCAAACACACCTCCAGGCTGTGTAAGGGCTATTTGACTAAGAAGAAGAGTGATGGGATGCTACGCCAGATGACCTGGTCTCCACAGTCACCAGACCCAAGATGGTTTGGGGTGAGCTGGAGCGCAGAGTTAAGGCAAAAGGGCCAACAAGTGCTAAGCATCTCTGGGAACTCCTTCAAGACTGTTGGAAGACCATTTCCGGTGACTACCTCTTGAAGCTCATCAAGAGAATGCCAAGAGTGTGCAAAGCAGTAATCAAAGCAAAAGGTGGCTACTTTGAAGAACTTAGAATATAAGACATATTTTCAGTTGTTTCACACTTTTTGTTAAGTATTTCATTCCACATGTTTTAATTAATAGTTTTGATGCCTTCAATGTGAATCTACAATTTTCAGAGTCATGAAAATAAAGAAAACTCTTTGAATGCAAAGGTGTGTCCAAACTTTTGGTCTGTACCGTGTGTGTGTATGTATATATATATATATATATATATATGTGTGTGTGTGTGTATACATACGTATATATATATATATATATATATATATACATATATATATAAAATTTACAGCTCATATTTCCATTCTTCTGTGTATTTTTGCTGAGGCAGAGATGCAGCGTCTAAGGGTTTGTGCCCACGATCCGGACTCGGGCAGTTGCGGTCTCTCTCTTCTGTTCTCCCTTGCAACACCGCAGCATGCAATTGACATGCTTGTGGTTCAGAAAGCCGTACCGTAGGTCAGTTTACGCTTCGGTCATTACATGCCCAGTGGGCACCGGATTTCTATAAATTCCATCCACTGTGCTTGTGTGTCGCCCTGGGCAAGCCAGGGGACACAGGTCACAACACCACCACACCCCACACTCCAGGTAGGCACATCTGCTAACCAGAAATCCTTGTTGCCTTGCTCCAGGAGTCTGTTGATGCACACCAGGGGGTGGGCCAGGCGGTTGGCTCCGCCCACCAAGGAGCTCACAACTCTGGAGGCAGGAAGTAACCAGGCAGTTAGAGTCCAGGGAGAGTCGAGTGAGGGAGGAGGAAGTGGAAGGAGTGAGGAGTAGCCCAGGCAGGGGCTAAAGTAAACAACAAAGTGAAAGTAAGGAAAGTAGTAAAGGAGAAGAGTAAGCAAAGTGACAGAAGGAAAGAAAGCCTGAGAGCCCCGCTTTGTGTAGGGCCAGAACAGCAAGGTCAGCGACGGCGGTGACTGTTTGGAGGGGGACAGTTTGGAAGTTCCTGGAAGGACACCGTTGGCTGTGTGCCCGGTGGTCTGGAGCAGTGTTCCGAAGGACAGTCAGCACCAGGGCAGGGGCCTCTCGGACCCCGGCAAGGCTAGGAGTCGCCAGATTTGCCAAATCCGTCAGTGACGGGGACGCAGATCCCCCAGCAACCAAGTCCCGATTGACGGCAACAGCCCGACCATTACCGGGGAGACACCGCCACCGCCAAGGCACAAGTTTCCCCAGGGCCAGCGCCTGCGGGCAAAGTGTAGAGCTCCTCCGGCCCAGATTGCAGTCGGGGAGCGGGTAACCGGAGGGAATCCACCGCTACCATCAGACAACATAGGTGCAAGGAAGAGAAACGTCACCGTTACCTACCGGGAGTGCAGGTGCAGCCGTCTGTGGGACCGTCCTACCAGCCGTTGGTTTACCGTACAAACTGTGTCCGTGTGTCAGGCTGAGTGAGTACCATAGTGCCGCAAGGCACAGCGCTGCCCCCGCGCCCCTGCGCCCTCCAGGCCCTACACTTTACATCTCATCACCGGGCCCCGGGATCACCAACCCCTACCCACGGAGGGGCAACACAACACCTGGCTGCTCCGCATCACCATCCCCGGGACCCCCACACTGAGCAGCGGTGGTGCAATCACCACAACCGTGGGTGGCGTCACGAACTATAACAATCCCCACACCCAACAAACACCCCCTTTCACTCACGGGCGAGGAGTGCCGCTCGAGACACCCCGGGATCCGGCCCACGGCTCGAGCCACCAGGAGCAACTGCCGGACCCGAGCAGAAGGGGTGAGCGCGGTGTGCTGACACCCTCCTCCCCGCCCGCGACAACTTGGCGTCACGAACAGGATCTTACCGCTCTGCCGTCAGGTAGAGGTGCGCCTTGTTACCGCCGGAGGCATCCGGCAGAAAAATTTCAGAAGCCGCCATCTTTGGCGCGAAAAGTTCCCGCTCGAGCGTCTTCCCGAGCAGTAGAGGCGCGAAGGCCAAAACCCCGCCCCGAGAGAGGAGGGGCCGGAAAGAGCTAAGGGGGACGGAAACAAGATGTCTGCGCCCGACGGAGCCGCTGGAGGAGCGGTGGTCGCAGCCGCAGCGGCACCCGCGGATGGGAATGGGCTTGCCCAAGTCCCGGTTGTACCGGCGGGAGGTGCCGCGGCCCCCGCGCTTGCTCAGGTCATGCCGTTTTCCTTGCCCTATGCACCCGGAGCTGCCTGGCTACCGCAGTATGACGGGAAACCGGATGCCCTACAGGCTTTCTGGAAGAAGCTTAACCCGTTGCTAGAGCTGTATCCCCTGACTGATAAGCAACGTGCGGCGATAGTGCTAGGCCAGTTAACCGGTGCGGCGGAGCAGGAAGCGGAGACCTGGGCCGAGGGGGACCGGCTCTCTGTAGCCGCCATCTTCGAGAGGTTACAGACTGCCTTCGAGACCCGGACCGAAGCTGAGCTGAGGATGCAGTTTTACCAGTGCCGGCAACGAGCTGGGGATAGCATTCGGGACTATGCTCTACGTCTGCAGACCGCCCTCCGCACGCTGAAGCGGGTGAACTCTATTAATGAGGCGGATAGCAACAAGATGTTAGTGGAGCAATTTGCGCAGGGGATGAGGTCCCCTGAGGATCGTAAACAACTCCGGCTGTGGGCCCTAGAACACCCTGATGTGGACTTTGCTGTGTTAAAGGAGCGGGCTATTAAAGCACTACAGCCCCTAGCTGCTGAAGTTCTGGAACCCGTCCCGTGGCCCGTCGAGACAGCTCCTGTTATGGCGGCCTCAGCCAACCCAACCTCTGTAATGCCTGCAGCTCCGAACAGCACCGTCGAAGAGTTGGCCGCCCAGGTCCGTCGCCTGGACGGAGACCTTGCCAAAATCCTTGCTGCACTGCAACCTCTGACCAGATCCCAGCCTCCAGCGCAGATACAGCTCGCCGACAGTCCCGAAGATGTTCCCTGGATGCAGCGGAGAAGCGTTAACAACCCGCGGAGCAGACCTCCAATCTGCTACAAGTGCCGTAAGCCGGGCCATTATTACCGACAGTGCCCGTTAAACGAGCAACCCCTGGGGCCCCGGGCCAATCCTCAGGAGTAGAACACCGTGGCCCCCCGGACTGGCGAGACCGATATGTCGGGGCCCGCCCTATCATCCCCGTGGCTGTGGACGGCATACCAGTGATGGCTCTCTTGGACACTGGATCACAGGTAACTACCATACCGTACACGTTGTATCAGCAGTATTGGGCCACAGACGAGCTGGCGCCTCCAGACCCTAGTATAAATTTGATTGCCGCTAATGGACTTCCATTGACCCAGGTGGGGTATAAAGAAGTGGCTATGACAGTGGGGCAAGCTGAACTGCAACATCAGGGCATGATTGTGATCATGAATGAATCCAGTGATCATAACCCGAAAATAGTGCTGGGAACCAATGTGATGGAACACTGCATGGCTGATGTGTTGAACCTTTTGCAACGGCTAGCCGCCACGGCGGCGGGGAGCCGGCAGAGGGCTGTGCAGCGTGAGATCCGCGCCCTGATGTACCGCCAGCATGTAAGCTCGACCGGAGGGGAGATTGGTGGAGTGCGAGTGATGGATGTTGCTCCATTGACTGTGCCCCCTAGGAGTGAGATGATGATCTGGTGTAGGGCAGCAGTAGGGCCTCAGGGGCGTGACTACCCTGCGATGATGGAGCCCATGCCTTCCGAGCACTGGCCCACTGTAGTGGCCGCCCGAGGGGTGGTAGATGTGAAGAAAGGGAGAGTGCCTGTGAGAGTGTTGAACTGTGGGGAGGAAGAAGTCAGGCTCCCCCGGTATGCCACCATTGCCAAACTGCTCACCCTGGACCCTCACACTATCCAGGAAGCCCGTCCATCCACACTCCCACCTACCACCCGCACTTCCCCACCCCAGGGGGACACCAAGGAGTGGCACCAACAGCTACATGTGGGCACTGATGATACCCCTACACATCACAGGGCAGGGGTACACAGGGTAGTGCAGGAGTACGAACAGGTTTTCAGTAAGCACCCCCTAGACTTTGGGCAGATCAAGGGGGTCCAACACCACATTCCCACGGGTGAACATCCCCCTATCAAAGAGAGGTATAGACCTATTCCCCCTGCACATTACCAGTGTGCCAAAGATATGTTGAAGAATATGAAGGAGGCAGGGGTTATTCGGGACAGTTGTAGTCCCTGGGCCGCTCCGTTGGTACTGGTCAAGAAGAAGGATGGTACCATGCGGATGTGTGTGGACTACCGGAAGATCAACCAGATAACCCATAAAGATGCCTATCCATTGCCTCGTATTGAAGAATCTTTGGCTGCACTGAGAACTGCAAACTACTTCTCGACCCTTGACCTCACCAGCGGATACTGGCAAGTGGCCGTGGCCCCCGAGGACCGGGAGAAGACCGCCTTCACCACCCCGATGGGGCTCTGCGAATTCAATAGCATGCCGTTTGGGCTGTGCAATGCCCCCGGGACCTTCCAACGGTTGATGGAGTGCTGTTTGGGACATTTAAACTTCGAGACCGTCCTGCTGTATTTGGATGATGTGATTGTTTATTCCCAGACGTATGAAGCCCATCTGGAGCACCTGGCCGAGGTGTTCGCGTCCCTTGCCAAGTTCGGGATGAAGTTGAAGCCCTCGAAGTGCCATCTGCTGAAACCCAAGGTGCAGTATCTAGGACATGTGGTGAGTGCGGATGGTGTTGCCCCCGACCCTGAGAAGATCACTGCCATCCAGAGCTGGCCGAGACCAACCACAGTGAGGGAAGTAAGGCAGTTCCTGGGTCTGGTAGGGTACTATCGGCGTTTTATAAAGGGGTACACGAAGATGGCTGCCCCCATGCAAGATCTCCTCGTGGGACAGACCAAAGGTGGTAGACCCACTGGGGCCCCACTGTTGTGGGAGGACAAGCATGAGGAGTCCTTTGGCCAGTTAAAGGCGGCCTTGACCGGAGAAGAGGTCTTGGCGTACCCTGACTATGGGCGCCCGTTCATTCTCCACACGGACGCCAGTAATGTGGGACTAGGAGCGGTCTTGTCCCAGGTCCAGGATGGAAAGGAGAAGGTGATTGCCTACGCCAGCCGAAAACTCCGGCCGACCGAAAGGAACCCTGAGAACTATAGCTCCTTCAAGCTCGAGCTATTGGCGTTGGTGTGGGCTATCACCGAGCGGTTCCGCCACTACCTGGCGGCAGCAAAATTCACCGCGTTTACGGACAACAATCCGTTAACTCACCTGAACACGGCCAAGTTGGGTGCGCTGGAGCAGCGGTGGGTAGCCCGGTTAGCCAACTATGATTTCACCATAAAGTACCGAGCTGGTCGTGTCAACATCAATGCAGATGCACTCTCCCGGATGCCCCATTTGTCAGAAGAGGAGTGTGAGGACGACGACCTCGAGGAGATTGAGTTGCCTGCGTTTCACCAGCCGCCTACTGAGAGGGTACAGGTATGTCAGCAAAAGGTGGATCTGGACCCGCGGCCCAGTCAAGAGTGGCAGGACGCCCAGGACCAAGCGCCGGCTGTCCGCCTTGTCAAGACTCTGGTGGAACAAGGCGCCATGGGAATGGACCCCAGCGCTCCAGCCGAAGCCCAACGCTTGTGGAAAGAACGGAAACGGCTTTACCTACACCAAGGGAGGCTGTACCCTGAGCTGATCAACCCGAAGACCCATGAGAAAATATGCCAGTTAATCGTTCCTCAGACTGATGTCGCTACTGTACTGCGGGCATACCATGATGGTGCCGGCCACTTCGGGTGGAAGAAGCTGGAGATGCTGTTGAGAGAGCGGGTCTATTGGAGTGGGATGCGTGAATCGGTGGAAGCCTGGTGCCGAGAGTGCGGTCCTTGTACGCTGAGGAGAAAGGACGAGACTAGCCAGAGGGCACCGTTACATCCCATCGTCACCCATCAGCCGCTGGAACTGGTCGCCCTAGACCATGTTAAGCTCACCCCTAGCCGAAGTGGGTACACCTACGCATTGACCATGGTAGACCACTACTCAAGATTTATGGTGGTAGTCCCCGTCAAGGACCTGACTGGTCGAACTGCTGCTCGTGCGTTCCAGGCGTATTTCTGCCGACCTCATGGGTACCCCGAGAAGGTGCTGACTGACCAAGGTCCGGCTTTTGAAGCAGAGGTGTTTCACGAATTCTGCCAGTTGTACGGCTGCAAGAAGATCCGGACCACTCCGTACCACGCCCAAACCAACGGCATGTGCGAGAAAATGAATCATTTGGTCCTGGGGCTCCTCAAGACGCTACCGCTGGAAGAACGGAACATGTGGCCGGAAAAGTTACCCGACTTGGTCGACATGTACAATAATATCCCAACCAGCTCGACGAAGTGCACCCCAGCGTATCTGATGAGGGCTCGGCCTGGCCGCCTGCCGGTGGATCTGGAGATGGGGTTGGAAGCTCCGGAAGCACTCCCTTCAACGGCAGAGTGGGAGAGTCGGAGGAGGGCCCAGTACCGGCAAATCCAGGAATATGTAGAGAAAAACCTCAGTCGAAGTCGAGAACAGCAAGAGCACCGGTTCAACCAGAAGGCGCCTGCAGGTCCTTTCCAGCCAGGAGATGTGGTGCTGAAACGGAAGAGAAAAGCCCACAAACTGGATGACCAGTGGGATCAAGTCCCTTACGTCGTACAACCCACCGAGTGGGACAATGGGAAAACCTACCAGATCAGTCGTGACCAAGGGGGCACCCTGGCCACAGTTTCTCGGGACCATCTAAAAAAATGCCCCCCAGCATTGAAAGCAGAGGCCGAAGTACCAGTTTCTCCACCAGTGGAAAAGGCAGCAGAGGTAATCCACACTGTAATGGGTGACTTCCCAGCAAACTGGCCTACACAGAACGGCGCGGTGATACTTCCAGTGATACTGTTCCCACAACCCGTGGATGAAGAAGTAGTGGAAGCGGTTAACCGTGAGCCAGAACCTGTGCCAGTGCCCAGGGATGAACCTGTACCCAGCCCCCCTGCACCTCCGCCTGCTCCACACTATAGCCGGGAGGAGGAACCGATTGTTCCCTCTACCCCACTGTCTAGTACCACTGACACTGGGCCCCGAAGGTCCACCCGTTCCAACCTAGGTAGACCCCCACTTAGGTACAGGGAGACCTTTCTATGAATGAAAGGGGCCCGCAAATGTAAAAGAGTGTTGTGTGTTTGTTTGAAAAAGTTGAAAGTTTTGAAAAATGGAAAAACACTGATTGAACCGAGTTTTCACCTGATTCACCGTGTGATTTGCAACCGGCTGGAGCCGGCACCGTTGTCCCCGTGGGGACCGTTTAAGTTTATTTGCATGGGAACTATCCATGGAGAAGCCCGTGAACTCTGCAGGGCAACCACAAACGTTAGTGGCTTGTAAATATGTTGGGTACCGTTACCGTTTCCGCAATGCCGCCTCCGGAGAGGCAGGTTGGAGGGAGGGCCCTGAGCAGAGCAGGCCAGGGCCCAGCCACCAAAGGAACCGGTGGCCACCCTCTGGAGGGCAAGGACAGATCCCGCTCGGGTGACTTGTGCTGGACTGTGGGTCAAGGGGTGCTGCCTGGGTTTTAGGGGCAGCATCAGGGCCAGGTTGCTTGGGTGGGAGAGAGCGGAAACCGTGACCGTACACCGTTGCAACGTTAAAGTAAATGTGCCTCCCGTCTTGGGAAGAGTTTTTGATTAAAAATGTTATTGATGTTTGATTAACCCTTGTTATCCCCTTTTACAGAAAAATAAAACCGGTGTAGGACGGCAGCCCGCGGACGGTCTGCATTTTGCTAAGGGGGAATGTGTCGCCCTGGGCAAGCCAGGGGACACAGGTCACAACACCACCACACCCCACACTCCAGGTAGGCACATCTGCTAACCAGAAATCCTTGTTGCCTTGCTCCAGGAGTCTGTTGATGCACACCAGGGGGTGGGCCAGGCGGTTGGCTCCGCCCACCAAGGAGCTCACAACTCTGGAGGCAGGAAGTAACCAGGCAGTTAGAGTCCAGGGAGAGTCGAGTGAGGGAGGAGGAAGTGGAAGGAGTGAGGAGTAGCCCAGGCAGGGGCTAAAGTAAACAACAAAGTGAAAGTAAGGAAAGTAGTAAAGGAGAAGAGTAAGCAAAGTGACAGAAGGAAAGAAAGCCTGAGAGCCCCGCTTTGTGTAGGGCCAGAACAGCAAGGTCAGCGACGGCGGTGACTGTTTGGAGGGGGACAGTTTGGAAGTTCCTGGAAGGACCCCGTTGGCTGTGTGCCCGGTGGTCTGGAGCAGTGTTCCGAAGGACAGTCAGCACCAGGGCAGGGGCCTCTCGGACCCCGGCAAGGCTAGGAGTCGCCAGATTTGCCAAATCCGTCAGTGACGGGGACGCAGATCCCCCAGCAACCTAGTCCCGATTGACGGCAACAGCCCGACCATTACCGGGGAGACACCGCCACCGCCAAGGCACAAGTTTCCCCAGGGCCAGCGCCTGCGGGCAAAGTGTAGAGCTCCTCCGGCCCAGATTGCAGTCGGGGAGCGGGTAACCGGAGGGAATCCACCGCTACCATCAGACAACATAGGTGCAAGGAAGAGAAACGTCACCGTTACCTACCGGGAGTGCAGGTGCAGCCGTCTGTGGGACCGTCCTACCAGCCGTTGGTTTACCGTACAAACTGTGTCCGTGTGTCAGGCTGAGTGAGTACCATAGTGCCGCAAGGCACAGCGCTGCCCCGGCGCCCCTGCGCCCTCCAGGCCCTACACTTTACATCTCATCACCGGGCCCCGGGATCACCAACCCCTACCCACGGAGGGGCAACACAACACCTGGCTGCTCCGCATCACCATCCCCGGGACCCCCACACTGAGCAGCGGTGGTGCAATCACCACAACCGTGGGTGGCGTCACGAACTATAACAATCCCCACACCCAACAAACACCCCCTTTCACTCACGGGCGAGGAGTGCCGCTCGAGACACCCCGGGATCCGGCCCACGGCTCGAGCCACCAGGAGCAACTGCCGGACCCGAGCAGAAGGGGTGAGCGCGGTGTGCTGACACCCTCCTCCCCGCCCGCGACACTTGTACTGTACATCGCAGCGTTTTGGAAGTAGCTGAATCATGCTGTGTCCAAAATGCTGTGAACACTGATCGTGTGCTTGCAGCCTTACAGTTCAAACAAGGTGGATGGGATTCATAGAAATCTCATGCCCACTGTGCTTCTTTTCCACTCAGCATAAACTGATCTGTTGTGTATTTTTAAATTCTGCAACATGTCAATTTCTCTTGCGATAAAAAACACACATGCATTGTTAGTGCATTTCCGCATTGGTAATGAATGAAAAAACGCATGTAATCCGCACATGACTGCAAGGCTATGTTCACACCTTAAGTATTTGGTGCATTTTTTACCTCAGTAGTTGTAAGTCAAAACCAGGAGTGGGTAAAAAGTGCAGAAGTGGTGCACATGTTTGTTTCTATTATACTTTTCCTCTCCCCCATGACAGTACCCCATGGGAGTGGGATCTGTCCCACAAGAACAGGAAACCTACTGAATAAGAAGGAGGCACCTCTCCCCCGCATCGATTAGTTTCCTGTCCTTGTACGGAAGCTACCACAAGAAGAAGTGTCTCTCTTACCAAGGCGTAGGAGCAGTGTCTCTACTGCAGTGAGGGCACAACCTGTGGGGACTTGAAGCACCGCAGTGTGTCCAGTGGGGGGCTCTAGCTGATGAACATCCTCTGTGAGTAGCTATGTTGTTGGGGGTGTGCTGGCAGAGGAGTGCCCCAGTGGTGAGTGTGTCGCGGGCGGGGGACAGACCACGGCAGGGGGGCTGCTCGAGACGCTTGGATCCGGGCGGTTGCTTTGACTCGAGTGGCAGCCAGACCCGGGCTCGTGCAGCAGTCAGTCGTCCACAACTGAATAGGGGGTTATTTACAGGGGAGAGTTTGTCAGTGATGCCACCCGTGGGTTGCGGTGATAGTTGGTGGCACCACCGCTGCCTTGGTATGGGATGCCCGGGGCTGATGGAGCGGGGCAGCAGGATGGTATCCCCTCCACGGGTAGGGGAGGTGTTGTCTCGGGGCCCAGGTGTAGGTGGAGTGCTGGGACGCAGTCTGCAGGGCTGGACCGGATGATACCGGTGTACTCACTGTTTTTAATGAAATCACACTGAGTCCAGATAGTAAACCAAGTGCTGGAAACCAGTAACCTCCGAAGGGGTGTGCTCAGGTCCCACACACCGGTAGACAGGACAGAGGCCCTTCCTGTTGTCTTGTGTGTTGACTAGTCTGCATGAAACGGGGAAAGTCCACTCCCGGTGACTTTTCTGTGGGAGCTGTGGTCCGTGACATCTGACCCTTGGGATTTTAACAGGCACTTGCAGACGCCCTATCCCCCGCGTTGGGCTTCCATCTCGCTCTATCTGGGCTGCTAGTGGGACAAGACTTGGAATCTTGAACCCTGCTGGTTAATTGGAAAGGTGTTTGCAGCTGTCCTCGCCCTTGAGTCCAGGCACCCCGACTGTGCATGGCCTCCGGACCAAATTCCCGCTGTCGGCACTGGCGGGCTACAACCCTGCCCCGGTCCACTTAAGGTCTCCCGCGACCGGATCACCGTCGCCTGTGGCCCTGCTCTGCTGTCTGTCACCTAGTCAGCTTAGGTAGTCCAGTAGTCCGGGAGCTACAACCTCCGACTACCACTTCACTCCTATCACTTCCACTCTCTCACTTCCACTGTCCAAGGTTATCTTACTTGTTCCCTCCCCGAACACCTCAGTACTCCTAGGTGGGAGTCACCATCTGCCTGGCCCCGCCCACTGGTGTGTCCCTATTGTCCTGGGGGGGGTGACTAGGCTTTTATGGCTGGTGTTTGTACCTGTGTGGGGTTGTGTTGGAGGGAAAAGGATGAGAGAGTCCTGCATCTGGAAGATGGATGCAGTCTTCTGTGACAACCTGATTTTGTCAGGGTGTCACAAGTGTGCCTTGGAAGAGACATGCCCTTTCAGCGAGCATGCTGGGAGACTTCTGACCTGGAAGTCACACCTTTCACTGTTGGCTGCTTCGTCATTTAAATATGAGGTCTGGCTGCGAGATATTGGGATTTTGTGCTCTGGCTATCTAACTGGATATGGACACACAGAAGCAACAGCAGCAGAAGTGGCAGCAGTAAAAGCAGCAAAGGATGCAGCATTGCTTGTAGCAGGGTCAGGACAGAGCCGATAGTGGTAGTTACACGAGTGACATGAACAACACTGTGAGCAACATTAAGACCAGCCATAGTGAAGCAGAGTAGATCAAGAGGGATCCACGGCCTCCAGGGAATAGCACTCTGGTGATTTGACCTTGTCTCCAGATACGGTACCCTTATTAAAGCAGATGATGGTGAGTGATCTTCGTGAAAGTTCCCCAAAGCTTCTTTTGCATGGAGGAGCAGCTTTTTTGGTGAACATTTCTGCAGACTCCAGAGAAGTGGAAAAAGCCAGCAACCATCTTGGAAAAACTCTGAAGCTTTATTGTGAAAAATCCATAAAAAACATACAGTGGATAAAAAGCTCAGCGTGTAGACAAGGATTGATTTTTCACAATAAAGCTTCAGAATTTTTCCAAGATGGTTGCTGGCTTTTTCTACTTCTCTTGTTCATCGCTATTACACCAGAATCCGACCTGATGTGCCTGGCACCATCCACCATTTGGGATACATTTAGGTCTAGGTGAGCTGTGATTACATTATTCTTTTTATTTCTGCAGACTCTGTTATGCCTCTGCCACACTCACGTGAAAATCACGCACATGCCGAGAGACACGTATTTCCCCTGTGTGTTGCGTGCAGGTAAGTACGTGTCTCTGGTACGTGCGGGCCACGTGTGTTCTACGTGTGCTATCCGCGATAGCACACGTAGAACCGGTAATTTACATACTCGCCTGGTCCTTCCTGCTGTCCGTGCTGCTGTCTGTGGTGCTGATCCTCGGTCTCCAGCCCTCCCGTCTCCCCGCTGCTGCTGCTGCCAGGCAGTGAAGTGAATATTAAATGAGAATAATGAGCGGCGGTCGGCAGCAAGAGGCAGCAGCGGCAGAGACAGGAGGGCTGGAGAAGGTGAGTTAATGTTTTTTTTTTTTTCACTGACACGTGTGTTTTCTCCGGCGCGTGTCACACGGGACCGCATCCACACTACACCCGTGTGGTACGGGTGCGGGCCGTGTGACACCTGTGCTGTGGGAGAAAACACTGACATGTCAGCGCTTTGAAAAATGCACACACGTACAAACGCACACGGACACACATCCGTGTGGTTTTACGTGTGTGTGCCTGCTACAATAGGGTAGCATTGCTTAACGTGTCTCCGTGCCGCCGGTACGTGTAAAAAATGACAAACACGTGCCGGCGGCACGGATGTGTGTCGCAGGCCTTATGTTGGCTGCCAGATCAGCGAGCTTGTCCAATGCAGCTCATATGGTGCTGTGGCTCAAGTGTTGGCCATGTGATGTTCAATCTAAGGCCAGATTATGCTCTATTCTGAGTGAGGGTGAGTTCTGTTCTGTATGACATTCCAAACAAGACAGGGGATAGAAAGAACGGATTTCCTAACCGTCTATCCTAAAAAATAGGAGATTTTTCCGGAGGGTAAGATATGGCTAAAATAGACCTTTCTGTGATCAGGAAAAATGGGATGGCAAGAGAAATAAGAACAGAAGTTTCATGTTTGGTGGTCCCTCTTAAGGAGCAAAAAAGTCATCACAATAAGGCTGTCCCCTGAGTAGGAGGAAACCTCTCCCTCTTCTTCACTGCCTGGGCAAAGATCTGATCCAGCAGTTGGATCCTGGATATAGTGAAGTCAGTCCTGGACCTGGAATTCTGAATGACTCCACCATAGACATTTATTTAAGAAGATCCTTGAAACAGCAGGCGGCTCTTGAGATGGAAGTCTTAGATCTGATACGGAAACAGGTGCTTAAGGAGGTATCAGCGGAAATAGATCGAAGGTAACAGCAGGGCAGATCAATGTGCGTATGCACAGGAGCACAATGGCAGCCTCTGTGTGGATGACGTAGGATGCGAAGGGAAAGAGGGAAGGCGGGAGGAGTACGTCAATGGAAGGAAGATAGGAGGCGCCGGATCTGCGACACCCATCTGACCTGACCGCTCTGCAGGTGAATATAATAAAAAATGTTTTTTATGCTTTACAGAGTGGCCTGGGCATTTATATACAGTATTCTAGAATGCTGTATATAAGAGCATACTGGTGGTGGCCACAGCTTATAAGGGACAAATCTGGTGACAGGTTCCCTTTAAAAGAGCTTCTGGTGGTAAAATATCCAATTAAGTATTTCCTCTCAGTTCTCCAGAACCAGCATGTCCATGTCCTGTCAGACAATGGTTGCATATATCAACCATGAGGGTGGAACAAGATCAAGGCTTCTTATCTCAAACAGGGGGAGTGGGCTCTGAATTAGAGGATCTTTCTACAAATTGTGCACCTATGGGACCTTCCAAGTATAGACCTTTTCGCAAACAGGTGAAACCTCAAGGTAAAAAAGTTTGGTTCCTTAAATTCCAGGGAGAAGCCTCATGTGGTAGATGCATTCCAGATTGCTTGGGACTTTGACCTGGCTTATGCCTTTCCTCCCATAATGCTGATTCCAGTGGTCTCATCCTGATAGCTCCATTCTTGCCCAAAAGACTGTGGTTTTCATGCATGAGACTAATGTCTATCTCCAATCCATGGATTCTCTCACATATCCCTGATCTTCTCAACCAGGGTCCGTTCTGGCATCCACAGGTGACTGGGCTTCTATTGGCAGCCTGGAATTTGAATGCTCACTTTTAATCGATAAAGGTTTTTCCCCAAATTTAGTGTCTAGCTTGCTTGGCAGTAGAAAAATGATAACAACTACGATATACAGTATGGTAGAACCTGGGGGAAATTCCTGTCGAATCATGGGGGTTAGTTATGGGACTAGTGACAAGCCCACACCGGGGCCTGGGGTGACTCGTTACCAGGCAGCGGAGGTTGAGTCCGGTGCACCATTCTTAAGTATACCTTCCCTGGTCCTCTTCCTGCGCTTGCTTCGCCCTCCTGCCTTGCGCCCTCGCTCACTGAACCCTGTGCCAGTGCCCGTGGATCCTGTTGAGTGGCGTGAAGCTCTATCCCTTGTTCCTTTTGGTCACCTTCTAGCGAATTTGTGTGCGGATGTGGCTTCGGTGCTTGAAGTCACCTCAGCCTCTGGTTTTACTAGTGGAGTACGTAGGTTCTTCTCCTCTAGCCTAGCGACCAGTCCCCGTGTTGCGACCTAGTCCTTCCACCCGTAGATTATATGTGGAACAAGGCCACTAGAGGGTAACTCCCATGGTCTCTAAGACCGCTTCTGTCTGTGCCCGAGGAGGAAAAGACCAGCACCAGAGAGGTAAAAAAAGATGACAACTCCTGTTGCCCCGGTCACTGAGGACACCCTCTTGGGACCCCTTTCAGCTACCACTGCCCATGCACCCGGGTAGGTGCAGCGACGCTTGGCCTGGGATGTCATGGCCGGTGGTGGGAGAGGACTGGCGGCCTCTTTAGCTCTCCCCCAGACTGCTAGTGCCATCGCGGTGTCCTGCCAGCAGCAGTTGCTGAAACTGCAAGCGGAGCGGGAACAGCGCCAGGCGAGATGGGAGAAGAGGGAGGTCCGCAATATGGCCACAAAGAAGCAGCTCCGCAAGGCCCGACCATCTGAGCGGGGACCGCTGAATTACGGGACGGTCGTCCAGTTTGACCTGGAGAAAGGATGGAGCTTTGTTAGCGAGACCGATCTCGTGAAGAACATCTTCGTCTCTCGCCGGGACGCAGAAGCCCAGCTCCAAAAATACAAAAAGGCCATCTAAAACGTGACTCTACCTTGGTGATGTGGTCGCGTATAATCGCTACAAAGGCAAAAGAGGATGGTACGCACTAAATGTGCAGTGCCTGGAAATTGCACCTGAGTGTGCGTCAGGCTGGGAGGCTGGCAACTAAGTTCTGATAATGTTCAATGTAAATATGCTTTGATAATGTTTTTTTTAGTGTGAGATAAATGGACATCTGGGTCAGTAGACTATGGGTGACCAGGACTTCCTGTGTAAATAGTTGCGTTGATTACAGCGTCCCCTAGCAGAATTCTCAGATCACAGGATATAAAACCCGTCTGTTGTGGCAGAAGCAATGAAGCGTTATCAGGAACACTCTGTCGCCCACCCAGAGCCCATGTTGGGGCTTCTTTTGTGGCGGGTCCAAAACTTTGTTTATTTGCTGCTACAAGTTTGCACATCACAGGAGCGGTGCAAGGACATTTAGCATCGTGCTCTTCAACAATGTTTTATTATGCAAAAGCTGATGTTTTATACTGTCAAGTTTTTATAGTGTAATGTAAGAGTTTATAATTTTGGTAATGTTCGAGAGTGCCTCCCATAAAGGGAAGAAAATGTTTATAATGTTTACAGCATACAAAAATTTGCATGTCTTCACACCACTGTATTTTTGTTTTGTTCCAGCCCGAGGACGTGCTGGGATTTGCTGTGGGGGAATGTGGTGCCCCTGAGGCTTCAGTCGCCACAGAGGTACTGCACCTCATCCAGAGGTGTGGTATTCCATCCTGGGTGAGGAGGAGGTCATCACCGGTTCACACAAAAGCACAACACCCAGGCTCAGAAACACCTTCAGACATGGCAAGGGCATGATTATACCCAAAGCCAGGCTGGGGGGGGGTGTCTTAGGAGTGGGAACACAGTAATACAAGTGGGAACACACTATGGAGTGTGGAGGGAGTTAGCAGAAGGAGAGGAGCAGCGGAGGAGTGAAGACCCGAGGCCTGGAGCTGGTACCGCTCGGCCCGCTGGGCTGGTGATGCGCGCTCCATTAGGGCATGTCTCTCCACTACCATTTCCATCATCGATGCTTGCCATTGCTGGACCGCACCTGCTTGGAGCTCCAACAGCCGGTGAACCAGCCACTTCACCTCCTCCTCTAGGAAGTCGGAATCCGGGACTGGTCGCGGCATTGGGGAATTCTCCAGACAACCAGGGTAGCTGGTCGCTGCAACCCTGCGCTGCAGGTTGTCCCGGCTTCAGCTTGTCATGGCGCACTCCAAATCCTTCTGCGCAGTCACTTCCTGGGAAGGCAGAACTTCTGGGCCCTTGGGTAAGTTTCGTTTCTGATCTGGTGGTGCAGGGGGCAGGCACGGCTTTTCGCGCCATACCACTACCCAGCCCACGAAGGTCAGATACACCCAAGATGGATGGTTGCACGTGGTGCCTGTTCTTTTTCATTGGCCGACAGTGCATACTCTTTTCACACAGTCTGTTAAGGCGCACATTACCCGTGGCAACAGGCACGACAATCCTGTTTGTGACACCAAGTTGACACACCCACACCAGGGCCTGGGGTGCCAGCTCCGTGACCCTGGTGGTGTCTTTTAGGGAATAGGATGGGGATGATGACAGTTTATTTGTGACGCCACCTGTGGCATGCGGCAGGTTAAGTGCCGCTGCTGCTGGATGGGGCTCCCCGAGGCAGATGGTGGTGCAGCAGATGGTGCAGCTCCCCACAGGTAGAGCTGGGCCCCAGGGCAGATGGGGGTGGTAGTAGTCTATGATGCCGGACGCAGGCAAATAATGGAGCAACACAGGGATGCAGTCTCAAGGTTTTTACTCACTGTAGCAGGTTCCAAGGTAACACGACAGGCCAGTAACCGCTTTTGGAGTGCTGGGTTCCACTGTAATGGGCTCCAGCCGATCCCGAGTAGTTTGGAGGTCGAGTCGGTGCACCGGTCTTAAGTGTACTTTCTCTGGTCATCTTCCTGCACTTGCTTCACCCTCCTGCCTTGCGCCCTCGCTCACTGAACCCTGTGCCAGTGCCCGTGGATCCTGTTGAGTGGCGTGAAGCTCTATCCCTTGGTTGTTTTGGCTCACCTTCCAGCGAATTCATGTGTGGATGTGGCTTCGGTGCTTAAAGTCGTTGCTTAAAATCACCTCAGCCACTGGTTTTGCTAGTGGAGTACGTAGGTTCTTCTCCTCTAGACTAGGGAACAGTCCCCGTGATGCAACTTAGTCGTTCCACCCGTAGATTATATGTGGAACAAGGCCACGAGAGGTTAACTCTCATGGTCTCTAGGGCCCCTTCTGTCTGTGCCCGGGCCGAGCGATACCAGCTCCGCTTCAGGCCTCGGGTCTTCGCTCCTCCACTGCTCCTCTCCTTCTCCTGACTCCTCCACACAGGGCCGCCATTAGGGCATTACTACTGTGCCTGGTGTAGGGAGCCCGGTGAAGAAAGGAGGCCCGGCCAGGCCCGGGGTAAATACTTATTTTTAGCCTCAGGCAGGATGGGCCCCTTCTCTTCACCAGGCCCCAGTCACAGGAGCAGCAGCAGCAGAGGGGCCCCGCAATGTCGCTCCGTTACCAGACATGACTAATTTGCATGCGAAGGGGCGGAGCATGCAAATTAGCCATGTTCTGTAGTGGAGGAAGGGTGATTGGAGCAGAGCAGGGCGCCGGCGCGTCATCGCTGAGCCATCCAGCAGGAGATGAGGTCACCACTCTGAGACCTCATTACACTCCTGCAACAGCGGCTGAGGTGGCGAGGACGCGGCAGCCAGCGGCACAGGTAAGCGCTGTGAGCTGAAGATTTGCTGATCTCTGCCCGGGGCCCGCGCTCATCTCTGCCCGGGGGAAGGGGAGGCGCTGATATCTGCATGGGGCCCACTGATCTCTGCCCGGGGGGAGAGTGGCACTGATCTCTGCCCGGGGCCCACGCTGATCTCTGCCCGGGGGAAGGGGGGGCGCTGATCTCTGCCCAGGGGGGCGGCACTGATCTTTGCCCGGGGCCCACTGATCTCTGCTGAAGGTGGTGGTGGGGGGGTGCTGATCTCCGCCCGTGGCCGCCCGCCAACCCCAGCCCCTCTCTTGCTTCAGCTAGAGCAGGGATGGGGAACCTCTGGCCTGTGGTCTCCTGGGCTCTCTGCTGTGAGCCTCCTGGCCTCTCTGCTGTGAGCCTCCTGGCCTCTCTACTGTGAGCCTCCCTCTGCTGTGAGCTTCCTGACCTTTCTGCTTTGAGCCTCCCTCTGCTGTGAGCCTCCTGGCCTTTCTACTGTGAGCCTCCCTCTGCTGTGAGCCTCCTGGCCTCTCTGCTTTGAGCCTCCCTTTGCTTTGAGCCTCCTGCCACTCTGCTGTGAGCCTCCTGGCCTCTCTGCTGTGAGCCTCCTGCCTCTCTGCTGTGAGATTCCTGCCTCTCTGCTTTGAGCCTCCCTCTGCTGTGAGCCTCCTGCCTCTCTGCTTTGAGCCTCCTGCCTCTCTGCTGTGAGCTTCCTGCCTCTCTGCTGTGAGCCTCCCTCTGCTGTGAGCCTCCTGCCTTCCTGCTTGGAGCCTCCCTCTGCTGTGAGCCTCCTGGCCTCTCTGCTCTGAGCCTCCTGGCCTCTCTGCTGTGAGCCTCCTAGTCTCTCTGCTGTGAGCTTCCTGGCCTCTCTGCTGTGAGCCTCCCTCTGCTGTGAGCCTCCTGCCTCTCTGCTTTGAGCCTCCTGCCTCTCTGCAGTGAGCTTTCTGCCTCTCTGCTGTGAACCTCCCTCTGCTGTGAGCCTCCTGCCTTCCTGCTTTGAGCCTCCCTCTGCTGTGAGCCTCCTGGCCTCTCTGCTGTGAGCCTCCTGGCCTCCCTGCTGTGAGCCTCCTGCCTCTCTGCTTTGAGCCTCCCTCTGCTGTAAGCCTCCTGCCTCTTTGCTGTGAGCCTCCTGGCCTCTCTGCTGTGAGCCTCCTGGCACTCTGCTGTGAGCCTCTTGCCTCTCTGCTTTGAGCCTCCTGCCTCACTGCTGTGAGCCTCCTGCTTCTCTGCTGTGAGCCTCCTGGTCTCTCTGCTGTGAGCATCCCTCTGCTGTGAGCCTCCTGCCTCTGTTTTGAGCCTCCCTCTGCTGTGAGCGTCCTAGCCTCTCTGCTGTGAGCCTCCTGGCCTCTCTGCTGTGAGCCTCCTGGCCTCTCTACTGTGAGCCTCCCTCTGCTGTGAGCCTCCTGGCCTCTCTGCTTTGAGCCTCCCTTTGCTTTGAGCCTCCTGCCACTCTGCTGTGAGCCTCCTGGCCTCTCTGCTGTGAGCCTCCTGCCTCTCTGCTGTGAGATTCCTGCCTCTCTGCTTTGAGCCTCCCTCTGCTGTGAGCCTCCTGCCTCTCTGCTTTGAGCCTCCTGCCTCTCTGCTGTGAGCTTCCTGCCTCTCTGCTGTGAGCCTCCCTCTGCTGTGAGCCTCCTGCCTTCCTGCTTGGAGCCTCCCTCTGCTGTGAGCCTCCTGGCCTCTCTGCTCTGAGCCTCCTGGCCTCTCTGCTGTGAGCCTCCTAGTCTCTCTGCTGTGAGCTTCCTGGCCTCTCTGCTGTGAGCCTCCCTCTGCTGTGAGCCTCCTGCCTCTCTGCTTTGAGCCTCCTGCCTCTCTGCAGTGAGCTTTCTGCCTCTCTGCTGTGAACCTCCCTCTGCTGTGAGCCTCCTGCCTTCCTGCTTTGAGCCTCCCTCTGCTGTGAGCCTCCTGGCCTCTCTGCTGTGAGCCTCCTGGCCTCCCTGCTGTGAGCCTCCTGCCTCTCTGCTTTGAGCCTCCCTCTGCTGTAAGCCTCCTGCCTCTTTGCTGTGAGCCTCCTGGCCTCTCTGCTGTGAGCCTCCTGGCACTCTGCTGTGAGCCTCTTGCCTCTCTGCTTTGAGCCTCCTGCCTCTCTGCTGTGAGCCTCCTGCTTCTCTGCTGTGAGCCTCCTGGTCTCTCTGCTGTGAGCATCCCTCTGCTGTGAGCCTCCTGCCTCTGTTTTGAGCCTCCCTCTGCTGTGAGCCTCCTAGCCTCTCTGCTGTGAGCCTGCTGGCCTCTCTGCTGTGAGCCTCCCTCTGCTCTGAGCCTCCTGCCTCTCTGCTTTGAGCCTCCCTCTGCTGTGAGCCTCCTGCCTCTCTGCTGTGAGCCTCCTGGCCTCTCTGCTGTGAGACTCCTGGCCTCTCTGCTGTGAGCCTCCTGTCTCTCTGCTTTGAGCCTCCTGCCTCTCTGCTGTGAGCCTCCTGCTTCTCTGCTGTGAGCCTCCTGGCCTCTCTGCTGTGAGCATCCCTCTGTTGTGAGCCTCCTGCCTCTGTTTTGAGCCTCCCTCTGCTGTGAGCCTCCTAGCCTCTCTGCTGTGAGCCTGCTGGCCTCTCTGCTTTGAGCCTCCCTCTGCTGTAAGCCTCCTGCCTCTCTGCTGTGAGCCTCCTGGCCTCTCTGCTGTGAGACTCCTGGCCTCTCTGCTCTGAGTCTCCTGCCTCCCGCTGCTGTGTGCCACCCTCCCAGTGCTGTGTGCCACCCTCTCTCCAGTGCTGTCTGTGCTCCCTCAGTCCTGTTCATGTCTCCAGTCCTGTTTGTGCCCCTCTACTGTTGTCCGTGCCACCACCAGTACTGTCTGAGCCCCCGCCCCTCCTGTGATGTGTATATGCCCCCAGTCCCTCCTGTGATGTATATACAGTGCCTTGCGAAAGTATTCGGCCCCCTTGAATTTTTCAACCTTTTTCCACATTTCAGGCTTCAAACATAAAGATAAAAAAATTACATTTTATGGTGAAGAATCAACAACAAGTGGGACACAATTGTGAAGTTGACTGATATTTATTGCTTATTTTAATTTTTTGTAAAAAATAAATAACTGAAAATTGGGGCAGGCAATATTATTCATCCCCTTTACTTTCAGTGCAGCAAACTCACTCCAGAAGTTCATTGAGGATCTCTGAATGATCCAATGTTGTCCTAAATGACTGATGATAATAAATATAATCCACCTGTGTGTAATCAAGTCTCCGTATAAATGCACCTACTCTGTGATAGTCTCAGTGCTCTGTTTAAAGCACATGGAGCATCATGAAGACCAAGGAACACAACAGGCAGGTCCATGATACTGTTGTGGAGAAATTTAAAGCCGGATTTGGTTACAAAAAAAAATTCCAATACTTTAAACATCCCAAGGAGCACTGTGCAAGTCATATTAAAATGGAAGGAGTATCATAGCACTGCAAATCTACCAAGACCCGGCCGTCCATCCAAACTTTCATCTCAAACAAGGACAAGACTGATCAGAGATGCAGCCAAAAGGCCCATGATTACTCTGGATGAACTGCAGAGATCTACAGCTGAGATGGGAGAGTCTGTCCATAGGACAACATTCAGTCATACACTGCACATATCTGGCCTTTATGGAAGAGTGGCAAGAAGAAAGCCATTTCTCAAAGATATCCATAAAAAGTGTTGTTTAAAGTTTGCCACAAGCCACCTGGGAGACACACCAAACATGTGGAAGAAGGTGCTCTGGTCAGATGCAACTAAAATCGAACTATATGGACACAATGCCAAACGATATGTAACAGCAACACAGCTCATCACCCTGAACACACCATCCCCACTGTCAAACATGGTGGTGGCAGCACCATGGTTTGGGCCTGCTTTTCTTCAGCAGGGACAGGGAAGATGGTTAAAATTGATGGGAAGATGGATGGAGCCAAATACAGGACCATTCTTGCAGAAAACCTGTTGGAGTCTGTAAAAGATCTGGGACTGGGATGGAGAGTTGTCTTCCAACAAGACAATGATCCCAAACATAAAGCAAAATCTATAATGGAATGGTTCACAAATACACGTATCCAGGTGTTAGAATTACCAAGTCAAAGTCCAGACCTGAATCCAATCGAAAATCTGTGGAAAGAGCTGAAAACTGCTGTTCACAAACGCTCTCCATCCAACCTTACTCAGCTCCAGCTGTTTACAAAGGAAGAATTGTCGAGAATTTCAGTCTCTTGATGTGCAAAACTGATAGAGACATACCCCAAGCGACTTGTGCTGTAATCGCAGCAAAAGGTGGCACTACAAGTATTAATTTACAGGGGATACATAATATTTCACGCCCCACTTTTCAGTTATTTATTTTTTATAAAAAGTTTAAAATAAGCAATAAATTTCGTTCAGCTTCACAATTGTGTCCTATTTGTTGTTGATTCTTCATCAGAACATTAACATTTTTATCTTTATGTTTGAAGCCTCAAATGTGGGAAAAGGTTGAAAAATTCAAGGGGGCCGAATACTTTTGCAAGGCACTGTATATACTAGAATGTGCCCAGGAGGGGGATGTATATAGCAGGAGAGGCCCAGGATGGGACATATATACCTAAACGGGGACATATCTACAAAGAAAGGGACATATATTTCAGGAGGGGAACATTATATATATTATACATACCGTATATATATTACACATGTTTTTCCAAGAGGGGCAGTGAGACTGAAGGAGGTTTGAGAGGTGGAGGCGGAGCTGGGGTGGAGTCTGGGCGGAGTCCCCAGGGGGCCCGAAAATGTTGCCAGTATGGGGCCCTGAAATTCCTAGTGCCGGCCCTGCCTCCACACTCCACACTCCACACTGTGTTCCCACTTGTATTACTGTGTTCCCACTCCTAAGACTCCACCCCCCAGCCTGGTTTCAGGTATAATCACGCCCTTGCCATGTCTGATGAGGTGGTTCTGAGCCTGGGTGTTGTGCTTTTGTGTGAACCGGTGATAACCTCGTTCCTACCCAGGATGGAATACCACACCTCTGGATGAGGTGCAGTACCTCTGTGGCGACTGAAGCCTCAGGAGCGCCACACTAGATTCTGGTGGTGTCCATCCTAGAATTCCTTCAAAAAGGGTTAGACCTGGGGTTATCCACCACCACTCTTAGGATACAGATATCAGCGTTAGAATTTTATTTAATAGAGACCTGGCAGGCAACAGATGGGTTGCTAGATTTATCAATGCATGCAATAGAGTTGTCTGTTCATATTCCTAGGGTTCCTGTTGGGATCTGAACTTGATGCTGAAGGCTTTAACTGGTCCTCCCTTTGAGACATTAGAGTCCTCTACAGTAAAAAATCTTGCCTTTAAAACAAAACTCTTGGTGATGCTGACTTTGGCCCTTAGGGGTACTTCTCAGATAGCGAGAGCGCTAGCGAGATCGCTGCTGAGTCACAGGTTTTGTGACGTACCAGTGACCTCATCAGCGATCTCGCTGTGTGTGACACTAATGCAGCGACCTGGCCCCTGCTGTGAAATCGCTGATCGTTACACACTGTTCTGGTTCATTTTTTGCTCATTGGTCTCCCGCTGTGCAGCACACATCGGAGTGTTTGACGGCGAGAGACCAACGAGCACCGACTCTGTGTAAGCAGCATACGCTGGTAACCAGGGTAAATATCGGATAACTAAGCAAAGCGCTTTGCTTGGTTACCCGATATTTACCCTGGTTACCAGCGTACACCACTTAGCGCTGGCTCCCTGCACACGTAGCCAGGGTAAATATCGGGTAACCAAGCAAAGTGCTTTGCTTAGTTACCCGATATTTACCCTGGTTACCAAGCGCAGAGTCGCTGGTGGGCTGGTCGCTGGTGAGATCTGCCTGATTGACAGCTCACCAGCGACCATGTAGCGGCACACCAGCGATCCTGACCAGGTCGTATCGTGGTCGGAATCGCTGGTACGTTGTTTAGTGAGACGGTACCCTTAGGATCAGTGATATCCAGTCTTTGTCTTTCGAGCCTCCTTTATGCGGATATTTGAAGATAGGGTTGCTCTATGACCAGACTCAGCCTACTTTCCAAAGGCAGCATCTAAATTCCATATAAGTCAGGAGAATATACGGTCATCCTTTTGCGCTAAGCTTAGTTGACTGAAGGAGAAAAACTTTCTGTTAAATTACATTTTCATGACCAAACTATGGAGTAGGAATGGATGCTATTTGTCTCCTTTCAGGGCTCTAAAAGAGGCATAGGGGTTCCGAAGGGTACTATAGCAAGATGGATTAGGAAGATAATTCGCTTAGCCTACTACTCTGATGGAAATCCAGTTGTGGTAGGCATTAAGGCTCATTTGACTCGAGCATGTTGTAATTTCCTGGGCTGAGAAAGTGGAGGCATCGATAAAATATGTAAGGTAGCAACTTGATCCTCTCTTTTAACAATCTATAAGCACTATAGATTGGATCTATCCTCTTCTGATGACCTTTCCTTTGGAAGAAGGGTTCTACAAGTGGTGGTACCTCCCCAAGGGATTTATTTTCTTTAAATCTCTCATGTGTTACTGTCAGGAGGAAAGGAAAATATTAAATAACTTACTGGTAATGGACTTTCCAGTACCCATGACAGCACCCTTATAAACCCCCCTTATCACTGGTTTGGGTCTACACTAATCATATTCTGGGACTGTAATTCATTCCGCTTGCTGCCAATTGTTGGTGATGATATGTATCTATAACTATCTAGGAGGTCCTCTCATGCTCTGCCACTCAACTAATAAAGTGGAGAGGTTTCCCCTTTTATTCAGTAGGTTTCCTGTCATTGTGGGGAGATCCCTCTTTCATGTGGTGAGGTCATGGGCTCTAGAAAATTCCATTACCGGTAAGTAATATAGTCTCTTCCTCTGATTGTTCCACTCCTGGTTTTGCCTCACTAAATACATAATGTGTGTAGTGCACACATGGCCTAACAATAAAGTTTTGTTAAAGCCAAATACCAGCATATATATAAAAAAGCAGCTTTATTTAAAGCATCACATAACAATAAGAAACAAAAAATGCAGCATCAAATTATTAATAAAAATGCAGCATCAAATTATTAATAAAAATGCAGCATCAAATTATTAATAAAAATGCAGCATTAAATTATTAATAAAAAATGCAGCATCAAATTATTAATAAAAATGCATGAAAAAGATGCACTCCAAAAACGCAATGAAAAAACATACATAACCTAATTTACTTTATAGGTGCAGAAATGCTGCAGAAAATCTGCAACATCAAAAACTCCCTAAAAGGTCATCATGGGAATGTTATCTAAAAATTACACATTTCTAAGTTATTCTTAGGAATCTGCTATCAAGATCAATTAGCTATTAAATTCCCTATGCGATCTTAGACAAAAATACAAACATATTAGACACAAACAACAGTTAACATATAGGTATGTCCAAAGTATTTTTATTACTTTATTACTACTACTTTCTTCACCTTTAAGATAAGTAGTGCTGGTGACTTCCAGGATTGGTTCAGCAATGGGAGAGTCCATGGCCCCTGAGATCCAATCTGCAGATTATACCTGGGAAACAGTTACAAAAAATGGAAGAAATGTAACAATATCCTATAATGTATTATATAAATGTATTATTATTTTGATTTATCATGAACACAAATATGAATATCTATACAGATTCTGATTGAAAAAGAAAGGCACTTAAAGGGTTTGTCTTCTCTGACACATCCCCTGTCCATGTGACCTTATTTGGTATCTGGAAATTATGGAAAGTGGATCCTCTACTTGGGACTCCCCTGAAAAATCCAGACTAAAGATTGCCTCTGTATGAGCAGCATCTGTACTGATAGCCTCAAACAGTCCTTGAATTGAATGTACGGCCATTTGTTTGCAGATTGCTTTATATTACTAAATTTGCACTCGAGACTTAGGGTACCGTCTCAGTAAACGATGTACCAGCGATTACGACCATGATACGACCTGGTCAGGATCGCTGGTCAGTCGCTACATGGTCGCTGGTGAGCTGTCAATCAGGCAGATCTCTTCAGCGACCAGCCACCAGCATCCAGCGACTCGTGTAACAATGCTGCGCTTGGTAACCAGGGTAAATATCGGGTAACTAAGCAAAGTGCTTTGCTTGGTTACTCGATATTTACCGTGGTTACCAGCGTACACCGCTTAGCACTAGCTCCCTGAGCATGTTTCATACACGTGACCCCCCCTGAGGAAGTCACGTGTATGAAACGCGCGTCGGGCTATAGAGGCGTGCTGGGATCGAACACTGTCATCTGATTATATACAGGTATGCAGCTGGGATTCACCTACTATTTTGGCATCCATGCCATTAGCATTATAAATATTTAAATGTTAATGGTGTTGTGGCAGGATGTGGCCCTGGTGGGATTAATTTATTTACTTTACTCTGGGTGTATTGACACTCTAGTTACCCATAAAATACTAGGGATCACTAGCAGCAGATTGAGTATCGCTGTGGTATTGCCATTTTCAAGAGTGTTTTTAGGATATAATTCTCTGCATACCGTCCCAGCAGCCTCTTTTTCTGTGTGTACCCTTTGCATTGGAGGCTCCATTATTGTATTGTATTTATTAAGTGTATTTTAATTCTTCTTGTTAATAAAAAATATTTTTAATAATAAAAAAAAATATTATTCTACTAAAAAATCTTCTTAAAGTCATTATTTTTCTTCCGGATTATTTTTCCTAAAGGAGATACACAGCATGCCTGAATGATGAGAATTTTATAAAAAATTACTATACAAATGGAGCTGCAAAGACATATGAGTTATGCAGCATAAGAAAATGTGTTATCTTTTCAAGGTCATAGTACATTTCAAGGCTTACCTATTGGTTAGTTTAATTTATAGGTTCCTGACAATATGTTTCCTCCTTACTTGTGTTTGCTTATGAGCAATCACCTTATCGCTGTCCCACCAAGAACTAGAAATAAAAGTCAGCAAGCTTGTTTGTCTTAGTTAAGACCTTGGTATTAATTCCTTCTCAACCCTTGAATAAAGAAATAAAGAGCGTATTTTAGTGATGGGCTAGCGTGCTTGCCACTAATCATTACTCGAACGAGCAATGGGTTTCACTGATGAGACTTGAGTACCAAGCATAATTGAAGGTAATGGGAACTCAGGCATTTTCAAACTCAGATGCTTGAGCTCGACCGATTAATGAGCTGCGGCTAGCATGCTCGCTGATCTAGGGCATTTCTGACCTTTTTTTGTTATTTTTTTTAATTGAAGCCATATTGGATGTAATTTCTAAATTTTAATATTTCTAAATATTTGAACAAAAGTTGAAATTATGTACAATAACAAGTTGGGTACACATTTCATTATTAACCCTTTAAATGGAAGCTGATCAGAAAATGACCTATTGGTTAAACTTGTTTTTTTGCGTTACACGTATATATTTTTTATGTTATGATCTTTATTAAAAACAACAACAAAAAACAAAATTGCTATACTTTCTCTGGCCACTGAGACTTTTTAGATTCAGCCTTCCTGTTATTTTAGGCAATGTGCACACAGTGCGTTTTTCGCGGCTTTTTTGTTCAGAAAACTGCATGACTTTGCTTAACCAGCAAAGTCTATGAGTTTTCATTTTTGCTGTCTGCACACAGCGTTTTTTTTAAGCTGCGTTTTTGTGGAGCCCAAAAAAACGCAGCATGTCAATTATTTTTGCGTTTTTCACTGCGTTTTCCACCCATTGAGTTCAATGAGATGTTCAAAAACGCAATGAAAAACGCAAATTGCAAATATACGAGCTGCGTTTTAGTGCGTTTCTAAGACTAAAAACGCAGCTATAAATGCAAGGGGTGGGTAGTACAATGACATGATGAGGATTCGTTCTGTTGGTAAACACAGAAGCATGAATCCTCCCGGTATCGCCACCGCTGCTTCCACCTCCCGTCCGGCGCCATGTCCGCTCCTGTCCTGCGCCATGTCCAGATGGGAGGTCGAAGCAGCTGTGAAATCAAAAGTGAACAGTAGAAAAAAAAAATGTCATACTCACCTGTCTGCAGATTTCCGGTACATTTCCGCTCCCAGCTCCTCTCCCGATACCGCCACCCGTGCTCCGGCTGTGTGCAGACTCCCGGGACACGTCTGATGGCTGCAGGACCTGCCAGTGATCAGCTGATGCGGTCACCTGATGCGGCACCTGACTGCATCAGCTGATCGTATAAAAGTCTCACGGTGAGGCCGGCTTTTTACTGCCCGGCCGGCTTAAACTATCAGCTGATGCCGTCAGGAGACTGCATCAGATAATTACTGCCGGGTCCTGCAGTGATCAGACGGGAGTCTGCACAGAAGTGAGTAGTTTTTTTTTTATTGCACTGATGCATCAGCTGATTGTATAAACGGCGTTTATACAATCAGCTGATGTGTGATGTGATTCACATCCTTGAACCTGACACATCATCTGATCGCTTTGCCTTCCAGCAAACCGATCAGATGATATTGGATCCGGATTGGACGGCGTGGGACCCTTGACCCAGGACTACTGCGTAGGGGGGAGTTCTTTATTTCAATAAAGATGGAGTCACTAATTGTGTTGTGTTATATTTCTAATAAAAATATTTTTCTGTGTGTTGTGTTTTTTTTTTATCTTTACTAGAAATTTATGGTGGCCATTTCTAATATTGGCGTGACACCATGAATTTCGGGCTTAGGGCCAGTTGATAAGATACAGCTAGCCCTAACACCATTATTACCCAGAGAGCCACCAGGCATCAGGGTAGCTGGAAGAGTTGGATACAGCGCCAGAAGATGGCGCTTCTATGAAAGTGCCATTTTCTAGGGCAGCTGCAGACTGCAATTCACAGCGGGAGTACCCAGAAAGCTTGGGCACCCTGCACTGCGGATTCCAATCCCCAGCTGCCTAGTTGTACCTGGCTGGACTCAAAAATTGGGCGAAGCCCACGTCATTTTTTTTTTTAATTATTTCATGGAATTCATAAAATAATTGAAAGAAAAAAGGGCTTCCCTATATTTTTGTGTCCCAGCCGGGTACAAATAGGCAGCAGGGGGTTGGGGGCAGCCCGTACCTGCCTGCTGTACCTGGCTAGCATACAAAAATATGGCAAAGCCCACGTCATTTTTTTTGTGGGCAAAAAACTACTGCATACAGTCCTGGATGGAGGATGCTGAGCCTTGTTGTTATGCAGCTGCTGTCTGCTCTCCTGCATATACTAGTGGATGGAGCAGGCTGAGCCTTGTAGTTTTGCAGCTGCTGTCTGCTCTCCTGCATACACTAGTGGATGGAGTATGCTGAGCCTTCTAGTTCTGCTCCCCCTGCCTCTCCCTCCAGCATACAGTCCTGGATGGAGCATGCTGAGCCTTGTAGTTCTGCAGCTACTGTCTGCTCTCCTGCATACTCTAGTGGATGGAGTATGCTGAGCCTTTTAGTTCTGCTCCCCTGCCTCTCCCTCCAGCATACAGTCCTGGATGGAGCATGCTGAGCCTTGTAGTTCTGAAGCTGTCTGCTCTCCTGCATACACTAGTGGAGAATGAAGAACATATTGAAGAAGGAAATGACATCAGACCTTTTGTTTTTTCAACAATCTTTAATGGCATTGTTCACGCATAAAAAAACGCATAAAAACGCAGTGAGCAAAAACGCAGCAGAGCGCAGCAAAAAGCGCACCAAAACGGGGTAAAAACGATGCGTTTTTTGCCGCTGGTGCGTTTTTGTGCATTTTTTGCAGCAACAAACGCACAAAAATGCAGCGTCAAAAAAACAGTGTGGGAACTTACCCTTAGGAGTTTTCAACAAAGCTCCTTATCAGCAAAAACAGGATTAAAATGACCGACAACAACTGTATACACATCTTATAATAAAGGATACACCAATCAGCTGACCTTGTTCCCCCTTCCTTCACATTGACCTTTGCACTGGTTCGTTAGATGCTACAATGCAAAAAATAGGGTTGGGATCTGACTATTTTAATGTACCTAATGGACATGTGTTGTTTCCTGAAACAATAGGAAGTGAGAGTCTGAAAAAACCCCAGTGGTCAGTGGGAAAACTGCAAGATTTCAATTTTTTATTTTTAATACACATAGTGATTTTTTTTTTTTTAAAATAATTAATGCTATATTTAAAAAAAAAAAAATACAGTTAACATAAAAACCTGATTTGAAGACTACTGTAGTTAATTTTCTGATGATAGTTTCTTTTTTGAGGGAATTGGACTTTGTGGCAGGGAATGCTCAAGTCTCTACCCCAAGAATTGCTAACAACTAATGTGAAAATGGGAAATAGACACCTGGACACAGTCCAAAATCGGCAGAAATCAATTTCTAATATGACAGGTCAACTCTGACTTCTTGCACAACTGTATACAGGAGGATGGTCAGGTGAGGCTGCAGAGAGGTAGACCTGTTTAAAATAAAATGTGGGTCAAATGCCCAGAAAAAAAAGCAAGAAAATGCTCTAGTTACTGTATAGTTACATGAAGGGAAAGGTTCTAATGAAGCCTGTGGCAGTTGGACATTGCCTGAACAAGTCCATTGCTACATTCTGTCCCTTAAAGAACTGTGAGAGCATTTGCATGGCAGGCAGCAACAGATGACCCAAGAGAGCCACAGAAGAATGAGGGAAGTCAAGCCAAGAAAAAGTGCAGGAGGGTTGCCCAGGACACTCAAGAATGGATTCACCTCTTCAGAAGCAGACAGGATAGAGTTGAGATGGCAAGAAATTATGCTCTTACTAGGCTCCTGACAGACCGATTGATAAAATTTCCAACAAGAGGGTGCATGGTGTAGCGCCATTACCGGCATCCCCTCACAGTGAGGATGCTGGCACACTCACCCTCGTTGTCTCCCAGTGGTAGTTTCTGTGCCTTCAGTCCCTGCCACCGGCTCCCAGAGATTGCACATGCCATGCAGGTCTCCTGGGAACGCTCTTAGGGCGCGTGTGCACATCTAGTCTTAAAGATCCATGGTGCCCTTGTAGCGCCCCTGAGACACTCAGGGCACTACAAGGAACTGCATTCTCTTGGGGATGCAGGACCTACCCTCTGGGACCTGGAGTAACAGTGGCGATACCACCAAAACACAACCAAAATCCAAGTTCTCCACTCCACACTGGGCATAGAGAGTTAACCATGGAAGGGGATGGTCACTATGGGAACGAGTCCCTGGAATTAGCCAGCCTGGTGGGAGGGGTCAGCAGTCAGTTTGGAGAGTGTGGCACACAGAAGAGGTGTGCGGACGTGCCTGTGCTGGGTCCATGTAACGGTGACCCGGGGACACAGGAGAGAGGTCGCCAGGACGGGTAACAGAGATACCGCTGGGACTGGAGCTCGAACGGGGCACAGGGCCCTAGATCAGGTGACAGTTTTAAACGGCTTGGTAAATACCTGCCCGGTGAGGACACCTTCACGGACTTCACCGAACCAAATAATCCAGGGGCATCAGCAGTAAACTAGGATTGGGGTTCGGACACTTACCTCCCCACAGGGTCCGCACTGCCCACCGTACGAAGAAGGAGACTGTACCCCAAAAGGGAGAGTCGGGCCCCAAATGCTCCGTGCTACGGGGACCCAAACAACAGAGAGTGGCGGGGACAGAGCAACCTGGGTCACTACATTGGCACTGATACTCCTGGGACCTGGACCAGCAACCCCTGGGTCCAAGTGAGTAGAGACTGTTAAAGACAACCTGGTGTGTCTCTGTTATTACCCTGCAATATCTCCCAGGCACGGCTCTACCTGCGGAGGGCCTAAAGTCATTGCTGCAATCACCACCAGCTCTGGGAGTACCCACATTTAGCAGTGGCGGTTCTCTATCCTTAACCACATCCTGCAGGTGGCATCACATAACATTAATTCTTATCTCCCCTGTAAATATCCTCCTTACAAAAGGGACCCAGGGCACGAAAGCGGGCAACGGCCACCAAAGTGACATTCCCAATTACAAGTACTACCCGGGGCCGAGTACCCCCTTCCCTGGGCGACACAACCCCTTTTTCTGGCGTCACGAACAGGATACAGACAAGGCCCGCTAACATGGGTGACGTGTGCCTTAAGAACTGTATTTAATGGACTGTTTGTGTAAAGATGCTGAAAAATGCTGAAAAATTTGCTGCGCCATCACTGTGCCCAAAAGAGCGCAAAACTGTAAAAACGCCCAAATGTAAGCCCCGCCCGCGAGTCCTGAGAGCGCGGGCGGAAGCCGCCAGTAACCGGTAGCTCCCAGTGTGCCCCAGTCCCCAGGAGAGTGGTGAGAAATAACCGAGGGGGACTGACAAGATGGAGGCTCAGAGAGACAGCGACGGCCCAGGAGCTATAGCGTCCGGTGCAGTTGTACCGATCATGCCAGCCACATTGCCACTGAAGAAGGAGACGGCAAGCTGTGATGAACCAGCCACGGCGGCCGCGGACGTCGACCAAGTCGTCCCAGCCCCCACCGCCTTAGACCCTGAGGAGATAGACTCCGGCTCCAGCACACGGGAGGCAGTCTGGGTTCCGCACTTCAGAGGGAACGGCTACCGTGCCTCCCTGTCAACACGTTCAGTGCCGGAGATGCTGGTGGTGGAGCATGAGGAAGAGTCCCCATCGGATAAGGAGCCTCCATTTGACACCCTTAATGTCATGGTACGGATCTGTCGCCGCTGCAGCCTGCCAGGACACTTTGCCCGGGTGTGTTTGGGGAATGCCCGACGCCAGGGAGCCGGGACCGGATGCCAAGCGCAACCATGGTAGCTCAAACCAGATGGCTACCCAGATATTTTAGTTGAAAAAGTTAAAAATTGTTCCAGAACTTGTCACCCTTGTTGAACCTTTTTAATGCGTTCAGTCATAGTTAAAAGGCCACCAGGGACTTGGGTGATGCGAGATGGCCCCAGAGGCCCTAGGTGGAGGGTGGCAAGGAAGTTAATGCTTAAAATGTTCATTGTGCCATCCTTGTTGAACCTTTTTGCATTGTCTGGTTAAACCTAAAAAGGCCATCAGGGTCCTGGGTAGTACGCCACTGGGAGGTGGTACCAGAGGCCCTCGGTAGAGGATGGCACGGAGGGTAATGGCTCCGCAAGGTTACCCAGTTATGTGTGCATTTATTGTTTTCCCCTAAAAATCTGCATAATTCTGAAAAAAAAATCTGCATAATCATTTGAAAAATGTTTTGTTTAAAAATATGTGAAAATTCCTGGAAAAGTAACCTGATTTTCTACACGTTAAGTTAAATATGGACCACGGCTGCAGGACTGGCAGCAGCCAACACAAAATTGTGTCTAGTAAACAGTTGCACCAAGTGTACCTTCCAGAGTATCCCTTATCACCATCAGGACATTGATGCCACCACCAAGGAGAGGAAGGTTGGAGGAAAGGTCTGGGATAGAGAAGGCCTAGACCTGGTCACCAAAGGGACCGGTGATCAGCCTCCTCAAAAGGTTTTGGTGAACCAGGGCCTTTTTGGGTGGTGGGTTGATGGGGGGATGCTCCAAGTTCGCAACGTTAAAGAGAATTGCCTCCCCTGTGTGGGAAGAACGTTATGTACTGTATAACCATTCTTTTTCTTTCCGGTTACAATAAAATTCTATCTTGCATACAGCCCGAGGATGTGCTGTGTTTAACCAAGGGGGAATGTAGTGCCCTGAGACACTCAGGGCACTACAAGGAACTACATTCTCTTGGGGATGCAGGACCTACCCTCTGGGACCTGGAATAACAGTGCCAATACCACCAAAACACAACCAAAATCCTAGTTCTCCACTCCACACTGGGCATAGGGGTTAACCATGTAAGGGGATAGTCGCTATGGGAACGAGTTCCTGGGATTAGCCAGCCTGGTGGGAGGGGTCAGCAGTCAGCTTGAAGAGTGTGGCACACAGAAGAGGTGTGTGGACGTGCCTGTGCTGGGTCCGTGTAATGGTGACCCATGGACACAGGAGAGAGGTCGCCAGGACGGGTATCGGAGATACTGCTGGGACCGGAGCATGAACGGGGCACAGGGCTCCTAGATCAGGCAACAGTTTTAAACGGCTTGGTAAATACCTGCTCGGTGAGGACACCTTCACGGACTTCACCGAACCAAATTCAGTGAACTAGGATCGGGGTTCGAACACTTACCCCCCCACAGGGTCCGCACTGCCCACCGTACGGAGAAGGAGGCTGTACCCCAAAAGGGACAGTCGGGCCCCAACCAATAGAGAGTGCCGGGGACAGAGCAACCTGGGTCACTACATTGGCACTGATACTGCTGAACCAGCAACCCCTGGGTCCAAGTGAGTAGAGACTGTTAAAGACAACCTGGTGTGGTCTCTGTTATTACCCAGCAACATCTCCCAGGCAAGGCTCTACCTGCGGAGGGCCTAACATCATTGCTGCAATCACCACCAGCTCTGGGAGTACCCACATTTAGCAGCGGCGGTTCTCTATCCTTAACTGCAACCCGCAGGTGGCGTCACATGACATTAACTCTTATCTCCCCTGTAAATATCCCTCATTACAAAAGGGGCCCAGGGCACGGAAGCAGGCAACGGCCACCAAAGTGACATTCCCAATTACAAGTACTGCCCGGGACCGAGTACCCCCTTCTCTGGGCGACACACCCTAACCCGGAAATAACTTTCAACCATTACAATACACTCGCTGTACCATTCGTGCCTACTGTACTAGCCAAACCACCTACACCCGTCAGTACCTGCTGTTTCCACTGTATCTGTCTACACCGGCTGTTCGGTCAGCACCTGACCACACCTAAGACTATCTATATCGTATGCCTTGCCCTTGAGGTCAACTGTCACAGTACCGGGACTCCCTGGAGTAACACCTGATGGCTATCGTCAGCCAAGGCCATCTTCACCATGAGAGGCTCTGGTGAATACCCAGTAGTCGCTTAGTTACGCCCCTACAGGTTCAACCGATGTTGCGTCCCAGTGGTTCCTCTCTTACTCGCATTACATATAGCTATCATTTTAGGCTTAGATGATCATTTCTCGGGAATCTAATTCTTCTAATTTACAAGATACTACAATATAGTTCTAGATCTTTTGACAACAGGAACATTATCAACTTTAAACTCTTCACCAGTACAAAAAAATGGTTTAAGAAGAGTTTTTAGAGAGCTGGTTAAGAACAAGAGGCTTTGGGTGAGACACATGACAAGTCTTGGGTACTGCCAGATATTCAAAAATCTATCCGTGGCCGGCGAACCGCCTCCTTTCTAACGGGGCGGTTCGTTCGGCGTCACAGCGGCATCACTAACCGGCCGCCCAATAGAAGCGGAGGGGCGGAGATGTGGGGGCCGAACATCCCGCCCACCTTCTTCCTTCCTCATTGCGGGCGGCCGCAGATACGGTGATGTTCCTCGTTCCTGCTGTGTCACACATAGGGATGTGTGGTGCCGCAGGAACGACGAACAACCAGCATCCTGCATTAGCAACGATAATCCAGAAAGCAACGACGTGTCAACGATCAACGATTAGGTAAGTAATTTTGATAGTTAACGGTCGTTCCTGTGTTTCACACGCAACGACGTCGCTAACGAGGCCGGATGTGCGTCACAAATTCCGTGATCCCCAACGACATCACATTAGCGTTGTCGTTGCGTGTAAAGCCCACTTAACAGTAGTGTCACAATTCCACCCAGCTCCGGTCTTCACCCAGCTCTGCCCTTTCTGGTTGGGCTAGACAAAACTGGGGTAAAAACTCCAAAAGCAGCAAAACTTTTGAGCAATTCAGAAATCTGCCAGAATTGCTTTCATGAACCAGACCCATGTCTAGCTGGGTAACATCTCTAGTATATATATATATATATATATATATACAGTGCCTACAAGTAGTA
This sequence comes from Anomaloglossus baeobatrachus, assembly GCF_048569485.1. Lineage (NCBI taxonomy): Eukaryota > Metazoa > Chordata > Amphibia > Anura > Aromobatidae > Anomaloglossus > Anomaloglossus baeobatrachus. Next base: position 438,519,795 of record NC_134356.1, on the reverse strand, counting down.
TTCAACCCCCTGCAGATTTAGCAGGTTTGATAAGATGCAAATAAGTTAGAGCCTGCAAACTTCAAACAAAAGCAGGATTTATTAACAGATGCATAAATCTTACAAACCAACAAGTTATGTTGCTCAGTTAAATTTTAATAAATTTTCAACATAAAAGTGTGGGTCAATTATTATTCAACCCCTAGGTTTAATATTTTGTGGAATAACCCTTGTTTGCAATTACAGCTAATAATCGTCTTTTATAAGACCTGATCAGGCCGGCACAGGTCTCTGGAGTTATCTTGGCCCACTCCTCCATGCAGATCTTCTCCAAGTTATCTAGGTTCTTTGGGTGTCTCATGTGGACTTTAATCTTGAGCTCCTTCCACAAGTTTTCAATTGGGTTAAGGTCAGGAGACTGACTAGGCCACTGCAACACCTTGATTTTTTCCCTATTGAACCAGGTCTTGGTTTTCTTGGCTGTGTGCTTTGGGTCGTTGTCTTGTTGGAAGATGAAATGACGACCCATCTTAAGATCCTTGATGGAGGAGCGGAGGTTCTTGGCCAAAATCTCCAGGTAGGCCGTGCTATCCATCTTCCCATGGATGCGGACCAGATGGCCAGGCCCCTTGGCTGAGAAACAGCCCCACAGCATGATGCTGCCACCACCATACTTGACTGTAGGGATGGTATTCTTGGGGTCGTATGCAGTGCCATCCAGTCTCCAAACGTCACGTGTGTGGTTGGCACCAAAGATCTCGATCTTGGTCTCATCAGACCAGAGAACCTTGAACCAGTCTGTCTCAGAGTCCTCCAAGTGATCAAGAGCTGTACTGAACTGCAGATGAGCCTTGACATGACGCTTTGAAAGTAAAGGTACCTTACGGGCTCGTCTGGAACGGAGACCATTGCGGTGGAGTACGTTACTTATGGTGTTGACTGAAACCAATGTCCCCACTGCCATGAGATCTTTCCGGAGCTCCTTCCTTGTTGTCCTTGGGTTAGCCTTGACTCTTCGGACAAGCCTGGCCTCGGCATGGGTGGAAACTTTCAAAGGCTGTCCAGGCCGTGGAAGGCTAACAGTAGTTTCATAAGCCTTCCACTTCCGGATGATGCTCCCGACAGTGGAGACAGGTAGGCCCAACTCCTTGGAAAGGGTTTTGTACCCCTTGCCAGCCTTGTGACCCTCCACGATCTTGTCTCTGATGGCCTTGGAATGCTCCTTTGTTTTTCCCATGTTGACCAAGTATGAGTGCTGTTCACAAGTTTGGGGAGGGTCTTAATTAGTCAGAAAAGGCTGGAAAAAGAGATAATTAATCCAAACATGTGAAGCTCATTGTTCTTTGTGCCTGAAATACTTCTTAATACTTTAGGGGAACCAAACAGAATTTTTGTGGTTTGAGGGGTTGAATAATAAATGACCCTCTGAATAAACTTTTCACAATTTTAAAAAAAAAAAAATAAAAAAAGAAATAACATTCTTTTTTGCTGCAGTGCATTTCACACTTCCAGGCTGATCTACAGTCCAAATGTCACAATGCCAAGTTAATTCCGAATGTGTAAACCTGCTAAATCTGCAGGGGGTTGAATACTACTTGTAGGCACTGTATATATATATACAGCTCTGGCAAAAATTAAGAGACCAAATTTTCAGTTTTTCTGATTTTTTTCTTTGTAGGTATATTTTTGAGTAAAATGTAAAGTGTTATTTGATTCTATAAACTACTGACAACATAGTAGTAAAATTCGGAGACATGTTGTAAGTAGTTAATAGAATAAAAGAACGATTTACATTTTACTCAAAAATACACCCCTAAAGAAAAAAATCTGAAAAACTGAAAATTTGGAAGTGGTCTTTTAATTTTTGCCAGAGCTGAATATATATATATACATTATATATACAGTACAGACCAAATGTTTGGACACACTTTCTCATTCAAAGAGTTTTCTTTATTTTCATGACTAAAAATTATAGATTCACATTGAAGACATCAAAACTATGAATAAAATCATGTGGAATGAAATACTTAAAGTGTGAAACAACTGAAAATATGTCTTATATTCTAGGTTCTTCAAAGTAGCCACCTTTTGCTTTGATTACTGCTTTGCACACTCTTGGCATTCTCTTGATGAGCTTCAAGAGGTAGTCACCGGAAATGGTTTTCCAACAGTCTTGAAGGAGTTCCCAGAAATGCTTAGCACTTGTTGGCCCTTTTGCCTTCACTCTGCGGTCCAGCTCACCCCAAACCATCTCGATTGGGTTCAGGTCTGGTGACTGTGGAGGCCAGGTCATCTGGCGTAGTACCCCATCACTCTCCTTTTTAGTCAAATAGCCCTTGCACAGCCTGGAGGTGTATTTGGGGTCATTGTCCTGTTGAATAATAAATGATGGTCCAACTAAATGCAAACTGGATGGAATAGCATGCCGCTGCAAGATGCTGTGGTAGCCATACTGGTTTCGTATGCTTTCAGTCCATCCGTTCACCTTTTCTACAAAGACACGGTGGTTGGATCCAAAGATCTCAAATTTGGACTCATCAGACCAAAGCAGAGATTTCCACTGGTCTAATGTCCATTCCTTGTGTTCTTTAGCCCAAACAAGTCTCTTCTGCTTGTTGCCTGTCCTTAGCAAAGTTTTCCTAGCAGCTATTTTACGATGAAGGCCTGCTGCACAAAGTCTCCTCTTAATAGTTGTTCTAGAGACGAGAAAGTGTGTCTACACTTTTGGTCTGTACTGTATGTAGCGCCCCTGAAACCCTCAGGGCACTACAGGGACATGAACTGCATCCTCTTGGAGATGCAGGACCTACCCCATGGGACCTGGAGTACCAGTGCCAGTTCTACCAAAACACAATCTAAATCCTAGTTTTCCTCTCCACACTGGGCTTAGAGGGTTAGCCATATAAGAGGATGGTCGCCATGGGAACGAGTCCCTGGGTATAGCCAGCCTGGTGAGAGGGGTCAGCAGTCAGTCTGTAGTCAGTTAGTGAGACGGTAGCACACAGGAGAGGTGTGCGGACATGCCTGAGCTGGGTCCGTGTAACAGTGACCCGGGGGCACAGGAGAGAGTTTGCCAGAACGGGTACCGGAGATACCGCTAGGACCGGAGCACAGGGCCCTAGGTCAGTTTTACACTGTTTGACAGATACCTGCCCGGTGAGGACTCCTCCACGGACTTCACCAAACCAAATAATCCGGGGGTATCAGCAGTAAACTAGGATCGGGGTTCGGACACTTACCTCCCTGCAGGGTCCACACTGCCCGCCATACGGAGAAGGAGACTGTACTACAAAAGGGATAGTCGGGGTCCCCAAATGCTTCATACTACGGGAACTCAATCTACAGAGCGTGCCGGGGACAGAGCAACCTGGGTCACTACATTGGCACTGGTCCTCCTGGGACCTGAACCAGCAACCCCTGAGTCCACAGTGAGTAGAGACTGTTAAAGACAACCTGGTGTAGTCTCCATTATTGCCCCACTACATCTCCCAGGCACAGCCCTACCAGCGGAGGGCCTACCATCACAGCTGCCACTACCACCAGCCCTGAGAGTACCCACATTCAGCAGCGGCGGTTCTGTCGCGGGCGGAGGAGGACGCGCTGTGCTCTCCCACTGCTCGGGTCCGGCTGCTGCTGCGGCTGCTGCTCAGTGGTGGCTCGAACGATGAGCCGGATCCCGGGGACTCGAGCGGCGTTCCTCGCCCGTGAGTGAAAAGGGGGGGATTGATTGTGGGGATTGGATATTGTCCATGACACCACCCATGGTTGTGGTGAGGTTGTGACACCACTGCTGCTCTGGACGGGGATCCCGGGAGCGATGACTGGGAGGAGCTTAGATGTTGGTTCTCCCCTCCGTGGGTAGGGGGTTGGTTGTCCCGGGGCCCGGTGAGGGTAGGTGGGGATGGATGGCAGGTGGGTTGCGGGGTCTGGTGAGGTGCAGGGTCGCGGGGGTGTGCCGCACGGCACGGTGGTACTCACTCAGCCAATGATGAGGACACAGTTCTCGGTAAAACACACGGCTGGATGGACGGGTCCCACAGACGGCTGCGGTGTTGTTTCTCCCGGCAGGTTGATGGTGACTGCCTTTCCCTGCACCTATGTAGTGTAACGGTTCCAATGGGTTCCCACCGGTAACCCGCTCCCCGGCTTGGATATGGGCCGGAGGAGCCCCTTTTGTCCGCAGGCTCTGGCCCTGGGAACGGTAGCCTTGGCGGTGGCTGTGTTTCCCTCTCTGGGTTGGACTGTTGCCTTCTGTCGGGACTTGGCTGCTGGGAAACCCAGGAGGTTCCCTTCGCTAACGAATTTGGCAAATTCACGGCGACTCCTAGCCTTGCCGGGGTCCGTAAGCCCCTGCCAGATGGTGCTGACTTCTCTTTGTGTACCGGTCCGGTACCGCTGGGCCACCACCCGTTCACGGTCCTTGCGGTAAACTCCGATAGGCCACTCCTGCAGACGGTCACCACCGTCTGCCAACCTTGCTGATCCGTCCGGGCCACACACCTGGACTAACTTCAGGCTCCTGAACTGCCACTTCACTCCTCTCACTTTCACCTCCAAACTTAATCTGCCTGCTTTTCCCGCCTCCAGGACGGAGAACTCCTCGGTGGGCGGAGACCAACCGCCTGGCTCCACCCCCTGGTGTGGACATCAGCCCCTGGAGGAAGGCAACAAGGGTTTCTGTGTGACTTCGGTGTGCCTGACCGGGAGTGTGGGGTGTGTTGGTGTTGTTCTCTGTGGCCCCTGGCTTGTCCAGGGCGCCACATTCCCCCTTAGTAAAATGCAGACCGTCCGCAGGCTGCCCGTCCATCACCGGTTTTATTTTCACAAACTGAAAAAGATAACGGTAAAATAGGTTACAATTAGAATAACATCTTCCCACATCAGGAGGTACTCTTACTTTAACCGTTACTAACGGTACAGCTTCCGCTCTCTCCCACCCAAGCAACCTGGCCCTGATGCTGCCCCTAAGCAAATGGGAAGCACCCCTTGACCCCAGTCCTGCACAAGTTGCCCGAGCGGGTTCTGTCCTTTTCAGGGGACCCACGTCCATGGGGAACCCCTGAACCCCTCCAGAGGATCGCCACCGGTTCCGGTGGTGGCTGGGCCTCAGCCTGCTCCACTGCGGGCCCTTCCTCCAATCTGCCTCTCCGGAGGCGGTCACGGTTTAGCCAACAAAACATTTTTATTTACATGCCACAAGTTTGTGGTTGCCCTGCTAGTTCTCGGGCCTGTTCGTAGTAGTTTCTACGCATAATTTGAAAAGGGGGTCCCAACGGGGACCAGCTGCCGGCAACGACCGGTTCCAATCAAGTTGTCAATCAGGTAACTTTCACGGTATCATTCACTTCTTATCATTTTCAAAACTTGCAAACGATACTTTCAACACACAAAGTTGTCCCAACGGGGACAATTGCAACGGGACTCCGCTGCCATTATTCTGATTCTTCGGCTGAGGCGGCCCCATCCTCTGCTACCAGCAGGTCAAACATACAGTGACAGGCCTGTTGAGAGAGGGGTGCCCGGTATCCATTTCCACCGGTGCGCGGGCTATAGAACACCACTGGGTCTCCTTCATAGCGGGGACGCTCACTCGCCCCCCCAAACTCTGAGGTGGGCCCGGCGCCGGGGACGGAGTCATTACCATTTGTTCCTGCGTCAGGCGGGTTGCCGCCAGCTGCCACAGCCTCCGGGTCCCCGGGCCTCGGCACATCAGGCTCCACTGCTGTAGCACGGTGCAGCAGATCAGATCGACCAACACTGGGGCGCCCCATAGGCAATGGCAGAGACGATGCAAGAGCCGAAACCGGACCGGGCCTCCCAGCCGCAGTGGCTGGTCCCTGTGGGACATGGAGGCGTGGGTCGCCCGTCGGCTCCATCACGCCGGCTCCCATCGCATACATCGGGAGAGTCGCAACCAGCGCTTCCACCTCGCTGGTCCACTGCTCCATCATCCGGAATATCTGACTCTGCTGACGTTGGTTAAATTCAACTACTCTGGCCCTCATCCACGCCACAGTCCCGGGCTCGGGCACGGAACCTGGTGCAATCACTGCCGGGGCCTCCGACACATTTTCATTAAGGGGCCTCGGCTCCGGTGGCTCCTGGGGAAGCAGTTCAGGGCTGCCCCAGGCGTCTGCAGCCGATCGGTCCGCTTGGGCGGACGGGCAGGGTACCGCTACCGATGGTGGTGGTAGCGGGCCTAGTGGCGGGGCGGCAGCGGCTAACGCGGGTAGCGGGGGAGGCAGTAGGGTGAGCGGGTGCAGGCCGGGCCCCTCAGCCACAGTGGCCGATCCCTCAGGAATACAGGGGCGTGGGTCTCTGACCCGCTCCTCCAAATCTTCCTCCACCTCGCATCTTCGCATAGCAGCCACCACGTCCGCCATGTCGGCCTCCCACTCCTCCAGGAGGAGCTGCATGCGGGCCTGCAGACGATGATTCAGCGGGGTGGTCTGGTCCTCCACCCACGCTACTGTGCCGGGCGCAGGGGTCTCGCTGTTGTTATTTGGGGTGGACATCTCAGCAATGGTGCTTTCCAGGAACTAGCAACAAGATGGCCGCAGGGTCCTGGCGTCCCTGCTTTTTTTTTTTTAAACATATTTTATTTGATGTCAGCAAGCACATATTATCAACAAGAGAACATGTTGTTACATTCCATAAAATGTCTCCGGATCGTACAATGCTTCTGTTACATCATTTTCTTTTTCATTGTCACAACAATTTCATCTCCATAGAATTATCTTAACAATAATTTACTCTAACTTAACAACCTAACCTATTTGTTCCCTTCAGTTGGTCCTTTGGATGCTCCCTGCCTTCAGTGTCCCTAGTGTCCCTGCAATGTCTTCCACACAATACCAAGACGTGTGTTCAAATGCTTTAATTAACTGGGTGATTTCCGTTTGTGTGAAGCTTTGCTCAATAAATGTTCTCCACTTTTTGAAGAATCTTTTAGTGGACTTCTCCTTATGTTTCTGCGAATCCAGTTTGTCGTACATCATTATTGTTTTTAGGGTATCAACTATTTCTGTATTTCTCGGAGTCTGTCTTATCAGCCAATTCCTAAGTAGGCATTTCTTGACTACAAGCAATACTATGTGTATTACACCTGGAATGTGAGCACTTGCTCTGTCAGTTTCCGTAGGGGCCTCTATACAGTGAAACAAACAGGCCTGAGGGGTGACGGGTATAACTACTTTCCAAATCCTCAATATGTATGCCACCGCTTCCTCCCATACCCCCCTCACCTGTGGGCATTCCCATATGCAGTGAAACAGTTTTGCTTTATGGAGTCCACATTTAGGGCAATGGTCCAAGAAATGCACTGGTGAGCTGCTATGTGGTATATTAAAGGCGTATGTTGCGTTGTGTACTAGCTTGAATTGCATCTCCCTCCATTGTTCATTTATCATTACTTTCTTAACAGATTCCAACCCCCTTACAATTTTATCATAGATGTCCGGATCGCCCAGAGCCTTCTCCCAGGTTTTAAATATTTGCTCTTTCCAAGGGCCCTGTACTTGATCTCTCAATCGTTGGTATATGATCGAAAGGGATTCATGTTCCGCTCCCTGACCAATCAATACATCAAAACTCCCCTTCTACTCAGCCTTCCCGACCTCTTTTACCACTGATGTGTAATGTGTTGTTATTTGTAAGTATTGTAGGTAATGGTGATTTTTCATGTTAAATTTTTCCGATACCTCCGTCCAGCTCAGAACTCTCCCCTCCTCTGTTTTAAGTAAATCACCCAACCTCCGTATCCCCCCCTGCTTCCATCCTTGAAATAATTTGTTTTGAGACCCTTGAGTAAAATTTGGATCCTCCCACAACGGGGTAAATTTTGAAAGACAATAAGGGAGTCTATACAGTTTTCTCAGTGCTCTCCAGGCCCCCACCGTGTCCTTTATTAAACAGCTCTGTTTCACGTACGTTGGTATTTTATCTAGCTTCATATGTAATACCGCTACCAAGTTAAAAGGGCTTGTTAGCTCCCTCTCTAGCTGAACGTTAGAAAAGAAGGTTGTCCCATTGATCCAGTCTTTTATATGTCTGGCAAGTGCCGCTAAGTTGTACAATCTAATCATGGGCATTTGTACCCCTCCGTCTTTTTTCTGTAGACACAGCTTTGAGTAGGCTACTCTTGGTCTCTTTCCCTGCCATAAAAATTTTACAAACGCTTTTTGCAACTTGTTGATATCGGTGTGTTTCAGCAGTAAGAGAATAGTTTGTAGAGGCTAGAGCAAGCGGGAGAAGCTGATCATCTTTATCAGATGTGCTCTGCCAAACAGGGACAGGGAAAGATTTTTCCACCTGTCTAGCTCTTTAGTTATTTTTTCAATTAGGTGTGGATAGTTAAGTCTATATAATGACATTGAGTCTCTGCCTATTTTAATTCCTAAATAAGTGATGTAGTGCGGGGCTATGCCTACTTCTATTCCCTCACCTTGCCTATTTCGCAGGGGTGTCAAATATAGAATCTGACTTTTACTGATATTTATCCTGTAGCCTGAAAAGGAGCCAAAGTACATCAGTTTGTCTATTACCTTCTTCAGATGGTTGTCTGGGTCTGACATAAATAAAAGCATATCGTCTGCAAAGCAGGTTAGTTTTATCTCACTATTCCCCACCTTGATTCCTGAGAAATCTTCTGATTTTATTAAGTATTGGGCTAGTGGTTCAAGGGCCAAGTCAAACAGAAGAGGGGACAGGGGGCACCCCTGCCTAGTCCCCTTCTGTAGCTGAAAAGATTTTGACAGAAAGCCCATTGTGGAAATTCTAGCTTCAGGCGTAGCGTAAAGTGCCTCCATATAGTTCCGAAAAGTACCCATTATGCCAAATTTATCTAATACTAGCCCTAACCAATGCCAATTTACATTGTCAAAGGCCTTTTCCGCGTCTAAGGTCAATAACGCAGGGTTCCCCTTTATCAGGCCCGGTCTTTTTGTTCCATCTAGTACCGCCAACACTGTGCGAATGTTGAATACTGCTGACCTATTTTTAACGAACCCCAATTGATGTGGTCCTACTATCGATGGGAGGATCAATGCTAGCCGGTCTGCCAGGATTTTAGAGATTATTTTAATGTCTTGATTTATCAGCGATATGGGACTGTATGACGAAGGGTCCGAGGGGTCTTTTCCTTGTTTGTGTATTACCTTTATATACGCCATATGGCCAGACTGTAGTAGAATTTTATTTTGGAGAGTGTAGTTGAAAACTTTTACTAAAGTGGGCATAACATCTTCCTGTAGTATTTTATAAAATTCCCCCGTCATTCCATCGGGTCTGGGGCCTTGTTATTTTTAAGGTTTTTCACAACTCTTCTCACTTCCTCCTCTTTTATTGGGGCATTTAACATTTCCCTGTCCGATTCCGTAATTGTGGGTAATGACAGATTGTTTAGGAAGATGCCTCCTTCTGTGTCATTTGCTGGCCCTTGTTCATATAATTTTTTGTAGAAATCTCCAAATATGTCATTGACTTTCTTTGGGTCATTGTGACTAGCCCCAGATGGGTCCCTCAAATGAGTTATGGATGTTAAAGGAGTTATTCCCTTTGCCATTCGTGCCAGAAGCGAACCTGCCTTGTTCCCGAATCTAAAATAATGTGATGCAATTCTCTGGCCCCTCATCCTCTCTGCCCTGTCCAATCACAAGTCAAGTTCTGCTTTCTCTTTTATCCACTTGTTCCTATTACCAATAGATGGATTATTAATGTAGTTTCTGTATGCTTCTATGGTCCTTCTGCTGGCTTCAGTGTATGCTTTAGTTGTTTTGTTTCGCAATGCTTTCACATATCCCATTATTCTTCCCCTTAGTACTGCCTTAGCTGCGTCCCAGTATAAATGGGAGTTCTCCTCATGCGCCTTATTATCCCATGTATATTCCTGCCACCACATTTTTACCAGTTTTTGGAAGTTCTCGTCTTGGGCTAAGTGTGAATGGAATCTCCACAGTATGTCTGTTCCCTTGGGGTAGGTTTCTTCTAAGTCTAGGAGTAATGGGGCATGATCTGATATCACCAGATCTTGTATGTTGATCCTCCTCATTTTGTTGAGTAGACCCTGTGTTAGTAGAAAATAGTCTATTCTAGACCATGTATTATGGACGTGGGAGAAATGAGTGTACTCTCGGTCTGCCGGGTGTGAGTTTCGCCAAGCATCTATTACTCTAGTATGTTCTGTGAATAGATTCAGCACCCTGTCATGTGTCCTGGCTACCATGCGTTTGTGTCCTGTGCCCGACCTATCTTCTCTGACATTCATTACCGTATTAAGATCCCCTCCTATTAATATGTTCCTCTCAGGGTCCTCCAAAACCTGCCTCTCCAACTCCTGGAAGAAAATCTTATTACTCTTATTTGGTGCATATACATTATAGATTTTGAGTCGTCCACATGGGGTATCAAGCAAAGCTTTTTGTATTCTCCCATCTCCATCATTTTCCTGTGTTATTACCTTACAATTTGCCTGCTTATGGAGTAGTATTAACACACCTGCTTTATTATTTTGGGCTGAGGATCCCATCACTTCTCCCACCCACATTTTGCACATTCTGGTGAAATCCTGATTTTTCAAATGGGTCTCCTGAAGTAGGGCAATGTCTACTTTAAGCTTCTTTAAGTGCCTCTATATCATTCGTCTTTTGTGTGGCGACTGCAGGCCTTTAACGTTCCATGACACAATTCGCATCCTTATATATTACTTGAAATCTTACTTCTTATCCTATCTTAACTAAAACCTTCTTAAAACCTGTCCACCACGTCTCTCTCTGGTGGTGCAAAAAAAAAAAGTCAATGAAACCAAGAAAATAACACCGCTATCCTATATCCTTTTGTAGGAAAACACAGTTGCGGACTTCACTTTTTTCCCGCATGTATGTAGGGACTCCTACTGATCTCTCTTTCGCTCCTCAAAATATGTTCGCTTTCTTGAGCTTCCACACTTCCCTTAACCCCTTCAGCCCCCAGCCTTAAAGACCCGGCCATTTTTTGCAATTTTGACCAGTGTCAATTTGACAGGTTATAACTCTGGAACACTTCAACGGATCCTGGCGATTCTGAGATTGTTTTTTCGTGACATATTGTACTTCATGTCAGTGGTAAATTTAGGCCGATATGTTTTGCGTTTATTTGTGAAAATTTCGGAAATTTGGCGAAAATTTTGAAAATTTTGCAATTTTCAAAATTTGAAATTTTATGCCCATAAATCTGAGAGATATGTCACACAAAAAAGTTACTAAATAACATTTCCCACATGTCTACTTTACACCAGCGCAATTTTTGAAAAAAAAAAAAAATTCCGTTAGGAAGTTAGAAGGGTTCAAAGTTCATCACCAATTTCTCATTTTTCCAACAAAATTTACAAAAAAAAATTTTTTAGGTACCACATCACATTTGGAGTGATTTGAGAAACCTAGGCGACAGAAAATACCCAAAAGTGACCCAATTCTAAAATCTGCACCCCTCACTCTGCTCAAAACCACATCCAAGAAGTTTATTAACCCTTTAGGAGCTTCACAGCAACCAAAGCAATGTAGACGAAAAAATGAAAATTTTACTTTTTTAACACAAAAATGTTACTTTAGCCATAAAAATTAGTATTTTCACAAGGGTATCAGGAAAAATGCATCATAAAATGTATCGTGCATTTTCTCCTGAGTACACAGATACCCCATATGTGGTGGTAATCAAATGTTTGGGCACACAGCAGGACTCGGAAGGCAAGGAGTGCCATTTGAATTTTTGAGTGCAAAATTAGCTGCACTCATTAGCGGACGCCATGTCGGGTTTGAAGACTCCCCGAGGTGCCTAAACAATGGAGCTCCCCCATAAGTGACCCCATTTTGGAAACTAGAGCCCTCAAATATTTTTTCTAGATGTTTGATGTGCACTTTGAACCCCTGGGGGCTTCACAGAAGTTTATAACGTTGAGCCGTGAAAAGAAAATTTTTTTTTTTTACCACAAAACTGTTGCTTCAACCAGGTAGCTTTTTTTATCACAAGGGTATCAGGAAAAAATGCACCATAAAATGTATTGTGCATTTTCTCCTGAGTACGCAGATACGCCACATGTGGTGGAAATCAAATGTTTGGGCGCACGGCAGGACTCGGAAGGCAAGGAGCGCCATTTCACAGCAAAATTGGTTGGAATTATTAGCGGACGCCATGTTGCGTTTGGAGACCCCCCTGAAGTGCCTAAACAATGGAGCTCCCCCACAATTGACCCCATTTTGGAAACTAGACCCCTCATGGAATTTATCTAGCTGTTTAGTGAGCACTTTGAACCCCTGGAGGCTTCACAAACGTTTGTAATGTTCAGCCGTGAAAATATTTTATTCTTTTTTTACCACAAAATTGTTTTTTCAAACAGGTAGCTTTTTTTTCCACAAGGGTATCAGGAAAAAATGCACCATAGAATGTATTGTGCAATATCTCCTGAGTACGACGATACCTCATATGTGGTGGAAATCAATTGTTTGGGCGTACGGCGGGGCTCAGAAGAGAAGGAGCGCCATTTCACAGTAAAATTGATTGGAATTATTAGCAGACGCCATGTTTCATTTGGAGACCCCCTGAGGTGCCTAAACAATGGAGCTCCCCCACATGTGATCCCATTTTGGAAACTAGACCCCCCCCCATACAAAAAAAATTAGTTTGGCGAAATAAAAAATACAGACATCAGTAAAAAAAAAAAATAAAAATGAGCGCCTGCCACTAAGACCAGTGCCAAACGTGAGAGCAATGCACGAGTCTCGCATCGCATCATCCACTGCAGTCTGGAAGCGAGCGACTGCGCTGGATAATGCGATGCGAGAGGGCGGGGCGGCAGATGAGAAAGGGCGCAGCGGATGGAAGATGGGAAAGGGCGCAGCGGGTGGAGGAGCGGCAGAGGATGGGAAAGGGCGCAGAGGATGGATGATGGGAAATGGCGCAGCGGATGGATGGGAAATGGCGCAGCGGATGGAGGAGCGGCAGAGGATGGGGGGGAGGTGAGATGGGGATACCTACCTTACAGGATGGATCTAGGCAGCAGGATCACAGCAGACAGAAGAGGCAGCAGATGAAGGAGGCAACAGATCGAGGAGGGTGAGAGGGGGCAGTAGATGGAAAATGGGAGACAGCAGGCAGCAGATCGGGGAGGGGGGCAGAGTCTGATGGGAGAGAGAGATGGCACATGGAGGAGGGGGGGCCCCGGGGGGAGGGTGGCTTGCAGCACATGTAGGGGGAGGGTGGCTTGCAGCACATGTAGGGGGAGGGTGGCTTGCAGCACATGTGGGGGGAGGGTGGCTGGCTTGCAGCACATGTGGGGGGAGGGTGGCTTGCAGCACATGTGGGGGGAGGGTGGCTTGCAGCACATGTGCTGCAAGCCAGCCACCCTCCCCCCACATGTGCTGCAAGCCAGCCACCCTTCCCCCACATGTGCTGCAAGCCAGCCACCCTCCCCCCACATGTGCTGCAAGCCAGCCACCCTCCCCCCACATGTGCTGCAAGCCACCCTCCCCCCACATGTGCTGCAAGCCACCCTCCCCCCACGTTGGGGGAGGGTGGCTTGCAGCACATGGAGGGATAGGAGGTGTGGCGATGGAGAAGGGGCAGCCGATGAAGGAGGCGGCGGCCGCCGATCGGAAACAGTGGGGGCCGATTCGGGGGCAGCAGCGGCTGAAAAAGGTGGGTGCGACGGCGGCGGGGACAGCGGTGGATCGGGAGTGGCGGCGGGGACAGCGGTGGAGCGGGAGCATGGCGCCGGGGACAGCGGTGGATCGAGAGCGGCGGCGGGGACAGCGGTGGAGCGGGAGCAGCGGCGGGGCGATCGGAGACAGCGGCGGGGACAGCGGTGCATCGGGAGCAGCGGAGGGGACAGCGGTGGAGCGGGAGCATGGCGCCGGGGCGAACAGAGACAGCGGCGGGGACAGCGGTGGAGCGGGAGCATGGCGGGGCGATCGGAGACAGCGGCGGGGACAGCGGTGGAGCGGGAGCATGGCGCCGGGGCGATCGGAGACAGCGGCGGGGACAGCGGTGGAGCGGGAGCATGGCGGGGCGATCGGAGACAGCGGCGGGGACAGCGGTGGAGCGGGAGCATGGCGCCGGGGCGATCGGAGACAGCGGCGGGGACAGCGGTGGAGCGGGAGCATGGCGGGGCGATCGGAGACAGCGGCGGGGACAGCGGTGGAGCGGGAGCATGGCGCCGGGGCGATCGGAGACAGCGGCATGGACAGCGGTGGAGCGGGAGCATGGCGGGGCGATCGGAGACAGCAGCGGGGACAGCGGTGGAGCAGGAGCATGGCGCCGGGGCGATCGGAGACAGCGGCGGGGACAGCGGTGGAGCGGGAGCATGGCGGGGCGATCGGAGACAGCGGCGGGGACAGCGGTGGAGCGGGAGCATGGCGCCGGGGCGATCGGAGACAGCGGCGGGGACAGCGGTGGAGCAGGAGCATGGTGGGGCGATCGGAGACAGCGGCGGGGACAGCGGTGGAGCGGGAGCATGGCGCCGGGGCGATCGGAGACAGCGGCGGGGACAGCGGTGGAGCGGGAGCATGGCGGGGCGATCGGAGACAGTGGCGTGGACAGCGGTGCATCGGGAGCAGCGGCGGGGACAGCGGTGGGGCGGGAGCATGACGCCGGGGACAGCGGTGGATCAGGAGCGTGGCGCCGGGGATAGCGGTGGATCGGGAGCAGCGGCGGGGCGATCGGAGACAGCGGCGGGGACAGCGGTGGATCGGGAGCAGCGGCGGGGCGATCGGGGACAGGGGCGGGCGGCGGGGACAGGGGCGGGCGGCGGGGACAGCAACTTACCGCTCTCCTCGGCTTCCAGGGACGGTCACAGGCCGCAGATCCACATTGATTGGAGAGAGCGGTCACAAGACCGGTCTCTCCAATCAGAGCTGGGGGCGGGTGAAGCATCGATCACCCAGCTCCAGGCCAATGGCCAGTGCTACAGCAGCACTGATCAGGGCTGGATTTCAATGTTCCAGCCATTTTCAATGGCTGGAACATTACAGTGGCTGTAATTGGCTGAGCGGCGTTCGTCAGCCAATCACAGCCTCTGTAGGTTCGGGGAGGAGGCACCACCCCTCCTGAGGTCAGGCAGAGGTCCCCTCCTTCCCGAATCTACCGTTTAAGTAAACAAATTTCACTCCCCGGGGCTCCGGGACCACGATTTCGCCATGACGTACTGAGTATGTCATGGGTCGTTTAGCACCATGTCACCATGACGTACTCAGTACGTCAAAGGTCGTTAAGGGGTTAAAGGCATGCTAAACATAGCTTCAGAAATATATACAAGTATCCCCAAGCCCTGAGGACTGAAAGTAGGTTGAACCTCGACCCAGTATATAGAGGCTCATTCCCAGGAGAGATGAAGAAAAAGAAAAGAAAGAAAAAGGAAACAAGAGGAAGAAAGGAGGGAAGAATGGAGGAGGGGTCCAGAGGATGGTTATGGGAAGGAGAAGGGTCGTAAATGGGGAGAGGTGTGAATGGGATGGGGGAGTTGATTGGGACGGGTGGGGTGGGAGGTAGTTTGTGGGTGGGAGACAGTGTGTAGTCGGGGGGGGGGGGGGCAGGAGAGGGTTTGTTTGTGGGTGGCAAAGGGGGTGTGGGCGGTAGGGGGTGGAAAGTAGTTTGTGGGTGGGGGAGTGTAGTTGGAGGGAGTGGGAGGGGAGTGTGGGTATGGGGGTAGAGGGAGGCAGTTATGTGTTGGAGGGGGGTGCGTTTGCGTGATGGGATAATAACGGGGTTGGGCAAGACAGGGAAAGAAGAAGGACAGAGGAAGAAAGAAAAAGAAGAGAAAAAAAAAAGAAAGGGAAAAGCGGGGGTATGGAGAGGGACTGTGGGTGTCTGGGTTATGGTAGAGTTAACGCTTTCAGGCCCACATCATGAACTCCAGACCCCCATACAAATCCCCCTCCCCCATCGCTCCTTTACAAACAGCATCAATACTCCACATTAATCATCAGCAATTTTGCCCCTGTAAGGGCTATTTTATGTCCTTACGCCCTCTGGGGAGTAGCATCCCCACTCTTCGCCAGAGGCGACGCTTTTGCAAAAGTCTTGTCTACATAGCTTCTTGCCTGATCAGGGGCCGTGAATGTCTCTGTACCTCCTCCTGGGGCAAAGATTTTAAGGATGGCCGGGAATTTCAAAGCAAATTTTATCTTCTTTTTGAAAAGCTCTGTGCAGACATCACTGAAGGCTCTTCTTTTCTTTGTGACCTCCGCCGAATAGTCACTGAATATCAGAATCTTATGTCCTCTTACCACCGTGGGGGATGTCTTCTTCCGAAATGCTTGTAAGATGTTAGTTTTATCCACAAAGTTCAAATATCTGACAATCACTGGTCTGGGTCTTGGAGGTGTGTTTGCACTTGTGTGCTGGGCTGGGGGTCCCACTCTGTGTGCCCTTTCAGCCTTGAGTGTATCAGCAATCCCCAGAGCGTGAGGTATGTCCTCCATGCATATCCCCATTAGCTGGTGAGGGGTGATAGTTTCTGGGAGCCCGATGATTCTTAAGTTGTTTCGTCCGGAGCGATTCTCGAGATCATCAATTTTATCTGCAAGTTGCTGGTTCAGCCTGGTGACTCTTTGCAGCTTGGCCTGCACCTCTCCCAGCTCATCCTCCGCAGTGCTGAGTCTATTCTCCACTGTAGCCAGTCTTTCTGATTGCTGTGAGATGGCTTCCTGCATTTGCTTCAGGGCATCAGACACTGTCTGCTCCAGCATTTCCTGAAGCTTGGGGGTTAACATCTTTACCACCTCATCAGCTAGGGACTTGTAAGAAATGCTGAGACCTGCAGTGCTTATCTCCTGCTCACCCCCTCCCTCCTGCTGGGTAAGCTGATTACCAGGTTTATTGCTTTTCCTGGGCTTGGTCACCTCCAGAGCCATTTTAGCCTTAAGGCCCCGTCACACTAAGCAACATCGCTAGCAACATCGCTGGTAACGAACAACTTTTGTGACGTTGCTAGCGATGTTGCTGTGTGTGACATCCAGCAACAACCTGGCCCCTGCTGTGAGGTCGTTGGTTGTTGCTGAATGTCCTGGGCCATTTTTTAGTTGTTGCTGTCCTGCTGTGAAGCACAGATCGCTGTGTGTGACAGCGAGACAGCAACAACTAATGTGCAGTGAGCAGGGAGCCGGCTTCTGCTGAGGCTGGTAACTAATGTAAACATCGGGTAACCAAGAAGCCCTGTCCTTGGTTACCCGATATTTACCTTTGATACCAGCCTCCTCCGCTCTCACTGCCTGTGCTGCCGGCTCCTGCTCTGTGCACAGATAGCTGCAGCACACATCAGGCAATTAACCCGATGTGTGCTGTAACTAGGAGAGCAAGGAGCCAGCGCTCAGTGTGCGCTGCTCCCTGCTCTGTGCACATTTAGCTGCAGCACACATCGGGTTAATTAACCTGATGTGTGCTGTAACTAGGAGACTGGGGGCTGGTCACTGGTTGCTGGTGAGCTCACCAGCAACTCGTGTAGCCACGCTCCAGCGATCCCTGCCAGGTCAGGTTGCTGGTGGGATCGCTGGAGCGTCGCAGTGTGACAGCTCACCAGCAACCTCCTAGCAACTTACCAGCGATCCCTATCGTTGTTGGGATCGCTGGTAAGTTGCTTAGTGTGACTGGACCTTTAGCCTGGCTGCTCCTTTGGGCTGGGGAAGATCCCTGTCCTACAGTCCCGTTCTTGTGTACATACCTCTCCATTATGTCTGAGGGGCATGCACACTGTCTTATCTCCTCTTTCCCACCTCTTATCAGCTGGTTTGTGTGCTTGGGACTGCAGGGGTCTTGATAAAGAAGCAGGAGCTCTTCTCACACGCTGCCTTCCATGCGAGCGCAGAACCCGGAAGTCGCGTCCCTGCTTTTATAGTCACGCTCACATGCGACCAGCCGCCATTCCGTCCCCCTTAGTCTCTTTCCGGCTCCTCCTCTACAGGGGCGGGGTTTAGGCCTTCGGGCCTCCACTACTCGAGGAGACGCTCGAGTGGGAATTTTTCGCGCCCAAGATGGCGGCTTCTCAAAATTTTCAGCTGGACACCTCCGGCGGTCACAAGGCGCACCTCTACCAGACGGCAGAGCAGTAAGATCCTGTTCGTGACGCCAAGTTGTCGTGGGCAGAGGAGGATGCGCTGCGCTCTCCCACTGCTCGGGTCCGGCTGCTGCTGCTGCGGCTGCTGCTCGGTGGTGGCTCGAGTGGTGGGCCGGATCCCGGGGACTCGAGCGGCGTTCCTCGCCCGTGAGTGAAAAGGGGGGGATTGATTGTGGGGATTGGATATTGTCCATGACGCCACCCACGGTTGTGGTGAGGTTGTGACACCACCGCTGCTCTGGATGGGGATCCCGGGAGCGATGACTGGGAGCAGCATAGATGTTGGTTCTCCCCTCCATGGGTAGGGGGTTGGTTGTCCCGGGGCCCGGTGAGGGTAGGTGGGGATGGATGGCAGGCGGGTTGCGGGGCCTGGTGAGGTGCAGGGTCGCGGGGGCAGCGCTGTGCCGCACGGCACGGTGGTACTCACTCAGCCAATGATGAGGACACAGATCTCGGTAAAACACACGGCTGGATGGACGGGTCCCACAGACGGCTGCGGTGTTGTTTCTCCCGGCAGGTTGATGGTGACTGCCTTTCCCTGCACCTATGTAGTGTAACGGTTCCAATGGGTTCCCACCGGTAACCCGCTCCCCGGCTTGGATATAGGCCGGAGGAGCCCCTTTTGCCCGCAGGCTCTGGCCCTGGGAACGGTAGCCTTGGCGGTGGCTGTGTTTCCCTCTCTGGGTTGGACTGTTGCCTTCTGTCGGGACTTGGCTGCTGGGAAACCCAGGAGGTTCCCTTCGCTAACGAATTTGGCAAATTCACGGCGACTCCTAGCCTTGCCGGGGTCCGTAAGCCCCTGCCAGATGGTGCTGACTTCTCTTTGTGTACTGGTCCGGTACCGCCGGGCCACCACCTGTCCACGGTCCTTGCGGTAAGCTCCGATAGGCCACTCCTGCAGACGGTCACCACCGTCTGCCAACCTTGCTGATCCGTCCGGGCCACACACCCGGACTAACTTCAGGCTCCTGAACTGCCACTTCACTCCTCTCACTTTCACCTCCAAACTTAATCTGCCTGCTTTTCTCGCCTCCAGGACTGAGAACTCCTCGGTGGGTGGAGACCAACCGCCTGGCTCCACCCCCTGGTGTGGACATCAGCCCCTGGATGAAGGCAACAAGGGTTTCTGTGTGACTTCGGTGTGCCTGACCGGGAGTGTGGGGTGTGTTGGTGTTGTTCTCTGTGGCCCCTGGCTTGTCCAGGGCGCCACAGTTCTCTCTCCTTAACAGCAACCTGCAGGTGGCGTCACATGACAAAAAAAACCTCCCCTGTAAATACCCCCCATTAACAAAAGGGGCCCAGAGCATGGGACTGGGCAACGGCCACCGGAGTGACATTCCCATTTGTTACCGCCCGGGACCGAGTACCACCCTCTCTGGGTGCTATATATATTATATATATATATATATATATATATATATATATACATACACACACATATGGTCAAATTGTTTGTACCCCTCGTTTAATGAAAGAAAAACCTACAATGATCACAGAAATAACTTGATCATGACAAAAGTGATAATAAATAAGAAAATCTATGAAAATGAACAAAAGAAAGTCAGACATTGCTTTTCAACCATGCTTCCACAGAATTTTTAAAAAATGAAACTCATGAAATAGGCCTGGTCAGAAATGATGATACCCCTGGAAATAATGTGACAAATGGGACATGTTAAATCAAGTTGTATCCACTAATTAGCATCACAGGTGTCTCCAATCTTGTAATCAGTCAGTGAACCTGTATATAGGGCTGCAGATACTCACTGTGCTGTTTGGTGACATAGTGTGTACCACAATCAACATGGACCAGAGGAAGCAAAGGAAAGAGTTGTCTCAGGAGATAAGAAAGAAAATTGTAGACAAGCATGTTAAAGGTAAAGGTTATAAAACCATCTCCAAGCAGCTTGATGTTCCTGTGACTACAGATGCACATACTGTATTATTCAGAAAGTTAAGATCCATGGGACTGTAGCCAACCTCCCTTGGACATGCTGCAGGAAGACAATTGATGACAAATCAAAGAGAAGGATAATATGAATGGTAACAAAAGAGCCCAGAAAAATGTCTAAAGATATTAAAGGTGGACTTCAAGCTCAGGGAACATCAGTGTCAGATCGCACCATCCTTCGTTGTTTGAGCCAAAGTGGACTTCATAGGAGACGACCAAAGAGGACACCATTGTTGAAAAAAAATCATAAATTAGCCAGACTGGTATTTGCCAAATTACATGTTGACAAGCCACAAAGCTTCTGGGAGAATGTCCTATGAACAGATGAGACAAAAATGGAACTTTTTGACAATGCACATCAGCTCTATGTTCACAAACTGAAAAATGAAGCATATCAAGAAAAGAACACTGTCCCTACTGTGAAACATGGAGGAGGCTCTGATATGTTCTGGGGCTGGTTTGCTGCATCTGGCACAGGGTGTCTTGAATCTGTTCAGGGTACAATGAAATCTCAAGACTATCAAGGTATTCTAGAGAGAAATGTACTGCCCAGTGTCAGAAAACTTGGTCTCAGTCGCAGGTCATGGGTCTTGCAATAGGATAATAACCCAAAACACACAGCTAAAACACCCAAGAATGGCTAACCTAGACAATAGTGTGCACTTTTCTGAATGAGACTGGAATTTTTTTTGTAGATATATATTTGCTGTCTCTGTAAGAGAACATTATTTCCAGATATTTTAGGGAGCAGTCGCATCAATGATGGACACAATATAAGGGAAAACTGGAAACTGGGTTATTACAGAACTCATTGTGGCTAATCTTCTTGTTGCCAAGCAATCTTGGAAAGCATGCAAGGAAGTTAATAACGAGGAAGTGAAGAGCCATGTCTTTCTGCAAGATAATTATAGCTGTGACAATTTTCTCTATTTATTTTTGCTAAGAATATTTCATGTGCATCAACTAACAAAAAGACACACTGATAGGGAATTTAGATTGTGAGCCCCAATGGGGACAATATTTCTGATGTATATAAAGTGCTGTGGAATTAATGGAGCTATATAAGTAAATAATACATATGCGAGATTCAAAGAAGACAGATTATTGAATTTCTAGCAGGAGTGTCTCACCTTAATCTTTTCTCTGAAAGAGAGCTTGAAGTTAGCAAGGCTCTTGTCAGGGGCGTAATGACTGTGGTTGCAGAAATCGCGACCGGGCCCAGCAGGGTTAGGGGTTCGGTGTCCTCCCTGCAGAGCAGCAGCCGACTACTCGCAGTGAGAAAGAATCTGTAACAGCAGACCACACAGCCACTATGGGGCTCGTGAGTCTGGGGAGTGCGGGACCAGTGGTGGCACCAGCCCCCCCTCACCCATCATTGCTCACAGCAATGATGAAGGATGGAGCAGTGCACTCTGCTCCATTCTTCATTATTTTCCCCCTGTGCCTGCCCTCGACATCTGAGCGCAGCAGAGTGAGCTAATGTCACTACTGCGTGCCTGCTGTGCTGACATGGTTGAGCCTAGAATGTATGGGCTCCTTCCAGGTTAGTGGCCGTGACCATATTAGTTAGTGGGTGCTGAGACATACAGATGGGAGGACACCCTAACCGGAGCAGCTGGGGAATGAGGAGAGGAGAAGTGAGTACTTGTTTTTTGTGAGTGCACAGTGGCTAGAGGCCTGTGGATGTGGATTATATATGGAGAACTATGGGGCTGCATAATACAATATGAAGGACTATGGGGCTGCATTATAATACAAGGGGCTTCTGATAAGTCTTTGGCTTTGTGATCTTTTTTGTTTCTATGGTAATGAATGTTACATCACATGAAAGCCTTATGTGTCTAATATATGTTTTCAAAATTTTGTGTTTGTTGCTTATAGCAAAAAGTGTTCTACGCACGCGGGAAAACAAAATGGCCTAGTCTAATGTGATATTCACATCAACTGAGAGCAGAGGAGTGATAAAATTCTTGTTTCTGAAAGAAAGGTCCGCAAAGGATATGCATTGCAATATATCGCAGACATTGGGGGATCAATGCCCTTCATATTCCACAGTTAAGAACTGGATTGCCAAATTTAAAACGAGCCACTTCAGCACCAATAATGTTATTCTTGCAGAAATCGTCGATGCTGTGCACAACCTCATACTGGAGAATCAACGAATTTCAGCTAAAGCAATAGCTGACATCATGGGATATCCCGTGAACGTGTTTGTGTCATTATCCATGAACATTTGGACATGAGAAGCTATCTGCAAAGTGAGTCTGACAACAGATTAGAGAAGCATGTGAGTGAATACTTCCCAGTCCATTTGTCAGCGTTTCCGGACTCATAAGAACTTCTTGGATCGACTGGTCACTATGGATAAGACCTGGATTTATTTGTATGAACTTGAAAACAAAGAGCAGTCAAAAGAGGGGAGGCACAGTGGTTCTCCTCGTCCAAAGTAGTTCAGGGTGCAAAAATCAGCCACTAAGGTGATGGTGTTTGTGTTCTGGGATAAGGAGGGCGTGCTGCTAGTGGACTATCTTCAGGGTTCCACTATCAATGCAAGATATTATATTCAACTTTTGGACCAATTGAAGGCAGCTTTGAAGGCCAAAAGGTTCGGCAAGCTGTCCAAAGTAATCTTGTTTCTGCAAGATAACGCCTCCGCTCACTGTTATGAACTGGTAACCGTGGACGATCACAAAATATCCCATTAATCAGGAAAAAACAAAACCACAAGAGTAGTTGGAAACTAAGCTGACCGCAATCCCCTATCTATCGGACAGCACTGGACGTAGCAGTGGGAAGTTCCTAACACATCTAGACACCTCATCACTGCTGGAGAAACTTGCTACACCTCAAAGATAGAAATAAGGAATCCTAACTTGCCTCGGAGCAGTCCCCAAAGGAATAGCAAGCCCCCAACATGAAACGACGGTGATGTAAGAAAACACAATACACAGATAGAAAATATAGATTAGCAAAGGAGAGGCCCGACTTACTAGATACAACAGGACAGGAAAGATAATTTATTGCGGCCAGCAAAAAACCCTGCAAAAAATACCAAACACCTGATAAGTAAAAATCCTAAGACCACACGGTCTCTCCCCCACTATATCAGGTACTCTTGTGCCAGACACTTTAAACAGAACTGCAGATATAATGGGAAGAAACAAAAATCACAGAACAAATAATATTCTAAAGTGCAAATAATCCAAACATGAACAGGGAGCAAGCTCCCTTTCTTGCTGGAGGAACTGCCCTATTCACAAAAAGCAGAGAGACAGATTCTCACAAACAAGAAACCAAAACACAGAACAAAATGGAATAAGCAGAAACACCCTTAAGTGCATTTCCAGCAATTAAGCACAGAAACTAGTAAACGTAGCTGGAGTAGATTCAGGCACAGAATAAATAGGAAAAACTAAAGGAAAACTTCCAGCCATCTTCAGAAGCAGCAGGAAACATGCAACACCTGCGGCCGCCAGGCAGAAACTGCTCTCCTAAATACACTAGGCTGATCTGCAATAGGACTTTCTGGATTCCTAATTAATGCCATCACCTGTTTGAGTCACAGATTCAGACTCAGCTTAATTACCATACCTGGCCACCAGAGGGAGCTCCACACCAGCACCCACTCGGATAACATTCACAATAGTACCCCCCTTGAGGAGGGGTCACCGAACCCTCACCAGAGCCACCGGGTCTGTCAGGATCGGCATGAAGAAAGGCATGAACCCATCTGTCAGCGTGACTGTCAGAAGCAAAAACCAAGGAACAAGGTACTGAAGCTTACGTCTATTAAGGCGGGAATCCAAAATTTTCTCTACTTCATACTCTAGATCCCCATCTATCAACACAGGATCAGGAGGGGCCGCCGTGGGAACTGCTGGTTCCACATATTTCTTCAACAAAGACTTATGAAAAACATTGTGAATTTTAAAAGACTCAGGAAGAGCCAAACAAAAAGATACGGGAATAATAATCTCCAAAATCTTATAAGGCCCAATAAATCTTGGCTTAAATTTAGGAGAAGAAACTCTCATAGGAATATTTTTAGAGGACAACCAAACCATGTCCCCCACTTTAAACCGGGGACCAACAGTCCTACGCCAGTTGGCAAACCTTTGGGCATTTTCCTGGGACTGAAACAATTTGTCCACTACCTGACTCCAAATCTGCTGCATTTTCACCACCACAGAATCAACTCCCGGACAGGCCAAAGCTTCAACCTGCCCTGAAGAAAACCTGGGATGAAATCTAAATTTGCAGAACAGAGACAGCAAAGTAGCAAAGTTAGCCCTATTATTGAGAGTAAACTCTTTCAATGGCAGAAACGAGACCCAGTCGTCCTCCTGATCTGCAGATACAAAACATCACAAATAGGTTTCCAAGGTCTGGTTTGCTCTCACAGTCTGACCATTGGTCTGAGGATGAAACGCAGAAGAGAAAGACAGCCCTATTCCTAATTTAAAACAAAATGCTCTCCAAAATGTGGACACAAACTGAACTCCTCTGTCTGACACAATATTCTCAGGAATACCATGTAAATGAACCACCTGTTGAAAAAACAAGGGCACCAACTCTAATGAAGACGACAACTAATGCCGGCGTCACACGGGACAATCTATCGTGCGATCACACGAGCGATCGTACCCGCCCCCGTCGTTTGTGCGTCACGGGCAATTAGTTATCCATTGCACACAAAGTCGTTTTCCACCCTTAACAGGCACTTACCTCCCGGATGACCTCGCTGTGGGCGGCGAACATCCACTTCCTGAAGGGGAAGGGACGTTCAGCGTCACAGCGACGTCACACAGCGGCCGGCCAATAGAAGCGGAGGGGCGGAGATGAGCGGGACGTAAACATCCCGCCCACCTCCTTTCTTCCGCATAGCCGGCGGGACGCAGGTAAGCTGTGTTCATCATTCCCGGGGTGTCACACGGAGCGATGTGTGCTGCCCCGGGTACGATGAACAACCAGCGCAGACAAGAAGAAACGACTTTTTGAAAATGAGCGATGTGTCAACGAGCAACGATAAGGTGAGTATTTTTGCTCATTCACCGTCGCTCGTAGCTGTCACACGCTACGATATATCAAATGATGCAGGATGTGCGTCAGTTACGACGTGACCCCGCCGACATATCGCCCGATATATCGTACCGTGTGACGCCGGCATTAGGCAATGGTACCAAATGGACCATCATAGAAAATCTATCACAAATAACCCAAATAACCCAAATAACCGTCATCCCCCAAATCCATAGCGATATGAGTCCAAGGTCTCTTAGGTACAGGCAATGGAAATAACAACCCACTAGAACGGGAACAACAAGGCTTGGATCTAGAACAAACCCCACAAGATTGCACAAAACTCCTGACATCCCGAGATAAAGAATTCCACCAAAAAGACCTACTCACTAGATCCCTAGTACCAAAAATCCCAGGATGACCACCCAATACGGAACAATGAATCTCGGACATAACTCTACTCCTCCATTGATCAGGACCATACAGTTTCCCCACAGGACATCTCTCAGGTTTGTCACCCTGAAATCTCTCAAGTGCTAACCTCAAATCGGGCGAAATGGCGGAGAGGACCACACCTTCATTCAGGATAGTAGATGGCTCAGCAACATCAAGAGAATCAGCAAAGAAACTTCTAGAGAGGGCAACTGCTTTAATATTCTTGGTACCCAGTAGAAATGAGACAACAAAATCGAAATGCGTAAAAAATAGAGCCCACCTGGCCTTCCTAGGATTCAGTCTTTTGGCAGATTTAAGGTAGGTCAGATTCTTATGAACAGTGAGCACCACAATTTGATGTCTAGCCCCCACCAACCAATGTCTCCATTCTTCAAAAGCCCGCTTCATAGGCAATAATTCCCGATTACTCACATCATAGTTTCATTCAGATGAAGAAAATTTCCGAGATAATGAGAAGGCACAAGGCTTCAGTTTGGAAGTTATAGGTTCTCTTTGAGACAAAACAGCTCCTGCTCCAATCTCTGAGGCATCTATCTCTAGTTGAAACGGAAGAGAAACATCAGGTTGCTGCAGGACTGGGGCAGAAGTGAACCTCTTTTTAAGCTCCTGGATGGCCATAATGGCCTCTGAGGTCCAATTCTCAACAGCAGCTCCCTTTTTGGCCAAATCCATCAAAGGCTTAACAATACTAGAGAAATTGCCTATAAATTTACGGTAGAAATTTACAAAACCCAACATTTTCTGAAGGGATTTTAAAGAAGTAGGCTGAACCCAGTCATAAATGGCATGAACCTTGACCGGATCCATTTCAATAGAAGACGGGGACAAAATAAACCCCAAAAAGGAAATTTTTTGTATGCCAAAGAGACATTTTGACCCCTTAACGTACAATGCATTGTTCTTAAGAACCTGAAAAACAGTCCGAACTTGCTCAACATGAGAGTCCCAATCATCAGCAAAAAAAATCAAAATATCATCCAAATAGACGATCAGAAATTTACCAATTAGTTCCCGGAAAATATCATTCCTCAATGACTGGAAGACGGAGGGGGCATTAGTGAGCCCAAAAGACATCACTAGGTACTCAAAATGCCCCTCATGGGTATTAAAAACCTAGAAAGACAGACGGGGAAAGAAACAGCCCTGTAAACAGACAGCCCTGGAAAAAGACAGCCCTGGAAAGAGACAGCCGGGCAAAGAGACAGCTAGGCAAAGAGACAGACTGGGAAAGAGACAGACTGGGAAAGAGACAGACGGGGAAAGAGACAGACGGGGAAAGAGACAGACCTGTAAAGAGACAGCCGCGCAAAGAGACAGCCAGGCAAAGAGACAACCGGGCAGACACAGCCCTGGAAAGAGACAGACCTGGAAAGAGACAGACGGGGAAAGAGACAGACGGGGAATGAGACAGACAGATAGAGAGACAGACACAGACAGACACAGAGAAAGAGAGAGACACAGAGATAGAGACAGAGATAGAGAGAGAGATTGATACAGAGACAGACAGAGAAACTGATACAGACAGAGACAGACACACAGAGACAGACAGAGACAGACAGAAACTCGAAGGGAGATAGTTACTATCCCGGGCAACGCCAGGGTAATACAGCTAGTTAATAATATACATACTCTGTGGAAGATGGTAAATTACTATCCCATTCCTACAGGGCTCCTGTACAAAATCAGCATATGAACCTCTTGTCTGTAGCACACAGTACACCATTAATCTACGTATCTCATTCCCCAACATGCTAACAGACAGAAAACAGTGATGGCAGTGAGCTCCTTATGTACAGTGTATATACTGTGTGTGTGTATATATATATATATATATATATATATATATATATATATACAGATGATACATAACCATCCTGTTATATTTTACACACTATATGACAAATGCTGTATTACTATCCAACTACATTGAGTACTTGTTATGCAGCAGGTGTCACATGACTATCCACTACATTCTACAGATTCTGTATGCCATGTATTGCTTTATTACTCCCTTTCATTAGGCATATACAGTATGGTGAGCACTACATTACTATTCCTTCACATGTCATGCTGCCTTTAGTAGGTCTACTACTAGTACTTCCAGAATAACTTTCAAGATTAACTAAATTCTGCCATCAATATGGTGCATTCATCCTTGTCTATGTCACTTTGTCTCCATAACTGACACTATTATATCCTTTACCTCTTCTTCAAATCCTTAGATATTAATTTAAATTATGTTTCTGCTGCAAAGTCTTCCAAATGATATATAGTTAGTTGTAGAGCAAATATATAATCTACTGATATTAGAAATCTTTCACTAAAGATCATCCCACTTTTGGGACTGATGAAATAGTCAGGTCGTTTACCATACAACTGTGAGCTTTGGTGATAAGCAGTGTGCTAAAGTTCTGTGCTGCTGCTCTGTGAAGCTCCGAGGAAGGAGAAGAGGAAGGGTATGTGCACATGGTGTCTTTTTTTAGCAGATTCTTCCTAGAACTCACCTGAAAAGTGCTCAATAAATAATAAAAAAATGAACATATGTCCTGGAAATTCAAGGCAACTTGTTGGGCATATGTTCTGGGTTTTTTTTGTGACTATTTACGGTAACTATTTCAGACTTCGAAAGCCATAAAGTGGCTAAGAGAAGTGATCTGATTATTTTTTAAGCATCATCTGCTTGTAAGCTACCACTACGTTGTATATAAATTAAAACAAAAATCACAAAAACGATAAAGGACAAGCACTCCTGGCATATTCCTGAAGTGTCTTCTGCTTTAAAATCTATGCAGGTACTCCAATATCTATAAGATGTCATATGCACATACCCTAAGTATGCATTATGACGAGTCCTAGTAGGATACTGCGCACCACAATGCAGTACCATACACTGGCAATACAAAATTCACAAAGACTTACTTATTACATGCATTATTTAATGTTTCACCTTGCAGAACCATGGTACAACCCAGTTTATAATCCTGAGAATAGTGCTACATCCCTAAATAGTTCAGGTATTATCACTATATATATTAGACACACACACACACACACACACACACACACACACACACACACACACACACACACACACACACACACACACACTGACTGTTAAGGTATTAAGGTATATATCTATATATCGTATACCTTAACAGTCAGATGAAGAATGCCCTAAGTATGTACATTCAGGCAATGTACAGTGAATTGCTTAATACATTCATTATCTATATGTAGTGTTATGTGCACTATTTATCTTTAAGATATCTATGCACTAAACTCATGGTGTATATTTTATTATAAATTCTTCTATATTCTTTCTATTCAAAACATCTGCAATGTCTCATTTCTATACAACAATACTTGAACTGACCCAAAATACTATATTTACCTGTGAGGTAAAGGAAACTTGCCGCGTGATCCTCAGAGAGAATAATATCAGCACATTGATATTATTTTTAATCCACAAAATACTTAGACACCCAGGATGTTTCTCCCATGGGAAGTTGGTTGAATTTGTCTGGCATATGTTTGGAATCCTTCAAAGTTCTTGCTTTCTCACTGTTTTGGACATGTGAGGAATTTCAATGAGAACTAAGCTCTTTTACATGCAAATCCGACCTTTCTCCACACATTGGCCAATCAGTGATATTTTCCAAGTTGTGGAAATCAGTGCCCCTCTATAAGTCATTGTGTGGACGGATAAAAGAGACACAGTGGAATTAGGATGAGATTTAGAGCGCTGAACAAGCAGATCTTTGTGAGACGTTGAGGCTTACAAACCTTTCCCCAATGCCCTTCCCTGAACAGCAGCCAATAGTGCTCCAGCATTAATTGTGCCCATTATTAAAAGGGGGAATACTTCAATTGGGATGTTTTACTCCATAAGAAATGTTGTACTATTTTTTTTCTAATGAGACTTTCTGCGGCACTTACCATTGGAAACAATTTATTTTTTTTCAATCAGTTGGAGATATATTGATGACATTACTGTCATGAACATCAGGAAAGATAAAATATGATGTATTATTGTTGTATCGATCTTTTTATGCTTTCAAAAAAGACTTTTAATCTTTTATTCAATTTGCATCCCTCTGATGTAAGCTCTTTCCACCACATAATGAAAGTATCCAAAGTTCTGACAATATAATGAGGTCAAACCTCAAGACAGGGGTCATGGTCATGAGCCCAGCACTGTACAAACCCATATGAAGCTAAAATGTCAAGCAGATAACTTTTAATAACTTTTTAATGATCAGAAAATCATATTTCATGGATGGTCCAATTAAATGTTCATGGCATTGTTCAGCCACTAGCAGGCTCAATGTACCTTCTAAAGCGGGCTTTACACGCTGCGACATCGCTAATGCGGAGTCGTTGGGGTCACGGATTTTGTGACGCACATCCGGCCGCATTAGCGATGCCGTTGCGTGTGACACCGATAAGCGATTTTGCATCGTTGCAAAAACGTGCAAAATCGCTAATCGGCGACACGGGGGTCCATTCTTAAAAATCGTTACTGCAGCAGTAACGAAGTTGTTCCTCGTTCCTGCGGCAGCACACATCGCTGCGTGTGCCGCCGCAGGAACGAGGAAGCTCCCCTTACCTGCCTCCCGGCCGCTATGCGGAAGGAAGGAGGTGGGCGGGATGTTACGTCCCACTCATCTCCGCCCCTCTGCTGCTATTGGGTGGCGGTTCAGTGACGTTTCAGTGACGTCGCTGTGACGCCGCACGGACCGCCCCCTTAGAAAGGAGGCGGTTCGCCGGTCACAGCGACGTCGCCGGACAGGTAAGTATGTGTGACGGCTCTGGGCGATGTTGTGCGGCACGGGCAGCGATATGCCCGTGTCGCGCAACAGATGGGGGCGGGTACCCACACTAGCGATATCGGGACCGATATCGCAGTGTGTAAAGTAGCCTTTACATTTCATATAGGTCCCAATGAAAGGCACTCATCAACCACAATTGTTCATTTTAGAGCTTCTTTGTGATGACATAATGCAATAAACTAATGGACTAATTTGTTGATGGGAGTTGGCAGGTTTAAAGATCAATCACAATGGAAATCTCTCTACTTATGGATCATTTATATGGGCTGATTT
This sequence comes from Anomaloglossus baeobatrachus, assembly GCF_048569485.1. Lineage (NCBI taxonomy): Eukaryota > Metazoa > Chordata > Amphibia > Anura > Aromobatidae > Anomaloglossus > Anomaloglossus baeobatrachus. The sequence continues at coordinate 438,489,209 of NC_134356.1, read as the reverse complement.
CAGCCAATCAATCATAAGTCAATTAGCTCCCATTTATTGACCTGTCTACACAGTCTACACAGCCTGACAAACTGATAATGAGGATTTTCATGCCAGCATTATTTATTATGCATTGCTTATATAGCACCATCATATTCTACAGTGCTTTACAGCCATCATCATCACTGTCCCCATTGGGGCTTACAATCTAAATTCCCTATAAATGTGTCTTTACAGTGTGGGAGGAAACCCACACAATAGCAGGGGGAACATACAAACTCCTTTCAGATGTTGTCCTTGGTGGGATTTGAGACCAGGACCCTAGCGCTGCAAAGCAGCAGTACTAACCACTGAGTCACTGGGCTACCAAATAACAATGCTGCTACATTATCAAGTAAACATGGAAATATTGAACCAAATAATATAAAACTCTATATTCCTCTGTAATATACTGTTCTGAGATAAGGTAGTATAGGAGATATAACAAATGCAGTTTAAAGGGAATCTGTCACCAGACTGTAAGCTGCAGCCACCACCACTGAGCTCTTACAGTAGGGAAAAAAAGTATTTAGTCAGCCACCAATTGTGCAAGTTCTCCCACTTAAAAAGATGAGAGAGGCCTGTAATTAACATCATAGGTAGACCACAACTATGAGAGACAAAAGGAGAAAACAAATCCAGAAAATCACCTTGTCTGATTGGGCAAGATTTTTTTTGCAAATTATGGTGGAAAATAAGTATTTGGTCAATAACAAAAGTTCATCTCAATATTTTCTTATATCTCCTTTGTTGGCAATGACAGAGGTCAAACGTTTTCTGTAAGTTTTCATAAGGTTAGCACACACTGTTGGTGGTATGTTGGCCCATTCCTCCATGCAGACCTCCTCTAGAGCAGTGATATTTTGGGCCTGTCACTAGGTAACACGGACTTTCAACTCCCTCCAAAGTTTTTCTATGGGGTTGAAATTTGGAGACTGGCTAGGCTTTCAGATGGTGGAACGCTGTCCATCGAGGGTAACAAGGCATTTGTCTCTACTAATGAGATCCCTGCAGAGATTAATCTGAAGGACTCCTATCTCCTCCAGTATTAGTTAATAAGAAGATTGCATAAATTGTTGTTGGACATTTTCAGGTATTGCTAATATCCCCTAATGAACCCTGGGAACTTCAAGGGGGGTAATGCGTTGGGATGGTTGATTACCCCAGCAGATAAGTAAACTGGGGTTTTTCTAACTTGTCATATAGGCCCTGTTATTGTGCAGTTATGAGATTTATTATTATATGACCATAGATATTGGAAAAAAGTTTGTTTAGCCCAGCAGACAAGCTAACTGGGGATTCTTCTGATTTGTCATATAGGTCTTGTGATTATACAGATACGGGAATATAATTTGATGACATTACGTATTTAAGAACATCTATCTCTTCTTTGACTGTGCACAGTCTGCACTTTGGGTGTTAGTGCTGGTATTTAGCATTGGTAAGGACAACCAGGTCTCAGCCGATGTGGAGCGGGGGCACCCAAATCAGTAAGGTGTATTTACCTCCGCTGTCAGGCAGTAATAAGCCTCGGAGAATATTAGGCCCTTGCCCTATAATATCCTGGCTTCGTAATTATTGCCACTGTACTATCTGTGGCACTACAATATTGATACACCAGTTGTCACTCACCATCCAACCTAGTATTTCACTTTGGTCACCTTCATATGACATCTGTCTGTTATATAACTGTTCCGGCCCCACGTCAGTAGCAGCCGGGCTGCTCGGATCCGGATCCGCAGTGTGGCTTGAGGGAGTCTCCGGACCCGGGGGTCAGACGGACACTCCAAATGAAAGGGGACGTATTTGTACGGGATTTGCTGTAGTCAGTCTGTGACGCCACCCACGGTGTGTGGTGAAGTGTGGCACCACCGCTGCTGTTGTGAGGCACCCGGGGGCGATGGGATGGCAGCTGGTTGTTAACCCCTCCGTTGGTAGGGATGGTTGCCCCGGGCTGGTGACTCGGTGCAGGGGACGGTGATGGCAGGGGCCAGCGCGCCTGGTCAGACCAGGGAGTCTCAGTTTACTCACGATTAAATAAATCAGACAAGTCCAATGGTTAACCAAGGTGCTGGTGGCTGGCCGCTGCGGCCGGGTGTACTCTGGGCCCTCACCTGGGGTGATGGTCTGTGTCACTTTCCTCTGCACTGTGTTGTGATATGGTGGACTTCCTGGTGTGGAACACGGGAGTCCGCTTCCAGTACTTCTGTTGGGAGCCGTGCCCGCTGACGCTGACCCATGGGATCTACCGGGCCCTGGCGGATGCCCTATCCCTTTCTGTGGGTGGTTGTCTGCTTTTGGGACTTTGGTTGGGACAGGACCTGTAATCCTGCCCTCAATTGGTTAATTAGCTAGGCCGTTGGTTCCGGTCCTGGCTTCAGGGTCCAAGTACCCCCTCTGTGCACGGTTTCCGGGTCGGGTCTCCGGTGTCGGTACCGGCGGGCTCCAACCCTGCCCCGGTCCACCTTGGATCTCCGGCTGCCATCTTCCCATCTCCTGTCAGACACGGACCACCGTCTGCCACCTAGCCAATACACCGGGGCCCCAACCCCGGCACCCCTGATCTTAGACTGCACTTTCTCCTCCTGCTCCACTCCACTTGAACTTCAACTCAGACTCCACTCAACTGACTCTTTTCCCGCCCCGTGTTCTCTAGACCCCTAGGTGGGCGTTCTCCATCCGCCTGGTCCCGCCCACTGGTGTGCCTTTCCTACTCGGGGGGGTGACTAGGATTTGGTTGGCAAGGTTGAACCCTGTGACGGAAGGTGCTGTGCGGGGGCCTATTCTGTGTGACCACCTGTAGGTGCCAGGGCGTCACATAATTGTATGGAAATTATTCTATATGGTTTTAATACTACATATCTTTTTTAAAATTATTGAATAAATATTTGCCCTCACACAAACATCCATAAAGTATAATGATACCCACACAACATAATGGCTCCCACAAAGCCCTCCACAGTATAATGTTTCCCACACAGCCCTCAACATAGCATAATGGCTTCCATACAGTATATTGGCACCCACAGAGCCCTCCGCTCAGTATAATGGCAGTGCAGAGCCCCTCACACAGAATAATGTCTCTCACACAGTCCTCCACACACTATAATTACGTCCACAAAGTCCACCAAACAGTATAAATTCCCCCACACCCTTCCAACAGTATATTGGCTAGTACACAGCCCTCCACACAATATAATGACCCCCACAGCCTTCCACATAGTATAATGGCCCTCATTTTCCTCCACATAATATAAAAGACCCCACACAGCCCTCTCTCTACACAGTATAGTTGCACCCACATGGCCATCCACCCAATGTAATGGCTTTTAAACAGTATAATGCCCTCCTCACAATATAATGGCCCCACACAGCCCTACTGACAGTCAGCTCAGCCCAATATATAGTTAATGGCCCTTAGAGATCCCCACGTTTTATAATCACCTTACATCCCCTTGTTGATATTATGATGGCCCCATACTCATATATAAAATAGTAATTAACCCCTTTTTGACTTTTGACCTATATGTACTTCAAATTAATTTCTGTGCCTCTTATGCGGACTTGCACTCCGAGCCCACAACTTTTGATGCACAATACAGCTGATTTCACCATCCATCATGTGCCTCTAAAGGCCCCTTTACACACTGAGACTTTCAGCGATCCCACCAGTGATCCCAACCTTGCCGGGATCGCTACAAAGTCTCTGGTGAGTCTCTGGTGAGCTGTCAAACAGGCAAACCTGGCCAACGATGCAACAGCGATCCGGACCTGCAGAACGACCTAGCTAGTCAAACACTGGAAACGAGTGATGTGTCACAATATCTGTCAATCACTATTCTCTGTCAGTCGGTCTCTCCCTCTCGGTCTCTATTCTCTCTCTGTCGGTCCGTCACTATCTCTGTCCCTCTCTCACAGTCTGTCGGTCATTTTCCCCTCCTCTCTCATACTCACCGATCCCCGGCGCAGCGCTTCACGGCATTCACACTGCTGCGGCGGCTTTTACTATTTTGAAAAAGCCGGCCGCTCATTAAACAATTTCGTATTCCCTACTTTCCCCGCCCACAGGCGCCTATGATTGGTTGCAGTGAGACACGCCCCCACGCTGAGTGACAGGTGTCTCACTGCACCCAATCACAGCAGCCGGTGGGCGTGTCACTATGGAGTCTAGAAATAAATAAATAATTTAAAAAAATGGCGTGCGGTCCCCCCAATTTTAATACCAGCCAGATAAAGCCATACGGCTGAAGGCTGGTATTCACAGGATGGGGAGTGCCACGTTATGGGGAGCCCCCCAGCCTAACAATATCAGTCAGCAGCCGCCCAGAATTGCCGCATACATTATATGCGACAGTTCTGGGACTGTACCCGGCTCTTCCCGATTTGCCCTGGTGCGTTGGAAAATCGGGGTAATAAGGAGTTTTTGGCAGCCCATAGCTGCCAATAAGTCCTAGATTAATCATGTCAGGCGTCTCCCCGAGATACCTTCCATGATTAATCTGTAAATTACAGTAAATAAACACACACACCCGAAAAAATCCTTTATTAGAAATAAAAAACACAAACAAATTCCCTAATCACCAATTTAATCAGCCCCAAAAAGCCCTCCATGTCCGGCGTAATCCACGGACCTCCAGCGTCGCTTCCAGCTCAGCTGCATGGAGGTGACAGGAGCAGCAGAAGACACCGCCGCTCCTGTCACCTCCACGCAGCTAATGAAGACAGCCGCGTGATCAGCTGTGCTGTCACTGAGGTTACCCGCTGTCACTGGATCCAGCGGTGGATGCAGCGGTGGCCGCAGGTAACCTCAGTGACAGCTCAGCTGATCGCGCTACTCACCGCCGCTCCGGTCAGCTCCAGGCAGCAACTGAGGTGAGTAGCGCGATCAGCTGAGCTGTCACTGAGGTTACCCGCGGCCACCGCTGCATCCACCGCTGCATCCACCGCTGGATCCAGTGACAGCGGGTAACCTCAGTGACAGCTCAGACGATCGCGCGGCTGTCTTCATTAGCTGCGTGGAGGTGACAGGAGCGGCGGTGTCTTCTGCTGCTCCTGTCACCTCCATGCAGCACAGCTGGAAGTGACGCTGGAGGTCCATGGATTACGCCGGACATTGAGGGCTTTTTGGAACTGATTAAATTGGTGATCTTTTTTCCCTGAAGAAGGAGACAGTTGGGGTCTCCGAAACGCGTAGGAATGAAATAATAAAAGAATCATCTGTTCTGACATCAATGTCTGTGGTCTTCAAGCCCGGCAAAAAACCTGTTTTCTCCAGTTTTTTCATTTGATGTTCCACTTGTGCAACAGGACTGCTGCTGGACCGCTTGGGCGCTCACTTTTTGCTGTTAAAGGAGTTGTGACTGGCACAACCCGATCAGGTGAGTGCATCACTTCTTTATGATTTTGCCCAATATATCGGGTAAGACCCTATTGCGCCTTTTCTCTCCCTTATAATACTCTTCTTGTGAACTTTGGCTGCAAGCCAGCATTCATAGGAGATTGTCAGATTGTCCTTTCATATGATCATATTTTCTGCAATACATGATGCAATGCTATGTGTAGCACAAGTGATCAGATGATTGCAGCTTCAAGTCCCCTAAAAGGACTATTAAATACTATAAACAGTAAAAAAAATGTTTTAAAAAATCAAAATTACATTTTTTGGAATGCTGCAGCAATGCAATAAAATGCAATAAAGTGCGGTCAAAACATTGTATCTACCCCCAAATGGTACGAGTATAACTAAAAATGTCAGCTCAGGGCACAAAAAGTAAGCCCTCACACAGCCTCTGATCCCAAAAAATGAAAACTTTACTGGCGACACAAGCAAAATTTTCCTCATTTAGAAATTTCCAATTCTTTTTTACCACTTAAATAAAAAGAAAACAAAACTATACATGTTTTTTTTTTTATCTACGTACTTGTACTGAATCATATTTCCTGGTCAGTTTTACCATATAGTGAACATGGTAAATAAAAAGCGCCACAAAAATTGTGTAATTGCACTTTTTTGCAATTTTAACACACTTTGATTTTTTTTCATGTTTCCAGTACACTATATGGTAAAATGAATGGAGGTATTCAAAAGTACAACTCGTCCCCACAAGAAACAAGCCCTAATGCAGCTGCATTGATCGAAAAATAAAAATGCTATGGCTCTTTTAGAAAAAGGGGAAGAAAAATAAATAAATAAATAAATAAAATGGAAAATCGCCCAGGGGTGAAGGAGTACTTACCTCTTCAAAAAAAATAAATAGAAATCTAGTATAGGGATGGGAGGACCCATACTTTAAGAGTCCAGATCCACACAGTTTCAAAGGTGCCGGACCCGGGCCTGGGATTCCGGGTGTTTGATTCAGATTCAGCACTCGAGAAATTAAAAAAATTAAGGAACGAGCGCTTCATACTTACCGAGGCTCCGGCCCGGCTGTTCACTGCTCCTGTACTGCTGTACACTGCTCCTGTGGCCACCCTGGGCCTCTCACTATCTCTCATTTCATATGCACTGCTTCCCCCCCCACCGGCCAGCCTGGCCTCTGTGATTGGTTTGGTTGCAGTCAGATGTGCCCCCAGCCTGTGTGATGGCATCTGCCTGCATCCAGTCATCGCTCATGCTGGCATATTCATTCTGCACTCACAGCGCGCAGTCATGCTACTCTATGGCCTCTTGCTGTGGTATTCAGATGTAGCATAGCTAGAATTGCCGCAGGACGTCGTGTGGATTACGTCGGACCTGCAAGGGTGTGTTGGGATTAATAAAGTGGTGAAAGAGGGTGCTTTTTATATTTTATTCAAAATAAAGGATTGTTTTGGTGTTTGTGTTTATTTACTTTCACTTACAGATTAATGATGCAGGTGTCATAGATGCCTGTGCCATCACTAATCTAAGGTTTAGTAGCAGCTGTGCACTGTTGTTAACACCTTATTAACCCGATTGCCACCGCACCAGCGGCAACGGGAAGAGCCATGTAAAGCACCAGGCTTGTCACATCTAGAGGATGTGACAATTCCAGCCGATATTTTTTGGATCTCCTCATCCTGAGAATACCAGCCCCCAGCTGTTGGGCTTTATTTTGGCTGGGTATCAAAATTGGGGAGAACCGCATGTTGTTTTTTATAATTATTTATAAAAAAATTTATATATAAATTTATATAAAGCCACATGCGATTCCTCTTCTTTTGATACACAGCTCATACATTCTAGGCTCACGGTATAGCTAGAGTGTATGGGCTCCTGCAGTTACACTGCTTTCCTCGCCCACCGTCTGTCCTGACACCTGTGATTGGATGCAGTCAGCTCACATGCTGACACTCAGGGTGGGGGCGCATCTGACTGTAATTAGCGGCCCAGGAAGTGAATGCAAGGCCTGGAAGCAGCGTACAGCCATGTTGGAGCCTTGGTAAGTCCACCGCTTGTGCTCCCATTCCTCTATCCTTTCTACCACCATTTTTAATCTCCGGATTCTGATCCCCATAGACTTATATGAGAGCTGGATTCTGGACCAGGTCTGGATTTTTTTTAAAAAGAGAGCAGGGACCCGCCGATCCCGGTTTTCTGCGAGTCAGTCCAGCTCTAATCTAGTACTTACCTCTCCACTTTCCCCTGCTGCTCCAGACTATGCAGATTGCGTTCTGAAGCACAGCACAGTGGGCACTATGTCGTGATGTCATTGCGCCAGCTGCAAGTAGATGTTAGAGTGCTGATGTACAGGGAGAACTGATGGCTCCTTGTTCTATCATTGCTTTCAACAGTATCTGCATGGCAAGGGAGGAGGCGCCGACTTATGGATCCCATAGCAGCCACAATGTCTGACGCTATTATTGATACCTCTTGATAGTAACTTATAGGAAAAGTATTTCCTTATGATACAGTTTTTTTAACTAATGACAATATTTGCAGATGTACAGTATGTAATTTTGAGCAATGTTTAGCGGTACTATTCAAAATATATTACAAATACAGAACTCAGCTGCAATATGAACCTAGTCTTAGCACCTTCTTACAAAGTGAAAAAACTGTAGGTGAAGAGGGCTAATCAGTGACTGCACACAAAATAATATGAGGGGTTGTCGCGCCCAGGGATATGGGGTACTCGGTCCCAGGCAGTGTCTCTCTTGGGAATGTCACGGTGGTGACCGTTGCCCGGTTCCGTGCCTGGGTCCCTTTTTGTAATGGGGTGTATTTACAGGGGATTTAAGTTAGTGTTCATACGTGATGCCACTTGCGGTGTTGTGGCTATATATTTGGAGCCGCCGCTGCAGAATGTCACTAATGGGGCTGGTGTTAATTGCAGCCTGGATGGTAGGCCCTCCGCAAGAAGGGCTGGGCCCCAGAGGATGGGTGATGTGACGGCCGTCGGAAGAAGGTAGTCCACACAGAGTTATAGTGCAACTGGTTTTTACTCACTGCTGGTTGTTGGTAACAGGTTACCCGAGGCAGGCTGGTTTCACCTCCAGGTCCCCTTTGTCCAAGTGCCAGTTTAGTACTCTGGTACCTTCTTCCCCTGCACCTGTCTCTGGTAAATGGGTCCCCATGGCGTAGAACAACTGGGGGTCCCCGTCCGATGGTTTGTCCACTTCTGTCCGCTTGACGGTAGCGTGAACCCTGTGGGGTTGGAGTCTCTGGTCCTGTCCCCGGTTCTCCCTTTGTTATTGAGTCTTTGGATTCTTAGGGTCAGCGAGGTCCTTGATGTTCCCCTCACTGTGCAGGTGTTAACAGGTCAGCTTGAAGCTGTTTCCTGTCCTAGGTTCCTGTACCCCATCGGTGCGTAGTTCCGGAGGTACTCCACCGTACTCCACTGGTAACTACTCTCCTGGGTACCAGGTCACTGTCAACCCGAGTCAGGACATCGCTTCGCTTCCACCTTCACTCCTCTCCTGCTACAGTCAACTCACACTGACTGCTCTCCACAGTCTGCCCCTCCCACCTGGTCAACTAGTCGACTTGACTGGATCCATCTCTAGGCAGCTATCTATAGATCCGACCCTAGCTAAGTACCATTGTATGGGGGATTGTTGGGGAAAACTAGGATTACCTGGGTTTTTGGTGTTACCGGCACTGGTCTCCCGGGGCCCTAGGGGGTAGGCCCTGCATCCTTTGTGGGGATGCAGAACTTTGTAGCACCCTGATGGCTTCAGGGGCACTACAATAACATAATATGACTGAAAAATAAAACAGAATAATTTTTAATTAGACTTAAAAGTGAACCTGTCAGTTCCAATATGCACCTAGAACCACGAGCAGTTCTCGGTGCATATTGCTAATCCCTGCCTAACCATCTCTGTATACACTAGCATAGAGAAAGAGATCATTAGAAAAAGTATTTCTAAAGATCTTTTATAGTATGCTAATGAGTGAGGGGACTAGTCCTCTGGGCGTTAGTTCCCCTGGCTAGTCACCCCCATTAGCATGTTAGTATGCCCATGTGGGCGTGCTAACATGCTAATGAATACGCAGCATCACAAGATGATTTCACTCACCTCTCCGCCACCATCGCTGCCCAACGCTGGATTTCGGCTCAGTGTGCATGACCCCGGAGTTTGGGTCATGCTCACTACTTCAGTTTGAAGTCAGACTCAGGACGCGTACGCCTGGCTTCATAGTGGGCATGACCCAAACTCCGGGGTCATGCACACTGAGCCGAAATCCAGCGTCGGACGCGATGGCAGCCGAAAGGTGAGTGAGATCATCCTGTGACGCTGCGTATCATTAGCATATTAGCACACCCACAGGGGTGTACTAATTGGGCCGTTAGTTCCCTGGCCAAACGGCCAGAAGACTACTGCCCTCGCTCATTAGCATAAGATAAAAGATCTTTAGAAATACTTTTTCTAAAGATCTCTTTATCTATGCTACTGTATACATGGACGGTTAGACAGGGATTAGCAATATGCACCCACAACTGCTCGTGGTTCTGGGTGCAATTTGCACCTGACAGGTTCACTTTAAACTCCCCAACGTTTGGTTCTGTGAGTATCTCAGAACAGAAAGGGTTACTATAAAGAGCACTCCACCTATTTGCAGGTTTTTATTTTAGAACACTTCCTGCTCACATTCTTCTTTGTAGTATGACCTCAGTGTACTTGACAACAAATTGCAGCAACCTGGAAAAATGGATCCTGCTAAATTTGAGTGGACTTCAACCGAATTTAGTCTTCAAGGATATGTGACCACCTTCAAAAATGCGTTCCCCAATATCATCAAGATCACAGAGGGGTTCCTGGGAAAGCAGGAGATAGACAGTGTCAGCGCCAGCACGGTGAGAACTGTATAGCATTATATATAGGTGTTATAACCTGCTGGGTATAGCTATATGGTAAAGCTGTCTGGCTTTTCGAAACATTAGCTGAGCCATGCAAGGTTTTAATCTTCTGTTTCATTGTTGGTAAGATGTTCTTAATATTATTTTTAAGATTTGGGTGTAATGTTTTACATTTTTGTTTGCTGGCTGTAATGTGTTGTACTGCATAAAGTTACGTGTTAGAATCAGAGTTCCTCTAAGTCAGAGGTCCCCAACCATTGTGACCTTCAGAGCCACATCCAGCTATGAAAGAGGGTTGCGAGCCACACCTAGCTCCCATTACATTCACAGTAGTGACACTCAGAGCCCCCATTAACGATATAATGACAGCCAAAATTTTCCACTAAAATCACAAATCACACCAAGGCAGTATACCAAGATCCAGGCTACCCTATATTACCCCCATTCACATCTGGTCTTCTGTGCAGGGTTACCTACAAGTCACCATCTACAGATCTGCTCTTAATAGCTGTATTCCTGGTGCTAATGCACCAAGCTGGTTGACAGCAGTGAGTCACACATCACGGACCAGCGAGTCACACATAACAGATCCGCGATTCACACATCACAAATCCGCGAGTCACACGTCACGGGTCCGTGAGTCACATGTGGCTCTAGAGCTACAGTTTGGGGATCACTGCTGTAGGTTAATCAGGAATTGATGCTATTGTGCGGAGACAACATTAACAGACCAAAGCAGTTCTGAAGTCAGTAGAAGTCTGGAAAGCTCCATTATTATTAGTAGTATTTTTAGGAGTTGTTAAATCTTTCTTTTAGTAATCCCCTGTAATTCCCTGTTTTTTGTGTTGCTCAGTTTGCTGTTATTGTTCTATTTTTACATTTTTAAAAGAGGTTCTTCTTAAGGAGCATGGTTTTCTTATGCTCATTTTTCTCCAGAGGGTCCAGATACATATTAGATCTTCTTAAATTAATGTACTGTGTATTGACAGCTCTAAGGGAACTTGTCATTAAAGTTGAGGTTATAGCCCCGTGTTCATATGTCCAGATATTCAACTATTTGTTTCACACATTGATTTAGTTAAATGTGCAATTTAAAAAAAATATTTTTCATAATTTGATTTTTATCATGGAGGCCACTGCTGACATCTTCTAAAACATAGAAGAACTAGTAAACAGAATTGGCGGCAAAATAATCTTTTGTCGTTACGTTTTTGTCATAATGATTTATAACTCAGGTCTGTATTTGGTTACTATGGATGCAGCCAGGATATGCAGTGTACAGATCTGATGTCGATCTCTATACACCTGTATTACACCTGGGTCATATGTCTAGAAGTTATGTATTATGTGACAAATCAAGAGATCCTTGCATAGGTTGTAAACAGGCAACAAGTAAAGCACAAAATAACTTAGATGTTGAGTAATTACATGAAATTATATATATATAAAAAAAAATGGAATAATATCACTAGCACAAGGTGGACAGATTAAGATTAGACCGGCAGCTCAAACTATGTAGTGCCCAAGTCACTTGATGTATTAAGAAATGGGTCAACTGATAGGATAGGTTACATGTCACAGGTCATGAGCTGAACACGGTCACCTGTGAAATGTTTGAGAGGCAATAAACGCATACCTCTCAACTTTGGAAAAACAGAAAGAAGGACAAACTATGCTGCGAACTAGCGACAACCCAAGCCACACTCATTTGACATTTCTTTCCATCCTGGCAGGAGGAGATGTCAGGGGGGGTGGCATTGAGGGACAGCAGATGCTTAAGATAGCAGGGCATAGACCTAAATCCTGGACTGCCTGCTGTATCTATGACAGTTGGGACTAGAGATGAGCACATCGATTCACGGGACTCCGGTCCAGAGTCCAGGTCAGTAGTAGCTATTGTGTGGATGGGTAACTGCAAATCTCTTGCCTTCCAGCGTCACCGGGGCGGCTTTTGATTATCTAGAGCTGATGCAACGTCATCTGTGTGTCTTGCTCATCTCTAGTCAGTACCTTTGGATTTAATTTTTGTTCATTCATTCATTCATAGTTGTAGCAGCCAGAACTTTCTCATCTATATGTCACTTCACTATAAGACATGTAGCTTTTCGTGCCTATAAGGCCGTCTTCAGACGTTGCATAAACAATGTCTTTTTTGTTTTCTGCAGGTGCCTGCACCACACTACGCAATAATAACCTCCTCTTATTATTGCATTTTTGCGGCATGTTTTAGGCTTTTTTCCCCTGATGTGATGTGCTTTAGGTGCAGATTTGAAGTTGCATTTTTAAGGCTATGTGCGCACGTTGCGTATTTGCAAGCAGTTACGCTGCGATCTGCACCACAGCGTAACTGCATGCGTCCTGCGTCCCCAGCATAATATATGAAGATTATGCAGGAGACGTGCGCATGTGGCGTATTAGAGCGCAGCGCTTCAACTGCTGCCCGAAGCGCTGCGTTTTAAGAAGTGACATGTCACTTATTCCGTGCGCTCTGCATGCATCCCCCGCTCTGTCTATGCGAGGGGCTGCACTCAGAGCGCATGAAATCGGCCTTTTGTTTTTTTCATTACGGACTCTTTCTGCAGCGATTTGAAGCACACGTGTGCTGTTCAAATCGCAGCAGAAATTTCTGCAGGGACAGAACGCTACGTGCGCACATAGCCTAAGTGTTTTTTTATACATCGTGTGCAGAATTATTAGGCAAGTTGTGTTTTAGAGGATTTTTTTTATTATTGATCAGCAACTATGTTCTCAATCAACCCAAAAGACTCAGATATCAAAGCTTAATATTTTTCATCTCCCAATATAGCCACCTTTCTTTATGATGACAATCAACAGCCTAACATCCATAGATTCTGTCAGTTGCTTGATCTGTTTACGGTCAACATTTCATGCAGCAGCTACCACAGCCTCCCAGACACTGTTCCGAGAGGTGTACTGTTTTCCCTCCCTGTAGATCTTACATTTTATGAGGGACCACAGGTTCTCTATTGGGTTCAGATCAGGTGAACAAGGGGGCAATGTCATTATTTTTTCATCTTTTAGACCTTTACTGGCCAGCCACGCTGTGGAGTAGTTGGATGCATGAGATGGAGCATTGTCCTGCATGAAAATCATGTTTTCTTGTACGATACCGACTTCTTCCTGTACCACTGCTTAAAGAAGTTGTCTTCCAGAAACTGGCAGTAGGTATGGGAGTTTAGCTTCACTCCATCCTCAACCCGAAAAGGTCCCACAAGTTCATCTTTGATGATACCAGCCCATACCAGTACCCCACCTCCTCCTTGCTGCTGTCAGAGTGGAGCTCTCTGCCCTTTACTGATCCAGCCTTTGGCCCATCCCTCTGGCCCACCAAGAGTCACTCTCATTTCATCAGTCCATAGAACCTTGAAAAATCAGTCTTAAGATATTTCTTGGCCCAGTCTTGACGTTTTATCTTATATTTCTTGTTCAAAGGTGGTTGTTTTTCAGCCTTCCTTACCTTGGCCATGTCCCTGAGTGTGACACACCTTGTGCTTCTTGATACTCCAGTAATGTTGCAGCTCTGAAATATGGCCAAACTGGTGGAAAATGGCATCTTGGCAGCTTGGCAGCTTCACGCTTGATTTTCCTCAATTCATGGGCAGTTATTTTGCGCCTTTTTTGCCCAACACGCTTCTTGCGACCCTGTTTACTATTTGCCATGAAACGCTTGATTGTTCGATGATCACGCTTCAAAAGTTTGGCAATTTCAAGACGTCTCACAATTTTGGACTTTTCAGAGCCCGTCAAATCACTTTCCTGACCCATTTTTCCAAAGGAAAGGAAGTTGCCTAATAATTAGGCACACTTTATATAGGGGTGTTATGTCATTACACCACACCCCTCCTCACACCACACAGATGCACATCACCTGATTTACTTAATTGGTAGTTGGCTCTCAAGCCTATACAGCTTGGAGTAGGACATGTATAAAAAGTATCATGTGATCAAAATACTCATTTGCCTAATAATTCTGCACACAGTGTAGCACAGAAAAGCTTTGATTCTGCACTTAAAAAAGTAACTGCAGTTTTTTACATGCGTTTTATATCCACATAGAAGTCTGTAGAGATAAAAAAAAGCACAAAAAACGCAGCGTTCAGTGATGTCTTTAGACGCACAATGGGTGACATTTTTTTTTTAAACAACATCCACTTTGCTTCAACAGTTAAACAAAGCAAAATTTCTGTGTAAAAAAAAAAAAAAAAAAAAGGAACAGATGTACATGTGAACACAGACTAAATATCCAAGCAAAGTGGATGTGATTTCATAAAATCTACGCCCGCTGTATGTCTAAAGACGCTGCGGAACTGTGTGGTTTTGGTGTTTTATTCCTCTATGGGCTTCAATGTGGAGCTTGAAAAAAACACAGGGAAAAAATTAACTGTTTAAGCGCAAAATCTGTTCTATTAAAAAAGCATTAAAAACACGGATTCACATCTACACCAAAAATGCATCAAATAAGAAGGAAAACGCATAAAAGAAACACAGCAAATGTAATATTTAGAGAAGATTGTTTATTAATTTGTAGTAATTTTATAATAAGAAAAAAAATTTCTCTTTTATTCTCCCTCTAAAATACCAGACATAGAAATACACTGCTCTGTACAATGTATCTCTAGGTCAAAGTCTGCAATGCATCTTGAAGTAAATGTTCCACCTTGATAGCACCAGAGACTGTGGCTCAAAGGTTTAGCTGCTGCTTGCAGCTATAGAGGTTGTCGGTTCAAGTTGCAGGAACACTCACAAAAAAAAATCGTTGTATTTTAGTGATTAGAAAGAAATTGACATTTTTGCAATTTTTAAAATATTTTTTAATAATTTTATAGGAACAAAATCTGATTATTTCTTCACCTCTAAAATACAAGTACATATGTGGCGCCCCTGCGGCTTCAGGCGCCACAGGGTACTGCACCTCACCCGAGGTGCAGTATTCATCTCAGATACGGAGGAGGTCGTCACCGGTAATCACCACCAACACACTCATCCAACACATAAACACGGGAGCTCTTCCACTGGAACTGGGCTAGGGTAGGTGTTGGGGTGGCCATCATGAGGTATGGGAGCTCTTGCCCACAAGTTCAGTAACCTGGGAGTTAGGGCACCAACAGGGGTAGTAAGGAGCCATCTCACACAGCATTCAGTTAGCTCGAAGCGCAGCAAGTGCCAGGTCGGACGCAGAAACAGACAAGCAAAGACACAAACAGTTTGGGGACCATGATCTGAAGCTGGAGGCTCAACCCGGGTTCTTAGGAAAGAAAGGGAATCTCAAGGTTTGTGGGGCGTGTGGAAGGCACCCATGATCAGTTCCACGGCGCAGGAGCTGGGCTGGAGGGAAACTGTCGAAAGGTGATGTGCCGCCCCCGTACCAGCAGCCGGGCTGCTTGGATCCGGAACCGCGGTGGCTCGAGGGGTCTCCGGACTCGGGGGTCGTGTGGCCACTCAATCAAGGGGGAATATGTACAGGGGGATTAGAAGTTCGTGACGCCACCCACGGTGTGTGCTAAGGTGGTGTACCACTGCTGCTGTTGGTGGGGGAGCCCGGTGGCGGTGGTATGGCAGCAAGATGTTTATCCCCTCCGTGGGGAGGGGTTTTTTGCTGGTGATGGTGGTGAAGGGGAATCGTGGGCTGCAGGCCTGGAGACAGGGAGCAGAGAAACTTACAGTGGTTGTCATGGTGTTGGATGAGGCTGTGCTGATTTGTGAGGTCAATGAACACACAGGCAATGATTCAACCAAACGTCCTTCAGTACCGCTGCTGCTGAGGGGGAGCACGTCCAGGTGACCGTTCCCAGTGAAGTTACTAGTGTGCTTTGGTCTAGTCTGACACTCCAGGAGCCTCCACTTCCACAGCCCCTCACTCTCTGAGGCTGCTCTCTCACGCTGTCTGGGAGCTCCAACTCCCCAGCCTGCTCTCCTCGCTGAGAGCTACTTGAGAGCCCTCTGCTCTCTTTGCTCCCCTGCCGACGATTAACTAGCCACCTCCCACCCAGTCTACTTAACCCTTGGGTGGGCGGCCCTTTCCTCACTGGACCTAACCCCTGGTATGTGTGTGTGGGATTTGCATGCTGGTCTTAGCACATGACTGGGTGGCACCTGGAACGAAGGGGGAGAGAGATGGATGCTGCACAGAAAGGAAAATGATAGGCCATGGCGTCACAGTGACACACAGAAGGAAATGTCGTGGGCGGAGGAGGGGACGCCGCGCTCTCCCACTGCTCGGGTCCGGCTGCCGCTGTGGCTGCTGCGGCCTGCTGCTGCTGCTCGGTGGCTCGAGCGATGGGCCGGATCCCGGGGACTCGAGCGGCGCTCCTCGCCCGTGAGTGAATGGGGATTGGTTTTTGGGATAGTTTATTGTCCGTGATGCCGCCCATGGTTGTGGTGATTTGTTGACACCACCGCTGCTCTGTATGGGGATCCCGGGGACTGATGACAGGGAGCAGCAAAGTTGTTGGTTCTCCCCTCCGTGGGTAGGGGGTAGTTGTCCCGGGGCCCAGTGATGAGGTGGGTGATGAGGGATGGGGGGGCCGGTGCAGGGCTTGGTGGGATGCAGGGACGCGGGGGCAGCGCTGTGCCTTGCGGCACTGTGGTACTCACTCAGCCTGAGACAGGGACACAGTTCTCGGTAAAACACACGGCTGGAAAGACGGTTCCCACGGATGGCTGCACTTGCTGTTCCCCAGTAGTTGACGGTAACGGTCCCTTTTCCTGCACCTGAGATGATGATGGTAACGATGGGTTCCCACCGGTAACCCGCTCCCCGGCTTGGATATGGGCCGGAGGAGCCCTACTTTGCCCGCAGGCGCTGGCCCTGAGAAACTGGTGCCCTGGCGGTGGCGGTGTCTCTCTCCAACGGTTGGACTGTTGCCTTCAATCGGGACTTGGTTGTTGGGAGACCCAGAGGTCCCCTTCACTAACGGATTTGGCAAATTCACGGCGACTCCTAGCCTTGCCGGGATCCGAAAGGCCCCTGCCACTGGTGCTGACTGCTCTTCATATACCGCTCCGGTACCGCCGGGCCACCACCCGTCCGCGGTCCTTTAGGCAACCGCCAAGCAGCCTCTCCTGCAGACAGTCACCGCCGTCTGCTGACCTTGCTGTCTCAGTCCGGGGCACACACCCGGACCAACTTCAGGCTTTCTTAACTGTTCCTTTGCACTGTCTCTACTCTTACTGTCCTCCTTTACCACTTCCTTCTACTTCACTCCTCTAAACTGATCTGCTTCTCAGACTCTAGTCTGACTTCAACTCCTAAACTCCTCTCCTTCCACTTCCTCCTCCAAACTCTATCTGCCTGGTTCTCCCGCCTCCAGGGCTGTGAACTCCTCGGTGGGTGGAGCCAACCGCCTGGCCCACCCCCTGGTGTGGACATCAGCCCCTGGAGGAAGGCAACAAGGATTTTAGGTTAGCCTTGGTGTTCCTAACTGGGGTGTAGGGTGTGGTGGTGTTATGACCTGTGACCCCTGGCTTGCCCAGGGCGTCACATTCCCCCTTAGCAAATTCAGACCGTCCGCGGGCTGCCCGTCCAACACCGGTTTTATTTTCTGAAAAGATATAAAAAAGAATAACACACATACAAATAGAAAAACATCATCCCACATCAGGAGGTTCGGTACTTAAACGTTGCAAAACGGTAACATTAAAACGGTTGCGGCTGCCGCTCTCTCCCACCCAAGTAACCTGGCCCTGATGCTGCCCCTAAAGCCCAAGCAGCACCCCTTGACCCCAGTCCTGAACCAGTTACCCGAGCGGGATCTGTCCTTCCCCTCCAGAGGGTAGCCACCGGTTGCTGTGGTGGCTGGGCCCCAGCCTGCTCCACTGCGGGCCCTCCCTCCAACCTGCCTCTCCGGAGGCGGTAACGGTTAGCTGCAACAACAGATTTTTATTTACAACCCACTTAACGTTTGTGGTTGCCCTGCAAGTTCACGGACTTGTCCATAGGAGTTCCTATGCAAAACTTTTTTTTAAGGGTCCCCACGGGGACAACAGTGCCGGCAACGGCCGGTTCCCAATCACGGTAGACAATCAGTTTACTGTTCGGTAATCAATTTTTCATTTTTGCAAAACTTTTTAAACACACAGACTGGTGGTCCCAACAGGGACGGTGCAGCGACATTCCGCTGCCCTTGAAGCGGCTACCACCACAAAGGGTCGGTCCACTCAGGGACCGAACGGTACATGGGGTTCTCCCTCCATCGGCAGTTCAACCCCGAACCACTGACAGCCGTTAGGAACGGCGGCGAAGGCAGCACACTTGGGGCCTCTTCTTCCATCAACGGCATTCTCTCCGGACCCCCGGCAGCGGCGCTGACGTCCGTCTCCCACTCAATCAGGGCTGGTTCAGGGGTTTGGGTGGACTGATCGCGGCACGGCCGCAGCGGCCCCTTGCTCACGGGCCCCCACTACGGCAACCATTCTGCGCATCTCCGCCTTCCAATCCATCAACTGCTGCAGGCTTTGCGCCCTCACCTTCAAGCAGAACCGACCCAATTCCCGCTCCAGCCACTCAGCGGTCCTGGCGGGGAGCTCACCCGGGCCGCAATCTTCAAAGGCTACTCCTCCTCTTTTTCCCCAGAGCTTGGATGCCCCGGTAGCGGGTATGCCCGCGCTCCAATTCGAGGACGCCGCCATTCCTCCATCCGTGTCCCCCTTAGCCTCTTTCCGGCCCCTCCTCTATCGGGGCGGGGTCTTGGCCCTCGCGACTCCACTACTCGGGAAGACGCTCGAGCGGTAACTTTTCGCGCCAAAGATGGCGACGTCTGAAATTTTCTGGCCGGACACCTTCGGCGGTCACAAGGCGCACCTCTACCCAACGGCAGAGCGGTAAGATCCTGTTCGTGACGCCAAGTTGTCACGGGCGGAGGAGGGGACGTCGCGCTCTCCCACTACTCGGGTCCGGCTGCCGCTGCGGCTGCTGCGGCCTGCTGCTGCTGCTCGGTGGCTCGAGCGATGGGCCGGATCCTGGGGACTCGAGCGGCGCTCCTCGCCCGTGAGTGAATGGGGATTGGTTTTTGGGATAGTTTATTGTCCATGACGCCACCCACAGTTGTGGTGATTTGTTGACACCACCGCTGCTCTGTATGGGGATCCCGGGGACGATGACAGGGAGCAGCAAAGTTGTTGGTTCTCCCCTCCGTGGGTAGGGGGTAGTTGTCCCGGGGCCCAGTGATGTGGTGGGTGATGAGGGATGGCAGGGCCGGTGCAGGGCTTGGTGGGGTGCAGGGACGCGGGGGCAGCGCTGTGCCTTGCAGCACTGTGGTACTCACTCAGCCTGAGACAGGGAAACAGTTCTCGGTAAAACACACGGCTGGAAAGACGGTTCCCACGGATGGCTGCACTTGCTGTTCCCCAGTAGTTGACGGTAACGGTCCCTTTTCCTGCACCTGAGATGATGATGGTAACGATGGGTTCCCACCGGTAACCCGTTCCCCGGCTTGGATATGGGCCGGAGGAGCCCTACTTTGCCCGCAGGCGCTGGCCCTGAGAAACTGGTGCCCTGGCGGTGGCGGTGTCTCTCTCCAACGGTTGGACTGTTGCCTTCAATCGGGACTTGGTTGTTGGGAGACCCAGAGGTCCCCTTCACTAACGGATTTGGCAAATTCACGGCGACTCCTAGCCTTGCCGGGATCCGAAAGGCCCCTGCCACTGGTGCTGACTGCTCTTCGTATACCGCTCCGGTACCGCCGGGCCACCACCCGTCCGCGGTCCTTTCGGCAACCCCCAAGCAGCCTCTCCTGCAGACAGTCACCGCTGTCTGCTGACCTTGCTGTCTCAGTCCGGGGCACACACCCGGACCAACTTCAGGCTTTCTTAACTGTTCCTTTGCACTGTCTCTACTCTTACTGTCCTCCTTTACCACTTCCTTCTACTTCACTCCTCTAAACTGATCTGCTTCTCAGACTCTAGTCTGACTTCAACTCCTAAACTCCTCTCCTTCCACTTCCTCCTCCAAACTCTATCTGCCTGGTTCTCCCGCCTCCAGGGCTGTGAACTCCTCGGTGGGTGGAGCCAACCGCCTGGCCCACCCCCTAGTGTGGACATCAGCCCCTGGAGGAAGGCAACAAGGATTTTAGGTTAGCCTTGGTGTTCCTAACTGGGGTGTAGGGTGTGGTGGTGTTATGACCTGTGACCCCTGGCTTGCCCAGGGCGTCACAGAAACACTGGCCTCGACCTCTGAAGTATCTGGGATCGGCTGAAGCCAATCACAGCATAGCTTGGTACTCCAATGGCAGCATTTTTTTCAGTGAGTAAAAGAACTTGAAATGCACCCTCTGTGTCGTTCCATCACTGCCGGCGGTTGCACCTTCTCACCTCTCCGCCATAGGCAACTACTACCACCATCATCCTCCTTGGGGCCTGAGTTCTGCCTGTGGAGAGTTGTACCATCTGAGCTGCATTATTATCCGCTCCGGAGAAGAAGTCCCGCAGCGGCGGCAAATATTAGCCGCACACCAAAGGTGGCGTCACAAACAACTACTCTAATCTTCCCCATCCTGCAGCTTTTTTGACACCGCCGGGGTCACGGAATCTGGCAAGGCCACCGCGGCGACCCAGGAGAATAACCGCGGCCTTGTGACGGCTAACCCCACACCCCATGGGCGTCACATAAAAATACACTACTGTGTACAGATGTATCTCTATGTACCTGTATAATCTGCTTTTGGTTCTCTGCTTGCACTACAGGTCAAGAATATCAAATCCTCCTATCTCAGTCAGTCTGGGCTATGGCTCATTAGTAGAACGTCTGTGTCAGGTTTCCGGGTTTTCCAGTTCTCTTTTGAAAGAGCTTGCCCTCAGTTAACATGGAGTTTAATGTTCTGTTGCCCTACTTCCTGTCCAGCTGCTTAAAAGGCCGCCTCTAAGCCCAGTCCAGTGCCTGAGTATACTGCTTGCTGTGTGCTCCTGCTTTGCTGCTTCTACTTCCTGATTGCCTTTTGGATCTTCCTGAAAGACTACCGACCGACTCTGGACCATACCCGGTTTCTTCAAGCTGTGCCCGGACTCCGTCTGCCGTCTTTGATCAGCACGTCTGCCCGGTTCCTTCTGGTTCGTAACCACTCTGGACTATCATTCCGTACGGACACTCCTGGACTTTTACCACTTGCCCCTTGTGTCCCGGCTGCTGCGCATTTAGGCCTTCCGGGGTGATTGCCGGACAGTCCCTGTATAGGGGTTCGCTCTGGTGGTCTCCCTGGGGGAGTCCGGTGCGTGGCCCCGGGAATCCCCTTCGCTCCGTTTCGGGAAGGTATTTCGTGTGTGTGTTCTACTGTGTTTGTTCCGTTGTGTATCTACCGTGGTTACATGTTATAAACATCTTGTACCAAGAACTCGTCTCTGGTGGTCATTGCCCTAACGCTATCGAAATCCTCAGAACATACAATAGTATTACAGTCTGCATATGAGCATGCATCTCAGCAACTGTGTTCCTATCAAGGCCGGCGTCAGCCCCCGGCACACCCGGGCAAATTTAGGGGCCCTGGAGAGTTGGGGGGGGGCCCACTTGGCCTTATCAGTTCTGCTGCCCCCGGGCCGAGTTCCGGGGACCGCAGTCCTCAGCAGGAATCTGCGGCTGCCGTCCCTTTAAGGCGCGCAGACCACAGCGCAAACGGTCTGGCTTCTATCCAGCGCTGTGTGGGCCCTCTCTCTACTGTGACCTTAGCAGTATGTGCAACACCACTCCCCCTCCCCCCCACTCAATCTGTATGTGCCCTCCCCCCCTGATTTATGGGCCCCGGTGAGCTGTCTGGGCTTCTCCTCCCCGAGATGTATTCCCTGCCCCCCCACCCCCGGAGCCGCGTGTGTGGGCCCCGCAGAGCTGCGTGTGTGGGCCCCGCACAGCCACTTGTGTGGGCCCCCTAAAGCCGCGTGTGTGCCTGTCTGTATGTATGCAGCAGAGCAGTGTGTCTGTCTGTATGTATGTATGCATGCAGAAGAGCAGTGTATCTGTCTGTATGTATGTATGCAGCAGAGCAGTGTGTCTGTATGTATGCATGCAGCAGAGCAGTGTGTCTATGTATGTATGCATGCAGCAGAGCTGTGTCTGTATGTATGTATGCAGCAGAGCAGTGTGTCTGTCTGCATGTATGTATGCAGCAGAGCAGTGTCTGTATGTACGCAGCAGAGTAGTGTGTCTGTCTATATGTATGTATGCAGCAGAGCACTGTCTGTCTGTATGTATGAATGCATGCAGCAGAGCAGTGTGTCTGTCTGTATGTATGTAGCAGAGCAGTGTGTCTGTCTGTGTGTATGCAGCAGAGCAGTCTGTCTGTATGAATGCAGCAGAGCAGTCTGTCTGTATGTATGCAGCAGAGCAGTGTGTCTGTGTATCTGTATGCATGCAGCAGAGTTGTGTGTGTCTGTATGTATGTAGCAGAGCTGTGTATATATGTATGCAGCAGAGCAGTGTGTGTGTATGTATGCAGCAGAGCTGTGTCTGTCATTATGTATGCAGCAGAGCAGTCTGTCTTTATGTATGCAGCACAGCAGTCTGTCTGTATGCAGCAGAGCAGTGTGTGTCTGTCTGTATGCATGCAGCAAGTTGTGTGTGTCTGTATTCATGTAGCAGAGCTGTGTATGTATGTATGTATGTATGTATGCATGCATGCAGCAGAGCAGTGTGTCTGTCTGTATGCATGCAGCAGAGCAGTATGTGTTTGTCTGTATGTATGCAGCAGAGCAGTGTGTCTGTCTGTATGTATGCAGCAGAGCTGTGTGTCTGTCTGTATGTATGCAGCAGAGCTGTGTGTGTCTGTTTGTATGCAGCATAGCTGTGTGTCTGTCTGTCTATATGAAGCCAACAGAGTTGTGTATGTATGTAGCAGAGCTGTATATGTATGTATGCAGCAGAGCAGTGTGTGTGTCTGTATGTATGCAGCAGAGCAGTGTGTGTCTGTCTGTTTCCATGCAGCAGAGTTGTGTGTGTCTGTATTCATGTAGCAGAGCTGTGTATGTATGTATGTATGTATGTATGTTAGTATGTATGCAGCAGAGAAGTGTGTCTGTATGCATGCAGCAGAGCAGTATGTGTTTGTCTGTATGTATGCAGCAGAGCAGTGTGTCTGTCTGTATGCAGCAGAGCTGTGTGTCTGTCTGTATGCAGCAGAGCTGTGTGTGTCTGTTTGTATGCAGCATAGCTGTGTGTCTGTCTGTCTATATGAAGCCAGCAGAGTTGTGTGTGTCTGTCTGTATGCATGTATGATGTGTATTTATGTATGTCAGTGTATATGACTGTATAGATTTGTCTGTTTATATGTATTTTTGTGAGTTTGTCTTTAAATATGTACATGTACGTATCTGTGTATGTGTGTGTCTGCGTGTGGATGGAGCCCACTAGCACTCTTCAGCCCGGGGCCCACAAAAACCTGGAGCCGGCCCTGGTTCCTATCATGTAACCTAAATAGACCTCTGCATTGGTTTGTTTTATACTTTATTATATTGGTTTAGTTAAAAAGATGGGATTGACCATGGCAGTATGGAATAAACCAATGCAGTGCTCTGCCTTTGCTCCCTACTTGACACATGGCAGTAGACATTATGCACTGTCATGGATTGAAAAGCAAAGGATCACAGCATTTAATGTAGCATCCAGAGGGCAGGGGGTAGTCAGACGTGGGTCTCATACCTGCTTTACTCGTCACTGGGCTGGTGTGGTGGTCTGGGATGTCGCGGTGGCCTGCCCGCATTCGTGCCCCTGAGGTGTACACCAATAAGCAGGGAGGATGATGGGGGTTGTAGTAGGATGATTTTCGTGACGCCACCTGTGGTACGCGGCCAGACATTAACCGCCGCTGCTGTCGCTGTCCTCTGGAGCTTGCCCCGGGAAGGATGTTGAGTGAACTAGTGATGACAAAGGTCTTTGGAGCCGACGCGCGAGGCAGTGGCACCGGTAATAAGGGTCCGAGTCAAATGCTGCAGTTCCAGGTGTCTTTACTCACTCTTTGCGCCTCTCACCAGGGTAGTACTGGTCACCTGCTGTGATGTGTCCTGTCGACCTTGGATAAGTTAGAAGCAGTCACCGGTGTTGGAAAGAAGAAAGTCTTTTTTCAGAGTTGCCCTTCCAGCCGTGAGGAACCTGGGCTGAGCACTCTGCTTCAAGCCGCAGGCCCCTTGAAGAGGAGAAAGGGGTGATGGTGTTGTGTCCCAGAACTGGTGTCCCGGGTCAACTGTCTGAAGATTGTGTGAGTTGCTCCTACTTCTACCCCAAATGGAACCTGCCCCCCAGGTGGCTGGCTTCAGTGACTGGGGAAGTCTCATGCTTCGTGATGGCCACTCTTCTGAGAACACTGAGCCACCCCCCCCCCCCGTGAGAAGGCTCCTAAGCTGTATGTAAAGTGTGAATGTGGAACACCAGTGGTTAACCCCCTCCTTACCCAAGGCGAATATTGCTCCTTAAATAAGTTGTAATACTCTGTGGCGACTGGAGCCTCAGGGGCGCCATATTCCCCCACAGCAAATTGCAGCACTCCTGGGCTGCAACTAAACAAAATTAGTACACCACAATTTTTCAATATGAAATATAACAAATAACATTCTTCACTTTATGGGAGGCACCATCATCAGGTATCATCATGCAATTAATATCAACATTTGCATAAGAGAGAAAAACCCAGTTATTCTTTCTTGGCTGCTGGTGGTGCCAGAGGGCTGGTCCCAACCCCCTGGCTCTGCGCATTCAATGCACACACACGGCAAAGTGTCCAACTTTATTGCAGGGCTGGCAGAATGGCTGCCCCTCAGCATCATAACGATCAGTAACTTGTGACAGCGGGGCTCTCCCGCGTTGCCGCCTGGAGAGATCATCAGCACTATAAGCCAGTTCAATGGTTACAGGTGGCTGTGTCCCCTGGTTGGATTGCACTGCTTTGGTTAAAGTAGCCATACCTTAAATCAGTTCTAATATGCAGAGCCGCAGTTCATCACTAGAGTTTCCACCCGCAGTCTGTTCCTTGGCTCCGACTCGCACTGATGTAGTTGGCTGTAATCCTGGTTGCTTCAGCACAACACTGATGCGATTCAGTACACGCAGTGCTCGGATGGCCCAATCTTTGAACTCTGCGAAGCTGAGATCAGGGCTTTGCATGGATACAATGCACATCTGGGTCCGGTGGGCATGAGGCAGAAGCCCCTCGATGAATTGTTCAATCCGCAGGCGATTATCATCTTTCACCTCCTCCGGTTCCACTTGCTGAACTGTCTCATTGCCTACTGAAGATTTAAAGCATAGTCCCGAATACTTTCTTGTACCTTTTACTTACATCCGTAGAACCATATTTTTTATCTCAGCTGCTGTATGAGTAACAAAGGTTTCCTTGAGTTTTGTCAAAATGTCCTTTGCCACTCTTTTATCAGTCTCCGGCCAAGATTTGACTTCACGTCGGGCTGCCCCGGTCAATTGACCAATAATGACACTGGCCTTCTGGTCCTCCGTCAAAGGGTACACCCGGAATAAACTGTAAAGTCTCTCCTTGAAATCAGCCAGGGTATATGCCTCCCTGGAATACTGGGGCAGCCACGTTGCCCGGAAAGATATAGCATGGTAAATGGCAGCACCGGAGCTGGTGCCATTGCTGTGGGTCTGGTAACAGGGACGGTTTGGTCTCTTTCCTCCGTGGACATGTCTCTTCCAGTCTCGAGTTTCCTGTCAACTGCTGACAGCGGAGCTCGTTTTGGCGCACTCTTTGGGCTTTACCCACACTTTCGCGCTCTTTATGGATACCGCCCACGATGACATGCCCCTTTTTTTGCCGCGCAAAATGCCGCTCCTGGGGCAAAAAACCCCTACCCACGGAGGGGTTAAAATTCTTGCTGCCTTACCACCGCCACCAGAGGTCCCTAACAGCAGCGGTGGTACCCTACCTTACCATGCACCGTGGGTAGCGTCACAAACTTCTAACCCCCCTGTACATACTCCCCCCCCTTGATCGAGTGGCCGTGTGACCCCCGGGTTCGGAGACCCCTCCAGCCACCGCGGATCCGGATCTGAGCAGCAGCCCGGTTGCTGGCACGGGGGCGGCACACCTCGATTTCCTGGCGTCACGAAA
This sequence comes from Anomaloglossus baeobatrachus, assembly GCF_048569485.1. Classification (NCBI taxonomy): domain Eukaryota; kingdom Metazoa; phylum Chordata; class Amphibia; order Anura; family Aromobatidae; genus Anomaloglossus; species Anomaloglossus baeobatrachus. The sequence goes on along the minus strand of NC_134356.1, from coordinate 438,462,871 downwards.
AGGATTTCGAGCAGGACCCACTTACCTGGGTGACGTGCGCCTTGAATGCCGAAAACCGCGAGTCAAGAGTCCTTACCCCTCCAATTACACCATTTTCTTCCATCTTTTCGCGCCAAAACGCTGTTTTCGATGAGAAAGCACGCGAAGCCTAAGCCTCGCCCTTTGTCTTGCGTGTGAGGCCGGAACCGGTAGTTCCCAAAGGGCCACAGTGCGCGAAGGGGTGCTGCGAAAAGACCAAGGGAGCGTGCCGGAATGTAAGAGAGCGGAAGTGGAGCTGGGGCACCAGGACTCTGCGACAACGTTCCTGGAAGACGCAGTGGCAAGATGGCGGAGCGAGACTGGTCCCCAAAACGTGCTGTCCCTGGGACCGCGACATGGATAGAGGAAGAAACGGAGCAGCTGTGCAGGAGAATGCGGACGCAATTTCTGTTTATACTGAACCACTGGAGGGAAGAGATGAGGAGCCTGGCGGTGGCGGTGCGAGCCCGTGAGATCGAAATCCCATGTAAAGAGAGGGTAAGCGGTTACCCAGTCTCTACTGATTGCCCAAATCCGGCCACAGCGGCTGAGGGATCCGGACCGTTCCCGCTCGTGGTGAGCACTCCACCATCACCTACCCCGTCCTCGGCGAACGCTAAGCTGCCCACAGCAACCCCGGCAGCGGAACCTTCGGTGCATTTACAAAAAGTGCCAGCTGTGGAGTTCCCGATCACGTCCCTCTTTCCAGTCACGACAGCGGTCATCCAAACACCGACCAGACCCGGGCGCCTCACCGGGCCTGTCCTCAGAGGCGGAGCACCCGGACCCTGCAACCCCGGATGCGGAGCAGTCGGCTTGCCTACTAACAGCCATGGAAGCGGAGCCTGCAGAACCACCGGTTCCACTACCGCGCGGCATCCCGACGGCTGTTGGGGCCACAAGAGTCCAGATAAAGCCAGAACCAGCTAGGGAGCTGAGGCCGGATGCTGACGCCCCCTGCTGGGAACGACACAAGTACCAACGGCAGCAGGAGATCGTTGCCCGTACACAGAAAGAAAAGGAGAATCTGAGGAAAGCCACCTTTCGTGTTCGGGACCCTCTAAGAAGGGGCCTCGTACAGCGCTGTAACCCTGAGAAGGGATGGGGTTTCCTTTGGGAAGAGAATCTCTCTGAGGGGGTGTTTGTGGCTCGAAGAGATGTTGAGCAGCACCTCCCAAGGGACCACCCGGGTCTGAATCTGGAGCCGGGGGAGGTAGTCACTTATACACGGCACTGGGGTGAGCGGGGCTGGTACGCCCTTGATGTGAAATGGCTTGCTATGGTGAATGAGCGAGTTGTGCCAGCTGCCGCGGTCAACTACCTGCCTCCCACCGGCACCAGGAATGTTGAAAAATGTTATAATTCCAGTGGTTTTACGATGCCATAGAACTGTTAGGTATCGGAGTTTTCGTATATTGTTTTTCACAGTTTGTTATTTTTCATCTAGATATCAGTAAATGGAAGTTTGAGAGAATAATTGAAAATGAACGAAGAAGTTACCTGATTAACAGCCAAATTCCTCTTCAGTGTGTACACCGGTACATGGACTCCGTTATAGTCTATAGGTATATATAAGTAGATATGGACCATGGTCACACGACTGGAGTGACCAAAACAAACTTGTGTATTATAAATAGTTGCACCTCCTGTGCCAACCAGAGTCGTCTAAATACAACACTTGGGACCTTAACCTGGTCACGGACCCACCATAGGTTTCCAGGGGGAACAGGTTGTTTGGGTGGCGGGTTACTGGGATCCGGGACATTGGGACTGGACTGTCGCAGGAAGGGGCTGCAACGGAGTAGGTTGAGCCTCCGTTACCACTAAAACCAGTAGCATCCCCAGTTGGACGATGAGCTCTAAAGTTAAAGCAACGTTTAAGAGAAAATGCCTCCCTAATATGGGATGAACCTGTTAATAAATGTTACAATTTTTATTTCTTCCCTTTTTCTGCAGTTGAAACAAAATAAACCTCTGGTGTCCTGTAGCTCGGGGACGAGCTACGTTTAACCAAGGGGGAATGTGACGCCCTAGCCTATCAGGTCATCACAAGGTATTGTGCAATCTGCCCTTCTGCACGATATCCGCATCCTCCTTGGTTATGGATCCCTGTCTGTTGGTGTTGCTAAGAGCCAAGGCAGTCAAAATCCTAGGAACACTTTGCACCACATCCACCAGACACGCCATTGGGGGGCCTGAAGGGAGTAGGGCCACCCACTTGGGGGGTTGGTAGGGAAAAGTGAGAAGTGTTAGCGAGTGAAGTGTTGGAGTGTGAAGAGAGAGGAGGTCAGGAGCTGGGCTCCTTGTAGAATACTAGGTGGCAGACGTTGGTCTGGCCCTGATGGGAGCTGGAACCCCGGCCGCAGGGGGATCGTGTCAAGGGGCATGGATCTGCCGAGGAGGGCAGCCGGTGGCCTTGAGCCATCTCCGGGCAGGGGCCAGGGCAAGACGGGGTACGTGGACCCTAGGCCGGGAAGTAGCTTCACACAGCCCGGTAATTAACCTGACGTGGGTGAAGTCTTCAGGACTCACCCGCTCTAAAATCGGGGTACTGGCGCACCGATGGGAAGGGACTTTCCCAAATACAGTCCAGGAAATCCCGAGCGTGAACCCTGAGAGCAAGCTCACTCCATTAGCCATACGGGTGAGCGGGACCCGAATAGTTCGATACTACAGGATCCAAATAGTGAAGAAGGTGCCACGGAAAAGGTCACAGGCTAACAAGTAACACCAAGGGACACGGATCCACGTGTACTCCCTCCCTGCTGCAGAGGTGCTCAGAATTCTGGTTTACAAGCTGTCGGTGTCAGTATTCTTGGACTGAGTGAGTACACAGAAACCCTTTTCTCCCCAATGGCACCCCTTCACCACCATCACCGGGCTCTCAGGGCAAAAACCACCTACCCACGGAGGGATTAAACATCTTGCTGTCTTACCACCGCCACCGGGCGTCCCTAACAGCAGCGGTACCCAATCTTACCACGGACTGTGGGTGGCGTCACAAACTTCTAACCCCCTGTACATACCGTACTCCCCCCTTGATTGAGTAGCCGCGCGACCCCCGGGTCCGGAGACCCCTTGCACCACTGCGGATCCGGATCCGAGCAGCAGCCTGGCTGCTGGCACGGGGGCGGCACATTTACACACTAACAAGGGGGGGGCGCCATCCAACGGGTGTCCCCAACATTTAACAATAGGTAATACCATAATAATAATGCAGTACGTAATACAATATGTAACCCTGGGTAAGCCCGGTCCAGAAACCACCTTCTGTCGCGGGCGGAGGAGGGGATGCTGCGCTCTCCCACTGCTCGGGTCCGGCCGCTGCTGCTGCGGCTGCCGCTGCTCTGTGGTGGCTCGAGCGGTGGGCCGGATCCCGGGGACTCGAGCGGCATTCCTCGCCCGTGAGTGAAAGGGGGTTTGATTGGATGGTGGGGATTTGGTGATTGTCCGTGACGCCACCCACGGTTGTGGTGATATTGGTGACACCACCGCTGCTCTAGACGGGGATCCCGGGAGCAGAGACAGGGAGCAGACTTGTTGTTAGTTCTCCCCTCCGTGGGTAGGGGGTTAGTTGTCCCGGGGCCCGGTGATGGGGGTAGGGGTGGATGGCAGGCGGGTTACAGGGCCTGGTGAGGTGCAGGGTCGCGGGAACAGCGCTGTGCCGCACCACAGACGGCTGCGGTGTTGTTTCTCCCGGCAGGTTGATGGTGACTGCCTTTCCCTGCACCTATGTACGGTAGATGGTTCCAATGGGTTCCCACCGGTAACCCGCTCCCTGGCTTGGATATGGGCCGGAGGAGCCCCTTTTTCCCGCAGGCTCTTTGGCCCTGGGAAACGGTTGCCTTGGCGGTGGCGGTTTCTCCCTCTCTTGGTTGGACTGTTGCCTTCTGTCGAGACTTGGCTGTTGGGAAACCCAGGAGGTTCCCTTCACTAACGAATTCGGCAAATTCACGGCGACTCCTAGCCTTGCCGGGGTCCGTAAGCCCCTGCCAAATGGTGCTGGCTTCTCTTTGCGTACCGGTCCGGTACCGCCGGGCCACCGCCCGTCCACGGTCTTTACGGTAAGCTCTGATAGGCCACTCCTGCAGACGGTCACCACCGTCTGCCAACCTTGCTGATCTGTCTGGGCCACACACCCGGACCAACTTCAGGCTGATCTCTTACCACTTCACTCCTCTCACTTTCACTACCAAACCTAATCTGCCTTACTTTTCCCGCCTCCAGGACTGTGAACTCCTTGGTGGGCGGGACCAACTGCCTGGCCCACCCCCTGGTGTGAACATAAGCCCCTGGAGGAAGGCAACAAGGGTTTTGTGTCTGACTTTGGTGTGCCTGCTGGGAGTGTGGGGTGTGTTGGTGTTGTTCTCTGTGGCCCCTGGCTTGTCCAGGGCGCCACACTGCCACCACCAAAACATGATCCCTGGCCGCAACACACACCGGGTTGGAGATGAGGTATTAATCACCTGCGGATCAATACCCCCACCTTGCAGGACCCATGCCTGCAAGATCCCTGTAACCGGAGCCACTATATCCTACAAGTGACTCTCCAATCAAATAACATTATTCGTTAAACCGCCTCTGGACCAGACCTACCCCCACCACAGGACAGTCCACGTGACACCTTGCCTGAACCCCCACACACCCAAAGTTTGCTCCTCCAACCTGCAAGCCGAAACCAAGCTTTAAACCCGTCCATCCTTCAACTTAAACCCTGAGCATCCCATATATTCGCTAGGCAATGTTACCAGATTACCTTACTGCACCACACTCCCCTCATCCTTGGTGGCCGCACAAGCCACCCCAAATCCCTTGAACCTCCCCATGTCACAATGCATTTATTTATTTCAAAACTGCCCTTCAATACGGGTCACACTGGACAACACACCTTGACCACCACATAACACGGCCACCACCTTGGAACCAAAACGCGCTTGATACCATGATTCGGCTCCCAAGACAAACATTTCAAAAGCCACCTCCTTGCTTTCCACACCATCATACGTAGCCGGTGCCACCCCATAATATTAAACAACTGTAGGCAACCGTGTCTCCAGCTCGACAGGGACCCAGCCACGTCTCTGGCTCACTCTGCTCACTAGCTACCTCTGACAGCCACTGGTTCCCTCTGACGGCCTGACGGCCACTCAGGCACACTCAGCACACCATGCCACAAGCTCCCAACTATTCCTCAAATCAAAACCATGCCCCACTGGCATCAGTTAAACAAGTTAAATGCAGTATTGCCCGTACCATCGGCCTCCCCATTACCGACCAAAGAACCACTGTGCTGTCACCCTGCCCCTCTTCCTGTCTCCAGCTGGACTTAACCACAACTGGGGTTAAGATACAACAAACAGGATCACACTCACACTGCCTACTCGGTTAAGCAACTTCGCACCCTGTCGTCTAAGGAAACGGCTAAAATTTGACCCCCATTTGAAAATGACTGCAATCCATAGCCTTCAAATTTCCCCTAAAGCCGACCTTGCAGCCTAAACAAAAAGTAGGGTAGGGGAGGGTGCACCGTCCTTGCCCCCCCCTGCCTCAGACTCACTAACACATGCATTACACATACCTCTTCCCCAGAGCAAAATAACGCTACCGGTCTCCCCGGACCGTTTATTCCGCCATCACACAGTCTGACAACAACAGAGGTTCAAGCTGTCTTTCCCAGAAAATTCCCAAAATTCTGCCCACATACTCAACCACCACACTAACGGACCTTCTTCATCCGAATTCGGGCCCACTTAATTTTCCATTAAGCCCACACGGCCTAACGGAACGATGCCCCACACAAATGTTAACATGCCCCCAAAAACAGAACACAATCACAACCATCGCCCTGACCTCCAAAACGTAATTCACTGTCCGCTTCCCTCCGCAAACCGCACCAATGGCAAGTCCCCTGTACAACAATGCACCCCGGAAAATTGCAGCCACACCACTAGCCTCGATTGACTCCATATGCAACTATGGGCATCAGGAGTAGAGTTGAGCGCGGTTCGTGGTTCTCCAGTTCGCGGTTCGAGTGATTTTGGGGGGTGTTCTAGATCGAACTAGAACTCTAGCTTTTTGCTAAAAGTTCGTTAGCTCGAGTTACGTTCGAGAACTGTTCTATCAGCAAAAAGCCAAGCTAATTACTAGCTGGCTTTTCACTGTAATAGTGTAAGTCACTCTGTGACTCACACTATTATGAAATTTCAGCGTATAGTGTGCGGGGACTGCACGTTCAGATCACTGCTGCTGGGATAATAGCGATCGCCATTTTTTTTTTCTTTTCTTACTTCCCTAAGCACACGTGTAGTGGGGCGGACCAGCATGTCAGCCAATCCCAGACACACACACAGCTAAGTGGACTTTTTGTCTGAGAAGCAAGGGCATGTGTCATAGGCTGTCCATGTCACATGTCCTTGCATTATAAAAACGGACATTTTGTTCCAGCACGGCATTATCTGCCTTCTGCGTCTGGGTGTCAGTCACCTCTCACGCAGCTCCTGTCGCCGGTCCTGCTGTGTACGCTATACACACAGCGTTCTACAGATTAGGGACAGAATTTTATTTAAGCCCTTTTAAGGGCTAATTACAGCTGGCTCAGAGCCATAGGTGACAGTCAGGTCTGTGGAAACAGTTTTTAACAGCTACAGATAACAGCGTCTGTGTAGCTAAGCTCAGGGACTTCCTTGCTGCATTTCACCATTAGGAGGGATAGAAAGTGAGGCTTCCTTTCCTCTACACTGACCCACAACCCGGCCACTGTACCCTCCTGCCCTTTTTAGCAAAGCCATTTTAATTGCAGAGTGCTGCCAGTTAGTGCCATCCAAAGAGTGGCTGCTGTCCTCCATTATTGTGGCACTTGTGCCAAGCAAGTCCCACCACCTCTGCATTCTCCTCTCCTGCACATTTTTGCAAAGCCATTTTAATTGAAAAGAGTGCTGCCAGTTAGTGGCATCCAAAAAGTGCCTGTTGGACTCCATTAGTGTCCCACTGGTGCCAAGCAATTTCCAGCACCTCTGCATTGCACCCTCAAGCTCATTTGTACTCAGCCATTATAATAGCAAACACTGAGGAAACTTAGTGGCATCCAAAAAGTGGCTGTTGGACTTCATTAGTGTCCCACTGGTGCCAAGCTATTTCCAGTACCTCTGTATTGCATCCTCAAGCTTATTTTTACTAAGACATTATAATAGCAAACACTGAGGAAACTTAGTGGATCCAAAAAGTGGCTGTTGGACTTCATTAGTGTCCCACTGGTGCCAAGCTATTTCCAGCACATCTGCATGGCACCCTCAAGCTCATTTTTACTAAGCCATTATAATAGCAAACACTGAGGAAACTTAGTTGCATCCTAAAAGTGGCTGTTGGACTTCATTAGTGTCCCACTGGTGCCAAGCTATTTCCAGCATCTCTGCATTGCACCCTCAAGCTCATTTTTACTAAGCCATAATAAGAGCAAACACTGAGGAAAATTAGTGGCATCCAAAAAGTGTCTGTTGGACTTCATTAGTGTCCCACTGGTGCCAAGCTATTTCCAGCACTTCTGCATTGCACCCTCAAGCTCATTTTTACTAAGCCATTATAATAGCAAACACTGAGGAAACTTAGTGGCATCCAAAAAGTGGCTGTTGGACTTCATTAGTGTCCCACTGGTGCCAAGCAATTTCCAGCACCTTTGCATTGCACCCTCAGGCTCATTTTTACTAATCCATTATAATAGCAAACACTGAGGAAACTTAGTGGCATCCTAAAAGTGGCTATTGGACTTCATTAGTGTCCCACTGGTGCCAAGCTATTTCCAGCACCTCTGCATTGCACCCTCAAGCTCATTTCTACTAAGCCATTATAATAGCAAACACTGAGGAAACTTAGTGGCATCCAAAAAGTGGCTGTTGGACTTCATTAGTGTCCCACTGGTGCCAAGCAATCTCCAGCACCTCTGCATTGCACCCTCAAGCTCATTTTTACTAAGCCATTATAATAGCAAACACTGAGGAAACTTAGTGGCATCCAAAAAGTGGCTGTTGGACTTCATTAGTGTCCCACTGGTGCCAAGCAATCTCCAGCACCTCTGCATTGCACCCTCAAGCTCATTTTTACTAAGCCATTATAATAGCAAACACTGAGGAAACTTAGTGGCATCCAAAAAGTGGCTGTTGGACTTCATTAGTGTCCCACTGGTGCCATGCTATTTCCAGCACCTCTGCATTGCACTCTCAAGCTCATTTTTACTAAGCTATTATAATTGCAAACTGTGCTGCCAGTTTAAGGGCCATAGTTGCATTGTCATGGATAGTCTGTGTTGTTTCTTCTGCTGTCAATAAAGCTAGACCACCTCTGCAATCTACACCACCTCTCAATTTTTACTACCACATTTTAAGTGCACAATCTTGTCGTAATCAAATTGAGTGGCAAAATGACAGATGCTGGTGGAAAGGGGAACAGGCATGTTGGAAAAGGAAAAAAAGTTTGTGTCCGTGGGGAAGGTGGCAAAGCTCCATTAACATCTGCAGAAGATAGGCCATCTTCCAGCAAAAGTAAGATGTCTACTACTTTCCCTGGACAATCCGATGTGCTCCCATTTTTACGGACACGAACAACTGGAACAAAGGTAGATGATGCCCAAAAAAGAACATGCTTGAATGGATCTCAAGTGCTCCAACAAGTGCCCTCTCCTCCACTCAACTACCGCATCCAAAAAAAACAGTCCTCTGAGTTGTCATCCCAATCACACTTGCTTTCTCCCAGCTCTCAAGTCTCCATCCGCCCTGCGCAGTATGGTGGAACAGAGATGGCTGAGTCTGCAGAGCTGTTCAGTCACACTATAGTCTGGGAATCAGAGGTCTGCTCCCAAGCTACAGTGAGTACAGACCACGAAATGGTCTGCAGTGATGCCCAGAACCTTTGTGACTCAGATTCAGGCCGTGATGACCAAGTTTTTGAGCATAATGTTGACCCTTATTCACAAACTGTAACTCCTGTTGTTATAGACAATGAGGAACATACTGATGACGATGAGACGCAGATACCAGATTGGGATGACAACTTTAATATTCGGTCAGGGCAGGAAGAGGCTCGGTCTGAGGGTGAGGGGAGTGCAAACACAACGCTTGATGAGGAAGTTCTAAATCCCACCTACTGTCAACCCACAGTCAGGCACTCGAGGAGGTCAACAGAGGCGGTGGAGGAGGATGTAACGAAGTTACCTTACGCCTTCCTGGACAGAGGAGGAGTAATGGTAGCATGTCTACAACTGCATCCTCAGCCACCACTCTGCCTCTGAGCACTAGTCGGGGTGGCTCAGCAGGTCGCATGTCCTCTAAGCCTTGCCTAGCCTGGTCCTTTTTTGACCTTGCAAAGGATTACCCAAATCATGTGATCTGTAAAATTTGTCGGGAATCTGTTAGTAGAGGCAAAAACCTCAGCAGTTTGACAACTTCTTCCATGAATCGTCACATGAATAAATATCATATGTCCCAGTGGGAAGCTCACCGTGCTGCAATGCGGCCTAGCGGAGCGGACCATCCACCACCTGCCCCTTCCAGTGCATCCGCGTGCTCTTCATCTTCTAGGACTGTGGGGACAGCTGTCACACCTGGTTTTCCACACACAACTTCCACCACTGTAACCGCAACAGGCAGTTTGCTTGGTAGGTCGTCAATTGGTTTGGAAGGGGAAACAAGTGCGTGTTACGTCACCGCCGGAGTCTGCTCCAGCGACTTCTGTTCCGATCACCAGGCGATGCCGTGCTCCTGCCGTGGATAGTGCTGGTGATGGGAGAGAAGTCGATGCCAGCGGCACCAGTGGGCGCAGGCTCCGATCATCCACTGGGCTGGGTTAGCTTGGGATCTGCAGTACCGCTGGCTGACTGTGGGTGGCATGTGTCTTCCAGCTGAAGTTGCCAGCGTTCAGCTACAGCCAATGGGAAGACACCACACCCTTCTTATTTCCCCTCCTGTCACATGATTACTGCCAGATATAGTTCTGATTTTCCTGGCTCCTGTTACGTCTTATTCCGTTGGTGATTCCTGTGTGTTGACTTCTGCGTGTTTTTGACTACTCTTCTGCCTACTGTTTTTGTACCTTGCTGCCCGACCCGGATCTGACCTCTGCTACGTTTGCTGACTACGTCACTGCCTGCTGATTCTGTCCCTGTTCCGCAATTCCTGGTTTGACCCTGCCTGACTATTACTCTCATCGGACTGCAGCCTTCCACAGGTAGTGATCTCCAGTTCAGTGTGTAATTCAAAATCCCTGTATAGGGGTTAAAGGGTTTCAGGGTTTTGGGGGTCCTACTTGGTGAGTGGCTTCCCTCTAGCCTCCCCTTTACAGCCCATCTGAGTCTGTGGATCCAGGCAGGCGTTACAGTGCGTCTGTACACGTGTGAACGTTGGATGAAGGCAACATCATGTCTACGCCTGCACTTTTCTCACAAACCTGCATTTTTCCAGGGATACCCTACTCACCACCATCTACACACAGCAGCCAGATCTCTGTCCCTCAGATGTGGACAAATAAAAGGCCATTTCCTGCGACCCATGACAAAGCTAAGAGGTTGACTTTATCCCTTTGTAAGCTCTTGGCTACTGAAATGCTGCCTTTCCGCCTGGTGGACACACAGCATTCTAGAGACCTTATGTCTGTCACTGTGCCCCAGTACCAGATGCCCAGTTGCCACTACTTCTCTAAGAAAGGTGTGCCTGCGCTACACCAGCATGTCACACACAACATCACCGCTTCCTTGAGAAACTCTGTGTGTGAACGGGTGCATTTCACCACCGATACTTGGACCAGTAAGCATGAACAGGGACGTTACATGTCGCTGACTGGACACTGGGTAACTATGGTGATAGATGGTGAAGGGTCTGCTGCACAAGTCTTGCCGTCCCCACGACTTGTGTGTCAATCCTCTGTCTGTCCAAGTTCCTCCACTGCTTCTGCCTCCTCAACCTCGTCTGGGTCCTCCACCTCCGCCCCAAGCCTGCCTGGTCAGGCCACCAGCGTTGTAACTGCGCAGAAGGAATCAAGCACCCCTCATTACTATGCTGGCAGCAGAGCGCAACGGCATCAGGCGGTCTTTATCTTGAAATGTCTTGGAAATAAGAGTCACACAGTGGCTGAGTTGTGGGCAGCTCTGGAGACTGAGTTTGGTAAATGGTTGTCTCCACTCAACCTGCAGCCTAGTAGGGCCGTGTGCGACAATGCTGCAAACCTGGGTGCGGCCCTTCGCCTGGGCAAGGTGACACACGTGCCTTGTATGGCTCACGTGTTGAACCTTGTTGTCCAGCAATTTTTAACACACTATCCCGGCCTAGATGGCCTTCTGAACAGGGCACGAAAACTGTCTGCTCACTTCCGCCGTTCAACAGCGCATAAGAGCGACTTGCATCGCTCCAGAAGTCTTTCGGCCTGCCGGTTCATCGCCTGAAATGCGATGTGGCGACACGCTGGAATTCGACTCTCCACATGTTACAGCGACTGTGGCAGCACCGCCGAACCCTGGGGCAATACGTCATGACGTTTAGCCTGGGTCAACGAGATGCAGAGGTGGGGAAGATCACCCTGATGGAGTGGTCTCAGATCAAGGACCTATGCACCCTTCTGCACAGTTTCGACATGGCGACGAATATGTTGAGCACTCACAATGCCATTATCAGCATGACAATTCCAGTCATTTACATGCTGGAGCACACGCTAAACACTATTCGGAGTCAGGAGGTGGGACAACAGGAAGGGGATGAACTACAGGAGGATTAATATGCGCAAGGGACAATAACATCACCAAGGTCCAGACGTTCATCATCACCAAGGCGGCAGGCATGGGACCATGGGGGACAGGGATCAACAAGGGCGCATGGTAGCAGCCGAAATGTTGAGGAAGGTGCAGGAGAATATGAAGAAATGGAGGACGAACTGTCCATGGACATGGAAGACTCAGCGGATGAGGGAGACCTTGGTCAAATTTCAATTGAAAGAGGTTGGGGGGAGATGTCAGAGGAAGAAAGAATGGTTAGCACCTCTATGCCACAAACACAGTGTGGACTTGGTCCGCATGGCTGCACAAGACACATGAGCGTCTTCTTGCTGCACTACCTCCAACATGACCCTCGTATTGTCAAAATTAGCAGTGATGATGACTACTGGCTTGCGACACTATTAGATCCCCGGTACAAGTCCAAATTTTGTGACATAATTCCAGCCATAGAAAGGGACGCACGTATGCAGGAGTATCAGCAAAAGCTTTTACTCGATCTTAGCTCGGCTTTTCCACCAAACAACCGTGGTGCACGGAGTGAATCTCCCAGTTGTAACTTGACAAACATGGGACGGTCTCGTCATCTTCAACAGTCTACCCGTACCAGCAGCACCGTATCTGGTGCTGGTAACAGCAATTTTATTGAATCTTTTCATAATTTTTTTCGACCTTCCTTTGCAAGGCCACCAGAGACAACAAGTCTGACACATAGTCAACGGCTGGAGAGGATGATACAGGAGTATCTCCAAATGAACATCGATGCCATGACTTTGCAAATGGAGCCTTGCTCATTTTGGGCTTCAAATCTTGAAAAATGGCCAGAGCTCTCCACTTACGCCTTGGAGATCTTGTCGTGTCCAGCTGCCAGCGTTGTCTCTGAACGTGTCTTCAGTGCTGCTGGGTGTGTGCTGACAGATAAGCGCACGCGTCTGTCCAGTGACAATGTGGATAGACTAACGTTCATCAAAATGAACAAGTCATGGATCCACAAGGAATTTACTACCCCTGTGTCATCCTGGGGAGAGTAAATGCTTGTGGATTTGGAATGTGCTTGATGCAAATCTTCCTGTGAAGTGTACAACTGGAGCACAAGTGCTGCCACTGAAGGGGTGTCTGTGTGGCCCAATTTTTGGAAAAAAGTAGACTCTGCTTGGAGTAACCCTTGCTGTGTTTTTAAAAAAGGAGCCAAGATGAACAAGACATGGTTCAGCAAAGACTTTGCTACCTACCCCGGTGTCATCCTGGGGACGGTTAAGGATGGCGTATTTTTGAATGTGCTTGATGCAAATCTACCTGTGAAGTGTACAACTGGGGCACAAGTGCTGCCACTGAAAAGGTGTCTGTGTGGCCCAATGTTTGGAAAAAAAGGGAGACTCTGCTTGGAGTAACCCTTGCTGTGTTTTTAAAAAAGGAGCCAAGATGAACAAGACATGGTTCAGCAAAGACTTTGCTACCTACCCCGGGGTCATCCTGGGGACGGTTAAGGATGGCGTATTTTTTAATGTGCTTGATGCAAATCTACCTGTGAAGTGTACAACTGGGGCACAAGTGCTGCCACTGAAGGGGTGTCTGTGTGGCCCAATTTTGGGAAAAAAGGGAGACTCCGCTTGGAGTAACCCTTGCTTGCAGTGTTTCTGAAAGTGATCCAAGATGAACAGATCTGGGATCAGCAAAGACTTTGCTACCTACCCCGGTGTCATCCTGGGGATGGTTAAGGATGGCGTATTTTTGAATGTGCTTGATGCAAATCTACTTGTGAAGTGTACAACTGGGGCACAAGTGCTGCCACTGAAGGGGTGTCTGTGTGGCCCAATTTTTGGAAAAAAGGGAGACTCTGCTTGGAGTAACCCTTGCTGTGTTTTTTAAAAGGAGCCAAGATGAACAAGTCATGGTTCAGCAAAGACTTTGCTACCTACCCCGGTGTCATCCTGGGGACGGTTAAGTATGGCGTATTTTTAAATGTGCTTAATGCAAATCTACCTGTGAAGTGTACAACTGGGGCACAAGTGCTGCCACTGAAGAGGTGTCTGTGTGGCCCAATTTTTGGAAAAAAGGGAGACTCCGCTTTGAGTCACCTTGCGGTGTTTTACATCATTTTAGAAGGGCATGCCATGCCTATATCTGTGTCTCTTTTTCCTTGTCCAATTCTTTTGTTTTTGCATGAGTATATGTCCTTGTCACTTTCCCATGTGTTTGTGTTGTGAGTTGTTTGTCACCTTTTGGACACCTTTGAGGGTGTTTTCTAGGTGTTTTTATGTGTTTGTGATTGCCTCCCATTGTTTCCTATGGGTTCGAGTGGTTCACCGAACCGGTTCGCCGAACCAAACTCGAACTAGACCTCCGTTCGACGAACCAAGCTCGAGCCGAACCGCAACCGGTTTGCTCATCTCTAATCAGGAGACACAGACTTTACTAAACACCATGTCCGGGCCTTGTGTTCTTATAGGAAACCCTATATCACACAACCCCTTTTGAGCCCTCATATTACACCCCATGATAAATTAAAACCGTAGTCACACCGTAGTACCCGCTCAAAGCCGACCACCATAGGGTGTACCACTATTTTCCCATAACGCCCAACTGCACCCTCCAAACCAACTATCTTTCTGCCGTGAGACCGGAGCACCAAGCTCTCCAAGCAAACTTTTACCAAGATCCCCATACCTACCACCAAGCCAATCATTTTTTTTTTTTAAATTGTATATAAATATATAATCGAACTCCACCAGCCCAAAGATGCCATGAGCCCAACCATACGAAACACATAATAATACCATACGGCCCTAGGCCACACGACAAAAGCCTAGGTCACACGTAGCGATGCAGCAGCGATCACAACGACGATCTGACCTTATCAGGATCGCTGCTGCGTCGTTACATGGTCGCTGGTGAGCTGTCAAACAGGCAGATCTCACCAGCGACCAGTGACCAACCCCCAGCCAGCAGCGACGCGTGGAAGCGATGCTTCGCTTGGTAACTAAGGTAAATATCGGGTAACCAAGCAAAGTTCTTCACTTGGTTACCCGCACTCGTAGCTAGAGTACACATCGGGTTAATAAGCAAACCGCTTTGCTTATAGTTACCCGATGTGTACCTTGGCTACATGTGCAGATAACAGAGAACAATAGAGGAAAATAGGGTTTATTTGAGCCGCGCCAATGATCACTTCTCAGGTATTCAGATTAATGGATCTTTATTTTGCACAGGTCTACGCGTTTCTGGAGTCTCAGCTCCCTTCCTCAGGACCATCAGGCATAAGAACACATCAAATCTTATGCCTGATGGTCCTGAGGAAGGGAGCTGAGACTCCAGAAACGCGTAGACCTGTGCAAAATAAAGATCCATTAATCTGAATACCTGAGAAGTGATCATTGGCGCGGCTCAAATAAACCCTATTTTCCTCTATTGTTCTCTGTTATCTGCCGTCTGGGTTGCTGCTGCCTTGATCAAAACTTTCCATGCCTGCATAGTAGTTGTGACTTTCACAACTTCACTTGGTGAGTATTACTGCTCCCTGTCTCTACCCCGTGTGTTATTGGGGTAAAACCCTATTGCGCTTCTTCTCCACAGCTTTTTACTCATTGGCTACATGTGCAGGCAGCCGGCTTCAAGAAACTGCGGACGCTGGAAACCAAGATAAATATCGGGTAACCAAGCCTTTTCTTGGTTACCCGATATTTACCTTGGTTACCAGCGTCTGCAGAAGTCGTCTCCCTGCACATTCAGTTCGTTGCTCTCTCGCTGTCACACCACAGCAATGTGTGCTTCACAGCGGGAGAGCAACGACCAAAAAATGGTCCAGGACATTCAGCAACAACCGGCGACCTCACAGCAGGGGCCAGAATGTTGCTGGATGTCCCACACAGCAACATCGCTAGCAAGGTCGCTGCTACGTCACAGAAAATGGTGACATAGCAGCGACGTCGTCATCGCTGTCGTTGTGTGTGACATGATCATTTCACTCTATGCACCACGAGGACCCAATCCTGAAGTCCGAACCATAACTCGCATAGCCCCCCCCCTTCACCCGTAATCCACTGTTCCATCTGCAGCCCATCATTGCTGATTCACCGAGTTCACCCACAGCAGCCCAAAGCTGCCCACCACCTACAGTAACACCAATTCAGGCCCGATTGACTCATAATGCCTCCCAGCACCAAACTCCAAAATGGGATAACATGCTGACTACCCACGAATTAACTACCATGCTACCATAGATGCGGTGTCAAACCTACAAACCCATTACAGCAACCAACACCTCACTTTCTCCCACATTTCCGCTCTCCCTCTCCAATTATCCACAGCAACCCTTGCGCTATACTGAAGCCCCGCACCCACACTCATCACTCACGAAATCCCCGAAAAACTCCCAGCACACTCTGTATGGCGGGACCCCTCTCCCCCTTACCTTACCCATCCTAATTCAACCAATATGAACCACCATGCATTAGAAGATTCCCAATAAACACACCAGCGAACCTTTAACAAATGCTCCGTTTCCACCCGCTCACATGTGCCGCAATCATCAGCACCCGTAACCAAGTCTCCAATGACCTGAACTGCGGCGAATGCCAAACCTCGCCATCCCCCATCCTGAAACTGTGAGCACCGGACCTAACGCCACCCGCACCCTCACGGTCATGCCGCCATGACACCACCCTGTCCGTAACTCCAGAACATGAACCTACACAACCCCGGGAACCACGTCACCAACTGACCCCACGAACTGACCACATGCTACAACCCCCCAGCTGCTACTAGCGACTGTCCCCACCACTACAAAAGGCAAAAACTTAAATTGGTTAACTCGCCAGGCTGCCTTCAGAGGATGTCCTCAGATCAGCCGTCCCTCTCCTTTCTCGACGGTCGTCCATGTCCATTGTCGGTCCCGGGACAGTCCCTCAAGCTGCAGCCACCGAATGCCCGCTGGGCTCGCCCCCTGAGCCAGGAGCACCGCGTCCACATGCCCTGTTTGGGCCAATTGTCGCCGCCGCAATGCTGGGCTCTCCCCCATCCCGGGGGAAGCCGCTACTAATGGGAGCTGCACTGCTGACCCAATGCCTGCTCCAGGAAAGACCATGAAGCTCCCCCCCTGTCCTACCATCACACTCCACCCCCTAACCAATTACCTTCTTTTCCTCATTCCTATACTAACCATCACCGTTTAAACCTATCAACTCCCTGCCCTCCAGACTGTCATGTCAACCCTATACCCTATGGGTTCCATGGCTTTCTAAGCTTTTCTGTAAGATAAAAACGCTTAAAAACACATCTAAACCAAAAACACATGAAATGTAGAAGAGGTATCAAAAATAAAGCAAAAATCGAATAATCAGAGAAGATTGTGTAGTTTGGTGCAGACACCTGCAGAAAACAAAAAACACAGGATTTCTGCAATATGTGAATATGGCCTTACATGCACAAAAGGGAATATGTCACATAGTGAAGCTTATATAACTATGAGAAAGTTCTGGCTGCTATGAAGAAATGAACAGTCCGGAGCATCTGCTGAACGCCCCTTACTGCCAAATGGGTGTGGCTTGGGGGTGTGGCTAGGGGCGGGGTCAAAATTTGCACGATGCATACTTTGTCAATCTTTCTCTTCTTCAAAAGTTGGGAGGTATGCATACTGTGTCATCAGCCCTTGCAGAATCCAGCTATTGCCTTACAGCAAAGTCAACATCAGATCAGCACTACAGACATTCATAGCCACCAGGAGCAATGGCGGAGATTAAGTGCTGGACCTCGGAAGAATGAGTAAAGAAGTTTGTTTTTTTAACAAACTGCAGCCAGTGAGCAGGATTGGAAAACCCCTTTTAGTATCCAATGAAATATGGAAAATCTGCTGTTCCCCATGTGCATGCCATAAAATGATAAAATAAGGTAAATACTAGCACTATAATATGGAGCTGAAATATATGGACTTTCATCTCTAACCAGCTACAAGAGGACAATGTTGAAAAATAATTCTTTATTTGCAACAGCAATGTCAGGAAATTCCAAGCACTGATGTCATGCCTATATAGGTCACTAGTAAAAGTAAATAATTCATCCACTCTTTATAGTAAGCTGCCTTTTCCTATTAGGTTGTGCTTTTCCTATTACAATACATTATGCTATCATTCTCATACTGTTGAATAACAAGTATTATTTGTTCACTTACCGACTTACATTACTGGTAGCAGCACTACACTAAGGATCTTGCTACAAGGAATCCGAAAAGGATCTATAGTTTAATTCAGGATTTGTGTTACATTTTTTTTAATATTGATAATCGTTTTTTCACAATCTTTATAAAAAAAAATAGAAATTTAGCAATTTTCCCTCTGATCACTGACATTTTTTAGACTAACTTCTTCTTGTTTCAGGAATTCCACAGCTACATCAGCCACATTGAACAGACTTTGACCCTATCTTAAGTAGTGACGCATCTAATAAGCATGTGCAAAGTTCATTGTTAAGTGAGGGGGAAGAGGGTCACCTGTGACATGATCTATTTTGATTGGTGGCTCCTGTGTTATCAGCTGTAGAGGTGTTACCAAAAAATTAGAAAAGAAGGAAATACCTAAGGTATAACATTAACTCTAATAGCTTGGCACTTAAAATATGATGAATTTATCTAACAAAATACCCCTACCCATATAAACATATATACAGTGGGTACGGAAAGTATTCAGACCCCTTTACATTTTTAACTTTTTGATTTGTTGCAGACATTTGGTAAATTCAAAAAAAGTTATTTTTTTTTCTCATTAATGTACACTATGCACCCCATCGTGACAGAAAAAAACAGAAATGTAGAAATTTTTCCAAATATTTTAAACAAGAAAAACTGAAATATCACATGGTCATAAGTATTAAAGACCCTTTGCTCAGACACTCACATTTAAGTCACATGCTGTCCATTTCCTTGTCATCCTCCTTGAGATGGTTCTACTCCTTCATTAGAGTCCAGCTGTGTTTAAACGGATAGGACTTGATTTGGAAAGACACACACCTGTCTATATAAAACCTCACAGCTCACAGTGCATGTCACACCATATGGGAATCATGAGGTCAAAGGAACTGCCCAAGAAGCTCAGAGACAGAATTGTGGCAAGGCACAAATCTGGCCAAGGTTACAAAAGAATTTCTGCAGTACTCAAGGTCCCTAAGAGCACAATGGCCTCCATAATCATTAAATGGAAGTAGTTTGGGACCACCAGAACTCTTCCTTGACCTTGACATCCAGCTAAACTGAGCAATCGTGGGAAAAGAGCTTTGGTGAGAGAGGTAAAGAAGAACCCTAAGATCTCCAGAGATGCAGTAGGGAGATGGGAGAAAGTTGCACAAAGTCAACTATCACGGCAGCCCTCCACCAGCTGGGCCTTTATAGTAGAGTGGCCGACGGAAGCCTCTCCTCAGTGCAAGACATATAAAAGCAGGCATAGATAATTCTAAGTGGTATGTTTGGAGAAAACCAGGTACCTCATCACAGTGAAACATGGTGGTGGCAGCATCATGCCAGCGGAGTATTTTACAGCTATAGGGACAGGACAACTGGTAGCAATTGAAGGAAAGATGAATGCGGGCAAGTAGAGAGATATCCTGGAAGAAAACCTCTTCCAGAGTGCTCTAGACCTCAGACTTGGCCAAAGGTTCACCTTCCAACAAGACAATGACCCTAAGCACACAGCTAAAATACCAAAAGAGTGGCATCAGAACAACTCTGTGACCTTTCTTGGCCGGCCCAGCCAGAGCCCTGACCTAAACCCAATTGAGCATCTCTGGAGAGACCTGAAAATGGCTGTCCACCAACGTTCACCATCCAACCTGATAGAACTGGAGAGGATCTGCAAGGAAGAATGGCAGAGGATCCCCAAATCCAGGTGTGAAAAACTTGTTGCATCATTCCCAAGAAAAGTCATAGCGGTACTAGCTCAAAAGGATGCATCTACTCAATACTAAGCAAAGCGACTGAATACTTATGACCACGTAATATTTCAGTTTTTCTTTTTTTATACAATTTGCAAAAATTTATACATTTCTGTTTTTTTCTGTCAAGATGGGGTGCAGAATGTACATTAATGAGAAAAAAATGAAGTTTCTTAAATTTACCAAATGGCTGCAATGAAACAAAGAGTGAAAAATTTAAAGGGGTCTGAAAACTTTCTGTAGATGAAGTAAAGGAATAGATACAAATTATTTATTAAATATATATCCATAAATCTAAATAGCATCATGTACTTGTTTTCCTTCCTGCTGCTCCTCTGCCTCTACATATACTATGGTTTTAGAGAGGTTGTCCACTTCTTTAACACTGATGGTTTATCTGTAGGGTAGGTCATCAATGTCTGATTGACGGGGTGCGAAACCAAGCACCACGCAGATCAGTTGTTTCCGCTGTCGGCAGTGGCCAGCACTGCTCAGTTATGGAGCTGCACAACACTACTTTGTTAACTCTATAGTGGCTGCAGGCAGGTACTACACATACATCCTCTATTCTAATCTGTGGACAGAGCTGTGCAGCTCCGTAACTGAGTAGTTCTAGCTGCCGATGACATCAGGAACAGCTGATCGGTGGGGGTGCCAAATTAATGCCATTAATGTTATACTGGTGGACAACCTCTTTAATCGCATGTCTTTTTGTCATATATGTTTTCCACAATAATGGATAGTGTCTATAATAAACAATTTGTATAAATTCGTTTATTGGGTCTACATACATTACTTACAAAAAGTGATATTTGGCTTTCTTGTGAAATTTATAAAAAACTAAAAATGTTCATGCTACAGTGATATTTTATGATGATAGTAGGGCATTTCAGTAGAAGCTGTTACCTAATGATGTGACCTCGATGAGCTGGAGCATTATAGTCCCTGAAGATTAAATTGAGGCATGTATTGTTCATGTGGAGGCACAGTGACTGGATTAATGATGTTATTCAAGTATTTGGGTATGTGCCCACGATCAGGACTCACTGCGTCCTGGACACAGCGGGTCCTGACCTGCGGGCCGCGAGTCTCCTCTGCAGGAGAATGCAGGAGACTGCAGCTCCTCGTACCCACGATCAGGGTTCAGAGCGTTGCAGTCTCTCGCTTGTGTTCTCCCTATGGAGGTCGCATGTGTCGAGCCCCGGGGCAGCTGGGCTGCTCGGATCCAGCCAGTCTGTGGCTCAAGGGGTACTGGATCCGGGGGCACCGTCAACCAGTTTTAAATGAAAAATAAAAATAAAAAAAAATAAAATAAAAGTCCAACTACGCCACTCGCGGTTTGAGGCCAGGGTTGATAGGGCCGCCGCTGCAGGTTCCCACTGTGGATGATGGATGGGACAGCATGGATGGTGGAGCCCTCCGAGAGTAGGACTTTTTCCAGGGGGAGGTAAGGGGTTAACGTGGAGGAGCGCGGCAATAAGTCAGTCCAGACAGAGGAGGCAGTTTGCTGGTGTTTACTCACTGGTTCGGCTCCCTGAGACGTTTTGGATTCCAGGTGCGCTCGAGTCCTGATGGCTGTGCCTGTCAACCTGGTGCCACTCTCCACCCGTGCACTCCTGTGTATGTGGGTCCTCCTTGGTGTGGAGCACTTGGAGGTCCTCCTATGTTGGGTCCTGCTGCAGGCAGCTTGGACTATTTAATGGCATGTGTCCCGGTCCCACTTTGCTGCTGATGCCTCGGACATTAAAGGGTGCCATCTGGGTCCTGTAAACCCACCCGCCTGGCAGAGTTAACAGAGGGCCTGAAGTCCATGTCTGTTTTGGGGATCTACACCCCGCCGTCCAAAGTGCTGTGAGCCCTGGATGTCCACCCCACAGGGTCCCTCTGTCCTTGGAGCTTGCTCTCTCTCACTCTTCAGCTACTTTCTTCCTCTGAGTGGCTGTTCTTACTACTCAGGTCTTTGCAGTCTTTTTCCTTCCTTCTATGTGTCTCAAGAGTCTATGGTCTGTCTTGACACCCTTCCTCTTTTACTGTCTACTCCTAACTAACTACTACTTCCCGTCTTCTGCAGACTACCTACACTCCCCAGGTCACTTTCCTCCTCCCCCAGGTCTGGTCTCTTCTTCCCAGTTGGCTGCCTGTTATCTAACAGTGCACAGCCTTCTCATCTGGCTAGGTGAGGCTCCAAACCGGGTACAGCGAGTGTAAATGCCCTGGTGTGCTGGTGTTTGTGTAATGACTGGCACAGTCATGTAGGACCCGAACTGTTACCTTAATTGTTACCTTATTTTTGTGACACCTGGTTACTGCAGGGGCGTCACACATGCGAATCCGCAGCAAACAATAGACATGCTGCGGCTTGGAAAGCCGCACCGCAGATCAGTGTGTGCTGCGGATAAAATGAGCACAGTGGGCATGGGATTTCTAGAAATCCCATCCACTATGCTTGTACTGTATAACGCAGCGTTTTGGATGCAACGAAAACACACTGCATTCAAAATAGTGCAAACAAACCTGCTTGCACTACAACACCATCACAACCAAGGTGGTCTGGTAACAAAAGTGGCTTATGCATAGCGCTCTCCTTAATGTCGCCAACATCTTGGCGGCCATAATTTCTGCTAAGCCTTAATTGACTTTCATTAGTGGCCAGCACTGTGGCCCAATGGTGCCTCGTGCACCAAGATGTTGACACCTGTGTCTGGTGGTGTGATGAGGGATGAGGTACCCTTGCAGGTCATTTAGCACGCAGACCACACTAAGGTAAATGGTTTTGAATGCTCTGATGTGATTCTTGGGAGCCTCTCATCCCCCTTAAATGTGCCTGGAGTTATGTGGCATTCATCATCCAATTCCAAAGGGCATTGATCACAATTAAGTGGTCATCAGTGTGAAATGTGGCCAAAGGACATCCTCTTCTCTAACTTTTTGTGACTCTTGCTGTCTCGTTGTATCCCTTTTACAACCTGTTGATGACACTCTGTGACACTCTAAGCACACTGGCCACGTCCATCTAAGAACATCATGCTTGAAGATTTGCAATGGCGAGGTACTGTTGATCAATTGTTAGGTGTCGTCTTGGTGTCATTATGTCAAAATGAACAGCATAATGGGTAGGACTGTTTAAATACCAATTCTAATTGAACCCTGAAATTTATTGGGCGATTCATAGATAAAACACCTGTTGTGACTTTTGAGATTATTATTATTATTATTATTATTATTGTTTATTTATAGAGCACCATTGATTCCATGGTGCTGTACATGAGGGGGTTACATACAGAATACATATACAAGTTACAATAGACAGACTGGTACAGAGGGAAGAGGGTTAAGCTCTATGTTATAGAACAGCAAGTTGTTCAAAAAGTACTAAAACATTGAACAGTTGGATATTTGTGCATTCAGTAGTTTAGAGAAGGTCACATTAAATTCACCTGAAAAGGTTAGAGGACATTTTAGGATCATTCTGAAATTTTACCTGAAAACCAAATATCCCTAACTTTGTGAGTAAAGAATCAGTGAAGTAGTGTGGCAGTGGCAAGTGTTAAAATATCAAGATTACTTTTTCTTTTTTATTAAACATCATGATATCATAAGAAAAGCCATTGCCAAAAATGTAAACCTGAATTAAACAATATGTCAATTTTGCATTAAATATGCCATGTATAGGAACAATCTATGTTAAGCCAATAACTAATCTACAAAAGCCTGCTTCAAAGTACTTGCTCCTCATCAGTGTAGAACAGAATCTAGCTACATGAGTTAATTGTCTTTGAGGGTGTGTGGTGGAAGTATTGGTTCTACTCAACAACTCACCTACTGTATCCTCACCTTGTAGACTGTGAGCCCTCGCGGGCAGGGACCTCTGTCCTCCTGTACCTGTCTGTGTCTTGTATTGTTTATGATTATTGTACTTGCCCTATTATGTATACCCCTTTCACATGTAAAGCGCCATGGAACTGATGGCGCTATAATAATAAATAATAATAATAATAACAACTTCATGCCCAGATCATTTTTCATTTTCCCAATCTGTCTGGTATGATGTTGGCTACATTTCGGTGCGTTTTTTTTCCAGAAGATGCAGATTTAGTGCAGAAATGTCTGCAACCAAATGCTCAAGTGCGCACATCGCCTAATCCCATAATCCGGCATTGTGTTCAATGGCTTCACCTGAGGTGAGGTCACTGAGTTTACCTCAGGTCAGTTCACCTGAGGTCACAGCTGGGGTACCAGGGGAACCCTAGCTGTGAGGTCAGGTGAACTTAGTGATGTTACCGATCCCAGCTGCGGCTCCGTCAGTGTTCCTGACACCACAGTGTTTGGTCACATTTTGAAATGTGACCGTGCACTGTGACCTTAAGATGTTGCAGACCTCCAGGGGTATTTTAGGGGTTAATAAATTGGAGAAAGAGGGTTTTTTTGTTTTTAAATAAAGGATTTTGTCCCTATGTTTTGTATTTACTTTGACTTAGAGTTAGTAAAGGGGGTGTCTCAGAGACCCCCTCCCCATTACTAACCTTGGGCTTGATGACAGCTGCCATTTTTTAACAATTCACAGCTGTCATTAACCCCTCACACCAGGGCAATCCAAATGAGCCAGGCAACGCAACGGAATTGGCGCAACTAATGGATCTGCTATTTTTAGGCTGGGGAGGGCCCAATAACTATGTGCCTCCCCAGCCTGAGAATACCAGCCCCCAGCTGTCCGCTTTATCCATCTAATGGATGTGCCAATTTTGGGGAGGCTGCAGACTTCTATCTTTAGGCTGACGAGGGCCCAATAACTGTAGGCCACCCCATCCTAAGAATACCAGCCCTATGCTGTACACTTTATCTTGGCTGGGTATCAAAATTGGGGGGGACCTAACAATGTTTTTATAAAATTAGTTATTTAAATAATAATTAAAAAAAGCATGTGCTGCCTCGTAATTTGATACACAGCCAAGATAATGCACACAGCTGGAGACTGCAGCCTGTAGCTGTCTGCTTTATCTGCGCTCGGTATCAAAATACGAGAGACTCTGCACCATTTTTTCCAATTATTTATTTATTTTTACGCTATACTTTGGTCACCCAGAAAGCCAGTGTGAGGGCAACAAATCACAGACACTGCCACAGAGGGTGATCTGGGGATGCAGTGCATATTCATGAACTTTAATGTATGGACCAGGAAGCAGTGTGACAGCTGTGGGGGAACTCAGTAATTGTAATTCTCCTGCTTTAATCCCCATAATACTCTGACAGCATTAAAGGGCTTTGCTTAGTTACCCGATATTTACCCTGTCTACGTGTGCAAGGAGCCAACGCTAAGCGGTGTACGCTGGTAACCAAGGTAAATATCGGGTAACCAAGCAAAGCGCTTTGCTTAGTTACCTGATATTTACCCTGGCTATGTGTGCAAGGAGCCTAACTGAACAGCCCAAACTACAGGCCGACAGGACGATGCTCGACACTTCCCCGCTTGGCTTCGCCCCCCCTGCACTCCGCCCTCCGCATGTATACACTGAACACACACACACCCCTCTGGATAGTCACGTGTCCCCAGCCATGCAGTCCCCGGCACTGACATCCTCAGCGCCATGGGCCCGCTCGGCTCCACCCACCCCGCACTCCGCCCCCCGCACACATTAGGCTGCTTTCACACTTGCGTTGTGAGGCATCCATCACAGTGCGTTGTGTGACGCATGTAACGGATGCGTTGCAAATAGTGTGCTAATAAAGTAACGGATTCCTATAAAAGAACGTTTTGCGGGTTTTTTTGTTTTGTTTTTTTTTGTTTTCTCTTTAATGTTTCGCTGGGAAAAGGAGATTTGCGGTCGGGAGGAGAGAGAGAGGTGACCGCAAATCCCCTGAGTGACTGCAGTGAGCCGCGCGATCAGCTGTGCCGTCACTCAGGTGACCCGTGGCGACAGCTGCAGTCCTCCACCCGAGAGCTGTGTCCACGGTACACCTGAGTGAGGTCACAGCTGATCGCGCAACTCACTTCAGTTGTTGCGTGGAGCTGATAAAGCGGTCGTGTTCTACTGCCGCTCCTGTCAGCTTCATATAGCAGAGCTGAAAGCGTTGTGGGACCTCTGTGGATTACGTCGGACCTGGAGGGGTATTTGGGAGTTTAATAAAGTGGTGAAAGAGGGTTTTTTTTGTCTTTTATTCCAAATAAAGCATTTTTTTGAGTGTATGTGTTTATTTTCTTTAACTTACAGGTTTATCATGGAAGGTATCTCGGGGAGACACCTGCCATGATTAACCTAGGACTTAGCGGCAGCTATGAGCTGCTGCCATTAACTCCTTATTACCTCGATTGCCACCGCACCAGGGAAATTCGGGATGAGCCGGGTAGAGTCCCGGGACTGTCGCATCTAATGGATGCGGCAATTCCGGGTGGCTGCTGGCTGATATTGTTAGGCTAGGGGGCTCCCCATAACATGGAGCTCCCCATCCTGAGAATACCAGCCTTCAGCTATATGGCTTTACTCTTCCTGGTATACAAATTGGGGGGGACCGCACGTCGTTTTTTTTTTAAATTATTTATTTATTTTTTTAACTGCTCAATATAGACCTGCCCACCGGTGGCTTTGATTGGTTGCAGTGAGACAGCTGTCACTCAGCGTGGAGGCGGGTCTGACTGTAACCAATCATAGGCGCCGGTGGGCGGTGGAAGCAGGGAATACGAGATTGAATAATGAGCGGCCGGCATTTCAAAAGAGGAAAAGCTGCCGGAGCTTTGTGACAGCCGTGCAGCACCGCGCTTGTGATCGGTGAGTATGAGAGAGGGGGGGGAGAGGAGGTGGAGGGGGGAGAGAGACCAGGAGTGATTTTGATTTTAAACGATTTAGATAGATCGTTCTGCTGGACATGCTGAGCATGCTCAGTAGAATGTGACGGTATTTGTCAGCGGATTCTGCCGCTTAGCGCATAGTGGCGGAATCCGCCACCATAGACAATCCTTAGACACCTTGGCGGATTCCAACGGAATCTGTCAATGTGCGTTATTTTAACGACCCAAAAAACGCTACATGTAGCGTTCCCTCCGCCCGACGCGGCGTCAAAATAACGACTCTTGCATTACAGTACGTCGTCAATACAAGTCTATGGAAAATAGCGCAGTGCATTAACAGACAGCGCTATTTTCTATAGCGGCGGATTGCGATGAACGCAAGTGTGAAAGCGCTCTTACCCCGCAGGATGGGGGCATATGTCAGGATGGTGGCTGCACCACGATGGGGGCACATACCAGCATTGGGCCACATCACAGCATCAGTATATTTTTCCTGAACTTTACACTGTTCATGGCCTTCTTTCATTACAAGCCATGGACATCATTAAACATTAGACTCATCTATTAAAACTGTTCCTTCTGTTGTTTGTCATTTTCAAACCAATAAACAATTATAAAAATACTAAATTAAACCTAACCCATCCAGTCCATTCATTACCTTATTATTCAATCTGCTAACCTACATACACATTCTACAGTAGACTACCCGATACGTTAGAATCGGGCCACCTTCTAGTGTAGGCATAAGTGGAGTGTATGAGCTCTGCTGTGGTCACAGCACTTAATTTGTTACACATTTTTTACACAACATTATAATCTGCTGCACAATTACATAACGGCCCACATGAGTGTGACGTCCAGGCTGACATTTTTACAATATGTAAAGTACCGTATGTACTTTGACAAAATATAGGGTTATGCATTTTTATTTTATCATTCACTTTTCTGTCTATGTCAAAAGTGTGAAAATTGTTGTAGCAATGAAATGCACAGCTGGTTACGTAACGCAACTATTCAATTAATTCGACCAGCAACTATTTTTCCAACTCTATCATGAACTAAGCCAAGAATGCATGTTTATTAATGGGGAGAATGAAATAAGCATCTACCAGACACCCTTGACAGTGGTTTGTCTCCCACTGGAACAATGGATTGGGCACGTTAAAATAGAACATGCCTAATCCTTTCTTCCACCATCTGTCGTTAGAAGAGAGTTAAGAGATCCCCATGCACATTAGATAGTTGCCTATTTCCACACAAGTTGGCAAGTTTGGCTGACATTATCCAATAAATAAGTAAATACAGTTAGGTCCAGAAATATTTGGACAGTGACACAATTTTCGCGAGTTGGGCTCTGCATGCCACCACATTGGATTTGAAATGAAACCTCTACAACAGAATTCAAGTGCAGATTGTAACGTTTAATTTGAAGGTTTGAACAAAAATATCTGATAGAAATTGTAGGAATTATACACATTTCTTTACGAACACTCCACATTTTAGGAGGTCAAAAGTAATTGGACAAATAAACTAAACCCAAACAAAATATTTTTATTTTCAATATTTAGTTGCGAATCCTTTGGAGGCAATTACTGCCTTAAGTCTGGAACCCATGGACATCACCAAACGCTGGGTTTCCTCCTTCTTAATGCTTTGCCAGGCCTTTACAGCCGCAGCCTTCAGGTCTTGCTTGTTTGTGGGTCTTTCCGTCTTAAGTCTGGATTTGAGCAAGTGAAATGCATGCTCAATTGGGTTAAGATCTGGTGATTGACTTGGCCATTGCAGAATGTTCCACTTTTTTGCACACATGAACTCCTGGGTAGCTTTGGCTGTATGCGTGGGGTCATTGTCCATCTGTACTATGAAGCGCCGTCCACTCAACTTTGCGGCATTTGGCTGAATCTGGGCTGAAAGCATATCCCGGTACACTTCAGAATTCATCCGGCTACTCTTGTCTGCTGTTATGTCATCAATAAACACAAGTGACCCAGTGCCATTGAAAGCCATGCATGCCCATGCCATCACGTTGCCTCCACCATGTTTTACAGAGGATGTGGTGTGCCTTGGATCATGTGCCGTTCCCTTTCTTCTCCATACTTTTTTCTTCCCATCATTCTGGTACAGGTTGATCTTTGTCTCATCTGTCCATAGAATACTTTTCCAGAACTGAGCTGGCTTCATTAGGTGTTTTTCAGCAAATTTAACTCTGGCCTGTCTATTTTTGGAATTGATGAATGGTTTGCATCTAGATGTGAACCCTTTGTATTTACTTTCATGGAGTCTTCTCTTTACTGTTGACTTAGAGACAGATACACCTACTTCACTGAGAGTGTTCTGGACTTCAGTTGATGTTGTGAACGGGTTCTTCTTCACCAAAGAAAGTATGCGGCGATCATCCACCACTGTTGTCATCCGTGGACGCCCAGGCCTTTTTGAGTTCCCAAGCTCACCAGTCAATTCCTTTTTTCTCAGAATGTACCCGACTGTTGATTTTGCTACTCCAAGCATGTCTGCTATCTCTCTGATGGATTTTTTCTTTTTTTTCAGCCTCAGGATGTTCTGCTTCACCTGAATTGAGAGTTCCTTAAACCGCATGTTGTCTGGTCACAGCAACAGCTTCCAAATGCAAAACCACACACCTGTAATCAACCCCAGACCTTTTAACTACTTCATTGATTACAGGTTAACGAGGGAGACGCCTTCAGAGTTAATTGCAGCCTTTAGAGTCCCTTGTCCAATTACTTTTGGTCCCTTTATAAAGAGGAGGCTATGCATTACAGAGCTATGATTCCTAAACCCTTTCTCCGATTTGGATGTGAAAACTCTCATATTGCAGCTGGGAGTGTGCACTTTCAGCCCATATTATATATATATGTTTTTGTAAACAGCTAAAATAACAAAACTTGTGTCACTGTCCAAATATTTCTGGACCTAACTGTATATATATATATTATATATAGCTTTCCTGGGAATCAATTTGTGCCAAGTTTGGTACCGTAGGTTCATCCAATGTGCAGGCCACATGGTGAATTAATAAATACCTTCAGAGTTTTAGAATAATTCATAAACTGCTCTTTCCTCTTTACAGGTTATCAGAGTCCACTCTCATTGCTCACAGCAAAGAATAGCTGCTGAAACCAAGAATGGGAAGCTTTTTTCCTTACCCACTAAACTGAAGAGGCTGAAATTCATCGTTAGAGAAAACAATGGATCTGGTGGTTCTATAAAACGTAAGTGATACTGTCACAGCTGTTCTTTTAGTTGGAAATGATAAGACATTTTTCCTGTGACAAAGTAGAATTTACATCTTGCCGATCCGCTTATTCTACAGGAAATAAGATACCACCAGAGGAATTCGACAGCGCCTCTCTCATAAAGAACACAAACACTTGGCTGAGCATTCCTGTGTATGGTGGACTCAGGAGAGATGGCTGTTGGACAAACGGTTGCCCAAACAATCATTTAGCCAACAGCTGCCTATTGTGCAGGTGGAGCTTGGGGTCAGGTGTTTTATATGGGGACATCATATAGTGGTGATATCGTAGATGACAAGCACATTCTTGTCTTATTGGGATACCGTGCGGCTGTATGGGAGTATTCTATGGCTTCATTGTTTTTGGTGGCAATCTCTTGTCTGCTTTAGTATCCTTTTTGGAACGTCATATTTGTGACTTGGCTATCTTTGTCAGTCTCCTAGATAATAAATAAAGCAATGATGCGCGTGCATCATCATTTATCTCCCTTATGGTGTATTGCTTTAGTTTGCTCCTCATGCAGTCTTCTGTGTGATGGCTGCGCATCGGTCCTAGCTTGACAATGGGATAATGTAAGTTAATTCCCACACTACATAACTTTGAAGTGAGAGTCAGCATTATGTGTGCTCTGTATGGATGTTATGTGGATTGTTCCCACAATTAAGATTGCTCACCCTATTCCTGTGTTTACTGTGCATGTGTACGTTTGCGTGATGCTCTCCTTGAGGTTAGTTGGTCCGGACACTCCAATTTGATCTATAATGATTAAACATGTGCAGTGTGGACATGGAAAGAGGCTGTGTCTGGTGTCCCCCCATGTGTTTATGGAGTCGTCATTTAAAATACCTGTATATATAATGAATTCAGTTATGTAAAGTAAGATTTTTATATATTTATTCTTGATGATATGTACTATAAAATCATACCAATGCAAAGCATATGGTGTACTGTAACACTGACGCTTTTTAGGTGTGAATGATTCATCTGAATCCTGTATATTTATAAACGTGGATAATTAATGCAAATTGTTTGATGATGGATGCCTCTTTATAAGGGCTTGCTCACATGAGCGTATAAAATACCCGAGTGTTATCTGACTTTTCATTGGATAGCACTTGGACCAGTGTTATACTATGGGGCAGTGCAGATTTGCGATTTTTTTTCTTATGCCAATTCCCAAATCATGCGCACCCATACAAGCCTATTGGTGCATTTGAAACATCGGACTGCACTGATGTAATTCGAGTGTAAAAATAAATGAATAACTAAAAAAGATGCTGCAGGGTCCCCCGTATATAAATACCCAGCACAGATAAAGCAGACGGCTACAGGCAGCAACCCCCAGCTGTGCATGTTATCTTGGTAGTGTATCTAAATAAGAGGGACCCCATACATTTTTCTTTTAAATTATTTAAATCATTTAATTAAAAAAAAAGGGTGCGGTACCCCCCCAACTTTGATACCAAGACAAGATAAAGCTGACAGCTGAGGGCTGGTATTCTCAGGCTGGGGAGGCCCATGGTTATTGGAACCCCCAGCCTAAAAATATCAGCCCACAATTGTCGCATCCATTAGATGCGTCACTTGTGGAGCTTTACCCAGCTCATCCCAATTGCCCTGGTGTGGTGGCAATTGGTTTAATATAAGACTGTTACAGCTGTTGTTTGTCAAAAATCACAACTGCCACTAAGCCCTGGATTAGTAATGGGGAGGGATCTATGAGATCCCCCCCATTACTAATCCTTAAGTAAAAAGGTATAAACACAAAGAAAAATCCTTTATTAGGAAAAAACAAAACACCCTATTTCTGAAATGTATTAACCCCAAAAACACCAAGATCTGGCGTAATCCACACCACGATCCCGGCTCTGCTACGTACTAAAGTCACAGTGCGTGGGCGCATTAGCGAACATGATCACCCACTGTGGTTTCAGACAGACACTGACTGAGCTGCAGCTGTGAGTGGTGACGTCACTGAATTTACCTGCAATCACAGCTGAAGGTTTCAATGGTACCCACCTATGGCTGCAGGTAAACTCACCTCGGGTGAACTCATTGAACGCAATGAGACCTGCATCTCTTGGCAGAAAACTGTGTTTTTTTGGCCAATAGATGCAAGTTTGGTGCTGGAATTTATGCACCAAATTCCTGCACCAATACAACAGCTCCTGACAAAAAAAATGCATAAATATGTGGAGCGGTTTTGATGCATTTTTTGACAGAAAACGCAGAATTGATGCAAGAATTTGGTGTTTAAATTCCAGCACCAAATCTGCAAATCTGCATCTCCTGGCAGAAAATCTGCAGTTTTCATGCCATTTCCGTGC
Source organism: Anomaloglossus baeobatrachus (assembly GCF_048569485.1). Taxonomy (NCBI): domain Eukaryota; kingdom Metazoa; phylum Chordata; class Amphibia; order Anura; family Aromobatidae; genus Anomaloglossus; species Anomaloglossus baeobatrachus. The sequence continues at coordinate 438,430,822 of NC_134356.1, read as the reverse complement.
AGTTTTCTGCCATGAGATGCAAATTTGGTGCAGAAACATGCTGCAAACATTTCTGCACTTCCTGACAGAAAACCGCACCTAAACTGCATTTTTTTGACAGCAGATGCAGATTTGGTGCTAAAATTTGTACACCAATTTCCTGCACCAAATCTGCATCTCCTGGCAAATAACGCATGAAAAAATTATGTGATTTTTTTTTTGTGTGTTTTTTTTTTGTCAGGAGATGCAGATTTGGTACAGGAATTTGGTGTATAAATTCCATCACCTAATCTGTATCTCATGGCAGAAAACCACTTTTTCTGCCGGGGGATGAAAATTTGTTGCAGAAGCCTGGTGCACACATTTCTGCACCAAATCTGCATCTCCTGGCACAATACTGCTTTTTTTTGCCAGGAGACACAGATTTGGTGTGAGAATTTATGCACCAAATTTGCATCGTCTGGCAATAGAAAGCATGAAACCGAGTTGCAGTTTTCATGCATGTTTTTTGCCAGGAAATGCAGATTTGGTGCAGGAATTTGGTGTATAAGTTCCAGCACCAAATCTACATCTCTTGGCAAAACCCAAGTGGTTTTCTACCAGAAGATGCATGTATCATTGAACTCAATGAGTTTACCTGAGGTGAGGTCACTGAGTTCACCTCGGGAAGTGCACTTGGGGTACACACCTGGGGTACCGTGGGAACCCCAGCTGTGACCTCAGGTGAAGTCACTGAACTCAATGCCGAATTGCCAGATTAGGCAATGTATGCAGATTGAGTATTTGGGTGCAAAGATTTCTGCACCAAATCTGCATGTCCTGGCAAAAAGCCCACTCCGAAACCGCATGTGTTTTTAATGCAGTTTCAGTGTGTTTGTTTGACATGAGATGCAGATTTGTTGCATAAATGTCTGCAACAAATACACAGTTTGTGCACATTGCTCAACTGAGTTCACTGAGAGCCGTAGGGGAGCCCTTGAGTGTGAACTCTGGTGACCTGACTGCCGGATTGCCAGACTGTCAGATTACGGGACACAGTGGAACAGCAGTCCTACAGTCTGATAGCTGTGAAGCCTGAAAACCTTAAAGGAGCCTTTAAGAGAGCCTTTAAGTTTCTTGCAGTTCCCTACTGTTGGAGGCTGTGAACTGTGGTAACAGTTTACATATGTTCCAGCAGCTGGAAACTCAAAGAACATTAAAGGCGCTCTTAAAGGCTCTCTTAAAGGGTCCATTAAAGGGCACCAACCAGCAAGATTTTCATATATAAAGTAAAGTCAGTGCTATACTGGTGCTAGGTTGCTGAATCTAAGCATACCTTTTGTTCAGAGATTGGATGTTTAATTTCAGAAAAATGTTCAAGTAAAATTCCAGAAATGCACTGCTATTTGATTGACAGGTGCAACAGGAAGGGAATATATGGGTCGGGTCTTGCTATCTATTCCCGCCCCTGTCTGCCTGTCTGGCTTTCCTCCCCCTGTTGTCGTCATAGACATTAATTACAGCACAAACAAGCAGACAGGGGTTGGACTAGATAGCAACACTCAACCCACATACTGTATTCCCTTCCTGTTGCACCTGTCAATTAAATAGCAGTGGATTGTTGGACCTTTACTTGCCCATATTTCTGAAATTAAACGTCCAATCTCAGAACATAAGGTATGCTTACATTCAGCATCCTAGCACCAGTATAGCACTGGCTTTACTTTATAAATCTTGCTGGCTGGTTCACTTTAAAGTTACTGGGTTGACAGCTGCTGCGAGACCCTGTGGCTGTGAACTCTGGTATCCTAAAAGCTACCAGAACTCAAAGCCACCGGGTTGGCGGGGGAAGCAGTGAATAAACTGGAAACTCAGCAAGTCATTTTCATTTTTTTTTTCACTGCACCTCCTAGTCACAGCAAAGCCAGTAACAAAGATGACTACAGCATTACTGTGATTGGAAAGCAATCCCAGCATGTTTATTGGCTGAAAATCAGGCACCAAACATGCTGGGAGGTGTCTCAAATCGTACAATGTGAATACCAAAATACTCGACGAGAAACGAATATTGCGAATACCTTATTATGGTTCCAACCAAAGAATAGTGCAGAGCAGTGTCGGACTGGCTACCGGAGGAACCCCCAGTAATACCAGTCCTGGCTGCGGTTACCTGAATTGAACTCAGGAGCTCTCACCTGAGCTCTGGAGTTCAGCCCGGCCTGTCTGCAGCTGTGACATGAACTGAACCGCAATCACTGTGGAATCAGTCGGCACTCACGGTTCAGACCTGCAAACCCAGATTTCAGTCCAGGCTGCACTCCGGAGCTCAGGCGAGAGCTGCAGAGTTCAGTGCAGGTAACCGCAGCCAGGCCTGGTATTCCTCCGGTAGCCAGTACGATTCTGGTGCAGAGTATATTTGCTCATCACTAATATCTATCTTTTTGAAGAAAACTAACACAGAGGGATTCCACTCGTCATTTGATACTGTATGTGGTTATGGTTCTATGGCTACTAGGAATTGCTTATTGCTTCTTGCTTTACGTTATAAAACCTGAATATTTTCCAAAATACAATAAAAGGAAATTACATTATCTCTTCATAAGCGAAAATGAAAAAATACTGTATGTTCCTATTTTAATGTGTCTTGGATAAATCATATTAGGAAAACCTATCTGTGTTTACTTCTAGTGCAAGGACATAGTTATTTACTTGTGTACTTTGCTTTTCTCTACAGCTTTTAAGTTACCTTTGACTCTGGAAGACATATTGTCAAAATATTCCCTCCCCGTTACTGTCCGATCATCCTCTGCTTTATCCTATAAGCAAAAAGGAGACCTGAAGTCACAAGATGAACTACTTAGCGAGCTGACATTGCAAGACAAATATGAGGAAAATTTCCTGTTTGGACATCCTATTGACAAGGGTAACCGAATTCAACAAAGCATCATATAATGGGGTATTAGAAATGGTAAAATCCATTTGCCATGTGTGGCTCAATATATTTTGAAGAATTTTAAAAAATGCACTTACTGATAGTGTCCTTAATCCCGATCAGGTTCCATGAGGCTAAATATTCACATTGTCTGCGCATGTTGATACATTACCTTGACTTCTAGTATTGGCTTGTGACAGTGTAAAGTTGTATGCAGAATTAGTAGTCAATAGGGAAGGGCCATGAACACATATGATTAGCACAGGTATACAGGCAGTGTCAGGGTACCCCTTTTGAATAGTTCCCCATTAAATGAAGACCCCCAAAGACCAATATAATTCATGAGTTCAGCTTTTTATTAACACAGCTGCAAAATGCTTTTCAATTATTGACAATTAAGCTTGCTTTACACGTTGCAATTTCGCATAAGATATCGTATGCGATTTGCAACGCCCCCATCGTACATGCGGCACGTTCAATTTGTTGAATGTGCCGCACAAACGATTAACCCCCGTCACACATACTTACCCATCCATACGACCTCGATGTGGGCGGCGAACGTCCACTTCCTGGAGTGGGAGGGACGTTCGGCGTCACATCGACGTCACGCCGCAGCCGGCCAATAGATGCGGAGGGGTGGAGCTGAGCGGGACGTAAACATCCCGCCCACCTCCTTCCTTCTGCATTACCGGCCAGGAGCCACAGGACGCAGGTAAGATCTGTTCATCATTCCCGGGGAGTCACACACTGCGGTGTGTGCCACCCCGGGTACGATGAACAATCTTACGTTCAATCCATGAGGAATGAACGACGTGCGTGTGATGAACGTTTTAACGTTCAATCGCAATCGCACGTAGCTGTCATACACTGCAATGTACCTTACAATGCCGGATGTGCGTCACTTATGACGTGACCCCGCCGACACATCGTAAGATACATTGCAGCGTGTAAAGCTGGCTTTACCCATGTAAAGGCTTGCTTGCACCACTGTATAAAACGGACAATTGCTATCTGATGTTTTATCGGATAGCACTCGCTCCTATAGACCAGTGCCGATCAATGTTTTTCAGATCATACGCATCCATTCAGATATGTGGGTGTGTATGAAACATCAGACTGCACTCATGTCATCCAGTGCAGAGACAGGAAATGGAGAAGATGGAGAAATTAATTTCTCCATCTTCTCCGCACCAGTGATCTGATTCTCACATTCGAGAGAATCGGAGCACAGTACAATGACTCTGGTCTCACACTTGCAGCAGAGTTTGAGTCGAGTGTCATTATCATAGCCGATTCTCTCGCATCAGTACAGGTGTGGGTTAACCTTGCCAGCCACTGTGACTGTGAAAAGCACATTACTAAATATACCGACCCTCCTTCAAGTTATCAGATGGAGAGGAGTAACCAAACTTCTGGAACTTTTTTGGAAACTTGGACAAAATGGTAAAAAGTGTGACATTAGTTTTCTTAAAGACCATATAATAATTAAATTGTTGTTTCTGCTTATACTTAAAGGGAAAATATTTATTAATGAGCCAATAATCGTTCCAATGTACATGACGGAGCTGAAACTGGTGGTGGCTGTGGGATTCCAAAATGAAGACAACGGAAAATGGAATGATTTGTGTGACTCGTTCACCAAACAAGTGACAAGCCAAGAAAACAATGCAAATGTTACATGTGAAGGTAGGTTGGCTGAAATATTCACACACAGGTACATCATTTACTATTCTATGTTATTGAAGGAACGGACGCTGGGCAGTACAGGCACCACACTTCTTCACCAAAGAGACTCCATGTATGGGTGTGCCTGCGGGTGGGGTGCATGACACTTACTGGTTTCTTCAGGCTGGCGTCCATCACCCCAGTGCCGGTCATCGTCGTAGACAAAATAGCAACTCGTGCAACACCAGTGTTTCGTTGACAACTAAACTTGTTCAGTTTATTCTTCACATCATTATAACAGACATGGCCTCACTCCTTCTGTTTCTACTGTTTCTAGGGTACTCTTTCTCGACCTGTCCCCCGCTATCTTGGAACTTGTCCTCAAGCTGCCGGGACTGTGTCTCCATCCCCCCCTCATCTTTATACGTTTGTCTGCTTCTGGGCCCTGAAGGCTCTCTAGTTGCACAACTCTCTAAGCCCGCCTGGGTGAGACATAGGGTCTGGACCCATCAAGGTTACCTCAGGGCTCCCTGACTGGCCCTCAAACCATAGCCACGTCTTTTCTTACTTGAGTTCCATCCAGAACTAACACCCCACAAGGCCTGCACTGCTAGCCAAACCGGGCATTAAATATATAAACACTACAGCCTCTACAAGAGCAGACTGCAAATGTGTTGGTAGTTGAACTTCCACCAATATAATATTGATAGCTTATCCTAAGGAAAAGCTCTGGGTTTTTAAAGGCTTCATAACACCTTTAAAAGTTTCATTTATGTGTGCTGATAGCTGTTTTATCCTAACACAACAAACAGTGATACCTAAACTCATCAGTAGCATGCTAGGTGTGTTCCCTACATGGCAAGTTGAAGAAGGTGCTCTGGTTTGATGAGATCACAGTTTAACGTTTTGGGCTAAATGCAAAACGTTATGTGTGGTGGAAACCTAACACTGCACATCATACTGAAAACACCATCCTCACTGTCAAACATGATGGTGGCAGCATCATGCTGTGGGCATGCTTTTCTTCAGCAAAGGCAGGGAAGCTGGTTAGAGTTGATGGGAAGATGGATAGATGGATAGAGCTAAATACAGGGCAATCTTGGAGTACATTCACCTTGCAGCAGGATAACAGCCATAAACATACAGCCAGAGCTACAATGGAATGATTTAGATCAAAACATATTCATGTGTTTGAATGGACCAGTGAAAGTTAAGACCTAAATCCAACTGAGAATCTGTGACGAGCCTTGCAAATTGCTGTTCACAGATATTCTCCATCCAATCTCATTAAGCTAGACCTATTTTGTGTGACGCCCTGACAAAATCAGGTTGTCACAGGAGACTGCATTCATCTTCCAGATGCAGGACTCTCTCCTCCTTGGCCTTCCAACACAAACCCCACACAGGTACATACACCAGCCACAAAAGCCTAGTCACCCCCCCAGAACAATAGGGACACACCAGTGGGCGGGGCCAGGCAGATGGCGACGCCCACCTAGGGGTCCTGACGTATCAAGGGGAGGGAACACAGAGACAAGACGAGCAGTCTGGTGCTGACAGAGGAAGTCAGAGGAGTGAAGTGGTAGTCGGGGGTTGTAGCTCCCGGACTACCGGACTACCTGGGCTGACTAGGTGGCAGACGGCAGAGCAGGGCCACAGGCAATGGAGATCCGGTCGCGGGAGACCTTAAGTGGACCGGGGCAGGGTTGTAGCCCGCCGGTGCCGACAGCGGGAATCCGGTCCGGAGGCCATGCACAGTCGGGGCACCTGGACCCCAGGGCGAGGACATCTGCAAGCACCTTGTTGATTAGCCAGCAGGGGACAAGATACCAAGTCTTGATTCCAAGAGTGAGACGGAAGCCCAACGCGGGGATAGGGCATCTGCAAGTGCCTGCAAAAATCCCAAGGGTCAGATCTCGCGGGCCACAGCTCCCACAGCAAAGACACCGGGAGTGGACTTTTCCCGTTTCATGCGGACTAGTCAACACACGAGACACCAAACTAGAGTGCAGGAGGAAGGGCACCTGTTCTGTTCACCGGTGTGCGGGACCCGAGCACACCCCTCCAGAGGCTACCGGTATCTGGCACTTGGTTTACTATCTGGATTCTGTGTAATTTATTCAAAAACAGTGAGTACACCGGTATCATCTGGTCCAGCCTACAGACTGTGTCCCAGCATTCCACTCCACCTAAACATGGGTCCTGGGACAACACCTCCCCTGCCTGTGGAGGGGATACTATCCTGCTGCCCCGCTCCATCGTCCCCGGGTACCCTATACCAAGGCAGCGGCGGTGTCTCCAACTGTCACCGCAACCCACGGGTGGCGTCACTGACAAACTATCCCCTGTAAATAACCCCTTTATTGCGTTGTGGGCGATGGGCTGCTATATAATATACAACTATATATATATATATATATATATATATACATACACACATATATACACACATATATACACACATATATACACATACATGCATACATACATGCATACACACACACACACACACACACACACACATACACGCAGTGATGTATCATTGTGTTGCTTGCTGCAGTTTTGTTATCACTGTTTTATCTGCTGCAGATCGACCAGATCTCTGAATGCTGAGCTGTGTATTACCCCAACCATGCCACTGATTGTCAGCTTTCCATGTACACTATGCATAGCCAAAAACCTGCCAATCAGTGGTGTGGGTGGGGTTATTCAGAGCTCATGAGCATGAAGGATTATATGGCAGCAGGTATAGTAGTCTTTCAGCCATTATCTCCTGCTGACAAAACAGTGATTTTATCCAATCTACATTATGCTGCTCCCAGGTAAAGTGTATTAACTGTTAATACACATAAAAATCAGTAAGAATAGCAAATACACACACACACACACACACACACACACACACGCGCACGCACGCACACACACAGTGATGTGAAAAGTGTTTGTCCCCTTCCTGTTCTCTTATTCTTTTGCATGTTTGTCACACTTAGGGGTACTTTACACGCTGCGACATCGCTAGCATTGGCTAGCGACGTCCAGCGCGATATTACCCGCCCCCGTCGCACATGCGATATGTGTTGATTGCTGCCGTAGCGAACATTATCGCTACGGCAGCTTCACACGCACATGCCTGCTCTGCGACGTCGCTGTGACTGCCGAACTATCCCTCCTTCAAGGTGGAGGTGCGTTCGGCGTCACCGCGACGTCACTAATCGGCCGGCCAATAGAAGCGGAGGGGCGGAGATGAGCGGGACAAAACATCCCGCCCACCTTCTCCCTTCTGCATTGCCGTCGGGATGCAGGTAAGGAGATGTTTGTTACTCCTGCGGGTTTACACACAGCGATGTGTGGAGCTGCAGGAGCGACAAACAACATCGTACCTGCGGTCGATCCGACATTATGGAAATGAACGACGTTACACAGATCAGTGAGATTGTACGCTTCTGTGCTAATTCATTGTTCCATCTAGGATTTACACGTTGCAATGTCACTTCCGGCGCCGGATGTGCGTCACTAACGACGTGACCCCGACGATATAGTGGTAGTGATGTCGCAGCAACGTGTAAAGTACCCCTTAAATGTGTTTCAGATCACCAAACAAATGTAAATATTAAACAAAGATAACATGAGTAAAGCCAAAAGGTAGTTTATAATTGAAAGTCTATATTCTTAAAGGAAAAAGAAATAGAAACCTACAGTGACCTGTGGGGAAAAGTGATTACTACTATTGAAATCAAGCAATTGCGATAACCGGCACTTGAGAAATTTTGGCCCACTCATCTTTGCGTAACTCTTGTAATTCAGACACATTGAGGGTTTGCAAGCATGAACCACCTTTTCAATCGGATTAAGGCCAGAACTTTGACTAGGCCACTCCAAAGTCTTAGGCTATGTGCACACAGTGCGTTTTTCGCGGCGTTTTTGTGCATTTTTCGGGTGTGTTTTTGTTCAGAAAACTGCATGACTTTGCTTCACCAGCAATTCACTAGAAATTCATGGTGGCCATGTCTAATATTGGCGTGACACCATGAATTTCGGGCTTAGGGCCAGTTGATAATATACAGCTAGCCCTAACCCCATTATTACCCAGCGAGCCACCTGGCATCAGGGCAGCTGGAAGAGTTGGATACAGCGCCAAAAGATAGCGCTTCTATGAAAGCGCCATTTTCTGGGGTGGCTGCGGACTGCAATTTTCAGCGGGGGTGCCCAGAAAGCTTGGGCACCCTGCAGTGCGGATTCCAATCCCCAGCTGCCTAGTTGTACCTGGCTGGACTAAAAAATTGGGCAAAGCCCACTTAATTTGTTTTTTAATTATTTCATGAAATCCATGAAATAATTAAAAAAAAAAAAGGGCTAGCCTATATTTTTGGTTCCCAGCCGGGTACAAATAGGCAGCTGGGGATTGGGGGCAGCCCGTACCTGCCTGCTGTACCTGGCTAGCATACAAAAATATGGTGAAACCCACGTTATTTTTTGGGGGGCAAAAATCTCCTGCATACAGTCCTGGATGGAGGATGCTGAGCCTTGTAGTTCTGCAGCTGCTGTCTGCTCTCCTGCATATACTAGTGGATGGAGCCTGCTGAGCCTTGTAGTTCTGCACCTGCTGTCTGCTCTCCTGCATACACTAGTGGATGGAGCATGCTGAGCCTTGTAGTTCTGCAGCTGCTGTCTGCTCTCCTGCATACACTAGTGGATGGAGTATGCTGAGCCTTGTAGTTCTGCTCTCCCTGCCTCTCCCTCCAGCATACAGTCCTGGGTGGAGCATGCTGAGCATTGTAGTTCCGCAGCTTTCTGCTCTCCTGCATACACTAGTGGAGAATGAAGAACAAAACAACATTTTTTTTTCAACAATCTTTAATGGCATTGTTCACTCATAAAAAACGCATAAAAACGCAGTGCGCAAAAATGCAGAAAAATGCAGCAAAAAACGCACCAAAACGCGGTAAAAAGGCATGCATTTTTTGCCACGTTTTTTTACCGCGAGTACGTTTGTGCGTTTTTTTGCCGAAAAAAACGCACACAAACTCATTGTCAAAAAAACTCAGTGTCTGAACTTACCCTTAGTTTTGTTTGTCGTAAGCCATTCAAAGGTGTACTTGCTGGTGTGTTCCTGATCATTGTCCTTATCTAAGTGCGCTTCAGTTTGAGGTCATGAACAGATTGCCGGACATTCTCCTACAGGATTTTTTCGTACACCGCAGACTTCATGGCTCCATTTACCACATCAAGTCTTCAAGGTCCTGAAGCAACAAAACAGCCCCAGACCATCACACTACCACCGCCATATTGTACTGTTGGTACAATGTTCCTTTTCTGAAGTGCTGTGTTGTTTCAATACCAGATGTAATAGGACATACACCTTCCAAAAAGTTAAACTTTTGTCTTGTCAGTCCACAGAGTATTCTTCCAAAAATCTTGGGAATCATCAAGATGTTTTCTGTCAAAACGGAGACGAGCCTTTATGTTCTTTTTGCTCAACAGTGGTTTTTGTCTTGGAACTCTGCCATGCAGGCCATTTTTGCCTAGTCTTTTTCTTATAGTTTCAGAGTGTTTAAAGGGAAGGTGTCATTAAAAAAAAAAAATTTCAATAACTGAAAAAATGTAAAGTATTAATGGTTTAATTTTTTGTTTAAATATTATTATTTGTTTTTAATTGAGCAAAATATAAAAAAAAAAAAGTTTGATATTTTCCACTGTTAAACACAAGGCGGAGCAGCTACTGAAATCCTACAGAAATTCCACTGTAGAAATAGCCTGGATTACAGCTGCAGTAAAGTGGGCGGAGTCTTCTCTCCTGTGTGTGATATCACACCTCCCCCTCCCAATCTGGGTGTTTCCAAAGGATTCTTGTTTGATACGAGGGGCTGCTGATAAGTCTTTGGCTTTACCCAGAAAGAAACGAGATAGGATGACAAAACTTTACATTTATTCCACATATATATCTCAACAAGTCCACATGAAAGATAAGACTGCACCAAGTAAATCATAAATGCCGGAAAATCAATCATACATAGTGATTTAAAAAGGTGACCAAGTCCAAAAAGTATTCATATTATAAGATTTTTATTAAGTTAAAAAAAATAAATATTAAAAATAGATACAGCAAAGGTGTTTGAACAGATGGTGATAATATATTAGGGGGATCGACCAGGATGACAAAGCCAGTAAAGGGTTACATCACAAAAAAGGGGTTGCAAAAATATCAAATTGAGTCCCCCACCCTGACACGTGTTTCGCCCTCTGAGGACACTTTGGGTGAAACACATGTCGGGGTGGGGGACTTTGGACTTGGCATACAGGATTCTACCTATCTCCAGATATATCACTGATTTATATTGTGATGCTGATATGACTTGTCTCTCTGGCCACTGGGCCTGTATTTTTGCCCATATGATGCACATTTACATCCATCATGGTGGATTGCATATACTGCTCAGTTTTTGTGAGTGAAAAACCTTTCATGTTATGCCTTTGTGTTGGCGACACATATATTTTTTGAGGTACATATGTACCGCCCCGCGCTTGGCTGCAGCCAAGCCGCTTGGGTCCGGGCTCGTTGGTGGGTAGCTCGAGCGCCTCCGGACCCGAGGTCACTTCGCTCTGAAAGGGGATGCTGGCACTTTTAATGGGGGGTTAGGTGGGTGCACAGCCGGAGCCGCGCTTGAGTTGTGGTGAAGGTAAACACCACCACTGCAGTTACGGGGCACCCGGGAAAGATGGTAGTGCAGCAAGATGTTAACCCCTCCGTGGGCAGGGATGGTGGCCTCGGGCCCCATTGAGGATAGCTGGGCGGTGCAGGGCGGTGCACGGCTGGATGGCACTGTTGTACTCACTGTTATTGACTCACACAAGTCTCTGGTAAACCAAGTTGATGGTGGTCGGTGCCCGCAGCCGGCTGCGTCTGGTCCCCCACCCGGTTCAGTGGTCTTGGCCTTTCTCCTGCACCGTGTTGTGTACTTGGGCTGCCTGCGCTTCAGCAACGGGAGTCTGCTCCCCGGCTTTGTGAATGTCGGGAGAGCCGTTTTGCCCGTAGACACTGGCCCGTGGGATCTCTCTGCCTGTGCGGTGGCTTTCTATCCCCCTCGGTGGGCTGTTGTCTTCAGTCGGACTTGGGTGGGAAAGGACCTATAGTCCAGACTGCAATCAGTTAATTAACTCAGTCCAGCGGATTCTGGACCTCGTTTCAGGGTCTGAGTACCCCTCTGTGTGCTCCGGTTTCCGAGTCGGTTCTCCGGGCCGGTACCGGCGTGCCACTACCCTGTCCCGATCCACCACGGTTCCACCGAGCCATCTTCCCAGCTCCTGCAGGCTAAGGCCACCGTTTGCCTCCTAGCCAAAGGTGCCCAGGCTTCAACCCCGGCACCTGTCAGACTCCTCTCACTCCTCACTGACTACTCAACTCAACTCAACTCAACTGACTGTTTCCTGCCTCAGGCCCGCTTAACTCCTCGAGGGGTGTGGCCAACCGCCTGGCTCCGCCCCCTGGTGTGTTCATCAAGCACTGAGGGAGGTGACTAGGTTTTAATGGTTGGCTGATGACACCTTTTTGGGGGACAGGTGTAGTGAGGGGGTTTATCTGTGACTAACTGGCTAGTCCAGGGCGTCACACATAGATTTTAATATGACTCAATTTTATATTTTTACAACCCCTTTTAAGTGATGTAACCCTTTACTGGCTGTGTCATCCTGGTCGATCCTCTGTCCCCCTGGTATATTATTACCATCTCTTCAAATACCTTTGCTGTATCTATTTTTAATATTTATTTTTTTGAACTTAATAAAAATCTTATTATATGAATACTTTTTGGACTTGGTCACCTTTTTCAATCACGATGTATGATTGATTTTCTGGGGTTTATTTAATTCACATACTCTCCACTGATGTCAACACACTTCTTATATCAGTATTCCAAGTTCTGTAAGCCTAGCAAAAAGTAGAATTTCGGTTGTCTTGCAGGATCAAGATTCCTTTGGACAGCTTGCCATGCCTTTTGGTCGTTAGAGCTGCCTTCAATTGGTGCAAAAGTTCAATGTAACACCTTACATTGAGTCTGGAACCCTTTTGAAGGTAGTCCACTAGCAGCCCACCCTCCTTATCCAAATAACACAGACTCCATCACCCTGAACGTCTTTGGACAAGGAGAACCACTGTGCCTCCACTCTTTTGACTGCTCCTTGTTTTCAGGGTCATACAAATAAATCTAGGTGTCCTCCATAGTGACCAGTCCATCCAGGAAGTTCTTATCAGTCTGGAAACGCTGAGAAATGGACTAGGTAGTTTTCACTTGCGTGCTTCTCGGATCTGTTGTCAAACATTTGGGCACCCACTTTGCAAATAGCTTCCTCATGTCCAAATGTTCATGGATAATTACACAAACACATTCACAGGAAATCCCCATGATGTCTGCTATTGCTTTAGCTTAAATTCGTCAATTCTCCAGTATGAGGTTGTACACAGTATCGACGATCTCCAGAACAACAACAACTCTCGGTCGTCCAGGACGTTCCTCATCATTTGTGCTGAAGTGGCCCATTTTAAATTTGGCCACCCTGTTCTTAACTGTGGAATATGAAAGGCATTGATCCCCTAATGTCTGCGACATATCACCATGAATATCCTTCACGGACTTTCCTTGAAGAAACAAGAATTTGATCACTCCTCTGCTCTCAGTTGCTGTGAATATCGCATTAGACTCCACCATTTTGTTTTGCGTAGAACACTGTTGCCATAAGCAACAAACAAATTTTGAAAACATATATTAGACACATAAGGCTTTCATGTGATGTAACATTTGTTACCATAGAAACAAAAAATATCACAAAGATATGTGCAGCCCCTTGTATATTGACTATCCTCAGTCCTCCTCCCACGCCACCCGCAATTTCATTACTTAGTGCAGACAGTGACCTAGGCATATCTTCCCCTCCTGTAAAGTAATTGCCCTCTCCACAGTCACTAGTTTAAACACCCTTCTAGCCATTTTTTCCCCTCAGTACAGATGCACCCTCCCCATTGAGATGCAGCCCTTCCCTAGCGTAGAACTTGTAGCCAACAAAGAAGTTGCTACTTTTAAACCCTTAATTATGGTGGAGTCATGAACATTGACCTTAATTCATGCAAGTGAGGCCCACAGTTCTTTAGATGCTGTTGTGGGGTCTTTGTGACCTTTTTTATGAGTCGTCATTGCCCTTTTGGGGTAAATTTTGTTTGGCCAGTCACTCCTGGGAAGGTTCACTGCTGTTCAATGTTTTCACCATTTGTAGATGGGTCTCATTATGGTTTTCTATAATCCCAAAGCTTTAGAAAAGGCTTTATAACACTTCCCAGACTGATAAATCTCAATGACTTTGTTTCTCATTTGTTCTTGATTTTTTTTTTAGATCTCAGCATTATGTCTAGCTTTTGAGGATCTTTTGGTCTCAATCAAGAAATCACTTAGATAGGACCTGCCTGACAAAGTGAAGTATAACGAGTCTGAGAGTAATCAGGCCTGGGTGTGGCTAGGGAAATTGAACTCACCGTTCCAAAGATGTGATAAATTATATATTAACTGTAGGTTAAGTGGGAGGGAGGAAAATCACTTTTTCACACAGAGCCCTCTAGATTTGGATTTCTTTTTCCCTTAATAATAAAGTCCTAAATATATAAACTGTATTTTGTGTTTACTTGTGTTATCTTTGTCCAATATTTAAATGTTGATCTGAAACACTTAAGGGTGACAAACATGCAAATGAATAAGAAATCAGGAAGATGGCAAATACTTTTTCACACCATTATATATATATATATATACATATAGTATAGTCATCTACAGCATGATTTGATAATATATATACACTTTACTTTGTCATCTCTTTGTTCACAGAAATATTTATGCTTGATAAAAGGGATCTTTCTACCCAAGAGCCTTGCTATAGCGCTGTAGAGACAATATACATTGACATTAGCGAATTGAAGGAAAGTAAGAAAACACCTCTGGAGAACACAACAAAATGTAATGTTTACCAATTACACCCTGTACCATTGCCAAAGCCGGTGTTTAGAAATCTGTCACAAAAGAATGTAAATTCAGTGATTCCATCTGCAGAAAACTTCTCATCCATCAATGATATTCCAAAGGATTTGCGTAATCTGACTGTCAACCAGGTGTGCCAATGTCTGACATTACTGAACATGAATCAATATGTGGAAGCCTTTAAATCAGCACAGGTAGATGGTCAACTGGTGTACGACCTTAACCATGACATGATGACCAGCTGCTTGGGCATGAATGGACTTAATGTTGTAAAGTTTATAAAGTTTCGAGATGGATGGAGACCTAATGTGCAATACTAGCCATAGCCAATGCATCAGTTTGAAGGATATGCCCTAATGTGGAAAAGGAAAAACAAAACTTGATTAGAAATAAACCTACAAGTAAAGTGAAGATCTTGAAAATTATGTTTACATTCCTCTTCTGACCAATGTATCTTAATCATTTTTCCTGTTAAATTTAAGTTGATGATTTATATTATGATATATTATGCAACACTAAAATGAGGAACAGAAAATTGTAATCATACTCTAATACCGTATTGCTGATATATATTGTATTGCTGCCATTTTTCTAAATATTTTATTATATCTTTTCATGTCACAACACAGAAGATATGACAATGTGATACAATGTAAAGTAGTCAGTGTACAGCTTGTATAACAGTGTAAATTTGGTGTGATCTCTAGCTAACTCAACACACAGCCTTTAATGTGTAAACTCTTGGCAAAAGTGAGTACACCTCTATGTGAAAATGCCCAGATTGAGCCCAATTAGCTATTTTCCCTCCCCGGTGTCTAGTGACTCATTACTGTTATAAGATCTCAGATGTAAATGACGAGCAGGTATGTTAAATTTGGTGTTATTGCTCCTACATTCATGTCGTCCTGGTAACTGGAAGTTCAAGATAGCACCTCATGACAAAGAATTCTCTGAGGATCTGAAAAAAATAATTGTTACTCTACAAAAAGATGGCCTAGGCTATAAGAAGATTGCCAACACCCTGGAACTGAGCTGCAGCGCGATGGCTAAGACCATACAGTAGTTAACAAGACGGGTTCCACTCAGAACAGGCCTCGGCATAGTTGACAAAAGAAGTTGAGTGTATGTGCTGAGCATCATAACCAGTGGTTGTCTTTTCAAAATAGACACGAGTGCTGCCAGCATTGCTGTAGAGATTAAAGAGGTGGGGGGTGAGCCTGTCAGCACTCAAAGAATAGAGTGAACACTGCATCAAATTGTTTTGCATGGCTGTTGTCACAGAAGGAAGCCCCTTCTAAAGATGATACACAAGAAAGCTGAAGACATGAAGACAAAAGACATGGATTATTAGAACCATCCTCTGTGGCTGATGAGGCCAAGATAAATGTATTTGGTTCAGATGGTGTTGTGTGTGTGTGTGTGTGTGTGTGGTGGCAACCAGGTGAGGAACACAAAGACAAGTGTGTCTTGCCTAGAGTCAAACATGGTGGTGGAAGTGTCATGCTTTGTGGCTGCATGAGTGCTGCTGGCTATGGGGAGCTACAGCTCATTTAGGGAACCATGAATGCCAACATGTACTGTGACATATTGAAGCAGAGCATAATCCCCTCAATTAGGAAAGCCACATGGCAGTATTCCAACATGATAACGACTCCAAACACACCTCCAAGATGACCACTGCCTTACTAAAGAAACAGGGTAAAGGTGCTGGACAAGCCAAGCATGTCTTCAGACCTAAACTTTATTGAGCATCTGTGGGGCATCCTCACATGGATGTAGGAAGCGTTATAGGTCTCCAACATTTATCAGCTCTTTGATGTCATTATAGAGAAGTGAAAGAGTATTTCAGTGGCTCCTGTCCAGGTGTAGTGAATGTCATGCACAAGAGAGTTAAGGCAGTGCTTGAAAATAATAGTGGCCACAAAAAATATTAACACTTTTGGGCACAATTTGGCCATTTTTACATAGAGGTGTGCTCACTTTTGTTGCAAGCGGTTTAGACAATAATGGCTGTGTTTTTTAAAGGGCACGCCGAATTTACACTGTTATACAAGCTGTACACTGACTGCCTCACATTGGATTAAAGTGGGATATCTTCAATGTTGTCCCATGAAAAGGTATAATAAAATATAAACGTCCAGTGTACTCAGTTTGAGATATGCGATTTTATATATATATATATATATATAGATATATATATATATATATATATAATATGTGTGTTGATATATTTACCTTTAAAAAAAGCTTCATATATTTGTGTGTCAGTGTATTTACCAGTGGAGACAACCTACTGGCACATCCAATAAATAACTAACTATTGATCTTAATTGGCAAGAAACAGACGTAAAAGTGCTACCACAAACAAGCGGTGCAACACCTAAAATAGCATTATTTGTTCATTTAGAGGGTTATGGATTTATCTTTGATTTATCTTTTATTTTTATTTGCCTATTTAGACTATTTGGAGCTGCGTGGCTTCATTATAAGCTGTAGCTGGAATTTCTGCCTTATTAGTGCACTTTTAGGTGTTTTGACAATTATTTTTCAGGTATGTTGTTTACCAGTAGAGACTAATATAATTGTATGTATTGTATGTGCCAGAAGCGTTTATACTTGTGAATGTTTTCTGCTTTCTGTATATTGATTATGATGACACCAGTTTTTTCGCACTCCTTCTTCATTTATCAATGGTGCCTGCATGTGTCCTTTGGTTATTTTAATATATTTGTGATTTGGTGGTAAGATGTCTTTACTTTGTAGTTGCACAGTTTTGTCAATATTTTAGTGGAAATGCTTTGTATAGTTTAGTACATAGCTATAATAAACTATAATTCAATTGGAAACTGATACAATTCTTATTCCTGGTTTCATTCAGTTTACATATGGCAAAGGGGCACTGCTATGGTCTTAAAACTTCAAGGAACATTAATTACATAGATCTTTATAACACTGTTGGTGCTGTACAAGGACTAAATATTACCCACATACTGTTGCAAACAATACATACACGACAACAAGCACACACAACCATTATTATCAATAATCCCACAATATTAGCTGCAATACGACTGCCACAACATGACATTACATAGCACTAAATAATGGTACCGTTGTTTTTTACACTTGACAAAGACATCAGTTCGTCGTGGAAATGTAATAACCCCGTGTCTTTACATTATCGGATCAAGGATCTTCATTTCAGTTAGCCCAAAACCATGAATTGTCTTTTCCATCAAGCACCCATGTGGAGTTCACCCCTACAGCCACGGGGCAGAAGCACCCGTTATTGAGCTTTCACAGGAGGTGTGTCTTTCAAACTTGCTCAGGTGAGCAGATTACCTGGTTTATATCTTTTCATAAAGGTATCACTTACTGCCTGGTGCTCTCTGTTTCTGTCACACTGGGGCAAGGGAACACCTAGAGTGCGGCGTAACACAGAGGAAAAACCAGGGAAAATGTGGAGGAAGGCTATGGCGACAGGGAGAAGGGGTCACCACCTCACACTCACCTGTGACTGATCTCTGAGCTCCCTAACGTCCTTCCCCCATGCACCGTCACATCCCTAGGCCCTAGCTAACCCCGAGCTTACCATGATGAGAGGGTAGGTCAGCGAGACACTAGTCCGACTACTACAATAAAACAGAACAAGAAAGGTAAAAGAAACGGGTGGGTAAAAACACGACAAATAACACTCAAGTTTCTTCAACAGGAAACTTCACAGCTGCAACTCAAAAAACACCTCAGCTTCTCCAGAGACAGACTCCTTCAAAGTGGTCAGTATAGGAGCTCACCAGCATAGAGTAAAGCCAGAAGTGGGTAAATAAAGCGGAAGGACATGATGACAAGATGTTGCAGCTGTGATAAAGGTTATGAGTAATCTCAAAAAAGAGAGGAAAAAACACTGGCGCACAAGGAGACATGAAGAGTATTTGGACTCTAAAAGGGTGAAACTCAAAAAGAATGCAGATTGGTGGAACTGCAAGAAGGAAACAGATAACATTTGAATAAGTGCTAATTAATGGATAACCATATACTAACAACCAAGTGTACTACTGTACTGCCAAACATTTTGCGCTATAATAGCAACACAGAATACAGGATCAGGAGGAGGAGGGGCAGGTACCAAAGAGAACCCAAAAACACAGACAATTCTGTGGTGGTGAAGAAGAAGAGTGTATACAATAGTCATTATAAGGCTGAGTATATAACTGTAGAGGTATAGATGAAACATAGGCACTGGAAATAGAAAATGTATCCAAGGTTAATAAAATGTGTATTAAGTAAAACACTATATATACCTAGCTCTCTCTTTCTCTCTCTCTCTCTTTCTCTCTCTCTCTCTCTCTCTGTATATATATATATATATATATATATATATATATACAGTCATATGAAAAAAAAAGTTTGGGCACCCCTATTAATGTTAACCTTTTTTCTTTATAACAATTTGGGTTTTTGCAACAGCTATTTCAGCTTCATATATCTAATAACTGATGGACTGAGTAGTATTTCTGGGTTGAAATGAGGTTTATTGTACTAACAGGAAATGTGCAATCTGCATTTAAACAAAATTTGACCAGTGCAAAAGTATGGGCATCTCAACATAAAAGTGACATTAATATTTTGTAGATCCTCCTTTTGCAAAAATAACAGCCTCTAGTCGCTTCCTGTAGCTTTTAATGAGTTCCTGGATCCTGGATATAGGTATATTTGACCATTCCTGTTTACAAAACAATTCCAGTTCAGTTAAGTTTGATGGTCGCCGAGCATGGACAGCACGCTTCAAATCATCCCACAGATGTTCAATGATATTCAGGTCTGGGGACTGGGATGGCTATTCCAGAACATTGTAATTGTTCCTCTGCATGAATGCCTGAGTAGATTTGGAGCGGTGTTTTGGATCATTGTCTTGCTGAAATATCCATCCCCTGCATAACTTCAACTTCGTCACTGATTCTTGAACATTATTGTCAAGAATCTGCTGATACTGAGTTGAATCCATGCGACCCTCAACTTTAACAAGATTCCCGGTGCCGGCATTGGCCACACAGCCCCAAAGCATGATGGAACCCCCACCAAATTTTACTGTGGTTAGCAAGTGCTTTTCTTGGAATGCCATGTTTTTTGCCTCCATGCATAACGCCTTTTTGTATGACCAAACAACTCAATCTTTGTTTCATCAGTCCACAGGACCTTCTTCCAAAATGTAACTGTCTTGTCCAAATGTGCTTTTGCATAGCTCAGGCGACTCGGTTTATGGCGTGCTTGCAGAAACGGCTTCTTTCGCATCACTCTCCCATACAGCTTCTCCTTGTGCATTGTGCGCTGTATTGTTGACCGATGCACATTGACACCATCTGCAGCAAGATGATGCTGCAGGTATTTGGAGGTGGTCTGTGGATTGTCCTTGACTGTTCTCACCATTCTTCTTCTCTGCCTTTCTGATATTTTTCTTGGCCTGCCACTTCTGGGATTAACAAGAACTGTATAACTGGAGAAAAAGGAGATAAGGCAACAACTGTGTGTAAAAGATTCCATTTTATTAATTAAAATACATATTAATTAATACAAAATTGCATCGATTAGAAAAAGGTCAGACAAATAGGTGGAAAAAACAGTAGGGGAGGTGTGATCTGTGGGAGCGGGCCTTACCACACAGAACCAACCAATTACAAGGGAACTGTATTGCCCCCAGGTACATATAGATTTCTTATAATAAAACTGCAACAGGGTGACGGCCCAGAGGGGACACTGTGAAGGTACAAATTGTATTTGTGGGTGGGCAACACCATGTGTGAAAATCCCCTCAAGGACCCAACACAACCGCGGCACAATCCGGCTCCACCAGTGTGCAGAACCACAGGCGAGGACCAAGGAGTACTAGAACCTTACCAGCATCAGTGTGCACACAGTAAGTCCAAGCCTGGTGCCCGCGCAGCCAGGAGGAGCCAGAACGTGGCGCGGACAGAGGGTTCCTATAGTGGAACTACAACAGGAGGGTAACCAGGGGGGGGAGGCTGTATAATTTTGTACATACATATATACAAGTGGGTGTCCACAAGCCAGCAAAAGTTGTGTGTAAGATTCCCCACTGGGACCCACCCCAGCCACAGATCAGGGCTGGATCTGACACTGCACGGGGCCGCAGGGACAAACTGGAAGGAAAAATTGTATCCAGCATAAGTATGCTCCCAGTAGGTCACAACCTGGAGCGGTGTGCGGCCAGAAAAAACCCGCAAGTGGTGGGGGCAGAACAGGAAAACAATACCTGTGGTTGGTTCTGGGGGCAAGGAAACAGCCTCCTGACAGCTGTTTCGCAGCGTGCTTTTTCGAAGCTTTGAAATACATTTATTTATCATAGAAAATATAGTCCAGACATTGACTAGGGTAGAAATAATGATTTTTACTTGGAATAATAATTTTCTCCTTCAAACTTTGCTTTTGTCAATAAAATGCTCCCTTTGCAGCAATTCCAGCTTTGCAGACCTTTGGCATTTTAGCTGTTAATTTGATGAGGTAATGTGGAGATATTTCACCCGATGCTTCCAGAAGCCCCTCCCACAAGTTGGATTGGCTTGATGGGCACTTTTTGCGTATCATACGGTCAAGCTGCTCCCACAACAGCTCCATAGGGTTGAGATCTGGTGACTGGGCTGGCCACTCCATTACAGATAGAATACCAGCTGCCTGCTTCTTCCCTAAATAGTTCATGCATATTTTGGAGGTGTGCTTCGAGTCATTGTCCTGTTGTAGGATGAAATTAGCTCCAATTAAGCACTGACCACAGGGTATGGCATGGCGTTGCAAAATGGAGTGATAGCCTCCTTATTCAAAATCCCTTTTATCTTGTACAAATCTCCCACTTTACCAGCACCAAAGCAACCCCAGACCATCACATTACCTCCACCATGCTTGACAGATGGTGTCAGGCACTCTTCCAACATCTTTTCAGCTGTTCTGCATCTCACAAATATTCTTCTGTGTGATCCAAACACCTCAAACTTCGATTCGTCTATCCATAACACTTTTTCCAATCTTCCTCTGTCCAATGTTTGTGTTCTTTTGCCCATATTAATCTTTTCCTTTTATTAGCCAGTCTCAGATATGGCTTTTTCTTTGCCACTCTGCCCTGAAGGCCATCATTCCGGAGTCACCTTTTTACTGTAGACATTGATACTGGCATTTTGAGGGTACTACTTAATTAAGCTGCCAGTTGAGGACCTCTGAGGCGTCGATTTCTCAAACTAGAGACTCTAATGTACTTGTCTCATTGCTCAGTTGTGCAGCGGGGCCTCACACTTCTCTTTCTACTCTGATTAGAGCCTGTTTGTGCTCTCTTCTGAAGTGAGTAGTACACACCATAGTAAGAAATCTTCAGTTTCTTGGCAATTTCTCGCATATCCTTCATTTCTAAGAGAAAGAATTGACGAGTTTCACATGAAACTTCTCTTTTTCGGGCCATTTTGAGAGTTTAATGGAACCAAGAAATGTAATGCTCCAGATTCTCAACTAGCTCAAAGGAAGGTCAGTTTTGTAGCTTCTCTAATCAGCAAAACTGTTTTCAGCTGTGCTAACATACTTGCACAAGGGTTTTCAAGGTATTTAGAACATCCATTCGCTCTCTAACACTGTTAGCAAACACAATAAACACAATGCACCATTAGAACACTGGAGTGGTGGTTGTTGGAAATCAACCTCTATATACCCATGTAGATATTGCACTAAAAAACAAACTTTTGAAGCTAGAATAGTCATTTACCACAGTAACAATGTATAGAGTGTATTTCTGTTTAATTTAATGTTAGCTTCATTGAAACAAATTGGGGCTTTTCTTTCAAAAATAAGGAAATATCTAAGTAATCCTAAACTTTTGAACTGTAGTGTATGTGTGTGTATATACAGTATGTATATATATATATATATATATATATATATATATTTATATTAGATAGATAGATAGATGTATATGTAAAAGCTAACTGGCACTCACTAGTGGTCTCAGAGACAGTGAGTAAATGGGCAGACTAGAAACTCAGTAGCTACTATGGACAGCCAGGGTACACAGCAATGAAGGCAAAGTAGAAAGTAACCCTGCAAAAATGCAATGAAAAAATAGTGCTGCCTACTTGCTTGTGCTGGGCGTGCTGAATATGATGGCCCTGTGGATGGAAGTAACAGAGAGTATACAAATAGCACAGCATGGGATTGTATCTGATTATTTATGAGGGAAAGCATTTCCCTGCCTGTTTTTTAAAAATATTTTACTTCATAGAAAGAATAATTTGTGATCCCCTTCTGTAAGGTCTTTATTACATCCTCCCCGGCCCAGGAGATATGGTAGGATCAAACCATTTTCCTGTACGGAGTTTGGGAATCACTGGTGTATATGAAGCTGTTGAACTCAGGTCAGGAGTCCAGCGGCAGTCCATACATCATGGTTTGCACTCAAACAGGGAAACATGGATGTGATAAATGGGCTTTATAGTGATTTTTTTAGTTCTTCATGTAGTAATAGTGCCCCTGATATGCCTCCTAGACACTAGTAATGATCCTTGTGAATATTGCATATAAAGTGGAACCTCAATTTACGAGTAACCCGGTTTGCAAGCATTTTGCTATACGAACAAAGCTTGCTGTAAATTTGTAACTCTATTTATGAGCAAGCTTTGCTGTACGAGCAAATACTCACCGCACACACTTCTGGTTCCGTAGTTTAACCGCGCTCTGGAATTAGGAGAAAAGGAAAGTCCAGCGCAGTCCATAAGTTAATCATGGGAACATGATTAAGACCTAAGCGTCGAAACGCGTTGTTCTAACTAGACTACCATGATATGAGCTGCTATTTGCTGGAATTTTTTATTATTACCTTCAATAAACATGGATTTTTTAACTTATGCACTGCACTGGACTTCCCTTTTTCTCCTAATTCCTGGTGGCCAACCTTTCCATGCGCTAGACCTGTTTAACAGCAAGCAGCTTATCGGTGAGCTGGAAATTTTCTATTTACGTGTTAACCGCGCTCTGACCTGCTCTTGCAATCCACAGAAGCACACACAAACATACACAAACACACACAAACACACACAAACACAGAAACACGCACACACACATTTTATGCTCACCTTACCTTCCATTCCATCGCTGGCCTCATGGTTCTTGTAGTTCGCCTGTACAGGATGTGAATCGGGTAACCATTGTGACGATGGAGGAACTACCGCTGTCAGCAGCTACTCAAAGGCAGCACGCTGGCCAATCAGACGCAAGCGGCTCCTGCCTTTGATGTCAGCATTCTGGCAACGGAAGCTCCTCCATTGTTGCGATGGTTACCCGATTCACATCCTGTACTGGTGAACTACAAGAACCGGGAGGCCGGCGATGGAACGGAAGGTAAGGTGAGCATAATATGTGTGTGTGAGTGTTTGTGTGTGTATGTGTGTGTTTGTGTGTATTTGTGCATGTTTGTGAATGTGTGGAATGGCACAATAGGGGACCAGGATGGGATATTGAACAAGTTGTGGAACGAATTGTCTGAGCTTGCATTATTTCCTATGGGAAATTTTACTTTGCTAGACGAGTAACTTGGTTTACAAGCACACTCCCAGAACAGATTATGCTCGTAAACCAAGGTTCCACTGTAATATAATAATGCAGCTAATATACTCCCTAGAGGGTATACGGTACAAGGTGTGCATCCTAAAAAATTTAATTGTTTATTTTTTGCCCCAAAATTACCGACCAATGACGGATATAGCACATTATGATCTGGTATCAGTTCCCACAACATGACGTGCTATGTTATTAATTTATACTGTCACTGGGTGTAAACACACAGTGACAGCTCCGTGCTGACAGCAGTCACTGACAGCTGACCAGCAAGGCTAGATATTCGAGGACCCATTTCGGAGATCCATGCTATCAATCTGACTGACCAATAATAGCATGTGATCAGTGGGAGATACTAAGCAAAAAAAGCAAAAAAATTAGAAAAACATTGCAAAAATTATTTCAACTTCCCCCACAAAAAAACGTGCAGTAATGTTTCATTTTCACGGCCCAATATTATAAAAGAGTTATCAGGTTCAAGATGTTCACAACATCCTACATAAATTCCTCGAGGGGTGTAGTTTCCGAAATTAGGTCACTTGTGGGGGAATGATTCCGGACACCATGTCGCATTTGGAGACTCCCTAAGGTGCCTAAACAGTGGAGCTCCTCACTCCCCACAAGTCACCCCATTTTGGAAACTAGACCCCTCAAGGAATTTATCTAGATGTTTGGTGAGCACCATAAACTACCGGGTTGTGTGGACGTGGAAAATGTATTTTTTTAGGCATGGATCTTTGTAAAATTGCATAATGAGGCATACTCAACTTCTCTCACCTCCAGAATGGTCTGCATTGACTGGTGTTGCTAACTGCACTGTCAGGATGGTGTAGGGTTGCTGATCTCAGTGATTGTTTTAAAGGTTATCTGTCAGCAAGATATCACCCAAATTATGTATATGCGAATGTAACTCTTTCAAAGACAAGTCCAGCAATACCTTTACATGGCCATTCCGTTCCACCATTACTGAGAAATCAGTGTTTGAATTTCTATTGAAATGAGGCTACAGATCTGAAGCTTTTGTCACTCCAGCTCTATTCCCTACCCAGAATCACCTCCTCCTGCCTGGTGGACAGCCTCTATATTGTGTGACTTCATGCAAAGGACCAGAGGAGGATGTGCTAGGTGATCAATGGAGCTGCAGTGAAAAAGGCATTGTCCTTCAGCTTCATTTGCATATGATTTCCAAAGCTGATTTCTCTGAAATGGAAGAATGGACTGGACATTT
This sequence comes from Anomaloglossus baeobatrachus, assembly GCF_048569485.1. Taxonomy (NCBI): domain Eukaryota; kingdom Metazoa; phylum Chordata; class Amphibia; order Anura; family Aromobatidae; genus Anomaloglossus; species Anomaloglossus baeobatrachus. Next base: position 438,405,417 of record NC_134356.1, on the reverse strand, counting down.
AAAGATTTTGCTGGACTTGTCTTTGAAAGAGCTACATGCCTATATAAATAATTTGGAGGATGAAATCATGCTGACATATTCCGGTTAGATAGGCTTTCTAAATATGTGCAATAAATAGCTGTAATCAGTTGAAATGTTCTAATCTTACATGGCTGAAAAAACCCCCCATGCAATATTAACTAATGAACACAAGATGGCGGGCAAGTCTTGTGCTACAGGCAATAAGAAAGTTTTGTTCTTATGATAAATCATGGTATACACAGTAAGAGGTATAGGATGTTTTAGGCTATGTGCGCACGTTGCGTATTTGCATGCAGTTACGCTGTGATCTGCACCGCAGCGTAACTGCATGCGTCCTGCGTCCCCAGCATAATCTATGGAGATTATGCAGGAGCCGTGCGCACGTGGCGTATTAGAGCGCAGCGCTTCAGCTGCTGCCCGAAGCGCGCGTTCTAAGAAGTGACATGTCACTTCTTCCGTGCGCTTTGCCTGCAGGTCCCTCTCTGTCTATGGGAGGGGCTGCACTCAGAGCGCATGGAATCGGCTTTTTTTTTTTTTCATTACGGACTCTTTCTGCAGCGATTTGAAGCGCACGTGTGCTGTTCAAATCGCTGCAGAAATTTCTGCAGGGCAGAACGCTACGTGCGCACATAGCCTAAGAGGTAATGCTTCTTCTTATGGAGAGTATCAAGTTTGCGTAGGGAGACTTAATAAGGCCATGCAATGTTCCTCTGGGAATTTAAATATGCAAATAACTTTTTCAGAGAGGAAGAGGACTGAAACTGTAGTGCCACCTACTGGAAGTAGGAATCATAATTGTCAATATTAACCCTTTAACAAGTCCTCTTAACAGGGCTGGCGTTTGCACCAAGTGTACCCAGGCAAGTGCCGAGGTCCTGGACCGCTGAGACTGCCCACTCGCAATCGGCAGGAACAGTAATGTATTTTGCGGCCCCAGGACTGCAGTGCTCAGGTTGGCATCCACACTTTCCTGGCTGCCGGCCTTTTAAATCGGCACCTGTATGCAGCGTTCACTGCTGAGAGCTGTGTGCAGGGGCATTAAAGTTCATCTGTGGACGGAGATAGAGTGTAGTCTGCTCCTGTCCCACAGATGAAGAGAAAAAAGCCGAAGCGCTGCCAGCGTCCTGCCAGTGCCAAGCTGCATGTCCCCCCCCAGCCCAGTGCTGTATGCTCCCCCAGAGCTGTATGTCCCCTGCACCCCATTGCTGTATACTCTACAGAGCTGTATATCTCCCCCAAACCCCAGTTCTGTATAACCCCAAGAGCGGTATGTTCCCTCCACGCCAGTGCTGTATACTCTACAGAACTGAATTTATCTCCCCACTCCAGTGCTGTATACCCCCCAGAGCTGTATGTCCCCCCCAGCCCAGTGATGTATAACCCCAAGACCTGTATAATGACTTGTACATAAGGCAAATTTAAAAAGAGAAAAAAACTGCCTTCTCCACCCCTTAGGATATGTTCACACATAGCATTTTTGCTGTGTTTTTGCACACTCATTGCTCTCATTGGTGAAAAAACGCTGCAAAAACATTGAAAGAATTGACAGGCTCCTTCAGGCGTTTTTTGCTCATAATTTTACTCACCACAGACTTGAGCCAAATCAGAGTCTGAAATGCAGCATTCACAGATTCCTCCTTGCTTATGTTGATTCTATGGGCTTTAGTGCTACTGGGGGTATAATAACTGATAGTTGTATCCACGTGTCAACTGAAAATGCTGACAGGCAAACTGTTCTCAAAATGAACAAAGCTTGGATTCGTCCAAACTTTTCAACTCCAGAGGATGACAGCAGTGGAACATAAAGCCAATTCAAATGTTCTTTTTTTTCTGGTGTATTACCATGCACCCCTTCAAATCTAAAAAAGGATATGATTCATGGTTTATTATTTTTCTTGTCCTTCTCCTCCTCAGCCATATCCACAGAGTCATCATATGGCACTCACTCATAATTTTTAGAGTTCCAGCAGGTGACCTTAATTACATTTTTAGAGGGCCATCAGGTAGTCCTCACTCAATTTTTACAGGGCCATCAGGCAGCCCTCGCTCAGTTTTTAGAGGGCCATCAGTAGCTTTCACTGAATTTTGAAATTGCAAACAGAGGCAGTTGTTGGCCAGAGGCAGAAGGTGAGCAACTGTTCCCCAGGGCACCCACACGTGGCAAATTCCAAGGCCAAGGGTTAGTTGTTCGCCAATCTGGCTCTTTTTTTTAAAAAAAAATGGGGACAATAAAGGAATGGTCATGTGATAAATTTTGGGAGGCCATCAGGCAGCCCTCACTAACCAAATTTGGAGGGCCATCAGGCAGTCATCTCTCATAATTATTAGAGGGCCATCAGGCGACCCTCACTCATAATTATCAGAAGGCCATCCCATGGTACTCTGTTCCAAGCTGCCACTGTTTTTCTCTGTGTGCTATCCCCACCTAACATGTGCATGCTTCCCATAACATCACCCGTGCCCTCACCAACGCACTTACTGGGACGGTCCACTTAACGAGCAACACGTGGACGAGTGCTTCTGGCCAGGGAAATGAACGATACATTTCCCTCATGGCACACTGGGTGAATCTTGTAGAGGCTGGCACTGAGTCAGACCCTGGAATGGTACATGTGCTACAGACGCTGAGGATTACAGGCCCTAGTTCCATCAGGGTTTCTTCCACCTCCTACACCAGTTACTGCACCCTGTCCTCCTTTGTCTCTGAATTGAGACTGAGGAGAGGCTTCTGTTAAGACACTCTGCCATAAAGGCCTAACTGGTGGAGGACTGCAGTGATAATTGACTGTGTGGAACTTTCTCCCATCTCCTTACTGCATCTCTGGCGCCCAGCCACAGTGATGTTGGGGTTCTTCTTTATCTTTCTCACCAAGGCTCTTCTCCCACGATTGCTCAGTTTGGCTGGACGACCAGGTCTATGAAGAGTTCTGGTGGTCCCAAACTTCTTCCATTTAAGGATTATGGAGGCCACTGTGCTCTTGGGAACCTTGAGTATTGCAGAAATTATTTTGTAACCTTGGCCAGATCTGTGCCTTGCCACAATTCTGTCTCTGAGCTCCTTGGGCAGTTCCTTTGACCTCATGATTCTCATTTGGTCTGCCATGCACTGTGAGCTGTGAGGTCTTATATAGACAGGTGTGTGCCTTTCCAAATCAAGTCCTATCAGTTTAATGAAACACAGCTGGACTCCAATGAAGGAGTAGAAACATCTCAAGGAGGACCACAAGGAAATGAACAGTATGCGACTTAAATATGAGTGTCTGAGCAAAGGGTCTGAATACTTATGACCATGTGATATTTCAGTTTTTCTTGTTTAATAAATGTCAAAAATTTCTACATTTCTGTTTTTTTCTGTCAAGATGGGGTGCAGAGTGTACATTAATGAGAAAAAAATGAACTTTTTTGAATTTACCAAATGGCTGCAATGAAACAGAGTGAAAAATGTAAAGGGGTCTGAATACTTTCTGTACCCACTGTTTGTTGTTTAGAGTAGTGTAACTTACAAATATTAAATATACAATTGAATTAGGTCAGTAGCACAAGTCTTTAACTGTTTTGCATATAAAGAAAGACTCATTAATTATTGTTGCTGCTGGATGTAATTATTCTGTTAACCTAATAAACGTGCTGCTGTCATTAGGTCACTTTGGTCTGTTGTGAGACAGATGAGGATCAATGTGTTTCTGCTTCAAAGCTTCAGGATCAAAGCCTCATGACTCTCGGATGCTGGCGGAAGATCTGATCACGTCTGCTCTTCTATTCTCTCTGAACTCTGGGATGTGCTGTCTGACCTGACAGGGCCAACAGACACAGTGCACATTTATTTTGTGCTAGGGACAATGTCAAGTGACAGGTTCTGTCCCTGCAGACAGCGACAAATGGCTAGACAAAGTCCTAGATGTAAACATATAAGCCTGCTCCAGTGTCAATTCTGTGAAAGCAGAATACAAGGATAAAAAATACTAATTGTGAAATACATAAATATACGACCTCTTGTAGTGACCCTCCGGCTTATAACAAATTTTCAAGTACTGCATAATTCGTAGTTATGTACATTGTGCCCACCTTTCCAAATTTACTGACAAAATTTTTCCATTTCCAATCTCATTTTTTATTTTCTGTAAATTGGCTGAGGTCATGTATGTACATGGGAAATAGCACCAGATATATGATGATTAATTGACTTGTATCTTGGATTTTTCACCTATTTTCACCTTTGAAGGCTCCATCTGTAATTTTCAGTTCTCCCTGAGTTAGTGGATTGAGACTTGCTGCCATCTTTTCTCCTATACACAGGACACAAACAAAGAGATGGATTCCTGCTCTTCTTTCTCTTTTGCAAATAGATAGAAGAAGGACACTATAGAACAGTACAGTACTGAGCAGTATAGCTGTGAATCTGGCAATGAAGGGAAATAAATCTGCTAGAAGCTGCAACACAATCTGCCTGGTTTCTCAATGTGTCTTTCATTTTAGCTGGTGGAATTATTGTGGAATCAGAAGGGGTTAATTGCTTTTTGCACAAAATATCCTCCCACACTGCTCCGATCCATAATGCACCCCCCCCACACTTCCCCTTTCTATAATATCTCCCCCATACTATATCTCTGCATAAAGTTCCCCCCGCTCTTCATTATACTATGCCGCCTTTTACAATCCCCTTCCAACTTGCCTCATGATGTCCGATTTTGCTTCAGAATGTCCCTCACTGTCCCATAATGTCCTAAGTAATTTGCTCCCTAATGTCCCCATTATGTCCCAGTTTGCTTTATAATGTCCTTCGTTATCCCATAATGTTCCAAACAATTTGCTCCATAATGTCCATTTGCTTCATAATGCCCCCCACTGCCCCATAATGTTCCAAATTCTTCCATAATAATCCCCATAATGTTGCAATTTCCTCCATAATGTACCCCACTGGCCCATATTGTCCCAATTTGCTCCATAATGCCCCCCACTGCCCCATATTGTGTCAGTTTGCTCCATAATGTCCCCCACTGCTCCATAATGTCCTAATTTGCTTTATATTGTCCCTATTGCCCCATATTGTCCCAATTTGCTCTATAATGTACCCCATAAAGTCCCCCGATGACCCATAATCATGGCCCCAACCACCCATAATGTCCCATAGTAAGGTAATATCAATACTCCCCCACAATGGCCCCCTCCTCTAAATCAATCTACATGTCATCTTCGGCTCCTCCTGGAGCATTTACGTGTGGGTTCAGCCTAGAATGTATGGACTACTTCCAGGTTAGTGACCATGGCCAGCATGGTGGTGAGCATGGCCATGTTTTACTGGTGCCTGCACATCCTCTTCTATTCTGCAGCCCCAGTGGCAGTGTATTGACAGCATGTTGGCAGGCCGAGGAGCGCTTCTCCACCTCAGTCCTGTCGCTGCACTATTTAAGTGTATGCAAGTCTGAAACACGCAAATAAATTTGAATATAAAATAGGAGGCATCTCCAAGTCCTGTGCACCACATATTGTGCTCATAGCTTGATCTTACAGGTCGCCATAACGTGGGGTCATCATTGTGTGCCAGTCCATTTCATCCAATGGGGGCTCTTGCAACAGGAAGGTTTCGAGGATATGATTGCAGCTTTCACCAGTGCTCCACTCCTAGCTTATGCCCAGTTTGTACTCTACACTGATGGTAGCCTACACGGCTTGGGAGTGGTACTTTCGAAATTGCAAGATGGCCGGGAACAAATAATTGCATATAGGTGTTGATCCCTCAGGGAATCAGAATGCATTCCTTCAAACTACAGCTTGTTCTGGCTAGAACTCCTAGCTCTAGTCTGGGCTATGACCCAGCGCTTTCCAGAACACTTGACAGAGGTAACAGTGATGATGATGATGATCAACAACAACCCTCTGCTCCACCAGGAAACACTAAACTGGGGTCACTGGAGCAAAGGTGTATGGCTCATCTGTCAAAATTGAATTACCGTATAAGATTCTGCTCTGGATAAGAAAGGGGAAATGCTGCTGCATTGCTATGAGTTCCCCTGGGACCCCCAAACAAGAGGGTTGACAATGAACTTAAAGACACTGAGACCCCAACCTTGGTTGGTTGCTCATATTACGGAATGTGGTGCATTAAAGTTGGTCTCTGGCATACCCGCGGTACTTGGGAGAACTTTTGCTGACTGGGAGAAAACTCAGGACGGCAGCCAAAACATAAAGTGAGTGAAGTACTTAGTCCAGTATAAAATCTAGCCCCGACCACATAAGTGGGCAGGTTGTCCCCACAGGGCGAGAAGCTGCTGTGACAATGGAATAAATTGTGTGTGGAATGGAGTCTCTTGTATCGCAAGGTTTATCTACAGACCGGATATCGACACCAGTTTGTGATTCTCATAGCATTAGGTCCTGTAGCGGCCCATGAAAATGGAGCCCATTTTGGAAGTGACTGAGAAGACCTGTAAGGGGTTGCAGAGGATAACATACTGCCCAGAACTAGAAAAATGGTCAGCAAAGTTTGCCAGCAGTGTCGAGTTTTTGGGTTGAGTAAGTCCCTAGACAGTGGGTTCCTGTCCAGACCATCCATACTTCTGGCCCGCTGGATTATATTCAGATAGGGTACTCCAGCGCTGGGTACTCCTATTGCTTGCTGACGTCTGACCATTTCACCAAGTATGTGATTGCTGTACTGACTCAAGATCAGACCGCTGAGTTGGCCACTGAGGCGGTGTGTCAGCACTTCATTCAAGGGGTTTGGGTGCCCACAGAGAGTTCACTCAGCCCAGGAAGTATATTTTCAGGGCACCCTGATGAAGAAACTCTACTGGCTTTTTGGTATCAAACAGCCCAGGACAACGTCCTATCATCCGCAGGGCACGAACGCTTGTGAATGCTTCAAGCAACTCCTCCTTTAGATGCTGAGAACCTTGGAGAATGAGTAGAGGGCTCGATGCCAGAGAATTCACCTGAATTAATGTGGGCTTATACCGAGTACAAACTAGACGACCAGTGTGAAACCACACCTTACATGGTAAAAAGAAGGGCAGGGCCCAGCATTCCTGTGTATGAAGTTGAAGCATTTGGATCTGGGAGACACTCATAATCTCCACTGTAACATGTTACAGCGATGTCAGCTCAGAGACCCCACAGCTGCCGACGCCTGAGCTTGTACCAAGAAAGGGTCGTAAGGGTGGGTTGTGCCTGATCCCGCACCATCGGAAGGACCCCTTGTTAAGGTATTGTCCTTAGGAGTGATGTTTTTAGTCCAGTGTTTCCTTCTAGATATGATGTTCAGGTGGAGGCAGCTGTTCCAATTATAACCGCCCAGATCGTCGACACACAGGAGGAGGCTTCTATACTAGTTCAACCTGAAGCAGCTAATGGTAAAAAGCCTTGAGCAGAAGTGATTCTGCCAGTCCCCCGAAGGACCACCCGGGCCACAGTAGGAGTACCTTTCCAGTGTTACGCACAGGACAATTTCATCTGGGAAGGTGCGTAAGGGATGCTAACCTCAATTGTGTTGGCATGTAAGGTGGAGAGGGATATCCAGGCAGTGTCACCCTCCATCCACCAAGGGTCTCTATTAAGACTTGCCAGGAGACTCTTTGGTTGGCCTGGGAGGATGTGCAAAGTCATGGGGTGTGAGGTGATAACAGAGGACCAGGGCTCCTAGACTGGTCCTCAGGCTAGGGGGCTCTTGCTGTCCCTAATCCCAGAGATACTTCTAATAGTGAAGATGTCTGGCCCGCTTTCTTGCCCTGCTCCTAGCAAGCTCTGATCTTATACCCCCACTCCCCCACACCTGAAACAAGAGTGTTTGAAAACAAAGACATACACAAATGGGGAAACCAAAAACTCTATCACACGGCTAGCACACACAGAGATATAAGACAATACATGATAAGGAGGAAATAAAGAGCTGGGAGGAAATAACCAGACAATGAGAGGATTTCTAGAGCACACCAAGAAGCACACAATAAATCACCAGCAACTGGAACACAACAGCACACGGACTGGTTTAGTAAAAGCTATAGTCGGCATGGGCAGACAGGCTCCACCATCATAAAAAGGCGGGGAGTAAATGTGATAGGTCTCCCACAACATGTGATCTAATAGGTGAGGTAACCAGCAGGCTAGCAGAGAATAACTCCTGCAAGACTGATCACTAATATGCACACAGCTGGTCAACACCTGAGCCTGTTTGTGCAACTCAGAAGCACCAGAGAAGGCATAGTGTGGACTGTTAGATTCTGCAAGGTGAACATTGTCATATGCCACTGTGGCGCCCTGGACAAGCCAGGGGCCACAGAGAACAACACCCACACACCCCACACTCCCGGTCAGGCACACCGAAGTCAGACGAAAACCCTTGTTGCCTTCCTCCAGGGGCTGATGTCCACACCAGGGGGTGGGCCAGGTGGTTGGCCCCGCCCACCAAGGAGTTCACAGTCCTGGAGGTGGGAAAAGTAGACAGATCAGTTTGAGATGAGTTGAGGAGTGGAGAGAGATCAGTTTGAGAGTGAAAGTGGAAGGAAGGAAAGTGGCAAGTGAGCAGACTGAAGTTGGTCCGGGTGTGTGGCCCGGACGGATCAGCAAGGTTGGCAGACGGTGGTGACCATCTGCAGGAGTGGCCTATCGGAGTCTACCGTAAGGACCGTGGACGGGCGGTGGCCCGGTGGTACCGGACCGGTACACAAAGAGAAGTCAGCACCATCTGGCAGGGGCTTACGGACCCCGGCAAGGCTAGGAGTCGCTGTGAATTTACCAAATCCGTTAGCGAAGGGAACCTCCTGGGTTTCCCAGCAGCCAAGTCCCGACAGAAGGCAACAGTCCAACCGAGAGAGGGAAACACAGTCACCGCCAAGGCTAAAGTTCCCAGGGCCAGAGCCTGCGGGCAAAAGGGGCTCCTCCAGCCCATATCCAAGCTGCGGAGCGGGTTACCGGTGGGAACCCATTGGAACCGTTTACAGTACACAGGTGCAGGGAAAGGCAGTCACCATCAACCTGCCGGGAGAAACAACACCGCAGCCGTCTGTGGGACCCGTCCATCCAGCCGTGTGTTTTACCGAGAACTGTGTCCTCATCATTGGCTGAGTGAGTACCACCGTGCCGTGCGGCACAGCGCTGCCCCCGCGACCCTGCACCTCACCAGGCCCTGTAACCCGCCTGCCATCCAGCCTACCCCATCACCGGGCCCCGGGACAACCAACCCCTACCCACGGAGGGGAGAACTAACATCAAAGCTGCTCCCTGTCACCGCTCCCAGGATCCCCGTCCAGAGCAGCGGTGGTGTCAGCAATATCACCACAACCGTGGGTGGCGTCACGGACAATAATCAAATCCCCACCCTTTTCACTCACGGGCGAGGAGCGCCGCTCGAGTCCCCAGGATCCGGCCAACTGCTCGAGCCACCACCGAGCAGCCGCAGCAGCCGCGGCAGCAGCGGCTGGACCCGAGCAGTGGGAGAGCGCAGCGTCCCCTCCTCCGCCCGCGACACCACCATGACACTCGGTGAGTTTAAAGGCAAACACGGTGTGACAGGCAGTCTGCGTGAGACAAGGGAACCCTGAGGAATGTGTGAGAGAGCTCTCCTGTGCTTTCCTGAGAGATCTATGCAAAAGAGTGACAAGACTTTCCTCCATGGCAGTGTTGTGGAGAACCAGTGCAGCAGTGCAGCTAGATCTGTTTGAGAGACTGTCCTATATGCTGTATTCCTCTCCATCTTAGGCCTCCTTCAAACATCTGTGTCTCTGGTATGTGTGCTGTCAGTTTTCACATATACTGGAGACACATTTACATGGATTCTAATTAAAATCAATACTCATAGGTATACTCATACCTCTGTGTTTTCACATGGACCGTATGTCCATGTGAAACACCTACTTGACTGTGACTCACACTCAGACAAGTCAATTTTTCTTGTAGCACAGATCAAATATGGACATCACACAGATGGCATCCATGTGACAAGTACCGGAAATAAGAGAAGTACTAAAATGAATGTTGTTATGTGTAAAAGATGTACAAAGATAGATAAATGCTAGATTGATTAGTTATAGACAAATATATAGAGAGAGATACCGTAGCTACATAGGTAGCTTGACACTGCTATTTAGCAGAATTAATAAATAAAGGGAAAAAAATGAAGCAACACAGGTAAAGCAGCTGCTGAAGGCTGCAACCCTAAGCTGTCAGCTGTTCCTTGGTTGGTTATGAAAATAAAGGGGATTCCACGCTGTTTTTTTTAAAATATTATATAAATAATTAATAAAAAAATGTTTTGTGCCCCCCCATTTTTCATAACCAGCTGAGGTACAGGCGACAGCTGGGTGCTGGTATTATTAGGGTGGGAAGGTCCATGATTATTTGGCTGCTTCCAGCCTATAAATAGCAGCCTGCAGCTTCCCCAGGAGTGGCACATCCATTAAATGTTCCAATTCAGGTGCTGTAGCTGGCTCTTCACGATGTCCTGGTGCAGTGGTAGTCGAGGTAATGGTCCATGGGATTGATGCCAGCTGTGAATTGAGAGCTGGCATAAAGCCCTGGTGTACACTGAAAGAAAGAAAGAAAAAAAGAGTTCACCTATTCACAAAGTGCATGGGTCCAGAAAATTGCAAATAGTCCAACAAATCCAAAAAAGGAAGGATCCAGCATTTAAAACAATGTGTGTTTATTAATTCCTAGCAATGGTTCATGGGGTTGATGCCAGCTGTGAATTGACAGCTGGCATCAAGCCCTGGTCTTAGTAATGGGTGGGTGTCTATCAGACACCCTAATTATTAACCAAGTAAATGTTTGTAGAAAAAACACACAGAAAAAATATTTTATTTAAAAACACCCCCTGACTCTAGCCCTCATTCTCCAATTTATTAAACAATAAAAAAAATCCTTGAAGTTCCGCCACAATCCACATGGAGGTCTCATGATGTATCATAAAAGTGAACTTGAAAGACACAAAAAGAGAGAATTAAATAATAAACGACACACAGATGACACACAGGTACACACGGATGGTCACACTAATGGACAAAACAGACTGTGTAACACATGCGTGTTTTCCACGGAAGTGTGAAGGAGGCCTTACGCATATGTGGGACAGGTATGGAAAACTAAATAACTAGTCAGAGACTTATATAGATTTGTTAAGGCACCTTGTAAGAGAACCTTGTAAGGTAAAATAGATTTATCCTCTCCTTGCAGGAGCCAACTTTAGTTTTTGGGATTTTAGTTTTTTCCTCTCTTCTTCCAACAGCCATAACTTTCATTATTTTTCTTTCTACATAGAAGTATGAGAGGTTGTTTATGGCAGGATGTGTTGTTATTTTGAGCAACTCTTATCTAGTTTACTATGCAATATTCTCGATAATGGTAAAAAAATAATCCAAGTGGAGTGAAAATTGTAAAACAACTGCAATTTCACCAATATTTTGGGGGGTTTTGCTTTTTTGCTTTGATGGGATTCATTGTATGGTAAAAATGACCTGACACTTAAGCGAGCTTTACATACTACGATATCGCTAATGAATTATCGTCGGGGTCATGGTGTTTGTGACGCACATCCGGTGTCATTAACGATATCGCAGTGTGTGACACTTATCAGCGACCTTAAACGATCGCAAAAGCGGTCAAAGTCGTTTGCCGCGAAGAGGTCGTCCTGAATCAAAAAATCGTTTTCTGCTTATTAGCGGTGTTGTTCGTCGTTCCTGCGGCAGCACACATCGCTGTGTATGACACCGCAGGAGCGACGAACATCTCCTTACCTGCCTCCACCAGCAATGCGGAAGGAAGGAGGTGGGCGGGATGATACGTCCCACTCATCTCCGCCCCTCCGTTTCTATTGGACACCTGCCGTGTGACGTTGCTGTGACGCCGCACGAACCGCCCCCTTAGAAAGGAGGCGGTTCGCCGGCCAGAGCGACGTTGCAGAGCAGGTAAGTCCTTGTGACGGGGTTAAGTGAGGTTGTGCGGCACGGGCAGCTATTTGCCCGTGTCGCACAACCGACGGGGCGGGTACGATCGCTTGCGATCTTGCTAGCGAGATCGCAGCGTGTAAAGCCCGCTTAAGATTCTTCAGGTGACCATGCTATCAAACATATAAGATTTGGGCCCCTCCCAAAAGTAGCATAAAAGGTACATTCAACAGATTTCTTCAAAGTTCCTAGGTATATGTGCATGCCAAACTTGTTCCAGATGAACACCATCCTGTAACGCTAACAGCTGACTCATACAAGCATATAAATCGGACAAGTGCTATACAATTTTTTATCAGATAGCACTCGGACCAATGTTATTCAACTGGGCAGTCCTGATGACCAATTTTTTTTCACTGCCAGAATCTGTCCATGAAAAAAATCACAGCATGCTGCGATTTCAGTAGGCTGAGAAGGAAAAAGGCAGGGCACTACTCTATATAGTCAGGATCAGTTCACAACCAAGCATGTCACTGCTGTACACTCTGCCGGTAATGCGTTTAACTGTTTTCTTGCCAGGATAATCACAGCTCCGTGGTGCTCATATACAAAGTCCACAAAAGTTCAAGGCATAAAAGGTAAGAAAAAATATGAGCACTCACCGGTTATTTGCTGTGTGGAAAAACCTTTTATTCAGGCATCGGAGTTACATGCTGTGCAGAGAGGGGAGAGGGAAGGAACAGGCAGCACGTGTAGACGACGATCGTTTCGCACACCTGCGGTGCTTCGACGGGTCTGATTAATTGTGACATCACATACTGATATTTAAATTAGCAAGTCAAGCTGCCATCAAAAGGGGAGTGATTAAAACAATGTTAAAAACAAAACCTATACAGGTGATGTGACAAACTGAAGAGTGCAATGTATGGCAGGCAACGAGGCAAATAAAAATTCATTTAGCCTAAAAGACTACTAAGTCGTTTTTATCATTGAAGCCAATTTGGCTCATAGCCTTGTATCTCATGATATATTGAGCTTCTTTGCGGAGCAGTAGTTTGTGGGTATCACCGCCCCCTACTTGTGTTTCCACCAGTTCCAGTCCAGCAAAGGTTAATAAATTGCAGTCTGCATTATGTGTAGTTATCATATGATTGATCAATCGAGTAGCACCTATCCCCGTGGAGATGGAATTCCGATGTTCTCTGAACGTTATAAACAGTGGTCTAATTGTCTTCCCTATATAAAAGAAGCCGCAAGGGCAGAAGACGATATAGACCACCATTTTTGTTCGGCATGTAATTAGTTGTGTGCCATATATCGCCTACTCTAAAGGATTTTTCTGTTACGTGATATTGGCAAAAAGAGCAATTTCCACATCTGTGGTTACCCACTGGTCCTGTGCCATGGAACCATGTTTTGGGGGGAACGTACCATTTTTTAACCAAGACATCTCCAATATTTTTTGTACATCTATAGGAAATAAGAGGTCTGTTGCTGGCTATCTCTGATAATTCTTTTTCTTTTTCTATGATGTGCCAGTTCTTATTAATGATGGATCGAATGATCTTATCCATCGGACCGTATTCGAAATTAAACACAAACCGTTGTTGCGTTTTAGCTTGTGTTTCATTATTATTAGTCTGGGGGTGTCTTGGTTGATTTTTTCTATTCCCTATGGCATTTTTTTCCCAGGCTCGTTCCTGTGCCAATACAATCTCGGACCGTGGGTAACCACGTTCCAGAAATCTCAATGTCAGATCATCAATTTGTTTGGACAGCCTCACAGGGTCATTATTAATTCTATAACCTCGCAGGAACTGACTGTATGGTATCGATTGAAGGACATGTCTGGGATGTGCACTTTTATGGTGTAGTAATGTGTTTACTGCTGTGGGCTTTCTATACAGTTCGCGTGTAATTTTTCCCTCTATGACAGACAACCTTACATCCAGAAATTCAATGATTTGGTCACCAAATACGGATGTGAAAAACATGTTATATTTATTCACGTTTAGATAGCTCACAAATGCCTCCAAGTCCGCCTGGTCCCCATCCTATATAATCAGTACATCATCTACAAAACGTAGATATTTTCTGATGTGTTTTATATATGGGTTTCTAATATTATAGATAAGTTCTTCTTCCACTGTAGCCAGATATAAATTCGCAAACGTGCATGCTACAGGAGTTCCCATAGCTACTCCGCTATGTTGGAGGTACCAGGTATTGCCGAACTTGAAGGCATTATGTGATAGAATGAAGTCTAAAGATTCCTCTATAAATTTAATCTGCGCAGGACTTTCCCCTATCCTTTTCAGTCTATCAGTAATTACATTAACCCCAAGTTGTTGTGGTATGCGGGTAAATAAACTTTCGATGTCCAGGGAGACCCATTTAAAAGAGGGTTGCCACTCAAAATTTTCAAGTTGTTGGACTAAATCTCCTGTATCTCTAACAAAGGAAGGGATGCAAAAAAGCAATGGGTGCAGTAACCAATCCAAATATTTGGAAAGTGCTTCTGTTAGTGAACCTACCCCTGATACAATGGGTCTCCCTGGTGGTGCAGTTGTGGACTTATGAATTTTAGGGACCGCATACCAGTGTGGTTTATTTGGAAATAGAGGTAAAAGTTTTTCCGCTCTGTTTTTGGTAAATAGCCTGAAGCTACTTGTTTGTTTAATAGGGTACGGAGTTTTCCTTTGAACTTGATGGTGGGATCACTTTTCAGTGTTATATAAACTTCAACATTATCTAACTGGGAATGTGCTTCTTTTAGATAATAATCTGTGTTTAGCAGCACCGTAGTACCGCCTTTATCTGCTTTTCTTATTGTCAGATTTTTTAGCGATTGTATTTTTTTCAAGGCATGTTTTTCAGCACTGGACAGGTTGTCTGGCAGGGAGGGATACTTTACCGCTCGGATTTCACGGAGTACGATTTCCTGAAACAGATCTATATTATTTCCTTGTGTTACAGGAGGAAAAAAGGTAGATTTTATTCCATCAGTGAAAAATGAGGAATGATCCCTTTTATTATTAATATTTTGATCCGCATCGGTCTCTTCAGCTGTGAGATCGATATTTTCATCCGCAATGCTTAATAACAGCATTGCGTCAGATTTCACAGACGCAGATTCAGGATCACTGTAGCAGAACCCGATAGGGTCACTGCTACATTGTTTCTCTGCTGAAGAGGCCATCACTGGATTTCTCTGTGTGTTTTTAGTAGCAAAAAACTTTTTAAATGTAACTTGCGACAAGCTTTAAAATGGTCAGTCTCAAAGTCCACAATATCGAAGGGCTCCGGGACACAAAAATTGAGCCCCTTTTCCAGCACGGCTATCATTTCTGTGTCTAATACATGGTCAGTAAGATTGAATATTTTCTGTTTGGTCGGCTGGATTAGGCTCTCCATGCTACTTTCTTCCTTTTGCCTGTCAAAGCTGTACTTGTGTTTGCTTCGACCTCTCCTCGTGCGTCTTCTAAAGGGTTACTCAGTTGCTTGAATGTAGTATCCTCACTGAGCCTCCTTTTTGATGGTGGTGGATCATCCAAACCACTAGAGTCTGAATCAGTTGTCCATGCTGTTTTTCTGTAAGTGCCCTTATTAGCAGGTTTAACAAATCTTTTCTTTGATCTATTTTTTTTAAAAAAGGGTGTGTTGTCAGAATTTTTATTCCATTTAAAAATGTTGTTGTTGCTGTAACACCAGTAGGGGGCGGTGATACCCACAAACTACTGCTCCGCAAAGAAGCTCAATATATCATGAGATACAAGGCTATGAGCCAAATTGGCTTCAATGATAAAAAACGACTTAGTAGTCTTTTTAGGCTAAATGAATTTTTATTTGCCTCGTTGCCTGCCATACATTGCACTCTTCAGTTTGTCACATCACCTGTATAGGTTTTGTTTTTAACATTGTTTTAATCACTCCCCTTTTGATGACAGCTTGACTTGCTAATTTAAATATCAGTATGTGATGTCACAATTAATCAGACCCGTCGAAGCACCGCAGGTGTGCGAAACGATCGTCGTCTACACGTGCTGCCTGTTCCTTGCCTCTCCCCTCCCTGCACAGCATGTAACTCCGATGCCTGAATAAAAGGTTTTTCCACACAGCAAATAACCGGTGAGTGCTCATATTTTTTCTTACCTTTTATGCCTTGAACTTTTGTGGACTTTGTATATGAGCACCACGGAGCTGTGATTATCCTGGCAAAAAAACAGTTAAACGCATTACCGGCAGAGTGTACAGCAGTGACATGCTTGGTTGTGAACTGATCCTGACTATATAGAGTAGTGCCCTACCTTTTTCATTCTCAGCTTTCCCCATATGTTGAATCTATTACAAGTGCAGTGAGCACACTCTAGTCTGGACTTTATAAAACACAGTTCACTTTGGCCCCTTTTTTTATGCGTTTACTTTGCCATGGAGACTGAGCAGATGGAGGCAGCTGGCTCTGTGGAGCAAGATATTTTTTCGGGGAGAGAGGACGCCAGCACGTTCTTTTTAGAGTGCAATAATAAAGCAGACACTGATGTTATGAGCACAAAGTCTCTGGAACATAAAATAGCCAACCTAGCAGAAAAGGAAATCTCACTTTTTTGGTCAATTCAGTCTTTGCGCTCCTATAAGGAGTGTAACCGCGTACCCCGAGGTCTAAGGGTCACGAAAGCCATCTCGTTTTATCAAGAGGATATGGACTTCAAAAAACAATGGGAGCAAGTCCAGATGGAAAGTTCCTTGAAATTTTTGGACATAGTCTTACAAAAGAATGAACAAGAACATGAAGCAGTCACAGCTGAGCTAGTCAGGCTCAGGCAGGAGCTGGAGACTAGAATTCCAAAGGATCAATGGAAGCTATTTTTAAACAACTTGGATAAAAAATTAATCCCCTTCCAAATAGTGGTGAAGGAACGTAAAAAGGAAAAATTTCTATGGGACAAAACAGACTATGAAACAAACAACATTTTTAAATGGAATAAAAATTCTGACAACACACCATTTTTTAAAAAAAAATAGATCAAAGAAAAGATTTGTTAAACCTGCTAATAAGGGCACTTACAGAAAAACAGCATGGACAACTGATTCAGACTCTAGTGGTTTGGATGATCCACCACCATCAAAAAGGAGGCTCAGTGAGGATACTACATTCAAGCAACCGAGTAACCCTTTAGAAGACGCACGAGGAGAGGTCGAAGCAAACACAAGTACAGCTTTGACAGGCAAAAGGAAGAAAGTAGCGTGGAGAGCCTAATCCAGCCGACCAAACAGAAAATATTCAATCTTACTGACCATGTATTAGACACAGAAATGATAGCCGTGCTGGAAAAGGGGCTCAATTTTTGTGTCCCGGAGCCCTTCGATATTGTGGACTTTGAGACTGACCATTTTAAAGCTTGTCGCAAGTTACATTTAAAAAAGTTTTTTGCTACTAAAAACACACAGAGAAATCCAGTGATGGCCTCTTCAGCAGAGAAACAATGTAGCAGTGACCCTATCGGGTTCTGCTACAGTGATCCTGAATCTGCGTCTGTGAAATCTGACGCAATGCTGTTATTAAGCATTGCGGATGAAAATATCGATCTCACAGCTGAAGAGACTGATGCGGATCAAAATATTAATAATAAAAGGGATCATTCCTCATTTTTCACTGATGGAATAAAATCTACCTTTTTTCCTCCTGTAACACAAGGAAATAATATAGATCTGTTTCAGGAAATCGTACTCCGTGAAATCCGAGCGGTAAAGTATCCCTCCCTGCCAGACAACCTGTCCAGTGCTGAAAAACATGCCTTGAAAAAAATACAATCGCTAAAAAATCTGACAATAAGAAAAGCAGATAAAGGCGGTGCTACGGTGCTGCCAGGGGCGTAACGACCGCGGTCGCAGAGGTCGCCACGGCGACCGGGCCCGCAGGGTTATAGGGGCCCGGCAGCCGCTCTGCAGAGTCGCCTGCCGGGCCCCTATGTGTAGTGCCGCTGTGTAGTGGCCGACAATGCGACCGTCAGGGGAGCCCAGTGTCAGTAGAGGGGCCCCTGACCTGGAGAGGCCACCAGCCGTGTCTAAGCTGCAGCAGAGCAGAAGCGCTCCTGACCTGCACAGCATTCGGAATAATCCATCCTGCAGGACCTGCGATGATGTCACGCCCATGTGACTGTGTGGGAGGAGCCACAGGATGCCGGGCAGAAAGCAAAGATACTGAATCCTGAAAGAGATTTGGACACATGATTGGTAATAAGAAAAGAGGGGACATGAGGGTAAAGGGGGCTGCAGGGTGAGGGGCATATGAGGGCTGCAGAATGTGACAGAAGCATGTGAAGGGGTGCAGAGTGTTTGAGAGGGGTAAGTTGGGGTACAGGCGGGGTGAGATATGTGGGCAGGGTGTGTGGTTGTACAGGCTGTATGGGGAGCAGGGTGTGTGAGATATGGGGGTGTAGTGTGTGAGATATGGGGGTGTAGTGTGTGTGATATGGGGGTGTAGTGTGTGTGATATGGGGGTGCAGGCTGTATGGGGAGCAGGGTGTGTGAGATATGGGGGTGTAGTGTGTGTGTGATCTGGGGGGTGCAGGCTGTATGGGGAGCAGGGTGTGTGAGATATGGGGGTGTAGTGTGTGTGTGTGATCTGGGGGGTGCAGGCTGTATGGGGAGCAGGGTGTGTGAGATATGGGGGTGTAGTGTGTGTGATATGGGGGTGCAGGCTGTATGGGGAGCAGGGTGTGTGAGATATGGGGGTGTAGTGTGTGTGATATGGGGGTGCAGGCTGTATGGGGAGCAGGGTGTGTGAGATATGGGGGTGTAGTGTGTGATATGGGGGTGCAGGCTGTATGGGGAGCAGGGTGTGACATATGGGGGTGTAGTGTGTGTGATCTGGGGGGTGCAGGCTGTATGGGGAGCAGGGTGTGTGTGATATGGGGGTGCAGGCTGTATGGGGAACAGGGTGTGTGTGATATGGGGGTGTAGTGTGTGTGTGATATGGGGGTGCAGGCTGTATGGAGTTCAGGGTGTGTGAGATATGGGGGTGTAGTGTGTGTGATATGGGGGTGCAGGCTGTATGGGGAGCAGGGTGTGTAAGATATGGGGGTGTAGTGTGTGTGATATGGGGGTGCAAGGTATATGGGGAGCAGGGTGTGTGAGATATGGGGGTGTAGTGTGTGTGATATGGGGGTGCAGGGTGTGTGAGATATGGGGGTGTAGTGTGTGATATGGGGGTGCAGGCTGTATGGGGAGCAGGGTGTGACATATGGGGGTGTAGTGTGTGTGATCTGGGGGGTGCAGGCTGTATGGGGAGCAGAGTGTGTGAGATATGGGGGTGTAGTGTGTGTGATATGGGGGTGCAGGCTGTATGGGGAACAGGGTGTGTGTGATATGGGGGTGTAGTGTGTGTGTGATATGGGGGTGCAGGCTGTATGGAGTTCAGGGTGTATGAGATATGGGGGTGTAGTGTGTGTGATATGGGGGTGCAGGCTGTATGGGGAGCAGGGTGTGTAAGATATGGGGGTGTAGTGTGTGTGATATGGGGGTGCAAGGTATATGGGGAGCAGGGTGTGTGAGATATGGGGGTGTAGTGTGTGTGATATGGGGGTGCAGGGTGTGTGAGATATGGGGGTGTAGTGTGTGTGATATGGGGGTGCAGGCTGTATGGGCATCAGGGTGTGTGAGATATGGGGGTGTAGTGTGTGTGATATGGGGGTGCAGGCTGTATGGGGAACAGGGTGTGTGTGATATGGGGGTGTAGTGTGTGTGTGATATGGGGGTGCAGGCTGTATGGAGTTCAGGGTGTGTGAGATATGGGGGTGTAGTGTGTGTGATATGGGGGTGCAGGCTGTATGGGGAGCAGGGTGTGTAAGATATGGGGGTGTAGTGTGTGTGATATGGGGGTGCAAGGTATATGGGGAGCAGGGTGTGTGAGATATGGGGGTGTAGTGTGTGTGATATGGGGGTGCAGGCTGTATGGGCATCAGGGTGTGTGAGATATGGGGGTGTAGTGTGTGTGATATGGGGGGTGCAAGGTATATGGGGAGCAGGGTGTGTGAGATATGGGGGTGTAGTGTGTGTGTGATATGGGGGTGCAGGGTGTGTGAGATATGGGGGTGTAGTGTGTGATATGGGGGTGCAGGCTGTATGGGGAGCAGGGTGTGACATATGGGGGTGTAGTGTGTGTGATCTGGGGGGTGCAGGCTGTATGGGGAGCAGAGTGTGTGAGATATGGGGGTGTAGTGTGTGTGATATGGGGGTGCAGGCTGTATGGGGAACAGGGTGTGTGTGATATGGGGGTGTAGTGTGTGTGTGTGATATGGGGGTGCAGGCTGTATGGAGTTCAGGGTGTGTGAGATATGGGGGTGTAGTGTGTGTGATATGGGGGTGCAGGCTGTATGGGGAGCAGGGTGTGTAAGATATGGGGGTGTAGTGTGTGTGATATGGGGGTGCAAGGTATATGGGGAGCAGGGTGTGTGAGATATGGGGGTGTAGTGTGTGTGATATGGGGGTGCAGGGTGTGTGAGATATGGGGGTGTAGTGTGTGTGATATGGGGGTGCAGGCTGTATGGGCATCAGGGTGTGTGAGATATGGGGGTGTAGTGTGTGTGATATGGGGGGTGCAGGCTGTATGGGCATCAGGGTGTGTGAGATATGGGGGTGTAGTGTGTGTGATATGGGGGTGCAGGCTGTATGGGGATCAGGGTGTGTGAGATATGGGGGTGTAGTGTGTGTGATATGGGGGTGCAGGCTGTATGGGGAGCAGGGTGTGTGACCTATGGGGGCAGGGGCGTAACTACCGCGGTCTGAAGGGTCGGAAGGAGAAGAGAGGTACTTGTTTTTTTATTTTGCTGGCTGCATGATACATGGAGGTCTATGGGACTGCATAATAAACATGAAGGACTCCTTATACATGGACTAGGGGTGCATTATACATGGAGGAGTATGGGGCTGCATAATACAAAATGAAGGACACCTTATACATGGAATATAGGGGTGCATTATACATGGAGGAGTATGGGGCTGCATAAAGCAATATGATGATTTATGGCGCTGCATTATAAATACATATAGGACTATGGGGGCTACATTATAATATATGGAGAAATATGGAGGCTACCTTATACATGGACTATGGGTGTGTGTTATAAAACATGGAGGCCTATGTGGTGCAGTATAATATATGGAGGACTATGGGGTGAATTATAATACATGGAGAACTTTGGGGAAATGCATTGTAATACATGGAGAACTATAAGGGTGCATTATAATATATGACGGGTTATGTGGGACCCTTTATATATATTATACGGAAGGCTATGTGGGGGCCATTATAGTATTTGTAGATCTATATACAAGGGGGGTCAAAAATACAAGTATGGGATGGTAATGTTTTGAGCTGAGGGAAAAAGGCTCTTTCCCTCAGCACGCAGCTTTCCCATGCTCTGCTATACATCTCTCAGCACCCAGCTTTCCCATGCTCTGATATACATCTTCCCTCAGCACGCAGCTTTCCCATGCTCTGCTATACATCTCTCAGCTCCCAGCTTTCCCATGCTCTGCTATACAGCTTCTCTCATCACCCAGCTTTCCCATGCTCTGCTATACATCTCTCAGCTTTCCCATGCTCTGCTATACAGCTTCTCTCAGCACAGCTTTCCCATGCTGTGCTATACATCTCTCAGCACCCAGTTTTCCCATGCTCTGCTATACAGCTTCTTTCAGCACGCAGCTTTCCCATGCTCTGATATACATCTTCTCTCAGCACCCAGCTTTCCCATACTCTGATATACATCTTCCCTCAGCACGCAGCTTTCCCATGCTCTGCTATACATCTCTCAGCTCCCAGATTTCCCATGCTCTGATATACATCTTCTCTCAGCTCCCAGCTTTCCCATGCTCTGCTATACAGCTTCTCTCAGCTCCCAGCTTTCCCATGCTCTGCTATACAGCTTCTCTCAGCACCCAGCTTTCCCATGCTCTGATATACATCTTCTCTCAGCTCCCAGCTTTCCCATGCTCTGATATACATCTTCTCTCAGCACGCAGCTTTCCCATGCTCTGATATACATCTTCTCTCAGCACCCAGCTTTCCCATGCTCTGATATACATCTTCTCTCAGCACCCAGCTTTCCCATGCTCTGCTATACAGCTTCTCTCAGCACCCAGCTTTCCCATGCTCTGATATACATCTTCTCTCAGCACGCAGCTTTCCCATGCTCTGATATACATCTCTCAGCACCCAGCTTTCCCATGCTCTGATATACATCTTCTCTCAGCACCCAGCTTTCCCATGCTCTGCTATACATCTTCTCTCAGCACCCAGCTTTCCCATGCTCTGATATACATCTTCTCTCAGCACCCAGCTTTCCCATGCTCTGATATACATCTTCTCTCAGCACCCAGCTTTCCCATGCTCTGCTGTACATCTTCTCTCAGCACCCAGCTTTCCCATGCTCTGCTGTACATCTCTCAGCACCCAGCTTTCCCATGCTCTGATATACATCTTCTCTCAGCACGCAGCTTTCCCATGCTCTGATATACATCTTCTCTCAGCACCCAGCTTTCCCATGCTCTGATATACATCTTCTTTCAGCACGCAGCTTTCCCATGCTCTGATATACATCTTCTCTCAGCACGCAGCTTTCCCATGCTCTGATATACATCTTCTCTCAGCACCCAGCTTTCCCATGCTCTGCTATACATCTTCTCTCAGCACCCAGCTTTCCCATGCTCTGATATACATCTTCTCTCAGCACCCAGCTTTCCCATGCTCTGATATACATCTTCTCTCAACACCCAGCTTTCCCATGCTCTGATATACATCTTCTCTCAGCACCCAGCTTTCCCATGCTCTGATATGGGAAAGCTGGGTGCTGAGGGAAAGATGTATAGCAGAGCATGGGGAAGCTGGGTGCCGAGGACAAGATGGATATCAGAACATAGGAAAGCTGGGTGCTGATAGAGGGATTTTAGATCATGGGAAACCTGGGTGCGGAGGGTAAAAGCCAAGTGTCAGCGTCATTATCCTGTACCCTAAGCGTCGGTGTACGTAGAGGGGGGCCCCGGTCCAAATTTTACACCAGGGCCCATCAATCTCTAGTCACGCCACTGGGTGCTGCTAAACACAGATAATTATCTAAAAGAAGCACATTCCCAGTTAGATAATGTTGAAGTTTATATAACACTGAAAAGTGATCCCACCATCAAGTTCAAAGAAAAACTACGTACCCTATTAAACAAACAAGTAGCTTCAGGCTATTTAACCAAAAACAGAGCAGAAAAACTTTTACCTCTATTTCCAAATAAACCACACTGGTATGCGGTCCCTAAAATTCATAAGTCCACAACTGCACCACCAGGGAGACCCATTGTATCAGGGGTAGGTTCACTAAGGGGTACTTCACACACAGCGAGATCGCTACTGAAATCGCTGCTGAGTCACGTTTTTTGTGACCTCATTAGCGATCTCGCTGTGCATGACACTGAGCAGCGATCTGGCCCCTGCTGTGAGATCGCTGCTCGTTACACACAATGCTGGTTCGTTTTTTTTTATTGTTGCTCTCCCGCTGATAAGCACACATCGCTGTGTGTGA
The DNA here is from genome assembly GCF_048569485.1 of Anomaloglossus baeobatrachus. NCBI lineage: Eukaryota > Metazoa > Chordata > Amphibia > Anura > Aromobatidae > Anomaloglossus > Anomaloglossus baeobatrachus. The sequence continues at coordinate 438,381,947 of NC_134356.1, read as the reverse complement.
CAGCGAGAGAGCAACAATCCTGAATGTGAAGGGAGCAGGAGCCGGCGTCTGACAGCCTGCGGTAAGCTGTAACTGTGACGCCCTGGGCAAGCCAGGGGTCACAGGTCATAACACCACCACACCCTACACCCCAGATAGGTACACCAAAGCTACACAAAAATCCTTGTTGCCTTCCTCCAGGGGCTGATGTTCACACCAGGGGGTGGGCCAGGCGGTTGGCTCCGCCCACCGAGGAGTTCACAGCCCTGGAGGCAGGAAAACCAGCAGATTAGGTTGGCAGTTGAAGGAGATAGAGAGAAGGAAGTGGTAGAGGAGCTAGTGAGAAGAGTAAGAGTGACAGAAAAGTGACAGTTAGAGAGCCTGAAGTCGGTCCGGGTGTGTGCCCCGGACTGAGACAGCAAGGTCAGCAGACGGCGGTGACTGTCTGCAGGAGAGGCTACTCGGAGGTTGCCGAAAGGACCGTGGACGGGTGGTGGCCCGGCGGTACCGGAGCGGTATACGAAGAGCAGTCAGCACCATTGGCAGGGGCCTTTCGGATCGCGGGAAGGCTAGGAGTCACTGTGAATTTGCCAAGTCCGTCAGTGAAGGGGACCTCTGGGTCTCCCAACAACCAAGTCCCGATTGAAGGTAACAGTCCAACCGTTAGAGAGAGACACCGCCACCGCCAAGGCACCATTTTCTCAGGGCCAGCGTCTGCGGGCAAAGAGGGGCTCCTCCGGCACATTTCCAAGCCGGGGAGCGGGTTACCGGTGGGAACGCATCGCTACCATCATCATCTTAGGTGCAGGAAAAGGGACCGTCACCGTCAACTACTGGGGAAAAGCAACTGCAGCCGTCCGTGGGAACCGTCTTTCCAGCCGTGTGTTTTACCGAGAACTGTGTCCCTGTCTCAGGCTGAGTGAGTACCACAGTGCCGTGAGGCACAGCGCTGCCCCCGCGTCCCTGCACCCCACCAAGCCCTGCACCGGCCCCGCCATCCCTCATCACCCATCTCATCACTTGGCCCCGGGACAACTTCCCCCTACCCACGGAGGGGAGAACCAACAACTTTGCTGCTCCCTGTCACCGCTCCCGGGATCCCCATACAGAGCAGCGGTGGTGTTGTTCACACAATCACCACAACCGTGGGTGGCGTCACGGACAATAAACAATCCCAAAAACCAATCCCCTTTCACTCACGGGCGAGGAGCGCCGCTCGAGTCCCCGGGATCCGGCCCATCGCTCGAGCCACCGAGCAGCAGCAGGCCGCAGCAGCAGCGGCAGCCGGACCCGAGCAGTGGGAGAGCGCTGCGTCCCCTCCTCCGCCCGCGACATAACCAAGGTAAACATCGGGTAACCAAGGTGGTTACCCGATATTTACCTTCGTTACCAGCCTCCGCAGCTCTCATGCTGCCAGTGCCGGCTCCTGCTCCCTGCACACGCTAAGTTAAGCGGTGTGAGCTGGTAACTAAGGTAAACATCGGGTAACCATACCCGATGTTTACCTTAGTTACCAATGTCCGCAGCTTCCAGACGCCGGCTCCGTGCAAGTGCAGCGTCGCTTGTACGTCGCTGCTGGCTGGGGGCTGGTCACTGGTCGCTGGTGAGATCTGCCTGTTTGACAGCTCACCAGCGACCATGTAGCGAAGCAGCAGCGATCCTGACCAGGTCAGATCGCTGGTCGGATAGCTGCTGCATCGCTAAAGTGTAAAGGTACCCTAACAGAAGCACTTTCCAAATATTTGGATTGGTTACTGCACCCATTGCTTTTTTGCATCCCTTCCTTTGTTAGAGATACAGGAGATTTAGTCCAACAACTTAAAAATTTTGAGTGGCAACCCTCTTTTAAATGGGTCTCCCTGGACATCGAAAGTTTATTTACCCGCATACCACAACAACTTGGGGTTAATGTAATTACTGATAGACTGAAAAGGATAGGGGAAAGTCCTGCGCAGATTAAATTTATAGAGGAATCTTTAGACTTCATTCTATCACATAATGCCTTCAAGTTCGGCAATACCTGGTACCTCCAACATAGCGGAGTAGCTATGGGAACTCCTGTAGCATGCACGTTTGCGAATTTATATCTGGCTACAGTGGAAGAAGAACTTATCTATAATATTAGAAACCCATATATAAAACACATCAGAAAATATCTACGTTTTGTAGATGATGTACTGATTATTTGGGATGGGGACCAGGCGGACTTGGAGGCATTTGTGAGCTATCTAAACGTGAATAAATATAACATGTTTTTCACATCCGTATTTGGTGACCAAATCATTGAATTTCTGGATGTAAGGTTGTCTGTCATAGAGGGAAAAATTACACGCGAACTGTATAGAAAGCCCACAGCAGTAAACACATTACTACACCATAAAAGTGCACATCCCAGACATGTCCTTCAATCGATACCATACAGTCAGTTCCTGCGAGGTTATAGAATTAATAATGACCCTGTGAGGCTGTCCAAACAAATTGACGATCTGACATTGAGATTTCTGGAACGTGGTTACCCACGGTCCGAGATTGTATTGGCACAGGAACGAGCCTGGGAAAAAAATGCCATAGGGAATAGAAAAAATCAACCAAGACACCCCCAGACTAATAATAATGAAACACAAGCTAAAATGCAACAACGGTTTGTGTTTAATTTCAAATACGGTCCGATGGATAAGATCATTTGATCCATCATTAATAAGAACTGGCACATCATAGAAAAAGAAAAAGAATTATCAGAGATAGCCAGTAACTGACCTCTTATTTCCTATAGACGTACAAAAAATATTGGAGATGTCTTGGTTAAAAAACGGTACATTCCCCCCAAAACATGGTTGCATGGCACAGGACCAGTGGGTAACCACAGATGTGGAAATTGCTCTTTTTGCCAATATCACGTAACAGAAAAATCCTTTAGAGTAGGCGATATATGGCACACAACGAAACAACTAATTACATGCCAAACGAAAATGGTGGTCTATATCGTCTTCTGCCCTTGCGGCTTCTTTTATATAGGGAAGACAATTAGACCACTGTTTATAAGGTTCAGAGAACATCGGAATTCCATCTCCACGGGGATAGGTGCTACTCGATTGATCAATCATATGATAACTACACATAATGCAGACTGCAATTTATTAACCTTTGCTGGACTGGAACTGGTGGAAACACCAGTAGGGGGCGGTGATACCCACAAACTACTGCTCCGCAAAGAAGCTCAATATATCATGAGATACAAGGCTATGAGCCAAATTGGCTTCAATGATAAAAACGACTTAGTAGTCTTTTTAGGCTAAATGAATTTTTATTTGCCTTGTTGCCTGCCATACATTGCACTCTTCAGTTTGTCACATCACCTGTATAGGTTTTGTTTTTAACATTGTTTTAATCACTCCCCTTTTGATGACAGCTTGACTTGCTAATTTAAATATCAGTATGTGATGTCACAATTAATCAGACCCGTCGAAGCACCGCAGGTGTGCGAAACGATCGTCGTCTACACGTGCTGCCTGTTCCTTGCCTCTCCCCTCCCTGCACAGCATGTAACTCCGATGCCTGAATAAAAGGTTTTTCCACACAGCAAATAACCGGTGAGTGCTCATATTTTTTCTTACCTTTTATGCAATTTCAGTAGGCAATTGTATAGGTGCGAGAGAAAAATCGAATGCCCTATGGAGCCACAGTATAGCATCTGATTTTTATGGATTCATTCCAAGTTTGTAGCATAGAAAACTGTACATGGTCTTGTAAAAGACTAATATCTGCCGAGTAAAAAAACGGATTGCATTCGGACAGCATACGGAAGAGAAGTAAGAAAAAAATTGCACCACTTTTCTGGAAGAAAATTGAAATTATTTTTTTTTACGCTTTTGTGACCCCAGTCTAATTGTGTCTGCTATTATCTTCCAACTGATGATGATGGATCATCACACCACTTTTAGCCCCAAAAAGCATGGCGAAAGAAAAAGCTTGAAAAGATATAAAATCTGAGCAAGTCATCGGGTAGACCTCAACAACGCTAATAAAACACAAGTCATTGCCGCCAAAGTGTGTAACTACTGTTGTTGGGTTCTGTACTGAATTTACCAACAGGAAGGATTTACATCCTTTGGTCCACATGCACATGTTGAGGATTTGCTGAGTTTTTCTTACATGAGTATTTGTAAGCCAAAAGCAAGAGTAGAATAGTCAGAGGAAAGGTATAATAGAAACACGTCACCACTTTTCTACTTTTCATTTTCTACCCCATTCTGGTTTTGGCTTAGAAATACTGAAGTAAAATACTGACCAAATACTAAACGTGTGAATGTGGCCTAACAGCCTCAGGAATAGCTGACGTAAGACAGGTGTCTCCCACACACCACTCTAACCATTTGGGCAGCTTGGTGCAGCCTTCCAAATGCTGCAATGCAAATCCAATTTTGTAATATCCAATCCACCAAAGACTGCTTCATCAATTAGAAAAAATCTTTATGTCCCAATCTACATGAGGGGATGAAAACAGCGCAATGTTTCGGCCAACGAAGGGCCTTTATCAAGTCATATCAAGTACATACAAGTACATACACCGTGTGCAGAATTATTAGGCAAATGAGTATTTTGATCACATGATACTTTTTATACATGTCCTACTCCAAGCTGTATAGGCTTGAGAGGCAACTACCAATTAAGTAAATCGGGTGGTGTGCATCTCTGTAAGGAGGAGAGGTGTGGTGTAATGACAACACCCTATATAAGGTGTGCTTAATTATTAGGCAACTTCCTTACCTTTGGCAAAATGGGTCAGAAGAGAGATTTGATGGGCTCTGAAAAATCCAAAATTGTGAGATGTCTTGCAGAGAGATGCAGCAGTCTTGAAATTGCCAAACGTTTAAAGCGTGTTCACCGAACAATCAAGCGCTTCATGACAAGTAGCCAACAGGGTCGCAAGAAGCATGTTGGGTAAAAAAAGCGCAAAATAACTGCTGATGAATTGAGGAAAATCGAGCGTGAAGCTGCCAAGCTGCCATTTGCCACCAGTTTGGCCATATTTCAGAGCTGTAACATTACTGGAGTATCAAAAAGCACAAGGTGTGCTATACTCAGGGACATAGCCAAAGTAAGGAAGGCTGAAAAATGACCACCTTTGAACAAGAAACATAAGATGAAACATAAAGACTGGGCCAAGAAATATCTTAAGACTGATTTTTCAAAGGTTTTATGGACTGATGAAATGAGAGTGACTCTTGATGGGCCAGATAAATGGGCCAGAGGCTGGATCAGTAAAGGGTAGAGAGCACCACTCTGACTCACACGCAAGCAAGGTGGAGGTGGGGTACTGGTATGGGCTGGTATCATCAAAGATGAACTTGTGGGACCTTTTCGGGTTGAGGATGGAGTGAAGCTCAACTCCCAGACCTACTGTCAGTTTCTGGAAGATAACTTCTTCAAGCAGTGGTACAGGAAGAAGTCGGTATCGTTCAAGAAAAACATGATTTTCATGCAGGACAATGCTCCATCACATGCATCCAACTACTCCACAGTGTGGCTGGCCAGTAAAGGTCTAAAAGATGAAAAAATAATGACATGGCCCCATTGTTCACCTGATCTGAACCCCATAGAGAACCTGTGGTCCCAATATGAGATCTACAGGGAGGGAAAACGGTACACCTCTCGGAACAGTGTCTGGGAGGCTGGGGTGGCTGCTGCACGCAATGTTAATTGTAAACAGATCAAGCAATTGACAGAATCTATGGATGGTAGGCTGTTGAGTGTCATCATAAAGAAAGGTGGCTATATTGGTTACTAATTTTTTGGATTTTGTTTTTGCATGTCAGAAATGTTTCTTTCTAAATTTAGTGCAGTTGTAATAGTTTACCTGGTGAAAAAAAACAAGTGAGATGGAAATATATTTAGTTTTTATTAAGTTGCCTAATAATTATGCACAGTAATAGTTACCTGCAAAAACAGATATCCTCCTAAGATAGCCAAATCTAAAAAAAAAAAACACTCCAACTTCCAAAAATATTAAGCTTTGATATTTATGAGTCTTTTGGGTTAATTGAGAACATAGTTGTTGATCAATAATAAAAAAAATCCTCTAAAATATAACTTGCCTAATAATAATTCTGCACACGGTGCATAAACGCAGGGCCTTTATTAAGTATACTTTTTTATGGCTTGGCAATTGTGCATTGGAACCAATAAAGATTTTGTTCTAATTGATGAAGCAGTCATCAGTGCCTTGGATATTACAAAATTGGAGCCAAAGGTATAGCTGAGCTCTGCCTTCAGCTGATAACCTTGCCCCTTAGGACCGAGCAGCATGAGATCAGCAGTCACACCCCATCAACAGAGATTAGCCGAGGAGAAGCTGCTGCTGCTCTGTCGATGTGATGTCAGCAGAAGCCACAGAAGCAGTGACATACCGTATTTTTCGCTTTATAAGACGCACCGGATTATAAGACGCACCCCAAATTTAGACATAAAAAAGGTAAAAAAATAAAAATGGGGTCCGTCTTATACTCCGTTGTTGCCTTACTGGAGGGAGGCAGCAGTGGTGGTGAAGTGGGGTCACAGGAGGCAGAGATTGTGCTGGCAGGCGCGGCGGGTCAGTGGCGGCGGGGTCCGTGGTGGCAGGTGCGGCGGGGTCTGTGGTAGCATGGGCGGCGGCGTCCGTGGTGGCAGGAGTGGCGGAGGCCGTGGTGGCAGCAGCAGCGGCAGCGAGTGAGTCGTGCAGCAGGCCGGTGCGGTGAGTGTCCCAGTGTCTGCGGTTCCGGTTCAAATGATGGCGCCTGGAGCGGCACATGCGCAGATGGAGCTCTCATCCAAGGGCTCCATCTGTGCATGCGCCCACTCCCAGCGCCATCATTTGAAGCTGGGACCACGGACAAACTGGGTAACCTGCTGCAAGTGCACAACCACCCGCACGCACAGAGTGGCAGCTAGCAGGCTGCCCGCCCACCCTGCGTGCAAGCGGCCAAGTACCTGTGCTTGCGTGCTGGCGACAGCGGATTTTAAGACGCACCCCTCATTTTCCTCCCAAATTTTTTGGAGGAAAAGTGCGTCTTATAATCCGAAAAATACGGTAACTACCCGGTGCAACATTTGGCCCTGGCCTTTCCCTTCCTGCATGCTGGTCAGTCATATGGACCCTTGTAGTGTTCTAAATCCTATTAGGACATATGAGTTGCCCCCCTCCTCCCTCATTATGTAGTAATGTCACCTCTCCTAGTCCCATCCTCGGATATATACTGGAGATCAAAATTAGAGAACAACACAAAATTTCCTAAAGGTTAAGGTCATTATGTCATTTGTGATTATATCCTAACATGAGTAAACTAGCAGTATTTTAAGCTTATTTCATAAATTGAATTTATTCCAAAAGCACATAATAAACATGTAAATGAGAGAAATGAAAAAGAACAGTGATCAAAATTCGAGAACAATTTCAGATACCTGCAAGTTATTGGTGTTAAGGGGGCTTTACACGCTACGATATCGTTAATGTTTTATCGTCGGGGTCACGTCGTTAGTGACACACATCCGGCGTCATTAACGATATCGCAGCGTGTAACACATACCAGCGACCTTATACGTCCTCCAAAGTGGTGAAAATCGTTCAGCATGGAGAGGTCATCCTAAAACCAAAAATTGTTAATGATTGTTTATAGTAGTTGTTCCTCGTTCCTGCGGCAACACACATCGCTATGTGTGACACCGCAGGAGCGAGGAACATCTCCTTACCTGCGTCCCGCCCGCAATGAGGAAGGAAGGAGGTGGGTGGGATGTTCGTCCCGCTCATCTCTGCCCCTCCGCTTTGATTGGCCAGCCGCTTAGTGACGTCGCAGTGACGTCGCAGTGATGCTGAACGCACCTCCCCCTTGAGGGAGGGATTGTTCAGCAGCCAGTCACAGCGACGACGACGACCAGGTAAGTGCGTGTGATGCTGCCGTAGCGATAATGTTCGCTGCGGCAGCGATCACACGATATCGCATGCACGACAGGGGCGGGTGCTTTTGCGTACGATATCGCTAGCAATTGCTAGAAATATCGTAGCGTGTAAAGCCCGCTTTAGTCTGGCACCTGGTGCTAATTTCCTTAATATCTGACAAACCCTATACAAGAATGATTTCTATATTGTAAATGATAACGCTATTGCATATATAGAAAATCTTGATATTCAAATTTGATTTTTATCCGTTTGATATTTTTCAATCACTGTCTATTGTCTGGTGTTTATTTTTATATGATGGTAAGGTATACATTCACATGATTAAATTAAAACCCTATATAACTGGCACACTAACTTTCCAGTTTGCACTGACTTTGCAAAAATGGTTCCAAAGTGACTGAAACCCTCCGGCAGCACATTGTCCAGATGAAGGGATGACCCTATCAGCCATAGCAAGAGAAGTTCCAAGTCTGTGATTTCAAGAATATTGCAGCCTTATACCGTCACAAAATCTTTCAAGTTCCCCAAGGTGGCTGGTTGCTCTCGAAAGACAAAAGAAAGAGAGGACAGAATAATGCGGAGAATCTCCATGGGTAATCGTTTCAACACTGCTGCTGGAATTTCTCGCCAATTCAGCACTGAACAGGGTAAGGATCTGTCTTGGTCATACTGTGTCACAACGTTTAAGAACATTTGGACTGAAAGCCCACTCTGCAGTGACCAAATCTCTCATTAGCAGAAAGAATTAAAAGGCTAGACTCAACTTTGGTGAGGAGCAGTTTGTACAGGCAGAGGAGAAATGGTCCACAGTTAATTTTAGTGATGAAAGAAAGTTTCATTTATTTGGGTCTGATGGCAAACATTATGTTCATCAACAAAATGGGGAAAAACTTATCCCAAAATGTGTTAAGAAGCCAATTAAAGTTGGTGGAGGAAGTGTCATGGTTGAAGGAATGTTTTCTGCAGCAAGAGTTGGACCTCTCATACAGCTACATGGCAGAGTGAATGCAAGTGTGTATCAGAATGTTCTTCAACAACACGCGGTTCCTTACCTGCGTTCATCACTCAATCAGCCATCAATTTTAATGCAGGATAATGTCCCCTGTCCCACAGCAAAACTGGTAAAGCAGTTACTTGAAACAGAAAACATTGAAAAAATGAAATGGCCAGCCCAGAGACTTGATGTAAACCCAAAAGAAAACCTCTGGAAAATCCTTGGTGACAAAGTTATGGCCAAGAAACCCACAAGAGTCAAAGAACTATGCAAGAGACTGGAAGAAGAGTAGACCAAAATCACACCAGAGCATTTTGAGAGACTAGTGATATCCTGTGGCCGCAGATGTGCTGAAGTCATTCAACCCAAAGGCCTGTACACGTCCTACTGACTGGTGACTGTTGTTACCTTCAGAAAATTTAATTATAATCATGCTCTGTGCTACAGTCATTGTTGTTCACCAATTATGATCATCACGTTTTGGGCAAACTAAAGCTTTTATGCTGCTAAACTTTGGATCTTTTGTAAAACACCGTTATAGTGGCATGGTGTACCCCTTACAAGCCTTACAAAAAAAACCATCAAATGTTGATCAATGTAAATTACATTAACACATAATTTCTGAAAAAAGCAAGTGATCTCCAGTGTATGTTCCCTATCCTGGTGTATATGTACCTCAACCCGGGTCCATCCTGATTATATATATATATATATATATATAAAAGGTGGCCCGATTCTAATGTATCGGGCAGTCTAGAATGTGTATGTAAGTTAGCAGATTGAATAATAATATAATCAGTAAGTCTTGAATAATGATGGTTCATTTTTTGCTCGTTGGTCTCCTGCTGTGCAGCACGCATCGGCGTGTTTGACAGTGAGAGACCAACAATATGAATGGGCAGGGAGCCGGGGTAACTTAGTAACCATGGTACACATCGGGTAACTATGCAAAGCGGTTTCCATAGTTACCCGATGTGTACGCTGGTTAACAGCGTACCCCGGCTCCGGAACTAAGCAAAGCGGTTTCTATAGTTACCCGATGTGTACCATGGTTACCAGCCTACGCTGGCTCCGGCACACGTGTGCCGGAAGCCGGGGTAAGCTAGTGGTTTCACACATCCGGCTTTTCTCCACTTTGCCGGATCCGGCGCGCTGCCGTAGGCTGGTTTCAGACGTCCGTGTTTTAGGTACGTGTGACATCCGTTTTTAACACGGATGTCACACGTACCCATGTTATTTTATGACGTGCCTCACACGTCCGTGTTTGCACGTGGACCATGTGACTTTTCATGACCCCGCACGCACACACGCAGGCATCTCCGGCAGCACGGATGTCACACAGATCGCACACTGATGTGATCCCTGTGACATCAGTGTAAAACATACCGGAGAAAATATGGGTCTTTTTAATAAAAGTATTTTCTATATTTACTTCTCTCCAGCGATGCTGTCTCCGGCTCTGCTGCCTCCCGCTCCTCCCGGGAAAAGCGCTGGGGACTTCAGTGCCGGGGACCGCATCGCTGGGTGTGTATACAGCAGAGTGTGTGTGTGTGTACATGCATGTGCGGTATGTGTGTATGCGCTCTGTGTATCCATGTGTGTCTGCTATGTGTGTATATGTGCTCAGTGTGTGTGTGTGTGTATACATGCATGTGCGCTATGTGTGTATGCGCTCGGTGTATCTATGTGTGTCTGCTATGTTTGTGTGTGTCTGTCTGCTATGTGTGTGTGTGTGCTCAGTGTGTGTGTGTGTGTGTGTGTTCTCAGTGTATGTGTGCTCAGTGTGTATATGTGCTCAGTGTGTGTGTGTACATGCATGTGCGCTATGTGTGTATGCGCTCGGTGTATCCATGTGTGTCTGCTATGTGTGTATATGTGCTCAGTGTGTGTGTGTGTGTGTATACATGCATGTGCGCTATGTGTGTATGCGCTTAGTGTAGTGTATCCATGTGTGTCTGCTATGTGTGTATATGTGCTCAGTGTGTGTGTGTGTGTGTGTGTGTGTGTGTGTGTATACATGCATGTGCGCTGTGTGTATGCGCTCGGTGTATCCATGTGTGTCTGCTATGTGTGTATATGTGCTCACTGTGTGTGTGCTCAGTGTGTGTGTGTGTGTGTGTATATGCATGTGCACTATGTGTGTATGCGCTCGGTGTATCCATGTGTGTCTGCTATGTGTGTATATGTGCTCAGTGTGTGTGTGTGTGTGTGTGTGTTGATAGGTGGTCAGGAGTGGGAGGCAGCGGAGCCGGAGAAAGGAGGTAAAAATGAAATATATTTTTATTTCACAGACCCGTGTTTTCTCCGGTACCTGTCACACACATGCAAACACGGATGTCACACGTATGACCATAACCATGCGTGTGACTGGTACCTGATTAAACACGGACGTCTGAAAGCAGCCATACACTGTGTACAGTACAGTGGCCGCGCCGCAACTCACTGGTCACATGCTCCGGTCACATGACAACACCTGATCGGAGCTTGTCGCACGGCCACTGTAGTGTACACAGTGCACGGGAGCGCGCCGGATCCGACAAAGTGGAGAAAAGGTAAGTAACTATTCAAAGCGTCAGTGCTGACGTGTGCCAGGAGCCGGGGTAAGCTAGTAACCATGTTACACATCGGGTAACTAAGGAAAGCGGTTTATATAGTTACCCGATGTGTACCATGATTACCAGCCTACGCCGGCTTCGTCACACGTGTGCTGGGAGCCGGGGTAAGCTAGTGGTTTCACACATCCGGCTTTTCTCCACTTTCTCTTGCTGGTGTGGGCTTCCGGGGGTGCAGCAGTCACCTGGGAGTCGGGGCTCCGTGTGGGTTTGGGGAATACGTGCGGGGGCGGGGTCAGGACGAGCGTCCAATGTGTGAGGGGGGCGGGGCCTGGCTGAGCGGCTAATGCGTGCAGGGGGCCGGGGCAAGCGGGCAATCCTTGCGGTGGGCGGAGCCTGGCCGAGCGGCCAAGCCGTGCGGGGGGGGCGGAGCCGAGGCGAGGCGAGCGGCCAATGCGACTGGTGGAAAGCATACCAAGACGCACGAAAGCTGTGATTAAAAATCATAGTTATTCCACAAAATATTGATTTCTGAACTCTTCCTGAGTTAAAACATTATTAGTATTGTTGTTTCTAAATGATTATGAACTTGTTTTCTTTGCATTATTTGAGGTCTGTAAGTAATGCATTGTTTTGTTATTTTGACCATTTCTCATTTTCAGAAAATAAATACAAAATGTATTGCTTGGAAATTCGGAGACATGTCAGTAGTTTATAGGATAAAAGAACAATTTATATTTTAATCATAAATATAAATATAAAGAGAAAAATCAGAAAAACTGAAAATTTTGCAGTGGTCTCTTAATTTTTGCCAGAGCTGTAAATGTTCCCCATCCTAAGCCCATCCTGGTATATATGTCCTCCATCATGGGCCCATCTTTGTATATATGAACCCCACCCTGGTGTATATGTCCCTCATCCTGAGCACATTCTGGTATGCATGTCCCCTATCCTGGAATATATGTGATCCATCCTGTGGCCTTCCTGGTATATACAGTCATGGCCAAAAGTGTTGGCACCCTTGAAATTGTTCCAGAAAATGATGTATTTCCCCCAGAAAATTATTTCAACTAAACATGTTTTATCATACACGTTTATTTTCTTTCTTTTTATTGAAGTAACACAAAAAGAAACAGAGAAAATAACACAAATTGAACATAATGTCACATAATACCCCAAAAATGGAATGGAAAACATTGTTGGCACTCTCAACTTAATATCTGGTTGCACATCCTTTGGAATAAATAACTACAATCAAAAGAAATGTTAACTCAGATGTAAACCTAGCCTTACATATAATGTACGTATATAATATATATATATTCTGTGAGGTAGCGTGGTCGGCTGCGCGGCAGAAGACACGGGATCCAGGCACCAATGGTCACAGCACACGGTTTATTGCACAAACAAAGTCCAAAACCGCACACAACACGTTCCGGAATGTCCTCCTCCTGGACCAACAAGCCAGGTTCCAGAAATGGCTCACATGTGCTTCTTTGGCAGAAACTCAGGGAGTTGTGTTCACTCCCTCACACTAGGGGCCCACGCCCATGTTCCTGTTTCCTTTTAACCCTCCTTTCAGACTGCAGGGAAACAGCATTAACCCTGGAGTGGAGTTGCTTTCTATACATGGAGGGAGCACAACCGGGGCGAGACGTACCGGCCGTCATAGACAACCCCGGTCACAGTCTCACATACCCCCCCCCTCAGTTCAAGCGTGCGGGGTTGAACTCCCACCATCAAACACAGGCCGCGGGACAAGGCATCGGCGTTGCCCTGCAACCTACTGGCCCGGTGTTCAACCGTAAACCAGAAGTTCTGTAGAGAAAGGAACCACCGGGTAACCCGGGCATTCCGTTCCTTGGTGGACCTCATCCAGACCAGCGGAGAGTGATCAGTCACCAAGCGAAACTGCCGTCCCAGCAGGTAATAGCGTAGGGACTCCAAGGCCCACTTGATCGCCAGGCACTCCTTCTCCACTACGCTATAATTCCGCTCGGGAGGGGTGAGCTTCCTACTTAAGAAGGTGACGGGGTGTTCCTCCCCCTGAACCACCTGAGACAGCACTGCCCCCAGGCCGACCTCAGAGGCGTCAGTCTGTACTACGAATTCCTTCCGGAAATCAGGGTTGACAAGAACGGGCTGTCCGCACAGGACCCCCTTCAGGGCCCGGAAGGAGTCCTCGGCCTGCGGAGTCCAGCGCACCATGACGGACTTCTTGCCTTTGAGAAGGTCCGTCAAGGGGGCTGATAGTCCCGCAAAATTTTTTACAAACCTCCTGTAGTACCCCACGATACCCAGGAAGGCCCTAACCTGCTTCTTGGTCAGGGGTCTAGGCCACTTCTGGATTGCCTCAACTTTGTTAATTTGGGGCTTAATCACTCCTTGGCCTATTACGTAGCCCAAGTAGCGGGCTTCCGTGAGCCCCAATGCACATTTCTTGGGATTGGCTGTCAATCCGGCTGTTCGGAGCGCGTTCACCACCGCTTGTACCTGTTCCAAGTGGGTCTGCCACTCGGAGCTGTGAATAATGATGTCATCAAGGTACGCTGATGCATACGCCTGGTGGGGTTCCAGCACCAAGTCCATCAACCTCTGGAACGTGGCCGGAGCGCCATGTAACCCAAAAGGCAAGACAACATAGTGGAAGAGACCCTCAGGCGTAACAAAAGCGGTTTTCTCCTTGCCGGACTCCGTCAGTGGCACCTGCCAGTACCCCTTGGTCAGGTCGAGCGTGGTGAAATATCGCGCCTGTCCCAGCCTATCAATCAGCTCATCCACCCGGGGCATGGGGTAGAGATCGAACTTGGATATTTCGTTCAATCTCCTAAAGTCATTGCAGAACCTTAAGGAGCCATCGGGTTTGGTATTAGGACAATGGGACTAGCCCATTCACTCCGGGATTTTTCGATGACCCCCAGGCGTAGCATTGTCTTCACTTCCTCTGATATGGCTTGTCTTCGAGCCTCCGGCACCCGGTATGGCTTCAGGCGTACCTTCAGGTGAGGCTCGGTGACAATGTCATGTCGTATCAGACTGGTCCTACCAGGCAGCTTGGAGAAGACATCGGGGTTCTGCTGAACCAGCCGTCTGGCCTCTCGCCTCTGTTGCTTGGTGAGGGCTTCTCCAATCCTTACTTCCGGTTCGTCCTCTCCGGAGGTCGCTGGAGCCGGGTTTGAACGACCCGAAGAGGAGGGAGATGGGGAAAAATCAACCATCAGGCTTTCCCGTTCCTGCCAAGGTTTTAACAGGTTGACATGGTATATTTGTTCAGGTTTCCGCCTAGCGGGCTGCAATACCTTATAGTTGACCACCCCAATTCTTTTCTTTATCTCGTAGGGGCCTTGCCACTGAGCCAGGAATTTACTCTCTGCTGTGGGGACCAATACCAACACCCGATCCCCGGGGTTAAAGGTCCGCACGGTGGCTTGTCTATTGTAGTGGCCGCTTTGCGCGGCCTGAGCCTCCTGTAAATGCTCCTTCACAATTGGCATGACCGCGCTTATGCGGTTCTGCATTCCTAAAATGTGTTCAATCACACTTTATGGGGGGTGGACTCCTTCTCCCATGTTTCCTTTGCCAGGTCCAACAATCCCCGGGGATGTCGCCCGTATAACAACTCAAAAGGCGAAAACCCCGTGGATGCCTGTGGCACCTCTCGGATGGCAAACATCAAATAGGGAAGCATCATATCCTAGTCTTTCCCGTCTTTGGAAATCACCCTTTTGAGCATGGTTTTCAGGGTTTTATTGAATCGCTCCACTAAACCGTCCGTTTGAGGATGATACACAAACGTACGCAACTGCTTGATCTGGAGTAGCCGGCATAGCTCTTTGGTCACTTTAGACATGAATGGGGTCCCCTGATCCATAAGGATCTCCTTGGGCAACCCCACCCGGCAGAACACAGCAAACAACTCCCGAGCTATAAGCTTCGCTGCAGTATGTCTGCGAGGTATCGCCTCTGGATACCGGGTGGCATAGTCAACGATCACTAGGATGTGTTGGTGCCCTCGAGCGGACTTTACGAGGGGCCCCACCAGATCCATCCCTATCCGTTCAAAAGGGACTTCTATAATGGGTAACGGTACCAACGGACTGCGAAAGTGGGCCAGGGGTGCGGTAAGCTGACACTCCGGGCAGGTTTCGCAGAACCGTTTTACCTCCCCAAAGACCCCGGGCCAATAGAACCTTTGCAATATTTGCTCCTGTGTTTTCTTGACCCCTAGGTGGCCACTCATCAGGTATTTATGAGCCAAGTCGAGGACCCGCCGGCGATACGGCTGGGGCACCACCAACTGCTCTACCCCCACGCCCCGTATTTCATCTACCCGGTAGAGTAAATCCTGCTTAAGAGTGAAATGGGGGTACCTTACCTGGGCACCGGGCAGCTGTGCCACCCCGTCAACCACTGTCACCCGACTCCGGGCATGTATTAATGTAGGGTCCTGGAGTTGGGCTGTCCCAAACGTATCCGGGGACGCCTCCATCTCCGGGATGGGCTCGACCATCTCAGCCTCTCCTGCCAATACCTCTAGGGGTGACCTATCGGGTTCACATTCTGTCCCTATCATGGGGACCCCTACGGCAGGTGTCCCGGATTCGGGATTGTCGGGCTCAGGTCCCGGACTGTCCAATACCTGAGGGGACTTAGGAGGCCCCTTCCATAGAGTCCAAAAATACGGCAGATCCCTTCCTAGGATCACGTCATAGGGAAGAGTGTTCATAAGTCCCACCTCATGTTGCACCTGACCGCAGGGTGCTGTGATGGTGACAACCCCCGTGGGATAGTCTCGGCGGTCCCCATGTATGCAAACCACCTCCACTGTACGTCCTGTGGCCTTTACTTCAGCCATTAGGGTTGATCGCACAAGGGTCACTAAGCTTCCGTAATCCAACAAGCATGTAACCGGACATCCATTCACCTGTATTTGGCACAAGTGGGGCTCAGTCTCCGGGGAGACAAGGTCTGCGGTACACACCGCCTGAGCATACATTGAACCCTGCCGGGTAACCCCACAATCCATGGGCTCCGTGGTGAGTGGACACTGGGCTTCCATATGTCCCACCCGCTGGCACCGCCAACATCTAATAGGGAAGGAAACCCCCTTGACGAGTTGTCGTTTAGGGTACATAGCCTTCCGGACCTCAGGGACAGCGGGCGCGGCCTCAGACGGGACGATAGCGGACTCCCGCACCGGTGTCAGCTGTGGGTCCTTGGCCCGAGGCTTGGAGGGGCCGGCCCGACGGGCGGCACGCAAAGTCTCAGTGTCCCGTATCAAGTCCTGCGTAGCCACATGCCGCTCCACCAGGCACACTAATTGGTCCAGGGTACTTGGGTCGCCCTGTCCTACCCACCGTTGAATAGTGACGGGTAAAGTGCGCACAAAGCGATCAACCACCACCCTCTCCACCATTTGCGCAGGGCTCAGAGTGTCAGGCTGCAACCACTTCTTTACCAGATGCAACAAGTCATAGGACTGGGAGCGTATGGGTTTGACTTCCTCATAGAACCACTGATTTACCCGCTGAGCCCGTACATAGGTATTCACCCCCAACCGAGCAAGTATTTCGGCTTTCAGGGTCTCATATTCTATGGCGTCCTCGGTACAGAGGTCCAGGTACGCTTTTTGGGGCTCCCCCGTCAGATAGGGCGACAATACCTCAGCCCACTGGGGGGTCCGGCAGCTTCTCCCGCTCGGCCACCCGCTCAAACGCCGCCAGGAACGCTTCCACATCATCCCGCGGGGTCATCTTTTGCAACGCTTGTCTCACCGCTTTCCGGACGCTGCCGTCGTCACCCGGTCCCGGGGTTGTTGCTGCCGGTCCGGCACGGATCGACTTGGCCAGGAGAACCATCTGTTCTTGGTGCCTTTGTTCCTGCAATTGCAAGGAGTGCTGGTGCTGTTGCTGCTGACGATCCAACGATCGGAGCAGGTGTGCATTGGTCTGTTGTTGCTGTGCATTAGCCTGAGCCAGCTGCTTTAGTATGTCCTCCATGGTGCCGCCGGGTTTGGGCTGTAGTATAGCCGCTCGAATCCAGGACATGCGCTACTTGGTCACCAGGGATGGATGCTACACCTCATCGGGCTGGCATGCCCGCATTCTCCACCATCTGTGAGGTAGCGTGGGCGGCTGCGTGGCAGAAGACACGGGATCCAGGCACCAATGGTCACAGCACACGGTTTATTGCACAAACAAAGTCCAAAACAGCACACAACACGTTCCGGAATGATCCTCCTCCTGGACCAACAAGCCAGGTTCCAGAAATGGCTCACATGTGCTTCTTTGGCAGAAACTCAGGGAGTTGTGTTCACTCCCTCACACTAGGGGCCCACGCCCATGTTCCTGTTTCCTTTTAACCCTCCTTTCAGCCTGCAAGGAAACAGCATTAACCCTGGAGTGGAGTTGCTTTCTATACATGGAGGGAGCACAACCGGGGCGAGACGTACCGGCCGTCATAGACAACCCCGGTCACAGTCTCACAATATATATATATACATATATATATATATATATATATATATATATATATATATATATATATATATATATATATAATATATATATATGAAGCTTTAATAAAAGTGCAATATTACATATTGACACAAGTAAACAGACCCAAGGATAACATAGTCCTTATTTATGCTAATATATTGTTTCTATAGGATATTATTGAACATACATCAGGAATAATTGTTTTACCTGTCCTGTGTGCAGAAATATTAGGCAATTTGCACAATTTGCATTTCTGATAATTCATTCTGTGCTGCCTGTAACAAAAGACGAGCATTTCTTCTGGTCTAAGCTGTGCAGCTCTGATAAAGAGAAATTAATGAGCTATCAGACTGTTGATTCTTATTGTCCCCTAGGGGGAATAGTAAAATAAAGAAAAGTTAAAAAAAAGTTTTAAAGAATTAAAAAATATAAAAATTCAAATCACCCCCCATTCGCCCCATTGAAAATTAAAGAAATAAAACATATACACACATTTGGTATTGTCGCGTTCAGAAATGCACGATCTATCAAAATATAAAATCAATTAACCTGATCGGTAAACGGCATAGAAGAAAAAAAATTCCAAATGCCAAAATTTTTGTCTGTTGCAAATTTTGCGCAAAATGCAATAAGAGGCGATCAAAACTTAGCATCTCTGCAAAAATGGTACCATTAAAAACATGAGTTCGAGTGGCGTAAAGTAAGCCATCACTGAGCCCAAGATTTTGAAAAATGAGAATGCTACAGGTCGCGGAAAATGGCACAAAAAGTGTGCCACTTTTTTTGGATAAAGTTCAGAATTTTTTTTAACCCCTAAGATAAAAGTAAACCTTTACATGTTTGGTGTCTACGAACTCATACCAACCTGAGGCATTAAACAACGACACATCAATTTTACCATAAAGTGAACATGGTGAATAAAATATCCCAAAAACAATCATGCAATTGCACTTTTGTTGCAAATTTTTCCGCACTTGGAATTTTTTTTGCTGTTTTGCAGTATACTATATGGTAATACTTATGGTTTAGTTTAAAAGTACAACTTGTCCTGCCAAAATCAAGCTCTTATATGTCAAGATTGATGGAAAAATAAAACGGTTATGGCCAGGGGTGGGATTCAAATTTTTAACAGGTTCTCTGTAAACCCTGCCCATTTGAAAACCCATGCCCCATTCTGTAACCACACCCATTTTGTTAGCCGCACCCATTTTTGTGCACGTTCCTCAACCACAAAATACAAGTAATTAATAATAAAAACTTTCCTCTTCCTATACCTTCACTTTCCTATCAAGTACCAGTTGTTTCAGTCACTGTCAGTCACTTATTTACTTGGCATATTGTATGAAAGAGTTTTTCTACAATGTTTGAAAATTATTACTAAAGGAACCCTGCTCAAATTGGAATGGACAACCTTTCCTATACAGATCCCATCCCATGCAGATTCCATGTGGCCTCCTCTCCCATGCAGTCTCCCACCCCATGTGGCCTCCACTCCCATGCAGGCTCCCACCCCATGTGGCCTCCACTCCCATGCAGGCTCCCACCGCATGTGGCCTCCACTCCCATGCAGGCTCCCACCACATGTGGCCTCCACTCCCATGCAGGCTCCCATCCCACGTGGCCTCCTCTTCCATGGAGATTCCATGTACCCTCCTCTCCCATGCAGGCTCCCATCCCACGTGGCCTCCTCTTCCATGGAGATTCCATGCACCCTCCTCTCCCATGCAGGCTCCCATCCCATGTGGCCTCCTCTTCCATGGAGATTCCTTGTACCCTCCTCTCCCATGCAGGCTCCCATCCCATGTGGCCTCCTCTTCCATGGAGATTCCATGCACCCTCCTCTCCCATGCAGGCTCCCATCCCATGTGTCCTCCTCTCCCATGCAGGCTCCCATTCCATGTGGCTTCCTCTCCCTTACAGGCTCCCATCCCATGTGGCCTCCTTTCCCATGTAGGCTCCCATCCCATGTGGCCTCCTCTCCCATGCAGGCTCCCATCCCATGTGACAAGAAAAAAACAAGGAGAAAAGTTTTGTTTGTTTGTTTTTTCTTGTCTAAAGGCTGCCATTTACATGCTTGGAACGTGCATGTTTACTGTTTGTTTGTTTTTTTGTTACAGCTCAGTTTTTTGGTGTTTTTTGTCTGCTATCTTGCTTTACTGCAAGTTGGGGGTGCAGCCCTCCTTATACTGAGGCTGAACAACCAATTGCTTCCCACTTTGTTGTTTATTTAATCTGGGACCCAGCTGACCACTTGTTACCATCCACATTGGAGTTTTGATAGACACAAGTCAGGTATATATAATGGTTTTAACTTTAGTTGGTTAGGGACCGTCCCAGATGGGTACACCGTGACGAGGTGGGACGGCTTCTTACCTTTTTGCAAAAATGTATATACTAAGTACCCTGTTATTAAGCACTTACATTTTATTCATTATTATTCAGGGTATTTTTAATACAATTTTTCTCCTTGTTTTTTTTATTGTCTAAAGGCTGCCATTTACATACTTGGAACGTGCATGTTTACTGTTTTTTTTTCCATCCCATGTGGCCTCCTCTTTCATGCAGATCCCTTGTATCCTCCTCTCCCATGCAGGCTCCCATCCCATGTGGCCTCCGCTTCCATGCAGGCTCCCATCCCATGTGGCCTCCGCTTCCATGCAGATTCTATGTATCCTCCACTCCCATGCAGGCTTCCATCCCATGTGGCCTCCTCTTCCATGCAGATTCCATGTATCCTCCTCTCCCATGTAGGCTCCCATCCCATGTGGCCTCCTCTCCCATGCAGGCTCCCATCCCATGTGGCCTCCGCTTCCATGCAGATTCTATGTACCCTCCTCTCCCATGCAGGCTTCCATCCCATGTGGCCTCCTCTTCCATGCAGATTCCATGTATCCTCCTCTCCCATGCAGGCTTCCATCCCATGTGGCCTCTTCTCCCATGCAGACTCTCATTCCTTGTGGCCTCCTCTCCCATGCAGTCTCCCATCCGATGTGGCCTCCTCTCCCATGCAGGCTCCCATCCCATGTGGCCTCCGCTTCCATGCAGATTCCATGTACCCTCCTCTCCTATGCAGACTGCCATCACATGTGGCCTCCTCTTCCATGCAGGCTCCCATCCCATGTGGCCTCCTCTCCCCTGCAGAGTCCATGTGGCCTCTTCCCCTGCAGAGTTGCATCTTCGGCTCACAGATCGCTTACCTGCTCTAAGTGCCGGTGGCCTCTCCTCCGTCCTCCTCTGTTGCACTCTGCATACTGATGCCGCTGACAGGTGGCAGCATGGTGACGTAATCTCACCACGCTGCCGTGACCTCTGCAGCATCATTACGCCGCCAGACGTCGGGTCAGAGAGTAAACTGGCACCACTGAACCCGGAAGTGTGGTGTTCACAGAGGTATGGGGATTCATTTGTATAGGCGTCTTAAAGACGCCGATACAAATGAATAGAGGGAACCAGGTTGCGACACTATTTTAACAACCGGTTCACCCAAACAGAAGTGGCTGAATCCCACCCCTGGTTACGGCTCTTAGAAGAACAGGAGCAAAAACAGAAAAATGGAAAATCGCCCGGGGCTGAAGGGGTTAAAGGTGAAAGAAGAACAACATGTTCCTCACTTGACCTAAACCCTATTGAGAATATGGGGGCACTCTTGAATAAGAGATGTACAGTGAAGGAAAACAGTACACCTCGCAGTGTCTGGGAGGCTGTGGTTGATGCTGCCCAAAAAGTTGATTGTCAACAGAGTAAAGGCTGCTTTACACGTATCAATTTATCGTGCGTTCGCATGTACGATCGCACCCGCCCCCATCGTTTGTGCGATACGGGCAATTTGTTGCCCATGTCGCACAAACTCAGTAACCCCCGTCACACGTACTTACCTCCCTAACGACGTCGCTGTGGGCGGTGAACATCCTCTTCCTGAAGGGTGAGGGACGTTCGGCGTCATAGCGACGTCACACAGCAGCCGGCCAATAGAAGCGGAGGGGCGGAGATGAGCGGGATGGAAACATCCCGCCCACCTCCTTCCTTCCGCATTGCCGGCGGACACAGGTAAGCTGCAGTTCATCATTCCCGGGGTGTCACACGGAGCGACGTGTGCTGCCTCGGGAACGATTGAACAACCGGAGCACAGAAGGACGTTCGATTTTTTTGAAAATGAGCGATGTGTCAACGAGCAACGATAAGGTGAGTATTTTTGCTCGTTCACAGTCGCTCATTTGTGTTACACGCTACGATATGTCAAACGAGGCCGGATGTGCGTCACTAACGACGTGACCCCAACGACATATCGTTAGATATATCGTAGCGTGTAAAGCGGCCTTAAGAAACTAACAGGTTCCATGGATGGAAGGCTTGTGACTGTTACTGAAAAGAAGGGGGGTTATATTGGTTATTGATATATTTTTTTAAATGACAGAAATGTATTTTTGTAAAGTTGAGTTGTTTGGTTATTATTCCCACTTTAACGAGTGAAAATAAATAATTGGGATGGGAAAATGTCCCTTTTTCATTTAGTTGCATTATACTTCTTCAGCTAATAGCTGCCCAATAATTCTGCACAAATAGATATTCTCCTAAGAAGATAATACTTCACTTTCCCTTTCTTTAATATTCAGGTTTCAGGTTTTTTAACTTTTTGGACTTCCTAACAGCAAAAATGAATCATCAAAAATGCAAATTACCTAATAATTCTGCACACAGGACAGGTAAAACAATTATTCCTATGTTCACTTATATCCTATAGAAACAATATATCGGTGTAAAGAAGGACTATGTTATCCTTGGGTCTGTTTACATGTGTCAACATTTTGTAATATTGCACTCACTCTCTTTATACTGTATATTTTATACCTATATGTAAGGCTAGGTTTACATCTGAGTTAACATTTCTGATATTCTATTCCATCATAAAGATTGAAAACTGTAAATGATGGAATGCCGAATCCATCACGAGAGACACTATCATCACCTGACAAACCCCATTGTCGGTAACCGTTGGGTTCCATCGGGGTGTTCATTATTTTAATGGGCAAAACGGAGGAACATGTTGCGCTATATTTTAGCGCAAAGATGAAGGAATTTGAGACACAGCCTAAGCTGTGCCACAGAAAAAAATATGGCACATCTGGTCAGAGAGTTAAATCTGCCAGGGTCATTTGTTTCCATGGCGGCTGATGAATAAGAAGGCGGTGGAGCAGGCACTATATAGCATGTGAATCAAAATACATTAACTTAATGTCTTTTTTGTAGATGGAGGAGTTTGAGAAATGGATAAGCTTCATTAGCTTAGTGTCATTAGAAAACCAAGAGTTCCTAATGGGTAAATCAGAGGCTTTAACCATTTCTGCTACGATTCCTGCTTTCATTACTTGTGCATCACAATTATAGTTCACATTCATTAAAGGTGAAAAACTTTTCCATCAGCAATCAAAGCTTAACTACTGAAAAATTTCTATAAAAAGGTTTTCAGAAAGTTTATAAAACTATAACATTTTTGAAAGACCATTAATACAAGGAAGAAATACCCTGATATGATCAAAAATATAAAAAGATCCAAGAAAATAGAATTTAACTCTACAATTATTTGCTGCATGAAGGCTTTTATTGAACAAGTGCAACTATTCCAATTAACTGACTTAATATGAAGAGATCAAATAAAAAGGGATGGGCAGTGTGGCTGAGGAAGGGTACAGATGGGACGATAGAGGCTTCCCCATGAGCGGAATGGAGGTAATATGTGGCCATATACCGATATTAGCACAACAAAAATCGACACAGTAGCCAAAGTTCAGCAATGTCTTTTTCTACTTACATAATGGAAAAAGTGACACGTGTAGTTATATCAGTTGCCAGTTTTGAATTAGCATTAGAAAAAAAGGTTGTTCCCCTTCATTAAAAGTCAATCCTCAGCTCCAGACTATTAAAAAGAAAGAAACCACAATGTACTCACCTTCTCCAAGTCTAAGGGTTAGTCTCACCGCTGCTCCTAGTGTCTGTTTGGCTGCAGCATTGATATCATATCTACAATATTACTTTAAGGCTGGCACCTTTACATCACAGGATTGTTCCAATGTTCGAGATCCTGGCTGTTTTCCCTGAATTTAAGGTACTAGTGTAACATATTGTGTGTTCCACATTATGCTACCACCTCATTTCCGATACGGGTGCCTCCTATGTTTGCAGTGGAACGTTGTATGTGTTCCACTGTTTCTGAGAATGTGATTTCTGGCGCACATTAGGTGACTATGCCATTTCCTGTGCATAGCACATGTGGAACGGGACTGGGGATCATCACGGATGGGGGGATAGTATTTCGAGCACCTGTGGCTCTCCTCCAAGGAGTTAATTAGGTTGGCGCCGTGAGCGCACAGACCTCTACCTAAGAGAACTGCCCCTATTTGGAATGTCAGCTGCTCTCTATTCATTACATCGGCAGCCACCTGGATGGGAGGTCTATCATGTCTCCTGACCACCAAGTAATCCCCTGCTGAACCCCCACTAACAAAAGGGGGGCAACGCATTAATATCAGGATGAGAAATTCTGAATGATAGGTACCTTAAAAAACTATATTTTTAATTCCTTGCATTATTAGATGCGCTGTTGTTTTTGATTCACTACATATGTTATAGGCATGTGTGGCGCCCCTGCGGCTTCAGGCGCCACAGGGTGCTGCACCCCCATTAGGGTGTAGTACTTATCCCGGATTCAAGGAAGGTCAATGCCAGTTTACACATACACCAACGTACAGCCATTGGGTTGCCCTCCCCAATGGGGACTGGGCCTGGGTCAGATGACAGTAGGGGGTCACTACAGCGGTGGATTTACAGGACGCCACTGCACCAGGGGCTCCCCGATCTACTGGAATCGGGGGACTCAGGGACAGGGAGAAGCAACCACCAGGGGGAGTCAGGAGCACACAGTGGGAACAGCAGGTTGACCTAGTGAGAGTAGTGAACCAGCCAGTGGCAGCGGCTGGGGGCAACAGCTCAGAACACACAACACAACTACAACAAAGAGAACAACTTCAGACACAGAGTAGAGCGGACATGCCACGAGCAGCTCTGTGGGCCAGGGCGCTCAACACAGTCGCTGGGGAGAAGCACGCGGCTGCTTCCACAGGACAGGTGCTGTCGGGATACAGAATCCTAGGGCAGATATACTTCCCGTTATCTATCAACTCTGCAGTCGCCGGACCTATCCCCATGAGTCTGCAGCAAATAGCATATAGGATCTGGGGTTGAGAACCGGCCCCACAATGGAACCGCGCTATCAGCATACAGAACAGGACACTTGACTGACACTGGAAGCCTCAAGTGCTTCACGCCAGGGGGGTCTGATACTTAGCGAATGAAAGGAGGAAAGGGCTCACAGGCTGACACACACATCGGACTTAACCTTTCATGGATCCGGGATCGGCTGGAGCCAATTGTGGTGGAGACCGGTGCTCTGGGGCAGCACCTGAATTACTCGTGAGTCAAAAAGACCTGGAACTGCAGCCCCTGTCTCTGCCTCTCCTTTACCGGCACCGTCGCCCAGTGCTGTGGCGCCAACAGGGACCACTACCACCCCCGCCATCCTCCTGGGGTAATCCTGCTCCACCTGTGGGGAGCGACACCATCCCAGCTGCACCCAACATCTTCCCCGGTGAGAGACCCTGCAGCGGCGGCCCCCATCCCTGGCTGCGTACCACAGGTGGCGTCACAATTATCTAATAGACTTTCCTAACCTCCAACTATTACCTCCAACTTCCCTGCCACCCTCCAACCCTCCTTCCTGTATGCCTCGGGGTAATGGAACTGGGCCAGGCCACCCCGTGATGACGCAGAAGATCTTCACCCCCGACCCGGCAACGAGTAGGTTAAAACACGTGCCCCGTGGGTCGCTACACATGCCTCCTGGTTCATCAAACCAGGGGTCTATTTTGGGAGTATAAGTTGTCTTTCTCCCAAAAGCCTATTACATTACTGCATTATTAGATGCACTGTTATTTTTTTGTTTCATTATATGCGTCATAGGCATGCCTCTTGGCCCATTAAACCATGGGTCTATTTTAGGAGTATAGATTGTTTTAAAGTAAAGAAAAAAGTTCAGCTCACCGAGTTGCTGTTCACCGCTGTTTAAGTGGACCCATAAAACCGCATTGCAACCATTTACTATGTATATGGAACCCATGTGGGTAACCCACATGTGTATGCAATTACAGAGGGTATGTGTTACACCATTTAGGAAACCGACATTCTCTCCTCATTTGAACATGAGTAAGACTATGTGTCGAAACGCGTAATTCTATGGGGTCCTGATTACCTGTATCCCCTGTATTTCCTGCTGACCGCTTTGCACAATTTTGTTTTTTATTGGATTTCACAAATAAACGTCGATGATTTTTAATCTACATTTTGAGGACTGCGCTGGATTTCTTCCTATATTATAGGTTGTTTTCTCCCATTTGCCTAGTATATTATTATTCATATAATATTGTATATTTGACTGACTTTTAAACCACCTTTTGAACTGTAGTTTGGCTATTGGTTGTGGAGTACCAATTAAGGTGGTTACAAGAGGGGAAGAAAAGCTGAGCCGATGTGGGTACAATCTATGGATATTGCCTTCATCTCTGATAATTCCCCCTCCTCACCCCTACCCTTTCATCATATATTTGAACTCCTGTAAGGCCCCCACTTTTTTTTGGCACCATTACTATAGGTACCTGTGTGAATCATTTCTGCACAATCACCTGAACAGTTGACAGTTTTAATAGATTTAATAAAGTATTGATTTTAGAGGGTTTAATTTTTGGTTTTCCTATCTCTGAACCAAATAGGAATATTTATTTTGTTTTTTCCGTATCTACAGTGTGGCAGCAACCAGTGAGCTTTGCGGCTCTAAGTGGGGCATTCTGTCTACATGGGAATGATTTGCTCAGAGCCATTGAGCTTAGTGGCTGCAACTCTGTCAAAGTAACATCAGTATCGTAACCAAAGCCAGACAACTGGAGCAGCATTGGACCAAGGCAAGATGAGTACAGCATGGATTTTTCTTTATAATAGCCTGTATAAGAGGATTAACTTTTAATGAAAGAACAACCCCATTAAGATAAGTTTTCTCCTTGATATAAATTGATGCTGACATTTAACATCAGTATCTGAGAAGCCAACTAACGTGACAGGTGGAACCTAACACAATGAGTCCCACTGATCATCAGAAAGGGGGACTGGTGTCCCTTATTTTTCCGTGAGTACAAGATTTTGCCCAAAAGAAGTTGACCTGAGAAGCTGGTCTAACATGTGAAGATATCATCATCATCATTATCATATACTTTACCAAACATTCCGTTCAAATTCTTCTGACTGCAGTTTTGTGCTCAGGTGAAAATTAGAGAGAATGGGTGACACAAGGCACTAGTGGTAGAATCTTCGCTGATAGGTGATAATATCAAGAATCTATCCATACTTTAGCATGCCTCTTTAAAGGGTGTTCTCAAGTTGTCTCTTGAACAGATTGGAGCAATTCATTCTCCTTATTTCCTATCCCTGTCTTTCCTGGACACAGATCTGTCTAGTCCTACTCTAAGTTAAAAGACACAGAGAGGATAAGACAAACAGGTATAAAAGAAACAGGAATAATACAAGGTACTCCATATTACAGGAAGGAGTAATAGAGAACAGACCAATAAGGAAAACTGAAATGGAAATAAGGAGGGAAAACACTACACAGTTTTCACACACCAAACACGAGCTATGGTTTCTAAAATTACTTCCTGGTCCACAGCTCACAGGTTTCCTCTAGAGGTTAGCTAAGCAAAGTTATCATTGGTAACTCCCTGGGCTGAAAGAGGAGTCTTTATAGCAGAGGTAATTAGTAAACTCAGAACAGCTGATTCCAGCTTTCATCTAGAGTTTAGGAGATCAGATTAACTACTTAACCCTAGCAGCACTGGATCAAGAAGAATCTGCACAGCCAGCAGTATTAACCAATTTAAGTGTACAAGTAGCCCTGTGCAGAGATCTCCTGACACCAAAAGTAGGAGAGACCACTCTCCGCTGTCGTACCCTCATGGCCGCTTCAACACAATAAATCTCTCTCAGAGTATGTTTTGAATCTACACTGTTATCACTATGCTAGGGCTAAAGAAAAAAGACCCCATATACAGAATTCATGCACTGATATACGTATGAATCCCATTGCCATGTCACAGCCTACTTATTAGTGGGTCCCTAACTTTAAAAGTGCTACTGCAGCAGCAGGAGGAGTAAACCACAAGTCTCCTTAAACCCATGCTGCAAAGCAAAGCCCCATGGCCCCAGCTGACACCACCCCACAGGCACCTTCCACATGCTGAAAGCAAAATAGACAGTGTTAAGGAGGGCCATTGGATCAAATACTTAATTAACCTTGAAACATAGGGGATTGTGGGAAATCACTGATGAAACATATTATTTCACCTTACATAGTCATTTCAGATATATTGTGTGACACACATTTAAGATGGTCACCATTTCCTGTTCTCCACACCCTCCCCTGGTATGCAAAAAATGTCTAAATGGGAGAAGAGGACCAACCCACTGATGACCTCATGGATTAACCCACTGACTGGCACATGGATCAGCCCATGGACTAACCCATTGACCAACCCACTGACCAATGGACACATGCGAGCACGCCCACTGTAGATCCGACCATGCCCCTTTTCCTAGCTTATATAAGCAGGGGCTCTGTTGAAATAAACCTCTCTTAAGCCCGCTTTACACGCTGCAATGTATCTTACATTGTGTCGGCGGGGTCACGTCGTAAGTGACGCACATCCGGCATCGTAAGGTACATTGCAGTGTGTGACAGGTACGTGCGATTGCGATTGAACGGTAAAACGTTCATTGCATACACATCGTACCTTTCTCTAGAATTGCACTTCAGATTGTTCATCGTACCCGGGGTAGCACACATTGCAGTGTGTGACACCCTGGGAACGATGAACAGATCTTACCAGCTTCCTGCGGCTCCCGGCCCACAATATGGAAGGAAGGAGGTGGGCGGGATGTTTACGTCCCGCTGAGCTCCGCACCTCCGCTTCTATTGGCCGGCTGCCGCGTGACGTCGATGTGACGCCGAACGTCCCTCCCACTCCAGGAAGTGGACCTTTGTCGCCCACATCGAGGTCGTATGGAAGGTAAGTACGTGTGACGGGGGTTAATTGTTTGTGCGGCACGTTCAACAAATTGAACGTGCCACACATACGATGGGGGCATTGCAAATTGCATACAATATCGTATGCAAAATTGCAACGTATAAAGCAGGCTTTAGAGCTGTGCCATTCTCTGATCAAGGAGACGTTACATCCGACTCTGTCTGATATCATTCTTTCATGCAATCCATACCAATTAAGTCAGGAGCAGGCAACTAGTGAACATTTCAAAGTGTTCACCCTAACAACAATACCTCTCTTGTAGTCTCCTGCTAATTTAAAAGAACCTAAGCCAAACAGGAGGAGCGCTAGTACTAAACTTAACAAAAAAAAAAAAAAAGGGACAGTGTGCAATGTGCTATGACTGTAGAAAAAAAGACATGGAGCACACATTCAAAACTCATATATTGATCTATTATGAATGAATAAAAATGTACAAACTTGAACTTTAGGTTCTTAGTTCTCATTCTGATAATGGTGTGTCAGTGTTTATTTTTAGTCTACACTATTGTCATTATAAGTGCATATAGATATAACAGGGTCTTTGAACCAGTACTCTGTGCAAGAAAGTGAAATCTATGACTAGGAGAACTGGTCTGGAAGGTGCCAATGCTGGAATCCTGGAGGGGGGAGGATTGTAGTTATGCAGGACTGATAAGAGTCTTGTCAGGAGCTGAAAAGGAGGAGGGACGGCAAGCAGCTAACTGCTGTATAGAAATGAATGGACTGGAGAGCGCTGACTGGGATCTTATGAGTGAAGATCTATACTGGAATGTAACTACTGTGCATACTATGCCAGGTTCTGGCCGAACTCTTTGGAAACAAGCTATACACTATGTGAAATAAAAGCTGTCACAGCAGGAGAATGAAGCTGGATAGAAAAAATAGGTCAATTGCACACTTGCTTATTTAAATTCTATTTAACTAACTAAAGCATTTTAAGAATATGAAAATTATCATTTTAAGTAATTCTATAAAGATAAAATGAATACCATTAGGATACATTTTTTCTAAAGTGTCTTTTAAAGTCTGAATTAAATAGTTGAAGCAGATTAAGTAAATCATAAATCCATGTCCATTGTTGGATTGGGGTGCCACGGGCCCATAAATGCTGAGGCCCACTGTTCAGTTACATGCATATTTGACATTTCCCACATTCCCAAAGTTGTATATTAATAATAAACTAGCCAGTTTAATTGAATGATGAGATGATGCTTTTGTATATAGGGAATCAACCAATCTGGGGATTCACTTGTCTCCCTATGGGCCAGTCTGAGGCTGCCATTGACTGTTTCTCAAACCTTCCCCACTGGAAAGTGAAAAGGAGCTGGATTGCATTACCTGAGACAAGACACTACTATGAAGCTCTGTACACAATGTTACTATTGCAGCCAAGGGAACTACTAACTGTTGATTGAAGATAGTGCTGGGTGTTGCTCCCCAATTACCTGATATTGATAAGTCATACTAAAGGCCCAGTCACACTAAACAACTTACCAGCGATCCCAACAACGATACAACCTGATAGGGATCACTGGTAAGTTGCTAGGAGGTCGCTGGTGAGATGTCACACTAAGCGACGCTCCAGCGATCCCACCAGCAACCTGACCTGGCAGGTATCGCTGGAGCGTTGCTACACGTGGAAGCATGTTGCGCTTGGTAACTAACCCGATATTTACCTTGGTTACCAGCGCACACCGCTTAGCGCTGGCTCCCTGAACACCTAGCCACAGTACACATCGGGTTAATTACCCGATGTGTACTCTGCTACGTGTGCAGGCAGCAGGGAGCCGGCTTCTGCGGACGCTGGCAACCACGGTAAACATCGGGTAACCAAGAAGCCCTTCCCTTGGTTACCCGATATTTACCTTCGTTACCAGCGTCCACCGCTCTCACACTGCCTGTGCCGGCTCCCTGTTCCCTGCACTCCTAGCCACAGTACACATCGGGTTAATTACCCGATGTGTACTCCAGCTACGTGAGCAGGGAACAGGGAGCTGGCACTGACAGCTTAGAGCGGCGGACGCTGGTAACGAAGGTAAATATCGGGTAACCAAGGTAAGGGCTTCTTGGTTACCCGATGTTTACCGTGGTTACCAGAGTCCGCAGAAGCCAGCTCCTGCTGCCTGCACATTTAGTTGTTGCTCTGTTGCTATCACACACAGCGATGTGTGCTTCACAGCGGGAGAGCAACAACTAAATAATGGTCCAGGACATTCAGCAACAACCGGCGACCTCACAGCAGGGGCCAGGTTGTTGCTGGATGTCACACACAGCAACATCGCTAGCAAGTTGTGCCTCAGCAGCGATGTTGCTAGCGATGTTGCTTAGTGTGACGGTACCTTAAGTCCTGGACAACCCCTTTGAGAAATATGCATCAGAGACTTGTTTTGGAAGTCAACACGTCCTTTTTAATTCCTTAACTCACAGGTAATATCTACTTTTATGGGAATTGTCCTCCTCAGTTTTCTTCTCCATTCAGCTTAGACTGTCATGATGACTTTTTCAGACCAGTGCTGAGACATCTCCTGATTCATTGGTTGTGTAGCTATCTCTACTCTGTATAGCAAACCAAAATAAATTCACACTTCAGACCAGACCTATAATAATAATTTTTATTTCAATAGCATCAATATGTTCTGCAGCAATTTACAATTCAGAGGGAACATGTACAGACAATATCACGACATAACAGAGTAACACAATTTAACCAATTATCAAGTGGAGTGAGGGCCCTGTTCACAAGCTTACAATCTATGAGGAATTAGGGGAGGCACAAAAGGTAAATCTTAAAAGTACTTGTCGTGTATGGTCCGGATACCAATATAATAAATAGGGGATTCAAATAATGCTGCATGAACCAGTCACTCACCAGCCAGTATGTGTACAGTCATGGCCAAAAGTTTTGAGAATGCTACAAATATTAATTTTTACAAAGTCTACTGCTTAAGTTTTTCTAATGGCAATTTGCATATACTGCAGAATGTCATAAAGAGTGATCAGCTTAACAGCAATTACTTGCAAAGTCAATATTGGCTAAGAAAATTAACTTTAACCCCCAAAACACATTTCAACATCATTGCATTCCTGCCTTAAAAGGAGCTAACATTGTTTTAGTGATTGTTCCATTAACACAGGTGTGGGTGTTGATGAGGACAGGGCTGGCGATCAATCAGTCATGATTAAGTAAGAATGACACCACTGGACACTTTAAAAGGAGGCTGGTGCTTGGTATCAATGTTTCTCTTCAGTTAACCATGGTTATGTCTAAAGAAACACGTGCAGCCATCATTGCTCTGCGCAAAAATGGCCTAATAGGGAAGAGTATCGCAGCTACAAAGATTGCACCTCAGTCAACAATCTATCGCATCATCAAGAACTTCAAGGAGACAGCTTCCATTGTCGCCAAAAAGGCTCCAGGGCGCCCAAGAAGGACCAGCAAACGCCAGGACCGTATCTTAAAACTGTTTCAGCTGCAGGATCGGACTACCAGCAGTGCCGAGCTAGCTCAGCAATGGCAGCAGGCTCGTGTGAGTGCTTCTGCACTCACTGTGAGGCGGAGACTCTTTGAGCAAGGCCTGGTTTCAAGGAGGGCAGCAAAGAAGCCACTTCTCTCCAGAAAAAACATCAGGGACCGACTGATATTCTGCAAAAGGTACAGGGAGTGGACTGCTGAGGACTGGGGTAAAGTCATTTTCTCAGATGAATCCCCTTTTTGATTGTTTGGGACATCTGGAAAACAGCTTATTAGGAGAAGAAGAGGTGAGCGCTACCACCAGTCTTGTCTCATGCCAACTGTTAAGCATCCTGAAACGATTCATGTGTTGGGTTGCTTCTCAGCCAAGGGAATCTGCTCACTCACAGTCTTGCCTAAAAACACAGCCATGAAAAAAAGAATGGTACCAGAATGTCCTCCAAAAGCAACTTCTCCCAACTGTCCAAGAGCAGTTTGGCGCCCAACAATGCCTTTTCCAGCATGATGGAGCACCTTCCCATAAAGCAAAGGTGATCACTAAATGGCTCATGGAATAAAACAGAGATTTTGGGTCCATGGCCTGGAAACTCCCCAGATCTTAATCCCATTGAGAACTTGTGGGCAATCATCAAGAGACGGGTGGACAAACAAAAACCAACAAATTCTGGCAAAATGCAAGCATTGCTTATGCAAGAATGGACAGCTATCAGTCAGGATTTGGTCCAGAAGTTGATTGAGAGCATGCCAGGGAGAATTGCAGAGGTCCTGAAGAAGAAGGGTCAACACTGCAAATATTGACTTGCTGCATTAACTCATTCTAACTGTCAATATAACCTTTTGGAACTCATAAAATGATTGGAATTATATTTCTGTATGTGATGTAAACATCAGACAAACACAATTAAAAACCAGAGGGCAACAGATCATGTGAAAAAATAATTTTGGTGTAATTCTCAAAACTTTTGGCCATGACTGTATGTTGTAGGAGTGGCGAACCCCAGCTGCTGAGCAGCCCTCCAGTATCAGTCCGCGCCCTGGCCACCTCCACAGTACAAGGGATCAGTTTTGGGGACATGTGGTGCATGGTACTCACACGTGGGCCAGAAGCCTCCACTGTCTCCATCTCCTTGGCCACTTTTAGGCTGCTGGTTGCAGCTGGCCTCCATTCCTCAGCTTCGGTAGCTGTCTCACAAAATTCAGCAGACACCAACACTTCTCTTCAACTAGAACTTTACTCAACATTCCCATTTCATCATACATCTTCACAGGATATGAGGCATAACATCGTTCAGCAACAATGTTCATGTCACAGTGTATGTTCATATTGTTCCTGCTTACTACTTGGATTATTTCTGCTTGCTGCCTGAGGAATGCCCAGCCCAGTCTCTCTGCAGCTTCTGGGCCCATGACTCTCATACCCTGCAACTTCTGGTTTCACTTCCAGTGTACATAAGGGGGCTTTCAGGTGCTCTTCTAACACCAGGATTTTCTGGGTCCTGCCTGCCAGAAGCGGACACACCTGGCCTGACAAGCCAGTTTCATCTTTGTCTCCTTCCCAGGCCGACAAGCCTCTCTCTGCATCTACTCCATACACTAACTGACTTTCTAAGATGGCCGCTGCCTGCAGCCTCTGCTCTGGTTACACCCCCATTAACTATTTGTTATCCTATAAAAAAAAAACCATAATAAAATAAATGACCACTGGAGGGTGACATTACCTTGCAAAACAATCTAAAGCCTAATTTCACACTATAGCCTTCAGAACATACACCCTTATGTTTCTATGCAAACATTACTGACTTGACACATTAATACATACATTCTTATACTCTGTAATCTTATCACTCTATGCAAGATATTAATATAACCAGCGCTGTTCGTGTAATTGGGCAGAAGCTTGTGTACCGACCACCCCCTTAAATGTACAGTTACATGTACAGAGTGCTTTAAGTGTATGGACAGTGTGTAAACAGATGATACAAACATTTCTACCAAATCTGGTCTTTCGTAAGGGCAAAACGGGTATAGTTAGATAAGTGATGTGAGGTGATAGGCATTTTTAGGGCACGGTTAAAACTGTGGGTATTTGGAATTAATCAAATTGTCATTGGTAGTACATTCCGGAGAATTGGTGCAGTAAGCAAGAAATATTTGAGACAGGAATGGAAGGTTCAGATTACTGCAGATGTTAGTTTTAGTTTATTAGCGGAAGAAAGGGAATGGGTAGGGCTTTGTTTTAAGTTTATATTGGACTTTATACCAGGTGGGCAACTAGTGTAATTACTTGCACAGGGTAGAAGAATCAATACAGTGGTTTGAGAGGCATATAATTCTAGTGGCTGCTTTACGGATGTATTGGATAAGAAGGGGTTAAGTAAGAAGAAGACTAACTAGTAGAGAGTAGTAATAATCCAGAAAAAAATAAATGAGTGCAATAGTAAAAGTTTTTATGGAATCAAAGGTAAAAAAAGGTCGAATTCTAGAGATGCTTTTGAGGTGTAGGTGACATGAACGAGCGTGTGGTCAGATGTAGAGAGCAAAGAAAAGATTTAAGTGCACAACAAAGAATATATTCACAAGATAGCGAACATTCTGCTGGGGAATAATGGTACAACCACACACGGATATGGCAATAATGAGTTTAGGAAGGTTAGTAGAGAGAGAAAACACAATGAATTCAGTTTGACAGATTCACTTCTAGATAGGAGGACATGCTTTTAGAGACAGCAGACAGACTTCTACATAAGAGATCCTTAAATTAATTCACAACCTAAAAGATTGATAAATTCATGTACTAGCCTGGCTACATAATCTGCGGTGCAATTGTGAAATAGGCGCCGTAAGGAGAGAATCTCACAGGTGGCAGCTTTGTTTCTAAGAGCAACTACCTGAGATTTGAAAGCAGCTATATAGTATAGAAAAAAAGGAGAAGGACTTACAAAAACGAAATTAACCAAAGTTTTTGCATTTTTTTTGTACATTGTAGAAATTCCACTCTTTTGCAGTGATGTCAGGTAGGCACAGTCAAAACGTCTCTTGGTCATAAATGATATAATTTATTTTAGTACATAAATCTCTCTGAAATAACACAAAATAGCCTTTGTCTTGACACAAAAAGAAACACAGTTAGGCCTAAGACACACAACGTGAAAATCGGAGCGAGTGGGACGCAGTAAAACATCGCATTCCACTCAGACCAATATTAGCCTATGTGTCAGCACCCATGAGCGATTATTTTCTCAGCCCTAATCGGACCGAGAAAACAATCACAGCATGCTGCGACTGTAATGCGATCCAGGTTTCTCTTGTACCCATTCAAGTCTATGGGGCGAGAGACAAATCGTACTGCACGCGCAGTATACCGGTGTACCGCAAGTGCAGGGCGAGAATGTCAGAAGGGAGGGAGATAAATCCCTCGTTCTCTTCTGCAGTGCTGACCATTCCCTCCTCAGCACTAGCACGCCCATCCTCAGCACTGGCCCGCCCCTCCTCAGTGCCAGCCCATCCCCTGCAGCTGAGGTCCGATCGCATGATCAAACCTCAGTTGCAATGACACTCGCATGACACTCGGCTCCTGCTGTGCTGCCAGCGTGAGCTGAGTGTCATGCGAGGATCACAGTAGATCCCCGTGTAGTCCCGGCCTAAGAAAAACAATCCATAAATCCAAACACAGGCTTCGCAGGCCTTTATATCCTCTTGCAGAGCTGATCTGTGACGCCCTGGACTAGTCAGGTCGTCCCAGGTAGTCCCATTCACACATACCCCCTCCCTGAAAAGGTGACAGTAGCCAAACTTAAAAACCTTGTCACCACCCTCCAGGTTTGATGTCCACACCAGGGGGGTGGGGCCAGGCGGTTGGCTCCACCCACCGAGAAGTTCACAGGCCTGGAGGCGGGAAAAAGACACAAGTTCTAGAGAGATTAGTTTGACAGTGAAGGAGAGAGGTCGAGTTCAAGGGCAGACCTGTGACCAGGCCTGCCAATAGTCTACTCAGGTGTCTGGGTTGGAGCCCAGTCACCTCTGGCAAGAAGGTAGATGGTGGTGGCCGCCTGCAGGAGCTGGGATTACAGCCGGTGGAACCGTAGGGACCGGGGTTGGGCGGTGGCCCGCCGGTACCGAACTGGGGAACAAATTGGAAACTGGAGCACCAGGAGGGGTACTCAGACCCAGTATGAAGCCCCGACCCGACAGGGCCAAGGGCTGCGCAACACCGTCCCCGGGAGGCCTAGTTAACGGCTGCGGTGGTGTCCATCTATTCACCACAACCCGTGGGTGGCGTCACGAACTTACATCCCTTCCAAACCACCGCGGCCCCGGCCATGGAACTCCCCACCGAAGTCCCTGCGTGAGGCGCCAACCCCCTTGCAGAGCGCCGTAACCCCCGGGTCCGTGGGGAGCTCGAGACACCCACCGTACGAGCACGGATCCGAGCGCCTCGGCGGTCGCAGACGAGCCCGCGGGGCGGTACAGATCCATACATGAGAGGTGCTTCCACCTCAGCTCCCAGCACTCTGGTAAACTGCCTTTTATCACCCGTTCCAAACCTTGGAACTGGAGGTAAGGGAACAGCCAGTCCCACCCAACTCTTTGACCATTTCTAAACCTTGGACCCATTAAAAATCAACTCTCAGCACTAAATATGCTAGAGCCTGCTTCTCCGGTTCTTATATCACTGAGGCTTGCCACCTCAGTGACACATACCTCCCTTTCAGGACCTGTCTTTCATGGCTCGATTTAGGGATTCCATCCAGTGATTGTTTCATGGTCAGTTCCTCTGTTTTCTTCCCTGCCCAAATTCTGATGACTCCTATTGTATTTATTCTCTCTTCATGATTCGCTCCTCTCCAGGTGTTTTGCTGGCTGTACTTTGCTGTGTCTAGGTGTTCCGGCCCTTCAGTTTAGGAGTTTACATTTGCATAAACACCAGTTCATTTCTTGCTGTGAGAAGATTTGTTTTGCTTCCCACACCTATTCCATTCACCTTATACAGTATATCACAAAAGTGAATACACGCTTTACATTTTGGAAATATTTCTTAGATTTTTTCATGGTACAAAACTGAAGATATGACACTTTGATACAATCTAAAGTAGTCGGTGTACAGCTTATATAACAGTGTAAATTTGGTGTGCTCTTTAACTAACTCAACGCATAGCCATTAATGTCTAAACCGCTGGCAACAAAAGTGAGCACACCCCTAAGTGAAAATGGCCAAGTTGTGTCCAATTGGCCATTTCCCCTACCTGGTATCATATGACTTATTATTGTTACAAGGTCTCATGCATAAATGGGGAGCAGGTGTTATCGCTCACATACACTTTCATACTGGTCATTGGAAATTCATGCTGGCGAAGAATTCTATGAGGATTTGAAAAAAAGAATTGTTGCTGTACATAAAGATGGCCTAGGCTATAAGAAGATTGCCAACACCATGAAACTGAGCTGTGCATGGTGGCCAAGACCATACAGCAGTTTAACAAGATAGGTTCCACTCAGAACAGGCCTCGCCCTGGTCGACCAAAAACGTTGAGTGCATGTGCTCAGTGTCATATCCAGAGGTTGTTTATTCTAAATAGATGTATAAGTGCTCCCCTGCCAGTATTGCTGCAAAGATTAAAAGGGTGGGGGTGGGGTCAGCCTGCCAGTGCTCAGACCATATGCTGCAAGCTACCCGAAATTTGTCTGCATGGCTGTCATACCAGAAGGAATCCTCTTCTAAAGATGATGCACAAGAAAGCCTGCAAACAGTTTGCTGAAGACAAGACGAGTAAGGACATGGCTTACTGTACCCATTTCCTGTAGTATGAGATAAACTTAATTGGTTTAAGCCTGTGTGGCATCAATTACAGTAGATGAGGAGTGCAAAGACAAGTCTGTCTTGCCTACAGTCAAGCATGGTGGTGGGAGTGCCATGGTTTGGAGCTGCATAGGTGCTTTTGGCTCTGGGGAGCTACAGTTAATTGAGGAAACCATGAATGCTAACATGTACTGTGACATACTGAAGCAGAGCATGATCCCCTCCTTTCGGAAACTGGGCCATAGGGCATAGCATGTTTTCCGACATGATAATGACCCTAAACACACCTCCAAAACAACCACTGCCCTACTAAAGAAACTGAGGTTAAAAGGTTTTAAACATGTCTTAAGACCTAAACCTTGTTGAGCACCTGTGCGGATTCATCAAACGGAAGTTGGAGGAGCGCCGAGATCTCTA
Organism: Anomaloglossus baeobatrachus; assembly: GCF_048569485.1. Classification (NCBI taxonomy): domain Eukaryota; kingdom Metazoa; phylum Chordata; class Amphibia; order Anura; family Aromobatidae; genus Anomaloglossus; species Anomaloglossus baeobatrachus. The sequence goes on along the minus strand of NC_134356.1, from coordinate 438,343,126 downwards.
ACGTCCACCAGCCCCGTGATATCGTCTTAGAGGTGTGGAAGAGGATTTCAGTGGCTCATGTGAAGCTTTAGTGAAGTCCATGCCCAACAGAGTTAAGGCAGTGCTTGAAAATAATGGTGCCCGCACAAAAAATTGACAGTTTTGGCACAATTGGTTCATATTCACTTAAGGGTGTACTCACTTTTTTGCCAGCAGTTTAGACATTAATGGCAGTGTGTTGAGTTATTTAGAGGGCACACCAAATTTACATTGTATCAAAATGTCATATCTTCAGTGTTGACCCATGAAAAAATATACACTGAGTAAAAGAGTAACAATGTTTTGAACTTTGGAATTTCAGGCTCCATATCTCACATCCACTACAGCTTCAAATGTGAGACTACCTTCATTTTATAGACAATCATCTTGTTTATCTGATAGATAAATTTGACTTGCAACTATTTAGCATATGATTAGTAAGCCAGATTTTTGTCATGTCACTGCATTTTTACGGTTTGCTTCTGGTGGTAGAAAAATCTTTTCTTCCTGTATATCACAAATTACATTCCGTTCTCACATTATCCAATAGATCCAAGTGAAAGGTTACTGCGTCAAATTAAGGAGCAGCCATGAAGAAGTTTTTCCGAGAAAAGATTAACAGCATCATCCAGCTCATCGATAGCGGTCTCTCAGCCAAGAAAATTGCCACACTGCATCATGTAAGTGCCATGTGACAGTTGGAAGAATACAAAATGAACTCCACCCATTCATTAAAAACCAAGAGGTGGATTTCCAGGCAAGACATTGGATTCAACAATTTGGCTCATCACAAGGTCTATCAGTTCTCATGCGTCAAACATGTCAGTGGAGGTGGCTTTTATGCTTCGTAGTAGTGAGATCACAGACATCCATGCAAGCACCATGCTACATATGTTACAGAAGTCTGGAATGGTGGCCCGAAAAAAGGTGAAGAAGCCTTGACTTCAATATCGTCATGAGAAGTGTTGGCTTGATTTTGAAAAAAGTAGGAAAAGTGGACAGTAAAAGATTGGAAACGAGTAATTTGTAGAGATTAGATGAAAGTCGATAGACTAGGCTCTGATGGATTCAGAAGGGCTTGGAAGAAATAAAAGAAAAGTTCTAACAGATTGAGAAATTGAAGGAACTGTCAAGTTTGGTGGAGGAAGCCTGATGATATGTAGTTGTTTCAAAGCCAAAGGTTTGGATACTTGACCAAGATCGATGGTGGTCTCAATCCTGAGTTATATGTGAGTAGCCTACAACACAAGTTACTTTGTATACTTGAGTACTATGGGTATGAAAAGCACGACATAGTGTCCCAGCATGACAATAACCTGATGCATATTTCGAGAGAAATGGTTCAATGACAATGAAGTCGAGGTACTTGATTACAGGGGATGACAGTCCCCAGACCTCAACCCAATATAACACTTGTGGCTAGAGTTGAAGAAAAATCTGTATACCTACCCAAGTGAGTTGACCAGCTTGCATCAACATTGGGAACGTGTAAAAGAGACCTGGGGAAAGATTTTTAGTTGAGACATGCTTGAATCTGATGGAAAGCATGCTTAGAAAGATTCAGGAAGAGTTGAAAGCCAAAGATTGATATACAAAATAATAAAAAATTAAATTTAGATATTTAGGAGCAAAAAGTGTGACACAGTGAGCTAATGAAGGTAGTCTCATGTTCTGTACTATAGTGGATGGTGAGATATGGAGCCTGAAAGTCAAAAGTTCAAAACAATGTAACCATTATTCTTGTCAGTGTAATAAAATATTTACAAAAATGTGAGGGATATATTCACTTTTGTGATATACTGTAAAAAAAGGTGTTATTACTCTCACTCTGGGTTTTTGTGTCCTCCTGGACACCTTCCTCTCCCCTTGTTGGCAGTGTGTTGCCTCCACCCCCCTGGTCCTTTATGAGGTATGAAGAACTCTTTGACGGCCTTTTAGGTAGTCAAGTCTGAGGTGGTGTTGCTAGTTATGCTGTCAGGATTAGAGTTGAGCGCGGTTCGCGGTTCGAGGTTCTCCAGTTCTAGGCTCGAGTGATTTTGGGGCCTGTTCTAGATCGAACTAGAACTCGAGCTTTTTGCAAAAGCTCGATAGTTCTAGAAACGTTCGAGAACGGTTCTAGCAGCAAAAAAACAGCTAATTCCTAGCTGGCTTTCCGCTGTAATAGTGTAAGTCACTCTGTGACTCACACTATTATGACATTTCAGTGTATAGTGTGCGTGAACAGCGCCTTCAGATCACTGCTGTTTGTATAATGGCGATCGCCATTTTTTTTTTTTTTTCCATGTCTTCCTTCCCTAAGCGCGCGCGTCTTGTGGGGCGGGCCAGCATGTCAGCCAATCAGAGAAGCAACGGCATGTGTGATAGGATGTCCATGTCACATGTCCCTGCATTATAAAACCGGACATTTTCCTCCAGGACGCCATTATCTCTTCTGCGTCCTTGGTGTCAGACATCACTGGCGCAGCTCCGTCCTGAGTCCTATCGCTGATACAGCTGTATGCGCTCCATACACAGCGCTAGACAGCTTAGGGAGAGCACTTTCTATCAGTCCTTTTAAGGGCTCAAACCGGTAGGGTCAGAGCCATAGGTGACAGGTCCTGAAAACAGCGACAGCGTCTGTGTAGCTAAGGTCAGGGATATCGTCATTAGGAGGGAATAGAAAGGCAGGCTTCCATTCCTCTACCCAGAGCCCCACAATCCTGGCACTGTACCCTCCTGTCCTCTGCACACTCCAACTCATTATAACTAAGCCATTATACTAGCAAACACTCAGTGTACCTAGTGGCATCCTAAACGTGGCTATTGGACTTTTGTCTAGTCACACTAGTGCAAAGATATTTGCAGCACGTCTGCCTGCATTGCACACTCAAACTCTTTTTAACTAAGCCATTATACTAGCAAACACTCAGTGTACCTAGTGGCATCCTAAACGTGGCTATTGGACTTTGCTATAGTCCCACTAGTGCAAAGACATTTGCATCACCTCTGCCTGCATTGCACACTCCAACTCATTATAACTAAGCCATTATACTAGCAAACACTCAGTGTACCTAGTGGCATCCTAAACGTGGCTATTGGACTTTTGTCTAGTCACACTAGTGTAAAGACATTTGCAGCACCTCTACCTGCATTGCACACTCCAACTCATTATAACTAAGCCATTATACTAGCAAACACTCAGTGTACCTAGTGGCATCCTAAACGTGGCTATTGGACTTTGCTATAGTCCCACTAGTGCAAAGACATTTGCAGCACCTCTACCTGCATTGCACACTCCAACTCATTATAACTAAGCCATTATACTAGCAAACACTCAGTGTACCTAGTGGCATCCTAAACGTGGCTGTTGGACTTTGCTATAGTCCCACTAGTGCAAAGACATTTGCAGCACCTCTGCCTGCATTGCACACTCCAACTCATTATAACTAAGCCATTATACTAGCAAACACTCAGTGTACCTAGTGGCATCCTAAACGTGGCTATTGGACTTTTGTCTAGTCCCACTAGTGTAAAGACATTTGCAGCACCTCTACCTGCATTGCACACTCCAACTCATTATAACTAAGCCATTATACTAGCAAACACTCAGTGTACCTAGTGGCATCCTAAACGTGGCTATTGGACTTTTGTCTAGTCACACTAGTGCAAAGACATTTGCAGCACCTCTGCCTGCATTGCACACTCCAACTCATTATAACTAAGCCATTATACTAGCAAACACTCAGTGTACCTAGTGGCATCCTAAACGTGGCTATTGGACTTTTGTCTAGTCACACTAGTGCAAAGACATTTGCAGCACCTCTGCCTGCATTGCACACTCCAACTCATTATAACTAAGCCATTATACTAGCAAACACTCAGTGTACCTAGTGGCATCCTAAACGTGGCTATTGGACTTTGCTATAGTCCCACTAGTGCAAAGACATTTGCAGCACCTCTGCCTGCATTGCACACTCCAACTCATTATAACTAAGCCATTATACTAGCAAACACTCAGTGTACCTAGTGGCATCCTAAACGTGGCTATTGGACTTTTGTCTAGTCCCACTAGTGCAAAGATATTTGCAGCACCTCTGCCTGCATTGCACACTCCAACTCATTATAACTAAGCCATTATACTAGCAAACACTCAGTGTACCTAGTGGCATCCTAAACGTGGCTATTGGACTTTGCTATAGTCCCACTAGTGCAAAGACATTTGCAGCACCTCTGCCTGCATTGCACACTCCAACTCATTATAACTAAGCCATTATACTAGCAAACACTCAGTGTACCTAGTGGCATCCTAAACGTGGCTATTGGACTTTTGTCTAGTCCCACTAGTGCAAAGACATTTGCAGCACCTCTACCTGCATTGCACACTCCAACTCATTATAACTAAGCCATTATACTAGCAAACACTCAGTGTACCTAGTGGCATCCTAAACATGGCTATTGGACTTTGCTATAGTCCCACTAGTGCAAAGACATTTGCAGCACCTCTGCCTGCATTGCACACTCCAACTCATTATAACTAAGCCATTATACTAGCAAACACTCAGTGTACCTAGTGGCATCCTAAACGTGGCTATTGGACTTTGCTATAGTCCCACTAGTGCAAAGACATTTGCAGCACCTCTGCCTGCATTGCACACTCCAACTCATTATAACTAAGCCATTATACTAGCAAACACTCAGTGTACCTAGTGGCATCCTAAACGTGGCTATTGGACTTTTGTCTAGTCACACTAGTGCAAAGACATTTGCAGCACCTCTACCTGCATTGCACACTCCAACTCATTATAACTAAGCCATTATACTAGCAAACACTCAGTGTACCTAGTGGCATCCTAAACGTGGCTATTGGACTTTGCTATAGTCCCACTAGTGCAAAGACATTTGCAGCACCTCTGCCTGCATTGCACACTCCAACTCATTATAACTAAGCCATTATACTAGCAAACACTCAGTGTACCTAGTGGCATCCTAAACGTGGCTATTGGACTTTTGTCTAGTCACACTAGTGCAAAGACATTTGCAGCACCTCTACCTGCATTGCACACTCCAACTCTTTATAACTAAGCCATTATACTAGCAAACACTCAGTGTACCTAGTGGCATCCTAAACGTGGCTATTGGACTTTGCTATAGGCTAGCGCCACACATCCGTGCTGCCGGCACGTGTTTGTCATTTTTTACACGTACCGGCAGCACGGAGACACCTTAACCAATGCTACCCTATTGTAGCAGGCACACACACGTAAAACCACACGGAACGTGTGTCCGTGTGCGTTTGTACGTGTGTGCGTTTTTCAAAGCGCTGACATGTCAGTGTTTTCTCCCGCAGCACGGGTGTCACGCGGCCCGCACCCGTACCACACGGGTGTAGTGTGGATGCGGTCCCGTGTGACACGCGCCGGAGAAAACACACATGTCAGTGGAAAAAAAAAAAAACATTAACTTACCTTCTCCAGCCCTCCTGTCTCTGCTGCTGCTGCCTCTTGCTGCCGACCGCCGCTCATTATTCTCATTGAATATTCACTTCACTGCCTGGCAGCAGCAGCAGCGGGGAGACGGGAGGGCTGGAGACCGAGGATCAGCACCACGGACAGCAGCGCGGACAGCAGGAAGGACCAGGTGAGTATGATAATTACCGGTTCTACGTGTGCTATCGCGGATAGCACACGTAGAACACACGTGTCACGCATGTACCAGAGACACGTACTTACTTGCACGCAACACGCAGGGAAAATACGTGTCTCTCGGCACGTGCGTGATTTTCACGTGAATGTGGCAGAAGCCATAGTCCCACTAGTGCAAAGACATTTGCAGCACCTCTACCTGCATTGCACACTCCAACTCATTATAACTAAGCCATTATACTAGCAAACACTCAGTGTACCTAGTGGCATCCTAAACGTGGCTATTGGACTTTTGTCTAGTCACACTAGTGCAAAGACATTTGCAGCACCTCTACCTGCATTGCACACTCCAACTCATTATAACTAAGCCATTATACTAGCAAATACTCAGTGTACCTAGTGGCATCCTAAACGTGGCTATTGGACTTTGCTATAGTCCCACTAGTGCAAAGACATTTGCAGCACCTCTACCTGCATTGCACACTCCAACTCATTATAACTAAGCCATTATACTAGCAAACACTCAGTGTACCTAGTGGCATCCTAAACGTGGCTATTGGACTTTGCTATAGTCCCACTAGTGCAAAGACATTTGCAGCACCTCTACCTGCATTGCACACTCCAACTCATTATAACTAAGCCATTATACTAGCAAACACTCAGTGTACCTAGTGGCATCCTAAACGTGGCTGTTGGACTTTGCTATAGTCCCACTAGTGCAAAGACATTTGCAGCACCTCTGCCTGCATTGCACACTCCAACTCATTATAACTAAGCCATTATACTAGCAAACACTCAGTGTACCTAGTGGCATCCTAAAAGTGGCTATTGGACTTTTGTCTAGTCCCACTAGTGCAAAGATATTTGCAGCACCTCTGCCTGCATTGCACACTCCAACTCATTATAACTAAGCCATTATACTAGCAAACATTCAGTGTACCTAGTGGCATCCTAAACGTGGCTATTGGACTTTTGTCTAGTCACACTAGTGCAAAGACATTTGCAGCACCTCTACCTGCATTGCACACTCCAACTCATTATAACTAAGCCATTATACTAGCAAATACTCAGTGTACCTAGTGGCATCCTAAACGTGGCTATTGGACTTTGCTATAGTCCCACTAGTGCAAAGACATTTGCAGCACCTCTACCTGCATTGCACACTCCAACTCATTATAACTAAGCCATTATACTAGCAAACACTCAGTGTACCTAGTGGCATCCTAAACGTGGCTATTGGACTTTTGTCTAGTCCCACTAGTGCAAAGATATTTGCAGCACCTCTGCCTGCATTGCACACTCCAACTCATTATAACTAAGCCATTATATTAGCAAACACTCAGTGTACCTAGTGGCATCCTAAACGTGGCTAATGGACTTTTGTCTAGTCACACTAGTGCAAAGACATTTTCAGCACCTCTACCTGCATTGCACACTCCAACTCATTATAACTAAGCCATTATACTAGCAAACACTCAGTGTACCTAGTGGCATCCTAAACGTGGCTATTGGACTTTTGTCTAGTCACACTAGTGCAAAGACATTTGCAGCACCTCTGCCTGCATTGCACACTCCAACTCATTATAACTAAGCCATTATACTAGCAAACACTCAGTGTACCTAGTGGCATCCTAAACGTGGCTATTGGACTTTTGTCTAGTCCCACTAGTGCAAAGATATTTGCAGCACCTCTGCCTGCATTGCACACTCCAACTCATTATAACTAAGCCATTATACTAGCAAACACTCAGTGTACCTAGTGGCATCCTAAACGTGGCTAATGGACTTTTGTCTAGTCACACTAGTGCAAAGACATTTTCAGCATCTCTACCTGCATTGCACACTCCAACTCATTATAACTAAGCCATTATACTAGCAAACACTCAGTGTACCTAGTGGCATCCTAAACGTGGCTATTGGACTTTGCTATAGTCCCACTAGTGCAAAGACATTTGCAGCACCTCTGCCTGCATTGCACACTCCAACTCATTATAACTAAGCCATTATACTAGCAAACACTCAGTGTACCTAGTGGCATCCTAAACGTGGCTATTGGACTTTTGTCTAGTCACACTAGTGCAAAGACATTTGCAGCACCTCTACCTGCATTGCACACTCCAACTCATTATAACTAAGCCATTATACTAGCAAACACTCAGTGTACCTAGTGGCATCCTAAACGTGGCTATTGGACTTTTGTCTAGTCACACTAGTTCAAAGACATTTGCAGCACCTCTACCTGCATTGCACACTCCAACTCTTTATAACTAAGCCATTATACTAGCAAACACTCAGTGTACCTATTGTCATCCTAAACGTGGCTATTGGACTTTGCTATAGTCCCACTAGTGCAAAGACATTTGCAGCACCTCTGCCTGCATTGCACACTCCAACTCATTATAACTAAGCCATTATACTAGCAAACACTCAGTGTACCTAGTGGCATCCTAAACGTGGCTATTGGACTTTTGTCTAGTCACACTAGTGCAAAGACATTTGCAGCACCTCTACCTGCATTGCACACTCCAACTCATTATAACTAAGCCATTATACTAGCAAACACTCAGTGTACCTAGTGGCATCCTAAACGTGGCTATTGGACTTTTGTCTAGTCACACTAGTTCAAAGACATTTGCAGCACCTCTACCTGCATTGCACACTCCAACTCTTTATAACTAAGCCATTATACTAGCAAACACTCAGTGTAGCTAGTGGCATCCTAAACGTGGCTATTGGACTTTGCTATAGGCTAGCGCCACACATCCGTGCTGCCGGCACGTGTTTGTCATTTTTTACACGTACCGGCAGCACGGAGACACCTTAACCAATGCTACCCTATTGTAGCAGGCACACACACGTAAAACCACACGGAACGTGTGTCCGTGTGCGTTTGTACGTGTGTGCGTTTTTCAAAGCGCTGACATGTCAGTGTTTTCTCCCGCAGCACGGGTGTCACGCGGCCCGCACCCGTACCACACGGGTGTAGTGTGGATGCGGTCCCGTGTGACACGCGCCGGAGAAAACACACATGTCAGTGGAAAAAAAAAAAACATTAACTTACCTTCTCCAGCCCTCCTGTCTCTGCTGCTGCTGCCTCTTGCTGCCGACCGCCGCTCATTATTCTCATTGAATATTCACTTCACTGCCTGGCAGCAGCAGCAGCGGGGAGACGGGAGGGCTGGAGACCGAGCATCAGCACCACGGACAGCAGCGCGGACAGCAGGAAGGACCAGGTGAGTATGATAATTACCGGTTCTACGTGTGCTATCGCGGATAGCACACGTAGAACACACGTGTCACGCACGTACCAGAGACACGTACTTACCTGCACGCAACACGCAGGGAAAATACGTGTCTCTCGGCACGTGCGTGATTTTCACGTGAATGTGGCAGAAGCCATAGTCCCACTAGTGCAAAGACATTTGCAGCACCTCTACCTGCATTGCACACTCCAACTCATTATAACTAAGCCATTATACTAGCAAACACTCAGTGTACCTAGTGGCATCCTAAACGTGGCTATTGGACTTTTGTCTAGTCACACTAGTGCAAAGACATTTGCAGCACCTCTACCTGCATTGCACACTCCAACTCATTATAACTAAGCCATTATACTAGCAAATACTCAGTGTACCTAGTGGCATCCTAAACGTGGCTATTGGACTTTGCTATAGTCCCACTAGTGCAAAGACATTTGCAGCACCTCTACCTGCATTGCACACTCCAACTCATTATAACTAAGCCATTATACTAGCAAACACTCAGTGTACCTAGTGGCATCCTAAACGTGGCTATTGGACTTTGCTATAGTCCCACTAGTGCAAAGACATTTGCAGCACCTCTACCTGCATTGCACACTCCAACTCATTATAACTAAGCCATTATACTAGCAAACACTCAGTGTACCTAGTGGCATCCTAAACGTGGCTATTGGACTTTGCTATAGTCCCACTAGTGCAAAGACATTTGCAGCACCTCTGCCTGCATTGCACACTCCAACTAATTATAACTAAGCCATTATACTAGCAAACACTCAGTGTACCTAGTGGCATCCTAAACGTGGCTATTGGACTTTTGTCTAGTCCCACTAGTGCAAAGACATTTGCAGCACCTCTGCCTGCATTGCACACTCCAACTCATTATAACTAAGCCATTATACTAGCAAACACTCAGTGTACCTAGTGGCATCCTAAACGTGGCTATTGGACTTTTGTCTAGTCACACTAGTGCAAAGACATTTGCAGCACCTCTACCTGCATTGCACACTCCAACTCATTATAACTAAGCCATTATACTAGCAAACACTCAGTGTACCTATTGTCATCCTAAACGTGGCTATTGGACTTTGCTATAGTCCCACTAGTGCAAAGAAATTTGCAGCACCTCTGCCTGCATTGCACACTCCAACTCATTATAACTAAGCCATTATACTAGCAAACACTCAGTGTACCTAGTGGCATCCTAAACGTGGCTTTTGGACTTTGCTATAGTCCCACTAGTGCAAAGACATTTGCAGCACCTCTGCCTGCATTGCACACTCCAACTCATTATAACTAAGCCATTATACTAGCAAACACTCAGTGTACCTAGTGGCATCCTAAACGTGGCTATTGGACTTTTGTCTAGTCACACTAGTGCAAAGACATTTGCAGCACCTCTACCTGCATTGCACACTCCAACTCATTATAACTAAGCCATTATACTAGCAAACACTCAGTGTACCTAGTGGCATCCTAAACGTGGCTATTGGACTTTGCTATAGTCCCACTAGTGCAAAGACATTTGCAACACCTCTACCTGCATTGCACACTCCAACTCATTATAACTAAGCCATTATACTAGCAAACACTCAGTGTACCTAGTGGCATCCTAAACGTGGCTATTGGACTTTTGTCTAGTCACACTAGTGCAAAGACATTTGCAGCACCTCTACCTGCATTGCACACTCCAACTCATTATAACTAAGCCATTATACTAGCAAACACTCAGTGTACCTAGTGGCATCCTAAACGTGGCTATTGGACTTTGCTATAGTCCCACTAGTGCAAAGACATTTGCAGCACCTCTACCTGCATTGCACACTCCAACTCATTATAACTAAGCCATTATACTAGCAAACACTCAGTGTACCTAGTGGCATCCTAAACGTGGCTATTGGACTTTTGTCTAGTCCCACTAGTGCAAAGACATTTGCAGCACCTCTACCTGCATTGCACACTCCAACTCATTATAACTAAGCCATTATACTAGCAAACACTCAGTGTACCTAGTGGCATCCTAAACGTGGCTATTGGACTTTTGTCTAGTCCTACTAGTGCAAAGACATTTGCAGCACCTCTGCCTGCATTGCACACTCCAACTCATTATAACTAAGCCATTATACTAGCAAACACTCAGTGTACCTAGTGGCATCCTAAACGTGGCTATTGGACTTTTGTCTAGTCACACTAGTGCAAAGACATTTGCAGCACCTCTACCTGCATTGCACACTCCAACTCATTATAACTAAGCCATTATACTAGCAATTTTTGCTGCCAGTTTAAGGGCCGTAGTTGCATTGTCAGGGATATTTATTCTTTATTATTCTGCTGTTAATAAAGCTAGACCACCACTGCAATCTACACCACCTCTCAATTTTTACTACCACATTTTCAGTGCACAATCTTGTCGCAATCAACATGAGTGGCAAAATGACAGATGCTGGTGGAAAGGGGAAGAGGCGTGGTGGAAAAGGCAAAAAAGGTTTTGTCCGTGGGGAAGGTGGCAAAGCTCCATTATCATCTGCTGAAGATAGACCATCTACCAGCAAAAGTAAGATGTCTACTACTTACCGTGGACATTCCGATGTGCTCCCTTTTTTACGGACACGAACAACAGGAACAAAGGTAGATGATGGCCAAAAAAGGAAAATGCTTGAATGGATCTCAAGTGGTCCAACAAGTGCCCTCTCAGCCACTTCAAGTACCGCATCCAAAAAACACCAGTCCTCTGAGTTGTCATCCCAATCAAACTTGCTTTCTCCCAGCTCTGAAGTCTCCATCAGCCCTGCACAGTATGGTGGAACTGAGATGGCTGAGTCTGCAGAGCTGTTCAGTCACACTATAGCCTGGGAATCAGAGGTCTGCTCCCAAGCTACAGTGAGTACAGAACAGGAAATGGTCTGCAGTGATGCCCAGAACCTTTGTGACTCTGATTCAGGCCGTGAGGACCAAGTTTCTGAGCATAATGTTGACCCTTTGTCACAAACTGTAACACCTGTGGTTATAGACAATGAGGAACATACTGATGAAGATGAGACGCAGATACCCGATTGGGATGACAACTTAAATATTCGGTCAGGGCAAGAAGAGGCTCGGTCTGAGGGGGAGGGGATTGCAAACACAACATTTGATGATGAAGTTCTAGATCCCACCTACTGTCAACCCACAGTCAGGCACTCGAGAAGGTCAACAGAGGTGGTGGAGGAGGATGCAACTGATGAAGAAGTTACCTTGCGCCTTCCTGGACACAGTCGGAGTACTGGTAGCACGTCTACAACTGCATCCTCAGCCACCACTCTGCCTCTGAGCATTATTCGGGGTGGATCAACAGGTCGCATGGCCTCTAAGCCTTGCCTGGTCCTTTTTTGACATAGAAAAAGATCGCCCAAATTATGTGATCTGTAAAATTTGTCATGGTTCTCTTAGTAGAGGTCAAAACCTCAGCAGTTTGACAACTTCTTCCATGAATCGTCACATGAATAAATATCATATGGCCCGGTGGGAAGCTCACCGTGCTGCAATGCGGCCTAGCGGAGCGAACCATCCACCGCCTGCCCCTTCCAGTGCATCCGCGCGCTCGTCATCTTCTAGGACTGTGGGGACAGCTGTCACACCTGTTTTTCCACCCACAACTTCCACCACTGTAACCGCAACAGGCAGTTTGCTTGGTAGGTCGTCAGTTGGTTTGGAAGGGGAAACAAGTGAGTGTGTACAGCTCTCTCAGACATCGATAGCACCAACGTTGGATGAAGGCAACATCATGTCTCCGCCTGCACTTTCCTCACAAACCTGCATTTCTCCAGGGACACCCTACTCAACACCGTCTACACACAGCAGCCAGATCTCTGTCCCTCAGATGTGGTCAAATAAAAGGCCACTTCCTGCGACCCATGACAAAGCTAAGAGGTTGACTCTATCCCTCTGTAAGCTGTTGGCTACTGAAATGCTGCCTTTCCGCCTAGTGGACACACAGGATTTTAGAGACCTTATGTCTGTCGCTGTGCCCCAGTACCAGATGCCTAGTCGCCACTACTTCTCTAAGAAAGGTGTGCCCGCGCTACACCAGCATGTCGCACACAACATCACCGCTTCCTTGAGAAACTCTGTGTGTGAACGGGTGCATTTCACCACCGATACTTGGACCAGTAAGCATGGACAGGGACGTTACATGTCGCTGACTGGGCACTGGGTAACTATGGTGATAGATGGTGAAGGGTCTGCTGCACAAGTCTTGCCGTTCCCACGATTTGTGTGTCAATCCTCTGTCTGTCCAAGTTCCGCCACTGCTTCTGCATCCTCCACCTCATCTGGCTCCTCCACCTCCGCCCCAAGCCTGCCTGGTCAGGCCACCAGCGTTCTCACTGCGCAGAAGGAATCACGCACCCCTCATTACTATGCTGGCAGCAGAGCGCAACGGCATCAGGCGGTCTTTAGCTTGACATGTCTTGGGAATAAGAGTCACACAGCTGAGGAGTTGTGGTCAGCTCTGCGGTCCGAGTTTAATAAATGGTTGTCTCCACTCAACCTGCAGCCTGGTAAGGCCGTGTGCGACAATGCTGCAAACCTGGGTGCGGCCCTTCGCCTGGGCAAGGTGACACACGTACCTTGTATGGCTCACGTGTTGAACCTTGTCGTCCAGCAATTTTTAACACACTATCCCGGCCTAGATGGCCTTCTGAACAGGGCACGAAAACTGTCTGCTCACTTCCGCCGTTCAAGCGCCGCAGCTGAGTGACTTGCATCGCTCAAGAAGTCTTTCGGCCTGCCGGTTCTGAAATGCGATGTGGCGACACGCTGGAATTCAACTCTCCACATGTTACAGCGACTGTGGCAGCACCGCCGAGCCCTGGTGCAATACGTCATGACGTATAGCCTGGGCCAACGAGATGCAGAGGTGGGGCAGATCACCTTGATGGAGTGGTCTCAGATCAAGGACCTATGCACCCTTCTGCACAGTTTCGACATGGCGACGAATATGTTTAGCGCTGACAATGCCATTATCAGCATGACGATTCCAGTCATTTACATGCTGGAACACACGCTAAACACTATTCGGAGTCAGGGGGTGGGACAACAGGAAGGGGATGAACTACAGGAGGATTCATATGCGCAAGACACAACAACATCACCAAGGTCCAGACGTTCATCATCACCAAGGCGCCAGGCATGGGACCATGGGGGACAGGGATCAACAAGGGCGCATGGTAGCAGGCGAGATGTTGAGGAAGGTGCAGGAGAACATGAAGAAATGGAGGACGAACTGTCCATGGACATGGAAGACTCAGCAGATGAGGGAGACCTTGGTCAAATTTCAGTTGAAAGAGGTTGGGGGGAGATGTCAGAGGAAGAAAGAACAGTTAGCACCTCTATGCCACAAACACAGCGTGGACTTGGTCCGCATGGCTGCGCAAGACACATGAGTGCCTTCTTGTTGCACTACCTCCAACATGACCCTCGTATTGTCAAAATTAGAAGTGATGATGACTACTGGCTTGCCACACTATTAGATCCCCGGTACAAGTCCAAATTTTGTGACATAATTCCAGCCATAGAAAGGGACGCACGTATGCAGGAGTATCAGCAGAAGCTGTTACTCGATCTTAGATCGGCTTTTCCACCAAACAACCGTGCAGGTGCAGGGAGTGAATCTCCCAGTTGTAACTTGACAAACATGGGACGGTCTCGTCATCTTCAACAGTCTACCCGTACCAGTAGGACTGTATCTGGTGCTGGTAACAGCAATTTTATGGAATCTTTTCATAATTTTTTTAGACCCTCCTTTGCAAGGCCACCAGAGACAACAAGTCTGACACATAGTCAACGGCTGGAGAGGATGATACAGGAGTATCTCCAAATGAACATCGATGCCATGACTTTGCAAATGGAGCCTTGCTCCTTTTGGGCTTCAAATCTAGAAAAATGGCCAGAGCTATCCAGTTACGCCTTGGAGATTTTGTCGTGTCCAGCTGCCAGCGTTGTCTCTGAACGTGTCTTCAGTGCTGCTGGGTGTGTGCTGACAGATAAGCGCACGCGTCTGTCCAGTGACAATGTGGACAGACTAACGTTCATCAAAATGAACAAGTCATGGATCCAGAAGGAATATACTACCCCTGTGTCATCCTGGGGAGAGTAAATGCTTGTGGATTTGGAATGTGCTTGATGCAAATCTAGCTGTGAAGTGTACAACTAGGGCACAAGTGCTGCCACTGAATGGGTGGGTGTGTGTGGGGCCCAATTTTTGGAAAAAAGGGAGACTCCGCTTGGAGTAACCCTTGCTTCCTGTGTTTTTTAAAAATGATCCAAGATGAAGAGAGCTGGGATCAGGAAAGACTTTGCTACCTACCCCGGTGTCATCCTGGGGACGGATAAGAATGGCGTATTTTTGAATGTGCTTGATGCAAATCTAGCTGTGAAGTGTACAACTGGGGCACAACTGCTGCCACTGAAGGGGTGGGTGTGTGTGGGGCCCAATTTTTGGAAAAAAGGGAGACTCCGCTTGGAGTAACCCTTGCTTGCTGTGTTTTTTAAAAATGATCCAAGATGAACAGAGCTGGGGTCAGGAAAGACTTTGCTACCTACCCTGGTGTCATCCTGGGGACGGTTAATTAGGCCGTATTTTTGAATGTGCTTGATGCAAATCAAAACATCATGTTTGCAACTAGGGCACAAGTGCTGCCACTGATGGGGTGTCTGTGTGGCCCAATTTTTGGAAAAAAGGGAGATTCCGCTTGGAGTAACCCTTGCTTGCTCTGTTTTTAAAAGAAGCCAAGATGAACATAGCTGGGATCAGGAAAGACTTTGCTACCTACCCCGGAGTCATCCTGGGGACGGTTAAGTATGGCGTATTTTTGAATGTGCTTGATGCAACTCTAGCTGTGAAGTGTACAACTGGGGCACAACTGCTGCCACTGAAGGGGTGGGTGTGTGTGGGGCCCAATTTTTGGAAAAAAGGGAGACTCCGCTTGGAGTAACCCTTGCTTACATTGTTTTTAAAAGAAGCCAAGATGAACAGAGCTGGGATCAGGAAAGACTTTGCTACCTACCCCGGTGTCATCCTGGGGACGGTTAAGAATAGCGTATTTTTGAATGTGCTTGATGCAAATCTAGCTGTGAAGTGTACAACTGGGGCACAACTGCTGCCACTGAAGGGGTGGGTGTGTGTGGGGCCCAATTTTTGGAAAAAAGGGAGACTCCGCTTGGAGTAACCCTTGCTTGCTGTGTTTTTTAAAAATGATCCAAGATGAACAGAGCTGGGGTCAGGAAAGACTTTGCTACCTACCCCAGTGTCATCCTGGGGACGGATAAGAATGGCGTATTTTTGAATGTGCTTGATGGAAATCAAAACATCATGTTTGCAACTAGGGCACAAGTGCTGCCACTGATGGGGTGTCTGTGTGGCCCAATTTTTGGAAAAAAGGGAGACTCCGCTTGGAGTAACCCTTGCTTGCTGTGTTTTTAAAAGAAGCCAAGATGAACAGAGCTGGGATCAGGAAAGACTTTGCTACCTACCCTGGTGTCATCCTGGGGACGGTTAATTAGGCCGTATTTTTGAATGTGCTTGATGCAAATCTAGCTGTGAAGTGCACAACTAGGGCACAAGTGCTGCCACTGAATGGGTGGGTGTGTGTGGGGCACAATTTTTGGAAAAAAAGGGAGACTCCGCTTGGAGTAACCCTTGCTTGCTGTGTTTTTTAAAAGGAGCCAAGATGAACAAGTCATGGTTCAGCAAAGACTTTGCTACCTTTCCCGGAGTCATCCTGGGGACGGTTAAGTATGGCGTATTTTTGAATGTGCTTGATGCAAATCTAGCTGTGAAGTGTACAACTAGGGCACAAGTGCTGCCACTGAATGGGTGGGTGTGTGTGGGGCCCAATTTTTGGAAAAAAAGGGAGACTACGCTTGGAGTCACCTTGCGGTGTTTTACATGATTTTAGAAGGGCGTGCCATGCCTATATCTGTGTGTCCTCCTCTTTTTCCTTGTCCAGCTGTTTTGTTTTCGCATGAGTATATGTCCTTGTCACTTTCCCATGTGTTTGTGTTGTGTTGTGAGTTGTTTGTCACCTTTTGGACACCTTTGAGGGTGTTTTCTAGGTGTTTTTATGTGTTTGTGATTGCCTGCCATTGTTTCCTATTCAGTTCGAGTTCGGTTCGACGAGCCGAACTCGAACGGGACCTCCGTTCGGCGAACCGACCTCGAGCCGAACCGGGACCGGTTCGCTCATCTCTAGTCAAGATCCTTCTAGTCTGTACAAGGACCAGTTGGGTTCAGACATGTCATCTCCCTGTAGTCAGTCTGCCACTTTTCCATTACCCGTTTTCTAGAATGTTTATGTTCATAACATTATAGCAAGCCCTTAGTGTGTTCTGGGACATTAGTATGACAACAACAGTTCACATGTTTGGTTGCCCCAAATGTCTTGAGTCAACAGAATATCGCATTTGAACCCAAGGTAATGTTACCGAATTGCATATACAGGACAGAAGTAATTTCTCAGTCTTTTTTGCCTCATGTAAATTATATTTTCTCCAAGAGTCAGCGAGTGGGCATTGTATTGTCTTTTCTTCTTGGGGATCCACAGGCCTGGGCATTTTTTTTGAATGAGAACTCCCCGGTTTTGTTCTCTGTTGAGGCATTTTGCTCAGCTCTTGGCCTCATTTAAGACGACCCTGACAAAGTCGCTGTGGCTGAATCTACGATTCATAAGTTGGTTCAGGGAGCTCGTAGAGGTTAAACTACTGCTTAGAGTTTAGATGTTGGGACATAGAGGCCTCCTGGAATGACCCCGCTCTTCAAAGTCAATTCTGCCAGGAGCTTTCAGATCAAAATAAGGATTTGATAAGGTCTACAGTCCTTGTTTGCAGTCCCTGGGGGTGACTGTGATACTTGTTCATTTAGATTGACGCCTGAGAGATACACATTTTGTAATGGCGTTTCAGTAGCATCTACCTCGCTATTAGTTAAAGGGAAGGATGCCGTGTTTTTTATTTTTGTATTAATAATAGTGATTATGAAATCAAGTATTTTTAATAAAAAATTAAACTCACTGTTTATTTAGTTTTTATTTAATTCTAGTTTTACTGAAGAACTGGGGGCTGTCATCTTGGATTTACTGTGTGTAACGACCAGGGCCAGATTAAGGTTGGTTGGGGCCCCTGGGCAGAAAATCTGGTGGGGGCCCCATAAACGTTAACATTTTTAGCCATAACAGTAGAGCATGAACTGTAGCATTTAGATATAAATCCAATAAACATGTATCTTATCCTGTTCTGCCACATTCAGATTTACAGTACTACAATACAGATACAGTCCAGGATCACTCACAGCTGTCACCTATACACACAGTACAATACAGACACAGTCCAGGATCACTCACAGCTGTCACTTATACGCAGTACAATACAGATACAGTCCAGGATCACTCACAGCTGTCACTTATACACAGTACAATACAGATACAGTCCAGGATCACTCACAGTTGTCACTTATACACACAGTACAATACAGATAACAGTCAAGGATCACTCACAGCTGTCACTTATACACAGTACAATACAGACACAGTCCAGGATCACTCACAGCTGTCACTTATACGCAGTACAATACAGATACAGTCCAGGATCACTCACAGCTGTCACTTATACACAGTACAATACAGATACAGTCCAGGATCACTCACAGCTGTCACTTATACACACAGTACAATACAGATACAGTTCAGGATAACTCACAGCCGTCACTTATACACAGAAAGTAGAGTTACTCACATATTTTTTATTGATCCCAATGTTAAGGCAGCCAGGGTCGGCTCCAGGTTTTTGTGGTCCCCGGTTGAATCTCAGTGGGCCCCATCCACACGCAGACACGCACATACAGGCATATGTACATATACATATTTGAAGACAAATTCACAAAAATACATTTAAACAGACAAATATATACACAGTCATATACGCTGACATACATGGAGACACAGATGCATTAGAGGTATTAATATGGAGAAGTCACCGGCAGCCTCACTCATCTCCCCCGCTTGTTTCCGTCCAGCTCCTCCAGGACATGTGGCTGTGTTGCATGATGGCCATCACTAACAGACATGACTGAACACCATGCACACTGACACAGCACTGCTGTATATACATCACAGGAGGGGCTGGGACCTACAATATATACATTACAGGAGGGGTAGGGGGCATAGAATTTACTAGGTGGGGCATAGATGTTACTGGAGTGGCAAACAGCTATGGTGGCGTACACATTACTGGGATGGGTGGCTTAGCGCTCTGGGGGACCCATATAGTTCTGGGGTGCCGCACAGACTGCTCTGATTCATATATACATACTATATACACACACAGCTCTGCTTCACACACACACACACACACACATACACACACACACACACACAGCTCTGCTTCACACACACACACATACACACACAGCTCTGCTTCACACATACACACACACACAAACACACACACAGCTCTGCTTCACACACACAAACACACACAGCTCTGCTTCACACACACACAGCTCTGCTACACACACACACACACACTCACACAGCTCTGCTACACACACAGCTCTGCTACACACACAGGTGGAGAGGGTGTGAAAAAAAAAATGCTGACGGGTGCCTAGTGGCAAGTATGGCCCTGGTGGTGGGGGCCCCCTTGGAAGCTCTTTTGGTGGGGGCCCTGGGGCTGGAGCCCCGCCTGCCCCGCCTATAATCCAGCCCTGGTAACGACAGTTACTCACCTCCTTTATGGCAGCCCTCTGTGCATTCACTCTGATGGTTGGACTCTGACTCTATACTTAATACAGGACAGCTCCCTGCTGTTACCTGGACGTGCCCCCTGGGCTGTCCAGATCACAGCAGAGGGAGGAGATCGGCGCCATCTTTATGGAGCTCACAGCATATGCTGTGTGCTTCACTTTGCCCCTGTCACCTGCTCAGTCTGTGTGAGTATCGGCGCCCCTGCCCCCACTGCTACTGTCTCTAATGACACCCTCGCTCTCCCCCCTTGGCCTGTCATCTGTCAGCCTGTGTGAGTACCGGAGCCCCTCCCCCACCGCCACTGCTACTGTCTCCAATTACACCCCCTGCCCTCCCCCAGGCCTGTCACCTGTCAGCCTGTGTGATTACCAGTGCCCTTCCGCCGCCGCCGCTGCTACCACTATCTCCAATGATAACCCGCTCTCCCCCCGTGCCACCGCTCCTGCTACCGTCTCCAATGACACCCCCCAACTATCCCTGCGCCGCTGCTTCTGCTACCTTCTCCCCTGCTCTCCTTGCCACAGCGGGCGTGCGTGCATGCAGTACATGGCATGCGTGCATGCAGAGCATTGCGTGCGTGCATGCAGAGCATTGCGTGCAGGCATGCGACATGCAGAACATGGCGTGCGTGCATACAGAGCATTACGTGCGGGCATGCATGCATGCAGAACATTGCTGCATGATACAGTCTACTGAGCTGTGTATCTAATCCTGTCCTGTGTGATACTGCCTGTTGAGCTGTATCTAATCCTATCCTGTATGATACAGTTTGCTGAGTCGTGTATCTAATCCTCTCTTATGTGATTCTGTCTGCTGAGCCTTGTATCTAATCCTGTCCTGTGATACTCTCTGCTGAGCTGTGTATTAATTCTATCCTGTGTGATACTGTCTGCTGAGCTGTGTATCTAATCCTATCCTGTGTGATACTCTCTGCTGAGCTGTGTATCTAATCTTATCCTGTGTGGTACTGCTGCTGAGCCGTGTATCTAATCCTCTCCTGTGTGATACTGGCTGCTGAGCTGTATCTAATTATATCCTGTGTGATACTGTCTCCTGAGCTGGTTATCTAATCCTATCCTATGTGATACTTCTGCTGTCCTTGGTGACACTTTAGACATTTGTGGTCACCAGCAAAATGGCTCCACACTGTGTCCCTAAACTTCATTCTCTCTTATCATTTTGGAAACACCCAGGTTGGGAGGGGGAGGTGACATCACACACAGGAGAGCAGATTCTGCCCACTTTTACTGCAGCTGTAATCCAGGCTATTTCTGCAGTAGGATTTCAGTAGGATTTCAGCAGCTGCTCCCCCTAGTGTTTGAGTGGAAAATATCAATTTTTTTTTGTATATATTTTGCTCAATTAAAAACAAATAATAATGTTTAAACAAAATATTAAAACAGTAATACTTTACATTTTTTCAGTTATTTTTTTTTTCTTTTGGATGACACCTTCCCTTTAAGACTTATGAACATATACACATTGGTGCTTGCAGAGATCCCAGAGTGGGTACAAAATTTGGAGCATAATGATTTAATGATTATGAGTTTCTAAAAAAAAAAAAAAAAAAAAAAAAGGAGGAAACTCTAAGGGGTACTTTTCACACTATGACATCGCAGGTGCGATGTCGGTGGGGTCAAATCGGAAGTGACGCACATTCGGCATCGCAGTTGATATCGTAGTGTGCAAATCCTTTTTGATACGATTAACGAGAGCAAAAGCGTCGTTATCTTATCATCGGTGTAGGGTCCGACATTTCCATAATGCCACTGCAGCGACAGGTACGATGTTGTTTCTCGTTCCTGCAGCCGCACACATAGCTGTGTATGAAGCTGTGTATGCGTCCCGGCTGCAATGCGGAAGGAAGGAGGTGGTCGGCATCGCAGCATCGGCTTGCGATGTCGCAGCGTGCAAAGTTCCCCTAAAAGGTAAAGTTGCTGGTTCCAAGAATCTGATATACCGTAGTCTCCAAGGATAGCCATAAGAATAATACAGATGCTTATGTAAGAGACAAAGTCTGTTTTTATTTTTATGGATGCATTTGAGGATTCAGGTTCTGTCCCAAATCTAATTGTTCATGATTTCATTGTAAACTGCGGTTATGGCTTCTCTTTTCTCGGTCTTCTATTCAGTTTTCGGCAATTGATAACTCCCCTCACAAAGTCATGTTACTATGACAGTCAATAATGTATGTATGAAGGTAGGATTGTTGCATACTGAATCCATTTCATTCATAGGTTTTCCTTCTCTACCAGTAAAGTTAGGGTAAATCTTTGGTTTCTGTGAGAATTTGCCTTTCAGAATGTATTCAGGACTTCTGTGATGCTTTTTTTGAGACAGAGCATAGATCATATGATTGTGCTATGGACTTAATTTGAAGATGCCTAAAGCTCGCTTGTTTAACCTTTCTCTTCCAGAGAGGGAGGTCTTGAAAGAGTATATTTAAAAGAGTCTAGATTAAACCTTGCTCCCACTTGCGTATAAAAAAAATATCACCGATTTTCTACCAGAAAAGTGCAGGAGTGAAATATATTTGGTATTCCACATGTCGTACGAGTGCTATGTGAGAGTTCAATTTTTTTCTCGCCTACCATCCATATGACATGTGTGAGCCATCTGTATGCAATGCGTTTTTTTCTCAGGAGCTATTATAATTCTACTATCATTTATAGAACTATTTACAGTGTTCTATGCTACAGAATGGTAATGTATCTGTAAAAAACGGACAGCATATGTCAATGTGCCGTCCATTTTTTTTCTGCACCCATAGACTTTCGTTGGCGAATTTCGTGTGACATACATGGCCTTATGCAGTATGCTGTGATTTTTTTCTTAACTTGTGGGCTTAACCTGTTGTTAAAAAGAAAGAATAAGTGGGCATGACCTGGACATGGCGCTGGCTGGATGCATGATGTAAGAGCTCTCTGCATCCAGCCTCCTGTGCCATCTTCTATTAGCGTCTTAGCCTCCGTGCAACCACTCAAATGAGGGGAAAAGCCGGCTTGTGCTTACAGAGACCCAGCACCGCTAACCAAGGCAAGCTAAAGGGGGATATCACCCATTATCTGACCCCTACCTCCTCATCCTGGGGGAGCTTCATCCTGCATCCAGTGTAGGGACCTCGTGGCGTGTGTCCCACCGCAGGCAGTGAGCGGGCTTCTCCTGCAGCAGTGCCACCGAGATCACAGGGATCACCACCGCCACCCAAGGTACTGGATGACCACCGGTCCGGAACTCCTCCTGCCCCTGGGACCCACCCTCTCCGCCGGCGCTAGTCGGGCGCTGATGGATACAGCGGCTCCTACCTCTTCACAGGCCTCGCAGTCTCTCTGTGCTCCAGGGAGCCCCGCATCTGTGACGCCCTGGCCAGCCAGGTAGTCACAGATAGGACTCCGCACTACACCGTTCCCTAACAAGGTGACAGCAGCCAAACATATAAAACCTTGTATGTAGAGAGGATAGCCAGGGCACTGTTCCACACCATATATTTGAGTATAAGCAGTCCTATAAAAATCAGGATGAAAAAATCATGCTCTGCGGTGCAACTGATGTAATAGAGATTGTGACATTGGAGTAGTGAAGAAAAAATCATCAAGCACTCACCAGAGCTTGCTTGTGCAGGTTTCTGATTTATTCAATCGCATAGGTTACATGTGCATGAGGGTTGGTGGGGAGGGAGAGGACGCTAGACACGTCCAACGACGACGGCCGTTTCGCACCTGTCTGGTGCTTCAGCTGGTCTGGATTGGTCTGACATCACATCCGTTATAACCACATTAAACATGTGGCTGATGTCAAAGTAATTAAAACAGTTTAAAATCAAAGTATAGTATTGTTACTAAATGGAGTGTTAGTAAACATTTACAAAATACAAGGACATATTGTAACATTTCATATACAGTTTGGAATAGCTATCCTAGGAACACACTTAATTCATTTTTATCATTTAGTCCTAATGGACCTAAGGAATTAAATTTCATAATATATTCTGCCTCTTTTCTGAGCAAAATTTTATGTGTGTCCCCTCCTCTGGCTAGGGGTTTGATCAAATCAATACCCGCAAATGACAGCACATTTGAGTCAGCTTTGTGGACTTCTTTTATATGGTTAATTAATCTTGTTGCACCTACTCCACTAAAAATAGAGTTTTTGTGCTCTCTAAACCTCACAAATAACTGCCGTATGGTTTTCCCGATACACCACGCTGGCCCTGCAGGTAATTTCAGATGCGGTAATTGCTCATTTTGCCGTTTCCATATAATAGGCAGAGCATTTGAAATTGGTGGTCATTCACATATAGTTGAACATCTGATTACCTGCAGGACCAAAATGGTAGTATACGTAATATTCTGTCCGTGCCAGTTTTTTTATATCGGGAAAACCATACGGCAGTTATTTGTGAGGTTTAGAGAGCACAAAAACTCAATTTTTAGTGGAGTAGGTGCAACAAGATTAATTAACCATATAAAAGAAGCCCACAATGCTGACTCAAATGTGCTGTCATTTGCGGGTATTGATTTGATCAAACCCCCGGCCAGAGGAGGGGACACACATAAAATTTTGCTCAGAAAAGAGGCAGAATATATTATGAAATTTAATTCCTTAGGTCCATTAGGACTAAATGATAAAAATGAATTAAGTGTGTTCCTAGGATAACTATTCCAAATTGTATATGAAATGTTACAATATGTCCTTGTATTTTGTAAATGTTTGCTAACACTCCATTTAGTAACAATACTATACTTTGATATTAAACTGTTTTAATTAGTTTGACATCAGCCACATGTTTAATGTGGTTATAACGGACGTGATGTCAGACCAATCCAGACCAGCTGAAGCCCCAGACAGGTGCGAAACGAACGTCGTCATTGGACGTGTCTAGCGTCCTCTCCCTCCCCACCATCCCTCATGCACATGTAACCTATACGATTGAATAAATCGGAAACCTGCACAAGCAAGCTCTGGTGAGTGCCTGATGAGTATTTCTTCACTACTCCAAACATATAAAACCCTAGTCACCCCCTTCAGAGCTTGATGGACACACCAGGGGGCGGAACCAGGCGGTTGGAAGACGCCCACCAAGGAGTCTCAGACAGCCTGGGGTGGGACAGTTCAGTCTAGTTCAGAAAGTCAAGTCTAGAGGTCAAGTGGAGAGGTGTGTGGGCTGGAGCTGTGTGCAGCTACAGCAGAGGAGAGACCCCAAAACTGAACCAGTGCCAGGGTAGGAGCCCTTGGTACTGCTGGCTAGGAGGCAGACGGCGGTCCCTGTCTGCAGGAGCCGGGAAGACGGCTTGGTGGAACCGTGGTGCACCGGGACAGGGTAGTGGCCCGTCGGTACTGACCCGGGGAACCGACTCGGAAACCGGAGCACAAAGGGGGGTACTCAGACTCTGAACCTAGGTCCAGAAGCTACTAGGGGCTAGCTAATTCACTGATTGTGGATAGGACTAGAGGTCCTGTCCCACCCAAAGTCCCACAGGTGAAGAAGCTGTGGAGAAAAAGCGCAATAGGGTCTTACCCCAATATATATAGGGTGCGATCAATGAGCAGTACTACTCACTAGATGGAGTTGTGAAAGTCACAACTACTGTAAAAGCATGAAAATCCTGATCACGGCAGCAGCAATCCAAGCGGCAGATAGCAGAGAGAGATAGAAACGGGTTTTTCATATGCCGCGCCAATGATCACTGATCAGAAAGATGGAATTAATGTATCTTTATTTTGCACAGATCGATGCGTTTCTGGAGGCTCAGCTCCCTTCTTCAGGATCGTCAGGCACAAGAAAACATCACCCAAAGTCCCGACTGAAGACAACAGCCCAACGAGGGGGATAGAACACCACCACCACGGCTCAGAGATCCCACGGGCCAGTGTCTGTGGGCAAAAGGGCTCCTCAGGCAACCACAAGCTGGGAGCGGACTTCTGATGTTGCAGGTGCAGGTAGTCCACCATCACAAAGAGGTGCAGGAGAAAGACGGAGACCACCAACCAGGTGGGGGACCAGACTGCAGCCGGCTGCGGGCACCGACCACCATGACCTTGGTTTACCAGAGACTTGTGTGTTTACTAATAGTGAGTACATCAGTGCCCTCCGGCCACCCATCTCCCTGCACCGCCAAACAACCCCCAACGGGTCCCGGGGCCACCATCCCTGCCCACGGAGGGGTTAACAACTTGCTGCGCAACATCTCGCCCAGGTGTCCCGTAACCGCAGCAGTGGTGTCCACCTTCACCTCATCCCGTGGGTGGCGTCACGAACTTAAACACGGCTCCGGCCGTACACATACGTCCCCAAACCGCAAACCCCTTTTTGATTGACGTGGCCGCAGGACCCCCGGGTCCGGAGACCCTCGAGCCACCCACTGAAGGTCCGGATCCAAGCGGCTTGGCTGCCGAGCACGGGGCGGTACACATCCCTCAGTAATCCTCGGGAGGCCATGGAGGAGCTGTCTGATACCTATGCTGATGAGTGTTGTGGCCCTAAGGAAGAGGTGGTCATTGAGACCCCGGGATGGGCCCCCCCTTGTGCCCTGTTCCAGGGGCCCGCTGTGGGGCCTCATCTCATACAATCTGGGATCAGTGCAGGCCGGGAAGAACCTTCCCTTTCTTTAAATGCAGCCTCAGGGATCTCAAGCCTACAATCTCTGATCATTTCTATGCCCACTAAGAGTGAAATGGAGGGCTATATTTCCAGGCTTGAAGCAGTCTGTAAAACGGAGATGAGAGCCCTCAGGGAAGACCTTGGGACTTTGCATACTAAAGTTCAATCTCTGGAAACCTCCACTCATGACCTGCACTTTTAGCTAATCTCCCAGCAGCACCTTATTGATCAGCATTCCAGCCACATACAGATGCTATTTGACAACACTGAAGATATGCAGAATAGGAGCCGGAGGAACACTATTTGGATCTGTGGCCTACCTGAGGCTACCAGGCCCCAAGACTTGATTCCAACCTTAGTAGAGATTGGCATAAACATCTGCATATCGTTGATTCAAATGTAGAGATGCATATATACATACAAATTCATCATATACAGCGCAGAAAGGACTCTATTATATGAACCAAATCGCTAAGAGAACAACCAAAGAAGAAAGAAACAAGGCGATCAACGGTTCAATGCATATTTTATTAATATTCATGGAACAAGTGGACAAGTGAGGGGAGGAAAAAACGGTGTACATCACCACAAACAATGTAGGTAAAAAGCTGATATGTCAATTATATCCCAAATACATAATATGGGGTCCTATCCAGAAAAAGTAAAGGTCCCATCATTCGGAGAAAAAGCCACATCAAACCGCCATGTCCAAACAATTCCCGCTACATAGATACCATATATCATATATATCCATGTGAGTATATAAATAAATAGACGCAGGAAGAGTGAGACAGGACCCTTCAGTGTGGAAAAGACTCCTTAAACATCATATAGTCTGTACCATCCGTAATAATGCACATCCATGTGTTCATATATCACAAGAGGGGCCCCAATCAATATGCTTGAAGTAACAATAAACAAGAACGGCAATATGGGGATACCTCGCAAGATGATTACACACCTGTATCTGCACATACACACATTAAATCCCATGAATGGATCCCACGTGGAAAGCAAAGAACTAATCCCACATGGAGGACAATGTGTGCATCACAATGACAAAAAACAATATAGTGGGATATCTCACATAATAATTGTGAGCCCGTGTCTGCATGCATACACATTAGGTCCCGCATAGAGATCAGTGCATTGATCCCACATGGAAGTCAATGGACAATTCCCACATGGAAATCAATGTCCACATCACACAGCATGAAAATCAAAGAGATGTTGGTGTGTATATGTGCCCATAGACATGTAAGCAGACGAGGCTGCAGAAAATGGCCATACATAGGCTATACCATCCCACATGGAGATAGGTGTGTGTATACCATAGCATAGGCCTCACAATGGCAGCCAGTAGGGGGCGCCCCCTGACGAAGGTACACTCCGAAATGCGCATCGGGCGCATTCCCTCCGCAAACCATTCATCTTAGGTAATGTCTTATTTTGTATGTGGCTGAACCAGTAACTGTCTTGTTGTCCCTCATTGTGGGATTTTTCCTCCCATATGATCTCATTGTGCTGCATTAGTATGGTGGCGGTCGCCGGCCGGTAGCGGATTTGGGGTGTGGGTGTTACAGTTTTGGATACCCGGAGGTATTATTGGTCTTTTACCCCGTGGTAATATATATCTTTTTCCACACTGACACCTGCTCTTGCTGCTGTCTGGTGCTTGCCGCTGCTGTCGCAGGGTGGGCGCACGACTGGCTGCCATTGTGAGGCCATATAAACATATGAGCTTTTGAATACTGATCAGATTATGTCATGATGGTATAGCCTGAGTGCGTCCTCCCGCTTCAGCTTCATCGATTAGCACATCTATGTGCATTTGCACACATTAGGAGTCCCTTTACCCGTATGCTATGGTATACACACACCTATCTCCATGTGGGATGGTATAGCCTATGTATGGCCATTTTCTGCAGCCTCGTCTGCTTACATGTCTATGGGCACATATACACACCAACATCTCTTTGATTTTCATGCTGTGTGATGTGGACATTGATTTCCATGTGGGAATTGTCCATTGACTTCCATGTGGGATCAATGCACTGATCTCTATGCGGGACCTAATGTGTATGCATGCAGACACGGGCTCACAATTATTATGTGAGATATCCCACTATATTGTTTTTTGTCATTGTGATGCACACATTGTCCTCCATGTGGGATTAGTTCTTTGCTTTCCACGTGGGATCCATTCATGGGATTTAATGTGTGTATGTGCAGATACAGGTGTGTAATCATCTTGCGAGGTATCCCCATATTGCCGTTCTTGTTTATTGTTACTTCAAGCATATTGATTGGGGCCCCTCTTGTGATATATGAACACATGGATGTGCATTATTACGGATGGTACAGACTATATGATGTTTAAGGAGTCTTTTCCACACTGAAGGGTCCTGTCTCACTCTTCCTGCGTCTATTTATTTATATACTCATATGGATATATATGATATAAGGTATCTATGTAGCGGGAATTGTTTGGACATGGCGGTTTGATGTGGCTTTTTCTCCGAATGATGGGACCTTTACTTTTTCTGGATAGGACCCCATATTATGTATTTGGGATATAATTGACATATCAGCTTTTTACCTACATTGTTTGTGGTGATGTACACCGTTTTTTCCTCCCCTCACTTGTCCACTTGTTCCATGAATATTAATAAAATATGCATTGAACCATTGATCGCCTTGTTTCTTTCTTCTTTGGTTGATTCCAACCTTGCAGGACATCTTCAACACCCTCCTTGGCCGTCCTCCTGGGACACTAGTGGAAATTGACCGGGTTCATCGTACATTTGGTCCCCGGAGCACGGATCTGTCAAGGCCTAGGGACGTTATGTGCAGAGTCCATTTTTTTCAGCAGCTTAAGGAGGCGATTATGCAGAAAGCGCGGGATAAAGGTATAATTGACTTGATGGTGCTTCCCTGCAGGTGTTATCTGACATCTCCTGCTCCACACTCAACAAGCGAAGGGCGCATCGCCCAGTTCTTGAGACTTTACGGGAACATAACATTGCTTACTTTTGGGGATACCCCTTCCAGCTCCAGATGAGGAGGGGCAATTCGGTCATCTTACTCCGTTGTCCTGCAGGTATCCCCAAGTTCATGGGAGCCCTCGATCTTCCACCTCTATCCATCTCAGAGTGGCCCTTAGGCTAAGTTCACACATCAGGCACAATCCGGTTTGTGCCTGATGCAATGGATCCGTCTCAGATTGTTAAAAAACTGATGCGACGGATCCGGTAAAAAAAGGATCCGTTTTTTTTGTTTTGTTTTTTGGGGTATTTTTTATTTTATTTTTTATGGTGAGAGAGAGAGAGAGATCACCACCGCACACCCCGGCACTACCGCACGCATCATCACCACACACACCCCGGCACTACCGCATGCATCATTACCGCACACACCCCAACACTACCGCACGCATCATCACCTCACACACCCCGGCACTACCGCACGCATCATCATTGCACACGCAGGCACTACCGCACGCATCATCACCGCACACATCCCGGCACTACCGCACGCATCATCACCGCACACACCCCGGCACTACCGCACGCATTATCACCGCACACACCCCAGCATTACCGCACGCATCATCATCGCACACGCAGGCACTACCGCACGCATCATAACCGCACACATCCCGGCACTACCGCACGCATCATCACCGCACACACCCCGGCACTACCGCACGCATCATCACCGCACACACCCCAGCATTACCGCACGCATCATCACCGCACACGCAGGCACTACCGCACACATCATCACCACACACACCCCGGCACTACCGCACGCATCATCACCGCACACACCCCAACACTACCGCACGCATCATCACCTCACACACCCCGGCACTACCGCACGCATCATCACCGCACACGCAAGCACTACCGCACGCATCATCACCGCACACACCCCGGCACTACCGCACGCATTATCACCGCACACACCCCAGCATTACCGCACGCATCATCACCGCACACGCAGGCACTACCGCATGCATCATAACCGCACACATCCCGGCACTACCGCACGCATCATCACCGCACACACCCCGGCACTACCGCACGCATCATCACCGCACACAACCCAGCATTACCACACGCATCATCACCGCACACGCAGGCACTACCGCACGCATCATCCCCGCACACATCCCGCACTACCGCACGCATCATCACCGCACACATCATCACTGCACACACTCCGGCATTACCGCACGCATCACCACCGCACACGCAGGCACTACTGCACGCATCATCCCCGCACACACCCCGCCACTACCGCACGCATCATCACCGCACACATCATCACTGCACACACCCCGGCATTACCGCACGCATCACCACCGCACACGCAGGCACTACTGCACGCATCATCCCTGCACACACCCCGCCACTACCGCACGCATCATCACCGCACGCATCATCACCGCACACACCCCGGCACTACCACACTCATCATCACTGCACACGCAGGCACTACCGCACGCATCATCACTGCACACGCCCCAGCACTCCCGCCGCATCTTCACCGCACACGCCCCGGCACTACCTCAGTGATGTCACCACTGACAGCGCGATTCACTTCAATTGCTGCGTGGAGCTCACAGGAGCGGGGTGTTCTACTGCCGCTCCTGTCAGCTTCATGTAGCAAAGCTAATAGCGTCGTGGGACCTCAGTGGATTACGTCGGACCTGGAGGGGTATTTGGGGATTTTAATAAAATGGTGAAAGAGGGTATTTTTTTGTCTTTTATTCCAAATAAAGTATTTTTCGTTGTGTGTGTTTATTTACTTTCCCTTACAGGTTAATCATTGGGGGTGTCTCATTGATGCCTGCTAAGATTAACCCCTTATTACCCCAATTGCCACCGCACCAGGGCAATTCGGGATGAGCCGGGTAAAGTCCCGGGACTGTCGCATCTAATGGGTGCGGCAATTCCAGGTGGCTGCTGGCTGATATTTTTAGGCTGGGGGGCTCCCCATAACGTGGAGCTCCCCATCCTGAGAATACCAGCCTTCAGCTGTGTGACTTTATCTTGGCTGGTATCAAAATTGGGGAGACCGCAGGATGGTTTTTTTAAATTATTTATTTATTTATTTTACTGTAAGATATAGACCCGCCCACCAGTGGCTGTGATTGGTTGCAGTGAGACAGCTGTCACTCAGCGTGGTGTAAAGCAGTGAATACGAGATTGAATAATGGGCGGCCGGCATTTTCAAATCAGGAGAAGCCGCCAGAGCTTTGTGACAGCCGTGCAACGCCGCACCCGTGATCGGTGAGTGGGTGACAGTGAGTGAGAGAGTTTGAGAGAGAGTGAGTGAGTGAGTGATTGATTTTCTGACAAGCAATGAATTTATATCACTTCTGGGCATGCTCAGAAGTAAAAACCGGATATGGTACATGCTTCCGGCGTTTGAAGCATACCACCGTATCTGGCTCACATAGACTTTCATTATGCTCTATGCCGCACAGCGCGGCACCCGGCGCTTTGCAGTTTTTTTTGCCGCTGGCAAAAAAACGTTCCTCTCTGCGTCCTGTGCGGCCGCTGGAGTGAAGATTTTTGCCGTATCCGGCAAAAAATGGATCAAACGCTAGTACATGCAGCACAATCCAACGCTAATAAAAGTCTATGAGGAAAAACCGCACCCGGTGGCAAAAAAACCCGATGCGTTTTTCCCGCAAAGCGCCGGATTGTGCCGCACAGCAAAAACCTGATGTGTGAACATACCCTTAACTCCATCCCTCCCACAGAGGGGACCTTTTATCCGCCAGTAAGTCCTCACATCAAGATCATGATCGGGACTTACTGGCGGATAAAAGGCCCTTCTTCATCCTGTGGCTTTGTGTTGGTGGGATGGGTCGCATACTTAGGCCCTGTGTCCACGGTGCGTTTTTTCATGCTATTCTGCAGCGTTTTCAACTGCACCTTTTTAGTGCCCAAATGGCTGCGTTTTGATTTCCCAGCAAAGTCTATGGAAAAAAGGGTTTTCCTGTGCCCACCATGCAGTTCAAAATGCTGCGTTTAATTTGCATATTTTGTGGCAAAACCATGCATTTTAAAAAGCAGCATGTTAATTGTTTTTGCCATTTGAGGTGCGTTTAGATAACATAGAAGTCAATGAGAAGCATGGAGTAACCAAAAAACATCAAAATTCCAGCGTTTTACCTGCTTTTTAGGTGCAGAAAACATGCGTTTTGGACTACTAAAACGCATGCTTTTTGCACATCAAAATAATGATTTCATATGTCCCTTTACACACACACATAGTCCGACAATTTATTTAAAGAAAATTATCATTTTATTGCTATATTTCCGTTTTTTATTAAATAACCACTATAATTCTATTAAATCTTGCTATTTTCTTTTTTTTCATACAAATATTTATGTGTCCCTTTCCTTTCTCTTTTTTCATTTTGTTTGACTGTTGTAACTTTATTTATCATTGTCTTGATGTTCAAAACGCATGTGTCAAAGTGCATTTGAAAAAGCATCTAAAAAGCGCTAAAAACGCACCAAATACGCGGCAAATACGCATGCGTTTTCAGCGCTAAAGTTCTGCAAAAGGCAACTTTGGCTAATTCAATTAAGGACAAACGTGCATTTAGAACTGCAAGTAGAGAAAAGCAACGTGGACACATAGCCTTATGGACAGGGCTGTGGAGTTGGTAAGCCAAACCTTCGACTCCGACCCCTCAATTTCCCTTGCACCGACTCCGACTCCCACATATATTGCTTATAGTTAGGTGAAAAATTTATTGTAGTACATGAACATGTGTATGTGAACATCAGACATTTAATCATTTTTATGATACAATAATCAAGATATTTAGATAGAACATAAAATATATTTATTGGAATACAACTTTAGAACACAAAAAACTAATAAATTGTAAATATGTATATATTTTATATCTATATAAAATTACATATTGTATTACATATTTACAATTTATTACAGTTTTTTGTGTTCTAAAGTAGTATTCCAATACATATATTTTATGTTCTATCTAAATATCTTGATTATTGTATCATAAAAATGATTAAATGTCTGATGTTCACATTGTACTCCAATAAATGTTTCACTTAAATATAAGCATTATACTAAATGTTATTATTTAGTATGTTTTTGTTGAAAACTGTTTTTTTGCCACTTACATAGTGTTATATATAACACTATGTGAGGCCTAAAACACACTTCCGCAAAAAAAATCCGTTTTTCGGGTCCGTGTTCCGTTTTTTAGGTGCGTTTCTCCGGTACGTATGGCATCCGTGTGATGGCGTATGCGAGCCGGGTGTGCGTGTGGAATGTCCGTATTGACATAAAATACGTACGTGTGCAGTCCGTGTGCCGTCCGTTTCTTCAGATCCATATTTTCACACAAATAACCTTGTTAGCCCATCATAATGTGCTCCTGGTGTGTTAAATTGGTCAATTAACTACCCAATTTGGTTAGTTTGCTTAAAAAATCTTTAAAAACATGGCTTCTGAGCTCATTCTCACATTATACACACTTCAAAATGTCTCTCTCCAATGAAGCAACCATGTATTTGCTCTGGTTGATATCTAGGAGATTTGGGGTTAGGCGACATATGATTGAAGAAGAGCCACCATTGGAGAGAAGGATGTGGATTCACCCCCTCGTGAAGCTCAGGAAAACACATGGGCATTTTAATATTCTCTATGGCGAAATGCGGAAATTTCCACCAAAATTCCAAGCCTACTGCCATCTCACCATGAATTCATTTGACAACATCCTTGGCCTTGTGTACCATTGTTTGAAGCATCAGGACACCTGTATGTGCCTCAGCATATCCCCTGAGGAACGACTGTTGGTGACTTTACGGTAGGTGTTGTCATGCATACTCATGCTTTATCTGTTATTTTGAAATACATGTTAAATCTCAAAGGCATCATTTTGTAGAAATGTAATTTTAAATTTAGGTATTTGTTTTGCTGAAAATTTATATAGATCACATATCCTCAATGTAATCTTAAAATATGATCTGAGTGCTCACATCTACCATTCTATCTCTACCAAAATTAAAGAAACAAGAGTCATAAATCAAACAATCTTGTTTATTAAACAGAAAAGTAATTATTTTTTCAATATGGAAAGTAAATATCAACACATATGTTTTTCCAACAAAAGCAATAAAATAATAGTCATACACAGTATCTCGCCAGTCATTGGATGACACAAATATTTGTTTTGAAAAACAACTTTCATGAATAGTCAAAGTAATGTCATGTTTTTTTTCTATTTCAGTTACCTTGCAACTGGGCAATCCATCAGCAGTCTACATTTTGAATTCTTATTGGGAAGGTCTACAATTGGCAAGATTATCCTGCATACCTGCACTGTGTTATGGGAGACCCTTAGACATCATGTCATGCAGCTGCCTTCAACACAGGAATGGATGCACATTTCTGAAGAATTTTTGGAGAAAACAGCTTTCCCTAATTGTATTGGCGCCATTGACGGAAAGCACATTAGAGTGAAGAAACCACCTAACTCTGCATCAAGATATTTTAATTATCATAAGTTTTATTCTGTAGTTATTTTGGCCATGGTAGATACAAACTACTGCTTTTTATTTGCTGATATTGGGGCCTATGGGAGTGCCTCAGATGCACGCATTTTCAGAAGCTCACGTTTAGCAAGACGATTAATGTCTGATAGTTTAAGTTTGCCTGCACCAAGACCATTGCCTGGTACTAATGGCCCTATTGTTCCTTTTGTCATGGTTGCAGATCAGAGGTTTGCATTTTCTAGGCATTTGATGCGTCTATATCCCAGAAGGGGGCTGGACAGATCAAAAGCCCTATTTAATAGCAAATTGGCCAGAGCACGTTGCTATGTTGAACGTGCCTTTGGCATTTTGGTCTCAAGATGGCGCATTTATCAAACCACCATCCAACTCCAACCAACCACCGTCAAGGCTGTCATTAAAGCTACAGTAGTGTTACATAATTACTGTAGATTACATGAAAGCAATGACGAAGACATTGAGCAATTGCCAGCTTTAAATGCACCATTTGTAGAGAATAGTAGTGTTAGAAACAATGTGTCCACTTCTGGTCTACAAGTGAGGAATCAGTTTAAAGATTATTTTAGTTTAAATCACCATAGTCATGTATAAATTTGACATTGTTATAGTTTTTTATCACTTGGTTACATAATCACAAACACATATGTAATACAAAAGAGAAAATGACCATACATAGGTATAATTTGTGGGGTTTTTTTGTTGGTTGGTTGTGTTTGTGGTCCCAATAAGCTATTGTGATTTAACTTTATTGCTATAAAATCAGGAATTTTTGTTTTGCAAGTATTAGTACTACTGAATGTACATGACTAATAAAAATATGGCAAATTGGATTTGAAAAAATTAGTCCAGATTTTTTATTGAACCTATGTATGTCTGTTATCTTTTGCAAAACACCCTGTATTCTATTATTTTTTTTTACAGAATTTTGTCAGGGACATTAGCCCATACAAAACACCATACTTTATTATGCAATAATGTCACGCAAACATAATTTGTTTGACACTATTGGAATACAAGTATTGGACCAGACCATATGCAGATACTGCATAGTGGGTGGATTTTTAATAATAAAGGTGTCTGAATGTTAGTGTAATAGTTTATGTGCATGCATTTTTTCCCTAAACCCAGTTTTTTCTAATGGATGGTCCAAACAACATGTCCAGAGCAAGGCAACATTCTAACAGGCAGGTAATGTTTTTGAAGTGATAGAGTAATTTCTATTGAATCTTTGGAAAGGAAGACACAAATATGACCCCATGCATATAGAGTAAGTAATGTGTTACATTTTGAAATGTTTTCTGACCAGCAATACCCTAGAAAACATACCAAAATGTAAAATAATACATACAATATCACATTATGATTCAACTAAATCTTCTAGGCTAGTGATTCTTTCCTGTGTAGTCTCCATTGCATTGACACCTACAGAATATGTTTGCTGCACAACACTAGATGTTGTAGTGAGTGACTGATCAGTGTTTCCACTAGTAACAGTTGTTGTACTTGGAACAAATAATGATGCAGTTGTTTGAGCAGATGGAAGACCAAGTGTAGGTGGTACATATTGATGTAAGAGGCTGAGTACATATTGATGTGTTGGAAGAGGCTGAGTATGTGTGTATGTGAAGTTAGTTGGGTAAGTCTGATGTTGAAAGTACTGTTGTTGTGGATTATTAGGAACATGGTAGGATGTTGGTTGTTGAAACATTTGAGGTAGTCTATGAACATTACTAACAATACTAGGATAGTTAAAAGAGGTTTGCGTTGGTGTCTGTTGGGGTACTTGTGGGACACATGATGGCTGTTGAGATGGCCTTTGTGTCATTAATGTACCTGTTTGGTGTGGGACAATTGTTGGCCTAATTTGTACATCACTTCCCATAGAAGAAGATGGACACTGTATATGTGTTTGTTGCACTACAGGATTTAGTTGAAAATTAGAGTATTGTTCATTAGTTTGGGTTTCCACAGTTTGTTGTGTTGTGTTTGTGTGTGGACCACGTGGATTAGCTCTCCATTGCTCTATAACTTCAAAACAATATATGGGTTCTGGCTCACGTTGGGTAGCAGATATTAGTGTTATTAAGGACGCCCTCAATCTGCCCTGCCTATCAGCATGAACCAATGCAAGAGAGGGAGAAAGGGAGCGGCAAAATCTCTCTCCATCACTCTCTGGTATCAGTGAATTCATCATGTGTATTATTCTGGTATCAATGATATCTGGCAGGGAACGTAAATCTTCATAACGCCTATGCCTGCGACCACGGATAGATTGGGCTACTGTGCGCATGGTATTAGTTGTTATTCTTGGCTGTGTGCCTGCATGTTGCTGTGGACTACTCTCTGCAAGAACTGGTGAAGGGCCACTTTGTTGCCCTGTAGACTGGCCTGGAATTACATTAGTGGATTGACTTGTTCCCAAACCCAAATCAGAGGACATTTCTTCT
This sequence comes from Anomaloglossus baeobatrachus, assembly GCF_048569485.1. Classification (NCBI taxonomy): domain Eukaryota; kingdom Metazoa; phylum Chordata; class Amphibia; order Anura; family Aromobatidae; genus Anomaloglossus; species Anomaloglossus baeobatrachus. The sequence goes on along the minus strand of NC_134356.1, from coordinate 438,305,831 downwards.
GCGTCTGGCTGGCTGGTGTTGGGGATTGTTGATAGTTGATATGATTTAGGCTCCATCTCGGAAGCAGAGGTCGCTGTTAATACTGCTGACTGGGCTTCCTCACTATCTTCTAGATTATCCTCTGTACTTTAAAGAAAGAAAAAAAAAACAATTAATGTGTGCATTTAAAAAAAAAATGCCATGTGATGTAATGGTTTAAACTTACTTTGGTACTTCCATAATGGGCATGAGGAAGCTGAGTCTTTCATAATGGACATATTTTTTCTTTTTGGCTGCGGCAGCTGTGGTTGCCACTGGGTTATATTCTCTTCTGAACTGGTCACGTGCTGAGCGCCATCGCCGTTTAACAAGATCCACTGTTTAAAAACAAAAAATTGTATAATAAGGTCACAAATTATAACAATTGAACAATAAAAAAATAAAACATTATTCTTGAATTGCAGCAATTTAAATAAATTAGAACACACATCCATGTATATGAAAACAACAACCCATGACACTCATACAGTGACATAATAACACAATAAGCATGACAAAGTAAACAAGATCTCCAGTAAAAAGATTAAACCACTGTATAATCATTTATCTCCTTTTTTACTTACAAAAATAAAAAAAAAAACCTTCAGTAAGCCATGAGAAACAAAATGTCTGTAAACCCATGAAGTGCCATATGTTCCTCAAAGATTTTCCATTATACACTACACATTACTGTTACCATTCCAGACATGGTGACACCAAGGGACATGCATAATAAACCAAACATGAAAATACAACTCAAAATGTATAGACATTTCACAGCACATTTACAATAGAAAAAGCACAAAATTGAAAACAAAAATATATTTCAAACATGTTTAATTGTTGCTTGACCACCCTGAAATGCCTTTTGTACATGCATAAAATGCTTTGCAGGCCACATATACACATGCTGACATTACTAGAAAACTACAATGAAAAGTTCAAAAGGCCAAAAAACTACACTATCCTGTTTGTGAGTCTCCAGTGTATCTCAAAATGAGTCAGGCCCATTAATACATGCAAAACAAACTATACAAATATGGATATAATCTGCCTACAGAATGAGCACATGTAGGTAAAGACAGAAGCAATGCAAATATCTATACTCACCATATCTATTTTTCCTTCCAGGGGTACATTGAGACCATCTATTCCCAGGGTAGACTAGCTCTGCCACAGACATCCATGCTCGTTCCACCATTAACCTGTCATGGTAGCCATCAACACGTGTGTCCCACAGCTCTGGATGCCTCTCTACTTCTCCAATCAGCCTCTCTGTATTGATTCTGGGCGCCATGCTCAGTACCTGTGGTGTTCTCTGTGCTCAAAGTCCCCTGCAGTGAGAGGACAGGTGCCAAGCTGCTGTCTGGCGTGCAAATGAGACAGGAAATGTATGTTTGGAGCCAAAATTAATGGCCATCAATTGACCTGATAGATTGGTAACAAGTGTTTCAGATTTTGTGATGAAAAACGGACACGGACGATACGTGCTGAACACGGACATACTCCGTGTGCGGTCTGTGCAGGCACGGACCCATAGACTAAAGCGGGTCCGTGCCTGCGTGCTGCCGGCCAAAAACGGACATGTCGTCCGTGTAGCAAAGCGCACACACGTACTTACCACACGGACACACCTTTCGTGTGATTTTACATGTGTGTGCCATCTACCTTTGAATAACATGGGTCTCCGTGTCTCCGTTTCTCCGGTACGTGCAAATACGTACTGCACACGTACAAAAAAAACGGATGTGTGTTGCGGGTCTAATACACTATGTAAGTGGCAAAAAAACAGTTTTCAACAAAAACAAACTAACATTTGTGCAGTCTATGAATTTGTTCTAAGAAATAGAATTGCTTCCATTAGATCCTCCTTCATAGATGATCTCAAATCTGACCTAATAATTTTAAGGCTAGAGAACAACATCACTACACTAACTTGGGTTGGAGGCAAAGTCGTAACCACATGGGCAACATCTCTATCAATTTCCGGGTATAAAGCCTGCTTTACATGTTATGATTTCGCATACGATATCGTATGCGATCGTAACCGCCCCCATCGTATGTGCTGCACTTTCAATTTGTTGAATGTGCCGCACAAACAATTAACCCCTGTCATACGTATTTACCCATCCATACGACCTCGATGTGGGCGGCGAACGTCCACTTCCTGGAGTGGGAGGGACACTCGGCGTCACATCGACGTCACGCGGCAGCCGGCCAATAGAAGCGGAGGGGCGGAGATGAGCGGGATGTAAACATCCCGCCCACCTCCTTCCTTCCGCATTGCTGGCCAGGAGCCGCAAGACGCAGGTAAGATCTGTTCATCGTTCCCGGGGTGTCACACACAGAGATGTGTGCTACCCCGGGTACGATGAACAATCTGACGTTCAACTTTTAGGAATTGAACGACGTGCATGCGATGAACGTTTTAACGTTCAATTGCAATCGCACATACCTGTCACACACTACAATGTACCTTACGATGCTGGATGTGCGCCACTTACGACGTGACCCCGCCGACACATTGTAAGATATATTGTAGCATGTAAAGCGGGCTTTAAGGAATTGCCTCAAGCACAGTCGCTTTAATTTTTCTATTTCTTTGAGAGCAAGTGAAAAATTTTACTGAAATCTGGTCAATCTGCTGCTATAGGAGACGGAGTGAAATCTTTTTCCTTGCGGCAACACTTTGCTGCTTCATGTCATCCAAATACTTGTCAAAGTTAAACTCCTCATCTGATGAGGTGAAGATATGGCAGGAGTAGCACTTTCAGGCCCCAAGTCCTCTTGCGTCTGGCAGTCCTGTAGCTGCTCATCCTAACTGCTACCTCACTCAAAGCTTCTTTTCCTTTAGTAACCTGTTGATCATCAAGCAGTATATGATGGCTTGGGTCCACATAAACAGCTGCCAGAAGAATTTTATTTTCCAATAGCTGTGTCTCTCTCCGTTTCATTGAAGCAGAAATGCCATCTGCGATAAAACCTCCTCTTTGGGACAGGCAAAATAGCAAGTTCTTCCACTCCCTTATGAAAATGCCAGGAGTTAAATCCTCAGCTTGTAATTTTTTAGTTACGGTAAATAGGTGATTAAGCAATTCCTTCAATTCAGCCACCTGTGTCCATTGACCTTCATTTAAGTTTACTTGAGGGTACACCATATCTATAAGAAATGATTTTAGTTCAAGCAATCGCTCAGTCATTAAATACGAGCTGCCTCACTGAGTGGCTTGATCAACAATTGCCCCTTTCCAAGCACGTCTCTTCAAGATGGAATCACTTTTAGGGGTTCTGGCGGCAATAACCAACTTCCTCACTTTTCCAATCAGATTTCCAGCATGTCCGCCCAGTTTCACACATCCGGCTTTTTGCCGGTTTGGCGGATGTGGCGCACGCCAGTACAGTACAATACAGTACAGTGACAGCGCTACAACTTCCGGGTCACATGCTCCAGTCACATGAAAGCATGTGACCGTCGTTTGTCGTGCTGCCAGTGTACTGTATACACTGTACTGGAATGCGCTGCATCCGCCAAACCGGCGAAAAAATGGATGTGTGAAACCGGGGTCCCTCTTGCAGACTATCTCTTATTGCCAACTGCAGCGTGTGCACAACACAGCGCACGTGATGAATATGAAAGTGTTTTGAAGCAGCTTCAACAAGATCATCTACTCCTAAAGTATCATTTTGCTGTTCTTCTGTTGTAATATCTGTTTGTTCCTCAGTTACATGAACAGCACTGTGGCTCCATCTCACACATACTAAATTCTAAATTTTCTTCTAGCTGTTGTTCATTACTCTCATTCATCAGTTTAATTGTACTTATGTTTGAAGCATTGTTCGTTACAATGGCAAGAACCTGTTCTTTTTTGCGTTCCTAATCTTACAGAACTTATTCCACTAAGGCCTGGAGAATCTGGCTGGTGTGATGAGCTTTACTATCTTTTACTGCCAGTGTCTTACTAACAATTTCTTTCTTGTCACAAACATATCGAACATTGATGGCAAAAAAATTCAGTGAAATGCAGTGACTCTGGGCATCCCAGCAAAGGCAATGGGTTTCAAGATAGGACATTCAGACACAGCGTTTTGGGAGGATCCTCACAAAGAATGAGCATGTCAGTTTGTGGCGGTTTTCTAATATGCTTTTGATATTGAAAGCATTATCTATGAGCTCAAAAACCTTTCAGGTGATGCGTTTTTTTAAAAAAGCTGATCTGCTTTTGCAGCTGAAAAACGTATCCTCAAAAAAACGCAGCAAAAACGCTGTGTGTGAAAGCAGCCTTAGATCAGGAATAGAACAGACATTTATAGGACATTTCATAACTTTCCCAAATTCCTATGAAAAAATTTTCATCACACTCTGCATTGCACTACTGTACCCAATTTATTATATATTTTAGGAGTTGGAGTCGGTGCATTTTATACCGACTCCGACTCCACCAAAATGAGCTCCGACTCCAACTCCGACTCCACGACTCCGACTCCACAGCCCTGCTTATGGAGCCGACAGTAATGACATGCTGATGATAAGCCTTTCCATGTTGTAAGCTGTTTTAGACCTATATTGTTTTTTTCTGTGATGAGGCCCCCTCCCCTTGCCTGTAGCCTGAGGAGACGGTGGCATGGCGGGTGGGCGATGTGGGGGGTAGACAACTTTGTTGTCTATACCATGGTCTCTATTTGTTAATTGATGTAACTCCCCTGACCTCTTACCCCGCTGCCTGTCCTTCTACATATTGCCTTCCTATCTTTGAAAATCTTTGCCAAATTAATTGCTAATAGCTTGGGCCCCCTCCTTCCCAATTCCTTCCACAAAGATCATGTTGGGTTTATACAACACCAGGAAGCCCGGGATAATACTAATAAAACCTTCCTGATCACATCCTATCTTCAAAAGCGACGTATTTCAGCATGTCTTCTCTCAATCGATGCATAAAAGGCTTTTGACCGTTTAAATTGGGTCTTTCTTCAGTCTGCTTTAACCCAGTTAGGTATCAAAGAACTCATGCTTAACAGAATCATTGCCCTCTACCTCCACCCCATGGCTAGAATAAGAGTTAATAATACATTGTTCCCGTCTTTCTCAATAGCTAATGGAACACAGCTGGGATGTCCTCTTTCCTTCCTTTTATATGTTATAGCGATGGAACATCTTGCAGTAGCCATTCATAAATCACCCGACATTACAGGACCAAGTATAAATGGGAACCTTGTTAAACTGGCTTTTTACGCAGATGATCTTCTGCTGTACCTATGCAACCCATCTGTCGCCTTCCCGGCCCTAATAAAAGAATTTAAGAGGTTTGGAGGTGTGTCCAACTTTAAAGTTAATTGCTCTAAGTTGGTGGCTCTTAATGTTTCCTTGTCCGACACTTTGGTTGTCTCCCTCCAAAGCTCCTTCCCATTTAAGGGGCAGTCAAGGGCTATCAAGTACTTGGGGGTTTGGGTGCCCACTAATCCAGCTGATTCCTTTTCTCTTAATTAATCAACTCTACACTAATGAACTCTCTTAAAGTCCTACGATAGTGCCCAACTGTCTTGGTTTGGAAGAATAAACGCCATAAAAATAAACATCCTACCGTGTTTTCTTTATCTTTTACAGAGTGCCCCGATACATGTCCCAAAACTTTATTTTTTTAAGTACTTTAGAAGGCCTTTAATAATTTTGTCTGTTACTCTCGTAATCCCAGGATCAGATTTGACATCATGTCTAGGCCTAAGATTAAGGGGGGTGCAGGGCTTACGAACCTGGAAAGATATTATCAAGCGGTTCTACTGTCCAGGTTCCTGGACTGGCATTTTAATGAATCCTCTAAGCAATGGGTGTTGATTGAGCGGTTGGTTTCCCTGTCCCCTTTCTCCTCTTTACTCCGGACTTTCCCACCTCTCCGTCCCCCTTATACAGATTTCCAGCCTCTCACTCAGTCCTTCCTTCTGTTCTGGGAGGAGTTTCCCAGAAGAGGGGACTTGATCGTGAGGTATGGTCCAGCTTGCCCTCTCTTTGATAATCCAGCCTTCCTGCCTGCGATGGGGAGGGAATCGTTCTTGTGCTGGTGCTCTTCGGATCGGGTCGGGCTGGGGCAGGTGGTGGAGTGTCTCTCTAGATCTTCAGATTTTATGACATTGCTTGGGGGACCTGCCCGGGAATCCCCCTTTTGTGGTGGGAGTATTTCCAACTAAGGACTTTTTTCCAAGGCTGGCTGACGCTAGGACAGTCACAGATACCTCCTTGGAATCTTTCTTGAGATCGGTCTCACCCCCATCTCATATTGTATATGTTATATTGTTATATTCTGTCCTATCAGATGTGTGCCTGGAGACCACTACCGACTATCTGGACTCTTGGCAGGACAAATAGCAAATTACTCTGTCAGACACAGATCGCTCTAAAATATTTATGCTAATCCATAAATTGTCTGTCTCCTCCCTCAATCAGGAAAAAAACTTTAAGATATTAACACGTTGGTACAGGTGCCTGGCTTATTTACACTGAATCTTCCCCTTGGTCTCGGATCTTTGCTGGAGATGTGGCATTGAGACTGGTACCATGAACCACATATGGTGGTCATGTCAACTTCTCCAGCCATTCTTGTCTTCTATCTTTGAAATATATTTCCAGGTTTCGGGCACCTGCCTAATGCCGACCCCGCAGCTTGCTCTCTTCTCCCTCTCGCCCGGTAGCTTAATGGCAGTCAAGACTAATGTCTCGAAAAAATTTTTTATGGCAGCTAGAACCATAATCCCCAGACACAGAAGGTCCCCTGACGCTCAGTCGGTGAGGGAATGGATCTCGGAACTGAACCATTTGGAGAACATGGAATCCCTTATGGAGCACGACTATGACTCCTTGGACCGCCATGTGAAAATCTGGTTCTCCTGGTCTTTTAAGGATGGCCCTCGATTCTCAGATTGGCTTGCCTAGGCTGGACCTGCTGCCTAGCCTTAACCCATCCTCCCCTTCTTCCCCGCCCTCCTCTGACTTTTCTTTTCTTTCTACTCTTCTCTCCTTTACTTTTTCTGTTTTCCTTGTTACAAACCAAACTTCAAATGTTTTATCTTGATATTGTTACTGTTTAACATATTCTAAACTACTATGGTGAAACAGAGACAGGCCTTGTATGAGAAATGTTGGCAGTTTTACTTTTTTTATTGTGCCTCTGATCTTTAATAGGTAACCAAAATTTTAGCTTACATTGGTATGTAATTGAACTTATTTTTTGTAAACTCAATAAAACTTGATTTTTGAAAAAGAAAGATGAAGGGTTGAATCCATGTTTGGATTTTAAAGAGATTAACCTCTTAACGACCAAGAACATTACAGTACATCCTAAATCATCAAGGGGTAATCACCTCCGGCTGCTGAATTGAGCTGGCGGTAATTGCTGCACATGTCAGCTTATTTGAACAGCTGACATGTGTGCCTCGCAGGCACGTGTGGACCATGATCCACTCACGCATGTTAACCCCTTAAATCGCACTGTCAAAATCTGACAGCGCGATTTAAATGCGGGCAATGTGCACTTACTCGCTGCCATCGGAAACTCCGTGATGTGATCACGGAGAGCCGATGGTTGCCATGGTAGCATAGGGTCGTGTGATGACTCCTGTAGCTAGCATGACTCACTTCCTGTAACAGCCAGCAGAGAAGCCACTGTTGCAAGAAATGAGCATTTCTGGCGATCTGAGCTGTGCAGCCCTGATTTACTGTAATGAATGAGCAATAAGACTGCTGATCCTTATAGTCCCCTAAGGCAGGGATGGGGAACCTCCGGGCGGCAGACCATCTGCCACTCACGATGACCTTTTCTGCGTCCCGAGGGCAGATTCCAAGTGGAGATAGTGCTCGGGCAGCCGCTTGTCGGCTACCGGCCCTTTAAATCCCCATATACGTTGCAAGCATGGCCAGCCTTAGCTATATGTGAAATGTGTGGTCGCACAGGACGCTGGCCAGCAGACTGCATTAGGGGTGACTACCCCCCTGCCTCTGGCTCCTGCAGGCTCTCCTGTCAGATTGCAGTTAGAAGCAGAGTAATGAGGGAAGGGCTTGCATGGCACTGAGGAGGCTGCATAGTGCCATGTGCTCAGACTCTCACTCTCCCGTCCTGTGTACTCAGGCCTTTGTGCTCGGCTGTTCAGCTCTAGCACCGCAGAGACGTCAGGAGACGAGAATGAAGCCAGCGCTGATTGGCTAGACATTAACCAATTGGTGCCAGGCAGCTTTCTGCTGTAGCCCTTGAACTCAGCATCCATCTTACATGAGGAGTGAGCATCAGTCAGGAACTTGTGGTGCACCTGATCTTACAGGGGCAACTAAGCAGCAGGTACTTTTATGTGAGCTAAGTGTGTTTCTATCTAATATATACCACCATATATCTACTGTATTAGTGACTTCAATGTTCAGTGTTTGTGTGCCGTATATGTCCAGTGAGTGAGTGCTGTATATGGCGTGTGAGTGCTGTATATGGGGTGTACGTGCTGTGTACGGGGTGTGTGTGCTGTGTACGGGGTGTAAGTGTTGTGTACAGGGTGTGAGTGCTGTGTACGGGGTGGGAGTTCTGTAAACAGGGAGTGAGTGCTGTATATGGCTTCTGTGAGTGCTGTATACAGGGCGTGAGTGGTGTATATGAGGTGTGAGTGCTGTGTACGGTATGTGTGAGTGCTGTGTGTAACACCCCTTTAATCTGCCGCTGGGGCAGGGTGTTCGGTAGTTCTCACCTTGATATGACGCAGTGCCTCCACCTGAATCTTGCTAGGAGCTCTAGGGGAATGCAGAAGGGTCTTTGTCTTCTCCTAGGGGTCGACTCGGGAAATCCCTGCCCACGCTCCTTACACACTCACAATAACTGAGGTTTGAAATCTTAACAGGTTTATTTGCAGGAGGATGAAAACTGGCAATTGCAGGGGAAAAGCAAATAACAGTGAACAATAGGTATGCAGTATTCTACAAAAATGCAGGAGGGGCTCTTTGCAATAGACCTGAAGGTTAGGGGTAATGCTGCCTCTTTAACCTACACCACACACTCTGCTGACTAATTACAATCTGCCGACTAACAGCTGCAGCCTCACAAATGACACAGTCCCAAATTGGGGCACCAGTTGCCACGGATGTTGGCGTGCTTGCTGTACGTTGGTGCACTTAAAGTAATGAAGGCAGTATTTTCCCAGGGCTGGTCCTATACAAACTCCCAGTTAGTGCAATCAAAACTCCTCTTTAGCAAAGCCTTGTAATTTGCTCCAGCACACTTCTCAAACTGAAGAACTACAAGTCACAGCAATGTCCTACTCACTTCTGTCTGCAGCAGGTCTGTTCTCTCAGACTATTCCACACTGGAGCTTCTGGATTCAATGGCTTGCAGAGAGTAGTGGGTACAGCAGGCAAAATCCTTCTTCGGCGTGGTAAACCTGGAGGACAGCAGTTACTACTAATAGTGTGTGACGCCCCTGGACTATCAGGTCGTCACAGGGTATTGCACAATCTGCCCTCCCGTGCAGTATCCACCTCCTTCTTGGTTATGGGTCCCCAACTATATGGTGTTGCCTACATCAGCTAATCAAATCCTAGGTACACTCTGAACCACACCCACCAAACACACCAGTGGACGGCTGGAGTGGAATAGAGTCGCCCACCTGGGGGGTTGGAGACGGGAGGTCAGGAGTGTCAGGAGTAGGGAGTTGTGTGTTGGAAGTGAAAGAGAGAGGATGTCAGGAGCAGGGCTCCTAGGAAGCTATCTAGGTGGCAGACGGTGGTCTGGGCCTAGAGGGGCTGGACCCCTGGTCGCAGGGGATCGTGGCAAGGGGCACGGATCTGTCGAGAAGGACAGCCAGCGGCCTTGTACCATCACCGGGCTGGGACCAAGGCACGACGGGTACGTGGACGCTAGGTCAGAGAGTAGCTTCAGGCAACCTGACAATCTACCCGATGAGAATGGAGCCTTAAAGATCCGCTCTCCACCTGCTCCAAAATTGGGGTACTAGCGCAACAAGAGGGATAGGACTTTCCACTCAAAACGGTCCAGAAAATCCCAAGCATGAACCCCGAGAGCAAGCTCCCACACTTAGCCATAGTGGGGAGTTGGACCCGGCAAGTTCCATACTACCGGGACCAACAGAGAAATGAACTTAGTGCCAGGAGGCAGGTCACGGATCACCAGGCAGCACCATTGGGGACGGGACCCGAACTAAGCTCCCTTCAGCGGCAGCGGTATCCAGAACTTTGGTTTATCCAGTTGTCAGTGTCAGCTTACTGGACTGAGTGAGTACAGAAGTGGTTCCCTTTGCATCCAACGGCACTTCCACCCTACCATCACCGAGTCCCAGGGTATTCTCCCCCCTACCCGTGGAGGGTCACAACACCTAGCTGCCCCATTCCATCACCCCCAGGTACTCCCAACTCGAGCGGTGGAACTCCTAATTACCACATACCTCGGGTGGCGTCATGAACTCTAATACTAAACCCCTGTAAATACCCCCCTTCATTTCAGTGGCCGCATGACTCCCGGGTCCGGAGACCCCTTGAGCCACCGCGGATCCGGATCCGAGCGGCTCGGCTGCTGGCACGGGGGTGGCACAAATGCATCCTGTAGCTTCAGAATTCAGTCTCTCATCATACAAAGTGGCAGCTTCACCCCTGCAAGATGGCTCAACTTCCTTCCATCCCCCCGTCCTGTTTCAACCTCCCCCAGATTTAAAAAGGCACCTTGGGAATTGTAGTATTCTACAGTTCAACCAAAGAAGCAACATCTGTAGAGGTGGATGTGGGTGGAACTCTATGGATCGCTCCCAAAGCAGGTGCCACACTCTTCCCCTGGTGAGTCGCTGTAGGCTCTCAAGCACAAAATGAAGACTCACCATCTGGAAGGAAATTTTGTGATAAAGCATCCTGACTAACACCACAACCAGTTACACCCAAATCACTCACAGTCGACATAGCTGTAGGGGGGAAATAGGGCCACGTATAGTTGGAATGGGGGTGTACTACTCTAGGAACCTCAGTGACTTTCCCCATCTGGTCATATGTCAGAAAGAAGCACAGTATATTGATGATGCACAGTGCGTTTGTTCAGGGTGCGATAATCCACACACATCCTAATAGCTCAATTCTTCTTCCGAGCGATCACTATCGGAGATGCGTATGGGCTGTTGGTTGTGATGACTCCAGTGTCCATTAAACCCCATAAATGCTTTCAAACATCCTCCACATCGGCGGGAGCTTCTGGATTCAATTGCTTGCAGAGAGTAGTAGGTACAGCAGGGAAAATACTTCTTCGGCATGGTAAACCTGGAGGACAGCAATTCCTACTAATAATGCATCCTGTAGCTTCAGAACTCAGTCTCTCATCACAGAGAGTGGCAGCTTCCCCCCTGCAAGATGGCTCAACTTCCTTACACCCCCCCCGTCCTGTTTCCTCCTCCCTCAGATTTGCAAGGCATCTTGGGAAGTGTAGTATTCTGCAGTTCAACCAAAGAAGCAACATAAGTAGAGGTGAATATGGGTGGAACTCTATAGATCACTCCCAAAGCAGGTGCCACATGTGTATGAGGTGTGAGTGCTGTGTACAGTATACAGTATGTCCAGTGAATGTGTACTGTATATGGCCAGTGTGTGTCGTGTGCGGTGTACAATATGACCAGTGTGTCAAGGTTGTGTGGAGTATATGGCTAGTGTCTGAGTACAACGTGCGGTATACAGCCAGCGTGTCAAGTTTGCGTGCTGTATGCTGCCAGTGTGTCGGGGCTGTGTGTGGTATATGGCGAGTGTGTCGGGGCTGTGTGCTGCCAGTGTGTCAGAGCTGTGTGCTGTATATGGCCAGTGTGTCAGAGCTGTGTGCGATATATGGCTAGTGTGTCAGAGTTGTTTGCGGTATACAGCCAATGTGTCAGAGCTCTGTGTTTATGTACAGCATCTCCTATGTGATGTATATGGTTTACCAATCTTAATTTCACAAAGTTGACTGTGCTCCAGACCGAGACAAACATGGAAAAACATTTGTGAGAAGCAACAAGATCAATACCACCTAACATCACAGCCGCACCAAAGAGAAGTAGCTCCGGCCACCACAGTAGGGGTAAATTAATTAATTGTTTGACCAAACAGAACAGGGTCATTTTCAAGCTGATAGTTTTTTGCGGCTTCCGAAAGTTGGTAAAAAATCCAAATGGCCCCCAGCAGAAAAAAGGTTCCCCACCTCTGCCCTAGCGGGATAAAAATAAAAAATAAAAAAAAAGTTTAAAAAATGGGGCCACTTTTAGCATCCAGAGAGCACAAATGAGACATTTTAGTTTGAGACATTATTATTTGAGGCAATAACAGAAGCACTGTTATTGTGCCAAACAGGAAGAACAGTTATAGGGACACATACGGCAGCAGTGGCTCAGCAGTGGCTCAGCATTGGGGTATCTGTAGGATGAGGAGTTTGTGCAGGTTGGGAATATATGGGGACAGTGCTGGAAATGGGAGAAGTTAAATGAGTCTGTTGTAATCTCTGCGGATGAGTTGTGGTTGAAAGTTGTCAAGTCGGTCTGGGACAGAAGGAGAAGTTTGGAAAAGTGAACGACTTCATAAGAACGAACATCAGCTGTAAGTCATCTATAACTGCATTGCTATCTCTTACATGCTGTACTGGTGTGCACCACTATATGGTCACCATATCGTGGTAATGTCAATGTTGGTCTTTGTGTATAGATTTATAACAGAGTGGTAACAGAGTGGTCATCTGCTGAGGTTTCGTTATACTAACCATCAGAGTGCAGCACTGTCAGTGTAATCAGGGTTACCTACCTCGAGTCCCACTCACGTGTTTCACCCCCTGAGCTGAATCCCTAGCTACATGTCTGGTTGTATTCCTTGCAGAGAAAAAAGTATATATGTTATCTGCTCTGAAGTAAGTAAGGCTTCTTTGAAGATCATCGGATAATCTCCATGTGATGGTTTAGAGTAGATACAGAGATAATTGGCACCATTATACATTTCAGCAGGTTCATTACGGCAGAGTAACATTGTAGCCACTCAACATAAAATTCTGCTTAATTCTATTGCTCTCCATTTGATTCAGCCATCTGCCATTGACACTCTTCCCAACAGTTCATCATATGTCTCCATTTACAAGAGCTACCTCTCTTTTTCTTTTGTTTAGTTGGAAATCTTATGCGTCAAGTAATTATCCCATCAATCTTGCTATTGATTTTACTGCAATTAGCTTGGGGGCAAATTAAATCCCATTATGTGCAACGGTATACCTGCAGCCTGACAATAAAATTCTTGGTAAGGCAGAGCATTATTCACGCGAGCATCATGGGACCACTGTATCCAGTCAAGTGTTATTCCTGATGTGAGCACATTTCTGCACCGTGAACATACGCGAGGAATGTGAAGGCCATGAAATTAATAGCGGATGCTAAAATTTGATACAAATTATTAATTTAGGATGTTGTAATATAAAACATTAATGACGCGTGCATGACTTGAAGATCACCAGAGAATTAAACATAAAACACTGTATTAAACTGCAATAAATTTTTTAGTGCTTGATATCTTTTCAAACGTTTAACTCTTTAAGAAAAATAAGGAATATTCTAAAATTCTAGGTTCCCATAGTGAGCACAAGGCAAAGAAAAAACCACACAACTAACCAATTCACATAATAGGTGCAGAAAATATGCAAGATCAAAGACACACTAAATAGGCATCATGGGAACTTACCCTTAGGTAAATTAATTTACTTACCCTTTTTTATTGTGTTTTTCATTGTGTTTTTTTACATGCTTTTTTATTGAAATGTTTCATGCTGTGATTTTTGTCTCTTTTTGGTATGTCATGTTTTAAATGAAGAAGCTTTGTCTTATACTTTCTGGTATTTGGCTGAAACTCAACCTTATTGATATACACCGTGTGCAGAATTATTAGGCAAGTTGTATTTTAGGGGATTTTTTTTTTAGTGATCAACAACTATGTTCTCAATCAACCCAAAAGACTCATAAATATCAAAGCTTAATATTTTTGGAAGTTGGAGGTTTTTTTTTTTAGATTTGGCTATCCTAGGAGGATATCTGTTTGTGCAGGTAACTATTAGGGTGGCTTTACATGCTACGATATCAGTACCGATATCGCTAGCATGCGACCCGCCCCCATTGTTTGTGCGAAACTGGCATATCGCTGCCCGTCGCGCACAAAATCGTGCACCCGCAACACACATACTTACCTGCATAGTGACGTCGCTGTGACCGGCGTACCACCTCCTTTCTAAGGGGGCGGTCCGTTCGGCGCCACAGCACCGTCACTAAGCGGCCGCCCAATGAAAGCGGAGGGGCGGAGATGAGTGGGACGAACATCCCGCCCATCTCCTTCCTTCCGCATTGTGGCCGGCGGCAGGTAAGGAGATGTTCCTCGTTCCCATGGGGGTCACACACAGCGATGTGCACTGCCGCAGGAACGAGGAACAACAACGGCAAAGCGATAGTATCGATAATTGGGAGCGGACCCCCATGTCAACGAGGAGCGATTTTGGACGTTTTTGCAACGATTCAAAATCGCTCCATGGAGTCACACACTACGAGATCGCTACAGCGGCCAGATGTGCGTCACAAATTCCGTGACCCCAACGAGATCGCTGTAGCAAAATCGTAGTGTGTAAAGCCCACTTTACTGTGCAGAATTATCAGGCAACTTAATAAAAACCAAATATATTCCCATCTCACTTGTTTATTTTCACCAGGTAAACCAATATAACTGCACAAAATTTAGAAATAAACATTTCTGACATGCAAAAACAAAACCCCAAAATATTAGTGACCAATATAGCCAACTTTCTTTATAATGACACTCAACAGCCTACCATCCATAGATTCTGTCAGTTGCTTGATCTGTTTACAATCAACATTGCATGCAGCAGCCACCACAACCTCCCAGACACTGTTCCGAGAGGTGCACTGTTTTCCCTCCCTGTAGCTCTCACATTTTATGAGAGACCACAGGTTCTCTATGGGGTTCAGATCACGTGAACAAGGGGGCCAAGTCATTATTTTTTCATCTTTTAGACCTTTACTGGCCAGCCACGCTGTGGAGCAGTTGGATGCATGTGATGGAGCATTGTCCTGCATGAAAATCATGTTGTTCTTGAACGATACCTACTTCTTCCTGTACCACTGCTTGAAGAAGTTGTCTTCAAGAAACTGGCAGTAGGTCTGGGAGTTGAGTTTCATTCCATCCTCAACCCGAAAAGGTTCCACAAGTTCATCTTTGATGAAACCAGCCCATACTAGTACCACACCTCCACCTTGCTGGCGTCTGAGTTGGAATGGTGCTCTCTACCCTTTACTGATCCAGCCTCTGGCCCGTCCATCTGGCCCATCAAGAGTCACTCTCATTTCATCAGTCCATAAAACCTTTGAAAAATCAGTCTTAAGATATTTCTTGGCCCAGTCTTGACGTTTTATCTTTTGTTTCTTGTTCAAAGGTAGTCATTTTTCAGCCTTTCTTACCTTGGCCATGTCCCTGAGTATAGCACACCTTGTACTTTTTGATACTCCAGTAACGTTGCAGCTCTGAAATATGGCCAAACTGGTGGCAAATGGCATCTTGGCAGCTTCATGCTTGATTTTCCTCAATTCATGGGCAGTTATTTTGCGCCTTTTTTGCTCAACACGCTTCTTGCGACCCTGTTAGCTATTTGCCACAAAACGCTTGATTGTTCAGTGATCACGCTTCAAAAGTTTGGCAATTTCAAGACTGTTGCATCCCTTTGCAAGACATCTCACAATTTTGGACTTTTCAGAGCCTGTCAAATCTCTCTTCTGACCCATTTTGCCAACTGAAAGTTGCCTAATTATTAAGCACACCTTATATAGGGTGTTGATGTCATTACACCACACCCCTCCTCACTACAGAAATGCACATCACCTGATTTTGCTTAATTGGTAGTTAGCTTTCAAGCCTATTTAGCTTGGAGTAGGACAACATGTATAAAAAGTATCATGTATCATGTGATGAAAATACTCATTTGCCTAATAATTCTGCACACAGTGTAGTCATGTGTGGATTGCATGCCTCTTTACTTCCTTTTCACAATGGCACTAAAAACACAAAGGCATATTTTACCTCAGTGGTGTAGCAAAGGGGGGTGGAGGGGGCGGTCTGCCCCAGGCGACACGTGTCAAGGGGGCGGCATTTTGGCCACTCGCCTTCAGTTCTGCTGCCCCCGGACCGAGTTCCGGGGACCGCAGTCCTCGGCAGGAAACTGTGGCTGCCATCCCTTTAAGGCGCACATACCACAGCGTTCGCTGCATCCTCCTGGATTGAGCTTCATCTGTGGGCAGAGCTACCATGCGGTGTCCTGCTCAGTACCACAGATGAAGGAGGTGCAGTGCCAGCTAGCGACCCCAAGCACAGTGCTTCCCTCTGGCACTGTGTGGGCCCCCTCTCCTCCGTGACCAAGCGGTATGTGCTACACCCCTCCCCCCACTCGACCTGTATGTTCTCTCCCAGCCACCCGGTTTATGGGCCCCAGTGAGCTGTATGGGCTTCCCCCCCCACAGGTGTATGCCCTGCCCCCCCGGAGCCGCGTGTGTGGGCCCCTCAAAGCCGCATGTGTGGGCCCCCAAGAGCCGTGTATGTGTCTATATGTATGCAGCAGAGTTGTGTGTATCTGTCTGTCTGTATGTATGCAGCAGAGTTGTGTGTGTCTGTCTGTATGTATGCAGCAGAGCTGTGTGTGTCTGTCTGTATGTATGCAGCAGAGTTGTGTGTGTCTTTATGTCTGTATGCAGCAGTTTTGTGTGTCTGTATGCAGCAGAGTTGTGTGTGTCTGTATGTATGCAGCAGAGTTGTGTGTGTCTGTCCGTATGTATGCAGTAGAGTTGTGTGTGTCTGTCCGTATGTATGCAGCAGAGTTGTGTCTGTCTGTATGTATGCAGCAGAGTTGTGTCTGTCTGTATGTATGCAGCAGAGTTGTGTGTGTCTGTATGTATGCTGCAGAGTTGTGTGTCTGTACGTATGCAGCAGAGTTGTGTGTGTCTGTCTGTATGTATGCAGCAGCAGAGTTGTGTGTGACTGTATGTATGCAGCAGAGTTGTGTGTGTCTCTCTGTATGTATGCAGCAGAGTTGTGTGTCTGTCTGTATGCAGCAGAGTTGTGTGTGTCTGTATATATGCAGCAGAGTTGTGTGTCTGTAGGTATGCAGCAGAGTTGTGTGTGTGTCTGTATGTATGCAGCACAGTTGTGTGTGTCTGTCTGTATGTATGCAGCAGAGCTCTGTGTGTCTGTATGTATGTATGCAGCAGCGTTGTGTGTGTCTGTATGTATGCAGTAGAGCAGTGTGTGTCTGTCTATATGTATCCAGCAGAGCTGTTTGTCTGTATGTATGCAGCAGAGCTGTGTGTGTGTATGTATGCAGTAAAGCTGTGTGTGTCTGTATGTATGCAGCAGAGCTGTGTGTGTGTCTGTCTGTATGTATGCAGCAGAGCTGTGTGTGTGTGGGTGTGTGTGTGTGTGTGTGTATAATAGGCCTACATATGTGTGTAAAAAGGTGAAAGTCTTGGACAACTAGCAGCAGTCTACAATTAGATCTTTGATTGTAGTTCCATGAAAAATAAATATTTTGGCTTTCCGGATGTTTGAAGGCTTCTGGATTATCGACGGCCAACGGAGGGGGGTGGCAAATTTGACCATCGCCCCAGGCGGCAAAAGCAGTTGCTACGCCACTGTTTTACCTGCAAATTTTACACATCTAATACAATTTTATGGGAAAAATCAGCAGAAAAAACGTAGTATACCCACAAGAGAAAGTAACATTTTGCAGTTTTACAACATGCACTGCAGGTCAGTTTGAGTAAAAAAAAAAAACAATTTTGCTGGAACTGTGAAAAATGACGATTTATTGGAGCAGTGAAAATATTGTAGGAACTGTAGGAACTTAACCTAAGACACTCCCTTTATAAAAGGCCTCTATCACCATGGGATTACTGTTCACACCAAGTACAGGTGCTGGTTGCATCATGGCGGGGCTCATAGAGCTGGGCGGACTCGTAACAACCGGGATCGGCTGGTCCCTGCTCTCTTTTAAATAAAAATCAGTATCCAGTCCAGAATCTGCTTTACATAAGTCTATGGGGAGCAGAATCCGTAGATTAAAAATGGTGGTAGAAGGGATAGAAGAATGGGAGCATACACAATGGACTTACCAAGGCTCCGGCATGGCTGTATGCTGCTCCCAGGCCTCGAATTCACTACCTGGGCCGCTAATTACAGTCAGACTCACCCCCACCCTCAGTGTCAGCATGTCAGCTGACAGCATCCAATCACAGGCACCAGGACAGCCGGTGGGATGGGAAAGCAGTGTAGCTGAAGGAGCCCGTACATTCCAGATGCTACCATAAGCCTAGAAGCGCTTTACCGGCTCTTCCGAATGCCCTGGTGCGGTGGCAATCAGGGTAATGAGGGGTTAATAACAGCACACAGCTGCTACTAAACCCTAGATTAGTGATGGCAGGCATCTATGAGACACCCCCTTATCATTAATCTGTAAATGAAAGTAAACAAACACAAACACTGAAACAATCCTTTATTTTGAATAAAATACAAAAAACTCCCCCTTTCACCACTTTATTAATCCCAACACACACCTGCAGGTCTGACGTGATCCACATGATATCCCAAGGCGATTCCAGCTATGCTACATCTGAATCTTACAGCGAGTGCCATATAATAAGACTGCCTGCTGTGAGCTCCATTGAATGAATGAGCCGCGATGAGCAATGACTGCAGGCAAACGCTGTCACACAGGCTGGGGGCATGCCTGACTGCAACCAATCCTAGAGGCCAGGCTGGCTGCTGGGCAGAGAAAGCCATGCATATGAAATCAGCGGCCCAGGGAGGGCACAGGAGAGGTCTACAGCAGCGCGGGAGCAAATTACAGCCAGGCCAGCGCCTTGGTAAGTATGAAGCACTTGTTTGATTCTTATTTTCTTTATTTTTTATTTTTTTTTGTCAAGTGCCGGATCCGGATCAGACACCCAGAATCCCGGGCCCGGGTGTTACGAATTGGCGCCGCCATAGCTGCAAGCAACCTGCTGTGGTTCCAGTTGCGCCCAGGCGCCGGCTGCCATTTTTGGCCGTGCCTCGGGTCGTCCAGCTGGCTGCTTCCTCCTCCACGTCTAAGTGTGGAGATGCAGCTAGTGCAGATGTGCGTGCCGATTTACCTCAGCCAGAGCCAAAGTCCAGTGTTTCGCCTAGTAAGCATGCTCAGCCTGACTGTGCCATCACTGAGGCTGTGCCATTCCTGAGTCCTCAGTTCAGGCTACTGAGCATACTCCTACACTTAAGGGTAGAGATGAGCGAACCGGTCGCGGTTCGGCTCGAGGTCGGTTCGCCGAACGGAGGTCTCGTTCGAGTTCGGCTCGTCGAACGTTCGACGAACCGAACTTGAACTGCATAGGAAACAATGGCAGGCAATCACAAACACAGAAAAACACCTAGAAAACACCCTCAAAGGTGTCCAAAAGGTGACAAACAACTCACAACACATGGGAAAGTGACAAGGACATATACTCATGTGAAAACAAAAGAGCTGGACAAGGAAAAAGAGGAGGACACACAGATATATGAGTATATGCAAGGAAACATCGATTCCATTGTTGTGCAACTTGAGCCCTGCTCATTTTAGGCTTCCAATCTGGATAAATTGCCTGAGCTCGCCACGTACGCCTTGGGGATCTTGTCTTGTCCTGCAGCCAGCGTTCTCTCGGAACCTGTCTTCAGTGCTGCTGGTGGTCTGCTGGCAGATAAGCACACGCGTCTGTCCACTGACAATGTGGACATGGCTCTCAGAGGACTTTTTTTCCCCTGGGTCAGCCAGGGGACGGGAAAGGCACGCGTATTTTTGAGAGTGCTTCATGCAAAGCATCTTTTTCTTTTTCAAAAGGGGGCTCAACTGATGCCAGTCAAGTGGGGTGTGTGTGGCCCAGTTAGTGGCAACGAAGGAGACTGTGGTTGGAGTCCCCTCGCTGTGTCTCTAAAAGAACCAAGATGAACAAGTCATGGCTCTCAGAGGACTTTTCTTCCCCTGGGTCAGCCATGGGACGGGAAAGGCACGCGTATTTTTGAGAGTGCTTCATGCAAAGCATCTTTTTCTTTTTCAAAAGGGGGCTCAACCGATGCCAGTCAAGTGGGGTGTGTGTGGCCCAGTTAGTGGCAACGAAGGAGACTGTGGTTGGAGTCCCCTCGCTGTGTCTCTAAAAGAACCAAGATGAACAAGTCATGGCTCTCAGAGGACTTTTCTTCCCCTGGGTCAGCCAGGGGACGGGAAAGGCACGCGTATTTTTGAGAGTGCTTCATGCAAAGCATCTTTTTCTTTTTCAAAAGGGGGCTCAACCGATGCCAGTCAAGTGGGGTGTGTGTGGCCCAGTTAGTGGAAACGAGGGAGACTGTGGTTGGAGTCCCCTCGCTGTGTCTCTAAAAGAACCAAGATGAACAAGTCATGGCTCTCAGAGGACTTTTCTTCCCCTGGGTCAGCCAGGGGACGGGAAAGGCACGCGTATTTTTGAGAGTGCTTCATGCAAAGCATCTTTTTCTTTTTCAAAAGGGGGCTCAACCGATGCCAGTCAAGTGGGGTGTGTGTGGCCCAGTTAGTGGAAACGAGGGAGACTGTGGTTGGAGTCCCCTCGCTGTGTCTCTAAAAGAACCAAGATGAACAAGTCATGGCTCTCAGAGGACTTTTCTTCCCCTGGGTCAGCCAGGGGACGGGAAAGGCACGCGTATTTTTGAGAGTGCTTCATGCAAAGCATCTTTTTCTTTTTCAAAAGGGGGCTCAACCGATGCCAGTCAAGTGGGGTGTGTGTGGCCCAGTTAGTGGAAACGAGGGAGACTGTGGTTGGAGTCCCCTCGCTGTGTCTCTAAAAGAACCAAGATGAACAAGTCATGGCTCTCAGAGGACTTTTCTTCCCCTGGGTCAGCCAGGGGACGGGAAAGGCACGCGTATTTTTGAGAGTGCTTCATGCAAAGCATCTTTTTCTTTTTCAAAAGGGGGCTCAACCGATGCCAGTCAAGTGGGGTGTGTGTGGCCCAGTTAGTGGAAACGAGGGAGACTGTGGTTGGAGTCCCCTCGCTGTGTCTCTAAAAGAACCAAGATGAACAAGTCATGGCTCTCAGAGGACTTTTCTTCCCCTGGGTCAGCCAGGGGACGGGAAAGGCACGCGTATTTTTGAGAGTGCTTCATGCAAAGCATCTTTTTCTTTTTCAAAAGGGGGCTCAACCGATGCCAGTCAAGTGGGGTGTGTGTGGCCCAGTTAGTGGAAACGAGGGAGACTGTGGTTGGAGTCCCCTCGCTGTGTCTCTAAAAGAACCAAGATGAACAAGTCATGGCTCTCAGAGGACTTTTCTTCCCCTGGGTCAGCCAGGGGACGGGAAAGGCACGCGTATTTTTGAGAGTGCTTCATGCAAAGCATCTTTTTTCTTTTTCAAAAGGGGGCTCAACCGATGCCAGTCAAGTGGGGTGTGTGTGGCCCAGTTAGTGTAAACGAGGGAGACTGTGGTTGGAGTCCCCTCGCTGTGTCTCTAAAAGAACCAAGATGAACAAGTCATGGCTCTCAGAGGACTTTTCTTCCCCTGGGTCAGCCAGGGGACGGGAAAGGCACGCGTATTTTTGAGAGTGCTTCATGCAAAGCATCTTTTTCTTTTTCAAAAGGGGGCTCAACCGATGCCAGTCAAGTGGGGTGTGTGTGGCCCAGTTAGTGGAAACGAGGGAGACTGTGGTTGGAGTCCCCTCGCTGTGTCTCTAAAAGAACCAAGATGAACAAGTCATGGCTCTCAGAGGACTTTTCTTCCCCTGGGTCAGCCAGGGGACGGGAAAGGCACGCGTATTTTTGAGAGTGCTTCATGCAAAGCATCTTTTTCTTTTTCAAAAGGGGGCTCAACCGATGCCAGTCAAGTGGGGTGTGTGTGGCCCAGTTAGTGGAAACGAGGGAGACTGTGGTTGGAGTCCCCTCGCTGTGTCTCTAAAAGAACCAAGATGAACAAGTCATGGCTCTCAGAGGACTTTTCTTCCCCTGGGTCAGCCAGGGGACGGGAAAGGCACGCGTATTTTTGAGAGTGCTTCATGCAAAGCATCTTTTTCTTTTTCAAAAGGGGGCTCAACCGATGCCAGTCAAGTGGGGTGTGTGTGGCCCAGTTAGTGGAAACGAGGGAGACTGTGGTTGGAGTCCCCTCGCTGTGTCTCTAAAAGAACCAAGATGAACAAGTCATGGCTCTCAGAGGACTTTTCTTCCCCTGGGTCAGCCAGGGGACGGGAAAGGCACGCGTATTTTTGAGAGTGCTTCATGCAAAGCATCTTTTTCTTTTTCAAAAGGGGGCTCAACCGATGCCAGTCAAGTGGGGTGTGTGTGGCCCAGTTAGTGGAAACGAGGGAGACTGTGGTTGGAGTCCCCTCGCTGTGTCTCTAAAAGAACCAAGATGAACAAGTCATGGCTCTCAGAGGACTTTTCTTCCCCTGGGTCAGCCAGGGGACGGGAAAGGCACGCGTATTTTTGAGAGTGCTTCATGCAAAGCATCTTTTTCTTTTTCAAAAGGGGGCTCAAACGATGCCAGTCAAGTGGGGTGTGTGTGGCCCAGTTAGTGGAAACGAGGGAGACTGTGGTTGGAGTCCCCTCGCTGTGTTTTACATGCTTTTAGAAGGGCATGACATGGCTTGGAGGTTGACTTTCATCATCTGCAAACTGTTGGCTACCAAAATGCTGCCTTTCCAACAAATGTGGTTATAGACAATGAGGAACATACTGATGAAGATGAGACGCAGATACCCGATTGGGATGACAACTTAAATATTCGGTCAGGGCAAGAAGAGGCTCTGTCTGAGGGGGAGGGGAGTGCAAACACAACAATTGATGATGAAGTCCTAGATCCCACCTACTGTCAACCCACAGTCAGACACTCGAGGAGGTCAACAGAGGCGGTGGAGGAGGATGCAACCGACGTCGAAGTAACCTTGCGCCTTCCTGGACACAGTCGGAGCACTGGTAGCACGTCTACAACTGCATCCTCAGCCAACACTCTGCCTCTGAGCATTATTCGGGGTGGATCAACAGGTCGCATGGCCTCTAAGCCTTGCCTAGCCTGGTCCTTTTTTGACATAAAAAACGATCGCCCTAATTATGTGATCTGTAACATTTGGCATGGTTATCTTAGTAGAGGTCAAAACCTCAGCAGTTTGACAACTTCTTCCATGAATCGTCACATGAATAAATATCATATGGCCTGGTGGGAAGCTCACCGTGCTGCAATGCGGCCTAGCGGAGCCAACCATCCACCGCCTGCCCCTTCCAGTGCATCCGCGCGCTCGTCATCTTCTAGGACTGTGGGGACAGCTGTCACACCTGTTTTTCCACCCACAACTTCCACCACTGTAAACGCAACAGGCAGTTTGCTTGGTAGGTCGTCAGTTGGTTTGGAAGGGGAAACAAGTGATTGTGTACAGCTCTCTCAAACATCGATAGCACCAACGTTGGATGAAGGCAACATCATGTTTCCGCCTGCACTTTCCTCACAAACCTGCATTTTTCCAGGGACACCCTACTCAACACCGTCTACACACAGCAGCCAGATCTCTGTCCCTCAGATGTGGTCAAATAAAAGGCCACTTCCTGCGACCCATGACAAAGCTAAGAGGTTGACTCTATCCCTCTGTAAGCTGTTGGCTACCGAAATGCTGCCTTTCCGCCTAGTGGACACACAGGATTTTAGAGACCTTATGTCTGTCGCTGTGCCCCAGTACCAGATGCCTAGTCGCCACTACTTCTCTAAGAAAGGTGTGCCCGCGCTACACCAGCATGTCACACACAACATCACCGCTTCCTTGAGAAACTCTGTGTGTGAACGGGTGCATTTCACCACCGATACTTGGACCAGTAAGCATGGACAGGGACGTTACATGTCGCTGACTGGCCACTGGGTAACTATGGTGATAGATGGTGAAGGGTCTGCTGCACAAGTCTTGCCGTCCACATGACTTGTGTGTCAATCCTCTGTCTGTCCAAGTTCCGCCACTGCTTCTGCATCCTCCACCTCATCTGGGTCCTCCACCTCCGCCCCAAGCCTGCCTGGTCAGGCCACCAGCGTTCTCACTGCGCAGAAGGAATCACGCAATCCTCATTACTATGCTGGCAGCAGAGCGCAACGGCATCAGGCGGTCTTTAGCTTGACATGTCTTGGGAATAAGAGTCACACAGCTGAGGAGTTGTGGTAAGCTCTGCGGTCCGAGTTTCATAAATGGTTGTCTCCACTCAACCTGCAGCCTGGTAAGGCCGTGTGCGACAATGCTGCAAACCTGGGTGCGGCACTTCGCCTGGGCAAGGTGACACACGTACCTTGTATGGCTCACGTGTTGAACCTTGTCGTCCAGCAATTTTTAACACACTATCCCGGCCTAGATGGCCTTCTGAACAGGGCACGAAAACTGTCTGCTCACTTCCGCCGTTCAAGCGCCGCAGCTGAGCGACTTGCATCGCTCCAGAAGTCTTTCGGCCTGCCGGTTCATCGCCTGAAATGCGATGTGGCGACACGCTGGAATTCAACTCTCCACATGTTACAGCGACTGTGGCAGCACCGCAGAGCCATGGTGCAATACGTCATGACGTATAGCCTGGGCCAACGAGATGCAGAGGTGGGGCAGATCACCCTGATGGAGTGATCTCAGATCAAGGACCTATGCACCCTTCTGCACAGTTTCGACATGGCGACGAATATGTTTAGCGCTGACAATGCCATTATCATCATGACGATTCCAGTCATTTACATGCTGGAGCACACGCTAAACACTATTCGGAGTCAGGGGGTGGGACAACAGGAAGGGGAGGAACTACAGGAGGATTCATATGCGCAAGACACAACAACATCACCAAGGTCCAGACGTTCATCATCACCAACGCGGCAGGCATGGGACCATGGGGGACAGGGATCAACAAGGGCGCATGGTAGCAGGAGAGATGTTGAGGAAGGTGCAGGAGGACATGAAGATATGGAGGACGAACTGTCCATGGACATGGAAGACTCAGCAGATGAGGGGGAGCTTGGTCAAATTTCAGTTGAAAGAGGTTGGGGGGAGATGTCAGAGGAAGAAAGAACGGTTAGCACCTCTATGCCACAAACACAGCGTGGACTTGGTCCGCATGGCTGCGCAAGACACATGAGTGCCTTCTTGTTGCACTACCTCCAACATGACCCTCGTATTGTCAAAATTAGAAGTGATGATGACTACTAGCTTGCCACACTATTAGATCCCCGGTACAAGTCCAAATTTTGTGTCATAATTCCACCCATAGAAAGGGACGCACGTATGCAGGAGTATCAGCAGAAGCTGTTACTCGATCTTAGCTCGGCTTTTCCACCAAACAACCGTGCAGGTGAAGGGAGTGATTCTTCCAGTTGTAACTTGACAAACATGGGACAGCCTCGTCATCTTCAACAGTCTACCCGTGTCGTGTCCAGCTGCCAGCGTTGTCTCTGAACGTGTCTTCAGTGCTGCTGGGTGTGTGCTGACAGATAAGCACACGCGTCTGTCCAGTGACAATGTGGACAGACTGACGTTCATCAAAATGAACAAGTCATGGATCCAGAAGGAATTTACTACCCCTGTGTCATCCTGGGGAGAGTAAATGCTTGTGGATTTGGAATGTGCTTGATGCAAATCAAAACATCCTGTTTGCAACTAGGGCACAAGTGCTGCCACTGAATGGGTGGGTGTGTGTGGGGCACAATTTTTGGAAAAAAGGGAGGCTACGCTTGGAGTAACCCTTGCTTACATTGTTTTTAAAAGGAGACAAGATGACCAAGTCATGGTTCAGCAAAGACTTTATCTACCTACCCCGGTGTCATGCTGGGGACGGTTAATTATGGCGTATTTTTGAATGTGCTTGATGCAAATCAAAACATCCTGTTTGCAGCTATGGCACAAGTGCTGCCACTGATGGGGTGTCTGTGTGCCCAATTTTTGGAAAAAAGGTAGACTCCGCTTGGAGTAACCCTTGCTTGCTGTGTTTTTTAAAAATGATACAAGATGAACAGATCTGAAGGCAAGATGAAGGCAACATCATGTCTCCGCCTGCACTTTCCTCACAAACCTGCATTTTTCCAGGGACACCCTACTCAACACCGTCTACAGACAGCAGCCAGATCTCTGTCCCTCAGATGTGGACAAATAAAAGGCCATTTCCTGCGACCCATGACAAAGCTAAGAGGTTGACTTTATCCCTCTGTAAGCTCTTGGCTACGGAAATGCTGCCTTTCCGCATGGTGGACACACAGGATTTTAGAGACCTTATGTCTGTCACTGTGCCCCAGTACCAGATGCCCAGTCGCCACTACTTCTCTAAGAAAGGTGTGCCTGCGCTACACCAGCATGTCGCACACAACATCACCGCTTCCTTGAGAAACTCTGTGTGTGAACAGGTGCATTTCACCACCGATACTTGGACCAGTAAGCATGGATAGGGACGTTACATGTCGCTGACTGGGCACTGGCAAACTATGGTGAGAGATGGAGAAGGGTCTGCTGTACAAGTCTTTCCGTCCCCACGAGTTGTTTCAATCCTTGTTCTGTATGTAGAAGTTAATACACTGCTTCTGCCTCTTCAACCTCGTGTGGGTCCTCCACCTTGGCGCAAACCCTGTGTGGTCAGGCCACCCTTCCTTGCAACTGCGCACAAGGACTACCACACACCTCCTTACTATGCTGGCAGCAGAGCTCAATGCCATCAGGCGGTCAAAGTTTTACTTTGAAATGTATGGGAAATGTGAGTCACACCGCTATTCCAGAGAATAGTAGTCAGGCAGGGTCAAAACATTAATTGAGGAACAGGAACAGAATGGGACGGCCATGACTTAATCAGAAAACAAGCAGAGGTGAAATGCGAATCGGCCAACAAGGTACATAAACAGCAAGCAGGAAAAGTAGTCAGGTAACAAGCACACAAAATCATAAAACTGAACTGGGGGTAAAATTAACCAGAGGTTCATAGCTATGTCTGGCAGTGGTCTGCAGACAGGATGGGCATAAAAAAGGGTGTGGTGTCTTCACATTGGTTGTAGCTGAATGATGGTATTTCATCTGTGAGATACCCACCAGCTACATTCAGCCAGAGATTCTGCATCTGTCAAGGTAATGCAGCCCAGTGGGTGAGCATAACCTGCGTCCACCTGCGCCGCTGGCATCGACTCCTCTCCCATCATCAGCACTATGCATGAAAGGAACACGTTGTCACCTGGCGACTGGAGTACAAATTGCCGGAGCGGACTCCGTTGGTGACTTAACAGCCGTGTGCGTCAATGATGCAAACCTGGCTGCGGGCCATCCTCAGGGCAATGTGACACACGTGCCTTGTATGGCTCACGTGTTGAATCTGATTCTCCAGCAATTTTTAAAACACCATCACGGCCTACATGTCCTTGTGCAGCGGGCACGCTCGCTATGTGCTCACTTCCATCGTGCGCACACAGCAGCTCCACAACTTTCATCACTCCGGAAGTCTTAGGGTCTGGCAGTTAAACGCCGGAAATGCGATGTTCCGACACGCAGGAATTGGAATCTGCACATGTTGCAGCGTGTGTGGCAGCACCGCAGAGCCCTGCTGAAATACGGTATGACATATAGCCTGGGATAACTTGATCAAGAGGTGGTGCAGATCACGCTGCTGGAGTGGTGTCAGATCAAGGACCTATGCACCCTGCTACACAGTTCACAAATGTCGACGAAGATGTTTAGCACTGGCAATGTCATTCTCAGCGTGACAATTCTGGTCATCTACATGATGGAGCACACTGTAATTATTATTCGGAGTCAGGTGTTGGGACAAGATGAAGGGGAGGAAGTACAGGAGGAGTCATATGCGGAAGGGATAACAAGATCTACGAGGTCCAGATGGTCAGCGGCACCTATGCGGCAGTCATGGTGAGGGAGAGGGATTAACAAGGGCGCATAGTATCAGCAAAAAGTGTTGATGAAAGTGCAGGAGCCCATGAAGAAATGGAGGACGAACTGGCGATGGGCATGGAAGACTCAGCAGATGAGTGAGAGCTTGCTCACATTTCGGTTGTGCGAGGTAGTGGGGAGAGGGCAGAGGAAGGATGCACGATTCTCACCTCTCTGCCACCAACACACCAAGGACTTGGTCCTCCTGGATGCACAAGACACATGAGCGCCTTCTTGCTGCACTACCTACATAACCCTCGGATTGTATGAATTTGAAGTAATCCTTAATACTGGGTTGCCACACTGTTAGATCCCCGGTACAAGACAAAATTTGGCGAACTAATTCCTGCCATAGAAATAGACGCACGTATACAGGAGTATCTGCAGAATGTGGTACGCAATCTTAGATCTACTTTTCCACTAAACACCAGTGCTGCACAGAGTGAATCTCAACGCTTTGTCATGGATAGGAGGAAATGGTATTTTACTTGTCCACATGGGAGGGACCGAGGGATGGCTGCTGTGCTGAGATGGCGTTGAGTACGGTGTCCCTGCACAGTTGCACTTTTGGTCATATCCCAAAATGAGTTGAAAAAGGACAGATGCTGTTGGAAAGGGGAACAGGTGTGTTGGAAAGGGGAAAAAAGTTTTGGTCCGTGGATTTGGTGGTTAAGCAACTGTAACATTTGCTGAAGAAACAACATCTGTTACAGTGGGACTGGCAGATTTGGATAAAGTGGTATATAATCTGTGACCGCTATATAACGAAAATTAATAAGAAAAGAAAGAGAAAGGTATATATCCCCATCAGCAGTCAGTGTCCACCGTGCTCCCAGTTGGAAAAGGAGAGGTTGGCAACTTGAAGGTTTGGTGGAGGATACAGAGCTGTGTGGCTATGAAACTAATAGTAGCCTGAACCGAGTTAGACGCCACTTGGATCTGGAGACTGTGAGCCCTGTTAGCGTCACAGGGTCCACATGCCCACCCAGCCCAGGAACTCCCTGTTAACAACACAGGGGCCATTGAGTATGCTGACCGTGTGCGTAGGGGCCACACCTGTGGACAGCAGGCGCATCAGCAGCAGCAGGCCTGTTAATGCCACTGGGCTGCACAAGCAGGACTGTTAGGACAGGAGCTGGTCTTAACCGTTCTGCGTTACCAACTGTGGTGGTGGCCTGCATCCACCACCCTATCCCTGCCTACCTCTGGCCTAAAGCCGCAATGGGTTCAACACATGGAGGTGTGCTCTTTCGGAGCATAATAGAAGACTGCGCACCTCCTTGTTGGCTCCAGCCCCTTTTATAACCTGGGTCCGCCCCAAACCAGGGTGAACCACAATGCACCTCCTGGAGACAAAAGTAGAGTGACACGTCATCAGTGGCATAACTAGCGTCCTATTTGGAAACGCAACTTCAATTATGACCTCATGGCTGCCATGACCCAAACACCTCACCAGTCATCGTCTGACCATCAATAATGCGGTGACAAGTCATAGGTGTGGGCCTCTGCAAGCCATTTGGGAGGACACCTGATGCCCTGTGGTCTATATGGGACCCCCACATCAGGGCCAGGGCCAAACAGTTCATTACCGGACCTAGTCTCTGATGCAGGAAGTGCCTGAGCATACTCAGTAGCATGAAATACAGTCTCTGAAAAAAGACTATCAGCTTTAGCATGGTGTCTAGGCACAAAACAGGACTTAGACCCGGCACGGAATGCAAGCACCTGTGCAAAGAGGCTTTTCACACTTAGTGTGGGAGCATGCGCTGTATCCCGAAAAGAAGACTTAGCGTCAGGAATAACACAGTCAGGCTGAGCATACTCACTACGCGAAACACTGTAATTATGCTGCAGCTGGGGTACATCGGCACACGCATGCGCACTAGCAGCCTCTCCACACTTAGACGTGGAGGGGAAATTTGTCTTGGAGATGCTGTCTATGAACAGAAGGAAAAGCTAAAGGAAGCCTGACTTTCTATCCCTCCGAATTATGAAATGCATCAATGAATTCCATGAGTTTGCTATAACATTAGCGTATCAAAATGTGCATGAGGGTGTGATGTAGAGGTGCTAGAAATAGCTTGTCACCAGTGGGGCACTAATGGAATACAACAGCCAGTTCTATGATGCCACTAAATGGCAGTATTTTGTGCTATCATTATAGCTTATTAAAAACAGAGCAGGAGGTTGTCATGCAGAGGTGCTGCACATAGATTTGCAGTAGTGTGAATAGACAAAAGTACAATAGCCACGTTTAGGATACAACTAGGTACAGTGAGTGTTTGCTAGTATAATGGCTGAGTTTAAAAAAGTTTGAGTGGGCAATGCAGGCAGACGTGCTGCAAATAACGTTCCAATACTGTGAATAGACAAAAGTACAATAGCCACGTTTAGGATACAATTAGGTACACTGAGTGTTTGCTAGTATAATGGCTGAGTTAAAAAAAGTTAGAGTGTGCAATGCAGGCAGACGTGCTGCAAATATCGTTCCAATACTGTGAATTGACAAAAGTACAATAGCCACGTTTAGGATGCCACTAGGTACACTGAGTGTTTGCTAGTATAATGGCTGAGTTTAAAAAAGTTTGAGTGTGCAATGCAGGCAGACATGCTGCAAATATGTTTACAATAGTGTGAATAGACAAAAGTACAATAGCCACGTTTAGGATGCCACTAGGTACACTGAGTGTTTGCTAGTATAATGGCTGAGTTTAAAAAAGTTAGAGTGTGCAATGCAGGCAGACGTGCTGCAAATATCGTTCCAATACTGTGAATTGACAAAAGTACAATAGCCACGTTTAGGATACAACTAGGTACAGTGAGTGTTTGCTAGTATAATGGCAGAGTTTAAAAAAGTTAGAGTGTGCAATGCAGGCAGACGTGCTGCAAATAACGTTCCAATACTGTGAATAGACAAAAGTACAATAGCCACGTTTAGGATACAACTAGGTACAGTGAGTGATTGCTAGTATAATGGCTGAGTTAAAAAAGTTAGAGTGTGCAATGCAGACAGACGTGCTGCAAATATCGTTCTAATACTGTGAATTGACAAAAGTACAATAGCCACGTTTAGGATACAACTAGGTACACTGAGTGTTTGCTAGTATAATGGCTGAGTTTAAAAAAGTTTGAGTGTGCAATGCAGGCAGACATGCTGCAAATATGTTTACAATAGTGTGAATAGACAAAAGTACAATAGCCACGTTTAGGATGCCACTAGGTACACTGAGTGTTTGCTAGTATAATGGCTGAGTTTAAAAAAGTTTGAGTGTGCAATGCAGGCAGACGTGCTGTAAATATGTTTAAAATAGTGTGAATAGACAAAAGTACAATAGCCACGTTTAGGATGCCACTAGGTACACTGAGTGTTTGCTAGTATAATGGCTGAGTTTAAAAAAAGTTAGAGTGTGCAATGCAGGCAGACGTGCTGCAAATATCGTTCCAATACTGTGAATTGACAAAAGTACAATAGCCACGTTTAGGATACAACTAGGTACAGTGAGTGTTTGCTAGTATAATGGCTGAGTTTAAAAAAGTTTGAGTGTGCAATGCAGGCAGACATGCTGCAAATATGTTTACAATAGTGTGAATAGACAAAAGTACAATAGCCACGTTTAGGATGCCACTAGGTACACTGAGTGTTTGCTAGTATAATGGCTGAGTTTAAAAAAGTTAGAGTGTGCAATGCAGGCAGACGTGCTGCAAATATCGTTCCAATACTGTGAATTGACAAAAGTACAATAGCCACGTTTAGGATACAACTAGGTACAGTGAGTGTTTGCTAGTATAATGGCTGAGTTTAAAAAAGTTAGAGTGTGCAATGCAGGCAGACGTGCTGCAAATAACGTTCCAATACTGTGAATAGACAAAAGTACAATAGCCACGTTTAGGATACAACTAGGTACAGTGAGTGATTGCTAGTATAATGGCTGAGTTAAAAAAGTTAGAGTGTGCAATGCAGACAGACGTGCTGCAAATATCGTTCCAATACTGTGAATTGACAAAAGTACAATAGCCACGTTTAGGATACAACTAGGTACACTGAGTGTTTGCTAGTATAATGGCTGAGTTTAAAAAAGTTTGAGTGTGCAATGCAGGCAGACATGCTGCAAATATGTTTACAATAGTGTGAATAGACAAAAGTACAATAGCCACGTTTAGGATGCCACTAGGTACACTGAGTGTTTGCTAGTATAATGGCTGAGTTTAAAAAAGTTTGAGTGTGCAATGCAGGCAGACGTGCTGTAAATATGTTTACAATAGTGTGAATAGACAAAAGTACAATAGCCACGTTTAGGATGCCACTAGGTACACTGAGTGTTTGCTAGTATAATGGCTGAGTTTAAAAAAGTTAGAGTGTGCAATGCAGGCAGACGTGCTGCAAATATCGTTCCAATACTGTGAATTGACAAAAGTACAATAGCCACGTTTAGGATACAACTAGGTACAGTGAGTGTTTGCTAGTATAATGGCTGAGTTTAAAAAAGTTAGAGTGTGCAATGCAGGCAGACGTGCTGCAAATAACGTTCCAATACTGTGAATAGACAAAAGTACAATAGCCACGTTTAGGATACAACTAGGTACAGTGAGTGTTTGCTAGTATAATGGCTGAGTTTAAAAAAGTTTGAGTGTGCAATGCAGGCAGACATGCTGCAAATATGTTTACAATAGTGTGAATAGACAAAAGTACAATAGCCACGTTTAGGATGCCACTAGGTACACTGAGTGTTTGCTAGTATAATGGCTGAGTTTAAAAAAGTTTGAGTGTGCAATGCAGGCAGACATGCTGCAAATATGTTTACAATAGTGTGAATAGACAAAAGTACAATAGCCACGTTTAGGATGCCACTAGGTACACTGAGTGTTTGCTAGTATAATGGCTGAGTTTAAAAAAGTTAGAGTGTGCAATGCAGGCAGACGTGCTGCAAATATCGTTCCAATACTGTGAATAGACAAAAGTACAATAGCCACGTTTAGGATACAACTAGGTACACTGAGTGTTTGCTAGTATAATGGCTGAGTTTAAAAAAGTTTGAGTGTGCAATGCAGGCAGACATGCTGCAAATATGTTTACAATAGTGTGAATAGACAAAAGTACAATAGCCACGTTTAGGATGCCACTAGATACACTGAGTGTTTGCTAGTATAATGGCTGAGTTTAAAAAAGTTTGAGTGTGCAATGCAGGCAGACATGCTGCAAATATGTTTACAATAGTGTGAATAGACAAAAGTACAATAGCCACGTTTAGGATGCCACTAGGTACACTGAGTGTTTGCTAGTATAATGGCTGAGTTTAAAAAAGTTTGAGTGTGCAATGCAGGCAGACGTGCTGCAAATATCGTTCCAATACTGTGAATTGACAAAAGTACAATAGCCACGTTTAGGATACAACTAGGTACAGTGAGTGATTGCTAGTATAATGGCTGAGTTTAAAAAAGTTAGAGTGTGCAATGCAGGCAGACGTGCTGCAAATATCGTTCCAATACTGTGAATTGACAAAAGTACAATAGCCACGTTTAGGATACAACTAGGTACACTGAGTGTTTGCTAGTATAATGGCTGAGTTAAAAAAAGTTAGAGTGTGCAATGCAGGCAGACGTGCTGCAAATATCGTTCCAATACTGTGAATTGACAAAAGTACAATAGCCACGTTTAGGATACAACTAGGTACACTGAGTGTTTGCTAGTATAATGGCTGAGTTTAAAAAAGTTAGAGTGTGCAATGCAGGCAGACGTGCTGCAAATATCGTTCCAATACTGTGAATTGACAAAAGTACAATAGCCACGTTTAGGATACAACTAGGTACACTGAGTGTTTGCTAGTATAATGGCTGAGTTTAAAAAAGTTAGAGTGTGCAATGCAGGCAGACGTGCTGCAAATATCGTTCCAATACTGTGAATTGACAAAAGTACAATAGCCACGTTTAGGATACAACTAGGTACAGTGAGTGTTTGCTAGTATAATGGCTGAGTTTAAAAAAGTTAGAGTGTGCAATGCAGGCAGACGTGCTGCAAATAACGTTCCAATACTGTGAATAGACAAAAGTACAATAGCCACGTTTAGGATACAACTAGGTACAGTGAGTGATTGCTAGTATAATGGCTGAGTTAAAAAAAGTTAGAGTGTGCAATGCAGGCAGACGTGCTGCAAATATCGTTCCAATACTGTGAATTGACAAAAGTACAATAGCCACGTTTAGGATACAACTAGGTACACTGAGTGTTTGCTAGTATAATGGCTGAGTTTAAAAAAGTTTGAGTGTGCAATGCAGGCAGACATGCTGCAAATATGTTTACAATAGTGTGAATAGACAAAAGTACAATAGCCACGTTTAGGATGCCACTAGGTACACTGAGTGTGTACACTGAGTGTTTGCTAGTATAATGGCTGAGTTTAAAAAAGTTTGAGTGTGCAATGCAGGCAGACGTGCTGCAAATATCGTTCCAATACTGTGAATTGACAAAAGTACAATAGCCACGTTTAGGATACAACTAGGTACACTGAGTGTTTGCTAGTATAATGGCTGAGTTTAAAAAAGTTAGAGTGTGCAATGCAGGCAGACGTGCTGCAAATATCGTTCCAATACTGTGAATTGACAAAAGTACAATAGCCACGTTTAGGATACAACTAGGTACAGTGAGTGTTTGCTAGTATAATGGCTGAGTTTAAAAAAGTTAGAGTGTGCAATGCAGGCAGACGTGCTGCAAATAACGTTCCAATACTGTGAATAGACAAAAGTACAATAGCCACGTTTAGGATACAACTAGGTACAGTGAGTGATTGCTAGTATAATGGCTGAGTTAAAAAAAGTTAGAGTGTGCAATGCAGGCAGACGTGCTGCAAATATCGTTCCAATACTGTGAATTGACAAAAGTACAATAGCCACGTTTAGGATACAATTAGGTACACTGAGTGTTTGCTAGTATAATGGCTGAGTTTAAAAAAGTTGGAGTGTGCAATGCAGGCAGACGTGCTCTGCAAATGTCTTTGCACTAGTGGGACTATAGCAAAGTCCAATAGCCACGTTTAGGATGCCACTAGGTACACTGAGTGTTTGCTAGTAAAATGGCTTAGTTATAATGAGTTGGAGTGTGCAATGCAGGCAGACGTGCTCTGCAAATGTCTTTGCACTAGTGGGACTATAGCAAAGTCCAATAGCCACGTTTAGGATGCCACTAGGTACACTGAGTGTTTGCTAGTAAAATGGCTTAGTTTAAAAAAGTTGGAGTGTGCAATGCAGGCAGACGTGCTCTGCAAATGTCTTTGCACTAGTGGGACTATAGCAAAGTCCAATAGCCACGTTTAGGATGCCACTAGGTACACTGAGTGTTTGCTAGTAAAATGGCTTAGTTTAAAAAAGTTGGAGTGTGCAATGCAGGCAGACGTGCTCTGCAAATGTCTTTGCACTAGTGGGACTATAGCAAAGTCCAATAGCCACGTTTAGGATGCCACTAGGTACACTGAGTGTTTGCTAGTAAAATGGCTTAGTTTAAAAAAGTTGGAGTGTGCAATGCAGGCAGACGTGCTCTGCAAATGTCTTTGCACTAGTGGGACTATAGCAAACTCCAATAGCCACGTTTAGGATGCCACTAGGTACACTGAGTGTTTGCTAGTCTAATGGCTTAGTTATAATGAGTTGGAGTGTGCAATGCAGGCAGACGTGCTCTGCAAATGTCTTTGCACTAGTGGGACTATAGCAAAGTCCAATAGCCACGTTTAGGATGCCACTAGGTACACTGAGTGTTTGCTAGTAAAATGGCTTAGTTTAAAAAAGTTGGAGTGTGCAATGCAGGCAGACGTGCTCTGCAAATGTCTTTGCACTAGTGGGACTATAGCAAAGTCCAATAGCCACGTTTAGGATGCCACTAGGTACACTGAGTGTTTGCTAGGAAAATGGCTTAGTTTAAAAAAGTTGGAGTGTGCAATGCAGGCAGACGTGCTCTGCAAATGTCTTTGCACTAGTGGGACTATAGCAAAGTCCAATAGCCACAGATAGGATGCCACTAGGTACACTGACTGTTTGCTAGTATAATGGCTTAGTTATAATGAGTTGGAGTGTGCAGAGGACAAGAGGGTACAGTGGCAGGATTGTGGTGCTCTGGGTAGAGGAATGGAAGCCTGCCTTTCTATTCCCTCCTAATGGTGAAATGCAGGGAGGAAATCCCTGACCTTGGCTACACAGACGCTGTTGCTGTTTGCAGGACCTGTCACCTATGGCTCTCTGACCCTGCCGGTTTGAGCCCTTAAAAGGACTGCTATAAAGTGCTCTCCCTAAGCTGTCTAACGCTGTGTATGCAGCGCATACAGCTGTATCGGCGATAGGACTCAGGAGGACGGAGCTGCGACAGTGATGTCTGACACCAAAGACGCAGAAGGCAGATAATGACGTCCTGGAAGAAAATGCCCGGTTTTATAATGCAGGGACATGTGACATGGACATCCTATCACACATGCCGTTGCTTCTCTGGCTCAAAGTCCACTTAGCTGTGTGTGTGTCTGGGATTGGCTGACATGCTGGCCCGCCCCACAAGACGCGCGCGCTTAGGGAAGGAAGACAAGAAAAAAAAAAAAAAAATGGCGATCGCCATTATACAAACAGCAGTCATCTGAAGGCGCTGTTCACGCACACTATACACTGAAATGTGATAATAGTGTGATTCACAGAGTGACTTACACTATTACAGCAGAAACCAAGCTATGATTTAGCTTGTTTTTTGCTGCTAGAACCGTTCTCGAACGTTTCTAGAACTATCGAGCTTTTGCAAAAAGCTCGAGTTCTAGTTCGATCTAGAACATGCCCCAAAATCACTCGAGCCTAGAACTGGAGAACCACGAACCACGAACCGCGCTCAACTCTACTTAAGGGTACTTTACAAGCTGCGATATCGGTATCAAAATCGCTAGCGTGCGTACCCGCCCCCGTCGGTTGTGCGTCATGGACAAATCGCTGCCCATGGTGCACAACTTCGCCCGGACCCGTCACACTACTTACCTGCCTAGCGACGTCGCTGTGACTGGCGAACCGCCTCCTTTCTAAGGGGGCGGTTCATTCGGCGTCATAGCGACATCACTAAGTGGCCGCCCAATAGAAGCGGAGGGGCGGGGATGAGCGGGACGTAACATCCCGCCCACCTCCTTCCTTCCTCATTGCCGGCGGGATGCAGGTAAGGTGAGGTTCCTCGTTCCTGCGGTGTCACACACAGCGATGTGTGCTGCCGCAGGAACAACGACATCGCTACTCACCTGTAAACGATTTTTGGTGTTGGAGCGACCTCTCCAATACCAACGATTTTTACCTCTTTTGCGATCGTTTTAGGTCGCTCAGAGGTGTTACATGCTGCGATGTCACTAACGACGCTGGATGTGCATCACATACACCGTGACCCCGACGATATATCGTTAGCGATGTCGTAGCGTGTAAAGCACTCTTTAGTGTGAAAAGCCTCTTTCCACAGGTACTTGGACATCGTGCCATGTCTAAGTTCTCTGTTTTGCCTACTGAGCATGCACGGACAGATAGTCTGATATCTGAGACTGTTTTTCAGGCTACTGAGCATGCTCAGGCACTTTAGTGCATCAGAGGCTAGGTTTGGTAAGGATCTCACTGGGCATGTCCGTGAGGTGGCAAGCTCTGATAGGCCGAAACACATCAGGTGTCCTGATGATGTGGCTCCTCCGGACTGGCTCGCAGAGGCCCGCCCATTTGACACGGCACCTCACCATTGGTCATCAGACGATGACTGGTGAGGTGTTTGGGGCATGGCAGCCATGAGGTCATCAGTGATGTGACAGTTCTGGATAGGCTGCTGGTGATGTTGCTGATGACTTAGCACTCCGCTATTGGACCCTGGAGGTGCCATTGTGGTCCACCCTGGGTTTGGGGCAGACTCAGTTTATAAAAGGGGCTGGAGAACATGGAGGTGCGCAGTCTTCACATTTACTCAGACAGAGCACACCTCCATGTTAGACCCTCATTGTGGCATAAGCCATAGATTGGAAGCGGTAGGCAGGGTTAGGCGTTCGGTGCTTGTCACAACAAGACACCCGTGGCTCAGCACGTTAAGGTCAGGCACCAGGCTTCCACCTCCTACCATCCAATCCTGCTAGTGCAGCCCAGTGGAGTCACCTGGGCTGTGGCGCCACCTGTCCTCCTCATATTGGCTTCTCAGTCAATGCTACCGGTGTGACCAACTGGCCTGACGTGTCCTGTACACACATGTCCAGTTGAGAGCCCTAGTGGCCGGGAACGTCAATCAGGGGATCGCTCGGTCTGACGTGTCGTACCCACGTGGCCGACAGGTTGCTTTCGCGGCGGTCTTCCGGTCAACGCTACCTGGTCACCACAGCCTGACGTGTTCCCTGCACACGTGGTCGGTCTAGCACCAAATGTACACCAAAACGTTAACTGGGTTGTCGTCCGGTCTGACGTGTCCCTACACACGTGACCGATTCACAGGTCTCCTGTGCAGTCAATAGGGAATTCCTGGGCTGGGTGAGTGGACCCTGTGATGCTAGCAGGGTTCACAGGCTGTTTTTGAAAAAGAAACCCCAATATTTAATAAAAAATATACTTTATTACATTAAGCTAAAATCACCCACAGACATAAATACATTTAGTATCTCCACTGGGTTCATCCACATATCAAGGCAGATAAATAAGTATTAGTACACAAATAGCGTTTCCTTCCCGCAATCTCCTAATTCACCCAAGATGTTAACTCCTCCCTCAATGACCATAGGTTCAGTATTTCGATTTCAAGGATGTGATATATGACCAGTGCCGCTATTTTGGAAACTCCATATCAGGGGATATCATGGCATGCTGCCCGCTCCTGTTCCTAAAGGACTCTTGAGCTTGGAGATTATTGCTGTATCGCTCTTGCTCAGCCCTGTGTGTCTTATCTGGGGTGTTTAGGATCCATATTGAATGTTGGCATAAACTCATGGATTCTATCAATAAAACCTCCTGATGAACCCCTTGGTTCTATCCTACAAGGGGGGAAACGCGTCGAGGTATAAGAGGTGTAAGCTGTATCTTGAGGACTTGGGCTATCAATCAAGCACAGTATGTCTGGCTGATTACTGCTAATGGAAACATGGATATATCACATCCTTGAAATCGACTGATACCATGAAGAATGATGAAATATTTTCTTTCAAAAGATGGATTTTCAGTGGATATGCGATAATCAATTCATCTATCAAGAATTTATACCAAGGATTATTTTCTAGCTATTGGACTCTTTGTATTATTTCTGGCATTTTTTCTGTGCTTCCTTGATTGCTAAAGAAATTTTTTCTAGATTAACAGTTCAGATGATGGTTGTATGCCGACGTGAAGTCTCTGTTCTCTGGGGAATGACCTTTAGGCATTCCATTGTGCGCATTGTATTTAAATTAACAGTTCAGTTGATGGGTTGCGCCAAATGTGGTGTATCTGTCCTGTTGGCAGGGACCTATTAGGCATTCCACTCTGTGCATAGACTAAAGAGGGTACTTCTGTATTTCTCCTGGCTCTGATCAGTTCCC
The DNA here is from genome assembly GCF_048569485.1 of Anomaloglossus baeobatrachus. Classification (NCBI taxonomy): domain Eukaryota; kingdom Metazoa; phylum Chordata; class Amphibia; order Anura; family Aromobatidae; genus Anomaloglossus; species Anomaloglossus baeobatrachus. The sequence goes on along the minus strand of NC_134356.1, from coordinate 438,266,335 downwards.
GCTGTTGATATTGACGTTTGAATAGCGGACACTGAGGAAAATCAATAGGGGTTTCCAGAGGTAGCCTTCATATATCAGTTGTATTTATTGTCTCAGGTATTGCAAACTGGGTAAGTTGTTGGAGCTGGGCATTGAGACGACATTTGATTTTATTTGTCTCTATGGTCAGCTCCTTAACGGGATTGGCAGTTGGTTATATATATATGTCTGGATAAGAGAAATATTGCAATTATCAGTATTAATTAATTACAAATAACAAATACGTCTTCTATCTTATACTATCTCAATTTCCGTTTCCCTTGTCTCTTTGAAATACTGAATCTATGGTCATCGAGGGAGGAGTTAACATCTTGGGTGAATTAGGAGTTTGGGGGAAGGAAACCCTATTTGTGTACTAATACTTATTTATCTGCCTTGATATGTGGATGAACCCAGTGGAGATACTAAATGTATTTATGTCTGTGGGTGATTTTAGCTTAATGTAATAAAGTATATTTTTTTATTAAATATTGGGGTTTCTTTTTCAAAAACAATTTTTGACCCCTCTCTTATATCTACATATAGAGATATTATACAGGGTTCACAGTCTCCTGATCCACGTGTTACTTAACTTGGATCACGCCCCTATTATTTCAGAGCCACTCAGCTCTGTATTCTCCGCCTAACCTTTGGATTGCCAGCAGCTCCTTTGTCATCTGGAACACGGTGGGCCCCGAATGGCGACTGGGATATTTACCACCTTATCCTAATCTGCCAGTCCCCCCGTAATACTGGGTCCGGTACCAGGTCAACTTTGAAACTGTGCGGATCCGGACTTTTACAGTCCAGGTCTGCCCAGCCCTAGGGCCGGATCACTTATATTATTATTATTATTATTTATTATTATAGCGCCATTTATTCCATGGCGCTTTACAAGTGAGAGAGGGTATACGTACAACAATCATTAACAGTACAAGACAGACTGGTATAGGAGGAGAGAGGAGACCCTGCCTTGAGGGCTCACAGTCTACAGGGAATGGGTGATGGTACAATAGGTGAGGACAGAGCTGGTTGCGCAGTGGTCTACTGGACTGAGGGCTATTGTAGGTTGTAGGCTTGTTGGAAGAGGTGGGTCTTGAGGTTCCTCTTGAAGCTTTCCACGGTAGTGGAGAGTCTGATGTGCTGAGGTAGAGCGTTCCAGAGTATGGGGGATGCATGGGAGAAATCTTTTACGCGATTGTGGGAAGAGGAGATAAGAGAGGAGCAGAGAAGGAGATCTTGTGAGGATCTGAGGTTGCGTGCAGGTAGGTACCGGGAGAATAGGTCACAGATGTAGGGAGGAGACAGGTTGTGCATGGCTTTGTTTGTCATGGTTAATGTTTTGAACTGGAGTCGTTGGGCGATGGGAAGCCAGTGAAGGGATTGGCAGAGTGGCGAGGCTGGGGAGTAGCGACGGGAGAGGTGGATTAAGCGGGCCGCAGAGTTTAGGATAGATTGGAGGGGTGAAAGAGTGTTGGAAGGGAGGCCAGAGAGCAGGAGGTTGCAGTAGTCGAGGCGGGAGATGATGAGGGCATGCACTAATGTTTTTGCAGATTCTTGGTTAAGGAAAGCACGGATCTGGGAGATATTTTTGAGTTGTAATCGGCATGAGTTGAAGAGGGCTTGGATGTGTGGCTTGAAGGATAGAGCAGAGTTGAGGGTTACTCCAAGGCAACGAGCTTGTGAGACTGGGGTGAGTGAGCAACCATCAAGTTTGATGGAAAGGCTTGTTGGAGGAGATGAGTGATGAGGAGGAAAGACAATGAACTCTGTTTTGTTCATGTTAAGTTTTAGGAATCGCGCAGAGAAGAAGGATGAAATAGCAGACAGACATTGTGGAATACACCGTTCCATCTGCTTGTTTTCCATCTACACTGGAAATCAAAATTAGAGAACAATGTATGAGCACTTGCTTTTTTCAGAAATAATGTAATCTACATTGAACAACAGTTGACGATTTTTTTCAAAGGGGTACACCATGCCACTAGAACAGTGTTTTACAAAGGATCCAAAGTTTATCAACATAAAACCTTTATTTTGCCCAAAACATGATGATCATAATTAGAGAACAACAATGACTGTAACACTGAGATTATAACTACATTTTTTGAAGGTAACAACAGTCACCAATCAGTAGGAAGTGTACAGGCCTTTGCTTTGAACGACTCAGCACATCTGTAGCCACATGACATCACTAGTCTCTCCACTACTCTGGGGTGATTTTGGTCTATTCTTCTTCCAGTCTTTCCCACAGTTCTTTGACTGTTGTGGGTTTCTTGGCCATAACTTTGTCAACAAGGATTTTCCATATGTTTTCTATTGGGTTTAGATCAGGACTCTGGGTTGGCCATTTAATTGTTTCAATGTTTTCTGTTTCAAGGATCTGCTTTACCCATTTTGCTGTGTGATGGGGGCATTGTCCTGCATGAAAATTGCTGGCTGACTTGAGTAATGAATGCAAGTAAAGAACCACGTGTTGTTGAAGAAGGTTCTGATACATACTTGCATTCACTCTGCCATGTAACTGGAGGTCCAATTTCTGCTGCAGAAAACATTACCCAAACCATGACACTTCCTCCACCACCTTTCACTAACTTTTTAACACACTTTGGGTTCAGTCTTTCCCCAGTTTTTTGACAAACATAATGTTTCCCATCAGACCCAAAAAAATGAAACTTACTTTCATCACTAAAATGAACTGTGGACACTTCTCCTCTGTCCACACAATATGCTCCTCCCCAAAGGTGAGTTTAGCCTTTTGATTCTTTTTGATAATGAGAGGTTTGGTCACTGAAGAATGGGCTTTCAGTCCAAATGCTCTTAAACCTTGTGACACTGTATTATGAGACAGATCCTTAGGGGTGCTTCACACATAGCGACAGCGACAACGACGTCACTGTTACGTCACCATTTTCTGTGACGTAACAGCGACCTGGTAAGTCGCTGTTATGATCGCTGCTTAGCTGTCAAACACAGCGACGCAGCAGCAATCATAACATCGCTACATGTGCAGAGAGCAGGGAGCCGCGCACACACAGGGGCCAGATCGCTGCTCAGTGTCACACACAGCGAGATCGCTAATGAGGTCAATGTTGCGTCACCAAAACCGTGCCGTAGCAGCGATTTCGGTAGCAATCTCGCTATGTGTGAAGCACCCCTTACCCTGTTCAGTGCTTAACTGCCAAGCAATTCCAGCTGCAGTGCTGAAATGATTGCCTATGGAGATTTTCCGCATTATCCTGTCCTCTCTTTCATTTGTCTTTTGAAGGCGACCAGCCTTCTTGGGGTATTTGAAAGAGTTTGTGATGTTGTAAAAATGCAATTTTCTCAAAATCACAGCATTGGAACGACCAACTTCTCTTGCTATGGCTGATAGGGTCATTCCATTGGCCTTCATCTGGACAAGCTGTTGACAGAGAGTTTCAGTCACTTTGGAACGGTACACCATTTTTGCAAAGTCAGTGTAAACTGAAAAGTTAGTCTGCCAGTTAAATAGGGTTCCTCAGATAATTAAGGAAATTAGCACCAGGTGCCAGATTAACACCAATAACCTGCAGGTATCTGAAAGTGTTCTCTAATTTTGATCAGTGTTCTTTTTCATTGATCTCATTTACGTGCTTTTGAATAAATTCAATTTAAAATACTGCTAGCTTACTCTTGTTAGGCTATAACCACATAGGACTACACAATGAGCTTAACATTTAGGAAATTGTGTGTTGTTCTCTAATTTTGATCTCCAGTGTACATCTTCTCACTTCTCTGTTCTATGAAGCCAGACCTGTCAATCACAGAAGAATGGAGGGTAGAGATTGAAGAAAAACAAGCAGATGGGAAGGTGAATTTAAATAATTAGCCCCATCATGGAGAAATTAAGTTCTCCATCTTTACCTCACCTCTGCTCCATTTCTCGCATATGGGAGAATCGGATCACAGTGAACTGACACTCCACTCACACTCTGATCAATGTTTGAGCTATCATTAACATAATCAGTAGTGTTGAGCCACTCCCCTAGTGTTCGAGTTCAGTTCGGTTCATTGAACAGCGGGTGTGTTCGGCGAACGTTCGACGAACACCTTCGAACCCCATTGAAAACAATGTCAGGCAAACACAAACACATACAAACACATTATACATGTACACATACAGTTAATAAACATTGCCATTATACTTACAGGTCCCCGCGATGCGTCCTGCACTCTGTCTCCCGTCGCTTTTTCTTCCGATCATCGCTGTGCCCTCCCGGTAACCAGCACTGATGATATGACCTTCCGTGACGGTGTCATAGCATGTGACCAGTCACGTGTCTATTATCTCATTGGCTACAGACTGGTCACCTGGCTAGACGTCATGCTAGGTTCTGTCAGTGCATCTCGCCGGTACTCGGTGCTCGTTTGAGCATCTCCGTGCTTGGGCACATGCTTAACTCCCCATTCCTGCATGTCGGTGCTCTTTACAGAGTCAGCCCACATGCAGGGACTGGATGCCACAGCCGGTGAATAGCGGCACCAGTAATCAGGTGATCGGAGATCACCGTTGCTGTAGTAACCCGCCTGTCAGATTACTATAGCAACGGTGGCAGCGGTGACAACACCGCTTACAACCCACAGCCTCTGCTCACTCACTGAGTGATTAGACTGCACGGGAGCAGCAGCGTCTTCCTCCCATGCAGTGCTGTCTGATGTAGCAGAGCTGCATGGGTTGAAGGAGAAAGAAGACAGAAGTCCAGGATCGTGGAGGGGTGAGAGGGAGTAATAAACATAGAGTCTCTAAGTGTGTCTGTGTATTTATTTCTATTAAAGTATTTTTTCTCTGTGTGGTGTCTTTTTTTAACCCTTTATTGGAGATTCTTAATGGCCGGGTCAAACTTGCCTGACATTAAGAATCTCTGGCTTAATACTAGCTAGTAAAACAAAGCTAGTATTAACCCATTATTACCCAGCGAGCCACCCGTCACCAGGGCAGCTAGAAGAGTTGAATACAGCAGCAGAAGATGGCGCTTCTATGAAAGCGCCATCTTCTGGGGCGGCTGCGGACTGCAATTCGCAGCAGAGGGACCCAGAAACCTCAGACCAACCTGTGCTGAAATTCATGAAATAATTAAAAAAAGGGCTTCCCTATATTTTTAGTTCCCAGCCGGATACAAATAGGCAGCTGGGGGTTGAGGGCAGTCGTACCTGCCTGCTGTACCTGGCTAGCATACAAAAATATGGCGAAGCCCACGTAATTTTTTTGGTGGGCAAAAAACTCCTGCATACAGTCCTGGATGAAGTATGCTGAGCCTTGTAGTTCTGCAGCTGCTGTCTGCTCTCCTACATACACTAGTGAATGGAGCATGCTGAGCCTTGTAGTTCTACTCCCCCTGTCTCTCCCTCCAGCGTACAGTCCTGGATGCAGCATGCTGAGCCTTGTAGTTCTGCAGCTGCTGTCTGCTCTCCGGCATACACTAGTGGATGAAGTATGCTGAGCCTTGCAGTTCTGCTCCCCCTGCCTCTCCCTCCTGCATACAGTCCTAGATGGAGGATGCTGAGCCTTGTAGTTCTGCAGCTGCTGTCTCCTCTCCTCCATACAGACAGCAAACCGCAGCTGCAGAACTACAAGGTTCAGCATACTCCATCCAAAACTGTATGCAGGAGTTTTTTGCCCCCCCAAAAAATTACGTGGGCTTTGCCATATTTTTGTATGCTAGCCAGGTACAGCAGGCAGCTACGGGCTGCCCCCAACCCCCAGCTGCCTATTTGTACCCGACTGGGAACCACAAATATAGGGAAGCCCTTTTTTTTTTTAATTATTTCATGAATTTAATGAAATAATTAAAAAAAAAAAATGACGTGGGCTTCGCCCAATTTTTGTGTCCAGCCAGGTACAACTAGGCAGCTAGGGATTGGAATCCTCAGTGCAGGGTGCCCAAGCTTTCTGGGCACCCCTGCTGCGAATTACAGTTTGCAGCCGCCCTAGAAAATGATGCTTTCATAGAAGCGCCATCTTTTGGCGCTGTATCTAACTCTTCTCTGACCTGGTGACGGGTGGCTCGCTGGGTAATAATGGAGTTAGGGCTAGCTGTATATTATCAACTGGCCCTAAGCCCGAAATTCATGGTGTCACACCAATATTAGACATGGCCACCATGAATTTTTAGTACAGATAAAAAAAAACACAACACAGAAAAATATTTTTATTAGAAATTAAACACAACACAATTAGTGACTCCATCTTTATTGAAACAAAAGAACCCCCCTCCGCAGTAATCCTGGGTCAAGGGTCCCAAGCTGTTCAATCTGGATCCAATATCATCTGATCGGTTTGCTGGAAGGCAAAACGATCAGATGATGTGTCAGGTTCAAGGGCCTGAATCACATGACACAGCAGCTGATTGTATAAACGGCTTTTATACAATCAGCTGATGCATCAGTGCAAAAAAACAATCAAAAAACAAACTACACATTTCTGTGCAGACTCCTGTCCGGCAGCAGCAGCTGATAGTTTAGCCGGCCGGGCGGTAAAAAGCCAGCCTCACCGCTCGACTTATAGTGTCAGCTGATGCTGTCAGGTGACCGCATCAGCTGATCATCGCCAGGTCTCAGAGAGAGAAAAAAGAGAGAAAAGAGAGATAAAAGACAGAGAAAAGAGAGAGAAAAGAGAGCAATGCAGCCTCATTCCGTGAACTGCTCCGATTTTGGAGGTGTGTCCCACGGCTCACAGCTGATGTCCGGCTCCAATCCTCAGTGCATAATTAATTTAAATTATAATTAAATAATAATTATAATTTAAAATTATAAATAAATTAAATTAAATTCTTTACCGGGACGGCCGGGACTCGAACTCGTGAACTAATTGTCCTTAGACGACAGCTCTACCCATTGAGCAACTGTCTGTAATGAAAAGCATAGGAAGATTTGGTAATCTTGACCTCTGCATTGCAGTAGAGAATTTTTTTTAATTATTTATTTATTTCAGTGCACGATATAGACCCTCCTGCCGCCTGCGATTGGTTGCAGTGAGACAGCTGTCACTCAGCGTGTCTGACTGCACCAATCATGGGAGCCGGTGGGCGGGGAAAGCAGGGAATACCAGATTGAATAATGAGCGGCAGCCATTTTCAAAAGAGGAAAAGCCGCCGGAGCTTTGTGACAGCCGTGCAGCTGATCGGTGAGTAGGAAAGAGAGAGGGATTGTGCTGGGGTTACAGGACGCATGCAAATACACAACGTGCGCACATAGCCTTACTGTGAAAAGCCACGCTTTTGGTGATCGAACCGTTATCGAACGGTAACTCGAACGGTCGAACGTGAAGCAAATCGTTTGAGTTCGTCGAACGACTCGAACACCGCCCAAAACAACTCGAATTTGAAATTGGCGAACGGTTCGATTTGAACATTGGTCATCTCTAGTCATGAGTATCTCCCATCATTAGGAGACTTGTGACAGGTTTTGGACAAGAGTCTCGCATTGCATTGGGAGATTCTAGATTTTAAAATTGATTGGCTTCTTTTGGTGCAGCGAACTTGAAGCAAATCGTTCAAATTTTTCCAAAAGTTTTATTCATGCAAATCGAACATGAATTTTCAAATTAAGTACACCAGCATTATCAAGACTAAGAAATCTATTTAAAAATGTATAGTGTGTACTTTGTGAAATGTGATGACAGATTCACTTTAACCCCTTCCATAAGAGCCATAACTTTATTTATCTGTCCACATAGACATATGAGGGTTTGTATTTTGCAGCTCAAGATGTAGTTTTGAATGACACTGTGGCGCCCCTGAGGCTACAGTCGCCACAGGGTACTGCACCTCACTGAAGGTGTGGTACTCATCCAGAATCCAGGGGAGATTGGTATCGGTTCCACAACACACCAACTCACACACACAACAAGGTTGGCCTCGCCACTGGGGACTGGCTAGGGTTGGGACTTAAGGCAGTCACCAAACATGGGTGGCTGCCACCCCCTAGTGACAGGGAACCGGGGGAGGAACAGCCACCAGGGGGAGCTTGGAGCAACACAACAGTCAGGAGTTATCCAGCAGGAGAGGAAGAGAGCAGTCGGGTTTTACCAGTGGCTCTGGTGGGATGCAGGAGTCAATACGGTCGCCGACGGGAGAGCTTCATTGCTCCCTCGGGACCGGCGCGGTGCAGGGTGCAGAATCTTAGGGTGGATTAGAATTCAGGTTGTCCACCATAATCTGCAGGACAGGGAGATTTTATGTCCCCCTGGCCACCACAGTTCCCAAAACACAGTGCTACATAGGGTCCGGGGTCGTGATCTAAGTCTGGCTCCACAGCAGACCCGCGGCACCTGCATACGGGACAGGAGAAAACACTTTTCAAGAACCGGGGTCCCGAAGAAGCTTCACGCCACGGGGATCCATCTAAAAATGCGCAAGGAGGAAGTTCCCACCGTCCACTGTACCGGTTCTGACCTCCAATGGATCCGGGATCGACTGGGGACCATCATGGCAGTGACTGGCAGCTCCCAGGAAAACCAGGACTGAGTAAAGAGACCTTGAACCCACAGAGACTATGTCCGCCTGTCCTTGTCAGGGCCATCGCCCTGGACATCGACCCGCCCTTTGATGCCCATCATTACTACTCCCCTCTTCATCCTCCCCGAGGCCCGCTCCATCTGTGGGGAGCTTAAACATCTTAGCTGCTATGACCATCAGCCCCAGAGGACAGCGACAGCAGCGGCGGCTAATCCCAGGCTGCGTATTCGCAGGTGGCGTCACGAAACCAAACTCCAGCATTATCATTCCTCCCTTCTTTATTGTACACCTCAGTGCCACCCCAGACCTGACATCACCAGGCTCGGCGACGAGTAACAAGTTTAACCCCTTGCCCCTTGGGTGCTACAACACCTATTCAGTGTATATTACAATTTTATTTTATATTTGTAAATTTGTAAACAAAATTTGCTTTTGTCACCATCTTTCTTCAAGATGCATAACATCTTTATTTTTTTGTCAAAAGAGCTGGGTCGGATACTTGGATGGGCTTGACTCGTCTACCAAGTATAATGGAAGTTAATTAGGGACTCAAACATTTTTCTAGGAACTCTGCATGGTAGTGTTCGCTCATCACTAATGTTTAGTTGCTATTTCTTGCAATGTTACAGGGACTGAAAACTACAACTCTGGAATTTAATTTTTCATTACACATTTACTAATTGGGTTAATGAATTTTATATCTTGGTATACTGGACTTTTATTGATATGTGTAGTTTTTATGTCTTTATTTTTAATACAGGAAACGGGGGGTGATTTAAACTTTTATTTTTTTAACTGTTGCCCCAGTGGCATTTAACAGGTTATCAGCAGCAGGCAGATCTCAGCTCTACCTGTGGGTGTTAAGGCCCCGTTACACGCAGTGACATCGCTAACGAGATATCGCTGGGGTCACAGAATTCGTGACGCACATTCGACCGAAATACTCACAAAATCGTTGATTGTTGACACGTCCTTCGTTTTAAAAAAATCGTTGCTCGTTTGATATGCAGGTTGTTCGTCGTTCCTGAGGCAGCACACATCGCTACGTGTGACACCCCGGGAACGACGAACAATAGCGTACCTGCGTCCTCCGGCAACGAGGTGGGAGTGACGTTCATGCGGCTGCTCTCCGCCCCTCCGCTTCCATTGGTGGCCCGCTGTGTGACGTCGCTGTGACGCCAAATGAACTTCCCCCTTAAAAAAGAGTTTGTTCGGCGGCCCCAGCGATGTCGTTAGGAAGGTAAGTTGGTGTGACGCGTACCGGCGATATTGTTCGCCACGGGCAGCGATTTGCCCGTGACGCACAAACGACGGGGCGGGTGCTATCGCTACCGACATCGCTAGTAATGTCGCTGCGTGTAAAGCAGCCTTTAGATGCAGATGTTGACCGAAAAGACACAGCCATCATCTGCACGAAAAATAAAGCAGGCCCAGAAACTCAGAAAAACGAGGAGAACCTGACCTGACATATGACAAAAATGTACATCATATGTCAGTAAAGGACAAATAAATCTCCAAGTGTCAGCAATACAGAACCACAGAAACATGTCTTACTTTTACAGGCTTTGTAAAGAAAAATGTTGAATTGCTGGCATTACTTTTATTCAATCCCATTTCTCGGCTATGACTTTATATGTATATATGTATCCCAAGTCAGGGAAAAAAGGAATTTCGTTTATTCCATGATCACATCACAGGTACAGGTAGTGAGGGAGGGTGAGGATGTGCCACGCCGGACGACGGCGGCCGTTTCGCAAGTAGTCTTGCTTCTACGGGTCCAGTGCATGCAAAAGTGCTGCATCCGCCCTTAAATAACAGGTGATACGGGTGCAGCATTTTGTTGCGTGAATAGTGTGCAATTAAAAACACATTACCAGCTGCAGATACAAAGAGTGGACATAGAAACTTATCATGCATTAATGTCAAATGACTATATGCAATCCAGTACATACATATAAATAGTTAATCAAGTAAAATACTTCTTTTTATGCAAACTGTTTTTGGACATCAAGAGGAAAGAGAAAAAAAAGGAGAATAAATAATTTCTGTTATATCTGGTAGAAAGAATAAATAATTCTTATTATATCTGGTAGAAAAAGGGTTGTCAAATTGTTACCAGAATGTAAACCAGCACTATAGGAACACTGACAAGTCATTTTTGTCATTCAGGCCGAGAGGACCAAGGGCATTCAAGTCTATAATTAGTCTGGATTCTTTTCTAAGTAGGGAACGATGGGTGTCTCCTCCTGTGGGACAGGGGTTAATTTTCATTACCCCAGCAAACCTCAAGAGACGTGGGTTTCCACTATGGCAATCTTGCATGTGGGCAATTAAACGAGGTGAGCCTATCCCAGAGGCTATAGACTTGAAATGTTCCCTAAATCTGACATATAGAGGGCGAATTGTTTTGCCTATATAATATCTCTGACATGGACAGAAGATCACATATACGAGATAGTTGGACTTGCACGTAATAAGATCATTTATCTTAAACAGCTCATTGCCGATTTTTAAGGAATCTCCTGTGCAGTGATATTCGCAGAAGGGGCAGCCGCCGCACCTGCGATTTCCTTTAATCTTATTACGGTCTAACCAAGTACCTGGTTTTAAAGTGGTAATGCGGTTGTCAACAAGTAAATCTCCTATATTCTTACATCTCCTATATGAAATTAAGGGGCCTTCGTTTGTCATCTCATGAAGATCTTTATCCTTATTGATTAGATGCCAGTGTTTTTTTATGCTCGATTTAATTGCATCATACATAGAATTAAATTTAAAGTTAAAGACGCATCTATTTGAACTTGCATTTTTCGAAGTGGCAAGTATTTTATTATTTTTATTTCCGTCTTTATTCTTGTTTTCTTTAATTTTATTCTTATTTTTATGGTCGTAATTTAGAGATTTTTCGAGGGCCAAATTGATTACCGATACGGGATAGTTACGTTCTAACAGACGTTTTTTTAGATCTGATGCTTGATGTAGAAAGGTCTCAGGATTATTATGTACTCTTCTAAGGCGCAAAAATTGACTGTAAGGGAGGGCTCTCTTTGTATGGGAGGGATGCGCACTATTGAAGTGAAGTAGTGTATTCACTGCAGTAGGTTTCCTATATATCTGTCTCTCAATAACGCCGTCCGATACACTGAGTGTAACGTCCAAAAAATCAAGTTTTTGGTTACCGAAGGTGTATGTGAAGTACATATTATAGGAATTATTGTCATTTAAATATGACACAAAGTTCTCAAATTCGAGCGCAGAGCCATCCCATACAAAGAGGCCATCGTCCATATATCTGGCATATTTTTTTATGTGTTTCAGATATGGATTATTTAGACTATAGATAAAATCGTCTTCAAATGCCGCTAGAAAGAGATTTGCAAAGGTACATGCTGTGGGGGTACCCATCGCGGTACCCCCACACTGCAGGTACCACTGATCATCGAATTTAAATGCATTATGATGCAACACGAAGCTTAAAGCCTCGGTGATAAAATCCACCAAAACTGGATCCTGATTAAAGTTCAACAGAACTCTCTTGATAGTCTGCACACCCTGATCCTGTGGGATACGGGTGTACAGACTCTCAATATCCAGAGAGGCAAGCGAGAACCCTTTCTGCCATTGAAAATTGTCAAGCATTTTTATCAGATCTCCCGTATCTTTCAAGAATGAGGGGATACGGGTGAGTAATGGTTTTAGTAACCACTCCAGGTAATGTGACAGAGGTTCTGTTACTGAACCTATTCCTGCCACAATAGGGCGGCCAGGGGGGGAGGCACTGTTCTTATGAATTTTTGGCAAGTAATACCAATGCGGTTTTTTTGGATATAGAGGAAGTAATTTTTCTGCGGTTTTTTTAGAGATAGTGCCTAAACTCACATACTTATGCAGAAAACTTCTAAGTTTTTGAATAAAAGACCAAGTTGGATCACTTGACAATTTTTTGTAAACTCTTGTATCCTGAAGTTGCCTATTAGCTTCTTGTATATAGGCTGCTTTTGTTAAAAGAACAGTGGCGCCCCCCTTGTCCGCCCTACGAATAATGATGTCTTTTTGTGATTGTAGGAACTTTAGTGCTGCAGTCTCCCCTTGGGTGAGATTCTTGGGAAGAGAGGGATATTTTAAAGCCTGTATGTCTTTTATCACTAGCTCTTGGAATAAATCTATATTGTTCCCAGGGGTGAGCGGGGGACAAAAAGTAGATTTAATCCCTTTTTTAAATACAGTACTTGATACAGAATTCACTTGAATATTTTCAGTATCCATAGAATTAGATTCACTGTGATAAGGGTCAGCCAGGCTTAAAAGTAAGGACGCATCTTTTTCAATGGCCACATAGTCTTTATTCAGACCGAAGAAACCTAGCGGGCCTATTTTGCATTGCAAGTCGGTTTTTTCAGGGATGGATTGACTTTTCTTTTTATTATTAAAGAATTTTTTTAGATGTAACTTCCTACAGCCCTTAAATAAATCAATCTGAAAATCAGTTATATCAAATGATTCTGGTATACAGTAGTTCAAACCCTTTTCTAACACAGATGACATATCAGATGTTAATATGAGCGGAGTAAGATTAAATATCTTGCGTAAGCCAGTAGTACTATTGTCTGATAAACTGGAAGAAGCCTCTATGCACATTGTAGATTGTGAATTTGAAAAAACATCAACTGTGCCTGTTGTAGAAAGCATATCAGAAACAGTCACTTCAGACTCAGCACATAAGGCTGTTAATCCCTCCAGGCGACGCTCTTGCGTTTTCCCGGATTGGGTTTTGTTCCTACATCTCCGCCGACCTCCTCTCCTTGTAGATCTTCTAAAGGGAGATTTTCAGATGTCGAGGCTTGTGGAACAGCGGAGGTTTTTAATTTTTTTGTAGGAGCTATATCCTCGGTTCCACTCGAGTCTGAGTCTGTGGTCCAGGCATTTTTCTTAGCGGTTTTTGATGTAAATTTTCTCTGGTGTCTCTGAAAAAATCTTTTATTCCCAGACAAGGATGTTTTTTTCCAGGAGAAGACTTGGTTGTTCTCATAGTCTAATTTGTCTCTGATAAATTTTTCTTTTTTATTTTCTTTAATCAGAGTTTGGAATGGTAGGAGTTTTTTATCTAATTTCGATAAAAAGGTGTTCCATGCTTCCTTTGAAATGCGACTTTCCATTTCTTGTCTCAATAAGAGTAATTCATTAGTGATTTTTAGATGTTCCTCCTGATTCTTTTTGAGCACAATGTCTAGAAATCGCATGGAGCATTCTTGTTGTATATTGTCCCATTCCTTTTTAAATACCATATCGTCCTGGTAAAAGGATATATTTTTAGAGACACGCAAACCTCTAGGGACACGTTCAATGTCTTGATATGCTTTTAATGACTGTACTGTCCAAAATAGGCTGGTTTCCCTTTCGGCCAGATTCACAATCCTTTGCTCCAAACTCTTGGTGCCCATAATTTCTATGTTCACCTTGTCATTACAACTGGTAAAAAACGTAGCAGCATCCTCCCTCCCTGCAAGTATACTTTTGTCCGTTATATCCATAGATGTGTCAGACATTTTTATAGCACAATGCCAAAGGTAATATAAGCGTGCACTCACGGTAATAGAGAAAGTCCAGGTTCCATAAAGCTGAGTTGAGAATACCGGGCACCGCTAAATCCTGAATGGCTGACAAAGCTGTGCTTCCACCTGGGTGCGTGTCCCACAGAAAAGGCAATACAAAATCCACGATGTAGATATGAAAAGGTCGCACTCCAAGTCAGGGAAAAAAGGAATTTCGTTTATTCCATGATCACATCACAGGTACAGGTAGTGAGGGAGGGTGAGGATGTGCCACGCCGGACGACGGCGGCCGTTTCGCAAGTAGTCTTGCTTCTACGGGTCCAGTGCATGCAAAAGTGCTGCATCCGCCCTTAAATAACAGGTGATACGGGTGCAGCATTTTGTTGCGTGAATAGTGTGCAATTAAAAACACATTACCAGCTGCAGATACAAAGAGTGGACATAGAAACTTATCATGCATTAATGTCAAATGACTATATGCAATCCAGTACATACATATAAATAGTTAATCAAGTAAAATACTTCTTTTTATGCAAACTGTTTTTGGACATCAAGAGGAAAGAGAAAAAAAAGGAGAATAAATAATTTCTGTTATATCTGGTAGAAAGAATAAATAATTCTTATTATATCTGGTAGAAAAAGGGTTGTCAAATTGTTACCAGAATGTAAACCAGCACTATAGGAACACTGACAAGTCATTTTTGTCATTCAGGCCGAGAGGACCAAGGGCATTCAAGTCTATAATTAGTCTGGATTCTTTTCTAAGTAGGGAACGATGGGTGTCTCCTCCTGTGGGACAGGGGTTAATTTTCATTACCCCAGCAAACCTCAAGAGACGTGGGTTTCCACTATGGCAATCTTGCATGTGGGCAATTAAACGAGGTGAGCCTATCCCAGAGGCTATAGACTTGAAATGTTCCCTAAATCTGACATATAGAGGGCGAATTGTTTTGCCTATATAATATCTCTGACATGGACAGAAGATCACATATACGAGATAGTTGGACTTGCACGTAATAAGATCATTTATCTTAAACAGCTCATTGCCGATTTTTAAGGAATCTCCTGTGCAGTGATATTCGCAGAAGGGGCAGCCGCCGCACCTGCGATTTCCTTTAATCTTATTACGGTCTAACCAAGTACCTGGTTTTAAAGTGGTAATGCGGTTGTCAACAAGTAAATCTCCTATATTCTTACATCTCCTATATGAAATTAAGGGGCCTTCGTTTGTCATCTCATGAAGATCTTTATCCTTATTGATTAGATGCCAGTGTTTTTTTATGCTCGATTTAATTGCATCATACATAGAATTAAATTTAAAGTTAAAGACGCATCTATTTGAACTTGCATTTTTCGAAGTGGCAAGTATTTTATTATTTTTATTTCCGTCTTTATTCTTGTTTTCTTTAAAACAAAATTCTTTTAAATGACAATAATTCCTATAATATGTACTTCACATACACCTTCGGTAACCAAAAACTTGATTTTTTGGACGTTACACTCAGTGTATCGGACGGCGTTATTGAGAGACAGATATATAGGAAACCTACTGCAGTGAATACACTACTTCACTTCAATAGTGCGCATCCCTCCCATACAAAGAGAGCCCTCCCTTACAGTCAATTTTTGCGCCTTAGAAGAGTACATAATAATCCTGAGACCTTTCTACATCAAGCATCAGATCTAAAAAAACGTCTGTTAGAACGTAACTATCCCGTATCGGTAATCAATTTGGCCCTCGAAAAATCTCTAAATTACGACCATAAAAATAAGAATAAAATTAAAGAAAACAAGAATAAAGACGGAAATAAAAATAATAAAATACTTGCCACTTCGAAAAATGCAAGTTCAAATAGATGCGTCTTTAACTTTAAATTTAATTCTATGTATGATGCAATTAAATCGAGCATAAAAAAACACTGGCATCTAATCAATAAGGATAAAGATCTTCATGAGATGACAAACGAAGGCCCCTTAATTTCATATAGGAGATGTAAGAATATAGGAGATTTACTTGTTGACAACCGCATTACCACTTTAAAACCAGGTACTTGGTTAGACCGTAATAAGATTAAAGGAAATCGCAGGTGCGGCGGCTGCCCCTTCTGCGAATATCACTGCACAGGAGATTCCTTAAAAATCGGCAATGAGCTGTTTAAGATAAATGATCTTATTACGTGCAAGTCCAACTATCTCGTATATGTGATCTTCTGTCCATGTCAGAGATATTATATAGGCAAAACAATTCGCCCTCTATATGTCAGATTTAGGGAACATTTCAAGTCTATAGCCTCTGGGATAGGCTCACCTCGTTTAATTGCCCACATGCAAGATTGCCATAGTGGAAACCCACGTCTCTTGAGGTTTGCTGGGGTAATGAAAATTAACCCCTGTCCCACAGGAGGAGACACCCATCGTTCCCTACTTAGAAAAGAATCCAGACTAATTATAGACTTGAATGCCCTTGGTCCTCTCGGCCTGAATGACAAAAATGACTTGTCAGTGTTCCTATAGTGCTGGTTTACATTCTGGTAACAATTTGACAACCCTTTTTCTACCAGATATAATAAGAATTATTTATTCTTTCTACCAGATATAACAGAAATTATTTATTCTCCTTTTTTTTCTCTTTCCTCTTGATGTCCAAAAACAGTTTGCATAAAAAGAAGTATTTTACTTGATTAACTATTTATATGTATGTACTGGATTGCATATAGTCATTTGACATTAATGCATGATAAGTTTCTATGTCCACTCTTTGTATCTGCAGCTGGTAATGTGTTTTTAATTGCACACTATTCACGCAACAAAATGCTGCACCCGTATCACCTGTTATTTAAGGGCGGATGCAGCACTTTTGCATGCACTGGACCCGTAGAAGCAAGACTACTTGCGAAACGGCCGCCGTCGTCCGGCGTGGCACATCCTCACCCTCCCTCACTACCTGTACCTGTGATGTGATCATGGAATAAACGAAATTCCTTTTTTCCCTGACTTGGAGTGCGACCTTTTCATATCTACATCGTGGATTTTGTATTGCCTTTTCTGTGGGACACGCACCCAGGTGGAAGCACAGCTTTGTCAGCCATTCAGGATTTAGCGGTGCCCGGTATTCTCAACTCAGCTTTATGTATATATGTATATAATGTATATTTTGCTCAATTGTTATCGCTTTCTAAATTACAATCAGATTGTGGCTGTGGCTTAATAAAATCACCCTGAGCTTTGGTAAAAGCTAATTTAGCGGCACTGTCATCTGCTGCAACCTCATGGTTTTCCTAGCAAATGATTTAGAAGTTTTCATGTTCTATACTAATTGGCTGACTCATTTATCTTCAAATACACCATAATCCAGCTGTCATACTCTGTGCCTATGACGCCTGGGAACATTTTGCAACTGCAGGAATGGATTTTTTTATGAGCTGAATGAAAGTCACATTTCAGACAAGCAAAGAGGCCACATAAATCTGTTACTGCAATCCATATACATTTACAGCATTTACAGTAATGGTTGCGTGATGCAAGATGTTGTATTCTACTGCTGAAAACAGATTTACAGAATTCAGCTGTAAAAAGCTCTAAAATTAACATGATCTATACAGAGTGCCTGGTATTTATTGTTTTATCTGCTGTATAGTTTATAGAAATGAATGTTGAGAATTTAGAAAACAGCAGGATTCAAAGTATGCCACAAAGAAATAAAAAAAACCCATCAGCACTGGACAAAATGAGCCAAGTGTGAATGTGACACCCCCGGACTATCAGGTCGTCACAGGGTACTGCACGCTCTTTCCCCTGTGCAGTATTAAAATCCCTCATGGTTCTGGGTCCCCATCTTACAGTGCTGACTCCAACAGCAAATCAAATCCTAGGTACACCCTGCACCACACCCACCAGACACACCAGTGAGCGGCTTTAAGTGGTATAGGGTCGCCCACCTAGGGGTCAGGAAGGGAAGGTGAGGAGTGTCAGTACACAGTAGAGTGGAGTAGAGTGAAGTAGAGGAGGCATGTAGCGGTGGCTCCCAAGAGTAGCTGTCTAGGTTGCAGACGGTGGTCTGGACCTAGAGGAGTCGGACCCCCGGTCGCAGGGGACTAAAGCGGGCTTTACACGCTACGATTTCGCTACAGCGATCTCGTTGGGGTCACAGATTTTGTGACGCACATCTGGCCGCTGTAGCGATGTCGTAGCGTGTGACTTCTAGGAGCGATTTAGATCGTTACAAAAATGTCCAAAATCGCTCCTTGCTGACATGGGGGTCCGCTGCCAGTTATTGCTGCTGTTGCTGGGGCGAAGTTGATCCTCGTCCCTGCGGCATCACGCATCGCTACGTGTGACGCCGCAGGAACGAGGATCATCTCCTTACCTGCCTCCGGCCACAATGCGGAAGGAAGGAGGTGGGCGGGATGTTATGTCCCGCTCATCTCCGCCCCTCCGCTTTCATTGTAGACTAGAGGTATATGGTGTGCACACAGCCAGAAATAAAATAGAGGGGGTTTGAGGTGCTAGTGAGTGGACCAGGGTCCAGGCTATAGTGTATAAATTCAAAACACTGCACTCTCATTCAAGGTGAGGTAGAAAAAGAGACCAACAGATTAGTTTTTTTAGTTTAGTCAAAACATTTTTTTGTATTTTTATATATAGACAATATAAGTGGAGGGGACGTTTCGGCCTAAACATAGGCCTTCTTCATGCCAAGTTACACTCCATAGAAGAAAGAGCTAGTTTTTCAAAATTAATACTGCAAGTGTAGAGAAAAGGAGGTATTGGGGAAACCCAGGGCTTTGTCTTTTCTATTAGTCACAGAGAGCAAGTCCTGGTTGGTATTAGTATATGATCTCACAGTGTGAATGCTCTGGAAAGGTTTGATAAGGGCAACCATAGGATGTTTAGACTTGTGATCCCTTGTAGAATTTTTTATAGTCAATTCAGCAGGTGCAGGGATAATACGGAGATCCGCACAAAGTGTATCGTCATCAGTGGTAGTCACAGAGTATATGTCCTTATTGGAATTCACATGGAGTTTTTTAATATGGCTTCTTGTGTGTGCTAAGCCAAATCTTATAACTTGCAGTCCCTTGGAACTGTAGTGATTATTTAAAGCCACGTGTTGCAGGGAGTTGTTGATAACAGGAAACTTGCTACCATCTGTATAATCCCTCTGGTCTGCTGTCTTCCCAGACTGTGGCAAAATGCGGTCCACCTAGGGGTCAGGAAGGGAAGGTGAGGAGTGTCAGTACACAGTAGAGTGGAGTAGAGTGAAGTAGAGGAGGCATGGAGCGGTGGCTCCCAAGAGTAGCTGTCTAGGTTGCAGACGGTGGTCTGGACCAAGAGGAGTCGCACCCCCTGTCGCAGGGGACCAAAGCGGGCTTTACACGCTACGATTTCGCTACAGCGATCCCGTTGGGGTCACGGATTTTGTGACGCACATCCGGCCGCTGTAGCAATGTCGTAGCGTGTGACTTCTAGGAGCGTTTTTGGATCGTTACAAGAACGTCCAAAATCACTCCTCGCTGACATGGGGGTCCGCTGCCAGTTATCGCTGCTGTCGCTGGGGCTAAGTTGATCCTCGTCCCTGCGGCAGCATGCATCACTACGTGTGACACCGCAGGAACGAGCATCATCTCCTTACCTGCCTCCGGCCACAATGCGGAAGGAAGGAGGTGGGCGGGATGTTATGTCCCGCTCATCTCCGCCCCTCCGCTTTCATTGGGCGGCCGATTAGTGACGTCGCTGTGACGCCGAACGGACCGCCCCCTTAGAAAGGAGGCGGTTTGCCGGTCACAGCGATGTCAAAGGGCAGGTAAGTACGTGTGACGGGGGTGCGCGATTTTGTGCGCGACGGGCAGCGATATGCCCGTCGCGCACAAACGATGGAGCCGGGTCTCATGCTAGCGATATCGGGCCGGATATCGCAGCATGTAAAGCCACCCTTAGGCAAAGTGCCTGGACCTGTTAAAGAGTACTTAAGCAAGCATTGTTGACCTTAGGGAGATCCATCCACAGACAGCTGTTTCGGGGTATTTGCCCCTCATCAGTGTGGAGTAGGAATCTGGCTAGTGGGGGCAATGCCTAGTAAAAGACTACTTAAGCAAGCATTGTTGACCTTAGGGAGATCAACATATCCACTGCGGAGACACCATCATGTGTTTCTCAACGCAGTGATTCTAGAGCAAAGCCCCCTGGGAAGTATGCAAATGAGAAAGCCGCGGAGACACCATCACATGTTTCTCAACGCTGGCAGGAAACTAGCCAGGTCTTTCACCGGGAAGGAACAACCACGGGAAGGGCAGTCTCCAGTCAAAGAGACCACCTATACCAAACATGGTTTCCATCCACAGACAGCTGTTTCGGGGTATTTGCCCCTCATCAGTGTGGCGTAGGAATCTGGCTAGTGGGGGCAATGCCTAGTAAAAGACTACTTAAGCAAGCATTGTTGACCTTAGGGAGATCAACATATCCACTGCGGAGACACCATCACGTGTTTCTCAACGCAGTGATTCTAGAGCAAAGCCCCCTGGGAAGTATGCAAATGAGAAATCCGCGGAGACACCATCACATGTTTCTCAACGCTGGCAGGAAACTAGCCAGGTCTTTCACCGGGAAGGAACAACCACGGGAAGGGCAGTCTCAAGTCAAGGAGACCACCTATTCCAAACATGGTATCCATCCACAGACAGCTGTTTCGGGGTATTTGCCCCTCATCAGTGTGGAGTAGGAATCTGGCTAGTGGGGGCAATGCCTAGTAAAAGACTACTTAAGCAAGCATTGTTGACCTTAGGGAGATCAACATATCCACTGCGGAGACACCATCACGTGTTTCTCAACGCAGTGATTCTAGAGCAAAGCCCCCTGGGAAGTATGCAAATGAGAAAGCCGCGGAGACACCATCACATGTTTCTCAACCCTGGCAGGAAACTAGCCAGGTCTTTCACCGGGAAGGAACAACCACGGGAAGGGCAGTCTCCAGTCAAGGAGACCACCTATACCAAACATGGTATCCATCCACAGACAGCTGTTTCGGGGTATTTGCCCCTCATCAGTGTGGAGTAGGAATCTGGCTAGTGGGGGCAATGCCTAGTAAAAGTCGCTGTGACGCCGAACGGACCGCCCCCTTAGAAAGGAGGCGGTTTGCCGGTCACAGCGATGTCAAAGGGCAGGTAAGTACGTGTGACGGGGGTGCGCGATTTTGTGCGCGACGGGCAGCGATATGCCCGTCGCGCACAAACGATGGAGCCGGGTCTCATGCTAGCGATATCGGGCCGGATATCGCAGCATGTAAAGCCACCCTTAGGCAAAGTGCCTGGACCTGTTAAAGAGAACGGTCAGCAGCCTGATCCTATCACCGGTCCGGGACCGAAGGTACGGCAGGGTACACGGACCCTAGGTCAGGGAGAAGCTTTAGGCAACCCGTCAATTAACCTGCGGAGAGCGGAGCCTTTATGGACTTTTCCCACTAGCTCCAGAATCAGGGCACTAGCGCAACGAGGGGGATAGGGCATTCCATTCAAGCAGCACACTAAAATTCCAAGCGTGAGCCCTGAGAGCAGGCTCCCACACTTAGCCACAGTGGGGAGCGGGGCCCGTCAAGTTCCAGACTACCGGGCCACCACGGTGAATCTAAACTTTGTGCCAGGAGGCAGGTCATGGATCATCAGGCAGCACTGCAGGGGATGGGACCCGGACAAGCTCCCCTTGAGCGGCAGTGGTGTCCAGAGACTTGGTTTACCCGGTTGTCAGCGTCAGCTTACTGGCTGAGTGAGTACATGAGTGATCTCCCCGTCACGGCACCCAGTATCATCTTTCAGAGTCCCGGGGCATACCCCTACCCGTGGAGGGTAACGACACCTCGCTGCCCCATTAGATCACCCTGGGTACTCCCAACAGCAGCGGCGGTACTGCCAATTACCGCACACCCTGGGTGGCGTCACAAACTATAACTCCCCTGTAAATATCCCCTTTTACTTTAGAGTGTGGCCCCTAAGCCCCCGGGTCCGGAGACCCTGGAGCCACGAACGGACACTGCCCATGGATCCGAGCGGTTCGATCCGCTGTTGGGGAGGTACATGAACAGGTGCAAACTGCTGTCAAATGTAAATAGGTGCAAACTGCTGTGACTGCAATAATATACAAGTGCACTTGTGTGCCTGCATGTATATGAGAACATTGAATATATTAAAGGGAACCAATCATCAGGATTTTCGTATATATCCTAAAGGCAGTGCTATACTGACACTATCAGGCTGAAATGCCTTGCGAAAATATTCGGCTACCTTGAATTTTTCAACCTTTCCCCACTTCTCAGGTTTCAAACATAAAGATAAAAATGTTAATGTTATGGTGAACAATCAACAACAAGTGGGACACAATTGTGAAGTTGAACGAAATTTATTGCTTATTTTAAACTTTTATAAAAAAATAAATAACTAAAAAGTGGGGCGTGCAATATTATTCGGCCCCTTTACTTTCAGTGCAGCAAACTCCCTCCAGAAGTTCATTGAGGATCTCTGAATGATCCAATGTTGTCCTAAATGACTGATGATAAATAATTCAGGGCTGTGGAGTCGGAGTCGGAGCTCATTTTGGTGGCGTCAGAATCGGAGTCGGTATAAAATGCTCCGACTTCGACTCCTAAAATATATAATAAATTGGGTACAGTAGTGCAATGCAGAGTGTGATGAAATTTTTTTCATAGGAATTTGGGAAACTTATGAAATGTCCTATAAATTTCTGTTCTATTCCTGATCTTAGGCTGCTTTCACACACAGCGTTTTTGCTGCGCTTTTTGAGGATACGTTTTTCAGCTGCAAAAGCAGATCAGCTTTTTAAAAAACCGCATCACCTGAAAGTTTTTTGAGCTCATAAATAATGCTTTCAATAGCAAAAGCAGATTAGAAAAACGCCACAAGCTGACTGCTCATTCTTTGTGAGGATCCTCACAAAACACTGTGTCTGAATATCCTATATTGAAACCCATTGCCTTTGCTGGGATGCCCAGAGTCACTGCATTTCACTGAATTATTTTTCCATCAATGTTCGATATGTTTGTAACAAGAAAGAAATTGTTAGTAAGACACTGGCAGTAAAAGATAGTAAAGCTCATCACACCAGCCAGTTTCTCCAGGCCTTAGTGGAAAACGTTCTGTAAGATTAGGAACGCAAAAAAGAACAGGTTCTTGCCATTGTAACGAACAATGCTTCAAACATAAGTACAATTAAACTGATGAATGAGAGTAATGAACAACAGCTAGAAGAAAGTTTAGGATTTAGTATGTGTGAGATGGAGCCACAGCGCTGTTCATGTAACTGAGGAACAAACAGATATTACAACAGAAGAACAGCAAAATGATACTTTAGGATTAGAGGATCTTGTTGAACCTGCTTCAAAACACTTTCATATTCATCACATGCGCTGTGTTGTGCACACGCTGCAGCTGGCAATAAGAGATAGTCTGCAAGAGGGACCCCGGTTTCACACATCCGTCTTTTCGCCGGTTTGGCGCACTCCAGTACAGTGTATACAGTACAGTGGCAGCGCGAAAAACGACGGTCACATGCTTTCATATGACCGATACATGTGACCCGAAAGTTGTGGCGCTGCCACTGTACTGTATCATACTGTACTGGCGTGCGCCACATCCGCCAAACCGGCGAATAGCCGGATGTGTGAAACTGGGCGGACATGCTGGAAATCTGATTGGAAAAGAGAGGAAGTTGGTTATTGCCGCCAGAACACCTAAAATTAATTCAATCTTGAAGAGACGTGCTGGGGAAGGGGCAATTGTTGATCAAGCCACTCGGTGAGGCAGCACTTATTTAATGACTGAGCGGTTGCTTGAACTAAAATCGTTTCTTATAGATATGGTGAACCCTCAAGTAACCGTAAATGAAGGTCAATGGACACAGGTGGCTGAATTGAAGGAATTGCTTAATCACCCATTTACTGTGACTAAAAAATTACAAGCTGACAAGCAGGACTGCCAGGCAAGAGGACTTGGGGCCTGACAGTGCTACTGCTGCCATATCTTCATCCTCATCAGATGAGGAGTTTAACTTTGACAAGTATTTGGATGACATGGAGCAGCAAAGTGTTGCCGCAAGGAAAAAGATTTCACTCCGTTTCCTATAGCAGCAGATTGACCAGATTTCTGTAAAATTTTTCACTTGCTCTCAAAGAAATAGAAATAGAAAAATTCAACCGTTCATCAAAACTAACTGTGCATGAGGCAATTCCTTTATACCCGGAAATTGTTAGAGATGTTGCCCATGTGGTTACGGCTTTGCCTCCAACCCAAGTTAGTGTAGAGAGGTTGTTCTCTAGCCTTAAATATTAGGTCAGATTTGAGGTCATCTGCGAAGGAGGATCTGATGGAAGCAATTCTATTTCTTAAAACAAATTCATGGACTGCAAAAATGTCATTTAGTATGTTTTTGTTGAAAACTAATTTTTGCCACTTACATAGTGTATTACATAGTGTTATTACACTATGTAAGTGGCAAAAAACAGTTTTCAACAAAAACATACTAAATAATAACATTTAGTATAATGCTTATATTTGAGTGAAAAATGTATTGTAGTACAAAGTGAACATCAGACATTTAATCATTTTTACGATACAATAATCAAGATATTTAGATAGAACATAAAATATATTTATTGGAATGCAACCTTAGAACACAAAAAACTGTAATAAATTGTAAATATGTAATAAAATATGTAATTTTATATATATATATATATATACTAGAAGGTGGCCCGATTCTACGCATCGGGTATTCTAGAATTTACGTATTGTGTAGTTAATGTATGATTTTTGTTATATATATATAGATGTTGTTGTCTGTAGTTAGCAAGTGTTTGTGTAGGGCGCTGTACATGTTCTGGGTGTTGTCTGGGTGTGGCGGGGGATGAGAGCGGTGTTGTTTGTGTGTTGCGTTGTTTGTAGAGCGCTGTGTGTCTGTATCATTGTGTATGTGTGTTGCGCGGTTTGTGTGGGTGTGTGTGTGTTTTGGGGGGAGGTATGTTTTGTGCAATGTGTGTGTTGTGAGGTATGTGCGTATATTTGTGTGTGCCGCGGTGTTTGTGTGTTGGGTGTTGTGTGTGTGCGGCGTTGTGTGTGTGGGTGTCTGTGTAGGGCAGTGTTTGTGGTTCCCAGTGTGTGTGTGGTGTGTTGTGCAGTGCGTGTGTGGCAGTGTGTGTGTGTGTTTTGGGGAGAGATGTGCACCCCCCATCGTGCTCCATCCCCCATGCTGCGCACCCTCCATCATGCTCCATCCCCCATGCTGCGCACCCCCCATCGTGCTCCATCCCCACTCCCCATTGTGCTCCATCCCCTATGCTGCGCATTCCCCATCGTGCTCCATCCCCCATGCTGCGCATTCCCCATCGTGCTCCATCCCCCATGCTGCGCACTCCCCATCGTGCTCCATCCCCCATGCTGCGCACTCCCCATCGTGCTCCATCCCCTATGCTGCGCACTCCCAAACGTGCTCCATCTCCCATGCTGCGCACTCCCCATCGTGCTCCATCCCCCATGCTGCGCACCCCCCATCGTGCTCTATCCTCCATGCTGCGCACTCCCCATCGTGCTCCATCCCCATGCTGCGCACTCCCCATCGTGCTCCATCCCCCATGCTGCGCACCCCCCATCGTGCTCCATCCCCAATGCTGCGCACTCCCCATCGTGCTCCATCCCGCATGCTGCGCACTCCCCATCGTGCTCCATCCCCCATGCTGCGCACCCCCCATCGTGCTCCATCCCCCATGCTGCGCACCCCCCATCGTGCTCCATTTCCCATGCTGCGCACTCCCCATCATGCTCCATCCCCCATGCTGCGCACCCCCCATCGTGCTCCATCCCCCATGCTGCGCACTCCCAATCGTGCTCCATCCCCTATGCTGCGCACTCGCAAACGTGCTCCATCTCCCATGCTGCGCACTCCCCATCGTGCTCCATCCCCCATGCTGCGCACCCCCCATCGTGCTCTATCCCCCATGCTGCGCACGCCCCATCGTGCTCCATCCCCATGCTGCGCACTCCCCATCGTGCTCCATCCCCCATGCTGCGCACCCCCCATCGTGCTCTATCCCCCATGCTGTGCACTCCCCATCGTGCTCCATCCCCATGCTGCGCACTCCCCATCGTGCTCCATCCCCCATGCTGCACACCCCCCATCATGCTCCATCCCCCATGCTGCGCACTCCCCATCGTGCTCCATCCCCCATGCTGCGCACCCCCCATCGTGCTCCATCCCCTATGCTGCGCACTCCCAAACGTGCTCCATCTCCCATGCTGCGCACTCCCCATCGTGCTCCATCCCCCATGCTGCGCACCCCCCATTGTGCTCCATCCCCCATGCTGCGCACCCCCATCGTGCTCTATCCCCCATGCTGCGCACTCCCCATCGTGCTCCATCCCCATGCTGCGCACCCCCCATCGTGCTCCATCCCCCATGCTGCGCACTCCCCATTGTGCTCCATCCCCCATGCTGCGCACTCCCCATCGTGCTCCATCCCCCATGCTGCGCACCCCCCATTGTGCTCCATCCCCCATGCTGCGCACTCCCCATCGTGCTCCATCCCCTATGCTGCACACTCTCAAACGTGCTCCATCTCCCATGCTGCGCACTCCCCATCGTGCTCCATCCCCTATGCTGCGCACTCCCCATCGTGCTCCATCCCCCATGCTGCGCACTCCCCATCGTGCTCCATCCCCTATGCTGCGCACTCCCAAACGTGCTCCATCTCCCATGCTGCGCACTCCCCATCGTGCTCCATCCCCCATGCTGCGCACCCCCCATCGTGCTCCATCCCCCATGCT
The DNA here is from genome assembly GCF_048569485.1 of Anomaloglossus baeobatrachus. Lineage (NCBI taxonomy): Eukaryota > Metazoa > Chordata > Amphibia > Anura > Aromobatidae > Anomaloglossus > Anomaloglossus baeobatrachus. The sequence goes on along the minus strand of NC_134356.1, from coordinate 438,239,464 downwards.
GCGCACTCCCCATCGTGCTCCATCCCCTATGCTGCGCACTCCCAAACGTGCTCCATCTCCCATGCTGCGCACTCCCCATCGTGCTCCATCCCCCATGCTGCGCACCCCCCATCGTGCTCCATCCCCCATGCTGCGCAACCCCATCGTGCTCCATCCCCCATGCTGCGCACTCCCCATCATGCTCCACAGTCACACATCAGACATTAAACACGCACACATCTGATCGCATACACTCACACACACACCTCACATCTCCCTCTGCCCACCGGTGGGCGGTCCCAGCAGCTGTGCTGCACGCCGTGCTCCTCTGCCGACACTCACGGATCCGATCGCATACACTCACACACATACACTCACACACATCCGATCGCATACACTCACACACATCTGATCGCATACACTCACACACATCCGATCGCATACACGCGCTGACAAAATCACAACATCCGGAGATACCATATGCTTCCGGCCATGTGATCCTCCGGCAGGTCCTGGAAGATCACTACACAGTATCGCCGCCGAGAAGCAAGCGATATCACGGGATGTTGTGAGTATGTGGATGCGATCTGGTGTGTGGGGGTGTGTGTGTGTGTGTGTGTGTGTGTTCGTTCCGCCGCAGGACCTTGATGCGCTCACCTCGTGTGGGGGGCGGAGCCGAGGCGAGCACCCAATCCGTGCGGGGGGGGGGGGGGCCATGGCGAATCCGTGAAGCCGAGTGGCCAATCCGTGCGGGGGGGCGGGGCCATGGCGAGCCCAGCGGCCAATCCGCTGTTTGTCACCGTAACGACATGGCCAATCCGTGCGAGGGGGGGCGGACCCGAGGCGAGCGGCCAATCCGTGCGGGGGGAGGAGCCAAGGCAGGCGAGCGGCCAATCCGTGCAGGGGGGCGGGGACATGGCGAGGCCAGCAGCCAATCCGCTGTTTGTCACCGTAAGGACATATCTGTCACGCTCCCCGGGTCCTTGGCTTCCCTCCCCGGGTCCTCTGCTCCGCTCCCCGGGTCCTCAGCCCCGCTCCCCGGCTCACCTGCCACGCTCCCCGCTCTCCAGCCTCCGGTCCCCGTCCTTCCCAGGCCCCCTGGTCCCCGTTCGCGGCGCCCGACGGCTTCCCAGGCCCTGGCTGGCTCCCCTGCGTCCTCTTCTCAGCCTCCTTCCCTGGCTTCTGGCACCCGGGCTGCGCGCATGCGCATTAGGGCGCGCGCGCGGTCACTGACCCTTTCTTAAAGGGCCAGCGTCCATTAACAGGTAATGAGGCTAATCAGGTACAGGGTATAAAGGGGTGTATTGTCCAAGGGGGCGGGGCCTGATCTTCGTGTTCCCTAAGCTAGGAGTCAGGTCTCCTGGTGTTTCAGTGCATGTACTCACCTATCTCTCTTTGTAGAGCCGTGCTTGCCTCGCCATCCAGTCCTGCCGTATCCTGAACCCCGAACGCTGTCCTTCTGCCATCCTGACAGTCCGCACCATCTCGGATCCCTGCGGTGACCCGTCATCTTGCTCCCAAGGTTCCGGACCCCGCCTGACATCATCTCGGCTTCCGAACCTGAGCTGCGTCACCCGGACTACCACCCATAACTCCGTAGTCCCAGGGACTTCTCCGCTATTCCCGTGTGCAAGGACTGTTCTGCTGTTTCTAGTGTTCCAGCTGCCGGACTCTTTCCTACCATCTAGGAGTTCGGTCCAGTGGATCCACCTCCTGGGCCTGCCCGTACACCTGGCCGTGACAGTAAGATCAGGCCATGGATCCCGCTGCAGCACTAGCGGCCTTGCAAGAGGAACTCCAACGCCAGCGTGAAGTCCAGACCCGCATGCTGAACTTCATGACTTCCGTGGACACCCGCCTGACCATGCTACAAGCGGCAGTCACGTCTACAACATCCCAAGCCGCCACTAGTCAAGCCACGTCCCCCGCTCCCGTGGCCGCTTCTTCGGATGCTTCCAGACTGCGTTTGGCCTCACCACCCCGGTACGCCGGAGATCCCAAGACTTGCAGGGGGTTTATAAACCAATGCTCCCTCCACTTCACGCAGCTGCCACATCTGTTTGCCTCCGACCAAGCCAAGGTCGCCTTCATCATGTCTCACCTGGAGGGCGAGGCACTGGCGTGGATGAACCCGTTGTGGGAGAAGGAGGACCCTATGACCAAGGATCTTCAAGAGTTCCTGCAGGCCTTCCGCAGCACCTTTGACGAGCCGGGACGCGCCTCTGCGTCTGCTTCATCCCTCCTCCGCTTACGTCAAGGAACACTGACGGTGGGCCAATACGCCATCCGTTTCCGCACGTTGGCTTCTGAACTCGGGTGGAATAATGAGGCCCTAACAGCCGCCTTCTGGGAAGGACTCTCGAGTTGCATCAAAGATGAGTTGGCGGGTCGTGACGTGCCCTCCACCCTAGATGCCCTGATTGCCCTAGCAACTCGAGTGGACATTCGTTTTCAGGAGCGCTCCAAAGAGCTGTCTCGGGAGAGACGTCCGGTACGACATTCCCCTCCTCCACAGAAGCCCTCCGTATCGCAGTCATCAACAGCTGGGATTCCCGTCCACGAGCCCATGCAGATCGACCGAGTACGGCAATCTGAACAACGTCGAGCAGAGCGGCTCGCCAAGGGCCTCTGCTTTTACTGCGGAGAGGACACTCACCTCCTACGCTCCTGTCCGGAAAGGCCGGGAAACTCCAAAGCCTAGGGTTGGTAGGAGAGGCCACCCTAGGTGCTGGGACTCTCTCAGACCCGGTTATGTGGACTGTGCAAGTGTCAACGGGAGAGACGCGCTTCACGGCTGAGGCATACCTCGACTCTGGAGCAGCAGGCAATTTCATCCAGCAGGCCACGGTGGACAAGTACCAGCTGCCTGTTACTCTACTCGAGAAGCCCCTAGTGATTGCCTCTGTGGATGGGAGACCCCTCTCTGATACCATCTCCTGGGTCACCAGACCGGTCGAACTGCGTATCGGTGCCCTGCACACCGAGAACATCACTCTCTACGTCCTTCCACACATGTCCCACCAGATCCTGCTGGGACTTCCCTGGTTGCGGACACACGAACCATCAGTCAGCTGGGGTACTGGCGAAATCACCCGATGGGGTTCTGCTTGTCATGAGAAGTGTCTGAAGTCCATACAACCTATCCGACGACCTCCGGTTCCAGAGAACCTACCGGAACTGCCCTCGGCCTATTGGTCCTTCGCAGACGTTTTTGACAAGAAGGAGTCTGAGGTACTTCCGCCACACCGTCCCTACGATTGTGCCATCGACCTGCTCCCAGGAACAACACCACCTCGAGGACGGATATATCCGTTGTCTCCGGCCGAAACCAGGGCCATGTCTACCTACATCACAGAGAGCCTGGCAAAAGGATTCATCCGGAGATCCTACTCTCCTGTGGGAGCAGGCTTCTTCTTCGTGAAGAAGAAAGAGGGTGACCTACGCCCATGCATCGACTACCGGGGTCTAAATCAGATCACCGTCAAAAACAAGTACCCTCTGCCGCTCATCCCCGAATTGTTCGACCGGCTCAGAGGAGCCCGTGTGTTCACCAAGCTGGATCTTCGGGGTGCCTACAACCTAGTTCGTATCCGCTCTGGGGACGAATGGAAGACCGCGTTTAATACTCGCGATGGGCACTATGAATACTGCGTGATGCCCTTCGGCCTGTGTAACGCACCAGCAGTCTTCCAAGAATTGGTGAACGACATATTCCGGGACCTCCTCTACGTCTGTGTCGTAGTTTATCTGGATGACATCCTTATCTTCTCTCCGGACCTCCAGACCCATAGAGAGAACGTACAGCTGGTTCTGCAAAGACTGAGGGAGAATCGTCTTTACGCCAAATATGAGAAGTGCGTCTTTGAGCAGTCTTCTCTCCCTTTCCTGGGATACATCATCTCGGGCACTGGACTGCAGATGGATCCAAAGAAGGTCTCCTCCATACTCAACTGGCCTCCTCCTTCTGGACTGAAGGCAATCCAACGGTTCCTGGGATTCGCCAACTACTACCGCCAGTTTATCCCTCACTTCTCTGCCCTGACTGCTCCTCTCTCCGCTTTGACCAAAAAGGAGGCTAATCCAAAGGACTGGTCACCTGCGGCCGACGCCGCGTTTTGCTCCCTGAAGCGAGCATTTGCCTCCGCTCCTGTACTCCACCGTCCGGAGTTAAACCGCCAGTTCACCTTGGAAGTGGATGCCTCCTCCTCGGGGGCTGGAGCAGTGCTCATGCAGAAATCCTCCTCCGGCAAGATGGTGACTTGCGGTTTCTTCTCCAAGAGCTTCTCAGCGCCGGAACGTAATTACACCATCGGTGACCGAGAACTATTGGCGGTCAAACTGGCTCTGGAGGAGTGGCGCTACCTCCTGGAAGGAGCAGTGTACCCCGTGATTATCTACACGGACCACAAGAACCTGGAATACCTGCGGTCCGCTCAGCGACTGAACCCATGGCAAGCCAGGTGGTCCTTATTCTTTGCCAGGTTTGACTTCCAGCTCCATTTCAGACCCGCGGACAAGAATGTACGCGCTGATGCCTTGTCTAGGTCTTTCGTGCCCATGGAGCAGGAGGAAGAGACTACCCAACCTATCATCCCTCCTAGCAAGATTATTCCGGTGGCCCCTGTCACTCTGGCCCAGATACCGCCCGGGAAGACCTATGTCTCTGAGACTGACAGGCAAAAAGTGTTACACTGGGGTCATGCCTCCAAAACAGCCGGTCATGCAGGCCAGAAGAGAACATGGGGTGCGATTGTACGCCATTACTGGTGGCCATCCCTTCGCACGGACGTCGCTGCTTATGTCTCTGCCTGCTCCTCTTGTGCCAGGAACAAGACGCCCAAACACCTGCCCTATGGCCGTCTTCTGCCTCTGCCTATACCCTCAGTTCCGTGGCAACACATAGCGATGGATTTTATTACGGACTTGCCATTATCCTCCGGACACACAGTCATATGGGTCGTGGTGGACCGGTTCTCCAAAATGGCTCACTTCGTCCCTATGGCCGGACTGCCCTCTGCTCAGGAACTCGCGGAAGCCTATATACATCACATCTTCCGCTTGCATGGCTTTCCATCCCACATCGTGTCCGACAGAGGAACTCAGTTCACCTCCCGCTTCTGGAGGGCGCTCTGCAAGCATCTGGGAGTGACTCTGGACTTTTCTTCTGCTTACCATCCTCAGTCTAATGGCCAAGTGGAGAGGGTCAATCAAATCTTGACATCCTTCTTACGTCACTATGTCAACGCCCATCACGACGACTGGTCCACGCTTCTGCCTTGGGCTGAATTCTCACATAACCACCATATCAGTGAGTCGTCCTCCAAATCTCCCTTCCATGTCGTTTACGGACTTCAGCCCTCCGTTCCATTGCCTATATCCCCTTCTTCGGATGTCCCTGCGGCTGATACTGTAGCCCGTGACTTCGCTACCATTTGGGACTCTGTCAAGGCGTCTCTTGGACGCGCTTCCCAGCGGATGAAGAAACACGCTGACAAGAGGCGTCTGGACCCTCCGTGTTTCTCTCCTGGTGACCTGGTCTGGCTTGCTTCCCAGTACATCCGATTGAAGATACCTTCCTACAAGCTGGGTCCTCGCTACATCGGGCCGTTTAAGGTCCTCGCCAAGATCAATGAGGTCTCCTACAAGCTACAGCTCCCGGCCACGATGAGGATTCCCAACTCTTTCCACGTCTCCCTGCTCAAGCCGGTCGTCCTTGGTCCCTTCTCCGCTGCTGCCTGTCCGGCTCCTCCACCTATTGCCGATGACGACATCTATGCGGTAAGGGATATCGTGGCCATGAAGACCGTTCGAGGTCGTCAGTTCTTCCTGGTGGACTGGGAGGGGTATGGTCCTGAGGATAGGTCCTGGGAGCCCAGGGAGAACGTGGGCACTCCTCTGATCCGTGCCTTCATGTCCCGGTTGCGGGGAGGGGGGCGTGGGGGGGGGTACTGTCACGCTCCCCGGGTCCTTGGCTTCCCTCCCCGGGTCCTCTGCTCCGCTCCCCGGGTCCTCAGCCCCGCTCCCCGGCTCACCTGCCACGCTCCCCGCTCTCCAGCCTCCGGTCCCCGTCCTTCCCAGGCCCCCTGGTCCCCGTTCGCGGCGCCCGACGGCTTCCCAGGCCCTGGCCGGCTCCCCTGCGTCCTCTTCTCAGCCTCCTTCCCTGGCTTCTGGCACCCGGGCTGCGCGCATGCGCATTAGGGCGCGCGCGCGCGGTCACTGACCCTTTCTTAAAGGGCCAGCGTCCATTAACAGGTAATGAGGCTAATCAGGTACAGGGTATAAAGGGGTGTATTGTCCAAGGGGGCGGGGCCTGATCTTCGTGTTCCCTAAGCTAGGAGTCAGGTCTCCTGGTGTTTCAGTGCATGTACTCACCTATCTCTCTTTGTAGAGCCGTGCTTGCCTCGCCATCCAGTCCTGCCGTATCCTGAACCCCGAACGCTGTCCTTCTGCCATCCTGACAGTCCGCACCATCTCGGATCCCTGCGGTGACCCGTCATCTTGCTCCCAAGGTTCCGGACCCCGCCTGACATCATCTCGGCTTCCGAACCTGAGCTGCGTCACCCGGACTACCACCCATAACTCCGTGGTCCCAGGGACTTCTCCGCTATTCCCGTGTGCAAGGACTGTTCTGCTGTTTCTAGTGTTCCAGCTGCCGGACTCTTTCCTACCATCTAGGAGTTCGGTCCAGTGGATCCACCTCCTGGGCCTGCCCGTACACCTGGCCGTGACAATATCCCAGGACACAATTTTGGAGCAAGACAGACAGACAGACAGACAGACAGACAGAATAAGGCAATTATATATATATATATATATATATATATATATATAAATATAGTATTCATGCACACACAAGATATATATGTAATCTGCTGTATATTACATATTGTATAACATATTATTACAGTTTTTTGTGTTCTAAAGTTGTATTCCAATAAATACATTTTATGTTCTATCTAAATATCTTGATTATTGTATCATAAAAATTATTAAATGTCTGACGTTCACATTGTACTACAATAAATTTTTCACTTAACTATAAGCAATATATGTGGGAGTCGGACTCGGTGCAAGGGAAATTGAGGAGTCGGAGTCGGAGTCAAAGGTTTGGCTTACCGACGCCACAGCCCTGATAAATATAAGCCACCTGTGTGTAATAATAAAGTCTCCGTATAAATGCACCTGCTCTGTGATAGTCTCAGTGTTCTGTTTAAAGCGCAGATAGCATCATGAAGACCACGGAACACAACAGGCAGGTCCGTGATACTGTTGTGGAGACGTTTAAAGCTGGATTTGGTTACAAAAAGATTTCCAAAACTTTAAACATCCAAAGGAGCACTGTGCAAGCGATCATATTGAAATGGAAGGAGTATTGTGACTCCCTGGACTAGCCAGGTAGTCACATACATACCAACATACACACACACCCTAGGCAGTTACACCTGCCAAACACAAAACCCTTGTTGCCTCCCTCCAGAGTCTAATGTCTACACCAGGTGGGGCGGAGCCAGGCGGTTGGCCCCACCCACCGAGGAGTTCACAGGCCTGGAGGCAGGAAAAGGTGTCAGATTAGTCTTGGAGGTGAAAGTGAGAGGAGTGAACACTTGGGTGTCTGGGTTGAAGCCCAGACACTGACAGCAAGGTTGGCAGACGGTGGTGGCCGTCTGCAGGAGTTGGTGAAACTCTGCAGAGCCGTAAGGACCGGGGTCGGGCGTTGGCCCGCCGGTACCAGACCGGGGAATGGAGTGAAGCTAAGCACACAGGCAGGGCCATCGGACCCCGACCAGGCTTGGAGCCGCCGTCAATAGTCAAATCCGAATGTGACAGGAACCCCAGGGGTTTCCCAACTACCAAGTCCCGATTGAAGGCAACCGCTCACACCGTGAGGATATACAGCCACCGCCACAGGCTAGAGATCCAAGGGCCAGCGCCTGCGGGCAAAACGGGCTCCTACACGCCGTAGAGCGGACTACCGGGGGGCAACCACAGGAGTCAAGAACTTTCTACAAGGTGCAGGGAAAGACAGCCACCATCAGCCGTCCGGGGAGAGCACAACAACAACACTGCAGCCAGCTGCGGGCCCCGTCCATCTGGCCGTTTTGGTTTACCTACGACTCTGTCAGTGATTGTCTGAGTGAGTAGACCAGTGCCGTCCGGCACCGCGCCGCGCTGTCCCTGCAACCCTGCACCCCAGCCATCCAGCCTCCCCATTACACCACTGGGCCCTGGGATCACCAACCCCCCTACCCACGGAGGGGACAACATCCCAGCTGCATCCTACCATCTCTCCCGGGAACCCCGTTACCAGCAGCGGTTGTGCCATCATCACCACGTCCCGTGGGTGGCGTCACGAACAATGTCCCTAAACATACCACCCATTTTCACTCACGGGCGAGGAGCGCTGCTCGAGTCCCCGGGTCCGGCCCACCGCTCGAGCCACCGAGCAGCAGCAGCAGAAGCCCGGACCCGAGCGTGGCGAGTGCGTCCCCTCCGCCCGCAACAGTATCATACCACTGCAAATCTACCAAGACCCGGCCGTCCATCCAAACTTTCATCTCAAACAAGGAGAAGACTGATCAGAGAGGCAGCCAAGAGGCCCATGATCACTCTGGATGAATTGCAGAGATCTACAGCTGAGGTGGGAGAGTCTGTCGATAGGACAACAATCAGTAATACACTGCACATATCTGGCCTTTATGGAAGAGTGGCAAGAAGAAAGCCATTTCTCAAAGATATCCATAAAAAGTGTTGTTTAAAGTTTGCCACAAGCCACCTGGGAGACACACCAAACATGTGGAAGGTGCTCTGGTCAGATGAAACCAAAATCGAACAATTTGGACAGAATGCCAAACGATATGTTTGGCGTAAAAGCAACACAGCTCATCTACCTGAACACACCATCCCCACTGTCAAACATGGTGGTGGCAGCATCATGGTTTGAGCCTGCTTTTCTTTAGCAGGGACAGGGAAGATGATTAAAATTGATGGAAAGATGGATGGAGCCAAATACAGAACCATTCTTGAAGAAAACCTGTTGGAGTCTGCAAAAAACCTGAGACTGGGATGGAGATTTGTCTTCGAACAAGACAATGATCCCAAACATAAAGCAAAATCTACAATGGAATAGTTCACAAGTAAACGTATCCAGGCGTTAGAATCGCCAAGTCAAAGTCCAGACCTGAATCCAATCAAGAATCTGTGGAAAGAGCTAAAAACTGCTGTTCACAAATGCTGCTCTCCATGTAACCTCACTCAGCTCGAGCTATTTGCAAAGGAAGAATAGGCAAGAGTTTCAGTCTCTCGATGTGCAAAACTGATAGAGACATATACCAAGCAACTTGCAGCTGTAATCGCAGCAAAAGGTGGTGCTACAAAGTATTAACTTAAAAGAAACAAATAATATTGCTCGCTCCACTTTTTAGTTATTTATTTTTTAAAAAAGATTAAAATAAGCAATAAATTTCATTCAGTTTCACAATTGTGTCCCACTTGTTGATTCTTCACCATAATATTAAAATTTTTATCTTTATGTTTAAAGCCTGAAATGTGGGAAAAGGTTGAAAAATTAAAGGGAGCCGAATACTTTTGCAAGGCACTGTAGCTTTGGTGGTCAGCTTGGATATATAGGTTTTGAAATCCAAGAAAGTAAAGTTTATAAAATCATCAGTTTCTTGAGTGACAGCAGCTGTGGATCAGATAATATCTGAGGGGTATTCATAGCTATCCCCTCCCACTGTTAGAATTAGCATAAGTATTATACAATCGATTTAATTTTTGCACTTGCAGGACCTGTGCTGAGGTCATACCCATGTGACCAGAAGGTGTGGGGCCTCACCCAACAAAGCTGATACCAGTAAGCAACATTTTTCTTTTGGCTGAGGCCCTGCCCCTTCTGGTCCCATGTGTATGACCTCAGCACAGATTCTATAATGAAAATGGAACAGCACCTGGATAGCATCCAAGTCATATTTGATTTTTTTCACAAACCTACAGACTTACATTGACAAGATTAATCGGAGGCTAAAATCAAAATTTGGACGTTTCCATTATTTTGTGAAGACCACTCATCAAATACATGGACTTGTGGTACTAATTCTATCCATGAAACACATGGATATAGCTCATACGTGAAAAACTGATGTCTGAATTAGCTCTAAGGTCTCTTGTAGATATCAGTGATTTTTTAAATATACAAAAAAAGGTTCAATTTTCATCAGTGTTTTGGATGAGATTTTCATAAGAAATCTCATGCTTACTGCACTTTTATTTTTTTACGCACTGTAAACTGACCCACAATGCATGTTTCAAATCGCACCATACCACAGCGACACGTCGCTGTTCTGACAGCGCTGCAAGATGTTACTCCATGTGGCTCTCCTCTTATGTGTATGTTTGAAAAATGTTGTTGACTGAAACGTCACACGTACACAGAGGCCACATTATTCTAAAATAAAAGCCTGACTTTGATTTTAAAATAAAATTTCTCTTATTTGTACAGAGTTTTATTTGTGGATCTTCCACATTGAATTGCATTAGATATGGAAAATCCACAGGTAACACATGCACATGCGTTTCTGCAGCAGAATCGTTGTTGTACAATATCTCCTGGTTGAAAACTACTTTTGAAGGCACAGTGCAAAGTGAGAAAGGGAAAAAGCGCTACATTGAAGCTCAGATTTAGTTGGAATGGTTTGTGGGTGTCATATCACACTGGCAGAGCTGCTGAGGTGCCAGAACAGCAGAAATCCCCCACAAGTCACCCCATTTTACAAACTGCCTTCCTCAAAAAATTAATTCAGGGGTACAGTGAGAATATTTACACCACAGGTATGTTACAAAATGTTATACTATTGGGCAGTGAAGAAAAAAAGTTACATTTTTACCACTAAAATGTACTTTTAACCCTAGATTTCCAATATTTACAAGAAGGATAGGTAAATATGGCCCCATAATGTGTTACACGATTTCTCCTGAACGTTGCAATACCCCAAATATGACTGTACAGTACTATTTGGCCGCACCGCAGGGCTTGGGAGGTTAAGGAGTGCCATTTGATTTTTGAAGCACATTTTCCTAAAATAGTTTGCAGACTCTATTTACAGAGCCCCTATAGGGTGCTTTACACGCTGCGACATCGCTAGCGATAGCTAGCGATGTCGAGCGCGATAGCACCTACCCCCATCGCTCGTGCGACATTTGGTGATCGCTGCCGTAGCGAACGTTATCGCTACAGCAGCGTCACATGCACATACCTTGGCAGCGACGTCATTGTGACTGCTGAACAATCCCTCCCTCAAGGGGGAGGTGCGTTCGGCGTCATAGTGACGTCACTGCGGCGTCACTAAGCGGCCAGCCAAAAGAAGCGGAGGGCCGAGAGGAGCGGGACGTAACATCCCGCCCACCTTCTTCCTTCCGCATTGTCGGTGGACGCAGGTAAGGAGATGTTTGTCGTTCCTGCGGTGTCACACAATGGCGATGTGTGATGCTGCAGGAACAACGAACAACATTGGACCTGTGGCAGCAGCAATATTAAGGAAAGGAGCGACGTGTCAACTGTGGAGACACGGGGGTCAGTGGGTGCTCTCGGCCGCCTTTAGAAAGACAGCATGGCCCAGGGCTCATCCCAACTGAACGCCCGACCTCCTTAACTATGGGCGGAACACTACTTAAGACAACACAGGATGAGGGAATCACAATATTAAGACCTTATTGGATCCCCAAACAATTAACGGCACATAGCACATAACCAGCAAAACACACAAATGTAACAGGCAACAGAGTCTCACCCTTCTGCTGGCTCACCAGGGATTTAGAATGTCCGTGCCTCAGAGCTTCCAGGGCTACTTACTCTAATCCAGCAGCACCCCGCTTTCAGCGGGCACCCACCGAGAATGGGATAACACCAGATTTAGGAAGCTGACTGAGGTCTGCAAAGTCTGTAGTCCAGTGACTGTATTGTCTCAAGCTGGATTCCTTCCTTAGGTAGTCCTTGATATCAAAGCCGAATCCTTGCATTCGATGCTGAAGTCCATGTAGTGTTATAGTCCAGGTTTGGTTATGGCTTGCCAATCGGATCCGCAGATCCTAGATTGGTAGCATGTAGCAAGAGTCTCTCTGGGCAATGGACAGTCCTCCTTCTTATACCCCTGAGCTCTCCATTCAGACCATTGGGGTCTTCACGATTGGTGGATAAAACTGGGCTTTTATTGGTTAGATATCAAGCCATGTACAGAATATCCCAGAGACAAAGGTGAGACAGGTAAGTTACATCACATCTAGCAATTGACTTAAGCTGGTGTCACACACAGCGACAACGACAACGACGTCGCTGCTACGTCACCATTTTCTGTGACGTTGCAGCGACGTCCCGTCGCTGTCGCTGTGAGTGACATCCAGCAACGACCTGGCCCCTGCTGTGAGGTCGCCGGTCGTTCCTGAATGTCCAGCTTCATTTTTTGGTCGTCACTCTCCCGCTGTGACATACACATCGCTGTGTGTGACAGCGAGAGAGCGACGAAATGAAGCGATCAGGAGCCGGCACTGGCAGCTGCGGTAAGCTGTAACCAGCGTAAACATCGGGTAACCAAGGGAAGACCTTTCCCTGGTTACCCGATATTTACCTTCGTTACCAGCCTCCGCTCTTGCTGCCAGTGCCGGCTCCTGCTCTGTGCACATGTGGCTGTAGTACGCATCGGGTAATTAACCCGATGTATACTGTAGCAAGGAGAGCAAGGAGCCAGCGCTAAGCAGTGCGCGCGGCTCCCTGCTCTCTGCACTGTGACATGTAGCTGCAGCACACATCGGGTTAATTAACCCGATGTGTACTGTACCTAGGAGAGCAAGGAGCCAGCGCTAAGCGCGGTTCCCTGCTCTCTGAACATGTAGCACAGCGACGTTATGATCGCTGCTTCTGCTGTGTTTGACAGCTAAGCAGCGATCATAACAGCGACTTACAAGGTCGCTGTTACGTCACCGAAAATGGTGACGTAACAGCGACGTCGTTGTCGCTGTCGCTTAGTGTGAACCCAGCTTTAGCAATACAATGGGAAGTTCGCATAATTGATTTATCTGTGTGTCTGGCCTTCATTAGCCAAGGCAATTACATGAGTCAACAAGAGTCTTGTAAAAACAAGGAGTGCTTATCCCCCGTCTATAAAAAAACTATCTTCATGTCTGGCTGAATTTTAAGAAATTTAACCCCTGCTAAGCATTGACAGAGTCCATGTCGTCACATCAACGATCACCATTTTTGAACGATTTTGCGATCGTTAATAGTCGTTCCCTGGTGTCACACGCTGCGATGTCGCTACCGGCGCCGGATGTGCGTCCCCAACGACGTGACCCCGACGATATATCGGTAGCGATGTCACATCGTGTAAAGCACCCTTTAGTGTCAGAACAACATAAACCCCCTCAAGTGACCATATTTTGAAAAATATGCCCCTCTGGGACTTCATCTATGGGTGTAGTGGCAATTTAGCCACTGGAAAACAGTCATATTGTCAAATGCAATGAATGTTGCAGAAATAAAAATTGCAAATAGGCCCTTGTCGTGCCTAGTACATTGCAGTGCCTGTACAATGCTATTTGGTGGCAATCTGAGTACAGAACATTTTGAATGGTGTCACATTTATCCTGTGCTCTATGCTGAGCGCTTACATCAGGATCCATTCACTAACGAGGCAAGAGAGTTACTCCGGACTCTGGCATCTGTTCAGTGGTGTCCGTCTTTTCAAAGGTGAACAAAACTGTTGTTGACTGCGCTTTTGTGTACGCAAAAAAGATTCATAAAATGATATACACCGCCACACCACAGGCCAGGCATGAGGTCAAAGTGACTCCCTCATTATAATAAATTGTCTGTTGGGAATTATATCTAAATAATGTCTTTCAGAGACTTACACATAATACCCGGTGTAAGCGCTCAGGATAAATATGAGCCGCGCTATACTTTGATCTTTGGGAAATTAAATGAACACATCAACAGCAGTTGAAGAATTGGATTTATTTGTTTATTTTTTACGCCATTCACCGTGCGGTATAAATGATTACACAGCTTTATTCCTCAGGTCAGTACGATTAAAGCAATATCAGGTTTATATTATTTTTTTAAGGTTTGGCTACTCTCACGCTAAAAAAAAAACGCTTTTTACAAAATGAAGGTTTTTTTCACCACCGTATTTTGAAAGCTATAGCTTTTTTTATTTTCTGCCAACAGAGTCATGGGAGAGCTTGTTTTTTGGGGGATGAGTTGGAGCTTTTATTGGTTCCATTTTGTGCCACATAATATTTTTTGATCAATTTTTATTCTGCTTCTGTGAGGCAAAAACATGAAGACACAGAAATTTAGGAATAGTTGTTTTTTTTGTTTTTTTTTTGGGGGGGGTACGCCATTCACCTTGCTATAAAAGTGATAGAGCAGTTTTATTTTTCAGTTCAGTATGGTTGCAGCAGTACCACATATATATAAAAAAATTGTTTAAAAGAACAGAGAGTCCTCAGTGGTTGATACCTTTTAATGGCTAACTGAAAAGATGGCAATAATTGCAAGCTTTCGAGACTACTCAGGTCTCTTCATCAGGCATGGTATAACACAAAATCTGAAGAGTCACGTATTTATACACAACAGGACTTAGAATAGTGCAGTAAAAAAAAAAAAAAAAAAAAAAAAAAAAAAAAAAAGCTGCACTTGCAGCACTGACACTTTGCCTCTCACACCATGCATCTGGAGGTAGCTGGGTAACCCGGGGTCGTCATGGTGACGACCCAAGTTTGTCATGGCAGCAATCGGGTCCATGTGATCGCTGTTTGCTTAGGAGAGGTAAGCGAACCTCTCCCTGCTACTTGAATGCTGTGATCACAATTGTTTGCTACATTAAGGGGGTTAAAATTCTGGGTGCGGTGCTGACACCGTTCCTGGCAGTAAGAGTCGGGTCTCAGCTATAACATCAGCTAGAGTCCGGCGGTGATCGCGGGGGTAGAGCGCAGGATCCCCCGTGATCGCCATGATGTACTGGGTAAATCATGTGTCGTTAAGACCCACACAAGCAGGACATACACAGTACGTCATATGTCAGTAAGGGGTTAACCATTTTTTCTACCCTGGCAAGAGAAGATGTGAGAGGAAGCATGTTGGCAGTGAGGGAAATTCCACAAATCTTCCCCACCTGGGACAGCAGGGCAAATATTCAAATCTGGGAATGTTTGCGGGATGGTTGGGACCTATGGATTTCTTTTTTTGTTCATTTATAGTTGTGTCAGCTAGACAGGAGTGTTACATCTCGTGGCTCTCCTGAGGCAAGGACTAAGGCAGTCTCCCATTCCTTGCCTGCCACGATCACTCCTGCTCAGCAGCGCCGAAGGTCTGCCAGACTGCGCAGTGTGCAGGAGATACCTTCTCAGAGAGGCAGCAGAAGGGTGACACCTAGTGGTTCTCCTGTTACAAGGAGTGAAGCGGTATCCCATTCCTGGCCTGCCGCAGACTCTCCTGCTCAGCGGCCCCGAAGGTCTGCGAGGCTGCGCAATGTGCAGAGGTTTACTGCTCAGGGAAGCAGTGAGATTCCCGTTATCTCTGCACATTGTGAGACCGAGGATCCCGCCTCTATTTCCCAGAGGCAGGAGGGTGAGCATGTGCAATGCGTGGTGGGTCCTGATTCGCTCACTGACGTCACACGGCTTGATGACAAGGCTGGTGACGTGGTGAATCCTGACTGGCCAGGCTGGGACGTCGTGGACCCTGATTGGGTCAAGTCCGTCATCTCCGCTTCGCGCCCGCCCTCGGGTGGAGCTGCACCTCCTTAAAAGCTCTCCCTGCCATCATGGCGGCGCGCGACCGTCCTTCTATGTTTGGATGTCTGGCAGCGTGCTGCCACGCCACTGCTCAGGCATTACTGTCTCTTATGGGCTTGGCCCTTGCTGCTCCGGCAGTACCTCGTTTGCAGGCCGTGTTCCTGCGTTGCTGCTCTGGCAGTACCCCCGTCAACAGGCCGTGTTCCTGTCCCAGGTGAGCTCCTCAAGTCTCCATTGGACTCACCTGGTTATTGAAAGCACACGTGCGTGGGCACCTCTGTGCTACCCTCGTGCCATATTCTCGTGACTTCCACTGGCACACGTGCGTGGGCACCTCTGTGCTTCCCCGTGCAACAGGTACACCGAGCCGTGAGATCTGTGCCATACAACCCTCACGGGTTAGGGCAGATCGGTGTACATAGATCGTCTGTGACATTCCAGACGATCGCTAGCAGCAACCCGCTCACTCTTCACCCACCATAGCGGCGGTCCCTTACACCGCACAGTGGACCTTGACCGGCGGAAGCAGTCCATTTCCCATCTTGGCACGCTTCCCCGGGTCCCCCTCGTAACATTACGGTCGCGCCAAAGGTCTGGCTATGGCTGAAGAGCAGCAGCAGTTGCTGCGTTATTTGCAGCAGTTGGAGTCACGATTGGCAGCAGTGGAGCAGTCTTCCTCCGATAAGACTACTCTGACGACAGTCGCCACCCAGGCGGCTACCCAGGCTGTGCTATTGGGCGGAAGGTCTCCTCGCCTTGCGCTTCCAGAGCGCTTTAGCGGCAACAGCTCTGAGTGCCGTGGTTTTATAAACCAGGTTACCACCTACTTAGAGCTGTCCGCGACTCTTTACGCTACCGAGAAGGCGAAGGTAGCCTTCGTCCAGTCCCTGCTCACAGGGAGAGCGCTGAAGTGGTCCACGCCGTTGTGGGAGCGCGGAGATCGTGTGGTGAATAACTTAGCAGCTTATCTTGGGGCCATGAGAATGGTGTTCCTCGGGCCTCAAGTCACCCACGATTCCGCGCTGCGCCTCCTACGACTTCGGCAAGGGTCTGCTTCAGTCGGGGACTTTGCTGTACACTTTAGGACACTGGCCGCAGAGCTGGACTGGCCGGATAAGGTCCTTGTCTCTGTGTTTTGGGAGGGCCTGGCAGGGTTTGTCAAAGACGCACTGGCCACACGTGAGGTGCCTGCCACTTTAGAGTCCTTGATTCAGGTTGCCTCTCGCATAGACATCCGCCAGGCGGAGCGAAGGCTCGAGGTCTCTTCAGCACCCACGTCTTCTCGGCCTAAAAAGCGTCTGACTCCCGTCTTCCATCAGACAGGTCCCCCAGCCAGTCCTGTAGGCGACTCTGTGGAGTCAATGGAGGTGTCCAAGGTGGTCTCCTCTGCCCCAGGTTCTCGGTCTTGTGTCATCTGCTTTTCCTGTGGGCAGAGGGGACACATAGCTACCCGATGTCCCAAACCGTCGGGAAAAGACAGCGTCTAGTTTCTATCAGAGGGGGGACTCTAGACGCTACTTCTCCCTCTAGGTTGACTATCAGCGCCCAGTTGCAGTTCGGCACTACTCTCTTCTCTGCCCTGGCTTGCTTGGACTCAGGTGCTGAAGGCAATTTCATCTCGACCTCCCTGGCAACCCGATACTCAGTTCCCCTGGTTCTGTTGCCCAAGCCACTCAGGGTCCGGGTAGTCGACGGGTCCATACTACTCGATCCTATCACCCAGATCACCATCCCTCTCAGGATGGATGTACCACCGGGACACCATGAGCAGGTGTCCTTCCTGGTGCTTCCAGGGGGGACGGATGAGATCCTACTGGGCCTTCCCTGGTTGAGACAGCATGTTCCTATACTCAACTGGGCAACAGGGGAGATCTCATCCTGGGCAGGATCCTGTAGAGAGCACCTCGTGACTACCGAACCACCCGCTACCATTAGGTCGGTTGGGTCCTCAGGGAATACTGAGGGGCCGGGTTTACCGACACCTTATGAGGCGTACAGGGATGTCTTTTCCAAAAGGGCCGCAGATACTCTTCCTCCCCACCGGCCATATGATTGCCGAATAGACCTGAAGCCAGGCTCCGAGCCCCCCAGGGGCAGAGTGTATCCACTCTCTGCTCCAGAGACGGAGGCTATGTCCAAATATATTCAGGAGAGCCTGGCGAAGGGGTTCATTCGCAAGTCTATTTCACCGGCTGGTGCAGGGTTCTTTTTTGTGCAGAAGAAGGAAGGGGATCTGCGCCCCTGTATCGATTACAGGGGATTAAATGAAATCACAATCAAGAACAAATACCCTTTGCCCCTCATTACTGAGCTATTTGATCGATTCCGCGGGGCAAAGGTCTTCACAAAGCTGGATCTACGCGGGGCGTATAATCTAGTGCGAGTCCGAAAGGGCGATGAGTGGAAGACCGCCTTTAACACCAGGGACGGTCACTACGAGTATCTAGTAATGCCCTTCGGACTCTGCAATGCCCCCGCCGTATTTCAAGACTTTGTGAATGACATTTTCCGGGATTTGTATCTTTCCGTGGTTGCATACCTGGATGACATTCTTATCTTCTCCCCCGATCTTACCACCCATCGGAGGGATGTCATCCGAGTACTTAAGAGGCTCCGCACCCATTCGTTATATGCTAAGCTGGAAAAGTGCGTTTTTGAACAGGAATCCTTGCCGTTCCTGGGGTACATAGTGTCCAGTCAGGGGTTAGCAATGGATCCGGGGAAGTTGGAGACAGTGATGAACTGGCCTGAGCCCCGCTCGCTGAAGGCGATCCAGCGATTCTTGGGGTTTATCAATTATTATCGCCAGTTCATTCCCAACTTCTCGACGGTGGCAGCACCCATCATTGCCCTTACCCGCAAGGGCGCTAATCCCAAAGCATGGACACGGGAAACGGTAGAGGCATTTCACACTCTCAAAACTCACTTCTCCAGAGCTCCCATCCTTCATCGTCCAGACATCTCCAAACCCTTCCTACTGGAGGTAGACGCCTCTTCGGTCGGTGCAGGTGCAGTCCTGTACCAGAAAAACGAACGAGGAAGGAAACATCCGTGTTTCTTTTTCTCCAAGACCTTTTCTCCGGCCGAGAGGAACTACTCCATAGGGGATAGGGAGTTACTGGCGATGAAACTAGCATTCCAGGAATGGCAGCATCTCCTGGAGGGTGCGAAGCATCCATTTGAGGTATTTTCTGACCACAAAAACCTCACATACCTCCAGACAGCACAACGCCTGAACCCAAGGCAGGCCCGTTGGTCTTTATTCTTCTCCCGGTTCCGCTTTATTATCCGCCACCTGGCCGGTGAGAAGAACGTACGGGCCGATGCCTTGTCACGTTGTATGGTTGTGTTGGAGGAGGACGAGGAGGAGCCTCGTCTTATACTACCCCCGGACAGCTTGAGGATGGTCACTCCCACTTCTTTGGACCAGGTGCCACCTGGCAAAACCCTCGTTCCCCCTGAACTATGGAACGAGGTGCTATCGTGGGCCCATGCCTCCAAGGTCGGGGGTCACTTCGGAGTCAAAAGGACCAGAGACCTGGTGACCAGGCATTATTGGTGGCCGAGACTACCCCAGGACATACAGGAATATGTGGGAGCCTGTATGTCGTGTGCTCGGAATAAGCCGTCCCGGCAGAGACCGGCAGGTCTTCTTCACCCACTGCCAGTGCCGGATCGTCCCTGGGAAGTGGTAGGGATGGACTTCCTGGGAGATCTGCCCAAGTCAGCAGGGCACAGGGTCGTATGGGTCATCACGGACCACTTCTCTAAAATGGTCCACTTGGTGCCTCTCCCACGACTCCCGACGTCACGTGCTCTCGCCACCTTGTTCATTCGGCATGTATTTAGGTTGCATGGCATGCCTGACAAGGTGGTGAGCGACCGGGGTCCCCAGTTCGCGTCTCGCTTCTGGAGAGAGCTCTGTAAGCTCCTGCAGATAGAGCTGAACATCTCCTCCGCATACCATCCCGAGACCAATGGACTAGTGGAGAGGACTAATCAGACCTTGGTAACTTACCTCCGCCATTTTATATCCGCGCACCACGACAACTGGGCTAACCTCCTTCCTTGGGCCGAATTTGCCATTAACAATTCGGTCCATGAATCCTCTGGCCAGACTCCGTTCCTACTCAATAACGGACAACATCCCAGAATCCCGGTTCCGATGCCCATTACGTCACCCGATACTAGAGTGGAGGATTGGGCGACCAAGGCCCGGGAGATCTGGGATGACACCCAAGAGGCTCTTAAAAGGGCTAAAGACCGGATGGTGACAACGGCTGATGTTCGCCGCCGCCCTGCACCATCCTTCGCCCCTGGTGACCTAGTATGGCTGTCCTCTAAGAATGTTAACCTACGGGTACAGGCAGCCAAATTCGCCCCTAGGTATCTGGGTCCGTTTAAAGTACTACAGCAGGTAAACCCAGTGGCATATCGACTCCAGCTCCCTCCACGCTGGGCTATAGCCAACACCTTTCACTCCTGAAACCCGTACGACTTAATAAATTCTCGGGGTCCCTGCCGGCTCAAACCGACTCCCCGTCCGATGACCCTGAAGTGGCAAAACTTGTGGAGACAAAAGTCATACAGGGCAAGAGGTACTACCTCGTGGAGTGGGCCGGCCGTGGTCCGGAGCATAGATCCTGGGAGTTGGAGGATCATATCCGCGCCCCGGGTTTGATAGCGGCCTTCGAGCACGGACAGGGGGGGGGGGGGCCTAGACGGGGGGGTAATGTTACATCTCGTGGCTCTCCTGAGGCAAGGACTAAGGCAGTCTCCCATTCCTTGCCTGCCACGAGCACTCCTGCTCAGCAGCGCTGAAGGTCTGCCAGACTGCGCAGTGTGCAGGAGATACCTTTTCAGAGAGGCAGCAGAAGGGTGACACCTAGTGGTTCTCCTGTTACAAGGAGTGAAGCGGTCTCCCATTCCTGGCCTGCCGCAGACTCTCCTGCTCAGCGGCCCCGAAGGTCTGCGAGGCTGCGCAATGTGCAGAGGTTTACTGCTCAGGGAAGCAGTGAGATTCCCGTTATCTCTGCACATTGTGAGACCGAGGATCCCGCCTCTATTTCCCAGAGGCAGGAGGGTGAGCATGTGCAATGCGTGGTGGGTCCTGATTCGCTCACTGACGTCACACGGCTTGATGACAAGGCTGGTGACGTGGTGAATCCTGACTGGCCAGGCTGGGACGTCGTGGACCCTGATTGGGTCAAGTCCGTCATCTCCGCTTCGCGCCCGCCCTCGGGTGGAGCTGCACCTCCTTAAAAGCTCTCCCTGCCATCATGGCGGCGCGCGACCGTCCTTCTATGTTTGGATGTCTGGCAGCGTGCTGCCACGCCACTGCTCAGGCATTACTGTCTCTTATGGGCTTGGCCCTTGCTGCTCCGGCAGTACCTCGTTTGCAGGCCGTGTTCCTGCCTTGCTGCTCTGGCAGTACCCCCGTCAACAGGCCGTGTTCCTGTCCCAGGTGAGCTCCTCAAGTCTCCATTGGACTCACCTGGTTATTGAAAGCACACGTGCGTGGGCACCTCTGTGCTACCCTCGTGCCATATTCTCGTGACTTCCACTGGCACACGTGCGTGGGCACCTCTGTGCTTCCCCGTGCAACAGGTACACCGAGCCGTGAGATCTGTGCCATACAACCCTCACGGGTTAGGGCAGATCGGTGTACATAGATCGTCTGTGACATTCCAGACGATCGCTAGCAGCAACCCGCTCACTCTTCACCCACCATAGCGGCGGTCCCTTACACCGCACAGTGGACCTTGACCGGCGGAAGCAGTCCATTTCCCATCTTGGCACGCTTCCCCGGGTCCCCCTCGTAACACAGGAGCATATCTTTTGAAATAAGGATTTGTCAGCTTTGACAAATTTCTCCTCAAATTTAGATTTCTGGTAGATAAATCTGTATACAACGAATAAATAGAAAGACTCTAATTGCCTAGAAGATAAAGTATGTGTAGAACACTGTCAATTCTTCTTGCCTCTCCACCTTTGCAGAGAAGTAGCTATCAGGAGGTTGACTGTTACTCACAGCAGGTAGCTGCACATTGATGCCAAAGGTGAGTGGGGAGCAGATAGAGCACACTGAATTACAGGTGTTAGAAGGAGTACCTGATGTGTCCACGGGGTTGGAGGTTAGCCATCACCACCAGGCCGTGGCCCTTCTCCTGGGATGCCATGGTGGCCTTGCCCGGTTCCGTGACCCTGGCGGTGAAAATAAAGATGGGGATGGGGATGATGGGAGTAGTTGTTTGTGACGCCACCTGTGGTGTGCCGCCAATTATTAGCCGCTATTGCAGGAATTCTCTCTTTTGGGGCGGATGGTAACGCAGCTCGGGTGTCAAAGCTCTCCACAGGCAGAGTTTGCAGAGTTTGGCCCCAGGTAGGATGATAGGAGTGGTAGTCTCCTAAAGCAAAAGGGCGCGGTGTTGGAAGCGCCGGCAGTTACAGGATGACACAGAGGCTAAAGTTCAAGTTCTTTACTCACTCGAAGCACACTGCCATTGGAGAACCAAGCTATGCTGTGATGGGCTTAAGCCGATCCCAGATAATTTGGAGGTTGAGGCCGGTGTTTACTTCTGTGCATCTCATTTCGTCAGTTTCCCTCCACCCCCAGCTCCTGGGCTGTGGAACGGGTCACGGGTGTCTTCTGCACTCCCCGCGAACTCTGGGATCCCCCTTCTTTCCTAAGAACCCGAGTCAAGCCTCCAGCTCCAGACCACGGGTCCTGAACTGTTCGAGTCTCTGCTTACCTCCTCCTGAGTGCGACCTAGCTTTTGCTGCGCCCGGAACAGACTGACTGTTTCGTGAGATGGCCCCTAACTACCCCTGTTGGTGCACAGCCTCCCGGGTTCCTGAACTAGTGGGCAAGAAGTCCCATAACTCATGATGGCCACCCCAGCATCTACCCTAGCCCAGTCCCAGTGGAAGAGCTCCCTGTTGTGAATACGTTTTCCAGTTTGGGGCTCCCTTTTGTGGTCAGTGCTGGCGGTGCAGTTGATGTGTGGAATGAAAGCCACACACCTGTGGAGGACTGGCAACCGTTCCATGTTAAACCAATTAGAGAGAACAGATTAGCTAATATGCCAATTTCACCACCCCAAAAACTTCTGAACAATTGTTTTAAAAGATTGACAATGAAGATTGCAGTCATGGAAGTCCAAAATTTTGGTTTGATAATTTTTCAAAAATGTTGCCCTTTCTGACAATTTTTGTATGACCTGTCCTATGCAGGGGCCGTACTTACGTGGAAGTGTTAACTTTGAAGGAATTGGAAAGAGTTCTAGTCAGACATATACTCAGCAACCATTTCTATTCACAAACTGAGACTATAACTTCAATCTGGTGCATCAGTATTGAAGTAATACACCACAATCACATTAGGTTTTTTTTAATCCCTATATTATATGCTCTGAGTGCTACTATTTCTATACTGGTATTTTTTTTATTATTATTTTTTTGGTGATCCTCATGAATTGAATCGTAGATTGTTTGAATTTGTATGTAATTTCGGATTTCAGTAAATTTAACTCAAATTCGATCCTTTGCTGATCTATCTGCTCATCTCTTATAGTAAAAAAAAAAACTCCAAAAAAGTTAGCATATTACATATGCATTAAACAGAATCTTGAAGGATGGTCCCATGAAAAAAGCTAAAAGAATTGTATAACAATAAAAAAATATAAATAATTGAGGATAGCTTGTAGGTAGTGATCAGGCAATCAAAGTTGTAAGATGGAGACCGGACAGGTCGTCAAAAAATAATATGTATCAATAAGGTTTGTAGCTTCAGTGATGGAAGGTCAAAACTCCAGCATGCATAGTGCTGAGAAAGTCAGAAAAATAGGTGGGACTGGCTGCTCACATATCTCCATCCTGGAATATGGTATGGCAGGTAAAATGTAGACCAATTGTCTCATTCCGGGTCTGTGTGTGAAGATGTGCAGACCTCCAGTGTTGTTTTGTTCTTGTTAAGGAATGAAAGCTGGACATAAACTTGAGCAGGCAAACCTGTGCTATTGCTTTATATTTTCACTTTGTACCAGAAAAGACTGATTTTGGTTTTGTTATTCTGAATGGTTTATGAAGCTTAAATAAACTAGCCCAGACATTTTACTGAAAATGCTCCCTGTGGCTACCTCAAACCTCAACCAAGTGAGTAGAAACACTACAATTGGTGCTAGATGTGTGGGCACGATTCTCACTGCGCACAGGTGACTGCTGCGGGGAAACTACATGTCCTGGATGAAGGCAGCCGTAAGTGTGAAAGTATGGTCGGACAAAATGGAGAAGGTCATCAAACAATTGGTATTGCAGCAACAGGCACAGCAGGAGACTAACACGCTCCTGATCCAACAGATCTTTCAACAACAACACCAGTTGCAGTGGCAGCACCAGCAGAAGCAGGTTTAGCAGCAGATGGAACTCCTACATAAGTCGTCCGTGACAGGGCAACCACCCCACACCCAGGTCAAGATGATGATTCATACATGTGGAAAATGGTAAGGAGAGACTTTCAAAAGGCCCCAGGTGATGATATTGAGGGGTTCTTTATGGTGTTTGAAAGGGCTGCAGAACAGGAAAAACTGCCTCTGGAGTAGTGGACAGAGGTGCTGGTGCCATACCTAATAGGGAAACTGCAGAAGGCCTATAATAACCTGGCCTTTTTGGATGCAAAAGAATACACCAAGTTAAAAATGGAGATCTTTGTGTAACTCTGTCAGGCTGCAACGGGTGCACCACTGGGCCTATCAAGGTGACAAACCTCCCTGGTCCCAAATGTTCGACTAATTACATCTAGCTGAAAAGTGGTTGCAACCGGAATCTTCCTCCCCAGCACAAATGGTGGAGTGATTTGTAATCAAAAGGCTCGTACACTCCCTCTCGAGACTGGTGCAGTCCTGGGCTGCCCAGGGAGATCCCCGGAATACGGATGATGTGGTGGTTTTGGTACAAAGGTACCAGGTGGTTGAGAGGTGCTTCTGGAAACAAGGGGTCATAGCATGTCCATACTGGGGTTCCGAAATGGAAGCTGAAATCCAAAAGAAGGGAACTAGAGCCACAGATGGTGGCATCCAAGGTCCCAAGGGGCATCTGAGTTATTGCCGAAGGCCCCAGCTAACATAATTTGTTATAGGTGTCATCCCCAGATCATATAGCCGTCCAGTGCCCTATGACTACCGAGCCGATGGACTGCAACATAGGACGACGCTGTTCATATTATGCATATCCAGTTTGTAGTGCTAACTCCCTATCCAGTGTGGGGTCGCAGGCATGACCTGTGTCAGTGAATGGAGTGCCAATGATCTATTGCACTCAGGGATTTCATCCTAGTAATGGCACACTACCTTACTAGCTGATTCCTGGTAAGATGGTGGGAGGCCAATGTATCCTCAGGAACTCTAAGGACTACCCTGTAGACATAAAGACAAATCGTGGCACTAAGTCCAATGAGGATGGAGTATTCAATGACTTTTTACACCCTGTTATAATAGGGTGGGACTTTGGCTTGTTTTGAGACTAGTAGGAAGAAATTGAGATAGTGAGAAAGATGTTAGATAGTGATAAAAACATGAATGTGTCTTTTTAGATAGTCTATGCAAACTTCTGGTTTCAACTGTATGTCCTTATCCTGGTATATCCATCCTCCTTCTGGTATACATGTCTTCTTTCTGGTATATATGTTCCCATCCTGGGCCCCTTCTGGTATGTATGACCCTCTCCTGGTACATATGTCCCCTCCTTGAATATATGTCCCCATGCTAGTTTATTTGTCCCCTTCCTAGCATATATGTCCTACTGCTGGTATATATGTCCCCTTCCTGGGCCCATCCTAGTATATATGTCCTAATCTTGGTTTATTTGTTCCCTTCCTGGTATATATGTCCCTCTCCTGGTATATATATTCCCTCATCCTGGGTCCCTCTTGGTATATATATCAACATCCTGGTAAATATGTCTCCATTCTGTCTCTAAAGCAAAAAAAAAAAAATCAACATTTTACTCACCCTCCCCGGTTCCCACGTTACGCGAAGTCCGCTCTGCACCACAATGTATTTCAGCTGCATATGCACCCTCGGGCACACATCCAGCTAAAGCAGGGGCTGAGGTCGATGGGCCCCGCCACCACCACCCTTGGCCATCCAGCCCCATTCTTCAGATCATGGAGTGCTTACCTCTCCCTGCCGCATCCTCGCTACCTCTGCGCATTGCCTGCAGTAGTGTGATGAGGTCGGAGAAAGATGACCTCATCACGCTGCTGCATGCTGGGCCATGGGATGACTCACCCTGCTCTGCCCTACTTACTCTAGTGCAACCAGATGGCTAATTTGCATACGATGCACCTGAAACACTTCACATGCAAATTAACCATGTGTAGTGGCCGAAGCGACACAGCAAGCTCCTTCTGATGTGGCTGTAACTGGGGCCCAGAGAAGAGGGGGTGCCTAGCCTGGGAATTACTAAGGATAAGGGATTATCCCAGGCTGGCCCTAACTATTCATCTGGTCGCATTCACCAATAAGAGTTGTAATGCCCTGATGGCAGCCCTGGTACCTTGATTGCTGCAAATAGGTTTGAGACTTGACTTTTAACATTGACAGCTTTGAGGTCTTCAGGCTGCTGGTGTGTCACACAACTTTGGAAGTAGATGCTTAAAGAGCTTGTCCACTACTTAAACATTAATGACTTATTGTATATTTAGAATAAAGATATCAATATCTGATTTGCCTGAGTCCGACACACAGCCTCCTCACCGATCAGCTGTTGTCCTTGCCGGCAGCAGCAGGTGGCTGGAAATGCTCAGTTCTAGCGCTTCTCCTTTTTCTGATAGTGGCCACAGCCGGGTACAGCACATCCGTCTCCTATTGATTTAAATAGAATAGAATGTGCAGTACCTGGCCTTGGCTACTATGAGAAGATGGAGCAGCTCCGTAACTGAGCATTTCCGGGCACCTGTTGTCGCCTCTTGCACCAAGAGCAGCTGATTGGCGGGTGTGCTGGGTGTCTGTTGCCGATCAGACATTGATAATGGATAGGTAACCAATATTTAAGTAGTGGACAACCTCTTTAACACTTAGAAACTGACTATCATCAAAATGTTAAAAGCAAAATAAAATTAATCTGTGTTACCAGTGACTGCAGCACATACGACATTTGCTTTAGAATTCCAATTCTAAATGCGGTAGTCAAAAAGAATAACTTACATCAGTGGTGCTAAATAATCGAGCCTTTACCTAAGACGTGATGTGATTTCAGCAGTGTTAGGTAATGTACTGCTCATGTTAATCCACAGAATAAGGTCATGTTAGAAGACAATAGGTGATAAACTTGTCACATTACAATCACGAAAATCAGATTTTAGTACCAATCTGAATGGCTGAAACTTGAACAAACATCTATGACCTACATTTTATATTCCATGATAGAAACGCAAGTAGGTCAAAAATTAGGGTGGGCTCAGCTGCTCTGTCTGGATACATTTTAATAGCGTCCAGCAGACAGGGATGAAAGAGAGTGGCCGCAGGGTGTGCCCCTCCCAACTCAAAGGAGGAACTAAGGTCATGTTGGACATCTGATAAGACAGACACAGATAGACAATGTGTGATTAACACATGTCACTGTACATTTACCTAAAAGAACTGTAGATTAAGAATATGTGATTATTATTATGAAACTACTGGTGAAACAAGAGGTGAAGTAGGCTGTATTATCCGTAATGATGTAGAGGAACATAAAACAAGTCTCAAAGTTACATTGTGGCCACAAAGACTTGCACACAAATGTAGAAGATATAAAAGAAATGTGTGCAAATGTCTAAGGCCTCTTTCACACGTCAGTGATGTGCAAATGTCTAAGGCCTCTTTTACACGTCAGTGATTCTGGTACGTATGTGACAGTTTTTATATCTATCAGAATCACGAACATACGCAGACCCATTAAAATCAATGGTCTGCGCACACATCAGTGATTTTTCACTGATCATGTTTCCGTGCGGTGTACATGCGTGTCCGTGTGCTTCACACGGAGACATGTCCGTTTTTTTCTGGCATCACTGATGTCCCACGGACAACACTATGAAAACATGATCCATGAAACATGTACATGAAAAACATGTACATTGAAAATAAAAAGCATTTTATACTCACCTTCTCTGTCTACGGCTGCTTTTGCTTTTACACTGGTTATTTTCATAAGGCCCGTTTCACACGTCAGTGAAAAACACTGACGTTTTTCACTGGCGTGTAAAACACGCACATGTCCCTCCATGTGCCGTGAATCTCGGCACACGTGGGTTGTCTAAGTGCAATCCGGGCTCCGTTCTCCGTGGCCCGTGATTGCACTTAGAGATTAACTCACCTGTGCCCGCTCCCGCTCTCCGTGGTGCTGAACGCTCCTGCGGTGCAGCATCCGGCCGGCGCTGACCCCCGCAGCAGCTGCTTCCGGGTCGGCTGTGTCGTGCATCATGAATATGCGCGACAGTAATGAGCTGGCTCAGAAGCAGCAAGCTGCATGGGCTGCAAAGGACATCGCTGGAGCCGGGTGAGTAAAAATGATTTTTATTTTAAAAGCACGTTTTTTTCTGGCACATGTTTCAAGGACCACACCGTGGTCCGTGGGACATCAGTGATGCCAGAAAAAAATGAACATGTCTCTGTACGGCAATCACGGACACGCGGGTACGCCGCACGGAGACACGTGCAGTGAAAAATCACTGATGTGTGAGCAGACCCATTCATTATAATGGGTCTGCATACACTTAGGTCCAGAAATATTTGGACAGTGACACAATTTTCGCGAGTTGGGCTCTGCATTCCACCACATTGGATTTGAAATGAAACCTCTACAACAGAATTCAAGTGCAGATTGTAACGTTTAATTTGAAGGTTTGAACAAAAATATCTGATAGAAATTGTAGGAATTGTACACATTTCTTTACAAACACTCCACATTTTAGGAGGTCAAAAGTAATTGGACAAATAAACCAAACCCAAACAAAATATTTTTATTTTCAATATTTTGTTGCGAATCCTTTGGAGGCAATCACTGCCTTAAGTCTGGAACCCATGGACATCACCAAACGCTGGGTTTCCTCCTTCTTAATGCTTTGCCAGGCCTTTACAGCCGCAGCCTTCAGGTCTTGCTTGTTTGTGGGTCTTTCCGTCTTAAGTCTGGATTTGAGCAAGTGAAATGCATGCTCAATTGGGTTAAGATCTGGTGATTGACTTGGCCATTGCAGAATGTTCCACTTTTTTGCACTCATGAACTCCTGGGTAGCTTTGGCTGTATGCTTGGGGTCATTGTCCATCTGTACTATGAAGCGCCGTCCGATCAACTTTGCGGCATTTGGCTGAATCTGGGCTGAAAGTATATCCCGGTACACTTCAGAATTCATCAGGTTACTCTTGTCTGCTGTTATGTCATCAATAACACAAGTGACCCAGTGCCATTGAAAGCCGTGCATGCCCATACCATCACGTTGCCTCCACCATGTTTTACAGAGGATGTGGTGTGCCTTGGATCATGTGCCGTTCCCTTTCTTCTCCAAACTTTTTTCTTCCCATCATTCTGGTACAGGTTGATCTTTGTCTCATCTGTCCATAGAATACTTTTCCAGAACTGAGCTGGCTTCATGAGGTGTTTTTCAGCAAATTTAACTCTGGCCTGTCTATTTTTGGAATTGATGAATGGTTTGCATCTAGATGTGAACCCTTTGTATTTACTTTCATGGAGTCTTCTCTTTACTGTTGACTTAGAGACAGATACACCTACTTCACTGAGAGTGTTCTGGACTTCAGTTGATGTTGTGAACGGGTTCTTCTTCACCAAAGAAAGTATGCGGCGATCATCCACCACTGTTGTCATCCGTGGACGCCCAGGCCTTTTTGAGTTCCCAAGCTCACCAGTCAATTCCTTTTTTCTCAGAATGTACCCGACTGTTGATTTTGCTACTCCAAGCATGTCTGCTATCTCTTTGATGGATTTTTTCTTTTTTTTCAGCCTCAGGATGTTCTGCTTCACCTCAATTGAGAGTTCCTAAGACCGCATGTTGTCTGGTCACAGCAACAGCTTCCAAATGCAAAACCACACACCTGTAATCAACCCCAGACCTTTTAACTACTTCATTGATTACAGGTTAACGAGGGAGACGCCTACAGAGTTAATTGCAGCCCTTAGAGTCCCTTGTCCAATTACTTTTGGTCCCTTGAAAAAGAGGAGGCTATGCATTACAGAGCTATGATTCCTAAACCCTTTCTCCGATTTGGATGTGAAAACTCTCATATTGCAGCTGGGAGTGTGCACTTTCAGCCCATATTATATATATATAATTGTATTTCTGAACATGTTTTTGTAAACAGCTAAAATAACAAAACTTGTGTCACTGTCCAAATATTTCTGGACCTAACTGTATGTCAGTGATTCTGGTACGTTTAAAAAAAAGAACAAATGTACCAGAATCACTGACGTGTGAAACAGGCCTTAACCGTACATTGCTACGAAAAGTGATCAGATGAATTGCAAAAAATTGCAAGATCCCTTGTCAAAAAAATTAACTTCATTACAAAAAACATTTCAATCTACAGTGGAACCTTGCTTAACGAGAACAATCTGTTCTGGGACTGTGCTTGTTAACCAAGTTACTCATTCAGCAGAGCAAGATTTCCCATAGGAAATCATTGCAATGCTGACAATTCGTTCCACAACTAGTTAAATATCCCATCCTGGTCCCCTATTCTGTCATTCCACACACGTACAAACACACACATACAAACACACACAAACACGCACAAACACACAAGCACGCACGCAAACGCACATATTATATGCTCACCTTACCTTCCGTTCCATCGCCAGTCTCCTGGGACTTGCTGTTCTCCGGTGCAGGCCGTGTATCGGGTTACCATAACATCGAGAGAGGAACTTCCTGCCAGAGCGCTGACGTCAAAGGCAGAGCCGCTTGCCTCTGATTGGCCAGCGCGCTGCCTTTTTGAGTAGCGGTGACAGGAACCAGGAAGTTCCTGCTTCGTCGCTATGGATACAGATGCCTAGAGTGGAGCGGAGCAGCGCGGCGCACTACAGGACCCAGGAGACCAGCGATGAAACGGAAGGTACACATATATGCTCACCTTACCTTACGTTCCACCGCCGGCCTCATGATACTTGTAGTTCGCCGCGATGTACCCAGGAACTACAAGATCCATGAGGCTGGCGGTGGAACGGAAGGTAAGGTGAGCATAATACTGTATGTGTGTGCGTGCGTGCGTGTGTGTGTTTGTGCGTACATGTGTGTGTTTGTGTGGACTGCAAGTGCGGGTCAGAGCGCGGTGGATGGACGAAACCGAAAGTGTGTGAGGTGAGGATTTTGCTCGCACAGCAAAGCTTTCTCGTAAAGCGGGTTACAAATTTACAGAAAGCTTTGCTTGTTAAGCAAAATTCTCGTTAAGTGGGTTACTCGTTAAGCGAGGTACCACTGTATTTTAAGTACTGCCACAAAATTACCTGCTTATATAATGTAACTAATCTTCAGATTTTTACATTCAAGGAAAATGCTGCTTGTAAGATGGCCTCTAAAGGTGGCTTTACACACTGCAACATCGCAAACGACATCGCTGTAACGTCACCGGTTTTGTGACGTAATAGCGACCTCCCCAGCGACATTGCAGTGTGTGAAACACACCAGCGACCTGGCCCCTGCTGTGAAGTTGCTGATCACTACAAATCGTTCAGGACCATTCTTTGGTCCTTTGTTTCCCGCTGTGCAGCATGATCGCTAGAAAGTCTCAGTGTGTAAAGGGGACTTAAATGTGCAGGTGTCGCGGGCGGGGAGGAGGGTGTCAGCACACTACGCTCACCCCTTTCTGCTCGGGTCCGGCGGCCGCTGCTCAGTGGTGGCTCGAGCTGTAGGCCGGATCCCGGGGGTTCTCCTCGCCCGTGAGTGAAAGGGGGTTGTTGGGTGTGGGGATGATTATTGTCCGTGACGCCACCCACGGTTGTGGTGATTTCACCACCGCTGCTCAATACGGGGGTCCCGGGGATGGTGATGCGGAGCAGCCAGGTGTTGTGTTGCCCCTCCGTGGGTAGGGGTTGGTGATCCCGGGGCCCGGTGATGGTTTGGGAGGTGCTGGGCCCGGTGGGCGCAGGGACGCGGGGGCAGCGCTGTGCCTTGCGGCACTGTGGTACTCACTCAGCCTGAGACGTTGACACAGTTTTTACGGTAAACCAAACGGCTGGTAAGACGGTCCCACGGACGGCTGCACTTGCTCTCCCGGTAGGTGACGGTGATGTCCCTCTTCCTTGCACCTTGGTGTACTTGATGGTTGCGATGGGTCCCCACCGGTAACCCGCTCCCCGGCTTCAAGCTGGACCGGGGGAGCTCTACTCTTTGCCCGCAGGCGCTGGCCCTAAGAAACTGGTGCCTTGGCGGTGGCGGTGTCTCTTCTATACTGGCTGGGCTGTTGCCTTCAATCGGGACTTGGTTGTTGGGGGATCTACGTCCCCTTCACTGACGGATTTGGCAAATTTGGCGACTCCTAGCCTTGCCGGGGTCCGAGAGGCCCCTGCCCTGGTGCTGACTGTCCTTCGGAACACTGCTCCAGACCGCCGGGCACACAGCCAACGGGGTCCTTCCAGGAACTTCCAAACGGTCCCCCTCCAGACAGTCACCGCCGTTGCTGACCTTGCTGACCTGGTCCTACACACAGCTGGACCCTTCAGGCTTTCTTTCTTTACTGTCACCTCCCTTGCTTTCCTCCTTTACTACTTTTCTTCCTTCGCTTTCACTTAGCTGTTTACTTAGCCTTGTCTGGGCTACTCCTCCACTCCTCCCTGACTAGACTCTCCTTCACTCTTGCCCTGCCTGGGCTCAACTGCCTGGTTTCTTCCGCCTCCAGAGCTGTGAACTCCTCGGTGGGCGGAGCCAACCACCTGGCCCACCCCCTGGTGTGAATCATCAGCCTCTGGAGGAAGGCAACAAGGATTTTTGGTTAGCTTAGATGTGCCTACCTGGGATGTGGGGTGTGGTGGTGTGTGACCTGTGTCCCCTGGCTTGCCCAGGGCGACACACAGGCAGCAGGAGCCGGCTTCTGCGGACACTGGTAACCACGGTAAACATCGGGTAACCAAGAAGCCCTGTCCTTGGTTACCCGATATTTACCTTCGTTACCAGCCTCCGCCGCTCTCACTGTCAGTGCCGGCTCCTGCTCCTTGCACGTGTAGCTACAGCACACATCGAGTAATTAACTCGATGTGTGCTGTAACTAGGAGAGCAGGGAGCCAGCGCTAAGCAGTGTGCGCTGCTCCCTGCTCTCTGCACGTGTAGCTACAGCACACATCGGGTAATTAACCCGATGTGTGCTATAACTAGGAGAGCAGGGAGCCAGCGCTAAGCAGTGTGGGCTGCTCCCTTCTCTCTGCAAGTGTAGCTACAGCACACATCGGGTAATTAACCCGATGTGTACTGTAGCTAGGAGAGCAGGGAGCCAGCGCTAAGCAGTGTGCGCTGCTCCCTGCTCTCTGCACGTGTAGCTGCGTGCGCTGGTAACCAAGGTAAATATCGGGTTGGTTACCCGATATTTACCTTAGTTACCAAGCGCAGCATCGCTTCAGTGCGTCGCTGCTGGCTGGGGGCTGGTCACTGGTTGCTGGTGACAGCTCACCAGCAACCCGTGTAGCGATGCTCCAGCGATCCCTGCCAGGTCAGGTTGCTGGTGGGATCGCTGGAGCGTCTGACTGTGTGACCTCTCACCAGCAACCTCCTAGCAACTTACCAGCGATCCCTATCAGGTTGTATCGTTGTTGGGATCACTGGTAAGTTGTTTAGTGTAAAGGGGCCTTAAATCTACTATTTATCTAATCATCATGATCTTCTAAGAGAGAGGTTCAATTGAAGAAGGTATAAGGGCACCCAAGAAAATCCATCAAGCACCAGGAACGTCTCCTAAAGATGATTCTTCCTTGGAATTGTTTCAACACCAGTACAGAACTTGCTCAAAAATGACAGCAAGCAGGTGTTAGTGCATCTGTACAATAAGGTGTAGGCTTTTGGAGGCTGTCTTGGTGTCAAGAAAAGCAGTAAAGAAGTCACTTTTCTCCAAGAAAAACATTGAGGACAAACGGACATCCTGCAGGAACTACAGGAAAGGACTGTAGTGAAGCTGTTTTGACTGATAAAGTCACTTTCAGACTGTTTAGCACAGCTGGAAGAATGATTGAGAAGAAAAGGTGAGCGCTACCCTTAGTTTGCATCATGCCAATAGTAAAGCATCCTGAAACCATTTATATGTTTGGTTATTTTTCATCCAAGGCAGTGGGCTCTATCACAATTGTGCCTATAAACACTGCCATGAATAAAGAATGGTATCTAAACATCCTCCTTCTCAACTTCTCCCAACAATACAGGAGGCATTTGAAGAGGACAATGCTTTTTCGAGTATGGAGACTAAGTGAACAAAATTTCTGAGGAAACTCCACATAGTCAAGCCCATTGTCACACGTTCAAATGTGGCGAACGCGTTCAGGTCAAAAAGAGTCTGACGCGCAATGAAAAAACTACCAAAACAATACCACAAACAAGGGTGGGAACACAAATTACCTGATTCTAATTGGTTTGGATCGAGTGCATGCTTGAAAAATTAGATCGTAGGTGGGTCTATGAAGTCATTGGATGGATCCATGGTGATGCTGATGGGAGGGACGTCATCTGGTGGATCCAGCTGACGGGAGGATCTATGATGTAATCGGTAGCCATCTTAGTTATATTTGAAAACCTGGTTCATGTAAGGCAAATTGACACATTTCCCACAATCCCCTGTCAAAAGGTTAATGATCCAATGGCCCTCCTCAACAATATATAACAGGATGGGGACATTTATATCAGGAAGGAGACATATTCACCAGGATGGGGACATATAAAACAGGATGGAGACATATACTAGGATGTTTACCTGAAAATAACATCTACCCCGAAACTAAGAACTAGCATGATTTTACAGGATTTTTGGGGTATGATTGAAATATAAGCCCTTTTCATGGGTATTTCATGCTTTACAGACAACCCTGTGATATCTGGCTGCAGAAGGTCACTGCAATTGACTGTAGAAACTGCTCCTTGATATTTCATTCTTTCTTTCTTCCTTGGTGTAAATGGTAGTTCTATGTATTCTCTCTGTTAAGGTTAACACATCCTTTTGGACCCTGTAAATATCTTGACAGTTCAGCTGCAAGTCCTTATCTCCTCTCCCTGTGTCCATGTTTTCTTCATTCCCTCTTCGTTTGTTGCTGGTG
Source organism: Anomaloglossus baeobatrachus (assembly GCF_048569485.1). Taxonomy (NCBI): domain Eukaryota; kingdom Metazoa; phylum Chordata; class Amphibia; order Anura; family Aromobatidae; genus Anomaloglossus; species Anomaloglossus baeobatrachus. The sequence continues at coordinate 438,204,415 of NC_134356.1, read as the reverse complement.
AGAGTAAATTCTTAGCTGTCCAGATTGCGAGCAGTCGGATTGTGAAACACGTTGTTGGGTGTTGCTGTCTTGCTCTCAAAATGATCTTGGAAATAGGTATCTGTTTTGCATTCCCTTGTTTGTCTTCCTTGTGTGTTTTTTAGGGGTTGACTAGTGCTCATCCCACCTGGTCACTACCTAGGGTTTATTTTCAGACCAGTTAGGGGCAAAGTATCCTGATAGGTTCTGCACCTATGCGCCAATCTAGGGACATCAGTGAAGCCAGGGGCTAGCGGTAAGCTTTCAACTGGGGTCTCCTTTTTC